>NC_055668.1:9967994-12367994 GCF_017976325.1 Chelmon rostratus | reverse complement strand
CTTCTGCTGACTAGGGGACAATTCTACAGTTTAATTTTGAGGGGTTGTTCATTTTGCTTCATTTGACCTTTCGGCCTGCAGTTTTTTGTCCAGGGTTATAAGCTGTCGCAGGAAGCCTCTGTTTGGGAAAATCCAGCGTTTTTGTTGCACACAGCGCGTAGAGGACAGGAGGCTGAGGTGGTGATGAATCATCAGGTAGGCCAGGACCAGCGCAGCTGAGCGACTCACACCCACAGCACAGTGGACAAACACCTTTCCTGGAAAACACAGAGGACACAAACAAAGATAATACAGGGTGTTTCTATGTAGTGTCACCAACGAGATGCGTGTCAGCTTGTGGTACCTCCTGATGTCAAAGCCTGGTGAATGAACTCAGCAGCAGGGTAGAAAAAAGGTGAAAGGTCAAATGTTGGCAGGTCGTTGGCCGGGACTCCGTAGTATTTCACGGTTGTTCCATAAAAATCATCACTGCCCTTACAGCACAGCTTTCCATGCGATGCATTCAGAACATGAGTGATGCCCAGCTGCCAGAGCCCGAGCTTGTCGTGAGACATAAACCTGACACAAATACCAAATTTTATTCATGCATCAGCAACAATTCAGACATGCATACGTGAACTCAAACAAGGCACGGGATACTCACATGTCTCCCAGATACAGGTTGGGCCACACCTCATCTCTGTGGCGACAGGAGCGTGGAGCTGAATGTAAAACCTCCTCCAGCTCCTGGAGAGACGGGATCTCCCACGTCCTTTTCGGATCCTCGTTCTCACATGTGCGCCTTTGCTCCTCCTCTGGGTCTCTGTTGCTGACATTTCTCTGCTCGGAGTCTTGTGGATCACACCTCACCTCACAGGCAGCACCTGGGGCTGGTTTCCTGTCAGCCATTACTAAGTTTTAGAGGGTGTTATTTCCCTCAAACTAAATCACGCCACTCCCTGTTGCCTTTTCTGTGGCTGCTCAGCCTCTGACTGTCAAAAACAGGTGGTGCCGTTTGGCACAGTCAGCCGAACTCTAACTCACGGAAATGTGTCTGCAGTCACATTGCTGGTTTTAAAACCAGTGTTTGTTTTTTTTTTGGTCAAACTCCAAGCAAACAAATAAAATGAAATAACACAAAATAAATAAAAAAGTAAATGAATTTTTAGGGGTATGTGGAGAAACCTGTAAACAGACCCTAGTGTAGGTGCTACATCTGGCCAGCAGATGTCAGTGTGCTTAAAGCAGCAGCCCTGCACGAGGCCGCCAGCTCTTCTTTACACGTGTTGTTTATTATTGCCTCTTCCTGTTTGCTGTTGCCTAGCTGTCAGAAGCATGTTGGCCATGAGAAAGTCCTGCGAGTTGAGACGCGCACAGGCAGCTCGTCCACACCCTCCGACGGCTCACTGACAGCGGATTTGTGGTAAGAGAGCCGACTGCTGTTTCGATATACTCTTTAAAAGTAAGTTTGAAACGACCAAATCAACTTTCTGCGACTTTGTTTGTCCTCATCCGAACATCTACCCTACTTTTTTTGTCTGTGTGAAGAAAACAATGGTTGAACTTTCCCACTTAACGATAGAAATGTGATTTTAATCTCTAAAAATTGATCTAATGCTGAAATGAAGCAGTGTGGCGCTGCATTGTGACCCTGTGGTGAACAGACTATGAGCCCTTTGTCAAGCTGTGCGTCACACACACACACACACACACTGAAGGGCTTTCTGTCACACAGTTGTGTGTCACTGCTCACTGTGACTCACTGTAAGCCAGCCAAACAAGCTGACATGGCTCTTATGAGTCCCTAAGTAAAGCCTCAGACAGAGAAGCTGCAGGATGTTGCCAGTAAAATCTAGAGGCTAGTTAAAAATAACTGATTTCTCTCTGAGGGGAACAGCAGCAGCCACCCAGGTGAGTTCCTTTAGACTTCAGATGTGTAAATGTTTAATACTGATCAGCTGATTAGTTGTTGTTCTGTATGGATCCTCCACTGGCAGCCAGCCACCATATGATCTGTATTACTGATGGCGGACATACGCCAAACTTTAGTTGGTGTGATAGTTCATCAGCAGCCGAAGGTTAAATCTAATGTCCTGTTATTTCTTAAACAGTATGTTAGTACAGATGATGTCATGTTAGGTGTGACTGTCAATCTCTCAGAAAACGTGAGTAGTACTGGGGGAATGACATTTCATTGACCTCTTTACTTGAATACAAGTTCAAGTAAGTGTCGGTAACACCAAACATAGGCTGATATTATCATGACATTAGACCAGTGGTGGTTGAAGTACTCAGGTCTTTTACCTAAGCGAAGTATTTATACCATGCTGTGAAAGTATTCCACCTCAAATAAAACTCCTGCATTCAAAACCTTACTTTAGTTAAAGTATTATAAGCAAAATATGGCTATAATGTGAAAAGTAAAAGTACTCATTGTGCAGTGAAATGTTTCCTGTCAGTGTTATACTGTTATATCTGATGTTTTTAGATTGATATGACTGCTGCATCAATGTGTATGTGGCATTTTACTGCTGTAGGTGTTAAAAGTTAAACTAATTTTAGCTGCTCTATTTACTTTCAGGTAGTTTAATCTACAGCAACGCATAAAGCCATCATCTCTAAAAAGTCAACGTCTCATGAGCTCAGAAAAACAGCCCTGTTTTCAGCTTTACCATGCATTTTCCTGCTAATCCAAGAGGGATTTTTAAATAGTTTGTTTATCTTAAGAAGCAGGAGAATTTCCTCAAGCCATAAAGGAACACTTCATCCTTCAGTTCATCAGAAAAGTTTCAAAATCAACAATTTTGGAGATACATGGTTTCACTATACACGAAGGGTATAAAATTTGTAATCTCAAAAGTAACTAAAACTGTCAGACAAATGTAGTGAAGTAAAAAGTACAATATTTGCCTCTGAAATGTAGTGGAGTAGAATTATAAAGTTGCATTCAGTGTAAATACTTAAGTTAAGTACAAGCACCTTGAATCTGTACATTTATTCATCATAAAAATAAGTCTAATACCTCCCTAAAAACCTTTGTGCTATCTCATGCATTACTGGAAACTGAAGGTCGCTTCATTGGGTAATTTTAAGTCTGTATCTGCTGTCCAATCAGCATGTATCGCTCATATTCAGTAGTAAACAGGAGTGCAGTCAGTGTTGGCTGAGCTTCGCAGACCTTTGGAGCAGCAGGGAGCACAGGGCGAGCAGCGCTGTGCTGAGCTTATCAGAGGCCAAAGGATAAACCCGAGAAAAGTGCAGAGCAGAGATTCAGCATTTCATCAGTTCCAGAGTCTTTCTGTGGGAGAGGAACCAACTTACTCTGCCTGTTCGTTGTAAACCCTGGATGGTCGGTGACTCCCTGTTTTTCAGTGTGAAATGACACCTATGGATCAGAGAGGATACTCACACTCAGTTAGGTTGAACTCCTGCCTGTTTTGGTTTGACACAACACACGAGCTTGCTTTATGAGGATCAGTGCATGGTGCCAGTGTATACGTATATACTGTAAGCCGCTGCTCTAGTGTACAGTCATACATCTGAACACAGATGATGTAATAGCACTGAGTAGCCTGCAGTGAGTAGTGCTGAGTAACATCAAATAAGAGCCCAGGACATATTAATGACTGTATGTTAGTGCTGAGTGAGACAGTCACATTTAAAATAAATTCTTAATCATTTTTGTCATTTATTAAGCAAAAGTGTCCTTTTCTTTCGTTCATAAAATGTCAGAATTTCTACATGAATTTCTATGCCTGTTTTTGTGTTTATTCTTTGCTGCATGTGATTTCTTTGTTGTAAAGCACTTTGAGCTGCATTTCTTGGATGAAAGGTGCTGCAGAAATAAAGTTTATTATTATTATTATTATTGAAAAGGTCACAGTTTCTCAGAGCCCGAGATGATGTCTTCATCTTACATGTTTTGTGTCAACAACAGTCAAAACCCCAAAGATATTCAGTCTGACATGATGTTAAAACAGAAAAGTAGAAAAGTCTCACATTCAAGAAGCTGCAACCAGAGAGTTTGCCTGATAAAGGACTAAATGATGAATTTATTATCAAAATACATGCTGATACATTTTCACATCGACTACTTAATTGACTAATATTTTAGATATACTCTAGACAGAACAAATGACGGAGGAGCTCATCTTAGACCTCATCAATTCATCTATTAGTTGATCAAGAGGAAGCCGTTTGCCAACTATCTAAACAATAGATTAATTGTTTAAGTCCTTTTTCAAGCAAAAATGGCAGAAATGTGATTATTCCTGTGAGGATTTCTGTTTTTCTCTGTGTTCTGTACCTGTAAACGGAATAAAACAAGACATTTGAAGAAGTCACATTGAATTCTGGAAAAACGTCTGATTTAATAGACCAAACAACAAGTTGATTGATTGAGAAAGTAAATAGAAGAGAAATAGAGAAGTAAAATAATTGTTAGTGGGAGCTGAGCTCATTTGTGCAGTTGTGATCAATAGTATGCAGATTGAGTGGTACTGTCAAGGGGTGTGTTTCGGGCAGTTTTGTATTCAAACAATGAGACTGAGAGTGACGAAGACACTGATGAAGTCAAGAGGTGAAAACAGTGCAGAGAGAAGTGGTACTCAGTTATCAAAAGTTAATTAACATGCCGTTAATGACTTAACACTGTGCATGTCTCTATCTGCAGTGGCATGGCACCGTCAGAGGACAGTGTGAGTGCCTGGAGCTGTAAGCGGGTGGCCCAGTGGCTGCAGGAAGAAGGTTTCGGGGAGTATGTGGAGTTATTGTGCACCCAGCACCGGCTGGACGGCCTCAGCCTGTTGGCTCTCACTGAGGCCGACCTGCGCGGGCCTCCGCTGGGCCTCACCGTGCTTGGAGACATCAAGAGGCTGACCATAGCCCTCCGCCGGATCCAGAGACAGAACCAGGCCCAGCTGGAGGTGCTGGGTCTCCGGCCTACAGACAGTCTCCCTGCTGGGCTCTCGTCTGGCACCGCAGGGGTCGAGTGGAGCTGCGATGGAGCCGACAGGAGGTATAACGGAGGTGAGCGCTCATGTAACGGGACTGAACTGCGGCTGAGGAACGGTGATAGATCTGGCTACGGTTCAGGAGCGGTGCTGTGTCATATACACTCCAACGGGAGGTGTAGGCAGCATCTGGCTGGTAGATTGGACCCAGAGGTTTGGAAGACAGTCCTCAGTTCCTTGTATGTCTTTTTTGTGTTTGGATTTACATCTTTTGTCATGGTCATCGTACACGAGCGTGTCCCAGACATGAGGACATACCCACCACTGCCTGACATATTTCTGGACAGGTATGCAGTGCATGTTGAGCAACTACTCAGACTCCATAGTTCATGTACACATTCTCTTATCACTCATGTCTAATCTACACACTGATGCACGTGTTTTTGTACTCTGACAGTGTTCCTAGAATCCCTTGGGCTTTTGCAATGGCTGAAGCCTGTGGTGTCATCCTGTGTTACATGTTCCTGTTGATCCTGCTCCTTCACAAACACAGGTAGTCACAGTTCCAGCTGTTCCCACCACTGATACACTGTGTTTTATTCGTCCTTCATCCTTCATCTAAATGTCTATATTTCAGGTCCATTCTCTTCAGACGGCTGTGTTCTTTGATGGGAACTGTGTTTTTGCTTCGTTGTTGCACCATGTTTGTCACCTCGCTCTCTGTGCCTGGGCAGCACCTGAAATGTGCCAGTAAGGTGGGAAGAACACAAGATTATGTGATCAAATATGGTTTGCCATTTTCAGATCTCAAGTGGCCAGTAACTCTTGTTGCTACTGGCAGTGTGACAGTTTATTCTTGGCTCAGCGTTCCCACTGTGATAATAGATGAACAGCTGCCGCTGTGATTCACAGCACGACTGATAGCTACTGTCTTTTGTTCCCCAGACATATGGTGATACCTTGGGAAAGATACAGAGGGCGCTAGCGATCTGGAGTGGATTTGGAATGACTCTGACAGGCGTTCAAACGTGTGGAGACTACATGTTCAGTGGACATACTGTTGTCATCACAATGCTCAACTTTTTTGTGACTGAATGTGAGTGTTTTATTTGCGTCCAACGACAGAATGTATGACTCCAGAGATTTTGTGAGCTTTGTTAAAGGATAACACTGACATTATTCTATATTTTTCTTATTGTCAACATATCCTATGAATCCTAGTTTATCTCTCTATACTGACTTCCCTTCCCTGTCTGTGGCTCTCAATCCCGAGCCCACTGGTTCCTGTTGAAGAAATCTTTAAAAATTGGACACAAATGTCCAATTGTCATTTAAAACTATAGCTGGGCACTGTAGTTCTTAGCAAACTTAATAAGTAACTTAGTAAACTTACCAAGGAGTATTTGCAATTAGTATGTTATTAATAGCTTTTTGATAATAGTGGAGCACTATGGTACAGAGGATTAACCTATATTAGACTTTGAATACGCTGGACACTGTAGTTTGTTGCAAACGCTACTTAAATGGGAATAAATCGTGCTTTAGTTGGGGACTACTTTCAGCTGTGGACTAATACACATTTGCTGTGCCAGCAGCAGGAGGGTGTAGATGATTCAACATAAATTACAGTGGCCTGTTGCATACGCAATATGCCTGGTCTCTCTTAAGTTAGGGTGCAAAGTCCACACTAAACAATACATTGAAGCTGGTTGGTTTGATACTAAACCTGTATCTTAACGCACTATTTTCCTACTATACTACAATTCTTGTAGTTCTTTAATTATTGTGTTGCCTCTTATGCCCACTCGTCTTTGAACACTTTGCTACAGAATAGCAAACAGGCTAACGGCTGAAAATAGCTAATGTTAATCACAAACCAACAACAAAAACTTATGAAAACTAGGACAAAGCATTATGATTAGTTGATAACAATACAGCCTTAATCTACAGCAAGCGCAAAATAACAGTGACATCACGTGGTGAAACCATCAACCTTTCTCTTAGTAGTGGCATTATCCTATGTTGGAATAGGATAATGCCGCTACTAAGAGAAAGGTGTAAGGTTTAACTTGTAACTACATTGTAACTATTGTACATAAACTCCATCCTAAATTATGTTCAAACTAGGCTGCGTTTGAACTTAACTGGTGCATAACTGGTGCAACCTAGTGCTGGTGTTCGTCTTCCAGGCTTTGGCTAGGAGGATCAGTTCACTGTTGGGTTTGGTCTTTTCATGGGATTTTTTGACAGTATAAAAAATATCAACTATCTTCAGGGTGTTTAATTATTCCGTTCAATTGCAGACACTCCACGATCCTGGAATCTGATTCACACCATCTCCTGGGTGTTGAACCTGTTTGGGATTTTCTTCATTCTGGCAGCTCACGAGCACTACTCCATCGACGTGTTCATCGCCTTCTACATCACCACCCGCCTCTTCCTCTACTACCACACCTTGGCCAACACCCGGGCCTACCAGCACAGCCGAAGGGCCCGCATTTGGTTCCCCATGTTCTCCTTCTTTGAGTGCAATGTAAATGGTCCTGTCCCCAACCAGTATCACTGGCCCTTCAACAAACCTGCCTTTATGAAAACTCTGATTGGCTAGAGTGTTCTTTCAAAGATCAGCTGGTGCCTCGTAGGCTGTAATATTGTAGCCTGAATGAAGAACTTCTTGCTTGAGATGCTGCCTCTCATCTTTGGATGGTTTTAAGTTTATTAATTGAGAGTTTTTTTTCTCTCATTTGTACTAAATTTTTTTTGTCAACTGATCTGATGTTTAAAGAAACAGTTTGACATTTAGGGAAGTATTGGAAAGTAAGATGAGAAGATTAACACCGCCTGCATGTCTGCCTGTTTAGCTGAAGCCAGCTACTGGCTAGCTTAGCTTGGCATAAAGACTGGATACAGGGGGAAACGGTCATCCCGGTTCTGTTTGAAAGTTAGAAAATATTCCACCTACAGTACCAACACCTCTAAAGCTCAGTAACTAACATTTGTTGAATCAAAAAACTGAAAAAAGCTGGTGTGAAAATGTTTTGTGATGCTGACAGAAAGACTGCAGGTAGTCTGTCCCAGCCAAGAAATCTCCAGTAACACGTTTTTGTACAAATCAGTGCGGATCCAGGCTAGCTGTTTATCCATTGTTTTCAGTCATTATGCTAAGCTAACCAGCTGCTGGCAGTCCTGCCATATTTAGCATTCAAGTATGAGAAAGGTACCAATCATCTCATCTAACTAAACGAGAAAGGGAAGAAGTACATTTTCCAAAATGTTACTGCCAAGTCAAAGAAATGTATGTTATTATGGGGTCTAAAAGCTGCAGGTGCAGATCATTTATTTGCCTGTCATCACTTTCTGTATTCATGTTGTACTTTGGGGATTTTTAATGCTCACTAATGGTTTGTTGTAGTGGTCTGTCGGTCGTTAGTCCCACTCAGTATTTAATGTAATGGATACTTGTCAGTTTTTGGGAGTCATTCTGGTGACAGTTCACATGTTGGTTTGCTGCAAACAGATTTGACTCCTGTTTGATAGCTGCTACCAAAGGAGCAATTGTTTCTTTTGATGTGCAATGAGTAAAACACTTCCTGTTCTCCACTGAAAGAGCTCTCTTTCAGTCCGTTTTCTGTTTTGCTTTGTTTTTTCAGTTACACTTTATAAAGTGAACCCTGCAGCTTTGTTGTATTTGATCATGGCACCATTGGGATTATGTAGCTTCCGACATTGACAGTTAGACTCAACCAAATGTCTGAACATTTACTGTAATGTTCACTTTTGCCAATCAGCCCTTAGTATGATAATTTTTTAAATCTTAATTTGATACTGTGTTATGGTTTTTTATTTGTTACAGGTTGTTTATTATGTAATGAGTATAGAAAAGTACAGAGCTGGATTTTGTTGAAGCTTTATTTTCCATAGTTTTTCCTGTCTTGCACAGTACAAAGACAGACTTATTGTGATTACAGCTGTTGAGAAACAGCTGGATGACAGTTTCAAAGTACATTGTTTACTATGTCATGGTTGATCCACTCTATATCTTTTTAATAATTGTTTACAATTTGTGGCTTTATTTGCAATGCAATTAATCTATCTCAGCAATAAAAGTTTACAGATAAGAAAACAGTTTTTATATTTCAGACTGTTTCCTTGGCTGCTTTTTCACTAATGTTTCTTTTTGCATTTGTTGAATAAAGTAGATTATAAATATTATTGGAAAAAAAAACGAATTTCTTGTGAGTTAGTACTAAGAACATTTAATATTCATCATGGGTGGAAATGTCATGATTCAGCGAGATGTGCTGTTAATTTGCGATATCAACCAAGCCTACATGCCTGCTGCTCTTCTTCGCCTTAAAACAAATATCTGATAACAGATAATGCATCACTGTTCACCTATTATCAATAATGATATACGCTCTTTAATATAAAGCACTCAATAGAGAGTTTTCACACACGTCAGCTTCGTGTTGACCACACCACCTTGCAATTAGGAAAGCTCTGAATATGTAGAATTTATGCATAAAGAAACTTAAAACTGTGAAAGAACATTTTTAATAAAAAAATATATGTTTATGTTTAAATGTATATTTATATAAAAACTTGTGAAACTCAGTGAAAAAGCATGGCCAAATGCACCATTTCTTATATTATTATTCCTATCATTTTTATTATTTAGTTTCTGGTGGCAGTAAAAGATGAATCAGCAGATAAAACCAAAAATATAAAATATTATCAAATAGTAACAGTGGCAACTGATGATTCCTTCACATAGTAAGATTATTACACTTAAATACTACCAATACTTTCAAATGATATATGATGGACTGATCAAGCCATCTTGATTAATGTAAACTGTAAATCCTTTCTACTGTTCTATGTCTATGTTTTAATGTCTAATTTTCATATTCAGTATGTTGCACATAAAATGTATTTTGCTTTGAAAGTTGTTGCTTACAGATGTCTTTTATTTACTCTTCCAGGCTTCTCTCCATGTGTTAGTTTGTCTGCTGGGACTGGTTGTCCTGTGCCACTCTGACTGCTTCTTCCAGCAGATCAAAGGTTTGAAAAACCCTCCAAAAGGTGAATCGACAGGATAACACTTGGAAGAGGTCTCAGCAGCAGATCTGGTGCAGTGGAAACTGTTCTCTGCTATGTTCGACAGAAGTCGGACAAATTAGCATTCAGTTCTTTTCCATCTGTCGCAGCGTTTCATTGGAACGCAACATCCAGCTGGTGTGTTTACTGAACTCCCGCCAGCTGACTCAAAACCTCATTGATGCACACACTGATACACACTTACGCTCAGTCAATACCACAAATGCATCAGAGCTTGAGCTGTGTTTTATGCCTTTACGTGCAGGGTGTGCACGCTGCATGACTTTGGGTCTAAATGGGTGAGACACTGCATGATGTGCTCTTGTAGGATGGAAGCTTTGAGCTGCTGTAGCATGTAAGACTTTCATGCCTCTCCTTGGTAGTGCTGCATCGTCAGCAGTAACAAATTGGCAACATATGATGCTAATTTTACATGAAACATATGCTGATTCTGCTCTCTGTAATCATCCAGTGAGCCCCAAACTACTGAAAAACTGAGAAATAATGTTCATCTGTGACAAATGAAATAAATATGTGTTCTGTGTTTAACCAAACTGACATATTGGACATACTATCTGGCTGATTGTGGTGGGGGGTAGTAAGGCTCTGCATGTAGCAAAATGCACCTTTACATCTCTTGCAAGGGAAGTCAGAAATAATGTATGATCACCTCTTACAATACATCCCTAAAAATTTCTGTACAGTCCCAAGCTTGTGCAAAACCATTTTTAAAAAAGACCAGTTGATTTTTCTTTTGATCTTGGAGTTATATTCTTTCTTTTGAGGCCTGCTCTGCCAAGGTGGTGCTGAAGTTAGACGAGACCAAAGAGTGCAAGCCTGTTTGAACACACAAAGTGAGCTCTGCTTGTTAGGGATGACTGAGGTCCAAACTGCCTGTTGGTGTCATATGTTTCACATCTTATCAACTTGTCTGTAGTGTGGACATACAGTAAATTACAAATAAAGACTAATCAACCTTCCTTTTCATCTTACTTGTCATGTTTTAAATCCAACTGATGATGAAAATTCAAACCTGCCCCACCGTTGCTTTCTACTTGCCTGCTCTGTGTCTCTGTAACAGCTCTTATAGCAGGTGCCATTTTAAGGATGTAATTGAATAAATGCACCACTGTGTGACAGCAGAGCTCAATGCTCAAAGGGTCCCTGGCACCTGAAGGGCTCAAACAGCCCAATAATACGGGGGCTGTTGCTGAACAGACACATTCGGGTTGATGTGATGTTCAGCTCCTTCTCCAACTCTCAGCTCTGTGGATTCACACCTGTTCGGAGCATCATTTTCTCTGTCATCTCGGCATCAGAGGCACTGCACTCAGCCAACCCACCTGCATGTGAGTGCTGTTTTTTTTTCTGACACACAACAATGATGTATTACGTACAATAGCGATCTTTGTCAAGGAAAATCAGGGAGATTTTTAGTTAATCAGTTCAAAAATGTATGCTGTGTTGTTTCTCCACTGTCAGCTTGCAGCTGCACAGATTTGCAGGTGTTCTGTAGGTGCATTGCAAATGTTCCTGAATGATGGATTCAAACAATAGCAGTGTACAGAAGGCAGCTCTGAAATGCGCATTCAATTTCAGCAGGAAAATTGGTGACAAAAAAAATGAAAAATGTGGGAGAATATGGAGCTGATTTGCTTTGATTTTTCATGTACTGTGTGGAAATGTGGAGAAAACCCGTGACATGAAGGTATTTCTAATGATAGTGTCTTGGGAGGAGTCAGCCACAATCCCTGACATCCCCAGCAGAGAATAAATAAGGCTTGGATAATTATCTCAGGTTGAACACACCACAGCACCTGCTGCCAGTCATCCTGCTCCTCCACACGCAGGCTGAGAGGAAGAAAATTGTTTGTGAATAGTGCCACTGACTGAGCATATGGAACCACTGTCTTCTTGTTTGTTTGTTTATTGCGTGCTAAATGAATTTACAGCAACAGATACAGTAAGTGGAATTATATTCACTGGTGGTCTGGTGTGAAGCTGTAATGAAAAACGGGGATTTAAGTTGTAAAAATGTAATAAGAGGGAAACAAGCAACCGTATTAATACAGTAAGCATTATTTATCACATTTTATATGATTAGATATGAATCAGTGACTGCACAGAGGGGAACGTGGAGGTTGAATTTTCTTCTGTTCTTGGTTCGTTTCAAGCATATACATGACTATAATTATCTAATTCATTATGAGCTAAAAAACACTTAAAATTCCACCATCCATGATTGCTCATACGTACAAACCTTTACGCTTTAATTGAACTTTCCAAACATAAAAGGAAACGTGTTTGAAACACAATGGTGAGTCATAAAAAAAAATAAAAATCTTAATGTAGCATGATAATGCTTCAGAGAATTGTTGGCAGATAAGAGACACGTCATTTGAAAGATACTCTGATGACACTGATGAAGGATGTAAACGGATATCAGTTGTTGCACAGCACAACTGCTCTCAAAATGACACAAAAGAGAGACTCAAGCTGAATCTGGTCCAAGGAAAATGACTTCCAGCTGCTCTCTCATTTTCCCTGTCAGAGAGCAGCATTTTCTAAGAGATGGAGGACACTTCACTGAGGCAGACAAGAAGAATATGATGGACAGAGCGGTGACAGGTCACAGTGTTCCTTATCTGGCAGATATTTTGTTTTGGAGGGGGTTAATCATAGTGACTGCTTGCTGGATGTGGATCCTACAGTGACACATCATTGTCACGTGACAGGACTAAATTTGCCTATTAATTGGCATTTTTTCCTTTTTTCCTACTTGTGTTTATGGTTCCTCCGCTCTGTTACAGCTGTTTGTTACATCTGGTGACTGGTGACAGTACACTTGTCTTTCCTCCCAGAACAAAGGATGATCAATGCTGTGCCACCCTGCCTGCAGCTCACGCAACACGCTGACAGAGTAGGTTAGTAATGATGCAGTGTGAAGTGACTGATAGCTAAAGTGTGTGTGTCGTTAATGGAAAATGACAGGCTCATTTTCTTCGCGATGCTGGTTTTCACAGCACATGGAGAGGTTTCAGGGGAGAGAGCTGGAATCCATTTTTAGGATTCTGACAATGTCACGCCCTTTCACTTCGACGTACTACATCATTCGTTGTGGACTTGAAAAATAGAAGTCTCTGCTCAAATGTATGCATAGTAATTTAATTGTCATTAAGCTATTATGTTCAGTCTTGAAACCTGACTGGAAGATTCATTAGAGGGAGGAGAGCTGACAAGTCTGAGTTCTTAACATGAGTAAAGAAGAAGAGAAAAAGGGAGATTGTATAGACCAAGAACTGAAACTACTCTGTGTAGCTGCAGTATTGCTTAGTACAAAATGCTGAAGCAAAACAATTCATTCCCTCAATCAGTTTGTGAAGGTGTGAAAATAGTTTCTCATTATCTACCTCATTACAGTGTGTACTGTTCTTATCAAAATAAGTGTATTTTGCAGACAATCAATATAGAAAGGTTCACAAAATCAACAAAAGCGGCGCTTTGGGCTGCACTTGGGTCAGCGAACATCAGCATGGCGATATGCTCACAATGACAATGCTAACATGATGCTTGAAAGACCAGTGTTTAACATTTAGGGGGATTGGTTTGCAGAATATGGCAGAAATGCAGAATAATATTAAGTATGTTTTCGTTAGTGTAAAATCAATACATATATTCCCATGTTGCACCACCATGTTTCTACAGTAACCCAGAATGGGTTTTTTGTGAGTTTCCCCACCATCGTAGGCTTTCCTAGATGGTTAGACAGGGAGGGTTATTCAGTTGGTTGCAAACTGCAACCTCACTGTTGGATGCCACTAAATCCTACATACTCCAATCAGTCCAATAACACACTACAAAAACACATTTCTTAGGAATAAACATTTCTGTCTCCTTCTGTGCTTTCTCCCTCTTTGTCTCAGATGCATGTTTTCAGAGGGCTGGGGATGGACAGTTTG
The DNA here is from genome assembly GCF_017976325.1 of Chelmon rostratus. NCBI lineage: Eukaryota > Metazoa > Chordata > Actinopteri > Chaetodontiformes > Chaetodontidae > Chelmon > Chelmon rostratus. The sequence continues at coordinate 12,354,007 of NC_055668.1, read as the reverse complement.
AACCTGGAGGCTGGTGACACTCAAGTCCTGGTGAGATGTCCTTGAGTGGCAACACGAGCCAGTCTTCTCCGTCAACAACAGCTCTGCCTCTGTCCTTCGACAGCTCCACCTCTCCACATTCTCCGCCGTGGGAGGAGGGTAGAACCAGTCGTGAGTCTGTGCAGGAGTGGCCGGAGAATGAGACCCAGCTCCTCTCAGACCTCGCTGTTCTCAGGCATTACGAGCAGTGCACTATGTCTCCTGTCCTCACAGCTTGTCTAGTTGTGTGGTACAGCATTACAATGGTGCTGGGGCTGCTGGGGAACATCGGCCTCATCTGCATCATCACCCGTCGACGAGAAAAAGTCAATGTCACCGGCATTTTCATCTGCAACCTGTCATTCTCTGACATTCTGGTGTGTGTCTTCTGCCTCCCTTTCACTGTCATATACACATTAATGGACCATTGGGTGTTTGGGTCGCTGTTGTGCCGGTTGGTGCCATTCATCCAGTGTGTGTCTGTGACTGTGTCTGTGCTGTCTCTGGTGTTCATCGCTCTGGAAAGACATCAGCTCATCATTAACCCCTCTGGGTGGAAACCAAGCGTTCCTCAGGCCTACATTGCACTTATTCTCATTTGGATTCTGGCCTGCTTCACCTCCTCACCTTTTTTGGCCTTTCAGCTCCTCACAAATGAGCCCTATGCCAATGTAATGCCAGTCCTGCCCCAGTCTCCACTCCATCACCAAGCCTCTCCTCAGGCTTATCAGAATACATCTCCACCTCAACCAGTTTCCTTCGCATACAAAAACTCATCTGCGCTTCCAAATTCATACCGCTCTCTCTTTTCCTACATCCCTGCCTCTCCACACATGGAGGCCTGTCTGGAGCAGTGGCCATCCCAGCAGCACAGGCTCGCTTACACCACGTGGCTCCTGCTGTTCCAGTACTGTGGTCCACTATTGTTGGTCCTGCTCTGTTACGTTCGAGTTTTTGTGCGGCTCCGCCACCGCAAAGACATGCTCAACCGCGCCAGGACTCCAGAGAGCCAGCGCATGACCCACAGCCGCCGGATCAACATTATGCTGGTTGCCCTCATTACAGCCTTTGCTCTTTGCTGGTTGCCTCTCACCACCTTCAATGTGGTATCAGACTGGAACCAGGAGGCTCTTCCCATCTGCCACCACAACCTGCTGTTCTCCCTCTGCCACCTGCTGGCCATGTCCTCCACCTGCATCAACCCCATCATCTACGGCTTCCTCAACTCCAACTTTCGGCAGGAGGTGAGAGAGGTGCTCCTGCACTGCCGCTGCAGCCCACTCGAAGAAGAGTGTGAGCGCTTTCCCATGTCCACCGTGCACATGGAGGTGTCCCGCACCTCTATGCCTCTAAACTGCAGGAGCAACTCTGTTTGATATTGATGTTACATCCTAAAGGATAATGCTGTGGTAGAATGTAGTCACATAAACTGTACAGGTGTAGGAATAACTTCCAGTCTCACTTAATGACAGTCCAACAGTTTTAGCAGTGGTTTAAAGTGCAACAGTTTTGTCAATGGTTTGAAGTTATGTGTGCAGTACAGTGTTGGTTTATCTTACTCTGAAGTAACCCCCAACCACAGCATGCAAGGAGTGTGCTGATGTAAAAAAAAAAATGAAGTGCTTCAAAAGAATGTGTTATTTTAAACTAATCTGTTGTTGTGTCCCAATTAGATGCGTCATACTAACTGTATACAGTATGTACTATATACTATCTAGTATAGTAGTATTACAGAACACTGCTTTTTTGCAGTAAATACATAAGAAATCAACATAACATTTTATAACATGAAATTATAAAATGTTTGCCCTGTTGGACATCAATTAAACTGTGAGAGCTACTGCTTATTAAAGCTGTTTAAAATTAAATACAAAGCAAAGCGTTTTCTGAAATATTTTGTACAATGTATGTTGGAACTATACTCACAATGCAAGCTGCATATTGTGATACTGAAGAGGTCTAATTCACAGCAGGCACTTTTACTTGACATAGTAGGAAGGTTATTAATAACATTAACAATGGCTCTGTTCTATTAAAGTGTCCCATTAAGTCATGACAGTGTGACAATGACCCAGCACAATACCAGTACCTTAGAACTGAAGCAGCTAAATGGAATGCAGCCATCATTACTCTCTTATTATTCGTTACACATGCTGTTCCAACTGGGACATGTCAAAACATGTTGAGTGAAAAAGGCCTATTTTCTGATAACTGTAAAACATCCATTATGTGTCTATGCTGCGGCCTTCACAGCCACCACACCTCACTGAACTGAATAGCTGTGGAAGATCTTGAACCACAGTGTTAGACAGCAACCCCCCATCATAGTCGTCAAAGCACCAAATCAGAGAATATCTTTCAGAATAAAAATGTTTCATCCCTGCAGCACAGGTTTAGAGACTTATAGAAAGGAGCACTGGAGCTGTTCTCAAGGCTTGTGGCGGACCAACAACCTACTACGTGACTTTCCTATACATTGGTTTTTCATTTAATTCCTCATGGAACTGTGTGTTGTACTGAAAAGTAACACAGATGCATTTTGTGATAATCTAAACACACATGTTAAGATGATTTATTTTATGAATGTAGTGCTGCTCGTTGTATTTCTTAGATTTTTACACATTGTACATGCATTTACAGTTTTACTTCTTTTGTATGTATGGCATTTGTGCTGTGAAATTGGTGCATAAGCTTCTACAGTGAAGAAGAACACAAGGTATATTTTGTTCTGTGATTAATGTGACTTATATAACAGTTTCTAACATTGTTAATTATAAATTAGCTTTAGATTAATTTAATAAATATCGAAATGGCATCAACAGTGTTTACATCTGGCTTTTAATGGAAATTCAAATGTTATTCATATGTGTTTACCGTTTTGATACAGGGAAAATGGTTATGGATATGCATGAAGCTCTCAAGTATCTTCCCTGACACTTCAGACCTGTGCATACCAGTGTCTTTCTACTTAATCCAAACAATTACTGATGGCTGTGCATGTAATGTGAGAGACTGTAGTCAAGTACAGAATGTGTAAAGTAGTGGGGCTACCATGTGCTGCATATCATATTAGAGAAACCAGATTTTTTTTAACTACTACCTGAAATGGCTCATTCTCTTTTCTGTTTTAAACCATATGAGATACAAATTGTTCTCTTTGCTTCATGGCAATGATTCAAAATAGAATGAATCAATGCTTTCTAAGATTAGATCAAATTTTTCTCCCAGAATAATGTTACTATCCAACCTGTAAAGATTACCAAATGCATAGTGCATATTGAATCTGATTTGACTGCAAAAACAATGAGATGTCTAAAGAAACAAGTTAGAAAAAGTATACTTTTGAAATATTTTTGAGGTTACTGACTACCAATGAACACCAGGCTGTGTTTGATGATTCATGTCAACTTCATAACTTGTAGTTTTGAAAGTGTGAACTGCACCTGGACGCCAAAGAAATTAAATAGGTGGCCATGGTACCACATACAATAAATTCAACCTCAGTCCAGGCCAGCCATATCCGCTGGAGTTGGTTTAGTCTTAGCGAGTAAGGCAGTTGAGATACTCCTACCCCAGCTCTGTCAATGGCATTTTAAACCTAATCTAAAACACATTCCTGTGTGTTTAACTTAAGTTTGAAAACATGACAGACTTGATGAAGACTGTTGACTTTGTAACAGCCTTTGATTGATCTAGCTAAGTCACTGCAAAAAAACTGGAGGAGACTTGTGCGTTTTACCAAAACTTTGCCTCTGCAATTTTCCTCATGGGATCAATGAAGTACTCTATCTTTCTGTCAGAAACCAAGCACACATCATAAAACATTTTATTTATTACGTGAGGCCTATAATGAACAAGATTTCCACGACTCTTTTTTAATCAAATCTTTTTTACAGACTTGACTGACAAGAGAGAGAGAAACTGCTGCTGTAACACTTCTAAAACATGAATTCGCTCACCGAAAGGAAAGGTCGAGGTTTAAAATACACTTCCTAGGGCCCTTCTCAGACACGCTACAACATTCCCTTTGCGATCGCTTCTTTGTTGGAGGTGACGTTTATAACGTATAAGCCAATGGTGGCCCTCTCTCCCAGAATGCATTGCATCACAGACTGCACGCGCCAACTATGAAGACTCAACTGTTAGTTAACCCAGTTACTGTGGAAAACTGCGCTATTTAAACCTCACTGCTACTTAAAGTAACTGGACGGCAAGTACTAAAAATGACTGGTTTCCGTCTGCATTCATGCTTTTGTTCTTTTAATAGCCAAAACACGTGTAATGCGTATGTCATATTACTTCCGTGAGACGCTGACAAGTTAGCCACACCAGTGCTAAGAATCACAAAGTAAGTTAGCTCGCTCACTTACCGTAAACTAACTGTAAAAATATCAATAACATTAGCATCATTAGCAAGGAAATAGAGATTTACTGATCTAAGTTGAAATCGCTGAAATGTTCGATCAAATTAGTGTATTGTTCGTTACACATCAACTAACGTTATATATCTATTAGGTTACCTTTGTTTTTGATAACATCGTTCGCTTCACGGTTAACTTAGCTATGTGGGTTTAGTTTGGTAACGTTACCCAGCTAACGCTAACACTACTCTTCGGTTCTCAGCGATTGAATTTACAATACACGACAATACAAAAGCAATGTGTGTTGAAATTGCAGGCAGAAGTATCGTATGGACCTCACAGAGGTGAGCAGTGTCAGACTTTTAGAAACTAGTCTGCCAGTTTCCAGTACTGTGACATTATAGGTTGAAACTGCACAGCTGCACACCTTTAGATGTAAAGCCTGTGTCTGCACTGGTTTGATATGAATTGTCAAATAACTGATTAGTTGGTTAACTGATAATCATCTTTCTGAAGCAAAAATGTAGCCTCTAGACTGTGATGAGCTGTTTTCTACATCTCACACATTCATGATATAATAACTATTGAAAAATATTACAGTTTTACTATTTTCACTTGATGGTCAGACAATGTCAGCAGTGTTAGGGCATCACTTTGGGCTGTGGTAACTTATGGGTAGCGCCATTATTTTTTACACATGTAAGATTAACTGATTATTCAGGTAATTATCAATTTTGTGGAGTTGCAGCACTGGTCGTGACACTGATTGACTGTTGTGTGCGCTTTGTTGTAATTGGTTTATTCATTATTATTGACCGGCAAGTGACTTCATATGTTGCATTATTTCAAAAAGGTCAAGGTGAGTAAAATTCCTCTGAATAGTGAAAGCTGATCTCCCATCTCAGAAAATGTCTTTATTGGTTTTGTGTAGGTGAATCTTGAATCTGAACTACAGAGGACAGTAATGACCACAACCAACAACTGTACAGTTCTTAAAGGTATTGTTCATCATCTTGGTTTTACTATTACTATTATTTTACTATTACTACTACTAAATTTTATGGCCTGTGGTTTATGACTTTGTTCATTGTGTCTGCAGATGTCGTTGCCTATGTTGATGTGTGGTCATCAGACAAAACAGCAAACTATTCAAAACCATTCGTTCAGCAGCTGCAGGAAATGGGAGCTCAGGTGAGACCACAAGGAATAAACGAATTTGCACTATATTTCATACCATTCACTGTATTTACACTAGATTTGTACATCACTGAAGAAGGCCTATGGCCAAAACACATCAGCAATGATATTTTAATAGAATGTAAAGCTCTACAGTCATTGCTTGCTGTGACGATGCGCCATTCTTCTTTAAACCTTTTGAACTGATTTGCATTTTTGGGATTGAGCATCCACTTGGTACACACACTTGCCACCTTTTCTTGAGTACACATGCAAAAACCTGAATGCCTTTTCTTTTCCAGGTATCAAAAACATTCAATAAACAAGTCACACATGTAGTCTTCAACAATGGTCATCTGGCTACATGGAGGAAAGCCAAGAAAAGTGATGTAAGGCTGGTCTCTGTTCTCTGGGTAGGCAGGTAAGAATAAGACTAAGAATTTTGCACTCTTTTAACTTTTTTTTATTTTATTTTATTTTATTTTATTTACTTTCAATAATCCCAAACTGGGAAATTACTCTCTGCATTTAACCCATCACTGATTCACTGAAACACACACATGCAACATGCAGTGAAACAAACAGGAGCAGTGGGCTGCATTCAAGCGCCCAGGGAGCATATTGGGGGGGTTAAGTGCCTTGCTCAAGGGCACATCAGCTGGCTAATGGAGGGGGAGCGGATACTCCACACCCAAATATTTTGCTGCCAGTCCAGTTATTTAATCGATCCGACGACCCTCTGATCACAAGCCACTTCTCCAACCTCTAGGCCACGGCTGCCCCTCATAACTTCAACGCTTTTATGATATTTTGTTTGTGTTCTTATGAAGTTTTGCAAGATGTTGTTGTCAATCATTACTTAAATCTCTTTATGTGGCTTTTTTTTTGGTGAAATGATGTCCAGGTGTTACGACGACGGTGTGCGTGTGGATGAGGAGTTGTATCCAGCCTTAGATGAAACCAATCCAGTGTTGAAGAACAAGAAAGTGAGCAGAGTCAGATTTACATGAAATCTTTATTTTGGTGTCACAGTTTAAGATGTCATTGTGAATTGGTGTTGGCCCACTGTTTGCCAGAATGTGTAAATGAGGTGTCAGGTGGTCCTATTTTAAATTTTGACACATAATAAATTCAAAAGCAAGCCATGAAGCTCATTATATTGGGGTGCCCTGGTAGCTCACTTAGTAGCGTGTGTATCATACATCAAGGATGAGGAAGTAAAAGCAGAAACTTTGATACAAGAGCTAATGCTTCACGCTGATCATACTGATCCACAGAGATAAATCGACATGACTTCTGGAACCACCCTATGTAAAGAAAATTATGTTTGGCTGAATTACACTACCTCATTTTACCTATCTTTGTCCTCAAGGAAGCTAGTATTAAAGTTATTTAAAGTTATTTACCAAATTAAATTTACTGGAATAAGTACGCATATATACAGCTTGTATTTAGGTAAACTTGTGGTTTCTCTTAACTCATTGTAACCTCCTTGGAGCCTCTTGTGTTGTAAAAGAAATGTTATAGTTGGCCCATATTTGTTCTACCTGTTGGTGGAAATTTCCCTAAAAACTTTTTCTAAAAAAAAAAAAAAAAAAAAATTGCCCTAAATGATGTTTGTACTATTTCATTGCTGTCACTGATTCAATGCACTTGTTTTGATTTTTATTTTGTTGTGGAGTTCTAATACAATTTGTCTACTGTTGAGCTTTTCTCAGCTAGTTGAGAACATGACCATGATATTGAAGTGATTTTGACCTTTGAAAAAGTATTCAAACATGCATTTATTTATTTCCTGTTCAGAATGTTTTTTGTATGTGTTTCTCGTAGCATCGTTGCATGCAGCCAAAAGATTCTCCAGAGAGGACACCTGAAAATGACAGACGCATGAAGAAAAAATTAGACAAGATGATGAAAGACATGGCACCAAAACAACCTCTAGGTAAGAGATTGTTACAATTTTTAGAAACTTTAAGAACCAATTGATGTAGTTTGTCATTTCACAATTGTATTTGTCCACAGTTACAGATGTGTCGCCCATCATCATTGATGAAGAGAATGGAATAGTCTATAGCCCTGCCTTGAAAAGATCAGATTACATGGCACAGCGTTTGAAAGACATGAAAGAGAAACGGGAAAACCTCTCACCCACAGGTATGTGCAGCAGCAGATGTACAGGCTGATGAACTTACAATATTTCAATACTTCTGAAATACCAGAAATTAACATATGTCACATGTCACTGTCTTTCAGCTTCACAAATGGTTGAATCCTGCTCACCCACTGGACGGAAACCTTCCCTTGGGAGCACTCCCACTGTCCTCAAATTAATGTGTAAGAAAATGTAGTGTGATCTTCTTGTTACTGATCAAAAGATGTTGAAATCCAACATAGCGCTTGTACTTTACTTGACTTATTAAGAAAATATGTATACACACGCGCTCCTAAGAATAACAGCACATTATATCACATCCCTTGGCAGGTGCTTTTGTTCAAAGCGAAGGCAGCGCTTGATATCAGCAAAACTCCCCTTTAAACAAATTTTTTTATTTATTTTATTTTATTTACTTTAATAATCCCAAACTGGGGAATTACTCTCTGCATTTAACCATCACTGATTCACTGAAACACACACATGTAGCATGCAACATGCAGTGAAACACACGGGGAGCATATTGGGGAGTTAAGTGCCTCAAGGGTGTGCTCAGAGGCACATCAGCCGGCTAATGGAGGGGGAGAGGATACTCCACCACACCCAAATTTTTTCTGCCAGTCCGGTGAGCGAACCGGACCCAAATCACTAAAAGCATGTTCAGTACTTTTACTGTACTAATTATTTAGTTCAGGGCTACTGCTGCAAAGTTTGCCACTTCCAGGTTTCTCACTGTTTGAGGTTGCCCCGCTACAGTGTTGTCAATGGTGACGGGACCCTTTTCACCTGGAACACAAGCTCAATGTTGACATTCACTCAGAGATGTCAGCAGCAATGTGTGACTCCAATGTGTGTCTGATGGGAGGAATGACAAGGATAGCTGGGTGTCTTTGGCATTGCAGTGGTAGGAGAAGCCATGCAAGTGTGTGACAGCACCATGTGTCATAGTGCTTGGTCTCTATAACTTGCCATATGAGCAGTTCTCTTCATCAGTCTCTTCTTAACTTTGGCTTTCCATAATGTAAAGTGGGAGCAGTTGCTTGTTGTTTTATATAGTGAGAGTCCTTGAGAGCCATTACAAATCTGGCAAAAATATTCTGAAAAACAAAAATAAAGTATAGAGTTCATAAGGTGCGTAAAACTAATTCTCATTATTTTTTCCATAATACAGATGACCAGTCGGATGATGATTCCAGTGCTTCTGTTGCTGAACCAGCTTACTCACCTGATAAGGAAGAAGGGAGACCACAACGTGACGTTACTGACCATGGCCATCTTGAACAACTCCACAGCAAAGGCTCTGTGAAGCCCTGGCTGTCACCCTGCAGTGATGTGCCAGAACAGATTTCAAGTCCTTTGAAATGTCCTGACTTCAGTGACAAAGAGGTCGAAGACAGGAATAATTCAAAAAAGTCAAGAAGGACCTCAGTCAGAAAAAAGCCAGCAGAGAAACACAAACCTGTAGGTTTATTAGAAAGCCCTTGCCAGGATTGGGGATCTGACAACGGCAAGAACTTTCATAAAGAAAAAAGGCGATCAAAGATAAAATCATCACCTAACATATCTGAAAAGGGAAAGCGAAAAGGTAAAGCAGCTAAATCTTTTACAGCGACTGAGACCCATTTTTTCCCAAATGCTGTGAACTCTTCTCGTTGCTTCACGTCACTAGCCAAGGTAGTTGATGCTACAGTTGAGCCGTCAAAACGAATTTCTACTTCACCACAGAAAATTGAATGGAAAACACCCAAACGAGCCAGAACGTCACTTTCTAACTCGGTACGATCTGTTACTCTATCTGGTGACTTTAAAAGTGTTGCCTCATGTTCCACTGATGGAGATGAAAATGTGTTTGAGGACTATTTCTCCCCAGCTAACTGCCACAAGAAATCAAAAAGGCTTCTTTTGCCTAATCTACCTGTGGAGAGAGACATTCAGATTCCTTTTGACTTGGGCTCTGGCCCTAACAAGAGAAAACAAAGAAGAAGTGAAAGCATTGGATCTGAAACTAACAGTACAAAGAGGAAGAAACTGGAAAAACATCAGACAGGCAAAAGTCAGCAGTCTGATGCAAGCAGTGAACCTCAAAGTCATCCACAACAGGATCTTAAAGAATCTCTGCCTGCCGTGGCTAGTCAAAGTGCCAATGCAACACTTGTGGCTAAGCAGCGAAGACAAAGCACCTTGCCGTTCACATGCACTCGTACAACAAGTGGTGCAGTAAGACGGAGAGCATCTGGATCAGTACAAACAACAACATTAACAGAGGCTAACACAGTATTGGAGCTGCAGAAAAACACTGATGTCAGTGTTCTTTCTGATACCTTGGAAAGTGAGTAGTGAGGCTGCCATAGTTTAGAAAGCATATAATGGACCCAGTAATCAGATTTCCTCTGTTGTCTTCATCATTATGAACTGAACTAAACAAGACAATAACAGTGTTTGAACTTTCACAATGGTGGATGTTTGTAATGGTGTATACACCTGGGTCGTGTGAGTGGTTTAATGCGTACTTATTCTTTCAGGCAATACTTGAGTTTTGGATTAATGAATGATACCTTCCAGCTAGTTTTCTGAAGGTGAATTTTCATTTCTGAATGTCACATTTTAAAAAGAATAATAAAGAAATGATTTAAACTTAAATAAATGAGGCCTTTTCTTATGAATATTCTACTAATATTCTGTCTGTGTATTTTAAAGGCCTAATTCACAATTTAGATCATATATTTTAGATATACGTACATGTATTATATGGGTGTATACATCTATATATACATTTACATGAAGTTTGTGATATGTTCTCCCCATGTCTGTGCGTTTTCTCCAGTTTCTCCTATAATCTAAAGACAAGTTAGGTGAATTGGAAGCTCTATTTGCTCGTAGGTGTGTATCTGTTTGTCAGTATGTGATAGACTGGTTACCTGTCCAGGGGCTCTGGCTGCATCTCGCCCAGCACATACTGATGCCTGACCCCCCCCCCCCAAGACCCTGAACAGGATAAGTAGTTTTAAAGCTGGACAGTGTTATAGATTGACAGTCTACATAATGTCTTTCTCAACTGATCATAACGGAAATCTAAGCCTTCTTTATTGCTAAAAACATTACTGATGTAATCAAATCTTACAAGTGTCAAAAAAAATGGTCAGAAGAACTTTATTCTGTAAAGTAAGTTTATTTACTTTCTATTAGATTAAAGTGAATAATTGCGACATATCTGGTGGTAGTGAGGTGATAGCAAGTGGTTTGGAAATGTTGCAGTTTGCAATTTCATGTTACAGTTTCAGCCAGGTGTAAATGGAACAGAACAGAGATGGATAAACATGAATGCACACACACACACAAACAGTTCCTGCTGTGTGTAGCTTCAGTGACACTCCCCCCACACACTGTCTTCAATTGTTTTTCTTGTTTTCAAATGTAGGTAGAGGGAATGAATGTACAGTGACACCTGGTTTAACAGAGATCCCCCCTGAAGACGAAGAACATCACGATAAACAATTCAGCTTGAGTCTTCAGAAAATGCTCAACACAACAAAGGTAAGAGGTTTTTAATGTTTAACTGAATTGAATTATGCAACTATGTAATGCAGTGTCAGGTGATTGAATTCGTCTTTTTTTTTTTTGCACTAAGTCAAAAAAAACACATGTCAATGGAACATTTTCTGGTGTTGATGGGAAAAATTGGAGTGGGACTGCAAAAACAGGATGTAACAAGTATTAAATCACCAGTGGAAGGCTTAGTGGTTTATTAAAAATGCTGTGACATGGGATTGTACAGTTTTAATTACAAGTCTCCTATTTGCTGATTTATGTTCACTTTTGTGTTTTGAAATCAGCTAGATTTCTTTTGAGACAGGTCACAATTTGGGGACACATTTTCCTCATTTTAGGGAAATTCTTAGTCCCAGCCAGTCTGAACTTTGCACAGTGCATTGTTTTCTTCCTTCATCACAGAAATACAGAAATGTGAGCATGGTGTAAAACAATCTGTGTGTTGAGTTAGATGCATTTTCCTGTTTTCTTCACTCTTTCATTTACTTGAGCTCATACTCACATCTTTCAAAACTGTTGCAGCTGCAGAATATGACAAAATCCTGTGACAATATAGGAAGCTTAGGAAGTGAAGTAAAGATTAGTAGGGTGTGTGTAATTCCTTTTTAAGTATATCCTCCATAAGGTCATACACTTCCATATCTGTAGGCGTTCGACGCATCTAGCCAAAAGGTTCTGTCTGGTCTTGGGGGCTTCCTGTGTTTTTGCCTCTGTGATGGTAGTGTACAACTTCCTTGCTTGTGAAATGCACCTGGGTTCTGTTTTCGTTACGCTGGTAACCTCAACAAGCTGTGGCTGAAACGAGCCAAATATGACGTCATCTCCCCTAGGGATCTGTTATGGTTTGACTTTATTGTAGCCTGATCACAGAGATGTTTTAGTTGTTCTCTTAGTTCTGCAATAGATAATAGATGAACGTCCAAACATGAGGCAGAATTGATAAACACAGTCGTCCGGCATAAGTACTCCGAGGTCACACCTGCATGGCTCACAAGTCTTTGAAAGTGCAGATAGTAAATGATGATACATTTCATGTTGCTCGGCTTTGGGTGAATACAGCGTAGATGGGCTGTTTCTGTTGAGACTGTTCAAAAAAAGTCATTCTGAACTTCTAGAAATGTCATCAAATTACATGTGTTGAATGTAAACATGTAACAGAATTGTTTAGGCTGAGTTTGTTCATTTAGCCTCTTACAAATATTGAATAATACAGTATGTTCTCCTGGTGGCCCAGTCGTCTGGGGGACATACCGTATAACTCAAGAGTCTTTTCTTCAAATCAGATGGGGCCCTGTCACGTGGCATCCACTTTTTTCTCTTCTCATGATTCCTACCCCTTTTTGCTGTCCATTATTTATTAAAGATGCAGTTCTTTGAAAAATCATCTTCAGGGGCCAACCAAGAAACTCAGCATTCCCCAATGTCTCCCTGTTTGAGCTGGGGATCTTTGTTGCATGCCGTTAACCAGCACTCTCTCTGTATTCATACCTCTCTTTCCTGTCAGTTCTGTTACAAATGCATGAAAATGCTTTGAAATATGATTTCTATAAATGTATCAACTCATCACACTACTGGAGTGCCTAAAAATCTGATGACCCTCTGTTTCAAGGTTGACTGTGTGTCTTTCTATGCACCAATTTACTTTATGTAAGATTCTCAGTGATAGCCAAGAGTCAGAAGAAGTTGCTTTGACGGTGTTCACCTGTTAACAAATATGAGCCAGTGTATTTACCCATAGTATTTTTCAGTCATTACTTATGTAAAGTGCTCTTCAGTTGTGGTAATGTGGTATTTTTACTTTCATAATGGTTATTTGTAATTGTCTCTCAACTTTTGCGGAGGCCCAGGGTCCTCGTCTCCATTTGATTTTCTGAATAGCATTATTTTCAGCTAGTGCAGAGTAGCAGCCATCAAGGAGACCTAGTCATACAGTGAAGAATTTCCTTCATTTGTGCCAGGAGCGCTGGTGCTCGGAGTCTGTGCTGCAGTTCACACCAGCTCTTTGTCAGAGGCTCATTATGTGGAACTCATTCTTCATTCCTTGTTTTCTTGTGCTGCTGCCAGAACATGTCCACTGCATTAGATAAGTCGAAGTCCCCTCTGAGGAACCTTCAGAATAGCTGCCCATGTTTTGAGTTGTTTGACTTAGTTTGAAAGAGCTCAAAATGAGCAGATTTTTCTGGTCACCTCGTGGCGGTCCTGGGCGGTAGCCCTGTTGTGGATCATTAACAAACTGGAATATCAAAACATTTCCCTTTGAAGAAGACCTCTGTCAGTACAACTGAGGAGTAGCAGTCATAGAGTGATGGTAAACGACTGAATGACTTCCCAACTTTCTTATCAGGCATAATGTGATGCTTGACTGGAGTGGGCTGGGCTGGTACAGCATTTTGGCACCACTGTGTTCAACAGGCCTTAACCCCTGACTTCCAGCTGGGGGACCAGATATCAGAGTGTGGCAGGAAAGCGCCCGGTGGGCCTGTCATTAACTGCCGCTCAGGTGTTTGTGTTGATGATAGCTTGCAGTATTGGGGTCAAAGTACGAGGCTGGATGGACCACAGTTGTCAGGTTACAAATTTACAGTTCCCTTTCAGTGGCTCTGAATATGTTTGTCTCGACTCATGGCCTTGGTGTTTGATTTCCTTTTTGGTCTCTATGCAGCTATATATCTGGCAGGGTTATTGAAAGTGCACAGCCTGTCTGCCTGGTGAATAATGGTCCTTTTACCTGTTCAGCATAGCACCTAAAGAAACATAACATGCATTCAATTTCCTTTTATTTATATACTGTATACTCTGTTATTTAGGCTACCTGAAGAAAACACAAGCAAAAGCCAAGAAACAAATTAAATCAAATCTGTGTTCTATAGCTCCTCTACTCACATTTATTTTTTTGCCAAATGCGTGGATAATGTGACACAATAGAATGTGGGATTTCTAGATCACACTGTGCTACTTCAAACTACTCCCCAGAAATAAAACAGGCTTGATAGCACTGAGCATTGAATTCAGTCACATGTTGTGTTTGATTGATTTCATTCTTTGTTTTCTCACTTCCAGCACTTGTCAAATTTCTTTACAGTTGCATTTGTTTGCAGAATGCTAAGTGAAAAATGTTCTGTCTCTGTCATAAGTTATGTGTGTGTTTATATTTGTTTCAGGCTATGAGAACATTGGTCATGACAAGCATGCCCACTGAGTAAGTACCTCAGACATTTTCAACTCTTTGTCTTAAGCTAAATGTTGCCAGCCTTAAACACTTTTAATGCATTGGTGGTTTAAAAAAAAAAAAAAAAGAAGATATTTTGTTTAATGGTTTGTTTGGTTGCTTTCTACCCTATTTACCTCTTGTAGGAAGCAGCAAATAGTGGGTCAGGTGGTGAAAGCACTGGGTGGTTTTTCAATCGTTGACCGAGTTTGTGAGAGCACAACTCATGTGGTGTCTTGGGGTCACCGACGGACTCTAAATATTCTGTTGGGCATAGCTCGTGGCTGCTGGATCCTCTCTTTTGAATGGGTATGTCATTTGTACATGTTTCACAACTATTACCTGATATTATTTGAGATGATGATGAACAACTCTCTTTTATTTTTATTTGTCCTGAATAGATTCTCTGGTGTTTGGAGCAAAGGCAGTGGATTCCAGAGGAACCATATGAACTTTCAGAACAATTTCCTGCAGCACAGGTGAGTACCATACTAGTCTAGTAGTCTAGTTGTACTAGTAAAAGTGTGCACTACCCAACAATCAATTACATTGATTTTAATGGCCCTATCATTTGTAAGAGATGTTTTAATAATTCATGGCACTCATTAATACATAACAAGACAATGACAAGAAACGTAGAAGCCTCTAAATAGTTGTTTTGTTTTGTTTTTCTTTTTGTTACTGTTATCCACAGTTAGTCCAGGACAAGTGCTGAGCTTCACACTAATATAACTCTACACAAACCAGAAATATCTGTCATACTGCATACAATTTTAGCATGAAAAAATCTTTTTACTTTGCATATAGACAAAAAAAAAACTTGGTAACCGTTACACTCACGGTTTAAGTTCCTACAGTTTTATAGTTACATTTTTTTCTGTGTATAAATAATTTTCTCTATATAAATCAAATGCTCTGTATAAATCATCTTTGCAGCCCTCCTTTATGACACTCAAAACTAATAAACGCTCGTAAAACCAAAGCCGAGGAAGTTGGAAGGAAACCTGCTAATTTTTATTGCCAGTCATCCATTTTCAGTCCGCTTGTTTTTCCTGAAGCATCCTGTGTGAAATGTGAATTTTGCCTCTTCCTGAACTCGTCATTCATGAATCACTGTCCCCTCCTGCCACTGTGAGGGAGGACATACGGTCTTGATGCAGACAAATGTCGACACATTTCCTCTTAAAACTACATGATGTCTTTTGTTGTGACAGACATAAAGGATTTCTGTGTCCCCACGGCTTTTAATGATTCCTTTACTCTTATAGAGGCATCCAATGTTTGGTAAACAAAATGCTTCCCTGTTTTTATTCAGTTCAATTCTGTCCTGTGGACTCTGGTGTTGCCTTCAGCTCTTGTCAGTATTAGAGATAGAAACTGAATTGAGGAGTGATTGCGATTGTTTGAACAGCCAATTTTCACAGTAAATTTTATCCACATCTCTTGCATATCTATCTTGTTGTGATCAAAAGACTGAAGCCTACTTGTCACATGATGAGGCCAATATGTGAAGCAGTTTTTCCTTTTTAACCTTAAATCAACTCTTTGTGACCATGATTGTTCTACTGTTACTATCCCTTTATATCTCTGAATTAGATCATTGTAACAAGTCAGTGATTGGGACTACTTTATGGCTATATTGGATTTACAGGATGTTTATATTAATCTGATCAAGTACTGTATTCGGGTCATATCATTTAATTAGCCAAAAACTGAAATTCCCATCTGTCTATATTTGAGTATTTTCTCAAAACAGATTTTACAAGAAATTGACTGTGCCAAGACATATGACAGTAGTGCAATATAAAATTACATATACTGTGATAGATCATTTTATCCATGCTATCCACTATTAGCTATACTGAGATCTACTTTCTGAGATTTGGGAATTAAATTTGAAATACACAGTTTATCTATGATTGTGAAAAAGCAATATAAGTACATCTTTGGAGCATGTAGAATTTTTATTTTGTACTAGAAATGATAAATGTCAATTGTGCATTCACCAGGCAGTTCATTGTCACAGTAGAACAGGACTATTGTGGAAAAGGACTTAAGACTTAAGGCTCATGTCTCAAGTTCTCTGCCTTGTGGTTGTGTTTAATATTCAACTTCAGGTATATAACAGCTGGTAGAGCATTACAGTGAAACACTCTAAAGCCAGGTCTTAAGAGCTAAAGATCTAAAGCCAGTGTTTACTTGTGAGAAATTCAGCTTCCTCACTCATACAGCTTTCTCATATTCTGCTTCTCATAATTTTCAAAGAAACATTACATAAGTTAAAAAAATACGTTCCCAGTGGACTGCAAAAAGCTCACCATCCTGCATGAGCATGTGGGAAGGTACTGCAGAATTATATTAAAAGATTTCCTCTTAGTTTATGTGCAATGAAATTGTTAACTAGCTAGAAGCTAGCACTGAACATTTGTGACAAATCTCATCATATCTCATCATATACAATAATGTTAAATATCAACCTTAAAATCTACATATAAATTAAACAACACATGTACATACATTCTCTGGAGAAAAACAGTGTTATCTTCAGACAAACGTTTTCTGTGGCATTTTTACATTTGTAGTTACATTTTAGGCAGTCAACAGAAACTTTTCAAAGAACTCATAGCAGTCGCTTTGGAACAGTTGTTTATCTGCATGTTGTACCATAGTCTGTTTTACAATGACACAAGCAGCTATTATTCGAAACAGAGTTGAAAGGGTGCTTAAACTACATAAAAACCCATTCAAGAAATTAAATTAATTAATGTCACATTGTACTCTGGCCTCTCCTGTCTGGTTAGCTAGCTGTTATTACTCAATGTAATTACTATACCTACAGTTATCTATACACACCACAGTCATATTTTCAGTATAAATTTCATATTTTTTTTGCAACAACCCATTTGATTCAAATTATTAAACATATAAACATGCAAAAAATATGTCTTTCCAAAGGTATGTAAAAATATTTTCATGAAGTGCTTTGGCTCCCTTGAGAATTTTTATTTTTGGTTTTGTTGTTTGTTGCTGTTTGTCAGGCAGAATTTTCTTCCCACTCTGTTTAATCTGAAAGTGACAGTCAAAGGGAACCTGAGAAGTCTGCTGGTCTGATCATCATTGTGGTGGACTTCAGTGAGTAGCCCGAGCCTTTCCAGTAGTACCATTTGATTCCATTGAAACGATTTGAGTTTTGGCCTTGTTGATAATACATCCCATTCAAATTGGACGGACCACAGGCGTCAAACCACCAACCTGGAACATCAAAACAAACATTAATATTTTAAATGTAATGTTGTCAATAAGGATAATGCATGCAAACGTTCCACTCCACCGATTTAGCATTGTACTCCTGTAAGATTGTCGTACTTAAGATGGACAGTTAAAAACAAAAACCAGCGTTGTCTATGTCGTCTTTTTTCACTCCACACATTACATAACAATATCCACTACAGAGGTCTGGTAAGCTCACATCTTTCTTACTCCACACATAATTTTTTTCTATTCAAACTTGTAGTTTTCAGCCCCATCAACACTAGACTGGTCATGATGACAGACTTGGATGAGCAAAACTGGTGGAGAGTAAAAAAAAAGCATTATACTGAGAGGTGTATCTAATAATTTACATCTACGTCTACATAAATTTCTGTTCATTCAAAACAGGCAGCCTCATATTTGCAATGGCAGATCCTGCTTCACTCTTTTTACTGGGTCAGTGCCACTCAGTCACGATTGTGCATGATGTGAGTCCCTTGTGAGAGACCCCTCATGGGAAGAAAGGGATAGGGTTAGGGTTTTCATGCTTTCATGCTCATTTGGCAGACCCCAATACAGAGGGATACAAACTTCTGGCAGCAGAGTCACTTTCAAGGGAACAGAGGAGGACCCTTAAGCTACAAGAGGAGAGAGGGAAAAGCTCTGTTCCCAGGCTATTAATGTCAGCCATTGTAGGGGCTGAATTCCCCAATGAGTTGATCAGTGATTAACTCTGAGCTAATTGTGCTCTTTGACCTGGCCACAAAAGTACGGGAGTGCTTAAAATGCCCTTGAAGATTTTTGAGGGATATGCCAAGATTTGGGTGGGTGGGAATTTCTTACAAAACAAGTGCTATTCGCAAACTGTCGTCATTATTGTGTTTTCTCGACTAGCACAATTATTCAGAAGCATGAGTTGTTTACGAAAACATGTTTCTTACCCCCTGTTGTCAGTTGTGAACATTTGCAAACACATTTGTCGTTGTCTGCATCCTTTGTACTGAAATCACTTCCTGGCTGCCCAATGCTGCTTATTTTGCCTGCTGTTCCACTGTAGCCTTTAAGGTGTATCCTGTCGAATGGAAAAGGAAAAATGAAGGAAGAGGAGGAGGAAGTCCATGATTGCTGTTCCTCAAAAGGCAATGTCCCACTCACTTACAGTTCTTTGGCCGTAGCTTTTACTAATAGATCTAAATTGGGGTTTGGCATAAGGATCTATTTGCATTACTGTCATTTCTGCTGTTTTTGATATGTGTTTCTGTAGTTTCTCTGTAGGAGTTGCTTGGAATTAGTGAGCCAACTAACTGAAGACCAAATTGGTCATAGTCAAGTAGACTTTAAACCTGAATAGAACTGTGTTGAATTGGAGCATTGCAAGGTCTGTTTGTCAAATTCAAAGGAAGTATCCATTCCATTCCTGAAATCAGCTTGGGGTTCGGAAAAGAAAATGTTTCTGAAGGTTTTGTTGTTGCCAAGAGGTGCAGACAAAATGTTAGAATTCCAAGACATTTTATGTATTTCCTATTTTTCAAACACTGACCAGTTTTATTACATTTTCTTTGGGCTGATGCCAGTAAATCAGTGTCAGGAAGTAAATATTCTCCATCCAGAGGAATTTCTATAATGTGTTTTGCTTGGAGGTCAGCATTTATGGTTATGAGCTGTCTTTGTTTTTACCCCCCAAATGTAGTATCTGGGAGATAACTATATATGCGTCTGTTAGCTAGAAATCATAAAAGACTGTAGAATGAATCCCTCTTAGTTAACAACCGGAGCAAATTCAGTTAGTCAAGGTTAGTAGAAAAAGTGGTATGATAAGATAATTGCAGCCAGCCTCCATGCTTTTACCTTTGGGAAGATATTCACATATGTTGTAGATTGCTACTACGCTACACTACATGTTAGTTCTTCTAAAGATAATGCTTCAGAGATGCCTTTTATTTATTCAAGTATGCACCTTGTTTCCAGGACCATTACTTCTGAATGTTGTCACTAATGTAGTTGTTAATTTCTACATAATAATTACAAGGCTGTGAGTTTTGAGGCTGTGCTTTAGTTATGCTCCTTGCCTGAAAATTGGCAACAGTTTTTGGTACTTGTTCAAGGTTAGCAGACTTCAAAGCACTGTTGTAAGAGAGAAGAATTATTTGCTGATGGGCTTTTTGCTCTTAATAACTTGACCTACATGAGCTGTAACATTTTACATTAAGGTAAAAATTTAACAATGTTCAGTAATTGCCACCAAAAATGTTGCACATTGATGTCTATGATACAACATACCTGTAATTTTGTGCTTCGCTGTCAAGAGAAAACTGGTCGTATTGTGAGAATCCAGAGTTTCCTTCCCAGTCACTCAGCTGGATCCTTAGTCTGTAGGACTGTTGAATTGTCAGTCTGGAGACAAATTCATTTCCTAACCAGAATTCACCTGAAGGTTCTCCAAACCCCTGAAAAGACACAAAACAAATGCAAGTAAACTGTGATGAACCCCTGCAAGAGGAACTTCTAGGTTGCTCAATCCTTTAAGAAAACAGCAAACACACATTTGGCCACCATGTACGGTACATTTATTTGCTGTTACACTGGATTTTATTTTTTCTTTCAGCTGTTACACAAAACAATCTCAAATATTCATTTTCACAATGAGATATTGATGAGAAGGAATGCTTGTTTAAACCAAGCTTTCTTTGTGGTAGGAATAAAGGAAATGGCATGAATGGTTTCCACTGTAATGATTGCTCTGTTGGGAATTGAGGTTGGACTTGAGATTCTTTTTGGCCTGATGTTGGCTAATGTATCTCCTACTTGGCATCAGAAATGCTGGTCACTATTTATGGGAATCAATTAGATGCCGTTTTGATTGTAGATTATAAGCAAAGTTTTGGATGCACTTGCAGAAATGTTAGATATGCAGTGATTGAATGTTGTCCTAAAATGGTTGTGGTTTCAGAATATCGGGGGTGCCTTGCTGCCATTATTTCTTGAGTGGCAGATGGCGAACACAAGATATCTGTGCTTGTTGCAGTTGTAGTCCCTTCTTCTTTGGATTGCATCTAGGAATTTCCTCTAACAGTGCAGAATCACCAGACCCTTATCACGCTCTCAGTCGATGGCCAAATCTAAATCTGGCAACTGTATTGTGCATTTGGAACGAAACCGTAGCCTAGGTTATATTTTTTTCAGGGAAGAATTTCTTCTTGATAGCTTTTTACCTTTTTGTACTCCTGCCACGTACGGTGAAAGTCAACACGGCCGTCAAAGCGTTTTTGTAGTACTGTCCAGCCACCTCCTTCTGTCTCCATGTCACAGAAAGCCTTCACACATAAAGAAAAAGGAGTTGCCGTAATTAATAATTCAGAATGAATGCTCTGTAAAGAATTTGTGCTCATTTATTATTTGACAATTGAGTCTGATTTGAGTTGGGTTTAAACAAATGTTAAGTTGCAGGGAAGGGATACAGAATTGAAGTCTAAGTCTGATCTGCTGAAAAGTATCTAAGGAGATCACAGTTTTAGCTCAAGCATGCACATTGTTAATGAAAGTCTGAGAACATGTTAATGTAACTACCCCGCCCTCAAACACAATACTGTTTACTGAGCCCTTGAGTGCTGAGCTTGTGTGAGTGTGTGTAGGTCAGTGCATGCCTGTGTGCATATCCGGAATATATGCACTGTCATTGCATTAACCGGTACGAAAACGTGACCTCGCAAGACGTCTCCTCCTTTTACAACCAGATTACTGAACCTCCTAAGTTTTTTATTTCTGTCTTAGTATACGTGAGTGAACTACCACCTTAAGGTTGGGATAGTCTGAATCAGTTAAACTGGCTGGCTTTACCTTCACCTCTACTGTAGTGTTGGGTAATGTGAGAGTATAGACTCCACTTTGGGTGTTTCCTGACTTGAAGACCACAGCACAGTCCAGGAAGGTGGTAGGGGTGTCCTGCATCATGACAGTTTTGCTCTCTGCAGGAGAAATCAGCCTTCTTAATTTGACAACACACGATTGAACAGTGTAGAACTGTTCACATTTTCAGAAAAAAGGGGCACATTTATTGCTTTGATGCTTTGAATGGGGATCAGGTGGTGATTGCAGGCTTTTTTGTGCAATCCAATACAACAGCACAACCACATAAAATGGATGTGTTTTACAAACATAAGTATAAAACTTAAAGGAATGCATACGTAGGCTGCCTTTCATTGATAACTATACCATAGAGTAAAGAGGTTGCGATCACCTGGAGTGCTGACTCACCTCGAGCTGAGCCGACAGCAATGGTGTGAATGAGATTGTTCACGGTGTCCAGTAGCTCCTGCTGCTGATGCTGCAGTACAGTGTTGTTGGAGGAGACTTTGAGCAGCTGCTGCTCCAACTCGCCTATGATGACCGTCTGCCTCAGTATTAGAGATTGAAGCTGCTCCTTTTCATCTCGAAGCATCTTCAGCTCCATTTGCCTTTGCACCTCCATCTCCCCCACCTTTTTCTCCAGAAAGCTGAGGAGAAGCAGACAAGTTCAACATCGAGCTTCATCTTTGTTTTGCACATTAGCCCAACACTGTATTGTCAGTGGCCCTGAAAATAAGAAGTATCTGTTATTTTCCATTCGATTTGGTGTCCTCACCTGTTTTTGTCATTCAGCTTGTTGATTTCATTTGTTTGGACAATCAGTTGTTTTTCCAACTTGTTGGTTGACAAGGAATTTTCAAGAAGTTTACGCTCCAGTCGAGTTGTGTGATGAATTACCTAAAAACAAAAGAACAAAGTGAAGGAGGTCAGTTAGGCAGTGACCTAAAGATACCTTTTGAAATTATCCATTTATCCACCAGTTGATTTTTGAACGGTTATGACAATCTGTGACTGATCTACCAGAGGACTACTTTATTTTGAAATTATGCAGTTGCATCTGACATTTCTTAATTTTAGTGTTGAATATAGTTTGATTAACAACAAGGCCTGCAGCAATTTAGAAAGCAAGTAAAAAGCATGTAACATATAAGAAGGTGTGGCAAAAGAACAATAAACAACACTAAAATCCTAAATGACATAACAATCCTTCAAAAAGAAAATGTCCAGACAATTTGTCAAAATTGTTTAGATATTAAATTCTGAATTCCATTACTAGATCAAGTTGAACCAAAGTCCAGTTTGAACTTAAAGTGAACAGCCAGCCATTTGCAAAATGGAAAACCATGACAGGAAAGAACAACCAAGTTCCAGTAGAGCAGACGTACCTGAACAAGGGAAACTTTCAAAATCCACCTATTTTTTACAGACAGACATATTGAACTAAACTCTGGGGTTGTGGACCTTGTCGCTAATTTCCCATTTTGGAGGAACTGAACTCAGCAAAAAGCAGGTTGTTTACATGGATCCTAGCTATGTGTCTCCAATG
This sequence comes from Chelmon rostratus, assembly GCF_017976325.1. Taxonomy (NCBI): domain Eukaryota; kingdom Metazoa; phylum Chordata; class Actinopteri; order Chaetodontiformes; family Chaetodontidae; genus Chelmon; species Chelmon rostratus. The sequence continues at coordinate 12,330,899 of NC_055668.1, read as the reverse complement.
GAGCTGTTGATGTCTTTGAACAGACGGATGTCTGATTGTGACAAACTGATAGACCCTTTCTGTGGGAATACGAGTGGTGCTAATAACAGGAAATGCTGTACAGTTGGCTCACATAAGGTCATTGACGTGTAGCCACAATAATAAACTGACGCAGTCATGCCTGTTTTTCCCTCTGCTTATTTTTTAACACTTTGGAGCGACGTTATTTAATGCAGTGTATCGCAGAGAACAAATGAATGTGTTCATGTCATTAAAAACAACTGATAAACTTGCACCACATTTTAATTAGCATGTTACTCTGTTAAGAATCCTATTATCCATCTGTGTAAACAGGTGTAAACTGTTTTGATTTTCTCAGTGTTCAGTTACAGAGAATGTGTGCACTTAGCAATGCTTACTTCTGTATGTTTAAAGTAGCAGCCTCACCTGTGCCTCCACATTGGTCAGTTTCCTTGTTTGCTCTGCAGTTTGACTCAACAGGTTTGTTCCAATTTCAATCATTGTAGCTGTGTGGTTGTGTACAGCGGTCTGTTGGATCTGGACCATGTCCTGCTTCATGCTGTCCTGTATGTAGTTCTCTAGCTGCAGCACAGAAGGAAGACAATTAGCCTTAGGCAGTTTTTAACAGGTATTGATTAGTATCTGGAATCAGTGGATTTGTTGTGCATGCACAATCCTGTATCGTTCATAGTCATCATGCTAGTTCACAGATTGACAGCTGAGTGCTGTTTCTGTAATGTTGGACACAGAGCAGCTCGTCACTTGTTCTCTTTTCTTCAGATTTACGCTGTTGGATGAGGAACTCAAACCAGGGACTAATATTCGTTTGAGAGTTCATTGTACACTGACTGGACTGCAGTTAACACCATGATCATAGAGAGTGAAGTATCGACAGTTGAGCAACTTCATGATAATGTACATACTGTGTATTATTATTGGGTGTGTAGCCAGGCTTCTTAAAGGAAGTTGAGAAAAATGTTCAAAAAGTCTTATTTTTCAAAATTCAGTATTGCCTTTATATTTGCATGCTAGAAGTGTATGAAAATATGCATTTAGCAACCTATTTCAGAAATAGATTGGTGGTATATCAGAGTATTACGATGTAGCACGGTTGTTCCATTATTTAATGAGAGCTATAGGGTTGAAGGTGAACAAACCTGTATCATAACAAGGTATTATCAGTTGTTTTTATTATCTGGTGTCACATATTTTGGAAGAAGATTGAAAGTCAATCACAAGTAGTTGTTTGTCCTGAGGGCCAAAATTTGGAAAATACTAGATTATAATGTTTTCTTGGCAAAGAAATGAAATGATATGGATACACTTTATTATTAATCATCTTAACTCAGGAAGATAACAAACATTTACAGTTCTGATATAACCTTGCCCATATCAGACCTCTTAATCATAGGAATAATACAATGGCTCAGATGCCCTCAGGGTGGGAAAAGGTCAATGTTTCATCTTTACAAGATTCATCGTTATCTACCTTACAGTATTGCCAGATTTAGACCGACACCAATCATTAAGTTATTTCCTGCATGGTGTTCCTGAGTGGCAATCAGGTCACACGACTCGTAAACAGGATGGAAGTGTTGAGTGAGGAGTTACATCCTTCATGACGGTATGAGTGTACGAAGCAGCGTCAGTTGAATATCTTTGTCATCTACAGTAAGTTTGCATAATCACTTGCTATTTACTCATCAGTCAGTCGTGCAACCGCAAACAAACAGCTTTATTATTATTTTTCTTAACCCAAATACGAGTAACAGCTGCAATTAGTGCTAATTTTGTTTGTCTTCCTTTCACGACTTCCAGTTTGTTTATGTTCTTGGATACACACAGGGATGTGTGGTAGGTGGAAGGTTGTCATTTGAATTGTTGGCAGGATGTCCCATTGACGGTCAGTGATCTAATCAGTTGTTTACTCCCTGTGCCTCAAAGGCGTCAGTAAGAAATGACTGTGTTACTCATTCACATGAGAGCGTGACAACAAATTGTTGTCATCAGCTGGTGTGGTGTAAATAGATATTTCAGAAACGAAGTGATTGTACTCAGATTTCAAATAAGTAAATCAGATCTGATGGAAGTACTGTATACTGATTTTAACCCTTTTTTTTTTTAATAGTTTGCAGGATATGTGTGGTTGTGGGTCACGGAAAGGCTACTTTCTGTAGACATCCTGAAGACGTTTATGTGACAGAAGTGAAAGTTAGTTAAGCTGTTAATTGATTCCTCTACATAAGGTGTCGATGATGTGTTGTCTCAAGTTATTTACACTCTAAGCCCTTCTTTTCAGCCATCAAGCTATAAACTTCCATAAAGAGGAAAGTGATTATTGTTTGAGTAAAGCTATACATATCATCCGTCTATCCATCCATCAGTGAATTATTTTCCTATCATTTTATACCTATTTAGATAAAGTGGAGCTGAAACCTTAGCGGGTACATTTCACCTCATGCATCTTCTAATAATTTTATTATTTGAACACTTTCATATATAATTACCGGTAAACTTAATTAATATAGACCAAAGTCTTCTTTTTCTTTCTTTGTGTTTGTTTGTTTAGCTGTATAACAAAAGTTTCTCTCTTATTTTATCTGCAATGAGCTGTGGAACACCGCACTTGTCTACCACTCCTCTGACGTATTTCTTCTGAGATATTAATTACATACATTACATATTGTGGGACATTTGCCTACTGATAGACCTTTACAAAGTCTAATGCCGCTTTGTTAATACAGAGCTGTCGAAATGTATACTATTTAATAATCGTAGTCTGTATTATACTTGGGTGCTATTAGACATGAGTGTAGTAAAAAAAAAAAATAACGTTAATTTTAGCAAAGAGCGTTTCCTGTGAAACTTAAACCATCACACCTTAGCTGTGAGTTCTTCTCCCATATTTATCTCCTCATGTGGAAATTAATTTGGTGAAATCGCACAGCATAAGAAGGCACTGAAGCCTTCCTCCATGTTTGTAAGAAATATTTGACCTGTCAGATGTTGCTGCTGGCCTTTGTGAAATGCTCATTTGTGTTTGCAAATAGTCTTTGGTTTCTGAGCCAGCACTTGAGCTGTTGTCTGTGTGAGCGAGTTACTGAGTAGCAGCGTCTAGATCATGAAGAACATCAAAGAAGAGTGCCCTCTGAGCTCTCCTGTGGAACAGATCAGAGCTTGTTTTATGTTACCAGACGGGAATCGTGTGATCAAGCTGTGAGGTGTTCTTGTCTCGTTTGGTTCGTCTTGTATTGTACAGAGATCAGTAATCACACTCTGAAGAGGGAGAAGAGAGGGGCCTAGAAAAGAGTTGGTTAATGGTTCAGCAAACTGAAAGGGAAGTATGCATCCCTCGTGTGGACACCTGCGTTGAGTCTTTGTCAGTCATCGAACCCATTATGTCCCTTGGCACTTAATGAAACCGCCTCACAAACACTCAGCACATTTTTTGTCTTCCTTCCACATTTGCTAAATCAAAACAGATTCCTAGAGAATCAGCCAGTCTTTAAAGAAAGAAAGAAAGATTTTATTTAAATAGAATATGGCTGGTATCACTGTTCTTGTTTTTTTTTTATGTGTTACAGCCCTGACATAACTCTACAATTAGACAAAATTGTTCTAGTTTGCTAATTTAAACTGATTTTGTTATTTACTGGAGAATTCTCCTCACTCTTTTATTTTGTGTCTCGGTCAGGCCTCACTCATGTTAGTACAACACTTGAGAGCTTGTGCTTTAGTATGAGACTGAATAATCTGCCAGTCACAAGAAAACAAAAACAGCAATTATCCCTGAAAGAAGTTTCTTGTCATTCTGGGTGTCCAAAATTGTACATTTCTACGAATGTTTCAGCAGGAAATCCTGCAAAGTCAGCAGCTCACCAAAATTATTTTGATGTTCTGAGTGTTTGTTTGTTGTTCAAAGCTGCTAACTTCTGTCGTTCATTTGGAAAGGAAGCCCAAATATCTCCAGTGACGAAAGTGTAAAGGGTTATTGTTTAGCTCTTCAGTACATTTTGTCATCTTACACATCATCATAGTCAGTCTCAGGTACCTAAATAGACTTCGTCCGCTTTTCCTCTGAAACTATCACTCTCAAATCTCTAATAAATCACAGTCTCTTGTACTGATGTGATATCATGGGTGTGACATAACTTTACCTTAAGCAGCCACTGTGTGTTGTTCTCCATGGTGATCTCCAGTTGTTCCAGCCTTTGAGCGGACTCGTCGTCCACAGGTCCATCCTTTTGAACTGGATAGTTGTAGTTGCTGCTCTGGGTTTGGCAGTTTTCCTGCTCTGGCAACAGAAAGGTGTAGCTACATGGCCCATTTTGGATCTGATACTGTCTCTTACCCACAGCAGCGTATCCTGTCCCCAGACCAAGGCAGAAACTTAAAACTAGCAAGTCCACATTCAGCATTTTCATCGTGGAGTTCTGTAGCTAAAAACAAAGTTAGTACAATTCTAACTCTCCCTAGTCTTCTCTCAATGACTGGATGTCTTTCCCCAACAGCATCCAAGTGTAAACAATCCTCTTGAGGTTCTGCAGATTCCTTTTATTACCTCTCAGTGGGAGGAGGAGAAAAAGCCATCAGGAATTAGAGGTAGTGTGTCATTCCCTTAGGTTACCGGTGCCAGACTGCATGTTGCTCGCCTTTCATCAAGCCCCCAACCACTTGTTTGAGCTGCCCATGGCCCCGCTGATTAGCTAACAGAGTTTAAACCACTCCCCCCCTCACTGTGGCCAGTCGCTGTGAAGAGCAGTGAAGTGGAGATTCCTTTCAGTACACACTCACTAAACTACACAGAAGAGCAGATGCACAAAACCACACACGTTCCACTACATCCGCTACAATACCCACATGTTTTTTTCTTTAGTTGAACAGCTACTCAGGATGCAGCTGTCCACCTTCAGCACACTCTGTGATAGTAGCAGCATCCATCCCATTCATTGAAGAATGTCCTCCGGCCAACGACAAACACACTAGCATCTTTGAATGGGAGATTCATAGGAAGAAGCCTTTGAATGACATTATTAACTCTTTCCACCTATTTCCCGACTTAGTTCTTAGGAGATGCTAAATCTATGTTAGAAGCAAAGTCAACTTCCTTTTCTCCTAAGAATCTCTTCTTCTTTTTCTCTTCTTTATTTTTAGTTTATGTCACAAGTTCATAATGTTATAAAACAATTCAAAATTCACAGATCTTGCTTTGGGTCTCGGGGTCCGCAAAATCTGTAGGTACAAACTGAAGTTGTCACTTGACCTCTGAATATAAAATAGCCATTGCTTTTTTATTTGCATCTACTTCAGAGTAGATTTTTTTCAATTTCAGATTAAATGTGCTTGGCAGATCTTTGTCTGAGTCATAAGATCGCAAAAGTCATGGGAGTTATTTTGTTTTCTCTTACAAAAAAAATACAGTTTTGTAAGTGTAGGCTGCCATGGTAAATTGGTGAAATTGTCAGGTTTTGAATATGTGGGCAAGTTGTGGGCGTTTTCTGTGTCCTGTCCCAAAATTTTATGTCTACACTTGCTTGAAATAGCATGACACAGATCCCACACAGGTTACCTATTTCACATTATATTTCACACTTGGTGTGAATCTGTGTGAGCGTGACTGTGCTCAGTGTTGAAATATTCAGACTTGATACTAACACAGATTTTAAATTTTTACAACTTTTGAAAGGCAGCGTTTTCATTTTTAGGCTTGTTCTGAAACGGGAATATTTTCGGATGTGGTTTGTGAATAACATGTCTGAAATGCTTGCGTTAATGACTTGTTTTTCTGTGGCTTAAAGAACATTATTTTGCAGTAGAAAATGGCACAAAAGCAAATCACCTCTGGGCTATGTTAACTAGAAAATTAGGGGACTGGCTCCCCACAGCATATAACCATACAGCCATACACAACCGTTACCTATTATAATGACTATCTTGCTAGACACAGAAGGAAAGTTTGGGGTCTTTTCCCCTTAATTGTAACATTATCCCAACCTGCCAAAGCTTTCACTGTCTGTGTACTCTCATGTCAGAGTGGGGAAAGAGTGCAGGTGTCTTGTGCAGGAAGGACATTGACATTGGAGGATGTTTTGTCCTATACTGCAGGAATGTGCCTCAGTCACAGACACTTTCCTATTGATTCAGTACCTTCACTCTTTACTTCCCCTAACAGTAAAATGTTTGAAAATCAGACCTCAGTCTATCTGTAACAGTGCACAAAATATTTGCTGAAAGATTGAGCTTTATATAGATAAGGCTTTTATTGTGTGCTGAATAGTCATTTTTACCTCAGCGTGGCCACCTTATAGTGTCAACTGCATCATATTTCATTTTTTTGACAGGAAAGCCTTAAATTTGTCCTCTGCAGTTGGATTGAAATACCAATACCACAGAATAGTAGGAAGTAGGCTGATGTAATAGTTACTGTATAAGGGAAATGCAACTTATTTCGGGCACATTACCAAAGAGGAAGGACTTGCCGTCATTCCAAAAACATTGACTTATTCAGGTATTCTGACTGAATCGCTCAACTCATGGAACTCATGGATTAAATGGTAACAGTTCTTGTTTTATAGTTATTGGAATCACAGGGGAGGGAAGGGAACCAGTGATGCCATTTAATTTATTACTGGACCACATCCTATGTGCTTAAATGTACCGCACACTAAACAGTTTTCTCACGCTATGAGTCCTGCCGAACTACGTGTACACACTGTATTTCATTATACAGGGCTGTTAGGCTTCATTTATTCTTGTCTGGTATTGGTTGTTACAGATCTGCACAAGCTGTCTGCCTGTCCATCCTGCTTCTCTGCAGAAACATGTAACTGCATTAGCGGCTACAAAGATATTAGTTGGGTTGTCAGCATAAGGAGGTGGGATTTCTCAGGTTAAGTATAAATATATTGTTGCTGGCACTGTACAATTTAACCCATCCAGCAATTTTAAGAACATGTATCAGAGAAAGCTTGTTACCACTGGCATCTCTATGACCCGTCTTATAGAGATTTGAAAAGGCTTCAGCTTGCAGCAAGTTTACAAATGAGTATTTTTAGTATCATGTTTGACAGCGGTTAAGTTTTATTTCTTGTATAGTGCCATCTTAAAATGCAGACAGAGATGTTGGTCATGATAAATATGTCTTTACTGCAGCAGTATACAAGATATGAAATGAAATTTATGCAAATCCAGGCAATCCAAAGCAGCATGAGATTGGTTGTGAGATGTAACCCAAAGTAATACACAGGTTGAATCCAGCTTTGACCTGACCATGCACAACATAATATATTTAACTATTTGTGGCCAAGTTGCCAGAGGCTTAATATTGTATGTATGTTTTTTGTGGCAGCATTTTGTTCAACTCTGTTTTATGTTGCCTTTTCGTGTTGACCTTTTTTTCCCCTAGTTTTTACAGCCTCTTTTCTCACGTAATAAACCTTACATATAGTCTTCAGTCATTCCTTTAAAGTGCACAATGTGGGTTAACGTTAACCTGACCCTGTCTCTGAACCCTCCGACCAATCCAAGATTACTTGAGGTAAAGTGAAACCTGTGTGAACATTGACAAAAGACTAAGAGTCTAAAAGCTTGTTTCCTGGCATTCAGCTGAGAACGGAGCAGATTGTGCCCTTCAGTTCAGCAATTGACCCCTGCTGGAAACAGATCAGGCCTGTAGTGAGAGCTTAGAGCATCACTCACCAGACCCAAAAAGCAACAGACTGTCAAAGAGATTCATTTAAGCAGAGCTGAAAATACAAAGTGAAATCAGGCTCATAAAATGGCATGGTAGCTTTTGTGCCACTCAGAGTTCAACAACTATAATTTGATTCTGATGGAATTTGTAGTTATTTCAGTATCAAAATATTAGAGGCCAGGCTGTTTGAAGTTTGTTGATGTCATTGTACTGGAGTAAACTTATGGTTTCATGTTCAGCAATGACTTAGAAATGTTTACTCATTTTAAAAAAAGTTGCTGTTTAAATTGGCTTTCACAGTTCATTTAGTCTTTCAGTAGTGGCGTTCCAGGGTCTGTTTTTCATGGGTCTTGAAGCCAAATTAACACGGCTTCTGCTGCATCACAAGCAGCCACCTTCAGGCTAGTTTTGGGATTTAGTCATGGTTTCAAATCAGCGTTGAAGTGTATACTTAATTTATTTATTCAGCAGGAACAGCACACATTAATCAACATCAATATGATGTAAATGTGCATGTCTTAGGCAAAAAAGGCAATCCTGGGCCAGTTTGGTATTCTGCAGGTTTATGATACTCATCTTCATTGTGGTTAAGTTGTTGCAAAGTAAAACCTTTGACTCACATGATATACATTCACGAAATGGGAAAGTTTTAATTTTAAACTTTGACTCACTCACTAGAATAACAAGAAAGCAAGGTTTCTTGAACACCCAAACACACAATGTGAATGCTGGGAAGTAAAACAACATGAACTCAAGATTATGCTGTCAGTTCTTGAAGCCCTATTTAGCCCTATAGTCCACCCACATGGGTGTTTTCACCTATGTTACCTGATTAGACCTCTTCCCTGGACTCTGTGGGTGTTCTGAAATGTCATAATATGAAAAGCACAGTTGTGAATAATAATAATAAGTGATGGCTGAATTCCATTTATCTGCCTAAGTTTTGGTGTTGTGGGATTGTAAATGCTGTCACATTGTCATGGCTTACTGGGACATTTGAATGGAGCAAAGCATTGTTAATGTTAGTAACATTAGTAACACCTGTGTTTTTCCTTCTACGTCTAGTCAACATGTCTGCTGTGAAAAATGCCTATTATTTGTTATAGTTGGTGACGTTGTGCAATTCTCAGCATAGCTCCACCCATCCTCAACCTGACCAGAGGTCTAATTAGTCAGAAGAATTGAAAACATCTCTGTGGGTTTAGCTGATTCTGAAAGTTGTAACTGGAAATTTTGGGCCGAATTGATTTAAAACTGTCAAAATAATTTCAAATGATGATGGAAATGAAATGGATGATGAAAAAAAGGAGCTTTTACTTCCTGGAGTCTCTCCCCACTGGTTGCCTAGCAACTTGTCCCGGCCAGGAAATAGTCCAGCACATAATCCCCCCCTTAAAACTGTGAATTACTGTCTTTACACTACAGTTTTTGTGCGGATTAAACAAACGAGATACAGCATGTTAATTAGTGAGCGTCAGAGGTGCTTGTAAGTGGATTTTTAACTTCAAACAGAGCTAAGATAACTTTCCAGTCTTTGTTGTGAGCTAAGCTAGCCAGCTGCTGGCAGTAGCTTCATGTTTAGTGTGCAGACATAAGAGTGGAATAATTCGTGTCATCTGACTCCTGGCAAGAAAACAACAAAAACATATTTCTCAAAATGTCAAACTGGTCCTTTAACATTTCTGGAAACTGCAACCAGGCAAATGTTGAAATCTTCACATGATCCAAAATTTAAAAAGCAGTTTTCAGAAGACCTTGTCTGCTTTTTGAGCATTTCTCTTAAACAGAGCAGCTGAACAGAATCAGCTTCTGCGTCCTGACTGTACCCCCCTGAAAACAGTTCATGTTAACAGTATTTAACTATCAGTTTCACCTCCCAGATCTGTCGTCTCCAGAGGCACCTGTCTGCCGGGGAGCACCAGCAGGACCTGTTCCAAAGCCAGCCCGCCATGTTTGTGTCCCAGCACTCCCAGCCGCCCACTCAGAGTCTGGTGGAGCTGATCCAGCTCTGTGGAGGAACAGTCTGCAAAACTGTGCGGCAGGCGGGTATCTGCATCGGGAAGTACAGAGGCAGGAGACCAGAGGGAAGCAGGATCCTGTCTGAGCAGTGGGTGCTGGGTAAGATATTTTCCCGCTAATCTTTGTGTTAAATGCTCGGCTCTTATCATGTCACCAATAATTAATTACTTCTCTCGTTTTTTGTTATTTTATTTTCAGATTGTATCACACATTTGAAGCAGCTGTCATATGATAAGTATGACTTGGAGTAAGAACTGATTCATATTTTTCTTTTGGCTGTGAAGTTTAATTTTACTAATTCTATACTGGATGGTGCCTGGTCATGTACCTTCAATTCCTACCTTGCAGTGTTCTTCTTGTGCAGGTTTATCATCTTGCTTTGAAAATGTATTCAGAGGATTTGCATAAATCGTCTCAGATATTCCCTTTGAAGGCTTTTAGTCCCTGGTTACCATACAAACCTGTTACTTCTGAGAACTATCAACCATTTACTGTGAAACATGGAAAACTGCTTTAACATCCTTTATTACTTGCATTGTTTGTTTTTTTGTTTGTTTGTTTCAAGAAGTATTAACCACTACTGCTTAACAGTGTTTTTCACAAGAAGAAATGAGATTGAGCCAGATTATTTTTAATGTATAACGATGTGATTTTAAAAACACTTGCTGAGCCAGCTTAACACTTTATTGGAGATAATATACTATATCCTTTTCAAAATGTTTTGTCATGTCATTGTTAATAAATACTTTTGTAAATTCTGATTGTGATCCCTGGTTTTCTTATTTTCTCTCAAATGAAGAGCTGTTTAAGAATCAAGGTGACTACACCTCAGAATTTTATTGATCAATAGGTTACAGCAGAGTATATGCTGCAGACATCCTCTGGAGTAAAAATAACATCACAGCTTCTTGTGTGATGTTGTCTTCAGTTTTCCATGTTTTATTGAAATTGATTTGTGAGGACATCAATGTAACTGCCTTTTTTTTCACAGTCATAGTATAATGAATGTAGCACCCTGATTTTGAAAGGGACAAAACGCACTGATGTGATGGATCAGTCTGTCAAAAGTGCTGTCAGAGTCCACTCAGCAGTGTCGCTGGGTGACAGACAGCAAATGAACAAGCTGATGCATCAGAGCTTGTACTCACAGTTGTCAGTCATGCTGAAGCTGCACAGATGGAAAGTAGCAAATTTACTATGATACTAATACTGACGTGACCTTTACATGAATTTGTAGTTTTGACACTGCTAGTTTTGTTATAATGTATTTGTTACATGCAAGATGCCTAGTATGAGAGGTTGTACAAGAACATATAAGGAAAATGAAAACTAAACAGTTTAGAACAGCGATTTGCCAAGTAAATGGATTATTTGTTTTTAGCTGTCACATTTACTGGCCTCATTGTCTTTGTGGCCAACTTTTGGAGCAACTTTACACACAAACACTAATCGGTTAAATCCAATAAAGTGATTAAAACAAGCAATTTCAAACCAATAACACGGCAGTGTGGTATGTTATGTGATGCTGTATGGTGTTCCTGCATACAACCTCTGGCTGGTTGTTATTAAGCCAAGCCCAGTAAAATAAAGAGTTATATCTCTAATATTTACTCCAAATTAGCACAATATGATTAATAGCATACTGGGCTGCACCCTCTGTTGTCTCTCCACCTTCAGTGCAAACATTAATGTCATATCAAGCCCACTTTTCATACAATATGATAAAATTGTAATTCATGTGATGTGAATCTTTTTTGAGGGTTACCTCAGTCACAATGGATCACATACTGTAGTTATAGGCTATGTTAATCGGCTGTTGACCATTTTCTGAAACATATGTAGCATTTCAAATGTTTGATTATGGAAAGTTGAGGAAAAACCGAGGTAAAACTTGAAGGAAACAGTGTTGTAGTCCTTTAATGTTGCATATGGCGGTGATGTTGCACACTCGCCCATTGGTTTGCCTTTGCTACGTCAATTGACCAATGGGCTTCGTCGATGTTACAGGGTGTCATTACGTAGGGAGGCGTGTGTGACATTTGCTGCAAGGAGCTAGTTTATGAACAGCTAGCTGGAGAAAGATGAAGAGCCGCGGACGGAAATAGAAAATATTTTTCCTTTTAACAACTGAGTTGACGTTTGGGTTACACTTTGTTATCGCACCCACATTAGAGACAGTTCATATCAAATGTAGCGCTAGGTAAAACTTCCTGTTTGGCTAAACACGTTTAATAGTAGGCTAACGCTTTCTTTTAAGTTAACTTACACAGTAAATGTTCGGAGTTCAGGTTGAGGTTGTGTTCCGCTTTGCTGCTCTGAGATGTCGACACCAATCAGATAACTGAAGTTAATTGTTGCTTTTGTGTTGCAGTATGGGCGGACATTAGCGCTTAAGCCGACTTGGCTAACTGCGGTTTGCAGGCAAGGTTAAAATTAGCTTTAGCCAGCTAGCTTCTCAGTCCCCTCTTGCTGCAGCTTTCCCACTTTCTTATGCTGACTTGTCAGGCCAGGTGTGCTGAAAGTAGGCCAGGTGTGTTGTGGGATAGATAGGGTGTGGTGTCTGTAACCTATCAACAGTGTGTAGTGTGTAGTATAAAGTCGTACAGTCTGCTTCAGGGATTTTTGTTACTGTAGTGGAGCCAGAGGTAGGACCATGCTGCTCTCCTTGGTTGTGCACACATACTCGCTGCGGTACTGGTTTCCAGCCACGATCATGCTGGGGACAGCACCAGCTTACCTGCTGTCATGGGGGGCTTGGCGCTTACTTTCAAGTGTCTTACCAGCGAGAATGTATCACAAGTTGGACGACCGGTTGTACTGCATTTACCAGAGTATGGTTCTCTTCTTCTTCGAAAACTACACAGGAGTTGAGGTGAGTGATCCTTCACTGCACTGAAATGCAGCTGTTACATGCACACCACATGCAGATGAGTGCATTTGTGCAGGTCTCTGTTTTTGAAACTCTTAAAATAACATGTACAATGGGGCCAAACACAGAGGCTGATCAATAAGATCTTGATGAACCAGATGCTTACCAGTGAAGTCTGCATTCTCTTGCCCTTCTGGTGCCACTCCCTGTACAGTTGGTGTTTTCATACTTTAGGGTGTGGAGGAAAGCAATAGTGATAGTGTTGTGGTGGGTAAACCTTTGTGTCCGATCAGATGTGTTTTTTGTAATAAACTGCCTGCTCTGTCTCACCAACTGGGGGCCACGTTTTTTTTAAATAAATCCTCTTGGGTTTATTGAAAAGCTGCAGTCTGTGCTGGTTTGGTTTTTGTAAAAAATGGGCAAAATCAGATTGTCGTGGAAGCAAATTAGTGACACAGTTTAAATATTTAACAAACCAAAATATTTCTTTAAGTCAATGGAGAGGAATTTAGCAAACGGATTACAATCCAGGACATCTACTATTTTGTTGGACTTTATAATATCTTTAATTTGCTTTCCCTGTAGATTGCTATATATGGAGATATACCAAAGAACAAAGAGAACGTGATCTACCTGTCTAATCATCAGTGCACAGGTAAAATATTTGCATGTCCTGCTTTAAAATCTCATTCCAGTGCAAAGCACAAATTGAAGTAAATATGTTCTCTCTACCAATGGCTGTCCTTGTAGCTGACTGGATCATTGCTGACATGCTCGCCATCAGGCAGAGCGCCCTCGGTCACGTCAGATACGTCCTTAAAGATGGACTGAAGTGGCTCCCGTTATACGGATGGTATTTCTCTCAGGTAATGCAACTGTGTGAGTATTTGAATGTCTGTTTGTAAATTGCAGATGTGAAGATGCAAAGTAGACTTGTATCACAGTCCAGCACTGCTGTTCTCATCAGATTACCTTTTCTCTTTTAGCACGGAGGAGCCTACGTGAAACGAAGTGCAAAGTTTAATGAAAAGGCGATGAAGAAGAAGCTCCTCACTCAGACTCAATGTGGAACACCAGTAAGTACACTCAGACAAATGCTCTAATTTAGAGCAAAAAATCAGTTATATTTTCAGTCATGTTCAATAAGAAAGAAGAATCTACAATGGTCTCATATGGTAACATTGGGTCTCACATTTTTCTGATCATTGCATGCTTGTTTTTAAACTTTCACCACCTAAATTCACTGCAGAGCTTTCAGCAATAATCTCCCAAAATTCTGCTTCCAAAAATTCCTTCTTACCCTACTTGTAATTAGGATGTTGACGTGAATAGTTTCTCGGAGTTTGTATTAACAGAACATCCGATGATGACAGCACCAATGAAATGAAATGAAATGGATAATCAGACATTGGATGCAGGAAGGTTCAGATGCAGTGTGTGTTATTGTGTTGAAAGGGCTTGTTTTTAATCACTTTTTTGGATTTAGCTGTGGGGGATTAGTGTGTGTGTGTGTGTGTTTGTGCGTGCGTGTGTGTAGGTGTTTGTTCAACTGAAGTGATCCGAGTGACCTCAAGTTATGCTACGAAAGCTATGTTGTAAAGTCCAGTGGTGAAAGTTAAAGCGAACATAATCAGTTGTCACAATGATGAAAAATTCAGGAATTGAAACCGAGCTTGGAAACAACATGAATTATTCAAGATTCAAGATTTCTTTATTGTCATTGAGCATGGCATGTTAATGAAATTTGCATTGCAACCCCCATGTTAGAAACAAGATTATACTCGAAATATTGATTGTACATATTTTCATATTCGTTCCAGTTTGACCGAACTTTATGTTGCCAACTCTAAAACAAATTGTTAAAGCAAAACTCACTTGCCTGTTGATTCCAGTAACTCACAAATAAGTTATGAAACATTTTAAAAACTGCTACTGAAATGTTTCATTTGAAAATGTGACATCTGTTAACATCCTCCAGAAGATGAACAAGTGTGAAGTGAGTGATTCTAATATACATTCAAAGCAAATTTTCAGATGGCTACAACTTCCTACAACACAGCAGGGTCAAGGTGAAATGAGTGAAAGAGGAAGGGATACAAATTTCAACCTCAGGAGTCTGAACCGCTCAAAAAAACTCAGTTTTCACTTCAGTTTTGATCCAAACTGATTTAAAAGAATGAACCAATGAAAACTGCATCTCAAGTTTTCTTTATAAGTTATAAGTTCAGCACAGTGTTTAGTGTCTGTGTTTCTTGTTCAGCAAATCCTGTGAATGTTTGAAATTCCTTTTTGGCCTGTGCAGTAAGAACCAACGCTTTGATTTCACATACTTTTCTCCCCACAGATGTACCTTGTCATCTTCCCTGAAGGAACTCGGTATAATCCAGAGCTGAAGAATGTTATTGCCGACAGTCAGGCTTTCGCTACGAAAGAAGGTACTGGCATGATAGCAGCCATTTACTGCTGCATACTAATTCAGCAAAGGCAGCTCAGTGTGTAAAACAGCTGACTAAGTTTTGTTGTGTGACCTGTGGTCCCCATTGCAAGCTACTGTTCAACCAATGAGCATCACATGCATACGGATTGGTATGGAAGTTAAGTTTTCAGATCTGATTCTGCATTCTTAGAATTAAGAAGAATGAAAAAATACAAAGCTGTGTAAAAACCGAACAGCATTTCCTTGTGATTTAGCCTCAAAGCTCAGATTTCAGATATGCATGAAAGTAAAATATACTTTTTTGGAATAGTCTTTAATGAGTAGAGCTTTCTAAACATAATAACTTCTTTATTAATTCCAGTCATCACTGGATTACTGGTGCGGTGCCAGGAATTGGTCAGCTTCGGCCAAAAGGGCTTATTAAATATTCCAGCTGGTGGTAGCTGAAAGTTTTGAGGAATAAAAGGAGTCGCTGCTGCTCGATAAGAGAGAATTTATTGCTCACTCACAGTACTAAAAAAAAAAACAGTTTCAAGGAGATTTGTCTTCTGGTTATTTTTGTAGCATGGGGAAGTGAAATTCACAGGTTTTAAATGAAGACTAAATTTAACTGCATTGTACATTTCAATGTAGCTTTAATATTTTGCAGCTAAATAAATGTGTCGCATCAACATGATCATTATGATGCCATTGTTCAGTTTTTTTGTTCAGGTCGGCTCACAAACTGCATCCATTCTGCAGAGATTAAGCCTATCTCTGGACCACAGCTCTGAATATCACCTTCCCCCATTAATCCAAACAAATCGCCCGGGAGAGCCGACATGTGCACATGACATTATCTGTTATTAGTGAGGTATTAGTGAGCAGAGGATGGTGCCACATCGACAACAGGCTGTACAGTAACTGACCTAAACACAAGCTTCTGCATAGAATCACTTTGTTTTTAAATCATATGTTTTTATTATGAATTTCTTAATTCTTAAAGGCAAGACAGGATTATTTTATACAGCAACATTCAGACACAGGGTGATTCAAAGTGCTTTACAGAGCATTGGCATAGAAATACATTAACAAGACAGTAAAATTGCATTCAAAAGACAACATTACTGTCGAGCAGTACTTTTTATTGTGATGGCTGACATGACATATTTTACATTCACACTGTTAATATAACCTTTATGTAATGTGTTTAAATAAAGCATTTCTTATTTTGTTTTTGTCCTTCCCGTAGGACTGGCTGTCCTGAGGCACACACTTACACCCAGAATGAAGGCCTCTCACATAGCCGTCGAGACCATGAAGGGCCACCTGGATGCTGTGTATGACATCACCGTGGCCTACGAGGGAACGTTCGACGCTTCCGGTCAAAGAAGACCTGCACCATCAATGCCAGGTAAGCGAGTGTCTGAGTTTAGTGATAGACCTGCACAGAAATAAAAGAAGACTGAGACGGTCGGCTTTCAGCCTCATTGAACCTGCTCTCACAATGTGATCTGGACCTGGATGTCTTGTATAATCGTAAGATGTAAACTCATTCAGGAGACATGCAGCTGGAAATACAAGCTCACCACCAGGGGAGTCAATTACAGCCCGCAGAGTAGAAGAAGAGTAGAAGAAGCTTTGTTGTTAGACTGCCTTCCATTACTGTCACCACTCAAGAACGATCTGTTCTGCCCACTCATATCTCTTTTCCTGTGATATTCACAGTAGCAGCATGTGGTAAAAACAACAAGATATCGTTGCATCGGTCTTAAACTCCATTTACAATTGGCATTGAAATGCAGTCTGTGTCTGGATATTCCACAGTATGTGGTTAAGGAAACACATGTTAATGAAAGGAGTAAATCTGAATGTGATCGGATGGTCCAGACCACATCTGGAGGCTCATGTTGTGATCAGATGTGAGCTGAATGTAGATGCAATCTGTACAACTATAGCTCTTTAAACGCGTTGACGTGTTTGTCGACAAATCCACCAGCCCTGCACAACTCATTTGCATATTGAGATTCGATCACAGTGCTGTCAGAACCAAAACAAATCAGAACGGATATACTGGCTTCCAAAAATGTAAACCTTATTACAGTAATAGAAAATGCAAATATTAGTTATCAGAGCAGAAGATAAGATTCAGTTTGTCCATCATAAAGATAACAGTCACATTTTTTAGCAGCTGTAGTCTGCCTGTATTTTTTGTTGATCAGCATCTCCCTAGACACACAGGCATTGTTTTAATGTATTGTATCAACCGTGCAACACTGTGTCCACCCCCTCAGTAATTAATCACATAGCAAACATTACCTATTACCAGCCGTGTCTTCCTGTAAACAGCATGACTCTGTGTTTTGGAGGTTTTGATTATTCTGTGTTCCCGGTTATTCTGCAAGCACCGGTTGAATGTTAAAAAAAACATCCCGTTTCAGTCAGGAATAAACATCGATGTGTTTCTAGCAAACAGAACAGAGAGAATAGAAAAGCATTCTTCTCATCACGCACTTCCTGGCCTCATGTGGTGAAGGTGACTTTAGTCATTTCACAGGGAGGTGGAAGTGACTCGAGGCTGCGTTCACACTCGGCTACAAGAGTCTCTGATCCTTTTTGTTCCTGGTGCTCTCTCTGTTTCACATCTGACAGATGTTTCTGATCCACATGAACAGTTTGAATTATTTCAGCTTATAATAGTCATGTTGGACCCAGATGTATGGGTCGTAAACTCTTTATTTAAAAACTTAAACAAATCACAATTTATTCAAAAATATACTTAATATTGAGTTTGGAAATGAATGTGTTCATGAGTCCAATAAGAGCAGCATTGTGAATTGATTATGGGCTTGTTAACAATCAGTCATTTACTCTAAAAAAAGGACACGAAGCGCATTTTTTTCCATAATGACAGCATTTAAAAAGCACTGCTGTGGGCCAGAGTTGCTGCAAAATCCAAGCTGATTAGGCACTTTAGCAATAAAGTTAAAAGAATATATGATTGAAGTTCCTATAACAAAACAACAGCTTCACTTGGTGCTCCAGCTGCTCCTTGTCGCTTGTGAATGAATGGCCAGACAAGTTCAAAACATTAAATGCAAATTATGCTGCACAACCACAAACATTTCCAGCTTGTTTAGAGTGCACATACCTTGTCCTCTAGGTTGTCCATTTATATGTTGTTGATCTATTCAGTTATTTAAGGTAATAACTGAATAACCAATGATTGATCAATCGTCCCTAACTGGAACTACCCAAAACTCAAATATGCCATTTCTGTGGCTGAGGATGGCTTAAGGGGAGAGACGACAGGTGAAAACATATTTTCTTTGATGCACTAGTCTATTTTGAGATCTTGGGCAATTTTGCTTCCGTAAAATGTCTCCTTTCAGATTAGTAGAAAGAAAACATTTAAAATACACATTTAGCTGTTTATTTTAGTTCAGATGTCTGTTTTGTTTTGTTTTTACTAGATAATGACTCATTTGAATGTTTAAACACAACATTTCAGAAAACTTGTAATACAATAAATAATTGTTTTAATTCAAGTAATCAGCTGAATTCAATTTCTACTAGTTCATTTTTTATCCTATTCACCTGTGGTGTCTTGCTTTAATAGGCTTGCTCTGTAATTTATTTGTGATGGAGTCTGGAGCTGATTGTTAGGAATAAAGTTCTGCAGCTCAGCTTTGCAGGCCTTGTGCTTGTTTGAATTTTTACTTCCTGTTATATGCAAACAATGTTAACTTGCTCACGTACTATACTTCAAACTACATACAAGCTAGTAGATGTTAAATCAAATTCCCCTGTATGAATTCCCTCTAGTATTATTATTATATAGTGAAGTTTCTTTTTTGTTTTTACCTGGAGCAGTATGACAGTATGTTATATTTTATCAGGAAGAAATGCTTTTAGTTATTTGGTTTGAAAATGTTTATTCTAACCTGAATGGCCTGTTAATCTGCCGGTGGTCTGTCTCATGTATTCACATTTACTGCTCTTGTTGCATCAGTAATTAATCAGTTCAATAAGTAAGATCAGTTTTTCATATCCGAATCAGTAATTGTATTGTGTATCACATCAGCACCGACTACCTCCTTGAGAGCATTGCTAGTTCAGGATCTAGTGATCATTGTGGATTTTCTGTGGTTTTTAAGAGTCTGTTCGTACTGATATAGGCTAATAAAAAGAAAATATAAAACAATAATAAATTAATAAATGAAATAGGCCTAAATGTTTTGTTTTGTTTTTTAATTTGAAAATCTGGCCCCCACAGTGTCTGTTTGGAAAAATTCTGGCTCTTGGACAAATGTAGTTGTAGTTGAAGACTTTGATTAACAAATGTTCAACCATTGATTACCTTTTATATCAATGAATGAGCTCCGTGCTCCTCTCTAGCAGCTCTTTGGTCTCCTCTTTTTATGCAGATGACTCAAAATGTTAAAGTTTTTTCTCTCAGATTTTCAGTTTTACTAGAGTTTATCAAAGGGATTTAGATCAGGAGACATTGTTTGTCGCTAGGAACAAAGAGCTGATTTCCTTCCATCAACACACATGACCTGCAGTGGAAGCTCGGCTTTCTTTTAGTAAGTTGATTTATGAAATGCCTTAAGAGTGTTACAGTCTCTCGGTGCCAAACACTCGTTCGGAGTCTCAGCGGCCCAGAAACCTGAAAACAGCACTTAACCTCCTCAGTGTACGAGGAAGGAAGGTGGTCTTTTCTCTTAAGAATGACTTTGGCTTTTTCATGTGTGCTTTGCGAAAATACATCGTGTGTTTGCGTGTCTCTGCACCCGAGCCTCCATGCACACTACCCGTCTTTCACTGAGATGTCAGTGTTTATTAAACGGCCTCGCATTGTGTGTGAAGGTCATTTTAAATCTGCTCAGCAGCAGCGGCGGATCGAGGTGCTCTCTCCACCAGAGAAGCAACCTTTCGCTGCTGACTTCGATCAAGTTTCCTCTTTTGGCCGCAGAGCCAAGTTTCCTGATAATATTGCATGTTGTGGAAACAGGAACTTGAAGGTCTCTGGGGATACACATGTAGCCTTGAGCGTTCACACTTGGTTACATTTTTATGTCTGACCTTCTCAGACACTTTGGTTTTCTTTCTCCACTAAGTGATCTGAGATTTGACACTGGAAATTTATTTTAGGAACGTTTATTTGGTGATGCTGAAACTAATTATTATTATTAGTAGTAGTAGTATTGTACATATAATGAATATTCAGTTTGAGCTCTGAATATTTAGTTTGAGTTCAAGTATTAAATTGGGCTTGATGGACTGTTTTGACCTGATTTCATTCTCAGGCCTGCTGGTTTACTCTGATTCTGTCTTAGCCGGAGAATCTTAACTACAAGCACCAATTGGACCAACAAGCTGTTGCATGTTATTAGTCTTTACTGTCTTGAATCAGAGGGACTTGGCGTCACGGCGCCATAGCAGCTCTGCTCCATCATCGTCACCTCGTGTTGATTTGAAGTGCTCACTCTACGTGCCGTTTTGCTGAAAGGCTTTTCCTGTTTTTGTTTGGTCTCTTTAATTTTTGTGTTTGACAGAATTCCTGTGCAAAGAATGTCCCCGCGTCCACATACACTTCGACCGCGTGGACATAAAGGAAATTCCTACAGAGCCAGTGTTTTTCCGCAGGTGGCTGCACGAGCGCTTCGAAATCAAGGACCGGTAAGTGTGGGTGGACCAATTAATCATGTCGAAACTGAATGTTGTCCAATCAATATGCAAACCGCAGTGAGATTTTTTTTTTTTCATGTTTTGCTTCCATGCGTCACTAGGTTTAGGTGCAGATCTGTATCTTAGCTTCTGTATGACCCCTGAAAAGCTGAAATTAATTATTCTAGTTTATTCTGTAAATCTGATTATGTGCAGCTCACTTTTGTATAGAGCAGTGGTTCTCAAACTGGGGGGGCAGGCCACCAGTGGGGGTCATAGAACAGTAACGGGGGGCTTGCATAACTCGGGGAAAAATGTGAACCTGCCCTGCAGATGAATTAATCTAATTCCTGAGTTAGTTGTCAGTGTAGCAGCGGGGGCTTGTATCTTTTTTTGTCAGTTTGGGCAAAGTTTAACTTGTGAAAATTAGTGAAACTTAAAGGTCATGTTCCAAATATTATTTCAGTATTTCAAGTTTACCAAGTATTGTTAGTTGCTGTTAAAATCCACTCAGTTAAAATTATTGCTGGATCTGCAAATATTTTGATCGTCTTTCTTCTTTTCTTTTCTTTTTTTTTAAGCAGAAATACAAAAGCTTTCTGTGGTTGCAGCCTCTCACATGTGAATACTTTCTGCTTTGCTGCTTTTGGGTTTGGGGCTGTTGATCGGAAAAAACAAGACATTTGAATAAGTGGACTTTGGGAAATTGTGATGGGCAGGTTTCTTTATTTTCTGGCATTTTACAAGCCAGATGATTAGTCGATTAACAATCAGCAGATGAAGGGATAAGGAAAAAATCAGTAGTTGCAGCCCCGAGATCAGTTAACATGACAGAAAAGGTCCAGAGCCACATATAGAAACTGTGAGTCACTCAAGTGTTTGAAGTAATAGTTGTCTTAAATGTATTCACAATAGAAAGATCTATTGAGCACAACATTGACAACACCAGCCAAGCCACAAGAAGCCACGATGTGATTCGGCTGCAGTATTTGTGCTGTAACTGCTGTAAATACGCTGATGTGAATTTTTACATTTGTTTCACTTTGCACTTTCTTTTGAAGTCCTTGTGCATTTCTAAGACAGGCTGAATTCCTAAGAGAGTTGTCTGTCTTTTCAAAGGCTGCTGACGGATTTCTACGAGTCGGCGGATGCAGACAAAGTATGCAAGTTCCCCGGGGATGGCAAACCTTTCCCTCTGAACCTGTCTAAAACCCTCCCATCAGTGGTTATCCTGGCAGGACTGACACTGCCGTTACTTCTGACGGAGAACGGCAGGAAACTGTACGTGAGAACCTGGGTGTACGGGACACTGCTGGGCTGGCTGTGGGTGAACGTTTCTCCTTAACGAGCAGGGGCGGAGGCTGCCGCAACGAGATGCACAAAAGACATGGAGAGCCGGTGCCATTTTCCTGTATCAGATCAACACAAGGTGTGTTCCAGATGCAGAGCAGCGTCTGATAAGAGGCTCAGAGATTTATCCCACATGTCTGGCTCACAGTTGACCTTGAGCTGAAAGCTGAACAGAGATGCAGAAAAATGTTAAGCTTTTTGTGCTACTTCCTCCCTTGCGTTATTTGGATTTGCAGCCTGAAATGATTAGAGAAACATGAGTGGATGTGTTGAAAAGTATTAGATTTCTCAAAAATACCCCTGGATTACTTATTATGAAATAAAAATACATATATACTTCTCTTAAAATACCCCCCCCCCCATCAGATGTAGCCAAATTAGTGTTCTTGCATGCTCATTTTCCCATCAAACATTGACCAGTGTTAAAGCTCTCATATGACATTAAATTTTTGAGAACTCAGAACACGTCTGATGATCGTGGTCAGCGACTGCACGTAAGTGACACATCATAGTGATGATGGATCATTGATTATTAAGTGCACTGACTCGTTGACATCGTTTGTAATGTCTTATTTATTCCAAGCCCCATGTCAGAAGAATTATGCACTTTGCTCAGTGATTTTTTTTTTTTTGACATTAGTAGAACAAAATAAAGAACATGCAGTCCTCTATTGGGCCTCATAAACATGACACCAGCTGCATTGTTTACCATAAATATTCATACTGAATGTTTATTTGTTTTATACTGGAAATGCCTGTAGCTGTAAAGGAATGTTCATTTATGCAAACATGGAAGAGTAAGTGTCTTTTAATTTTCAGCAGCCAAGATACAGATTTTACTGATATTGATATCCTTCAAAAATGCAATCTGTTGTATATTTTTGAGCAAAGTGTTTGTCACTAGTGATGCCACAGTGAGCTCACATGGAGGATTGCATTTTACAAATGTTCTACCAATGTGAACTATTGCTTTAATGGTAAAATGTCAATCATTGCCAAAATGTGGAGTATTTGGCATGATATTCTACAAGTGTGTTAAGTTGAGCAATACTTGTTTTGATGCCAGCCCCAACAATGTCTTGTTTCTTTTTTCTTTTTTTTGCCTAATTACATTATAATTAATTTTTTTATAATGGCTCCATAACTTTTATATGCATCTGTTATTTTGAATACCTAGCAAAAAGCTGACAAAGCCATGTTAACAGTATATCACAGGTTCCTGTGCTCTCTAAGCCATTTGTACTATAATTATCACTGTATTGTGAAATGCACTGTATGTCATTGTTGTTGTTTACTGTAAAGAAACCATTGCATTTTCCACGAGTCACTTTACATAATTGCCATCTTGTCTTCCTCTAAAGTTAGTCTTTGATATGTTCTCCTCATGTGGACGATACAGTAAATCTCATTGTTTTTACATGTCACTCCAATACCTCACTTGAATAATCCTTCCTTGTTCTTAAATGACCCTTGTCAGCCATTTTATAGTCATTTTTATCCTGACAAGATCAGACTGTAATGCATCAGGAAACTCTATGTAGACAGTATTTAAATGCCAACGGATTTTGGAAATGTGTGCCTTCTCTTTGGAGGAGCTGGTCCTCAGCCCTCTTACAGAGGGCCACAGTGGCTCTTTTCCATCAGGTGACTGCATGGAGGCACTCTGCTGGAGCTGCTGCTCACTGCAGCATGTGGTCACACTGTCTACAGTTCATAGTGGCTTATTTTGCTCTACAAATGCATTGATTTACACTTTTCGAAGACTATTATTAAATGACGAAACCTTTAATGTGTGTAAGTTCTGGAAATGGGGATTTGAGTGAAATAAAGTGGTTTTCTTTGGGGAGAGTCATGTTTCCTCTCTGTTTTGCTATCCTGACATGATTATCAAAATACTGATCACTAAGTGCTAATTTTGAAACATATACACGTTTGCTGAGCTAAACATGCACACCCAAGATAACATTTTTGTTATACAGTCAAATCAAATGAAACATTTTAGATGCCTTATGCATAATAATTTTTTATTTTTTATTTTTTTTTAATTTTAACTTTTTCATGTTCAAAATCTTCATAATCAGAACTAGAATTTCAAAGTACATCCTGCAGGTCTAAGGGCTTGAGCTGCTCAAGGGACAGCTCATAGCCAGATTTAATTTGCTTTCTATATCAACCACCTCTGCACCCCACTCACTGCCCTCTGTGCCTGTGTATGTGGCTTATCACCTCCATGACCACACTAAGCACAGTGGATGCAGCAGACTAAACTTGGGAGCTTTAGTGTAAGCATATGAACACAGTGACCAACCAGTTCCACTATGCACAAATAATGCTGCCTGTCCCTAGGTTCGATGTGTAAATGTCTCAAGCATGTGCAACAGAAGGACACCAATGCAAATGTTTGTAATGGTGCACACTTGCAATATCTCCCACTACTGTGCTGTAACAACTTTTTGTGAAGTGAGTCTGATAACACAGCAGGTGGGCTTATGGAAACTTGTAGTTCAACACAAAAAAGTTATTGGTAGAAAACTGAAGAATTCTGGCTTTCTGAATGTGACACTTAGCCAAGAGGCGCAGAATAGTGTATTTGAGAACTGGTAGACTCAATATTCAAAAACAAGGCCGGCCATAAAATGGGGACCAATACAATATGCTCCCAGAAAAATAAGACAATTTGACAGAATTGATGAATGTGTATGAAAACATTGCAGGGATAGTATCTAATGTGATTTTTAAAAAACTAATTATGAATTAACCACTTTATGATGATGACGATGATGATTTATCGTAGTAGTAGTTAAAACAACCAGACAGCGTCCTCGTTCCGGTACTGATTTTAATATTCTGAAAATCGTTTTTCCCACTTTATCAAAAGTCGCGAACACAGCATGAAGCAAGTAGCGCATGCGCAATACAATTTTTGGGTCGCAACAAGGAAGTGAATTCGGAGGTAGAAAGTAACTGCTGCTGCGCTCTTGTTTCAGCTCAAGGTATGTACTACACCGAGATGAATTAAAGGGCAGCATAAGAGTAATAAGAAAACAATACGTACTTCACATTAAATAATTATTACCGTCAACATGCGTGTACAAATGTTCGTGCGTACGCTTCCTCCACTGTTTATATTTGAATCACTAACGGTCTTTCAGCGACATCTGGAGGTGTGTCAAACTTTGCTGTCACTAGCCAATACGCGGACAACAGAGGTCTGAGTTCATCGTGAATAACAAACACACCTGACACCTGTTCTGCGGCCTGGTTTTGTTCACAGCTTTGTGATGGCAGTGGATTGGATCGGATTCGGCTATGCTGCAGCCATCGCCTTTGGAGGATTTATGGGATACAAGAGAAAAGGTTGAATGCCCTCACTTGATGATCTGTTGTGTTTAGTTTGGCAAAAAGCCGAACCAAAGAGAATTCTCTGCCAGATGATTCAGTCGTGAAATAGTTAACCTTTTTATCATAATGTGGCTCTATTTTATTGCAGGCAGTGTGATGTCCTTGATGGCTGGTTTAGTTTTTGGTGGATTATCAGCTTATGGTGCATACAACGTCTCCAATGACTCAAAGGACATCAAGGTCTCATTGTGTGAGTATGGTGCAGCCCGTTCTAACATGCTGATTTTCAGAGAATCCAGTCCAATCCAACATCCAGACAGTATCATGCCGTGGTGTTTTCTCTCTTTCAGTGGCCTCGGGACTCCTCTCAGTTGTGATGGGAATGAGATACAAAAAATCTGGAAAACTGCTGCCTGCTGGGATCATGTCAGGCCTGAGGTCAGAGTGAAACCTGCTGAACATGCGGGAAAGTTTATTGTGCAATTCAAGGATTGTGAAATAATGTCCCACGGTCATCACATCCTTGTTGATCTGTTTTCTCTTTCTCAGTTTGTTGATGGTGTTTCGGCTGTTGCTGCTCATCCTGGTGTGACTGCTGGAACAACAATGACCCGATGGAGGGATCTCTGTCTCTCTATGAACAAGCCTTGTTTTAAAGGAAACATTCCCAGTTAGCATACTAAAACTTCTGTTTTGTGTGGTAAATTTGCTTTCATGTGACTAGAAATTTCACAAAATCTACCTACAGATTTAAGATGATGTTGTATATGAACGTAAATCTCATGATTTGACATTAATTTCCATGTTATATTATTACCACAGGTTTACACACTCACAGTGCTGAAAGCACAGCAGGCATACGTAAGTTTTGTGGGTGCTATTGTTTGTCTTGGCAGGGGTTTACAGTATACGCTATAACATTGGTTTAACTATCAACCTTTGTACACTGGAAGATTCAAAGTAATGATAAAAGGATAAAATTTGTACTCTTCACTGCTCACATTCTATGTTTTTATGTCTGTTATTTTTTTTAATACCAGTAAAACTAAATAAATGAATGTGATTCTCAAAATAATGCTTTTGGTTTTATGTACAAGGTGTGGTGAAATAAGGGAGACGGAACAAAAACAGCAGCTTCTCAAAAGTTCCTCAAAAATCAACACTTTATTTAGTAGGACTTTCACATTAAAACACCCATAAAATGCTATGAAAGACTACATAGGTTCCTTTCACGCTAAATGGTTTTATTCTTTTGAGCTGAATAGTGCAGTATTAATCTCAACATTAACCAGCTAATATACTTGATCTACATGCCGTAAAGGGGTTGCTTGAATAATGAATCGTTCACATTGCCAATGCAAGGAATGTACCAGATCTAATCAGAGTTCATGGCAATGGTTTTTTTACTTGGAACACCTCCATGACGGTCTTGACGTAGTTTTCATCTGGCTGCGGCCTCCTCTTGCTGCCTGGTTGCAGGAACCGGTTGATGGCGGGAATCTGGATCATCCTGCCTTGGAAAGACTGGAGGGAAACACGTAGTTATACTTAAACAGCATTCAGTCGTGGGTGTGTAGTTTTGTACACTGATATGATTAACAACATACTGCAATTTCATTTCAACAAATCATCTTTTTTGTTTGTTTCTCCTCTGTACATCCAGCCCAGTGCAGTATAACACCTCCACATGTTTACCTTGACGTTGCGGAAGTCGCCGAGGATTCCAGGAAATTTCTCCTCCAACATCAGGGTGCATTCAAGCAGCTGCACATCTGCACAGCTGAGTTTACCTCCCACCAGGTATATGTTCCCAGACAGCACCTGAGAAGTTTGTCAAAGACACACAATAACTTAGTGACCAGAAATAATCTTCAATGGGTCAATTTCCCATCTTTAAGGGTTTTTAAGCAAGATTGATCCATTATAGACCAGACCATTTCATATAATATGTACAGCAACAGAGTGATACCTTTTCAAACACTGGAAGGTAACGCTCTTTCGCTTTACTCTGAATGTTGTCCAGTTTTGGTTGTGGATCTGGGGTGAAGGGCAAAATCATGATCATTTCCATGAGATCCATCAGTCCCTCCGAGTACATGTTGATCCTGAAGAAAAGCAACACCACATACTGTGACACATTTCATCTACTATGATCACATGATAGGGTAGACGCTCCCATCATTACACTATTAAAGAACTGGATCATACATGACACGGTCTTTGAGGTCTTTTCCATGGAGGTTGTACTTCTCTGCAATGTAATTCAGGATTGCCTTTGTCTGAATAAGCTTCATGCCATCAATTTCCACCATGGGAACTTGTTGAAACATGAGAGCTCCATCTGCAGAGGAAAGGCAGCAACAGGCAATTCAGGTTGGCACTCCCACTGGTCAAACATTAATTCACCATGGAGACGATAACTTTGACTAGACAGAGGTCAAAACACATTTGAGACTTTCAAATCCATATCATATGTTGGTGAAAGGTAACAAATGAACAAAAAATGTAAAATGCAAAAATTTGACTTGGAAACAGGCCAGACACAACTGACTTTCTAAACAACTCACCACTTAGGAGTTTTTCATACTGATCACGAGCTGTCAAATGGACCTCATCAAACTGTGACGGGAGAATAACAGATTTGATCAGAATCAGAATACTTAATTGGGTCAGTTGCAGTTGCTCCCATTGTACAACAGTAATAAAATAGAAAAAGGACCATTGAGGAGCACTGTGGTTCCTAAAAGACACCAAGAAGCTTCGCATTATCAGCACCGCACCCTTCGCTTACTTCAACTTCTGCAACTGTCAAAAGCCAGCGGATTGACTCCATTTTCCCTCTCCCGTTGAAGTAGTGCAGCACAACTTTTCCGGCCATGGCTTCAGTATTTTGGAAAGTTAAATCTCTAAAACTAGAAAGAGACAGAGGACATGTCACAAATTAATGAATCTAAATGCATGCAACGTTAGTTACCAAAACGGAATTAACTTTGTGTCGTTGGTGAGGTCCCGCACCTGTGCGCAGCTCTGGTCGCTGTGGAGAAATCAGACAGAAGTTTCGGTTCTTATATACTTTTGTGGTGTCGAAAAAAACGCTAAAGACGGGAAAACATCCCAAGTCTGTGAGTGGATGGCTCTGGCCAATAGAAACCTGGCTCATTATCATTTCGACCGCTAGACATCATGGGAAAAATTTTAACTACTAACGGCGTTCTTTTGCTGATTTTTGGCACGTATCAACGTTATTTACGTTTGCACACACTAATACCAGATGAACTATGTGGCTCGCGGCGAACATATCGATTTTCTACACCCTGATAATAAATGGTCGTATTATATTGTGTGATATATAAGTCGTGGCTCTGCTGTTAGTGGAAATAATTAAGTTAGGTGACTGATACACTTTATATTCTCGTTTTCGCTCTTTGTTTACCATCTTTCCCCTGCCAATCACAGCTCGCCATTTCCATCTTTTAACGGACGACCATACGCGGCCCCTCATTTCATCTTTCCCGCTGGACAATCGCAGATCCTCACTTCCATCACTCCAACTAGCCAATCGCGGCTCGCCATTTCCATCTTTTAGCATACGTCCTACCTTTCCCCGCGGCCAATCATCGCGGGCCTTCGCTCTACGAAAATAAAACCCGGCAAAGTGAGCCGGCCGGAGTTTTTCTGTCTGAAGCTGCTTCAAGTCCGCCGGTCTACTTCTGCTACTCTCAGATTTCATCCGCTGACATAAAGAGGGGAGCTGCTGCTGGCGAACTTGTTTTATTTTATACTTATTTGATTCTGTCGACAAGCTAGCTAGGTAGCTAGCTTCTATACGGTTTTATGCTATATGACGAACGCTATCAGCATTACTGTCATTGCATAACGTTACTGTCACAGTGCATGTTGGTGCAGGTCGTGTCCCTGTTAGTTACTGTCACAGTCTGTCGATTCAGATAAAATCGCTGTTGTTTATTTAGTTGCCAGAAGGTCAGTTACATAGATATTTGTCTGTACTCACAGAGCGATACATAGTTATAATCCTCTTTTTTAACATGCAATTACAGTCAAATTGAATTTAGACTTTAGTATGGTTTTCCTCAAAGACCAATGCATAATCATAACGTTTGATCATCCTCATTCTACTTACAGTCAAGCCTCCCTCACCGCTCAGCTACTCAGGGAACCTTGTTCACTGTGTCAACATCTACAGTGTCAAGGTGCTTGGAAGGAAGCTTGGTCCCTCTTTTCAGCCTCCTGCTGTTTTCGCTGGTGAGTTTTAGCTTTCTGTCATGATGAGGTTATTATTCTTATCCAAAAAAACAATAATCTGATGTTGTGACAAGTTACACTCTGACAGATGTATTCTTTTTCTGCCTGTGATATTGTGTGTTTTTGATTTTGCTGTACTCTTGTATTTATCAGGATGTGGATGAGCGCAGTGTCCCAACAGATGGACCAAGTGCACAGCCTGGCGGATTGTTTGGTGGGGCTGAGGACTGAAACTGGACAAACACTACATAGCCCTGTGGCACAACCTTCTGCCATACGACCAGCAGCAAGTGGCATATGCTGCATGGTCCCATGTGTGGCTGACAACAGGATGCTTCATGTGTTTCAAAAAAGAAACCTGAATGAGAAACCTGAGAGCATGACAAGTTGTGTCTTAGAATCAACAGGATCCCCTGCCAAGTGGCCAGACTGTTGTTGTCTGGTTGAGTCCATCTTTGTCAAACTCTGCAACATCCATAAACGCCCTAAAAAACAGGCAGTTATGCGCTGACAAGATGGACTCAGAGACTATAGCAAGATCAGGCAGCTGGTCCTGGGTAATGGTACGGTCAGGCAGAACACTACTCTGCAGTTGTTTGATGTGAATCAAACAGCACTCATTCAGTGGCACAACAAGCACTGACAAGGCAGGAATGTAGTATAGGGAGGGAGGAGGTGGACAGTCTGAACCAGGGGACTCATCAATGAAGGAGTGCTCACAGACAGATGAAGAGGTGCGGCCATCAACAACAGCCGCTCCCTCAAAGGCCTCACGGATGGGTCCCTACTGAGAGCATCCACCACCACATTCAACCTGCCAGGAATGTCAAGAGGTATGTGAGAGGATTGTTGTCTGACCAGACAGTGAATTGGTGACCCTTAAGCCAGTGACTAAATGTGTCGCAAGCTGGTCCTGGGTAATGGTACGGTCATGCAGAACACTACTCTGCAGTTGTTTGATGTGAATCAAACAGCACTCATTCAGTGGCACAACAAGCACTGACAAGGCAGGAATGTAGTATAGGGAGGGAGGAGGTGGACAGGTGACCCTTAAGCCAGTGACTAAATGTGTCTCAAACCACCCATGTCAGGGCCAAGAACTCCAGTCTGTGGGCAGGACAGCTGGCTTGACTTCGACTGAGAGATTTGCTTGCAAAAGCGATGGGTCTTGCTCTCTCCTCTCCAGCAGGTACCTGGGACAGGACAGCACCCAGACCATCAAGGGAGGCGTCAGTGGAGAGGACGAGGCCTATCAAAGTCCGGATGTGCCAGCACCACACTATTGAGGAGTGTGCTCTCCAGGTCTTCAAATATTTTGTCACAAGCAGAAGTCCAGTCCTCAGGAGTCAGTTCACAGAAGGTACCAACTGCCAACCAAAGGAGCCTTTAGCACGCCTCTTCTGCCCTGCAGTCAAAGTGTAAAGTTGCTTTGCAATGGAAGAGCAGCCAGGAATTAAATGCTGGTAAAACAGCACCATCCCAAGGAAAGATTTGACCTTCCACTGAGATGGAGTGAGGCCATCATCATTCATGAGGTCCTCCTTACTGAAAGCTGAGATGACCTTCACCTTCTTCTGATCAACCGAGACACCACTGCTGTCCAGCAGGTGGCCAAGAAACGTCACAGACCTGCGAAGAAAGTGGCACTTCTTCTGTGCCATCTTCAGGTTGTTGGCTCTGATACGTGAGAAGACAGTCTCTATTCGTTTCAGGGCTTACACCTCAGATGGAGCAAAGATGAGTAGTTCATCCAGATAACAGAGGAGAGGCAGTGTACCACCTGTAAGACTCATGGTGGGGGATGTTGTATGTTGATGTTGGGATGTTGATGAAGAAGAAGAAGAAGACATCCTGGTAAGTGAGCACAAGGTCAGTCAGCCGCTGTTTCCATTCATCTGACACCTCGCAGCTTTCAAGGTTGATGTCTGCTAATCCATGGTCCTTAAGATGCTGTAAGGGGGCAGAAGAGGTACCTGGGTTGGAGACAGGGTTAGGTGCCTGACCAGCCTGTGGTCTACTCAAACCCTGGGAGATGGGAAGGTCCATACCTGTCCGACAATGATGTCCTTAGGGGACGAATGGGAAGAGGTGGGCTCCACGATGACAGTTCTCCCAGGTGACACAGGAGCACCTGGGACTCATGTCATATATGACCAGGAAGCATTAATATGGGCACATCCCATTCAACATCTATTTGATCAGTATATACGGACCATTCACTCCCAAATCAACAATGCAACTGCACTTCTAAATTGCTTACGTTAAAGTAAAAGTTAAAATACATAAATAGGCATTTCCTTTAAGTTGATTGCGATGATTTTTCCATAATTTTGCTGTGCTGTTCAAATGTGTGAAACTGTGTTAAAAATGTAGAAAAGATAACTCACCTTGACTTCACGAAGGTTCATGCATTCTTCCCAAGAGTAGAATTTTCTTTTTATTCTGAAAAATATTTTTCCTCATAACCAATTCAAGGATTGTGGAATGATGTCCCCAGTCACCACATCCTTGTCGATGAGCTTTTCAAAAGTTCCTCAAATATTAAAACACCCATAAAATGTTATGAAAGACTACAAAGGGTCCTTTCATGCTAAATGGTTTTATTCTTTTGAGCTGAATAGTGCAGTATTAATCTCAACATTAACCAGCTAATATACTTGATCTACATGCTGTAAAGGGGTTGCTTGAATAATGAATCGTTCACATTGCCGATGCAAGGAATGTACCAGATCTAATCAGAGTTCATGGCAATGGTTTTTTTACTTGGAACACCTCCATGACGGTCTTGACGTAGTTTTCATCTGGCTGCGGCCTCCTCTTGCTGCCTGGTTGCAGGAACCGGTTGATGGCGGGAATCTGGATCATCCTGCCTTGGAAAGACTGGAGGGAAACACGTAGTTATACTTAAACAGCATTCAGTCGTGGGTGTGTAGTTTTGTACACTGATATGATTAACAACATACTGCAATTTCATTTCAACAAATCATCTTTTTTGTTTGTTTCTCCTCTGTACATCCAGCCCAGTGCAGTATAACACCTCCACATGTTTACCTTGACGTTGCGGAAGTCGCCGAGGATTCCAGGAAATTTCTCCTCCAACATCAGGGTGCATTCAAGCAGCTGCACATCTGCACAGCTGAGTTTACCTCCCACCAGGTATATGTTCCCAGACAGCACCTGAGAAGTTTGTCAAAGACACACAATAACTTAGTGACCAGAAATAATCTTCAATGGGTCAATTTCCCATCTTAAAGGGTTTTTAAGCAAGATTGATCCATTATAGACCAGACCATTTCATATAATATGTACAGCAACAGAGTGATACCTTTTCAAACACTGGAAGGTAACGCTCTTTCGCTTTACTCTGAATGTTGTCCAGTTTTGGTTGTGGATCTGGGGTGAAGGGCAAAATCATGATCATTTCCATGAGATCCATCAGTCCCTCCGAGTACATGTTGATCCTGAAGAAAAGCAACACCACATACTGTGACACATTTCATCTACTATGATCACATGATAGGGTAGACGCTCCCATCATTACACTATTAAAGAACTGGATCATACATGACACGGTCTTTGAGGTCTTTTCCATGGAGGTTGTACTTCTCTGCGATGTAATTCAGGATTGCCTTTGTCTGAATAAGCTTCATGCCATCAATTTCCACCATGGGAACTTGTTGAAACATGAGAGCTCCATCTGCAGAGGAAAGGCAGCAGCAGGAAATTCAGGCTGGCACTCCCGCTGGTCAAACATTAATTCACCATGGAGACAATAACTTACTGATAACAGACTAGAAAACGATAACAGACTAGAAAACGACAACAGACTAGAACAGAGGTCAAAACACATTTGAGACTTTCAAATCCATTTCATATGTTGGTGAAAGGTAACAGATAAACACTAAAAACTAATGTAAAATGTAAAAATGCAAAAAAATGACTTGGAAATAGGCCAGAGGCAACTTTCTAACCAACTCACCACTTTGGAGTTTTTCATACTGCTCATGAGCTGTCAGATACATCTCATCAAACTGTGATGGGAAAATAACAGATTTGATCAGAATCAGAACACTTCCCAAGGACAAATTGGGTCAGTTGCAGTTGCTCCCATTGCACATTAGTAATAAAATAGTAAAGGGCCCATTGAGGAGCACTGTGGTTCCTAAAAGACACCAAGAAGCTTCGCATTATCAGCAACACACCCTTCACTTACTTCAACTTCTGCAACTGTCAACAGCCAGCGGATTGACTCCATTTTCCCTCTCCCGTTGATGTAGTGCAGCACAACTTTTCCAGCCATGGCTTCAGTATTTTGGAAAGTTAAATCTCTAAAACTAGAAAGAGACAGAGGACATGTCACAAATTACTGAATCTAAATGCATGCAACGTTAGTTACCAAAACAGAGTTAACATGTCTTTGGTGAGGTCCCACACCTGTGCGCAGCTCTGGTCACCCTGGAGAAACTGACTAATCAACTAATCAGGTTGTTATATAAGTTTTATTTGAGGTATCGAAAAAAATTTATGCGGACGGGAAAACATCCAAAGTCTGTGAGTGGATGGCTCTGGCCAATAGAAACCTGGCTCATTAACATTTTGACCGCTAGACATCATGGGAAAATTTTTAACTACTAACGGCATTCGTTAGCTGATTTTTCGGCACGGATCGACGTTATTTACGTTTTCAGACACCAATACCAGATGACAATACAAGCCAAACAAGCTCAAGGCCCATTTGTAGGAGAAACGTAGGGAAGTTAAGCTCCAAGCGTCAGACACATCCAAATGCGGCGCTGCTCGTGGCAGTCTGCCTTCCTTTTCCAATTTCAAGCTATCGATGTATGACATTCATACATTGTATTCTCTATCACCTATCTGGACTGCCTCTGATAGCTTTGTTTGTAGCCCTAGTTTTCTATTTTGATACATGTACTGTAATTGTCTAGAGATCTGCTGTGTCATACATGGAATGCAGTGTAAGGTTTGGTTAAAATTCTTTAAAAGCTGGTATTTCACACCTAAACCTAAATTTCATACTACCTTATGTATGTCATGTACCTGTCATCTCCATAGCCTTTTCTCATACATACTAGTAATTATTAGGTTGACACTATTTATAAATTATGTAAACCGCTGATGTTTGTCACATCTCCTCTGTATGAGATTGCAACATCTTTCTTCTTTCAATCACAATATGTACCAATCCAAACCAAAATCCATTTCATTACAGTATGTGTCCACTCTAGTATACAAATTTGAATCAGGACATCAGATCAGTACAGATGCACTGTATTCATGCATGTAAGGCACTAAGAGCTACTACTGACAGATTAATCTAGAATGTTAATACACAGCAGCAAACAGTATCTGCAGGGCTGCTGGTGCAACTGTTAACCATGCATGGAGAATGATTTTATTTTTTTTTTAGGTTGGGTTTTTTTTTTTTTTTTTTTTGTCAATGAAAAGTATTTCATGAAAAAATTGAACATAATGGTACCCATTCAAACATTGAATTATATTTAATAACTGCCAATTTGATAATCACACTCAGTTTGGCTAAGGGGGTAGAACGTGTTTACTTGGATAATTTTACTTATGAAACTAAAACAGATTTGTGCAGTGTGGTAACCACTTGCATTGTATTAATTTTACTGAAATTAAAGCACTTTCTTGAATTTCATTAAAAACATAAAGCACAAATAATAGTTACCTGATTGACAAGGCTACAATCATAAATAGAAATACAGCTTACTATACAGTGGCAAAGTAATTAATTAGCCAAAAACAAATCACAGTGAAGTTTTCATAAACTTACAATATGCATATTATGTATACAGGTTGGTGAACAACATTCAATGATAAATCTGATACAAAACTGAGGGTACAGGCGCATCCTCTGTAGGACAGTAATTATGTTACAGAAATACAAAATAAAACACTGAGGAGCAAATCTGGGCTCAAATTTTGGCGGGCTGCATTTAGCTATACACATACACTTTGATATTTTACAACTCACAACATCCACAATACACACAATGAAAAAAAATTATTGCTGTGTAAGATGTATGTACAGATTTGGATTATAAAACAACTAGGCCTATTCTTTGGGGGTGAAAAAGTTCTTAGGCGCATGGATATCTCTTCCTGGGCACAGATCAGAGCTCCAGGGAGGGCACTAGCGGTGTCCATATTTGGCAGACCAGTCTGTTCGCCCGTGGATGGTCTGTACCGGTGGGCGAGGCAGCAGCCCAGGCGTGTTCTTGTTGGCAGACAGCATACTTGTAGAGGTGTTCATCGGACTACGGCCAGACTGCCACGTTGCATAATCTGAAGTAGCATCAAAATAGTAATAAATATACAATCAAAAACAAGAATATTGCAGAAAGCTCAAAGCTCTGAAGTTCATCCTCACTTGATGCTGTTGATTCCACTGAAGGACCATGATGCCCTCTGTGACCAGCAGAACCAAGGTCTTTTTTGTAAAATGATGGCATGTATCCCCCTGGGATTGTGTTTGTACCTGGATTTTAAAACAAACAACACTGAGAGGTTGCAATGATGACAGTGAAGTTAAAGTGGAAGATCCTGGGAGATTTACCATGAGCGCCTCTGCTCGGCAGAGTCCCTCCAAATGGAATACTACTGTTGCCCCAGAGATGGCTTCCAGTGTAGTCCTTGCTGGCATTTATTGGCACGTTCTTCTTTGTGCTAATGCCTGAAGGACACGGTAAGAGATTGTCAGATATATTCTCCACTGCAAGCATTTTAAAAGACTACAATCATTCATCAGGGATGGTGATACAACAGAAATGGTTAAAAAAAAGAAAAAACAAAAAAAAAAAGCAAACATTTTATGAAGTGATGGCCAAGTAGAAACAAAATTAAAGTCGTCTTCTATATCACAGGTGATCACAGTCTGTCAGCTACATTTCACTTACTTTTAAATTAGGAACATGCAAAGGACACACAAAGGGCACAATACACCTGTGTTTTAACTCCTTTTCACTTTGATCAGTGAAAATCTCTCCACTCATGTGCTGACGTGCGTATGTGTAACCACAGTTACCAAGTGATTTGCAGGAATATATAATGTCAGTTCACTTGCTTTCCAACTCAAGGCCAGAAGATGTACCTGTCATCTGCATTGCCTTTTCTCATACATACTGATAATTATTAGGCTGACACTGATTATTGATTGGTTGACCATTTATCAATGGATTTAATAGTAGTTTAGCTTTTTAATTCCTGTTAAAAATCACAAATTTGCTATCATAGAATCCTGCAGTTGGTCCGCTCTACTTTCGCACCACAAACGAACCACCCAGGGCCCGTTGTTTATCTGAACCAACCACTGGCTGACACCGATACTCTACATGTATTTTACTAAAGACTGCCCTCAGTCATGCTAAGCTCTACTTTACTCAAGCTAAATCTTTGGATATATAGTACCAGGCAAATATCTTGACTGTCTCAAATAATGCTGTTTAGCAGAAGCGGTTCTTGATGGCTCCTGGTAGGCAGTAGTTTTGTTCAGGTTTAAAGGTGCATCTTCCTTTGCCTTGGGTCGACTGAAATCCAGAACACTTCCAAATCTGAAAGACAGAGGGCATTCTCTGAGACACAGGTGCTGTGAAATACCAGCTTGAAGTTATATTGATGTATGCTCAGGCTGCAGATATGTTGTTGTATTATGTTGCTACAGAGTCTTTTTACATCATTCCAGAGCAGGTGCCACTGAAGGTACCTTGGGATGATGATCACAGTCTCACCTGCTCAATGCATCCTCCCCCTGCCTCGATTTCTCTGTGGAGAAGTTACTTTTCCCAAGAATACTTATAGATGTCAGATCAGTTTCTTCGTAGTCATCCCAGTCTTCACCCTTAAGGTGTCCTGTGCCATGACCCCAACGCCGCCGCCCTCCTTTGGGCTTCAACTGATAGCTCAGTAGGTTTGTATTTTCTGACTCCTGTCGGGTTTGCTGAAAGAACAAAGCAACATGCTATTATGGTGTATTTGACGAGATAATCTGGCTGTCATCCTCCCTTTGATGGGACTCATTTAAAAGGAATTACTCACCTTGCTCTGGAGAGTCTTGTCAATGATGTAAGGAAGGTGGCTCTGTGGCGTTCCTTCGGTCTGTTCCTGCTTCAGAATGTGCTTCGGTTGCTGCTCTCGCACCAGGTCTGTGTGCCGTTGGTACACTGCCGCCTGGGCAGCTGCGGATACAGGGGAGGGCTGGATCTGCTGCAGAGGCCTGGAGGGGGAGCAGTGTTGGTTGGGAGGTGGAGGCTGGGAGGGGGGCACGGGCTTCAGCAGCAGCGGTTGCTGCTGCAGCATCTGTTGTGACTGCAAAGGAGCCTGCAACGGCACAAGGCCTGGCTGAGGTCTGCCCTGCTCCAGGATCTGCTGAGGAGTGCCCAAAGCCTGGCCCACATGGAAGTAAGAGTACCTGAGAGCCTGGGAGGATATAAAGATTTGAACAAACATCAGCTGCCACTCTCAGCTGTGAGGGCAGTGGAAATATTTGATGCGTAGGTCATGCGCTACCTGGGCAGAAGCTGGCCTCTTCTTGGGATCCCACTGGAGCAAGTCTGTCATCAGATGGATGGCTTCAGGACTGGCATTCAGGATCAGTGTCTTCAGATTGCTGGGAACACACTGAGGCCAACGGAAATTCATAGCACTTGCCAGCTGGTATCCCTCCGGCCAATCGTTCTAGAGGGAGGGGACACAGTCCATCTTACACACCACATTTGCATATAATCATATTCAAGAAGATCTGCTTTCACTGATAGTAACAGTAGGAGTAGTAATTGTACAATAACTGAAAAAATAGCAAGGAGTGACATGGTCAATGTGTGATATTGTAAAGAGGTTCGGAAAACCCCTCCCCTCACACCTTTGTCATGTTGGAATTATGGGGGCTCTGTGAGCTCGGGGATGAGCAAGCAAGCTGGGTTTGAACATCTTTTTTATCATTCATTACACAACTATTTGTCACTTTTGGATCCAGCTGATGCGACACTGTGAATGCTTTCCAGGAGAGAGGGAGAGCATTATCCCCATAGTATCCTCATACTCAAACCCCGACCCCCCACCAAGGCATTTACAAATATTTTTAGCAGTTAAATTGAAATATATGAGCCTTTTTGGCTATGTACCTTTTCCTGTGTGTTCTACACGTGAAAACTTTACCTTCTTTGGTGTACCCAAGACTTGGCAAATCTTGAATATAGTGTCTACTTCACTGGAGCCCGGGAAAAGAGGCCTGAGGGTATAAAGCTCTGCCATGATGCAGCCAACTGCCCACTGGTCTATGGGTGAACTGTAGGACGTGGATCTGAGGAGCACCTCTGGGGCTCTGTACCTGGTCCAAATGGAGAGAGTACAGGAATTTGAGCGTGCTGAACTATTAAGTACGTTTTCATGTAAGCTTCATATTCACTCTAAAAGAAACTCACCATCTGGTCGAGACATAGTCTGTGTATGGTGGTCGAGATCTGATTTCTCGGGCAAGCCCAAAGTCAGCTATTTTCACCAGCTCTGGGCCCATGCACAGAAGATTCTCAGGTTTCATGTCCCTGTGAAAAAACCCTGACAAAGACACATTGGATGACCGTCTTGAGTCAAATGGTACATAATGTTAGCTCCCTGCTGTCGTTTACAGACTTACCATGTTTATGAATGAAAGCGAGCCCCTGTAGTATCTGAAACATAATATTTCTCACAGCAGATTCAGGAAAGAACCGTGTCCTGCAGAAAAACAGAAAACACAAACAGTTAGGAAGCTGTAAGTATTTCCCATATATACTTTCAAATGTGGAATTAGTAAGGCATCAAGTAATACGCACCTGTCTTTCATCAGCTGATATAAATTTTCCTTCATGTACTCAAATATAAAGTACAAGTGATCATTTTCTCGAATGACCTCTTTAAGTTTGATCACGTTAGCATGGTTGAGTTTCTTTAAGGACTGAAAGAAAAAAGAAACAGAACATGTAAGAATATGTGGAATGCATAAACACCGAAATAGTATAAATAAATGGTAAATCTAACCATGCCGGACAATACACACAGGTCACTGCAGCACATTCAAAAGCATGTCCTACAACTAGAAAACAAAACCGTTCTTGTTAAAACATGGCTAGTGTACAATGTAGTTTGGGGGTGAATGCTGCAAAGGTGGGATTTATCTTAAAATTTAAAAGGGAAAATAAATACGGAGTAATAGAAAGCAGGATGGAAATATACGCTTTTCCCATGCACTGGGATGGTTTAACCATGCTAAATTTTAGTAAGGGGGAAAAGCTGTAATGGGATTCTGAGACTGTATGGTGTGACATGCTGTAATTATCATCTAATTAGCAGGACTCTAAAGGACCAGCGTGTTCTACACATGTTCTGCTGCGTTAAGGTCAAGCTCTAGGAAAGGGAGGAGCGTAGGCTGGGGATGGGAACCAGAGCTCAAAACCAACAGCACACAAGAATCACCTTCTACTCTTAGAGCTGGTGTGTGACTTTGAGCTGTGAGGAAATTTAGACAGTCACATACTGAATTGGTGTGAAAAAAAAGAACAAAGTTTTGAGACAGCTGGACTAAAATGTACAATACGTTCATCATATCATCATTACTGCATTACCCACAAATCAACAACTTATCATAAATTTCATTATAACTTCTGCACAAAAAAAAAAATCAACCCAAAAAAAAGTGCACTGAAATACTGCTTATCTGTTCGCTACGTCAAAACATGTGCAGCATGTGACATTCCATGTTTACTATTCCATTTTGATGTGTATTGATCCATTCAGTTTCTATACCTGCTTATACTATACTGCAAAAGTGTCTTTGTTGATATTACCAATGGATGCTAGTTTTGAAAAGAATACCATCATTAATGTTATCATGGCTAATGTTAGTCAGGTCAGAAGTTGGACTATTTTGGAAATCCAAGCATGGCAGGGATCATGTGACTACCAGAAATAGCTAAGCTATAAAACTACTGCTAGTTTGCTTTCTTTAACTGCTTCTGCCAGTGACCTGATGATGAGAATAAGTCAGTGTCTCTTCTTACAGTCATAATTATTGTTATGACACAGGAAAAATCATTCTCAGTGAAGTGCGGCAGACACTTCTTGTGGCATGACTACCAAAATTCAGTATTTAGCTGTCATATAATTTTTCCATTTACAACATTGTTTTTAAGATTAGATAGTGATACAGCATACTGCTGTGCTATTTTAAACTCATGAAGCATTAATATGGGCACATCCCATTCAAAATCTATTTGACCAGTATATACGGACCATTTTCTACCAAATCATGATGCAACTGCACTTCTGAATTGCTTACATTCTTTATTAAAGTACATAAATAGACATTTCCTTTAAGTTGATTTTGGGTTGATTTTTTTCCATAATTGTGCTGTGCTGTTCAAATGTGTAAAACTGTTAGATGTAGAAAAGATAAACTCACCTTGACTTCACGAAGGTTCATGCATTCTTCCCAGGAGTAGAATTTTCTTTTCATTCTGAAAAATATTTTTCCTATTAACCAAGTTCTTTCCTATTAAATTACTGATTAGTGGGAAATGACAATAATTGCATAGCAGTCTCTTTTTTTAAGCAGCTGTCGTGTCTGCTATTAGCAGAACAAAAGTCTATACTTGATGATATCCTTGCAGTCGGCCCACATTGTTCTCATAATCCTTACAGATAGGCTGTCATAATACACACCACTGGTTTTCAGAGAAAACAATAAACAATATGGCTCAAAGCATTGGCTCTAAACTAAAAAAAAATCTATTGCAGATTGCAGTGAAAAGCACACAATTTCCAGATACTCACTTCTTTATGGCAACTAGCTCTCCTGACTCCAGACTGCGGCCAAGGATGACTGAGCCGTAGGTGCCATCCCCGAGCTGTCTGATGGTAGTGTATCTATTCATTATGCTTGTCCTTCCATAGCATCATCCGGGGGCAGATAATATGGTTGGAAAATAGAGATGTTTTTGTCTCTGGCTGCTGAATGCAACCAAATTTTCCTGTGACAACAGCAGAAGACTACAGGCAGAGCTGGAGGACTCATGGTGTCATGGACTTGCCTCCTGCTAGCTGAGAAAGTGAGGA
The DNA here is from genome assembly GCF_017976325.1 of Chelmon rostratus. Lineage (NCBI taxonomy): Eukaryota > Metazoa > Chordata > Actinopteri > Chaetodontiformes > Chaetodontidae > Chelmon > Chelmon rostratus. Next base: position 12,289,148 of record NC_055668.1, on the reverse strand, counting down.
ATAGACAACAAAACATTATGTTAATTATGCAGTTGTATGAATTACAATGTACGTGGCCCATAATAAACCAAATATGACATGACTTGGCGAGCTAGTAAGTTGGACATTTTAGGGTTCGAGGCTCGATTCATCCACTCAGTCCCAGCTACATCTGATTATGTATCTTAATTGAGAGCTAGAGTTTACCTGGGTTTCAGTGCTACAGTTTTATCTGCCTGCTACATTAACTCAAGGGTTTTTGGCAGTTTGAGGATTTTGTGACATCACAACTTGTTTGGTAGCCAATCATGGTCCAACATGCAATTAACACAGGTGTGATGTGAGAGCCAGAGAATGGATTTTCAGTGAAGGAGACATCTTGTCTAACGGTTAAACTATGTTTGCATATTCATAGATTCTGGATTTTTCCAATGAAAGGACAAAAACTATACATCCCTGGAATAACTCGTGAAATATTGTATACGGTGTAAACCGTCTTCACAGATGTACGGATGAAAGTTGCCTAAGTGGACCTTAAAGTAATCTATGACCGTTAGTAAGTAGTCTCGTCTGAAAGGTCGTTCATCACCAGCCAGTTCACCTACGTTAACGGTAAGTTCCGTTTAACAATGATGTAGTTAATTGACTCAATTAGCTAGACGGCTAACATAGCCAAGTAACTACCTAGGGGTGGAAAAAAGAGCTTTACAGCTAACGTTACATCCTTCGCGTTACATTAACATTCGCCAGCATATTAACGTGTTTGTTTGTTTTTTATTTTCGTCCTGTTTGGCTCCTAACGCAGCTAACTAAACGTTAGCCGATATATTCCTAGTTGAATTTCCGTTAATTGTGCGGAATAAATGCTAACGTAACGATAGTTTAGCACTAAAACATTCATTATGGGGATATAACTCACATTGAAGTTAGTTCCAGCTGATTGGGCTTAATACTATAACTTGGCTTGTGCGTTTTGGTTGAATTTTAACCAGTGCCTTGTGCAGTTAGCTTAGTGGTAACAAATGTGGTGCAATTAACGCTAGCTTAATTGTGTTGCGGTGCTGGTGGTGGCCCAGCTACTGACAAAACATAGCACTACAGAGAAAAAACTGGCCTGGTTGGACTAAACGGTCCCCTAACTTCAAATAAAACTAAAAACAGCAACACTCACCCTCCTCACGTCAAACCGACAGCAACACATAGCCGAGCATTCGTAGTCGATGTTCAACAAATGACTTAGCGGAACAATCGGATGAGTGATACCGTCGAGAGGCGGATAACCGCATCCAGTGAGTCCAGCACACAACATAAATATTATTTCATCCAGGCCCTTTCGTCGGAAAGCTCCTCATAATCTCGCGTTGCTGTAAAAACAGCTCGTTGCAACAAATCACAGCTCGCCTCCGCCGTCAAAGATACAAAACGAGCTGGAATAAGTCACTGCATCCGTATCTCGAACGTATAACCTATAATGTCTGCAGCGTAAAACTGATGACTCTTAAAATCTATTTAATTTCGCTGTCTTTCCTTTCTTTTAGTCCACATATTGCCTGTATTCAGGCAGAAGCCTACCATGTTGCGGTGATATAAAGATGACTGCAAAACAGTGATTCACAAACTCATAAACAATTAAATATATATAGACGTGAAACGCATATGCTGTAATTAGTCTCGTTCCTAACAGAAAGAGTGAAACGAACGACGTCTAAAAAAATCTCTCGACGTAAGGCAAAGGCGGAAGTCGTAGACAAGTACTGCTCTTGCATAGCATTCATATTCTTTGTTCTCCGACCTACAGCGAAGTAGTAGGTCCACAAGTGTTTGCATGGACCCTGAAGCAAACAAACACACACACACTGGCGCGGTGGAAGAATGGCTCAGATGCAATATACTACAGTGGAGAAATACCTTCCGCATTGTACATTTTACTGAAGCAAAGCTAGACAAAAAGAAAGGAAATAAAAAAAAAGAAAATTAAGTACAAATTTGTTATCCAATGTAAAAGCACCAATGGTGAAGAAAGGTCTTCCAGTCTTTAAATGTAGATGAGATCATTGATCAATGCACAAGCAGTATTCTAATATTTCTGGTCTTTTTCTTTTGTTGATAATGTTGGTTATTTTCATGCTTTCAAATGTATTCAGCGATGACATTCTTCCCCTACAGTTTACATCATTTTCACCCCCAGTGTTTTCGAAAACAAGACAGATAACGTCTTAGTCTGCAACATATCCTGTACACTGGCCAAACAAGTGCTAGATAAAAATAGAGAAAAAAAGATACAACGGTGTAATTATTCGACCACATAAAATGGATGTACCAGTACATACAAATCTACAGGTATGTATTCATGGAGACGTTTTTAGGCCAAGTACCTGGACAAACAAGCTGCTTGCACTGACCACACAGGCTTTACCAGACTGACTGATGGAGTTTGAAATGGTTAACCAATAGTTCGGACTGGGGGCAGGACAGGTCCTCTGAAATGTATGATGCGAAAAAAGTGAAACAACCTCCTTATGAAGCTGAGCATGTCACACCCAACACATAGAGGAGCTGCAAGGGTAGGCATGTTGTTTCATTCTTTAGTTGAAAGAATTAATTCTAAATAGGTACCAGGTGTTGTAGTAAAACTGGTGACTTATCAGAGTCTGTGAAAAGGAACGTCACTGTAAATGTTTTTGTCACATTTTGCCCTTAAGCAAAAATGCTGTGAAGTAGTCTTGACTAATTTTGATAGCAACAACTCATGGATAGTAAGTCTGTTTGTCTGTCTATTACTTCAAGACCTTTATTTGTATTTGGGAGGCAATTGGTGCTTGCTATTACACCCATGCAATATCTGTGCAATATTGCATATCCATGCAATACTACTTCCCCCCTCCCCGCAAATACTGAGCCTATATATATATATATATATATATTTTTTTTTTTTTTTCCCACTTTGTTACATATATTTGGATTATATCTTACAAAACACTGTACTTAATTATCCATATTTCTCTATGTGCAACATTTTTTCCATTAGTAATAATATTGTTTATACTCCCTTTGTATAAACGTATGCATAGGTGTTTTTTCTATTTTCTATTTTTTATTCCCTTCCTGCTACTATTGCTTGATGTCTGTAGCACCCTAATTTCCCCGGCGGGGATTAATAAAATTATATTTTAGGAAACATTTTAGGAGGTGTTATTAAGGTGATAGAAATTAGCATAATTAACGACATTTATTTATTAATTTTGTAACGGTACCAGGTCCTCTTCCGAGGCTTTTGTATGTTGTGTATATGCGTGTAGTGTCTTTCAGTGTTACATGGTCCTGGTTGGCTGAAGGTAAAAGTCATCGAGGAACTGGAGGTTTTCGCCACTTATTTGTGTACTTATTAATGTTTTTATTAATGTGATAATGTAGCTGGTGTAGCTCACAGACAGAGAGAGCACTCCACAGAAAGGCGAGGCTCCTCTCTCTAAATCTCTTTCCAACTTCCTGATTTCCGGTATCACTGACGCTCCGGGCTACTCAGCGAAATGGCTGCGTTCCTGCGAGCTCGTAAATATGTGCGTTGTGTTGTCCGTTTCTCCGACCGTGAACTGTAAACGCTATTGTTGACCGCTTGTGAATTTAAAACGGAGAACTACTGGCCAAGCTGTCATGGTGGGTTGCCGTCGTTTTAACAGTTATTCAGAGAGAAACGTGTTAGCTAGCCAGCTAACGTAGCTAGCGTCACCTGCCTTCCTTTACCTGTAGCTAACAAAGCTAGCTACGTCAATAACTGCTGCTCTGCACGCCGTACCTCTTCAGGGGTTAACTAGTTACCAAACGATAAAATGTTTCATTTCTGACTGGAATTTAGCATCAAGACATTTATATTAACGACATACTGGCATACGTTCGTAAGTTTACTGAGGCAACGTTAGCATGAGCCTACCTTGTGTTTTTACATGGCTGCAAAGCTTCTTGCGCTGTTACAGTCGCGACCTCCTGAATTAATTAGTTTTATAACTTAGGTCGCTTTTATTGAACGAGTTCCGAGTGTACTTGAATTTACTGACCTCACATTTGGCCTAATACATCGTGCAAGAGGAGGAGTAGTAAATAAACACGAAGTTACATGTTAAAGAAGCATCGAGTGCGTGGTGAAAGCAGTAGAGAAGTTTTAATAGAACTTGTCTTCCTTAAAGTGGTTTTCTCGATGAATGAGTCGGATTTCAGGCTGACTAGATTCATGGCTGCCGCATGGACATTTCATGGTAACTTGATCCCTGCAGTTGAAGGGGTGGTGTCATCACAGCTTGACCATAAGAAGATAAAGCCACACTTCACATGCACTGTAGGGGAAGATAACAAGAGGACAGGCTCTCTTCTAGGGCTGCAACTAATGTTGAGTTTCTGTAATGATTAATTTATAATTTACCCTGTTACTATTTTAGAAAATAGTAACAAAAACAAAAAAAGCCATTGATGATTCCACAGAGCCCAAAATGATGTCTTTAACTTTCTTGTTTTTTTCGGATTAACAATCCAGACACAAAATGTTGAAATGTTGTTATGTAAAAATCAGATCAATGGTACAGAGGTTGAAAGTAATTTGTTGAAACATAAACATCTTGATACGTATTCCTTACATTTGTTGTGTGTGTGTGTGTGTGTGTGTTTAAATAAATCTGGCCAAGACACAGATAAGGGGCATTTTACAGTTATGAAATCCGCTTATCAGTGCTTTCTGGTGGACAAACTATTACATTACAAACTCTGTAATGGCAACACTTTCTAAACTAGGTCAAACCTAGATTGATATTTATCTGCTGCAATTTCTTCTGACTGATCTACTGACTTGTACTCCAATTACAATATATCTACAATAACCTAATATTGGTCAGGAGAATGTATCGGTCCAGATCAACTTATTAAGATATAAGAAAGCAGCACATCTTTACATTTGTGAAGCTGCAAACAAATATTGTGCAATTAACTTTGATTAATGATTAAAAAGATTGTTTTAATCATTCATAGAATGAAGCAATAGTCATATTTGATGTTGATTTACTAATGGATGAATTGACTAATTGTTTCAGCACCAGAGTGCTCAGTTGCTGAAACAACTATAAGATACAAGATTGCTGATATTCAGTGTTTTGCATATTTATTCTTTTTAGAAAAAAAAAACATAAACGACCTGCATAAAGACACATTGATTAATTTAGTTAATACTGCACTTTATCCTCGTATAGGCTGAAGAAAATACAGATATCGGAGGTACAATAGAGGATGAAGATGAAGGTTCAGATGACCCAAATCTTCAGGTAAGAGATCATGATTAATATTTTCTTTTCTGAATTCTAGATTATTGACTGCATTAATGACAACTTCATCTGTCTCTAAACCCATCAGGGTGTTAGGGCAATATTCCTTAACTTTGTTTTGCTGTTTTATTATTTGACTCCTGCCAGTTCTTGCTATTTGTTTCTTTTGCTCAGCAAAACTGTAAGATTGTGCTGCCTTAAAAGAGCATGTGTGCTCACCTAACCTACCCTGTATAAATAAACGAAGGCTGAATAAATTATTTGGCTCATTAGTCGGTGATCACATGAATTAACAAGAAATCGACCCATTGGTTACTTCTCTAGTCCTCACAGGAATCACTGAGGAAAAAGCTTTGCCATGTTATTTAAGCACAAAAAGAAACCTCATATGTGAAAATCAAATAATCTTAGGCTGCTAAGAGTTAGGTGCATTGTTTTTCTTATTGGTAAAAGGTAAAATAAAGACAAATGTCACGTTTCTTCTTTCGCCAGCCATGTAGTTGGATGTACGCTATATTACATGCTTCCAATGCAGAAACAGTTCTTGATAAACCCTGCTGTTACAGTATGACTAAGAACAAAGAAGCTTTTCTGACACCTAGTCACTTTTTAATTGAATTGCAGGTGCAGCTCAAGGTGTTCAGGGCTAAGTGGATGTCCGAACTCAAATTGAGCTCTGGAGCAAGTGGAATGAGTGACCGACTGCTGAAAACTAAAGGTCTGAGGAAGACACAAGAAATTGCTCGAGAGGAAAAAGTAAGTTGTGATATTTCTCTAGGTTGATTTACTTAGAGAGTGTGATAGAGTGCTGTCACTGAAATTTACAGCACTGTTGATGACTGATGTGAGTCATCTTTCCTCAGGCCACAGAGCTGTTCTTGAGAGCTGTTCAAGAAGAACAGAATGGAGCTGTCTATGAGGGTATGTATGAAGGATTTATGGTGATCAAAATCACTAGTGAACAGAGGTTAACCACAAAAAAATGAATAGAATTGCCGTAGTGAATTCATAGAAGAGGATTGTGGGAAACTATGTCAGATTTTTTAAAATATTAATTAGGCATGTCTAACCATCAGTCATCTTAAATCAGACACGAATTATTTCAACAGTTCAAGTGTCATAATCATTGCCACTGACACTAACTCAGCATGCATTTTGTAATTTCTGCATGAGAAACAAACACAGGTGATTACATTGCTGAATCTCTTCAGAATCATCCATTCATCCATCACCATAATATATAACCACTTATCTTGTGGGTTATGGGGGCCTGAAGCAGATCCCAGCTGCCACTGGGCGAGCTGCAGGGTACACCCCAGGCAGGTCTCCAGTTCATCACAGGGCTGACATACAGAGACAAACAACCATTCATGCTCACATTCACCCACGGAAAAATAAGAGTCACCAATTAACTTTCTTAATACCACTTTCATTTTCCATTTCCTCTTTACATACAGCTATCAAGTTCTATCGCATGGCTATGCAGCTTGATCCTGACATTGAGTTTAAAATCAACTACAGCCGTCCTCCAGATGCAGACAGAGGTGGAGAAAACTAGTAAGCCGCTCTTCGTTTTTTTTATGTAAGATTGATTAACTTAATCTAAGTCTGCATTGTTAGAACATTCTGTGAAGGGTCTGCGTTTGGAAATTATGATCTCTAAAACCAACCCAATTACAGTAACATGTCAACACTGCTAAAAGAAATTTCAGTGCTTCTACTTTTCAACTGGGTAGGAATTTACCTCAAATTCACGTTTATCATAGAGTTGATGTGTTTTGCAGACACTGAAACGAACTTGTTACATAATTTAAAAATTTTCCTTTTTTTATGAAGAGTTCAGATGGCAGACAGGTCTTTACAGGACAGGAAGTGAATAGCAGCATCTTTGTCCCTGTAATAATCAAAGTTGAATATCTTTTGGCAGCTAGATTTATGACTGAAAGGACTATAATTATCTGTCATTTTAACTGAAGCATTACTGTATTAACAAGTAGTCTTTTAGTTAAAGTTGGCAGAGAAACAGATGTTGATACCAAGTCACAACCAGGTTGTGAAGGGTCATGGAGCCGGGATTGATAATGTGCTGACCCATTCACACCATCGGCAAACACTGGCTTGTCCAAGATTCTAGCTTATGGGTGAATAATATGATGTGTAGGCTTGTATGAGACAGAGGTTTATTCTCACTTCTTAAACTGAATATCTCATGTTTATATTGCAGCATGCAGGACAATGATGTTGATAGTGAGATTGAGGAGGATCTGCTTGCCTACTTTGAGCAGGAGCTCACTCTGGAAGGCTCCTTTCCAAAGATCTGCATCCCTGAGTTGGACGTGACTCAAATGCACATTTCAGGTAAAAATCATTTTATCAGAGCGTAACTAATGCCCACAGTCATTATTTGCTTGTATCTATCAAAAATAATTTGTTTCCTGTCTTCTTTGACTGCAGCCTTGCCGCGTGAAATCCTGATGTACATATTTCGTTGGGTTGTGTCGAGTGATCTGGACATGCGAGCCCTGGAGCAGCTCTCTTTAGTTTGCCGTGGGTTTTACATTTGTGCAAGGTCAGCCCCCTGTCAGAACAGATCAGATGTGTGACAGATTGTTTGTCAAAAGCTTCTTTTTCTCAGCTTTTGCCTCGCAAATTGCTGATTTCAAATCAGACAATTTGCGCTCTCATGTTGTTGCTGCCCAATAAATAAAGTAATTAATAGCTTGTTCCTTGTGCATGGTTGTCAATCAATCTTCAATTTGTTTTTCTGTCCAGGGACCCTGAGATTTGGCATTTAGCCTGTGTAAGAGTGTGGGGACGGAACTGCACAAAAGTTCTACCCTTCAAATCCTGGAGAGAGATGTTTCTGCGAAGGCCACGTGTCCGTTTTGATGGTAAATAAGTACTTCACTGTACAAAATTGGGAGCTCTGTCATAGTTAATGAAACCGGTATCTTTTATTTTTCCACCCATATCAGACCAATTCATCCCTTCTAAAGCCTAATGTCTCAAACTGCCAGTTCCACAATTGGCTAATTATTGCCTGTAAAAATAATATTAGACCAATCTGTGCTACCAATATGCTGGTGAATCATCTTTTGTTATTGCTACACAGAACATCCAATGAAGAGAATTTACTAATGTAGAATTTTCCATTAAATTATTTTCATAGGTGTCTATATCAGCAAGACATCCTACATTCGTCAAGGAGAGGAATCACTGGATGGATTTTACAGGGCTTGGCACCACGTTGAGTACTACAGGTGGCTTTTTGCCTTTAATCACTGTTGTTTGATTGTGAGTTGTGTAGATATCACAGCTAAGTGCTGATGTCATTATCACAGGTACCTCCGGTTCTTCCCTGATGGCCAAGTCATCATGCTGACCACCCCTGAGGACCCTCTGGCTGTTGTCCCTCGCTTGCGTGTTAGGAACAACAGGTACACCTTCTCTTGTTTTCTCAGCTTCAACAAACGTTGCAACATCAAAAATAATTTCCTATGTGGAAGCACTTTTTGTGATTGTTGAATTTTGTTCAACCTTGCAGAATGGATTCTGCTCTGTTCGGTCATTTCCGTCTGTCACAGGAGACAGACAATCAAACCAAAGTCTTTGCTGTTGTCTGCAAGAAAAAAGAGGAGGTGAGAAGTTTGTGGGGTGAGATGAGGAAAGATTGTTCATTCTTTAAAACGCTGCAGATGTTTTTACTTATCATAATTTTGACTTAATTTCTGTGCGGTAAATCAAAATAAGGAGATAGTGTGACAGTGTTTTTTTTTAAGTGTTTTTCTTCTCATGGCAGATATGGGCCTCCATATTTAACCAACTTAAAGTACAGATGAAAGCAGGTGTTACATGCTTGGTACCTGTGTTGGGCTTGACAAAACTTGCACAATTACACATAGACATAGAGCTTGTACACTGCATTATTTGTGAACAGAAAGCGGCCGAGTTTCAAAGGAGCCGGTTCTGCAGGCGGAACCCACCTCCGGATGCTGAACACAGCTTCCATGTGGGACTGCAACTGACCTCTGGGGGGCGTCAGAGTTTCAGTAAGCTGGTGTGGATCCATCACTCCTGTCACATCACTTACAAGTAAGAGACACGAGTACAGAAGGATGTGTAAGAAAAAAAGTGTAAAAAAAAAGTTCCCAAATTGAATAATAACTATGTTTTTAGGCTGACTGGGGAAACGGTTGTCACAGCGTTTGACCTGGACAGGATGTACACACCCTTCCTGTTTGCACGTGTGAAGAGTTACACTGCTTTGTCTGAGCAGCCTCTTTAAGCAGCCTGGAGACCTGCACACATAAAACCTCCCACAGCAAAAGTTCCTTCACCATTTTAACACAATGCATACTCCTCAGCCTGTTTAATTTGTTCTGCAGCTGGGTTATGGTGTCAGTATCAAAAACCCTCATGTTTCCTACATGCGAGCATGTCACATTCAGGTTTACATAATAGAACACTACTTATTTTCTGATTTCAGAAATTATGGTCATGTGCTGAGAGCTAAAATAATTAGCAACCTTTCCCACCTGTTCCAAGCAATGAATGTTCATGCTGTTTTTGTTTATTGTTGCACTTTCTCCCCCAAATAAACAGTGGTGAATAGAATGTGCTCTTATAGTGTGATTTATTTACCTGTCTGTGGAGCCTTGGGCAAAACTAAAATATCAGCCTCAGGGTAGCAATGTGTAACCTGGTGGGTTATTTTTACTAGATTTTCATCTTCAGTATGTAGTGTTCACTCATGGCTAGGAAAAATGATACAACACAGTGAAATTATTGATATCCTATTAGACAACCTCAGTGAAAAGACATTGCAGATTTGATTTCAGACTTCCACATCGTTTGTCTTGCTGAGGACACACAGGGGTATTATCCACGTATTACATTTTCTGGGAACCAAGCATGGACAGATAAACAGGATTTGTGGATAAAAATAAATAATAAATGTGGAAGTTGTATTGGATTAGGCTAAAATGATTTGTGGCTTGTTGACTTCACTATCGTAGGTTTTTTTTAGAGAATTATTAAAGGAACTATACTCATCCTTAGTTTGTTTCAAAACAACTATTGCTGCTTGTGTGTTAATTCATGAAAAAGGAAACAAAAGTTGATATTAAAGAAGGTAAACTAGATAAAAACTGAATTAAAAGTGGTAAGACAGGATAACAGGAGAAAGAAAAACAATTAAAAACCTTATTTGAGATGAGGCTTGAGTAGATTTTCACATTACCCTTTGATGCTGTCGTGTTCTTCGTTTTATTAATGCTGCTGAATTTTTATCTGTCACAAAGCCAAAGAAGTTGATTTGCCTTCAGGGCTGGAGGTTTATTGTCCCGCCCTAAACTAGACTTAATTGAACTGCAATTCATTTTCAAATTTGCAATACATTTAAGGAGAACTTAGAAATAAATGGCTATCCATTCTGAATGATGCAGTCATTTCAAAATATGAATTGATGATTCATTAAGTGCTTGGAGATGTAATGTTAGCTTGATGGCTATTTGTATGACTAAAATAATTTGCATGTTTAGTCAAATCACAGTCATGTTTTTCTTCAGGTCGTACATACATTCTTTCAAACCTCCTGAAAGTGCAAGTGACTTATTAACACTCATGAGCAGTGTATTGTTTTGCTGGGTGTGTGCCAAGGAAACAAAATTTGTCTACCAGCTTATCTAAAGCTCAATAATTTACAAATATTATTTCATTTGTTTCATCTGATTAAGAAACAAAGAGTAACAACAACATAATGTGGGTGTATGTGAGGGACTCTTGTTGGTATACAGTCACTTCCTGGAGTCTCCACTGGTTGCCTGGTAACCTCACGGGGACAAGGCCCTGGATTCCTTTTCCTGTGCTCTTAATGAACTGTTGCATTTCACACTCAGGTTACACTTGAAGCTTGATTTATTACGTACTTGCTAAACGCCAAACTTGCTTATTTAGACAGACTAGGAGCGTCTGTATGCCTCCTCAAGAAGATCACAGCGCTGCCGCCCTGAATACCACACTGACGACCAGATTAACACATCTCCCACGTACTCAGGTACAAACAGGTTGAGAACCACATTCTTGCTGAAGGGAGATAAGGAGTTGTCTAATTCACCATGTGGAAACCAGTTAGCTGACACAGACTGAACGCACTGCTGTTTTCAGGGAGAACCCTCAACACCATCACCACGCCCTCTCTGTCTCCCTTAGGCCATGGCCTCTGAAAATCAGTGAGTAAGGCATTGTTTGCATAGTGGCTGGCCAGCAGACACGCCACCAAAGCTCACAAACAGTTGCTCTGTCCTCCAAATGCGAGCGCTGTGTGACACACAGCATTCCAGTGCATCAAGTCTGCACACAGTGCTTATGAGGAAGAGGAGGGATAACCCTTAAGGACTTAAGGGAGAAAAGTTTGGCTGCTGTCTCAACATACATCACTGGCTAAACATTTTGACTAGAGAGAGAAAGCACAAATCACTGAACTCCCTCAGACGAAGCAGCTGTTAGGAGAGGAGCGTCTCTCTGAGAGAACAGCTTGCTGCTTTCTTGGAAGGGCGGTATCTTGTTTTTTGTCACCCAGTAAGCTCAGCGACAGTTCATCAACCCTGTGCCCTTAGTTTAAACGAACTAAACCTGATCCACATCAGGTTTACTTCTGGTTTATAATCAAGATTGGGCTATTATTACCAAGAATGGCAAAAATTCCTCAGGCCTTGGACTTTTCATTCCAAAGCTCACAAAGACGTGATATCAGGACTGAGAAAACAAGCTTCAGAAAAGGTTCATGTGTAACTGAAAAAGCTTTGCAGGTTTTGACCCCTTCCTCTTCTCTCTGAGGTCAAACATGTTTGCTCAAAACACCCAATCAAAGACAGGAGTTTACAGTATGTGTCATTGTAAATGTTAGAATATACTAAAGTAGGACCAGTATCTACATGAACCAGATGTTAAAACTGAGCAAAACAGCAGCAAAAGATGCATTTTACAAGAATTTGCAGTAAAAAAAACCCCCAAATGAATCCCAAAATTCATATTTATATTGAAGTAGCAACTTAGGAACAAGGCTTTGGAAGTATTGGGGGGGGAACTATCATAAATAACTATTTGTAGTATTGAGTATTACAGGCTTGATTGAATGTCTGAAAGTCCAATTTGGAAAGTGTCACTACAAGAGAAGCTACACTAAATTATACCTGATCTGTTTATTCCTGACAACATTTGGAAATGGTAACACTAAGGTCAGCATGCCAGCATGCTCACAATGGTGACATGCCTCGTGTAGCAGGTGTAATGTTTACCTTTAGTTTAGCATGTAAGCATGCTAATATTTGCTAATTAGAACAAATCTGACTGACAAACTAACATTTCCATCCATAGAGCCGCTATGGTGTCTAATGGGCAATAAAATATTTTCACAAACCACTGCACAGAGAGAATTAAAATTCAAAATAATTACAAGGCTCAGTGAACGCATCTCTGTTGCTCGACATATTTTTTTTTGTCTTCAAGCAAAATTATTTGCAGCATTTACATCATTTGAAGGAAAACAACAGCTTGAAAACAAGTATGTGTACAATCTCAGTTTGTTTTTAATGTGTTACAGCGAGGAAAGCATGTGTCACAACACGTTAACCCAGATTTACCCCAATTTTCAGAAAATATATGTATTTATTTTAAGAGTTTATAAAATGTATGTAATATCTCACTACATACCTTATGCGTTCTTGTCCTTTATTAACTGGGGAGTAGGCCTGCTTTAATGCTAATCCTGCCCTTAAACATGTAAACCCTGTTACCTTCAATGCTATCACCTTGTACAAAGGAGTAATTGTAACAGGGGTGGCATAAAGCTGGAAATTAAAACAACAAACAAACAAACTAGAATTCAGTTTCTGAGTAGATATGGGTCATGCATGTTCAACAGATTTGATCTATGGATCAGACTCATCATGCAGAGCAAGTGTAGCCTGTATGTATTATTCAGGTTTTAACAGTAGTTTCTGATGCAGTGGATGTGAATGTAGGTCACCTATACAATTGAGTAGCATGTCATGCTCATTCAGTGGTTAAGGCCATACAGTACCTCACTAAATTGAGTCAGCATGGAAGAGCAGCGCAGCTGTGCACCACAGTGAGGGTGTCAGATTCACAGATTCATAATTCATTCGTCTTTGTACTTGTATGTATATACCAGCAGTTAACGTGCTAAAGCAGTGCTTTAAAGAAAGTACATCTAAGGAGTAGTTCAGCTTTTTGGGGCTTTTTGCTTTCTTGCTGAGAGTTAGACAAGAAGATTGATACCATTCCGCTAATATAAGGCTACAACCAGCAGCCAGCTAGTTTAGCTTAACATAAAGACTGGAAACGTGGGGAAGCAGCCTGACTCAGGCCGGCTGTTTCCAGTGTTTATGCTAAGCTAAGCTAGCCGTCTGCTGGCTGTAGCTTCAACTATAAGAATCGTATTGATCTTCTCATCTAACTCTCAGCAAGAAAGCAAACAAGCATATTTCCCAATTATTCCTTCAATATAAGATAGAATAATCCCTACTGCGTTTATTATGTGTCAAGTTAGGAATGATAGTTTAGGACATTTGATATTTAAAAAAAAAAAAAAAACATGAGTCAGGCACAAGATTTTAACAGGAAGTTTGACACATATTACTCTGAAACAGACCAACATGAATCCGCATACTCAGCATTCTGAAAAGACCAAAAATGCCACATTAGAAACCTGACAGGTCCGGAAGGCACCCTATTAAAGTGTAGACTTGAAAATAAAAAACAACCGCATAATATTTGACCAAATAATTTCACCACAAGGTCCGTTTAGTAGCTGTTCTGGAGTTTTTCGCATGATCTTCCTCAGCAGATGTGGTTTACCTGGTTGCCATTGAACTGTCTACATTTCAACATTTTTCTGAGCATTTTGAAGACTTCTTATGACAACTGGGCAAAATCCCCGTGTTGGGGAGAATCATGTGACAATCAAAAGCTCCAGATCATCGACTAAATGGACTTTGTAGTGAGGTTGTTTTTCTAACTGCTGTTTCCAAGATCAATAATGAGTTTCATTTCTCAACTATATAGTAAAGTTTATCTGTATATATCATATCTGAGCATTTAGCACTGAATTATACAGTATGATTATATTCACTTGATAAATTTGATACCTGAATATTACCAATAAGCAGCTGCACTGCAGACCTAATGGGCATTGCCTTATTTAATTAACATGAATGAATTCAAGTTCTAATTATATTTACTGGATAAAGATACAGTGGATAGAACACAGTGTGAAAGGAGAAAAAATGATTTTCCTAACATGGGGGACGTTTCTGAAACTCCTTTAAATATGAATCCTAGCATATGCAGCACACTATGCTTTGGTTATACTTTGTTACATGGCTAAATATTCCAAATTGGAGACCCTGCTCTGCAAATATACAGCAAAATGCAACTTCTGCTGTTACAACCTGACAATAAAAATGCATTCCAGTATTACACAGGGCAAATTTTAGGATTATGCAACAGCACAGGCAAGAGTGAGATAAAGCAGCAGTGTACGCTCTAGTTACACATTAAGGACCATAGTAAACACTGTGTTATTTTAATCGTCCCTTAGGTTGTTGAGACAGAGATGTCCTCGAGTGTGATGAAACCTTCAGCTGCCAACACATTCACTGGAGCTTTCATCTTCAGACCGTCTCTGCATAAAGCATCTTGGAATGAGTCAAAATGTGTGTTTGTTCGCTGGTAGCAAGAGAGAGATTTTTGCTTTGCAGTGAATTACTTCATCTAGAGGATTCGGGTTGGGCAATATTGTGCAGTGTCAACCATACTACACTTGTCCTTTAAATATTTTAACTGAATCATTCCATACCATGAGTCGGAATGTGTCTAAAAACATGGGAAGTCTCTGGATATATGTGGCTATGGCTTATTTTCATCTCAAGTGCAAGACTATTCTAGATAAGAAGACACATATACCTCCTAGCAGCATCAGCTAATGCGCTACAGTGAGAAATGGGTGACGGTTTCTCAAATGTCAATCCACCCTCAGTTTGTTGTGTGCAGTGCGCTCCATAGATGGCGTCCCATTTGCGTGCCCGTTTGTCGATGCAGGAGAGCCGTTCTGGTGCTCCTTCCTTAGAGAAGGACTGTGCTTCTTGTAAGTCTTGTGTGAGAGAAAGAGAGGCAGAGAAAACACATGATTTAAAAATGAAAATTCAATAAGGTTAACAGGTTAAATGTAATTACTGGTTTAGAAAGTGAAACAGTATGTTGGAAGTGATTTATAAATAGTGTCTCCATCACATGGGTGGTGCACCAGAAAGTGCTGACAAGTTCATTTGTCATCTGTAAAATGGCCTGATCAGCACATGGCTTAGTCACAATTTTGTAGATGCTATGTGGAAATGAAAAATGTACTTTTGACCAGTTGTTACTATGATATTTTTTTAAACTCTCTAACATTGATCGGTATCGTTCTCAAAACTCCAGTCATGAACAGGCTATGAACAAAATGTAACAGAACCCAATGAGCCTGCTAGCAGAATAAGACAGGCTTTATTCTGTTTTTCTTACAGTCAGCAATACAACCAACAATGCAATTGTTCGTTATTCAGTACTTGCTTTATATATAAAAACATGTCACAAATATAAATTTTAATTAAAAAATGCTGGGTATTTTTTTTTTCACAGCTGGGCACTGTGGTTTTTTGCAACCACTTCTCAAATAGGAGTAAAATAGTGTATTTGTCAGGGACTATTTTCAGCTGTGGATTAATACACATTGGTTGCTCTAGTGACTACAGGTATTTACAGCAGCAGGACAGTGTATGTGCAATATTATCAAAATATACTACAGTGATGGGCACTGTAGTTTATCATATTGAAGGAACATGTCAACCTGTGCAACAATGTGGCTCATTGATATTTTTTTTAACAGAGGAGCTCTATGGCACGGAGGAATAAGATCTTTGGTCTTTGGTCACACAGGCAACAGTTGTTAGTGGGATAAACTCGTTAGTTTTCGTCTTTTGATTTGATTTGCAGACAATAAGAAAATATCACCAGACTTTAATTTTAAACTCACTTTAACACTTTAAAATGGAAAAACAACTGACCTGAATGTAGAAGTTTGAGAAAAGGAAAATGAGCGTGACCATGTAACTTATTTGGAAGTACAGCCATCCCATGGGGAAGCCACATGGCCATATGACTGCGCATATTGTCTGGGACATTGTTAAAAAGAACTGGACCTGTGGAGAAGACATGACACACACACAGACACGTGCTACAGTGAGAAGGTGACCCAGAGAGCATACTGTCCTTTTTACAACACTACATTTTTTGCAGCTATTGTCGCAAGATTTTTCATATAAAATAAGATCTGCTTCTCAAAGAATAATACATTGAACAGTGCACAAAATGTCTTTCTTATCGAGTCATTTTAGTCCACTAAAATTTATTCTGCAGATTAAAGTCCCATATTGTCCATATCTTTTTGATAATAAAGCAGGTCTAGGTACTATATAAATATTGTGACCGCACAGTCACCTCCCTCAGCCACGCCTCCAGCATGGCGTGGTTGCAAAAACAGACCTACGCGAGCCTGAGAACTGACCAATGAGAGCAGATAAGGCTTTTTGGGAGGGGGGCACTAAAACTGGAGCGTTTCAGACAGAGGGTGAATAGAGGTGCTGCAGCATTGGACGGTGTAAGAACAATAATGCGTTTTTCTTATATCAAAGCATGTTAATATTTTCTAGTCAACACCCAAAATACCTGTGTGAACCTGAAAATTAGCATAATATAGTTCCCAACAGTATAAAGATTAGTTAAAAATTTGCCTCAACCAACTGCAACAGTAAAAGGCGACTAACACATGAATGCACCAGTAATAATAATCCTATAATGTAATATACAGTATGTGTATGAAAATCAAAGTAAGCTTTTGAAAGCAGGACGTATACTTTGTTTCTAGGTTTTGAATGCTTCTTCCACCACAGGATGAACCCACCAGCTGTAACTGTGTAATGTACTTCTTCCACCAAAGATACGGCCGCATGGCTGGGATGGCTGAGAGGCCGTAGTAAGAATACATCACGACGTGGACAAAGCTGTTTAGGGAAGCACCAAAGTACGCTGGCGAGACACAGAAGCGAGACGCAGGAAGTTACTCATCTACAGCGAGCAATAACTGAGTGAATGGCAAGAGACTGGCAATCAGGAGCGCAGTGACCATACAGGGAATAACAAACGTTTGAATAGTCTGCTCTGTTTGGAACAATTACTGTGGAGTTCAAGTAAAATCAATCAAAACCATAAACAGTAGAGTAATAGAGAAATAAAATAGTGAACATCTGATAAATAATAAAACATGTTTATAGATCAGAAATGTCACATTATATTTCAGTCAATAGTTAAAAGGCACATTAAAGATTTTGAAGGGTAAGAAAATCAACAACTTCATAACTTGCTGTGCTGTTTTCTGCACAAGTTAAACAGAAAAGCACAAAAAGTTACGAAGTGTTCAGGTCAGGAAGTGTCACTTTTTGTCCTTTGAGGCTTTGTAGTGAAAACAGGCTGTTTTCAGGCCTAATGGGTTTAAAACTAGAGCAGTTGAATTATTAAGCGCACCGAACAGTAAATGTTGTTACTGGAAAGAGTTGAGTCACTGGAGGACGAAGTTGTGCTACAACACTCACAATGGCCGCAGGGTACCCAGTTCATAACGAACCACCAGATATTCAGCATGCTAGCGTGGTGGTAGATGTGAAGAAAGGTGATCTGATGATTATTTTTTCGTAGTATGAAGAAAAAGGTGTCCATGAACTCGATGAGCTTGGAGAAGTAGTACCACCACAGGACATTTATGATCTGTGAGGGAGCAACAATATAGACAATATAGACAAAAAAAATACAATGTAAACGTTCTTCCAAAATCCAGGCACGCACACTGTTTATCATACAAGGTGATAAGCAGCTGTCTGTCCCAAAGGTCCTTGAAAGACCAGGAGGAATCATAAAGCAATTTAACTGTCTGTAGGAGTGACACATTGATAAAACTTTTTATTTGATCACTGCAGAACTGCAAAGCCGTGCACATTTCACTGTGAGCCTTGTTTTCACCTCCACTGCAGAGCTCAGCAGGGACGCTGAAGAGTCATCATGATGACATGAGCCAGATTAAATTGACTCCCTGTTTCTGCAGCTTATCTGTTGGGATTTGCAGGTACTCGCCCAGAGAAATCAGAGCAGGAGCTTTAAAAGAATGCTAAATTCTAGCTGTCCTACAGTAACTAGTATTTATACCTTTACCGTGCTGTTTATTATGTCAAGAAAGAGAATGGGAATCAAAGATGTGATAAAATGAGAATAAAATCACCAGCAATAAACAAAAAAGATTGCACTGTGTAAATATGGCCTCACCTTATTATCCACTTCCTGTGCACTCTGAGTGTCCTGGCAGTAGAAGTTGTAGCCACCATGCCACACAGCGGTAACAAGCTGAGAACAAAGCCATTAAGATGAATGATGAATGCATATTTTACCAAAACCCTGAATATACAAGCTACACACCCTGACACAGCAATGCACAAATGCAATGTAAAAGTTGAACTAGAAAGATATGACGTTATAAAATGTGACTTTCCCGACAAGCAACAAATACATGCACAGACAGACAGCAAGTCAGATGACCAGATTTAGTCCCATCCTGTATCTGTCTGATCTTTGATCTTTAGCTGCTGACGTTGGTTATAAATATTTAATCTAATTAAAAGCAAAAACATTACAAGCTCACTCTGCTACTGCAATATAATGGACGACATTATGTGTTAAGGTCATTCACGTCATTTTAGAGCATGATGTGAACACAGGGCGCACTGGAGGCTAATTCATCTTATGATTTTAACACACAGGTAGGCTAAAAAAAGTGCAAAGTGCAAATACATGAATTCCTATTTGAAATACTTAATGGTAACAATTACTGCATACCTGTGCAGTGACTATATATTCCCTATGCTTCTGCATATTAACTGCAGTTATTTATTGTGACAGGTTCGAAAATAATGGCTAAAATTTATGTAACAAAGGCAGAGATATCCTGACTTTTAGTCCCTTGTATGGGTCCATAGAGCAACTGAATGAATGAATTTATTCCATTTATTTGTAAGAGACCGTGTTGAACATACATTTTACTACTTGCTACATTGTACAAGACTTATCTTAAAACCATATGAAACAAAGTAAACAAACAGGGCTGAACACAGGATACAAAATGAATGCAGTACATTAAGTACACCATGTCTGAAAGAAGCTGACATCATCAGGGTTATTTTTTCAGACTTGACCATAAAGCCATAAAGACATTATACAACTGTGTTCATGGGCTGAGTACTCCTTGTGACAAGTAAACCAACCTGTATGTGTAAAATCAGTGCTGCTTTAAAGAATAAATATTCAAATGCACGTAGAAGCTAAGGCTTAATGCTGATTCACCAAATCAATATAGATCTGCTGTCTTTGTCTGCTGCTGTAAAAAGGCTTCACTGACTAACCTCTGAGCCAAGAAACTGCCACCAGTTGGGGACCAGCAAAGAGAATGAAGTGCAGCTTGGTTTTTAAACATTAGGTGTTTTATCATGTGTGCACAGATGTTAACCCCCCCTATCTTCCTCGATTCTGTCTTCAAACCTACGGTGGCGTTCGTGAATAAGCAAAAGGACCGCAATCAGTTTTAATCACAATCGTTACATGATGAAATGTGCTCTGGAAAGTTGACAAGAACAAAACTGCCCTGCACTTTGATTCACATCAGGTGGCATTGATTTTGGACTGCCAAAAGTTCACCCCATGGCTGGGCCATTGTCACAGTACAGGGTTTAATGAATCTCACAGCCAACAGTCCACTGAGGCCTTATGCAATGCAGACAGACAGACAGACAAGAAACTAGTTCTATCAGCTTGATGGGGAGGAGAGTACACATACTTTAGATTCTCACGTAGATAAAACACGTAGTTCCTCATATTCACATGTACACAAAACAACAGAAGCGATCATTATGATAAGTGAAGTCTGAGCACTGCTACAACTTAAACAGCAAATATTGTTCAGACTCTGCCACCTTGCAGTATGAATGCAATTCCATGTTTGTTTCCATCGGTGCCTCTATCAATTTCAGATATTCTGTCGGCTGTTTATAAAAAACAGTTTTCTGGCAAACAATAGGGGGCTGTGCTGATGTCTGTGAGGGCATATGAGGGATTTGATGGCTGAAACAATGAGCCTGTCAGCATCCAGCTGTGTCCCTTTCACTCCCTGATAGCATTGTCTCTCATGGTAGCTTTCAGGGAGGGACGCCAGTAGCCACAGGCCCGTGTCTAATCACAATCAAGTGTTAAAGAAATACTTAAACATTTATGGTAAATGAGTTTTTTCTTTTGCTGAGAGTTAGATGGGAAGATTGATACCACTCTCATATTTGTCAGCTAAATGTAAACCTACAGCTATGTTAGCATAGCTTAGCATAAAGAGTTTAGCAAAACACCTAAAAAAATTAAACTACAACTTGTCGTTTAAAGGAGACAAATGGGCTAGCTGTTTCCCACTCCAGTCTGCATGCTATTTCAGGAAATTTGCAAACTGTTTTGTTGAATCAATTCCACTCTCATGTTTGTACAGTAAATATGTAGCGTGAGCCAGCAGCCGGTTAGCTTAGCTTAATACAAAGAAAACTGTAAAAAATGAAAGTTGATTTTACTTTTTGGGTTTTTCCTTCTTTACGTTAAAGTAAGCTAACATAGCTTTAGCGTCATATGTACCAGAAAGACATGAGAGTGGTATCGATCTTTTCTCACTTAATTCCCGACAAAAAAAGCATCCAGTGAGGCACATGACCCCCAAGAAAAAACGTTACTTCTTTTATTTACATGTAAGTCTTTGTATGTAATAAACATATGATATAAGACACGCTAATTAATGAGCTTTAGAGGTGCTGATAATGGGATTTTATTACCTTTGGGCAGAGCCAGGCTAGCTGTTTGCCTTCTTAGCCTAAGCTAACTGGTAGGTGGCTGTAGCTTGATGTTTAATACACACATCCGAGTGCTGTGAATCTTCTCATCTAACTCTGGCAAGATAAGCACATTTTCCACAATGTCAATAGTGTAATAATGTCTGATCTTATTCACATACACTTCAGTTCTAAGTGAGTATGCAGCTGTGGTTCAGTTCAGGTTCCTCTTTGTTGTTTTATAATCTGTCTGTAGTGTGACGTTGCAGCGATTGCTTTGGCCTACTTCAACACATCTCTCAGTGCCAAGCAGTCTGTTTACCTCATAGACCATGTAGAAGGACAAGAGTGTGAGGCCCAGATTGTAGAGCACCAGGAGGCCTCTGCTGGAGTACGGCTGCCTGTGCTTCATGTACTTGGGCCCCAACCATACGATCAGAAGGTACATGACTGTGAGTGCAAAGGTTGGTGGGTAGTTGTCGAGCAGTAGCCATCCCCGAACCCGCTGATCTGAAATATGGAGATAAACAGGCCAGTTTTTATCACTACTGTAGTTCAAGAAGAGGCTGATAAGGTGGTGTCATTGGTAAGGGCAGCTGAACTTAAGTGAAAAGCAGTGGCAGTGCACACAGAGGACTGTTTGCCCAACACCTAGAAAGGTTAACAGCAAGGAGGTGAAAAACCCCAGCAGACTTCTTGTGCAAGTCCATTCAATGAGTACAGGATGCAATGAAGGACTTGGGTCAAAGGCTTTAGGTAATGTTTATCTTCTCTGCTATCCTCACTGTCCTGTCAACTGTAGTGCTGAACTTTTGCTTTAATTACAGGCTTGTAGCATTTTGGTAGAAAAGACATTAAAGACAAGAGCAACACATTTCATATCAGCTACCTAGATGACAGTATGAACTTGACTTACCTCTTGGACCCATCCATGACTCTAAGTAGGTGTTCAGTTTATGATTGAAGGTCTCCATTT
This sequence comes from Chelmon rostratus, assembly GCF_017976325.1. NCBI lineage: Eukaryota > Metazoa > Chordata > Actinopteri > Chaetodontiformes > Chaetodontidae > Chelmon > Chelmon rostratus. The sequence goes on along the minus strand of NC_055668.1, from coordinate 12,266,868 downwards.
GTCACCTAAGAGCAGAATGCGTGATGAAAGCTAATTCACATTCAATATATGTTTTACATCCATCGCGATGTTAAAATGAAATCATTTTTTTGGCCACTAAAGGACTGGACACCACAGCAAGCTGAACATTACATAGATTACCGACGTAAGTCCAATATTCACTCTCCTTTTAGCTCTGTTTTGGTCTCAACCAACTCCTGAGGGAAATGTCTGGCTGTTCAGCTGCTACATGATCCACTATGTTTAACAGCTAATCTTTAACTGTCTGTCAGTTGGAGCTGAGCGGGCGGTGTACAGTGAGTTTATCAGAGCTTTTGGAAGAGCAGAGAGTAACAATGCTGTTGAGAGTAACTGAAGTTTTATACAGTGAATCCAAAACAATGAGCCAAAAGACACTAAAACGCATATGGTAATTTCTTTGTATAAAAACACAGATTAGAGCTTTTCTTAGCACTGATGCTAGTTGGTCATTCCTGTAGCATTTGCCTGGTGTAAGTGTCTTTTCACTTGTCTGTGTTTTTGTCTCTTTGTGCTCCATCTGTGCTCTCTATAATACATCCCATGTCCTTCACATCCCTGTGGTTTCAAACAACAGATCAAATGTGGCCACGCTGGGACATGAAACAAGAAGCCAGGAGGCAGGTGTGTGCAGACGATAACCTCATCTCTATTCAGATACGACTGGCATACAGTGATTCTCTGCCTTTGAGATTGTTGAAGGTAATGAGGGTGTCAAAAAGTGCTAATTTATCGCCGCCAATGTGCTCCAGGTTTTAATGAATGCAGAATCTTGTTTGGCCCAGGCAGTGCTGCTACATTTACTTTGCCAAAACTAAACCTTTGTGCATGCTCTCTTGCACAGCTGTCAAACTGTGGTAGTTTGCCCTTTGTGAGTGTTTCACACACATGGTTGGTGCATCCAGTACATCTTTAAACAACTGCTTGTGATGGAAAAGTCAAAAAGCACTGTTGTTTTTCTGCTCATTTCCCCCCAGAGGTAATTAGGTACTTTTTCCATAAATGGTACATGTGATTTCTAATATTCTATTAGATTCCACCACTAACTTCAGACAGTCAGATGAACTTTGTGACATAAACCAGAAGGCCATTTACACGACTGTCTGTATGATCACAGCTGGATCATTCCTAAACAGACAAGTTATTATTAGCAGGTCTGTTGCACAGTCATGTTTTTACAGTAGATATTTTCCAAAACTCACCTTCTTTATTTTATATATTGTAACAGTACTTATAGAGAATTCTCACACAAAGCCTTAGATCCTCCATAGAACAAAAAACATTCAGGTTTTTAAATCTCAAATAAAGTTGTGACAAGATTATTGAGACTGCCGAGCAAAACCTTTACAAATCCCTGCAGCTGATTTTCTAAATGTGTCCCTGATAACTCTCAGGGACACGCTCTTTATTCATTATCACTCCAGAGGCGTATGCACAATCCTGCAGACCTTTATATTGTTTGCAAGGCACGGCTGTATCGCTTCAGGCTTTGCAGAAATTGCCTCTGAGCAGCCACAGAAATTGCAGTATGTCTGTGTTCTTTGTTTCCACTGACGTGTTTCCGAGCTCTATGTTCAATTCAGTGCAATTACATCACAGACTGCTGCACCCCTGGACAGTCTCCACACCTGCGTTTACAGCTGGAGACATCACACAAGACAAAGTGTGCACTCTAACCTGCTCTGTGTATGTCTTCCTTCCATAGTGCCTCCTTCAGGTGTGAGATATGGTGGCTCGTGTACTATAAATGTGCGGAGAGCTATGTGAACCTCTGTACATCGGCCTGTCACACATTCCTGAACAGACTTTAAGATCATATGACAACTAAACCTGATTTTGACAAACAACCTTGGACTTGGACAAATGGGACAGACAGAAATATGAGCAGATCTATCAAATTAAGCTACAGCATCTCAATTCAATCTGCATGCTGCTCTTATATACAGTCATACGATATTAAAATGTGACTAATAGAACTGTGGGGGCACACCAGTGACTTTGTTTACATGCATTCAATACATTATTATTACTTAAATCTGGGTTCTGCAATGGTGTGCAAGGAACACATATGCGTTATGTAATAAGAATAATATCAGAAAAATTTCCTTGCAAACGTTATGTGATACGTATCCCAGTTTATCAAACTCTGCATGTTATGGTGAACTGTTGCCCAAGCAACAAATACCATATTACTGATTGTTACATTTGTCCATAATCACTTGTCAAAATATGGCTTATTCTGATCAACCCTGGCACAGTAATATCCGTGCTCTGATTATCAGAGATGCATTAGGCTGCACCAAAACATGATAATCTGCAGGGCCTTAATCAGAGCATGATGAGCCACGACAAGAGAGCGTGTTAGCAGCCAGTCGTGAGTCTCTGCTACCTAAATGCTGCAAAATACATCTGAACCACCAAACGAGGGGACTGGATCTACCAAAAACACTAATGCATCATCTGGACTCACACAGTGGTTGCATCACTGCAGCTGATAATAATTTATTCAAACACTATTATGCTGTAAAAGTTAGGGTTGGGCAATATGACATTATACGCAGCACAACAACTCTGCCTTTACAGCCTCTGGTTTTATTTATTGTCATATTGGATTTCTACATTATTTTTCTATCAATGTGACGTCATGCCTGTATGTGTTATTTTAATTTCAGTGGATTAGCCAAAAACAGACATTCACCAATTACAGTTTTTCCAAGAACTTTACCATATTAAGATACTGATATTGCAATATAAGATTACATATACTGTGACAGAGCATTTTAGGTGTATTGGCCACTCACAGGAGATTATAGATGGATGGATAGATACTCAGAAAGTGATAAAATGGTGAGTAAAAGCTGAACTGAAAGTGAAAACTAGGACAGCACTCGAACTCTAAACATACATACTGGTAATGACAACCAATAGTATCCTGTAAATGGTGAGTGGAGGCTGGCATAGCGTGGTGTTTAGTATAGTTTATACAGTAGTTTTATATTCCATTAGTTTCCTAAAACAACATTTTGTGCATGTATCATTCAGATATGCAGAAGTGCAAAATCACAGCCAATCGCGAGACAGCAGCAACATTCAAAAGTTTTCACCAGGAGGAACAGCGAGAAGTTTGTCTCAGTCCTGACGACTCACGATCATACCTGGAGCGAAATAAATCGCTCTGCCGCAGCGTTCACCTGGCTGAGTCTTTAAAGTAGTACTTTAGTGTTACGATGATGATCATGCAGTATCGCGAACGCCTTCTAAATACACGGACGCATTGTTTTCAGCCTGCGTCCCGCCGCTTCTTTGCACCGGAATATGGCACGAAAGTAATTTTCCATCGGGGTCACACGCGGAGCGCAAACCGCACTTTCCGCACTGTAACGCTACTGTAGCCCGCCGCGTCCGCGCAGCAGCCCGCTCTCCAGCTCAGCCGCGAGATGTGCGCGCTGAGCGGATGACGGCGCTTATCTCATTACATCATCCTCCAAATTCATAGCTGAAACTTCCAGAGAGGAATTAATCAAATCATTTAAGGAGGCGAAACTTATCGCATCCTGACGATCGCGTCCAGGCTGTTAGAGGTCACCGCTTCAGCATCACCCGAACTCATCGCTCGCACAGAGGCTAGACGCCATGCGCGCTGCAACATTTTCTTTCTTTCTTCTTCTTCTTTTTTTTTTAAATAAAAAGACAGAAAGGCTCACCATAAAGTCACCCAGCCGCCCGCTCGCGTTAGACAGGCAGCGAAATGTCGCGTGTGGATGAGGAGATGCAGCTGGACAGCCTACCTTTCAGAGGCGGGGGAGAGAAAACGGCTGTGTAACCTTGGCTGGCTGGCCGGACTGAGCACAATGTGCAGCCTTGTCGCTCAGTGGAAAATAGTGGGAGGAACACGCAGACTGGCCCGTTGCCCTGCAGGAGAGTTGCAGCCAGGAGGTGACCCGGTGTGTTGCAACGACACATGCACGCAGTGAGAAAGATGACATCAAGGCTATCTCTGCCGCCCGGTAATTGCACTTTAATGTGCTAGGATGAATGTAAATTTTTAACCTGAGTCATGGGAACATCGAGTGAGTGCAGGAAACATGGTGAGCCATAACTTTTTTCCTTTCCTTTCCTTTTTATTTAATTCTCTTTTTTAGAAAACTGATCAGTGGAAAACGTAGATTACTTCTGTATGCAAAAAACAAACAACAACAACAAACAATAAATAAATAAATAGTCATTAGTGATTTGGGAGTGGTGGATAAGTATTCAGACCCTTTACTAAAATAACAGTAGCAATATCACACTGCAAAGGTTGTCAGTTACAAACAAGAAGTCCTGCATTGAAAATGTTTCTCAAGTAAAAGCAAGCGAATATAATTTAAAAAGTGAAATTTTTAAGTTTAAAGTTTAATTCTTAAATCCCCGGCTCCCCCCAACCATGCTCTTGCAGATATGTATAAAAATATGTAGCCTGTAAGGAAAAGAATCACAAAATATATTTTCACTTATAGGTGTATCACTGAGAGTAATATAGACTCTAAGTCATGAAATAGTGCAGCAGATATAAATAAACACTAGTGAATGAATATGAGCTCCTGCATCTGATGTTAACTGTGTAATATAAATATATACATATAAATGTAAAAGCTAAATGAAATGTGGATGAAAGGCTGAGTTTAGATAAAGATTATTATTATCATGTGTATTATTAGTCTTGAGGTGGTTTAGTTCCAGTATAATGCTGAAAGTGGGTGTTTGGGTAAAGACTGGAGATAAACATGTGTTTTCGCTGTGCTAGGAATGGCTCGCAGACTAAAATATCTCAACAACTATTGGATGGATTGCCATGAAATTTTACTTTCATAGTCCCCAGAGGATGACCTGTAAAAACACAGGTGCTCCACTGACTTTTCTGGATGTGCACGTGGATGTGGTTAGCATGCTGAAGTTAGCGTGTAGCTCAAAGTTCGGCTACCTACAGCCTCACAGACTTGCTATTGTGGCTGTAGACTAACTGTTTTTTTAATGAAAACTACCCACACTGTGCTTACAGAGAGGACCAGAGGGCCTCAGGAGATGTTTATGATGTTTATGGTTGTACTGCACGCCTAGCTTCTTCGAGTGACTAGCAGAGCGAAAGATGTGCCTACTAAATTACCAGTTCACCGCAGGACAATCAGTCATGGTGGTGACATTCACCTCTCACATCCATTTTTCGACACCAAGTGCAGGCCAGACCAGTAAGCCAAAACAAACCTGAGAGCTCAGTGAACATGAAGACTGCAGAGTTAACTGTGACTGTGGGTGCATGGACGATCTATTACGAGATTAAACATACAAAGTTTCTCAGACGCTGGATGGTCTGTATGTGCTGTGTTAGACTGAGCAGATGACCTGAATATTACAATTTGTCTCATAATTCTTGGTGAAAATACTAATCATTTTCAGTATTAAAAAAAAAAAAGAAATCAGCGCTATGTTTATTTTGTTTCTTGATTTTCTACATTCATGGGTCCCAGGCTAGGTGTTTGGCCAGCCTGGGACGGCCTGGATCTTCCAGGTCTAACTTGAATGCTTTCACTTTCAAGTTTTTTTGAAAAAGCTTTATTTATCCAGTGTGCTCTGTTTTCACACTTACAGTTAGACACCTGGAGGCTCCCAGCACAACCACAGTCTGGTCATTTGACCACTGAGCCGTTTCGCTGGATAACTTGTGGGTTAAGGGCATGTCAGCGGGGGTAATGATGGAGAGATCCAGATCCTGCCTGTCTGTGGTCCACTGCCTGAAGTGTCACAGACCAAATCAAATCTCAAATTCTCATTTCTGTGACTTGATTAGTCATCATATTTAATTATGACCAACTCTCAGTAGTGTTTTGAATGGATTGCATTTATTTTTAATGCCTTTATCTCGACATCACAAATCATTTATTTTGTTGTCTAGCGATAACAAAGCTAGTTTTGTTGTGAGAATGGGTTAATTTATCTTAATTTATTATAATTATAAAATAAGTTAGATGCTGATTGAAGTACAGTCCGATGCATTGATCAATAATGGATATTCCTTGATTTGACATTTTCAATTTAAATCAGTTGCTACAGTTGTCAAGATGCCAGCTATGCATGCTGTCATGGCACTCCTGATCCCTGATAAATGATGTAAGTAATGACCTTTAGTTTTCTCAAGATAACAAAAGAATTGATTTGTGATCTCAAGAACAGCATTAAAAAAGTTTGCATGTATGTCTGTTCTCAGCTTCCATAGTTCTGATATGTACAAGTTAATATCAGTATTGATTAAAGTCCAATGTTTAATTCCAATATGCATACTACCATACTATTTAGTATTTCAGAAAAACATTTAGTCCCAATACATAGTATGTCAAATGCAGTATGCCATAAATACCAGGATTCCCTACTGCATCTGGTCACATTTTTCTTTACGCAAGCCAGCATGCTTTTTTGGCTTGGTCACATCAGGTGAACAGCCAAGAGAATTTCAGGCTACAGACAGATGGATATATGAGCAAGAAGCTCAAAGTTCAAGGTGCAATGTCGACGCAGTAGCATGTCCCAATTGTATGCATACTGTATGTAACAGTAAGTCCTTGGTAAGGCCAGCTGCAGTTTGTACTATAAGTGACAAGATAAAGTGTTCAATTTGTAAGCCATCTGTGTACGTTACGTAAAAATGTTGCAAAACTGATGGCCGCTATGCTTTCTCCATTGGAAAACACATTCAAAAAGCAACAACTTCTCTCTTGAAATAGAGGAAATAGAGTTGCTGTTAGATATGTTAGATAGCTCCATTCATCAGATATTAAAAGACTACTTCGCTGATTTAGCATTGCACTCCTGCATCACATTGGAGTCATGGTGGTCAAGTATCTCGTCCATGTTATTCTCGGCTCATTCTTCTTCCTTGTCAAACCCTGACGCCTACATTACCCACAATGCAAATCAACAGCTTGGTTGGAGATTCAGGTGTGGTATGTTACTAGCAATTAGTGTAGCCTTGAGCTGCCAGCATCAAGCAGAGATGAGGAGTGGGCTGCAGAGGTCTGGTAAGATAATTCCTTTCAAACTCTGCATCTCCACATTTTTTAAATTTGGTAACTGATGCTGCCTCGAATTACATCGCTTGAGACAGTTGATCAGTCTTTGTGCAGTTTCCTCTGCAGCTGCAAAAGGCTTTATACAGCATTTTCACAGATGCAGCAGCACTCTCCTGTAAAATCCCCTTTTACGATTTACTGAACCTGCTCGCCGCTAGTTAAGGTCATGTACACACTGCATGCTCTGATCACAGAGAGCTCATTACAATGACCTCTTTCACAATAGACATTTTGACGTGTTAGGAAAAGCACAGGTGCACATAACAAAATAACTGAATAAATGCATTTATCTGCTTCAGTTTCAGAGTCCTAATACAGTGCATGCTGGCTCACTGTCATGGCTTACTGGGACACTTGGAACAGAACAGAGCCATTAATGATATTAGCAACACCTGTTCTTTTTATTACAAGTCAAAACGTCTGCCGTTGAAAAAGGCCTGTTTCTCCTCTGGATTAGTGGGGACAGATGGCCGCACTAAAATTCACCTGCTACATATTTACAGCTTGAAAAAATGTTTTCACATAAAGTGTCTATCAGTTCTCTATTATCTTGTCAACCTCTCTCAGGTGCTCATTTGGAAACTTTACAGTGAACTATTTCATGCTCATTCTGGTGTTCTCATGTCATTATATTCTCTCAATATACTGTACTTAATCGTGAAAGCCAGGGTCTCTTGTCCCATGTCTCTCCACAGGGTGGGCCTGCACCAACCATAATCATTATCTAGTCCAGGAGGTCAAAGTGAGGCACTGCTCTTATTTGTGGCTGCAGCTCAGCATTAAATAAAGCTGTGATCCAATACCACCATCTTGTGGATGACAATGTTCAGGTACTGGCTGTTGGACACTTAGAGTATTATTTTTTACTATTCATTTTTTGTGAAAAATTTTGTTTAATTTTATCAATCTAATAATCATAATCCCCAGAGGTTGGATTGTAATGACCTTGATCCCTCTTCATCTAGTCCCATCATGGGGTCAAAATTTAATTTGTCAAATCCTTTGGTTTATGACCAGATTCCTGCAAAACCAACGACATTCCCTTCAGCCTCATTTAGTGTTTAGTGCTAACTAGCAAATGTTAGCATGCTTATACACTAAATCAATGTAGTGAGCATGGTATACAGTATATTTATCAGCATGTTAGCACGCCCAGGTTAGCATTTAGCTCAAACCGCCGGTATGGTCGCGGTCTGTTATTCTTTATTACAGAGCCTATTTTAAAAGATGCTGTGGGTGATTTAACCGGTTCATTGATGAGTTCACTCATAGAAGCAGAGCTATATTTTAGATAATGGAAGGGGAGCCCAGTTCAGTGGTGCTCTGTCACACTGATCTCTCTGGGGGAGGGAAGGCAGTCTCCAAAGGCACCTAAATATTTCAACATCAGTTTTTCGTATGTACGTAAAGAAATGGTTTATATGTAATAGTTCATGTTTTCAGTTTAGTGAAAGAACATGAGTAAATTCTTCTGGAGAACAGTCATTCTGTGAGACTACCAACTGCATTCACATAATGTAAAAGTGCTGACTGCAGACATTCCTGTAGGCATGTCAATCAAAATTATATATGGCCAGTTGGAAGGATTTCAAGACATGTTTATGAAGGCTGATCAAGATAAAGCTTGATGACGCTGATCTCTCATATTTGAGAAAATTAAATCCATCCCCTGAGGCTCATTTAAATGAAAAGCATCTGAGGTCGTCGTAATAAAACTGACAACGTACTGTTGCACAGATTTATTTTGAAGCATCACATTGCAAACAATTGTTTACCGTTTCCAACTGAATGCAACACTACTTTCAAGGTCCCACTACATTGTCAGCAGAGCAAAGCAAACATTTCTCTTAAAATGCGAATAAAAAGAAATAGAAGATCTCTACTTAACACAAAGAAAGCCCATATCCAGCAAAAAACAAAACAAAAAAACAAAACAAAAACAACCCCCCCCCAAAAAAAACCCATGATGTTAATGCTTTAAAGAGTGGCAGTACAGTATTTACAGAACACAAGATTAAAAGCAGACTACTGTACAACTCTTTGCTACATTTACATTCTCACACAGATAGGCTTAATTTCCAGAGAAAAATAAATACACATCTGATTTCTATTACACAACCTTTGCATGTCTTAACCCTATTAAAATAATTTTGTAATCATAAAAATCTGATACAGTATATATATATACATACATTTGATGCAGGTGTGTTTCTCGCAACACACACATGCTGTTTTGCAATCTTTTAAAATTGGACCGCTTTCATTCTGAGCCACACATTTGGTCTTCCTTTACATGCGAGTTTGTATACAGACGATGCATCCCTACAAGCCTCCCTCATTTGAACCTGTTGACTGGGTTTCCAATGAGCTCCGGGCACTGCTCTTCGCCTTTTGCAATCCTGTCGCACTTTCTGAACAGGTCGTAGTTGATCTTGTCAGTGATGATGCTGTCCTGCTTGTACTGTGGGTGCTTTGCAACAAATTCCCTCATCCACTTGGCCATGGTCATCAGCTCGCCTGTTTCGGATCAGCAACATTAAAGAGTTAGCTGCATTAAGAGAACGTGTGCTTTTTGCTCATGGGAACATAAACTGATGCAAATTTACCTGAGGCGCGTTTCTTGATGAGCTTCAGATAATTCAAAATGGTGCACCTGGTGTCCACATCAACTTCCATGTTTTCCAGATAGCAGTTAAGGATCGGGATAAGCCCTTGGAACACTCCCTCCTGGAGATAAAAAGAAGCAAACAGCCGTAACTGTTAGATGGCTTGAAGCAAAACTACCTAAGAGTGCTAGCAGCACCCTGAGGCAAAGCACACCAGCATGGCAACATTCTCACGATGAAAATGCCAAGAAGCTGATCTTAGGAGGTGCAGTACTTACCATGTTCAGCCTCTTAGTTTAGTGTGTTAGCATGCTAACATTTCCTAATCAGCACTAAAAACAAAGCTGGCCAAGGCTACATGAAAAGGCAGAACTACATGACAAGTCAGGCGGGCACAAAGTTATTACAGTTAATCCCAAGGGGAGCGTGAATGTCTGGACCATATTTCACGGTAATCCATCCCATAGATGTCACCACATTTCACTCAAAAACCAAAAAACAACCTCATGGTGGCGCTAGAGAAAAAGTCAAATGATCTTAGCCAGTAGGATTCGTCCACTGGGGAACATGAAAGTCTGTACAAAGTCTCAAGGCAAACAACCCAATAGGTCGACATTCCCAGCCATTAGGCCACACTGCTAGTGTGGCTGAAGATTCAAAAGCCATCCAGTGTAAGACAATAATCACCTTTCCATTGATGATGGTGTCAATGCTCATCAGCGTGTACTCCTCATTACCACCATCAGTCTCTAAACCGTTCTGAGCAGAAGCAGTGCCATCGAGGACCGGGTTGCAGCCTATCGGTGGACAAAACAGATGCATCAGCTACTCCTCTCTGAGGCATTCGCCATAATTATCAACGGTAAGTTGCATTTTTTGTTTTACCCACCTTTGAAGATGTCCTTTCGGAAGTAAAACATGCCCTCCTGGACAGCGTTTCTCTTCTGTGCAGCTTTCATGTTTTCATCAACCTAATAAGTGTATCAAAGCACTGTGTAAAACAAATGTCCTACGTCACTGAGTAAATGCCTCAACATTTTATAAAGGACGAGAACTGTGTTGCTGTTTTTACCTTTGACAAAGGGATCAGAAAGTCCAGTTTATAGGACAAGATGACTCTGGTGAGCAGGACGACGAAGACCACGTATGCAGCGTTTTCAAAGTCGGTTAGCTGCACCTGAAAAATAAAAAGATTTCTTTTTGTATTTGACAGGCCGTGTTATTGACACAGATTACAACTAAAATGAGTGATGGTGCAGTCAGTCATTACCTCCATGGGGCGGAACTCAACTCTCCAACCGATATCAGAGTTTGGAGGTGGAGGTTTGAACCTCATCGTCTGCCAGTTGGTCGACTGCAGGTTCTGCAAGAAGACGAGTGTGAATAAATACAAGGCCTCATCGTGTTTGTACGCATGGATGGCTCTCTTCTACGAAAAGCTTCGGGGATATAGACGACCTCACCTCAAAGTGATCAGACTCGTTTTCATCATCCAAGTGAATTTTCTCCTCAAACACGGAGAGTGGATCTCTGATGAAGAGGTGAGCTATGTGCTGGGCCAGCAGCCTGTCAATTCCTACACACGGAAAGCAGATTATTCTTTACTTCACAAGCATCCGTTAATGGAATTTGATGAATATTTGTCATTTATCTCACATATTTCTTCTAAACTTGTATTTTAGACATTTCTCCGTTTTGCAGACGAATACCTGCATCCAGCAGCTGCTTGTTGATCTCCTCGTCTATTGTCAAATCAATGTCGTTGTACTTCTCACTGCAGCTGGACAGGTAGCTGTCAATTGAGTCATATCTTGACTTGAAGATCCTGTATTTGTTGTTCTTCAGTGGCTGCAAAGGACGAGATTTCATACATTATGCTCAAACTAAAAATTTAAAGCATAAAAAATTTTATGGTGCTTGAGAGAAATGTTAACCCTCTGAACTCCAAGCAGTTTCTGGGTTGTTTTCTAACTCTGGGCTCATTTTCACTGACAAATGTAACTCATTAACCTCTATGAAAACAGCACAGTCATGGCTACAAGTAGGGATAACTCAAAAATATCTTTTGTGCAGTGCAATAGTAATCCTAAGAATTGTAACAAGAAAAAAAAGTTGAATTTCTCTGATAATATATTCAACATTTAAATGGAAAAGTGCAATCGATATGTACATTTTTCCAAGCGTCCACAAGTGGTACCATCACTGGAAGAAGTGTGGGTCTCCACATGCTATACATACAATACAGTTTTTAAAACTTGCCATTTTCAACTTCTCTTTTCTGCTCAGTTCAGCCAATTTTACAGAATTTTTGGTCACATGACAAGTCATTCAAGGTTTCCCAGTTGTGCTGAGGAGTGCAAAATGTAATGTTTTTTTACAGGCTCTGGTTTGTGCAAACTGTTTATTTGGCGAAAGTTGAAATGAGACATGCAGAAGAGTGATTTTGATGAGATATCACAATTTCAAGCTTAAATTTGGTTATTTTTGCAGACAGAAGTGTTTGTAGTATAAAGTTTGTTCAAGGACCATCTAATAAATGAATAATATAAATAATTTTTATTTTTACAGTTTACATCAGAAATGATGTTTTTGGGTGATTTTTTTTTTTTAAGGAAAATATGTCTTTTGCCAAAGTGCGGGTTGTGGGGTTCAGAAGAACCAGATAAAATTAGATTGTATGCTTCTGGCCTATAGTGATATTGATCTTAGACATAGCATAATAAAAACATAATAAAAAGCTCAAGTAACTTTCAGTGCAACAGCTGCATTTCCTACATTGGGAAAAATAAGAATGTAGAAATGTAAAAAGTGGCTGACATTACTCAGAGACTAGATGACTCGACAGCGTCAACACACGCATACAAATCATGTGTCAATAATGAAAACGCTTTTGTTTTTTTTTGTTTTTTTTTTAAACCCAAAACATCCAGTTATTTGTTGTTGAAAGGAGATTCAGGTCTTGGGGTTTACTTTTGTTAGAAAACCAATTTTGGTCCACAAATCACACTCACTCACTCACTTGACGTGGTAGAAATAATAAAATGAGAGGTCAATCTAAACAAAGCACATTCTCAAAAATGACATGTTCTTTTGACTCAACCCTGTTTTTTTTGCACCCTAATGTTTTTCAGCTCTGCCTGCTCACCTTGAGCCCGCGTTCCTCCTGTGTTCGGTCATCCACTGAGGCAGAAATAACTCCCCAGCGACAATCATTATCTGACACAAAGCCTCTGTAGAAGGGTGAGGCTGCACTCAACGCCATCTGTAAAGAGCCAAAACAGGTTCAGTGGTGTTTCATGAACACCACACAAGCTTGTACCTCTGAAGAACAGAAAAACATTGGCACAGTTTCTTTTAGTTCAGTCTGTTAAACCTTTACACAATCACCATCTTGCACATTACTGCACAAAACAGCATCATTACTTTCAAAAATATTTGACTCAATGAAAAGATAATTAGTTACATAATGGTGCAGCAAGTCTGGTAATTACCATAAAACATGACAGGGAGCACATATTTCACTTATCTACTCACCACTATAGGGCAGAATGTTGCTAGTTGGTCATAAAGGTATCTTGCCTCATCAATGCTACAAGCTTGGAATGTCACCTGCAAACACATGATAAAAAAGGCTGAAGTTCATTTATAAATCACTTATTGGGATTGTAAAGTTGCAATTAAACAAAACTAAAAATAGTCCTGGTGACACCACCTTCATCATATTATTGTTAATATAAAATGGTTGTTCAATGAGGACAGATCAGTCACACTGCTCAGTACCTGCAGACAGCAGTTGCCCATGCCAAAGCCCATGGCGTCCATGTAGATATGATCAGGCAGAGCCGCCCTCGCTGCTTCACCATCATCCTCAGGAAACTCCTCCACAAATGGAGATGGAGTGCACTTGTCTTTGAAGACTGAAAAGGAATATAGTCAAATCTATTTATTTACTCCATGCAGTCTGGGAAGCAGATGAAATCCACAAAACCTTTAAAGTCTGACTGAAATCACATTCTGTCATCCCTTTTGGTAGTCACAAAGATCTGTGAGGGGATGTGTCCCTGCATGCAACGAGAGACAACGTAGACCAACGTTTACATTGGAACTTAAAGGTATGTTCGTGCCTTTAGGGCCATATTAGTATCTGACTGGACTGAACTGACATTTTCAGGTAGTTAAAATGCTGTTTAACATGCTGCAGCTGAACAGCTAATTAGCCTTCCAGCCGGATGTTTGCAGTATACTTTCCCCCGTGAATGTTTGCCTGGCGTTCTTGTTCAACAAGTTAAGGTGCAGAACGAGACGTGTTCATGTTTGTAGGATAGATAGGAAAGCTGCTGTGGGTTGTTCAGAGGCTGAGGCTCTTGTGTCGCTGCTGTCTGATTCACTCAGGCCTCCAGTCTATGATAGAACGCTCATGCTTTTTTTGTAACTGACAAACAAATAAATACATAAAATACACAATTCAGTTGGACTTACTCGGTACATTAATCACGACTTTCTCTCCTCTTCTGTGACGTATGTTTCTGGTAAGGGTGCTGAAATGGCAAATTGACACACCCACAAAAACACACTTCATTACAGAAAAACAAATACAAGCAATGAAAAGAAAACACGCATGTATTGTCAAAAACCAACCGCCTCCTACAGTAAAAACCAAAACCATCACAACTGCACACCGACCACTGATGCTGGATTTTTGGGGCTGATTCCAACAATTTGGTGGTTTTAAAAATCTGAGAGCAACATAAAGTATTTCAGTTTTTTAATGCCTCACTGAAATGGTTGTCTAATGAAAATCATATCAATTAGGCAAGCGCGCACACACACACACACACACACACACACACACACACACACACACACACACACACACACTGACATGAAGTTATAACCAGGAAGTGTACCTGAATCTCGGGTGTCTGTTGATGGCTTCGTCCGGAAAAAACAGTGACTTGGACACTCCCTTTTCAACAGGGGTTGGCCGGTGCTCTGGTTTGGTGAAACCTGGGCAACCTAACCTAAACAAAGGATCAAAACATACACACCTGTTATAGGGCTGCATAAAAATTATTGTTAAAAACTATCATCTGCCATTTGTTTTCTCAGTTAACAATGTCAGAAAACTGTGAAAACTGTAAATAATAATTTTCGAAAATCTAAAGTGACATTTAAATGTGTTGTTTTGTCTGACCAGCAGTCCAAAACTCAAAGATTTTGAGTTCAGTTTGATTATAAAAGAGAAAGGCATCAAATCCTCACAGCAGACAGGCTAAAATCTGCATTCTGCAACGATTAATGCATGTAAAAAACTCTTCCCAAACACTGCTTCAAAGTTAAAGCACCTTATGGTCAATATTGTAAACTTATAGAATCCATCAAATTGATGGAGTGAAACATCCTGCATACCAAATATCAAACAATGTCTTATCCCTACTGACAGCTATTACAG
The DNA here is from genome assembly GCF_017976325.1 of Chelmon rostratus. Classification (NCBI taxonomy): domain Eukaryota; kingdom Metazoa; phylum Chordata; class Actinopteri; order Chaetodontiformes; family Chaetodontidae; genus Chelmon; species Chelmon rostratus. Next base: position 12,251,689 of record NC_055668.1, on the reverse strand, counting down.
AGGGTTAAAACACTTGCTCAGTGTAAACCAAAGTACATTGGAAATGAGGTGATGGTGCAGAGGGTTTCGTTCGGGTTCAGGACAGATGAGGCCTCTCGTCGTCTCTTCCCCATGTTGCCCTCCACAGTGTTGAACTCCGACATGGTCCCGCCGTACGGCTGCCCTGGAGTTCCTTCAATCATGTAGCTGCCATACTCTGGTCTCCAAAGCGTGGGGTGACTGCAAGCATTAAAAAAAGTGTTGTGAAAACAATTCTGCTTTAATAGGCCAGCAAGGAAGAAAACGCCCTGCTCTCAATATCACAATGACCTTCCTGATTAAATAAAATGACCACTCTCCCCTTTATCATATGTCAGCCATTATCTTCGCAGGGCAAGCGAACGCGACGTATTTGTGCTCCAGAGCGTGCTCTTTGCTGTGTGCGACAGAGGGGCAGTAATGAGGAATGCATCGGCTCTACTATTCCCACTGCCACTGGTATTTCCCCTGGGTGAAGTTGGCTCCATAGATTTAGACCGACGTCATGGACAGGGGGCAGGCATACCATAAGCTCATGAGCCTGTACAAACACATTTACACCACCTGCAGAGAATTCCTCTGTCCAAAGAAATGTTACTGCAGTTTAGACATGCAAACGGCATTCCCAGGAGAAACTCTGATTGTTATCACTGACAGATGTCCTGAGGCAAAATACCCTCACCTCACATCCACATTTTGGGGGTTTTATGGATTTATATCTAGAGCACTTTTGTAAAAAGGTTCAACTTTCTATAGAAAAATAAAAAATTACCATCTCAACAACTGATGGAGATGGAACCATTTTAACAACTGATTCACGTTCTCAGAGTCTGTCTTATTTTAGACTTCATTAAAATTACTTAAATCCAAAAGAAATCCAAACTCAAAATTGAAATTATCAGAACATTTAAGAGCAGTAATACCTTACTTTGATGTGTTTACGCCTTTCAAACTAAACTCAGACACTTTCATCTGTGTAATGTTTCTTGATCAGAGAGGATTTCAAAATGCTTACAACTGCCTATATAGAAATACAATGTGTCAAAGTAACAGTGTGACATTTTAAGAACTTTATACACACAAAGTCCAAATATTTTGGCATCTGAGGCGGAATGCTGCCCATCACATACATAACATCTTTCAATGAAGCCGATGGCAGTGTCATGATATGGGGCGTCTCCACAGTGGTAACACAGTAACACACTACCTTTGTTCGGGAGGACACAGCAACTTTAGTACAGAAATTCAAACATTTCTGTTAATGGCACTTCTGAGATTTGGAAAAAACTGATGTTCAAGTAAAACGTTTTGGTAAAGATTTGTTTAAGTGCCTCTGGGTTGTGTTTAAAGCGATCAGAAGTGTTAGTGCTTTGTGTGTGTGACTTTGAAAAAGCGAATGATCTCTTTGCACATGAGCATTTTAGCACCGTATCAGAAATAACCTCAATCCAGACTAGCATGATAAAATGCAAAATTGAACTGTAAACAACAAGGTCAGCAACGCCTTTTCCATATTGAATTAACTTCTGGTTGTCAAGGCTCACAGATATATACAAGCCGATGTTTCATGTATTCCAGACAAGTAGTTGGAGTTAGCCACTACAATAAAGAGCCAAAAGTAACCGAAGAGATGAGCTAAGTGCTCCACCACAACCAGAGAAGAGCAGAAAAATCACACGATAGATATCGCTTTTGCAGCAGCTGAAGAATGTTAGCTTCACGTGTACATTTTACAAAAACAACCCTTAACTGAGCAGCTACAGCAAGTGTCGTCCATGTAAAAATCATGTTTAGTTTCTAGTATCAGGGAGATGTCAATCAAACAGGTCTTACATTTGTGGCATAATTTTCAGTGTATGGTTTTCTGGTCCCTGTCAGATTTTTCTTTCCTAAACCTTGTTCATGTGACAGAAGTAGCTTCTCTTGGCTGGTCAGGGTCCTTGGTTCTCTTGTTCTGAATGACTCTGTTTTTTGTCACATTCACTGTCCTCCATGTTTGTTTGAGTTGCCTTTATGCAAATTTCCTGCACGCATTCCGTGCAAGGGAACACAAAGTGTCATCCAAATGAAAACATTGCTGTAGAGAGTGTCCATTATTCACTATGACATGATCATATCACTATGAGCCACAACAAACCATGCAAGCAATAACAGCACTCCCATGACTGTTGATATTTGAGGTGTGCCACTTCCTTGAAAGCCATTCAGACTGATAGATTAAGTGTTTCTACTTCAATGGTGCCACGATATATTACTCTTTTTTTTTTTACTCTCAGAAAGAAAACTTTGACTTGAACCATGCAGGTCTTTACAAAATAAATGTGTATTTCTGGGGAGGAAGGAAACAATGTTAAAGCCAAAAAGAAATAAATAAATTATTGACTTAAATTATGGACTTCCTCCTGTAAAACTCCACTGTATAAAGCATCTATTTAAATAGGTCACATTTTAACGTGAGTGTTCAGACATGTTCTGTGGAGAGCTCACTTACTTGGGGTTTATCTTTTCACCCTGATCTTGGAGAGTTTCCAGAACATCTCCACCATTCAGGACAAGTCGAACCTTTTCATCCTTGTCATCCAATTCCACCAACATGTACTCAACCTAACAGAATTAAAAACAAACAGAGCACATTATCAATCGAAAGTCAACACATTGCATTACAACCACTGCTCTGCCTGCCGCCTGCCCGCCTGCCCCCCCCCCCCCCATTCAATGCACCGTTCCTACTTCTAAACCTGGTTTTCGATACTACAGCAAAAAGCAGACGTTTTCAAGATCAGACTGGGACACCATCACATCAACTCCAATTCATCAGTTATGTTTCCTTGACTTTGACTCTGCTACCCTGTAATCCCCTGTCTGAAAGAGGGATTATTCTATAACAACAGCATTCCACATTGTTCGAAATGAAAACACTTTGTTCAAGCTGTAGAACACTGAAGTTTTGTGGACCGGTGGCGGGCAAAAACTAGAAACATAAACTGATGTAAAGCTCTGAATGGAAGCAAACAGGCAACAGCCAAGCCCACATATCTTAACCTATTGTGCTGCAGGATAAATGGTAAAGTTTACAGGGAGTGTCTAGTAGTAGTAGTACTGCCTGGATTATTAGCATTATCAGACAGCTGCTAGGAAACAAAATGATTGGTAGTACTCAATTACTGAATAACCACTAGTAACCACGTTTGATAATTCTCAAAAGCACAAACTTTCTACTAAGTCACATTCTTGGAAAAATCTTTAGATTTGGTACTGACACTTGCTGTTATCCAAGTAGCTCCAAAGGTTTCACCAAACAGAACTGTTGTTAACACTGTTTTTATGTTTGCTGTTTTCACTTGCAACCAGGGTTGACTATAACCTTGTCAATCAATTTACTTATGGTCATTATGAACTGTTATATACTGGGGAAAAGCATGCAAATATTACACAATATATAAAAATGCAGATTTACTTGAGTCAAATGTTTGTTTGTTTTTTCCCCCCTGCAGTGAGAGTACAAATAGTAAAAAAAAAAAAGGGGGGGCTGTATTTCATCATGCACAACCATCATGTCAGACAGCTCAAAGGCTTTAGAAAGCAGAAGCATAGGGTTTCCCACATGTGGATTTTTCTGAAGTGAAAACCTCGTTTCTTACCTCATCGCCCCATTTCAACACATCTTTCTGGCGGTCCTTCACCTTGTTGTAGATGTTCAGGAACTGAATGATGCCGTGCTTTCTGATGTGGTCGGCATATTTCTTGGTTTCCTCCCAGTTCAGTGGAGACCCCTGTGACAGTAGACCCATCGTACAGACAGGCTGGATGTGTGAACTAACGGCTGGTGTCTTGCTGGCTGCTTATGTGAACTTGCACACCGAGCGTTAGCGAGCTAGCTAGTTTGTCCAACTCGCACGGAGCTAGCATGAAGTCTCGGTCCGAACAAACGGCGGAACCTGGATCCTTAAGGTGCTGTCAGATAGTTCACAGGCCGAATGCGGAGTCTTTAGGTGCTCTTAAGCGGTGTGCCCTGTCGGTAACCTTATCTGGGCATCCAGAAGAAGCAGGCCCCTGCTCATCACTTGCTAATGTCTGGTTAGCTCGGTAAAGCACACCCGAGGGCTTATCTGGCTGTACCCCCGAAAAGCCCCACGAGTTAGTCAGTGTCCGCAAGCCTCGGCTCGGTGACAGATCACGGACTGAGCCTGTTGACGTGCCGCTCTGTGATGGAATGAAAGTGAGGTGAACTGGTAGGTAAGTCGCTGCTGCCAGACTAGTCTGCTTCTCAGACTTGGGCTGTGTTGCACATATGAACGCCCTCCTGGCTTTACACACGTGACGCCGTCAGGCGGAGCGGAGTGCGTAGTGGCGTCACTATGACTCAGCATCTTCACTTCTCGGCTCCTCCCTCTGTACTGTCGATCAGAGCAGGAAGCGATGCTACATTCAAGTGCTCTCGGAATTAGAAACTTAATTTTAAAAGAGGGCGAAATCACCGGAAATGTGAAAAAATCTGTGATGAACCATACCATCTTACCCTTTTAGTTTTAATTCTTGGTAAAACCTGATGTCCTCAGATATCTTATTTTGTCTGTTATTAACAGTCCAACACCCACTAACTCAGTTTACCTCGATATACAGCAGGTACAAGCACCAAATAATCACATATCCGTAGAAAAAGGAGATCTAGGGGCTTACTTCAGGCACGGCAGGCACAGACCCATGAATCTAGCTAAACAGCCTTTACTAGTTAGGGCATTTTAGAACACCTCACATTTCCTACTTTGCAACAGTGAGCACCTGATACTTTTTTCTTGTTGTGTTTGTGCACTACATTTGAGAGGTTGGAACCAAAGAATGTTTGACATTTTTGCTTAATTACATTTTCTTATTTATCAGAACAGTTTTTGGGTAATTATCTATCATTTCACTCATCAATTAATCAACCAGTTATTTCAGCATTAGTTGTATGCAAGTGTCCACTCTTGCATCAGACACGTAAGATTAGGCTTAAGCTTCATAGACACAGTTGAGAATTGGAGAACAGGGAGGTAAATGCATCACTTTAAGAAAATGGTGAGTGGCTAACTCTTTGTTTGATCAAATCTGCCACCACAAGGAATTTGCTCTTTGTAGGTCCAGGGCATTCATCTCTGTAAAATCAAATCAGTGTGCGAAAAAAGCACAGCTGTTCATACAACAAAAGACAATTTAATTAATTTAGGGCACAGCTAGTTTGTAAGCACTTCATATCAATTTGTTTGAACCTGCTTCTTTCTTTCTTTTGATTTTTTGGTTTTGTTTTGTTTTCTCAATTTGATTTCTTGTCACTGGCTAGCCCTACTCTAAAACATAAAATGGAAACTCTTGCTTACCAGAAAATTATAACACAAAATCATGGCAGTACAAAGCAGCCATGTGCTATTTTTTGCCATTACAAATGTATTTACTATCTTTTCTTATCATTTCTGGACCACGGGACAAAAATGAATGAGTCATGTTTACGACTTAGGTGTGGGTAATCACTTTATCAGGAGCAACATCAGAAAGGAAAAAATCCAGTTGTAATAATGACACAGCACTCTTTGTTGTTGTTTTTTTAAGAACATGCATGGCTGGATTAAACATGTCTGTAGGTCATTAAACTGCACTGACATCTGTATCATCAGATACCAGACCAGACCTGGTACTATTGTAGACTCAGCATGATCACAGCAGAGTGGGGCAGGGACATTGAGACAAGCGGTAATCTTGAGATAACGAAATGTTTCATTTGAGTTCACCAGAACTATTCAGTTCAGGAGAGCTGCTCTAGGAAGACAAAATGTCCAAAATGAGTGCGGGGTGTAAAATGTATTGTTGGTCTTAAACACAGTGATCAGGAGTTAATTAAGTTCAAACTTAAATAAAACTCTTGTAGGGCTATTTTATTTAAGAGTTTAACATTAATCTGATTCCATGTGGGCAGACGTGGACTGATTAGGTCTGACTAACAGATGGCAGCTGTCTTCACATTTTGTTTAAAAGAATGTGTGTGACATGTCCTCCGATCCCTACCCACTTCAGATCCATGAGAAAAACAAGGACAAGAATGCACATGCAGGAATCTTTCATGTGAAATAATCAAAACAGAAATGTTGAGAAATGGGCTTTTCAGGTCCTTTAATCACTTCACAGTAAAGGCTACAATGACATCTCTGCCCTTATAACAATTCCTTTAATTTAACAAATGGTATGTTTGGCTAACAGAATAACCTTGACTGTTACGTAAGTTAGCACATGAATCCGGTGGTGAATATGAGATGTTTAATTCTTTTGGTCTAATGGACAAGAGAGCACCAAAACAGATGTATTGTGCATGATGCAATAGCCCTTTTATGTGTTAATTTAGCTCATGTTACATGCCTGAAGGGCTGTTTCCTCACTCTCACAGTATAAAGTATGTTTACAATGTCATTGAGAAGGCTCTAACCCTCCTCACATTGCTGAAATGTTTGTGGTTTGAAAGTCTTACGTTTAATTAGAGTCAGACTTAAGATTACTCAATGAATGCAAATGATCTTACATAATTCTATTTCTGATTTCAGAATTTGGATATACAAACAACCAAGTTATCTCCCCTAATTTTGTAAATACTTACATTTGTGTGAACATGTGCAAAAAAAATTATGAGCCTTGGCTGGACGTATGCAGTGTTTATACCCTCTGACACCACTGATGTTGGATTAAAGACAGGAAGTCAAAAGTGCATACCTCATCATTCAAACATGACATCATCACTTGTTGTTCCTGGTCCACAAATATTTGGGTGAACACTATGCAAATCTGTTGAAACTAAATCCTTCCACTGCTGTTTTCAGAACATGAGGACACTTTTCATCCCATCAAGCCATACATTAATGTTAACTGTATGTCTAACTTAACTTTAATTGCGACTATAGAGTAAAAGACACATTAAAAAGGGCAAATAGATATGAACTGGAAATGAAAACAGCAAAATAATTCTGCGTGCTTTTAGATTTTTTCTTTAAAAGACACACAAAATTAACAAAAGAAAATGATTATAAATAAATGACCATGGCTCAGAGTTGCTTACACTTCATCTCTGTTTAATTTAAAAACAAACAAAAAATTAAAGGACATGAGCAGTCAGGGAATTCATGAGAATTGACCTCCAGGAAAGCTCAGGCTGACAACGTCATTCCCCAAGTTCTATTTTTGTTATTATTTTTTACAAAATAGCTTGTTTCTGTCACATCTAAACCCATTCAACCCACATCATTCCCAACAGAATCCTGATAGTGTTTGCGAAAATCACACAACATACCACACAAGTCCACTGAATACTGTACATGAGAAACATGTAGAGAAACTGCAGCCTGTAGTGTGTTTTGTTCACACAAATCACAAGCACCTACTCCTGGTAGGTGGTGCCGACAGTTACTCCAGCTCCAGCTTATTGCCGCTCAATATTCTGTTCAAGTATCTGAGAATCACAGAAGCTATAGCCCTGAAGACTTTCACAAAATCCTTCAATATTAAAAACTGTGTTATTAATTACTGTGTCATCTGTATTACTAATCTGATGGCACTGGGTAAAAACAGCTTTGTCACAAATTAATCTCAATAACAGCATTGATTTAGCTTTTTTATACCTTTCATTTGAGTTTTGAATAACATTACCTTTGCTATAGAAAAAGCGTTAATGAAATTATCCCAACTCAATTGGCCCCAAAGGTCTAAAAATGATAAAGTTGGTTATTGCTGTGTCCAGTTTGTCTCCATCAAAAACATCATCTTTCTGAATTTTTCTTTAAAATGCTATCACTGGCTTCAATTTGCTTTCTTTCTAATGTAATTTCTAATGTATGTAGCTTTTTTTTTTTGCAAATCTCGAAAGAACATGTTCCCAAATTTACGATGCTTGCATTTAATTCATTTTTACTCATCTTAACTGATCGTTTTAGCCCTGCAAAGGGGGACTAATGGTTGAGTTTAGAACCAAGATTTATGCAACAGAAAAGCTGGAGAGCTTTAGACATGTATACTACATCATTAATATCATCTAAACCCTTATATACTGACTGGTGCAGAAGATACTGAACTGGCTCTGGACTCTCGTGTTTTCCGTGTGGGTATGGTGACGACACAGCATGAAATGCCGACTGTAGCTTCTGGCAATTCATCATCCTCAGTCCATTCATTGAGGTCAGGGTTGTAAACCTGAATGCATTTCTTGTACTTCTTCTCGCCCTCGTTCCAGCCTCCGAGGAGATAGACCTTGTTGTTCGAAATGGAAATACCGGCTGTGCTAACCCCTGTGCGAAGAGGCGCACAGTAGCTCCACTGGCCATTGTGAGGGTTGTAAGATTCGACAGCGAGGACATCCACCCTCTCCCCACGACCTCCCAGCTGACTGCCACCGATGACGTAGGCCCGGTCTCCCACGGTGGCAGCGCAGTGCCAGCCTCGAGGTGTGCTCAAACTGCTCTTATCCTGCCAGGTGTCAGTGGAGGGGTCATACGAGCACACAGCCCTGGAGTAGGCGTTGTTGATGTAACCTCCTGATACAAGGATCTTGCCATCGATGAGGGAGCTGGCGTGACAGCAGCGGGGCACCTCCATGGGAGCTTTCATCTGCCACTGGTTGGAGGAGGGCACATAGCACTCCAACGAGGCCTGAACACCATCAGTGTTTCGCCCGCCGATGGCAAACAGGAGGCCGTTGAAGGTGTTAAGGCTAAAGTGGGTGCGCTTCTGGATCATGTTGCTCAAGTGAATCCAAGTGTTGAAGCGGGGGTCATATCTAAAGAATGTGAGGAGGGAAGGGGAGGGATATACAGTTATTGGCTAATTCCACACAAACTAATTTGACAAATCAGACGTCACAATTGGCTCTTACCTGCAGAAGTTGCTAACGGCGTGTTTAGCCTGGTTCCTTGCATCATTCTGGTCCTCACCACCTGCCACATACAGGAAGCCATCCAAGACTGCCACGCACTGATTAAAGCTCTTCGCTGGCATTTCTGTCAACTTATTCCACACGTTATCTGCATCTCTGTAGAGAACGTCTTTGCTGAGAGATTTCTCTGTTAGGGCAGGGCGTCCGCCGACTGTGAGTATCACCTTGAGGCCGCCGCGTACCTTTGTTCTGCGTGACTGGAGGATGTTCTGTTGGTATGGCAGCAGATGGTAGTTCATGGCGTCGACAAGGAGACGGTGGCACTCGGAGTCTTGCATCATTCTAGGCACACTCTGGATGTGATTCACCAAGTCTTGGGCAGAGATAGTGCCAAAGCGGATGTGAGTTAGGAGGTCTGCCGCGTACTTCAACCTCTTCTCATCAAAGTCCAACCATTTCATGGCGATCTGGAAGGCTGTGATCTCGGAAGGAAGCTGCAGGGAATCATCTGAGAGGAAATCGCTGATCTGCTCATAGGTGAGCTTCAGGAACTGCTCCATCTCAGAAAACTCGATGAAGTTCTCGCGCATGAACTTCTGAGCGGCTTCCTTGGTTTCTTTCAGGTCATAGGCATCAGCAATGTTGGCCACGTACATGCAATTCTCCACGCTGAGCTCCTGCATGAGGAAATCACTGCACATCTTCACTAAGGTGCCAATCTGCAGCAGCATGGCCGCGGCGATCGTGCTGCCGATGCTGTACAGCGACAGGGTCAGCTTTCCAGAATAAGCATATGTGATTGCTGTGGCGAGGCCAACTGGTGACAGCTCGTTCAGGTCGATCTTCTGGAGGGACGAATCTTTCTTCAAGATGTTTCGGATGTACTCGCTGCAAGAGGCCATGACAACTTTGTGGACATCAAATGACTTCGACTTGGTGGCGACTGTTAGATCACAGAGGAAGCTATCCTGTCTCATGCTGCTCAAACCCTCCAGGAGGTTTGGGGCATACACAGAATCATTGACTTCAGTTGAAATGCAGCTGAAGCCATTTCCTCCCTCTAACAGAGTGTTTAACCCGTTAATCTTGTTGATGGGGCTGTCCTCAACCATTATGGTCATTTCATTTATGTCTCCTTTGCTCTTTTTGGTCATCTTATTTTTCTTGGGTGCCATGGCTGTAGCAGCAGAACACAGCCCAAACCTTCTGAAAATATAGATACAACATGTCAGTCAGATAAAGTTATGTGCCTCAGATCTGGTTTGCTCGTGAAAATATTAGTGACTTGGCTTGAAATGCAGAGGAGTTAAGAACATGCCACACTCACAACATTAAACTACATTAAAATGGCCTGCATTGTTTAATATCTTGAGTAGTACATTTGCATTGCATTTGAGACCCTGTTGTCCTTGTATCATGGCTTTTGTACTGTTTTCTTTGTCCCAAACTAAGCAATAATGTCAGATATGCACATTTAAATGTTCTATCTACTGATTCATACATTTTGGAGTTGCAGAATTTATTTAGACACGACCAGACACTGACACCTTTGAAAACATGCGTGCTACCAGGTGATGGTGGGGCTACTGAGTGCGTCAACATACCCCTCTTTGCATCTGTCACAATTTATCAGCAGTATGTCCAGGAATAGAAACGCTGGACAGCTCACCCATGACGTTCCTTTTATAGACTTTGAGACATGAGGAACAGGCCTCATGTCCTCAGACTGTTTAATTTCAAATTAGGGCAAATATCATTATTTTTTCTCTTTTCTTTATTATATTTAACTGTTTTAAGTTTGTCCTGAATAAGTATGCAACTAACACCAGCCACAGGACAAAATAGTTTCTTAAAAATCCCACTTTTCACATTGTTTACCCACAACTCTAGAAAACTCAAAGCCTACATGGCTATGTGTAAAAAAAATAATTTTACCAAAAGGTCAACAGCTTCAGACAATTTATTTGCCTTCTCAAGCCCAAAATTAGTGAGAAGGGTGCACATTTTCCATCTAAAATGACAAATGTGGAAGCATTAACTGCAGCCAACTGCCTTTTCATTTCTAAAATGACAAACAATCAACCATGGCAAAGCTCCACTTACCTGGGAAATGAAGTTAAGGCTGAGGAAGAAGGAACTTGTGCCTCCAGTTCCTGGAGCAGGAGAGAGAGAGACCAGCAGTCACCCCTCCAGAAAGAGACATGCAGTTAACTCCTCCTCTTGGGGAGTAAGTGCCAATCATGTATTGTGAAATGCATGTGGCAGGGACCATACACCCCCATCCCAACATAGTGTCCCACAATAGCCTCCAATCAGCTGATGTCAACATACTGTGGGGGCTCGACCTACATCCTGACTGGGACGTCACATTGAAAACTTCATTCAGCCATTGATTAGAAAAATTTAATTTGTTCCCAGTGGTGCAAAGAGCATCTTGTTAAAGTATCGACAAAGAGATGCTAAAAAAATTTATTCCACTCAGCTAAATGTATTGTTGGATGTGATCTTATAGACAGTTTAAATGGAAATCAGCATAATTTAATTGGAGAAAATAGATATTTAAGTGTACATAGGACACTCCACTGCATCACCAGCACACTCAATAGTGTTTGTTTTTATGATGTCTTTTGCTATGCTTGTGTTTTATGTTATATCAGAGCCCTGCAGCACTCCCCATAAGAACCCATGGTGACATAGCAAAAAGGTGAACTCCACAGCTTGACAAAGACAAAGACTTTACCCACAACTATGTCCAGCTCATATTTCATGATGGGTTTCTTGGCAGAAGTGATGACTGAAGAAACCTGAATGGCATAAACATTTTGACACACGTTCATTGTTTTGCTCCTGTTTTCATCAACACATTACACAGAGTCATGATCTTGTGAGTCATGGGTCCCTTTGGCTAAAGTCTTGGAAAGGGATGCAGGATTTTTTTAGGAAAAAAACAGGTCATCCAAAATTCAGGTCAAGTCAATATGTCTGATTGTTATATCTGATTTGAAGGATTAGAAATATATTTTATGTCCTTTCAAAGGGCCAGTGGGTCAGAGCTGCAGGTACCCAGAAGACTTAAGGGGCTTCCAAAGAGCCAGTTTATATGTAATTTCGCTCTCTTTCTTAATATGAATTGTTAAATAACCCCCTAAACCACCCACCGCCATCATTTCTGTCATCGGTTCCGCCCATTAAAATCGTGTCATCAAGGGGCGCGCGCTGCCCGGTGTGTGTAGAGGGTTGCACGTGAATCACCGTGATGGCCAGCAGCTCTGATGTGGTGAAGAAGGTCATGCGCTTCAAACTTCAGCTCACAGACACAGCAGAGTCTGCCACGGTAGATACGATGTTCATGCTTTTTTTTTTTTTTTTTAATAGAAGAGCGCAAAACAAACAGGCCAGAGTTGAAGGGCTGCTGCTGCCTGTAGAACAGAAGTTGTTTGCAATAAACTCTCCGATTCGTTAGATGTTTCTGGTGTGTGTATAGAACCGTGCAGCCGGCCATTGCTCTGCAAACGCTAATGCTGTTTCGAAGATTTCCTCTCTTTCATTACGCTCGTCGTGTGTCGTTGATCGTGCGAGGGCAGAGGCTGAGTGAGTGCTGTTTCAGTCATTGACATGTGCGCTGCTGCCACACAGCATCTGAGGCACTTTGCTGTGGGGGTCAGGCTGTTTTAATGGGAGGGTCCTTGCTGCTAAAAGTGGCAACTCCTCCAGCTGTTCAACGCATGGCTACCGTCCATCATCAGCGGAGGTTAGGGCGCTCTGCATGCAGATGGATTTATCATTTGGATTTAAATCTTCAGATTAGATCTGTATGATTTTAAAATTGAATTGGACTGTCAAGTGTACAGCCTGAAAACATCCGGTTCACTTATATAGTGAGACTTTGCAACAGCCAGCATTGGCATTATCCATTTATAGTTTGCAGTAAAAGGAGCAGCCTAGTGGGTGTGTGAGGTTCCCATACATAGCTTCTGCTCTGAATGCACAATCAGCAACTGTGGTAATCCCAAACCAGGACTGCCATATTTGGCATGTTGGGTTTTCTTCAGTTTGTGAAAGCCATGGAAACCATGTTCAATCACATATTGTTAATGTGTTTACTCTCTTTCCAGGTCCTAAAAATTTTGCAGAAACTCAAGGATCTTGATATCACGTTAGACATTCTTGCTGTGAGTCTGTTGGAAAGAATGTATTTTGTGTTGATATATTTAAATATGGATTTTGGATTGTTAAACGTTCTCTGACTGTGTCTGCATGTAAATTAGGAAACTGGAATTGGCAAAACAGTTAACTCGCTTCGCAGACATAAACAGGCTGGAGAATTTGCCAGGTCGCTAGTCAGAAGTTGGAAACAGCTGGTGCCTAAGGAATCCACAAGGTGAAATGTATTCAACTTTTAAGTTTAATTAACAGTATACAATACAATTGCTTGTGCTTATTTTTATGTGTATGTATTTTAGTCTAATTTCTCCTTGATGCAGCCACACAGAAGACGGGGACGCGTCAGAGTGTTTGCCTGTCAAAGACAAACTGGAAGACCAGAAGTGTCCAAATAACAGAAGTTTGACAGTGCATGATTTAAACAATAATTGCTTAACATCTCAAACCAAGAGTCAGAACTCTTCAGATGAGGCCCTCTTCAAAACAGGGGATAGGAAAGCTGATTCAGAGAAACAATGTGAAGGACAGATGAGACATAAAGACCAGAATGAAAATCAAGAAAAACATCAAAAAGAAAACCAGAATCTCTCTCAGAATGATGTCTTGAAAAAGAAAATTGAAATCCAACAGGATGAAATTGACAATTCAGTTGTTTCTGAGGAGAAGAAAAATGATCAGAGTAACAGAAAATCAGGAGAGGGCGGTACTTTGTTTGGAAACAGAAACGTAAAGGACACTCTTGAGAAATTCAGGTGTGATTCCAGAGAAAAAATGAAAAGCAACTCTGACAGTGGAAGATTTGGGTCAGAAAAACAGTCAAATAAGAAATCAAAGGCATTAAAAGAATCAGCAAAGGAAGGCAAAGAATCTTTTTCATTTGAGTCCAGGGACAAATGCTCAAAAACCTTAAAACTGGCCAATGTCAAAGATGATAGATCTTCAGGGCTATTGAGGAGCTCAGAGGCCCAAAACCGAAAACGGGAAAAAACAAGTAAAGAGGAGCACAGCACTTTGAAATACAAAGACGAGTCTGAAAATGAGGGACATCCAAAACACACAAACAAAAAGGCCAAAAGAAAGCATGAAGACAAGGAAAGTGACGGTGACCCAGAGGAGCCCTCCATGTCTTTTGAATCATACTTGAACTATGATGTAGATGTTTTCAAGAGGAAAGAAAGATCTGGAGTGAAGAAGCCTCCCAAAAAAATCAAGACTTCAGTGAAAGATCCAGACATGAAAGCTTGCAAGTCACCTGCGATGTCTAATAATGTTACCTCTGCAAAACAGGTATGTTTGACAATGATCCTAAAAGTTAAGCTTTTCGAGTGCAGGTAATGATTGATTCATATTGACTAATAATCCCACATATTTTAGCAGTTTAAGGAGTCTGTAATGGACCTGTTGAATATTCCTTTACCCGCTGTTCTGCCCGTGTGTGAAAAGGCTTCCAGTGTTGAGTACTTTGAGAGGAAAGGTACTGTATTTCTAACAAATCCAGCTGTATTTTCACAACGCTCATCTCATCCATGACGCCTCTTGTTTCGTCTTAAAGTTGAGAAGGAGTCCGATTTTTGTGACATCTCCGAGGAGTCGGCAGTCTTCACCGGTCAGCGACTTAACAAGAAAATGCAAGTGTACTCTGGTGCCAAGACCATCTTCCTCCCAACCATGATGAGCTTGCACCAACAGTGTATCCGCACACTCCAGAATAACATTAACTGTGAGTAAAAAGCCCACAGAAGCTTTTCGCAGGGCTCTGACCAGTCTGTCAGTTTGTTGGATCTGTATTCAGGTGCAGGGATCTCTTCTCAGTGCTTTATGAAACTGGCGGAGTCCCGTTTGAAATCCTCGAGCCGGTGCTGGAGAGGTGTACGTCGGAGCAGCTGCTACGCATTGAAGAATGCAACCCAGTAAGAATGTAAATATGAGTGAAGTTAGTGCACACTTAGTGGCCACTTTATTGGGTACACCTGCTCAGAACTGCATTCGACCCGTTTAGCTCCAGAGCAGCTGATATTCACAGATACACTAAAGTGCTAAAATTACTGTTTCATCTTACCAATTACCGTTTTTAAAATGACTTCACTGTGACGTGGAACGTTATTGAATGTTCAGCAAATTTCAACAAGTTATAACAACCAGTGATATTCTGCTGCACAACACTATTGCACTGAGCTGTGAAGTGTCTGCCTCTTCTCTGATCCCCTTCACTCACCTAGGCTGTTTGTTTAGTGAAGAGTGAATATCAAGGGAGCGCAGCTTTGAACCACAACCAATCACATCTGGCACCAGTAATCCAATAAGATCATGAGACTTGTATATAATAGTGTTTAGTTTGTCCTGACTCCACTGACATGATTTATATGCAGAGATGTGCCAGTTTTGAAGGAGTTTTGAAAGCTAGTTGTGATAATGAGCAGATTTACCTTCAGTTGCCACTGATTGTATATCAGTTTACTTTGAAATTGCCTTTCTAGGTTTATTAAACCTAAACTTTATGGCTCTTATGTTAAATTTAGAAAAGTTATTGTGGTTATTGTGAAAGATGTGATAAGAGGAGAATTGTGTTTGAGTGTACAAATGTTTATTTGCTGTTAGGCCTGTGATTGTTTCCACAGATCTACATTGGAGTGACGGACCACTTGTGGGGCAAACATTGCCAGAGGGACTTCAAAGACTCCAAACTTCAGGAGTATGAATCATGGAAAGAGATGTACATCAGGCTGTCAAAGGAGAGGGAAATGAAACTCCAAAGACTGACAAAAAGCATTGTCACAGCACATTCTAACAAGCCCAAAGGTGTGTGCTGTATTCTGAACTACTCTTCACTACAGCAGTCTTACATCCATTGTGAAATAAAGTTATAAACAATTGAACATGAAAAAGGAAACATGTTACATACATTGTATACTGGAGGAAAGTTTCGTTTGGTCCTTATAATGTTCTGTACACTGTGACACTTTTTTTTTTTTGTCTAGGTCGGCAGGTGAAGATGGCATTTATTCACACTGTTGCCAAGCCACCGAGAGATGTGCGAATTCAGCAGGAGATTCATGGAACTGCTGTTCAGCAGCCTCCTCAGCTCAGGTGCAGGTGGGTCCCAGCATACTAAATATGGAGAGGTAGTATCTCCAGAGATTTTGTGATTAGCTCCTGCTTTTGTTTTTTTTACTATCTGGCTTGTATATATATTAATTTCAGCTATGTTGTGTTCCTCATTAGAAAGTTCACAAACAAGCCAACAAGCCACTGAGGCGCTGTTTGACGTTTGTCTCTGGCAAAATATTAACGCCTTGTGCTTGCTCTGCTCCTCTGCCACATAAAAGGCCTTAACTACAAAGTGATCACTCAACAACAGTAGCTTAGCAGGGTCATAATCTGTCAGAGACTCGTGATAACAGTGGGTGAAATGCTTTTTGGGTGAGCTTAGTCTAACACAGGAATTGGAGCAATGTGCTGGATAAACTGTTTTATTCTGGTTGGAGACTGCCTTGGGTCCTTTGTCAACTGTCGCCTCGTGGGATGTTGTGCTCACTAGCTGTAGTGTAACACTAACATATGAAGGTAGAAACTTTTTGTCATTTTATGTGCATTGTTTTTGTTTTGTAGATAATTCTGTTGTTTCGTTATGTCTTCAATGATCAGCGTCAAGGTTCAGGACAACAGCTCGAGGCCGGGTTGTAGTGAGCCCAGCAGGTCCGGCAGCACCAGTTCAGGAGCAGGCATTAGTCAAGACCCTCGCAAAAAAACAAGTGAGCTGACAAGAGTATTGTAGATGCAAGGTTGCTATGTTTTCTACAGCTTTCCACATCAGTCAGACTGGCCTGTTCTGATATGTTTTTTTTTCTTTTCTATTAAGTCATTTCCTGATCAGAGCAAAAGCTACTATTTAGATCCTTTCGTAATCCTGATGTCGTACATTATTTTACCTTATCACCTATTTTTTTTCCTGTTGTTCACGCAGGAGTTGCTCCAATGATGGCAAAGTCCCTAAAGGCATTTAAGAAACAGCTGGGACGCAGATAAACATTCTTATATGATCTCGCTATTTATTGTGCGTAGATGTGGTGAAAGTGCACTCTCCATCATTCATTAACTTTGGACAATAGAAGGTCTGTGTTTCACCTTAGATTATTCTGTGTTTGTCTAAATTAACAGGCAATTGCCAGTTTTTTTTTCTCTATAACTGTGAGTTGTCTTCACTATTAAATGGACAATGAAATGAGCAAATTTATGTGCTTTGATATTTTGTCTTTCAGCTTGTTTGAGCTAAACAAGGTCAGTTGGTAGGTTATTTAATGGGGTTTGGCTCCCTCTAGAGGATACATTATAAACTCTCCAAACACATAAAATTTAAGATTATCTCCATGAATGGCAATGTTTTGACATCAGGTTATTTTTTTCTCTCACCTCTCTTAACACTTAATTGAACCAAATCAAAGTCATGAGAAATTCAAAATGTTAACAAGTGACAACAAATTTAATCCACACATATTTAATACATTAGGTTAATTGTTGGTGACATATTAAGATCTTTTCATATCAAAGGGTTTATCTAAATGGTCAAACTGTACTTTCAGTTCAAGCTGTGTGACTTTGGAAAATTTTAATCTATAAAACATTTTGACAGTTATCAACAAGTTAATCTGTTTTCGTACTGTTTTGTTCTTTGTTCAGGTCCAAATTGGGTTCTCATCCACCTGGTTTTGAGCCAAGCAATTTTGAACAGATGTCAACAAATTGTTCCACATAATGTAAAAGAAAGCAGTTCTTGTCAAGTCATTGTAATCCCTCTGATTGTTGTTGTCTTTTATGAGGGAAGGGCGTCTGCCGTCTGGCACTTCTCAAGGACTCTTCCTGTCTATTTTTGTTTTCTGGATATGTTTGAACAACTGTTTGTGATATTAAAAGGGGAGGCTCTGAAACTGCTGCAGCCTTCAGCACCACCTGTGGCAGCCTGCTACGACTGCACCATTAATCCAGCTTCATGTTTAATGCATTGATTTGAGGTGAGCTGCTATTCTTCATAGGTACATGAAGTGTTGACCTTTTGGAGGCTTATTTCTTGTGATGTAACAGAAGGTAAGAAAAGAATCTGCAGGCTGTGAGTGAGCAAGTCTCTTCTCATGAGTCTATACTGGGCAACAAAGAGACACACTTTTTGAGCTCTAAAAACACATTGTGAATTTAAACAAAAAATGTATTAATTGCTAATTCTCCAAATGTCTGATAGAGGTAGAGAGCTATTGTGCACCAACTGTGGAGGGGGTGGCAAAATGACCTGATGGTTAATGATGCTGTTCCACCACAAGGGGACCTCAGACCAGAGGGCTTGCGCTGACCTTGACCACTGACCTGTAAGAGAGGAAAGTCGGGGGGAAAAATCCCAACCATGATCTTAAATGATGGTTATTTCATTCAGAGGTGAAATTAAGCATCTATCATGTTTCGTGTCTAGAAAGCTGAATTATGAATCCGAATAGGATGTGATCTGACAGTTTAAACAGACTTCCTTTAATGTGGGTCTTGCTTTTTAGTAGCTGATCTTGAGGCCCTGTCTTGAAGATCTGTGTATCAAAAATGTAGTTTTAAGAATACAATTTCAGCAGATATTGTGCTTATATGGTGCATATTCCTAAATTAGTTTGATTTTAATCATACCACACAGCAAAGCTAGGTGGTGTAATATTCCAGCATATGAATACTGCACAAAATGAAGGGAGAGGTGGAGGAATGGTAGATTAATAGGCACCCAGCTGTTCATTTTTGTTTGAATCAATGTCACTTTAAAGACAGGCTATTAAAACAAATTTTCAATAATATACTTTTTTTAAATCATAATCACTGAACAGGTCTATAGTGAATAAGCAGCACACTCTGATCTCCAGAGGTGGAAGAAATAGAGGTTTTATGTAAAAGTAACAAAACCACAATGTCGAAATACTTATTATAGGCTGCAAAGGCTTAAATGAAAATACTGAAGCACAATCAGCATGTAAGTACTCATTGTACAGCAGAATGGCACCAGTCAATGATATATCATTTGATTTGTAATGATGCATTACTCTGTCAGCAGTATTTTAGTTTGTTTCAGCGAGCTGAGGTAAGGCTAATTTTAACAACTTTATACACGGTGGCTATTTAAATCTAGCAAGGCATCATCTTTTATAATATAAAACATGTTGCTGTAAAACCTTAATCTACAAAGATGAAAATATACATCACCTCCCTGTGAAATTAAGCAGAGTGGAATAAAGAAGCATAAAATGAAGTACTCAAGTATAGTACAGATAAAATAAAATCTTCTTTTAAAAGTGACAGTAAAAAAAGAAGTACTGCCATTCTCAGGTTTTGTATCTCATAGCTTTTCCTACTTTCACATGCTAAATAAAGATTATGCAGCAAGTTTTGCAGTTTGCTAGCATTAGCTAGCTAACATTGCCCACAATAAACTAATATTACTTGTTATCCCAGACAAAGTAAGGTCGTAGTGCCGAAAGAATTATTTTACTACAGGCGTATTTGAGTTATTTTTAAATACACACTTGAGGCCCACATTTTTTATTGTGGGTGTCCTCTGGGAGGCTGGGCCCCCACCCCGGCTGCAGTCAGTCCTCTGTGCACCATCATGGCGGCCCTGTGCGGGACGGGACTATCCAGAGGAGGGACCGGAGGGAGGAGCAGCCGGGAATGGTGACGTAGGATTGGAATGAGGGAGTGAATGTTCCGGGTCAGAAACTGGACGGGAGAGGAAATTAACTCCGGGACGAGACGGAAAAAAAACAGAATGCTACCCACTTCTACACGGAGATGTAGCCTGTGTTGCGTGCGTTTTTTACATTGAACAGAGGGGCTTTAAAGCGGCGGAGGTCGACGTGAGACGAAGAGCCAAGTGGAGGGAGAGAAAAAAAACAGGTGCCTGCAAACTAACCAAAGTGAGGCAACGACGGAGAGTAATTCCCATGTTCGTCGCGACCTAACGAACGTTAGCTCGGTAACGTTGCCGCGACTTACTTAGTTGGAGTTTCGTTAGCTTGCCTGCGAGTTTCGCCTCGCTTGTGCGGTTTATTTAGTCCCGGACTGTCCCGCCGTAGCAATCTGTTGCATCCCCCTCCTGCCCGCTGTTTGTTTATCGCACGGGTACGAGATTTATTCCCAGCTCCCCCGTGATGTTTCACTGTATACCCCTGTGGCGGTGCAACCGTCATGTTGAGACGATCGATAAACGCCACTGCTCCCTGTTGTATGTGCCCGATGAAATTTATCGCTACGGACGGAGTTTGGAGGAGCTGTTGCTGGATGCCAACCAACTCCGAGACTTGCCCAAGGTAAGCAGAAAGCCGCTTCCTCTGTCTGGGTTTAATGGCAGGTTCAGAGGCAGGGTACCGTGGCTTATTTTTGGTAACACGAATTGCGTCCCTCCAGTTACGAGTGTTTCTGACACAGAGCTGCTAACTGAGCTGATCAGGCATCCCGTGAGAGTCTGGTGGGACCTGGGGGACAATAATTACGCAAGATCAGCAAGGCAGGCACCCTGTGTAGGTGGAAATTTCCCCTCAGCTACGCCTCCCACCGCAGGTTAACTACACACACGTGCCAAAGTCTGGGATCTGATCATAAAACATTTTCAGTCCCAGGTGTCTCAAGCATTTAAAGCGCTGACATTTGAGTGTGACATGTCAAACCTGTCCGGGCAGGTGATCCCATGCTGAGGTTAGAAATAAACAACCTTTGTCTCCAAACTGATGCTGTTAGTATGACAGAGAGCATTAAATACCCCATTTTTACAGGGAAGTATAATATCAATAATATATTTTGTTGATATATAACATCTGAAGGCACAAACTGTATGACTCAGCATCATGATGAATATTAAAGGGTTTTGACTAGTGGGGCTTCAGGCCAATATTTATTCTGTGTGGAATAACAGAAATATCATTCGTAGTGTGGGTATGATTTCCAAGAAGGCAGAGGCGTACTGGGCTCCAAATAAGACAACTGTTTCACTCCAATGTGATGTAAAAGTTGAAGGCTCATTATTGACATAGGAATTTAATTTGACAGTAAAACAACAACCGTATACGCTGATGAAGGCCACAAGCTGAAAGCTCCAGAAAAAATTCAAATGAGTGTATCTAGTACTTCGAATTTTTTTGTTAACCAGCTATAGTGTAGCTCGTAGTGAAACCAGGAAAAGAGCAGGTATGAAACAGATCATCAGAGTAAATAAATATTGTAATTGGACCTCCGGTCTCATCTCACAATATTGTTAGGCTGCAACTAACAGACATTATCTTTGTCAGTTAAGCTGTTGATCATTTTATAGATGCACCAGCTTTTTCTTTCGGATACCAATGCCGATACCTCAGCTCGGAGCATCTCCTAATACAGAACACTGATTCTGATTCTGTGCATTTTTTTCCCCAAAATGAAAATCTGTGGACCTCATTGGAACATGTTTATGTAAGGCAGGCCAGGGATAGTTTCGGCAGTACCAACTGAGTCGAATACCTGCCAAGATTGAAAGAAACACCAATGTAGTAAAATTAAATGATGTATACAGAACAAAGAATTTGGGTTGAGTCATGGAAGCTGGGGTGGCCTACTTGGCATGGTGCTATCGTAGTGTTAAGACTCAAATTTTATTATAGTCATTGCTGAAGACATTGCACAGCATGTGTGTGTGTTAAATCTACCTAAAGCCTATATAAAACAGTGCCTTTTGCTGGTCATGTATATGGTGCTCACACATGTGTAATCAGGGTAAACAGGCAAGCTGGTATGGTAACAGCAACCAAACAACAGTCCAAAACCCAATGATTTTCAATAAACTCTGAGAAAAGTAGCAAAATCCTCACATTTGGGAAATTGTAACCAGTGAATGATGAATGTTTTTGCTTGATAAATAGTCAGCTTACAAAGAGATTCATTATTAAATGAAATAGTTGATTCAACGCTGTTTATCCACTGTAGAGACACTTTCAGACGTCTGTGAAGTCATTCTTCAAGTTGGTCACAAGTGGATTCTCTTGAAAATTGAAGACTACAAAGCAAAACTTGACTGTAAACTTTAACAGGGGCACACACCTACTGACCATCACAGCAGCTCTATTTGTTTTCAATAGAAACCGTGTATGAGGAGTGCAGGATACTGAATTACTGACAGGCTTGATGAGGTAGGCATGCACGAGCCTGGCCTTCTTAGTTGTGACCCTGGTGCTCTGGATTAAGTGCATTACTAGTTATAGGATTTGCATTTTATTTCTCATGGGCCCGAGTGGTTCATTTCCCTACGTCCAGGCTTGAAACTCAAGATTCCAAAGTCTGACTTGTGGTATCTCTTTGACGTATAGCCTACAGCTGCTACAGTGAGTGAAAGGATGACTGACTTTGTGGTTTTGCAGCATATTCCCTTTAACTGCTGCAGCCAAACCGGTTTTATTGTAGAAGTTGCTGTCAGTGGCACTCTGGAGAGTGTATTTTGAGCCTGAGAAAATTGCGTTAGGTATTATCAATGTAACCTTCAAAAGCAGGGAGTGCATTTGGTAATATATTGGGTTTACAGCTGGACAGATGGAATAAGGTTTAGTCAGCTTGAGGAACTGCCCTGACCTCATATTACTGAAGTCACGGTGGGTCAGACATAAAGCTGATTGGATTGAAGAACTATTTCGTGCCTTTGCAACATTTCTCTCTTCACAAGTGTGTAGTTTTAAGAAAACCTATTTTAACCTCAACCATAAATAAAACTATTGGTTAACTCATCAACCTTTGCAGTAATTTAAGTAGCATCAATGAATTTGTTTTTACCTGAAAAGAAGTTGTCCATGGAGGAAAGAAAAGAGAGCTGAAAGAATATGTTTGGACTTGGCATGTCTTTAGAAATGTGATGGAACAGAGATAATGTGAGCAACCTCCTGTGGCTGTGTCACACTGCTTACTTTGTCCATGGACGAGAAGCACGGGAACAGGTATTCTGGCTGAAAACAAAGACGGCATTATGTGTTTTGTCGTTGCCTCTCTTGTGCATTTGTATGTGCTAGTGTTTTCTAATGGAGTCATAATGAATCGTTGACCTGAATTGTTAAGTTCAGACCAATAAAACCATGAACCAACACACATTTCAGACATTACACCTGACAAACAAGGTACTGGTGCCCAGTAAGCCCTCTTTCCCTCGTCTGTGCCTGCAAGGATGTGATTAGCAGGTGTACTCCTGTTGTGACCACACACACACACACACATTGCCTGACAATTTAGTAATCTCTACACTCAGTTCTGAAATATCCTAAGTATCTTTAGAGGATAGAAGGAACACTATTTGCATGTTGACAAGAGAAACTGTTTGTTGTGCTCTTTGGCATGTAACTAACGTCATCAATGCTTGCTGAGTGAACCCATGAAACCTCCTTCTGGATAAACCTTTGTATCAGTCCAGTTCAGTGCTCGCTGTGTGGCCTCCGCACATTTGCCTCCGAGGAGGCTAACTGAGTAAACGCGGACCACTTACTTCATTATTGTATTGACAGCGCTGTAACAAAGCCTAGACACAGTAAATGTATTTCAAGTCCAGCAGGCAGATGAAGACATGCACAAGGCAGTCTCAGCGGTACGATGAAACAGCAGAGGTGTGTTTTTATAGTAACAAGATGAGGCAAGTTGAATCTGAGGAGATAGTTTCAGCAGTTTTACAATGAAAAATCTAATGACCCAAGTCATGGAGACATGACGCACAAGGTTGTATGAGTATGTTAAATGGCTTGGCCCTCCCTGGGCATCGTTAAATTGTTTTATGTATTATTTGTGATGCGACTGTGGACTCACTTAGCAAACAGTAACTTGTGTCTCTTTGTTTATTCATGTTTCCCTTCAGCAGCCAGCCCTCACGATACATGCCATCGGTCTGGTTCATAGATAGCTGTTGTTCCTTTACTAAACAGCAGTCAAACTAGAAGACCAAGGGGATAAGAAAAAATGCAAGACTCGCCGGCTGTTAAATGCTCTTGCCTGTTCATCCAGTTTAAAAATGAATGCAGTTTCCACTGTCTCCAGCTCCAGTGAAACTGTAAGACTGGTGGCTGTGTCAAATAGTTCTGAATGACTGGTATGGTACTGAAAACAGCTCTTACGTCTGCAGTTCAGATTGAATCATTCAGTCATTTCTCAAGCAAAAATGCAGAAAATTCTCTAGTTGTAGCTTCTTCAGTTGTCATATTTGATAGTAAGCTGAATATATTTAGGGCTTGGATTGTTGGTTAAATAAAACAAGCAACCAGAGTAAATCTCCCTGGGCTATAATGGGATTTTTTCAGTAGTTTATGGCATTTATTAGAATAAAAAGTTGATTGAGCAGAAATAACCGATAATAGAAAAACATCGCTGGTTGTGGCCCAAACTGCAGATCTTCTTAATTTTCTATGATAATTAATATTGTTTTGACAAAACAATCAATTTAAATAGGTCAGCTTAGGCTTTTGATGAGCATATTTTTTCTTTTTCAATAGTTTTTGATCAGATAAAAAACCTGCAGATTAATTGATAATGGAAATAATTGTTATTTGCTGCCTCAGTTCAGGCATGAGTGGCGTTTAGGGGATTTGCTGTCATTACCTCAATTTAGGTGTTAAAGACATTTCACAGTGGTAGCAGGGATGGAGAGGAGAGGCCCTGTCCTCTTTGAGACAGGAAGCTGCAAGGTTTATGACGTGTGAAGTGGTAAAAGCAGTGGTGCTATGAGTCCTAGAGCAGGAAGCTGGTGGTTGAGCTGTACTGTCATGTGATCTGTAAGAGGATGTGCTTTCAGAGAAAGAACTGACCAGAAGGTAGTGCAGTTGTTGAACTTCAGCCTTTGCTGTGATATAACACTGTATGCAGAGGACCATGTAACCTTAGGCTCCAAAAAACATTTGACACTGTCAAGTCTTTAAGACTGTAGAGTTGTGGACTTCGAAATGTAATGAACATTAGGTTTTGTGTGTGTTTTTATACCTCCATGATGGCTGTGTTTGTCCGTCCATTCAATTTTTGTGAACGGATTGGAGGGAATTTCATTACATCTGGCAAATCGTCCACTCAGACTTGGTGGACAGAGGTCACTGTGACCACACAAAACCACATTTTTAGCCAAATTGAAGTGATAACATATCCAAAAAGTCAAAGGTCAACTTCACTGTGACATCCTAATGTTCTGCTGAAGCTCTCTATCAGTCCTCTGTACTCCTCTGTGAAAATAGTCTCTAAGACACCAAATTTCTCACTGAAATCTTACTTCCATGCAATACACTTAATACTATTGTTAAATTTTGCATTCATTTTATTTAAGACAAATAATAAAGCATAGTGCAGATAAACAACAAGCTCTACATTATACTCATCTACTGCCCCCCAAAATGAACGTTTTGGTGAGGTTAAGTAAGAATTTTTGTCATCAAACCACAAACTGACACCTGTCTTGTACTGTATGAATACATTATGGGCTTTTGTTTATGACTTGCAGTGCAATAATCCACGCACTCATTGCCCACAAACCACCTTCAGTCTTCTGCTTGTTCTCTAGCAAATGGTGCTGAAGGTGAAACTGAAGATTCAAACATTGACTCTGGACTTGAGAGAATGGTTAACATGTTCCCGACTTGGCCTGTTTCGGTTTTTGAATGTCACACATGGGTGATTGTTTGGGGTGTGGTGCTGAGTGACGGGAAGAACAGGTTTGCTGTCAGTATGCTAATGTAAGACTCCCGAGGCTCATTGCAAATTTGTGACTTGACTGATAATAAGGAAGAATCAGTTATTTATTGCTCATTGTTACTCCTCTGTCTTTATTGTTAGCACGAGGATTAGGATGGGACAAAAGCTGGATAAAAACATTTGAATGAAACTGCCTTTGTTTTCTCTTGAGCCAAAGGGTTTGAGCTCTTGATACAGGTTTCAAGAATACCTGTGTTTGCTTCCGGATGTGTTCGCTGTGTCATAAAGGAGTGGCATAGTTAAAGTCAAAAGTCTGAGAGTGGTAAACACGCTGATAAAAACAACCTTAAACTGAATTTGCATTGTTTTCCTCATCCGTCACAGTTCAGGTTAGTCTTCTGGAAATGAACAAGTCTGTGCTAGCCAGGACTCCCTTGATGATATCATCAAGACAAATCTTTGAGCTGTACATGTGTGATTGGGAGACTGACTCTGCAGACAGAGACTTCACCCACAGTAGGGGCTTGCAAGAAAGTGAAACGTGAAAGGGAAATTGAAGTGCTAAGGATGCAAGAACTCAGTAGGTCGTCATGACTTGTAAGAGGACAAGTTTGTTTGCGTAATGAAATGATGGCTTAGAGTCTGTTTGAACTGTCTTACGACCTTAGAATGTACATTTTGTAATTGGGTGGAGTTTGACTTTTGGACTCTTGGGCCTTATTTACTGTGCACACATTATTAAAAAGTGATCTGTGTCTGGATGTGATCTATGGATAATGAGCAGCTGGATCATGTTGGATAAGTTTTTCAGCAGGTTCTGTACAGTGAGGGCACCAGTGTTAGATATTACTGGAAATGGCAAAATCATTAAGAATTAATCAGAAATCATTAAGGCTGGTAATGTACTGAAAAGTGAGGCCAATTTTACAGTAATGAGCAGCATGGGTTGTGTGTGCTGATATAATGAGCAGCATCAGAAAAGTTGAGACCCATCAACCTCCAGGGAAAACATTACATTTACCTGAGCATACAGCTCTGGGACAGTCAGCTAATAAAGGAGAACCTGAGATAAAAAATATATCCAAATTATAGAGAGGTTTAGAAAAGTAGAAACCCTCAGCATAATCCACTCATCTGCTTGGAATACAGAGCCATTGTGTTGCACTGTTTGCATTCCTTTTGCATGAGAATACAGAACAAAGTCGTTTGTCTAGCCATATTTAGGTGGAAATATGTGTTTGCAACAGACTGGACATACAGATCAACAGAGTGCACAGCACGTTTAACAGTTAACCTAAGTGATTGATTGATTGAATGATAAATGTATGGTTTCAGCAGCTGCATGCATGGATGAACCCTCGTGGCCAGCTCCTGTGTAACTAGCAATAACAGGGAAATTACAAAGGCCAGAGGGGAAATTCAGGAGGCTGTTTTTTTTCTTTTCATGCCAAAACAGTCAGGGAACCTGAAGCAGTATTGTTAGCTACCTGCTTTACCAACACACAGGCAAGGTTCTGCCTGTTCTTGTTATGGGTGTCAAGTATGTACTTGTGGTAATTGCTTTTACCTTTTTAAATAAGTGTGTCAACTGGATCTTTCTCTCCCAGAAATTGACAACAGAGATGGATCTCTGTACTTCTAAGTGGCAACTTGTGACCGTGACCTCTCCAAACTATTTTATGTCTGACTGTTTGAGGCCTGGCATCCAACATAATAGCACATTAGAGCGGGGTCTGTAGGAGAACTTAGACACATACTTTTTTGACCTGCTGTCAGACATCAGTGGTATAAATGCTGAATAAATGTGAGGACACAAAATCAAAAAATGGTTTATTAATGAAAAGGGAGTTGTTTGTCAATAGGCCACTGGACATGTTTGCTATTATTTAAGATTGTACACACAGAGCAAAGAATTGAAGATAAAAGGGAAAAGTAATTCCTTACTTTCATTAAGAGTCCACTAGAGTTACACAGTCAAAGATAACAAAATGCCCATGTCCATTGTAGCCCTCTTGTATTTCTGGGATAAAAAGGGAATAACAGAAATGAAAGACAGCATGTTGAGGCTGCAGATTGGCCTTCATCAGTGTGCTCATGTTCTCATGCTGAACCTTTTGGACTAGAAGAATACTTGAACCCTCAGGATTCTGGTTGCTTTTGGTTCCAGTCAAATACCCTGCACAAATACCAGAACCCTAAAACTTAGGCAGCTACTTGAATTCAGCCATCATTCATTTTATTATTTACACATGTGCTTTTTCTACTGTGGCATCTCAAAATGTCTTCTGTGTTGAAGACTTATACAGTTATTTATCGCTTCAGAGCAGCCATGCAGTAATCATAGCATGGCTGATATAATGCCATGCAATATTTCAGGACACACAGAGCAGCACTGAATGTTTCTACTGAGGATGTTTGCCCCTTCTTACACATGGTTCACCTCCACAGGTGTGTTCACTTCATTTGCCTGATTAGACCTCTTGTCTGTAGTTCTGCTGCTCCTGGTGGAGCAGGAGGGAGTTTAGCACTTTTTATCTTTCTTTCTCACACCGTGGAGACCTAATGGAAACCCTGTGATAGCTCCACCCATCTTCAACCTGAGCAGAGGGCTAATCAGCCAGAATAATTGAAAACAGTCATGTGACTGTGTTGCCCTTAAACAAAACAAACAAACAAACAAACACACTGAGTCATTCTTATTTCTGAAAATGCTAACAAGGTGATACAAAATCAGTCCTTGTTAAAAATGTGATTATAATCTAAACAGTTTGTCATTTATGTCACCAAACTTAAAAGCACATTCAGTTAAATATACTGCAAATTGAATAAACATGTTTTAAAGTAGCATCTGTAACAATGGTTACATTCACCCCAGTAGAAATTGTGGGGATTAATGTAAGCTTGTGTTTCACTTGCATTTAAATGTTTTGTATGAACCAATAGCATATAAAGCAATGATCCAAGAAGGTGTCAGGTTCAGATTCTTTTTTTTTTTTTTGGCAGGGTGGTGTCACAAAATCCTAATTCCCTAATCAGTCCAAGATGCACCATTGTTGTGAAAGAGAATTGTTAAAATGTGAAAGCCCTTAAATCCTTTGACTGAATAAGCATTTCTTTTCACCTTTCAGCCATTTTTCCAACTGGTGAAACTAAGAAAACTTGGCCTGAGTGACAATGAGATCCAGAGGCTCCCACCAGAAATAGCCAACTTCATGCAGCTGGTAGAGCTGGATGTCTCTCGAAATGGTAAGAAAGGAAAGCAGTGACATAAGAAAGCAGCACAAAAGTAAATAAGAATATTAAAGCACAAACACCCATTTGTTTCACATTACATTTTATAACTGTGCTTCTGTGTGTTTTCCTCATGTTTACAAGGGTATATTTTTACAGTTGAGCAGGACCGTGCTAAGTTCAACAATTGAATCATGTTGACAGATTTAGTGCTCATTAGTGAAGATGATTCGACAAACAAGCATAAAAAGATGGTTTGCATTAGCCTGAGTCTCTTCAGTTGTTTGGATAGACCCCAACATATTCCTTTAGACACGCTGGTGAGGTTTCTCCTGCAACACAGCAGGATGTTCACAGTTGTGGCCGCAGAGCAAAAGCAGACAGTCAACTAAGTTAAAGAAAGCATAAACAGACATTTAACACACAGTGCTGTTTGTGTGGAGTCATAATTAAGTGTAGATCTTTTAAACAACTGTGAATCTTATCTTTGCATTCTGATCTGCACCAAGTGTGTTAACATGTGTCTTTTTTCTTATTCAGATATTATGGAAATTCCAGAGAGCATTTCATATTGCAAAGCCCTCCAAGTGGCAGATTTCAGTGGAAATCCATTAACAAGGTAGACCTACAGCTTATGTTGTTTCACATTTCAAAAACATCAAAGTTAATGCTATACTCTTTGTCTCTTCTAAAATATGCAGCTCTCAAGGTTTGTAACTTTTACCATGTATTGCACATTTATTTATTTTGATCCTTGAGTACATCTTTGAAAGTTGTGGAGAGAAATTTATATTTCCTTTTGTTGCATTGTGTTTTTTTTTTTTAAGATCTCCTGCCATTATAGATATTTATACTCTCTCCGTGACAGATTGCAAGTAGTGCATATTATGCCTTTCATTGTGTGGGTGAATCTAATTTGCACCTCAGCAGGGGCAAAACCACATTGCCTTTGCAGTATATAGTTTAGGAGGCAACAATGAATAGTATGACAAAGGCTTCGGTGTTCGATACTGTTAAAGTGCACACTCGCTTGCATGCACAAACGCACACAGTACACCCTTTTTCCACAGTAGTAACCTAATTTTCCACTCTTTCATCAGCCCTATTGTAACAGTTAAATAGCAAAGGTCTAGATACTACTATGAGCTAGCAGGAATGTGATGTCATTTGTTGTCAATCTTAAATTCATGGGAGAATGAAAGGCTCATTCTTTATTTTTCAACTATATAAATTAAATCTTTATTGACATATAAAATTTAATAAATGAAGATAAGTGCCTTTCAATGCATCACAGTTGAAAATATAGACATGATTTCATCATGTGCTTAAAAACAACATTGACTGCATCAGAAAATAGTAATAACTATGATGCCTGTATTAGCTCTTTTATTTAAAAAACTCATTTTAGGATTGAAGGCAGGTCTCAGTCTGACTTTCAGTAGTGGAGACAAGCATTAGTTTACATGCAGCTCCAGTGTGCCTGGGTCCAAATCCCTGCATCAGGTTCCAGGCGATGGCAAGTCAGGTATTAAGACTTGTTGATCGCTTGCTTGATAAATATACAAAACCTGTCTGATTTCAAGGTTTTATAAATTAGTGTAATTCAGTAGATTCGTTTGCTTATATTCATTCCAAATAACGTTTTGAAGAGAAATGTTGAGCAGAAGTAGTCTCACAAGCCCACATTTACATAGAATGCCCAAAGACAATTACAAGTACACTTAGACTGCCACCAAAATTGGAAATAACCAAAGCTCAAAAGATGTAAGAGGCATCATTTTGTTGTTGTTGTTATTGCTATGGATCAAAGTTAGACCACAGCTACCATCTAAGTGGTCCCATCTGGTCAGCCCGCAACATTAACAAGGAAGATGGCTTTTAAAGTAAAAAAAAAAAAAAATGACAAGAGTGTGCAAATTGTCTGTTTGCCTCCATATAGAGAATGAGAATATGGGCGCATACTGTTCTTTTTTTTAGGTGATTTTTAATGTTTAATGTTAATATCATGCTTGTGTAGCAGGTGCTTTTGGTGTAATGAAACCGTTGCCGATGATTGCTTGTCCTGTGTAATCACAGCCTAACATCCTGCACTTTAACTGGAACATTTTGATCCCTTTGTGCTGTTAATGTTCATATGCAAGTTAATACGTTTGATTTTAAAGCTGCATTAAGCAGTTTTCTGAAGAGAAAGGGCAGGGCAAAGATCAATAACAACAAGCTCAGATACACTTCAGCTCATCAAGAGTTTATGGCTGAAGTGTGATGAACTCTGGCTTAGCATTTCTTACACTGTGGAGTCAGATCAGACTCAATATTAATGAACACTGAAGGATTCACACATGTATTTAGGGATTTCTATATAAATGACTCTCTCCTTGTAAATTTTTTCAATGCAGATAAAAAAGTTGCCAAAAATTGTATATAAATACGAAACAAAGCCACAAAAAATTACAAATGCATTTCAGATGCACACACACTTCTTGTTTGAAATAAACGTAGTAGAACTCCACAAATATATATTTGGATGACCGTTGAACCTGCATTTACAAACTGCTTGTCATTTGTGAACCTCACTGCATATGTATGTGGTTTTTGATATAGATAACAGGGAATTATCTGTAGCCAATCAGATGACTCCTTCCGTTCCAATCAGCTAAGTGTAGATTCGAGGGTATCATTTAATGTGTAGTGTTACACCCATACACACAATAAACAATATTGTAAAACGGTGTCTTCGCTGCAAAATGTTATTCCCTGTTGTACGATACGACTGTTGCTTAGTTTTGGCCTCTCCTTTGTGAGAACACCCAAAAGCAGCACAAAAGTCTGATATTTTCTACTGTTTGAGCGAGTCTGAATATATCTGCTGGCAGAGATGCATCTCACGAGCCTGGATGTGGCATCCAGTGTTTTGTATATCTATGGAGTTAAATCTACTTGCAGGTCAACCGCAACATGTTGTCTGGTAGCTGCAAAGTGATAACTCTCCTGTTGTGCGTCATTGAATATGTTGCCTATCAGTGTTATACAGCTTACTAGGTAGTTAACGGTGGCGCTAAATGCCACATCACCTACTAACACATTCAATCATGCAGTTAGGAGAGTTATCACTTCCCTGTGGAGAGGCGCTACGCCGGGCAGCTGTTTGACATTTGTTCTCTCTTTGTGTGCTAATTCATAATTGCAGACTGTGCAGATGTAACACTGTGTGGTCACATTAAATGATACCCTCGCATCTGTGCTCACGTGATTGGCTGAGATGGAAGGAGCCATTTGATTTCCTATAGATAATTCCCTGTTGAATAAAATGCATTTGTGAATCGAGCCTCGTCTGGGGAGTCTCAGAGCAGCCACGCACAGATGCAGTGAAGTTCACAATGACAAGCACTTTGTAAATGTAGGTTCAACGGCCTGTATATGAACGGAACGACATCCATTTTAAATACATATATTTGTGGATTTCTGTTACATTAATTTAAAACAAGAAATATTTATGTGTTCGTCAGAAATACATTTGTGAACATTATTACGTAAACCTGGATTTGTTTTACATTTAAATACTATGATAACTAGTTTTGTGTGCATTGAAAAATACTTGTGGAGAGAGTAATTTATTCACTCATTTAATCCTGAAATACATGCGTGATTACTTCCTCATTAATATTGAGACTGATCTGATTAGAATCCTTTTCTCATGCTAGTCGTGAAAGTTAGCGTCAAAAATATTTGTTGAAGTATTTAAAGCATTTGAATGAAGTTTTTCTCTGTGTACTCCGTCTCCGCCGGCATCTCACATTGCGGCCTCTTTTATTTTTCCAGGTTACCAGAAAGCTTTCCAGAGCTACGGAATCTAACATGCCTTTCCATCAATGATATTTCATTGCAAGTTCTTCCAGATAACATTGGGAAGTAAGTAAACGCACAGTGTTTCATCACATGCGCCTTGACATATTGAGTGTCCAGCCTTTGCCAGCAAAACATTTTCACACAGTTTCATAGCAGAGGCGAAAATGGAAATGTTTACCCTCAAATGACCCTCTAATGACTGGTACTTTTTTACATCTTGATGCACTGGCAGCCTAAAGTACAAATGTAAAGAGGTGAAGGGTCACATAACATCCCACCAGTCTCTCTCTGCATTTCCTAATCTCACACTTTGCTTCAGTCTTTGCCGCCTTACTAGAATAATCATTCATAAATTATTTTCATTCAGTAATTACTATAAAAACACTTCCGTCTGTGATGTGGCGTCTATGAACAGACATTAAACGTTGTAGTGTGTAACAGCAGACATGAGCGGCAACGTTGTCCTTTAAAATGCGTTGAGCTCTGAACATTTCTTTAGAGTGACACATTTAGGTGTGTCCTTATCTAGTGGCAAATTAGCCAGCTTGACAGTTGCCTGCACGATGAGATGTGAAGTCCTCCTACACAGTCAATTAACATACGGCATGACAGTGTTCCTTCTGAGCTAAAAGATTGAAAAAAAACTGTAATGTTTCTAGAGCGCCTGTATTTTGCCTGATCGCAGTAATTTCGATGATAGTGTCCTCTATCCCGCTGCATTGAGGAAAACATATGAACCACATTACTCCTCACAGACACATTAGTCAGTGCCCTGTCCTCAGCTGCATTGGTTTTTTTTTATAAAAGCCAAAAGGCCTGTTGTGAGATGGCACAAAATCTGCCGTAGTGAAAAGGCATGTCTGCCAACATTCTTATTCCTACGAGGTCTCCCTTATTGTTGAGTTCTGTTATAATTGGATTTAATAACAGAACTATGTGCTTTTAGATCAAATTGCCACAAGGGATGTTTTTAGTAGAAGTTTGGAATTCAAGGGAAACTGAATTGAAACCCTCACTGGGATGGATTTAAAGGGATTAAATTACTCCAGACAGCTACTAGGACCGTTGCTCTGTCTTATTACCTTGACTCTCTGTTTTTAAACACCACCATGTTTGTTGAATGCATTTCTGAAAACAGAATTATACAAAAAATAGACATTTTCTTTGAAGGCAGCGTATCACTGGTGAAACTGTCCTGCAGTACATTTTAAATCATTATTGGCAGTGATCTGGATGGCATATTTTAACTATTAGATAAAGGCTGAAAGAGTAGAAGCTAAACTAAACCGAGGTTTGTCTTGGCTTGCCATGGTGCCATGAATTGAGGATTACTGCCAAACCTCTCAGGGATAATGCATGGATGGCAGATGAGTCTGACTGTGTGATTAAAGACATGATTCTTTTTGCTCCTTTAGTGATCGTAGCTCAGGATTGTAGACTTTGAAATAATACTATTCTATTTACAGATGGGCTTTGTAGGCTTAATGTTAATCTGATGTTATACATGTACAGTATATAACCTAATGATAGACTTAAATCAGATTTCATGCAAGACACAAAAACACCAGATAGATTTTCTTCTGAAGAGCCGTGCTGTCATGGATTATATAGATAGAGCATACGCTGACGATGGTCCTGCACGGACTAAAACAATGTTTCTGTGTTGTGTGTTCTTCAGGGTCCAAATATTTCCTCAGTTGTCAAATATTCTGCACCTTGTTAATCCGTGTTGTGAAAGACTTCAAACAAGCATCAAAATGAGAATTTAAATTTTTGCAGGCTTTGGCCTGAATGTTGACTGGAAATGTCACCAATAATACTTCAGATTTGTGGTCTGCCCTCTAACAGATGGGCTCTTTCCTAGCAACACAGTGTTTTCATGAACAGAATTTGTTCCCCCCAACACGATTTATTTGAGAGAGAAATCCCCATTCTTTGAGAAATCTACATGTTGCCGACTACCAAGTTGGCTTTGACAGCATTTTTTCATATTCTTCATGTTGTTTTCCATGGCAACGGCTACAAACTGAACATAAAAAAAGAGCTGGAACCTTGACAGCCGCAGTGACTGATTTACTTGATTTTGATTTTGCACAAAGTCTCTTAGGGGTGCACAATTTTCCTACCAACAAAGTCAGCTTAAGTTCAAGAGATCTCCCGACACCCTTTTCCTCAAGGTACGGCATGTGCCCCACACATGTCTCATATCTATCTTACATAAGGCAGTGACTTGAGGCCTGCTCTCTGTCAAGGAAAGAAGGTAATGAAAACCATAACACAGTTGGAAAAGCGGATGAGATAAACGTTCAAGGGGTTATCAGTGGTTTATTTCCTGAGATGGGAGTGTTTCTGACAAAAGCAATGTCTGTCACAGAAACCTGAGACACTTGAAAACCCAGTTAGGGGGTTGTTTTCGTTATTTACTCTGTCTGTCTTTTAATCTGAGGCTCAGCGATCTGCTGTGGCGAATGAAGAACACAAGATTAACCAGAAGTCGCCGTCAGATTTAAGGGCCTGTCATTCAAGAGATATTTAAATAGATTAAATTAAGAACCAGTTCAGACATACCTACTAGATTCTGTTAATCCCTGTGGCTCTGTCTGCATGGGTCACATTTATTAGCTCACATTATGAATGTAGAGTGCAGTGCCACTGTAAAGTGAAAAGAAACTCTTAAAACTATTTATTACCTGGTTTATTTAATCTAGATCACTAGTTAATTTTGATATTCAGATCAGGGGAATGCTGAAAAAGATGTTGATTTATCTCTAATGCTACATGATGTCTGAATTGTTTACACTGGGCTCTGTTCAACAAGACGGACCTTATACTCAACTAGTTGGCTGTTATAAAGAGTTGAGCACGGAGGCATATATAAGCAGCACTGCACGAAGATAACCCTGCACTTTGGTCTATGATGGCCATCTAGACATTTTTCTCTTCATTTAAAGTATGCAGCGTTGTTTATGCCATCGCAATTTTACGGCCTCGATAAGACCGACACACCTCCAAAGTACTTCCTGTTCCAAGAAATCTGATTGCAAGAAGACTTTTTCCAACCATTTTTAGCTCTCATTACAAACTCTTTGTTTTAGAGACATTCAGCCCATTATGTGCAGCATTTATCAGCGTTGTGGAGATTTGAGTAGTAGTTTGTATCGAAAATACAGTCCATGTTTTCATGCCATTTTCAGAAATGTATAATCATCTTTCATTTCGCCTGTCATTGCAGCCTTTCCAATTTGGCCTCACTAGAACTCAGAGAAAATCTGCTGACATTCCTACCAGAGTAAGTAGTCAGCTGACTGCCCAGTCTAAGTGGATATGTATGTTTCTCTACTGTATATATTTGTATCTCATAACTCTAAAGTGTACTTGGTGTGCCATAGTATAAAACAGAGGCTGTGCATGTTCTTGTGTTGTACATTTAAAAGACCAACATTACCGTGCTAATAATGGAGATCACTAAGTTAAAGAACTTGCATCTCCTGCATCTGTCATTCGCAGGTCACTATCTATGCTTCACAGACTTGAAGAACTCGACCTAGGAAATAATGAACTGTACAGTTTGGTAAGTTTCTTTTCCCCGGGATGCAGGGGAACTTGTTTACTCACAAACTAGGCAGAACAAAACTTTTCCCATTTCCTTGTTCTTGTCACGTCCAAGTAGATTAGCATCCCTCGAGAACAGCTTTCACCTCTTATCACCCAGATGGGAGGATGACCATCTGCCTTGAGCTTTGGTTTTAAGTTGTAATCTTATGTGACCGGTCCAGCTCTGATGGTGAATGATTTACTGACAGATCAAGCAAAGTCAGGCTGCCAAGAATTGGCTCTTTTTGTCTTTTGTTTATAATTAATTCTTCCATCATCTATACATTAAATGTAATTACTTCCATTGTTAGATGTTTGAATTTTTTCTGATCTCAGTTTTCAGAAGTACAATATTAGCACCAAGTCACTTATATTTTATTTTTCTGCTCTGTTGTCTTGTGTTGACTCTTTCTCTTCTATTTTCCTGCCTCTCAACTCTTTCAATTCCTGCATTTCTTTCTCCCACGTAGCCGGAGTCAATAGGCTGTCTTGTCAGCTTAAAGGACTTGTGGCTGGATGGAAACCAGTTGGCTGAAATACCTGCTGTAAGCTACTCGTGCAGTTTGTTTATTGTATTTGAGATTCTGTTGTTTATTTTTTAATTATAGTGCCACACTTTTGTTTATTTTGATTTCAGTGTGAAATAGTGAACAACACACCTAACTTAGTGTTAAGATAAGACAAATCTAAACCTCAAAAATGCACTAATGTGTCCTCTGAACATGAACACAGGGCGATGATTCCTTTGATTAATACTATAATGAGTAGCCACATATATTTTATTGTGGCCCAAGTCCAAACATAAAAATATGGCAAATGTCCAACATTGTATTTGTTGCCATATGACTGTAACTTGTTTGCTTACGACGAGTCTTTGCTCTGAACCTCAGGAGATGGGCAGTATGAAAAGCCTGTTGTGTCTGGATGTATCAGAAAACAAAATAGAGCGACTTCCAGTGGAGTTAGGTGGTCTGGTGTCGCTGACTGACCTGCTGGTGTCTCAGAACCTCATTGACGCTCTGCCAGAAAGCGTTGGTAAGCACGTAGATTCTCGTAGCTCTTTATCAGCATGATAATGCTATCTTTCAAGCTTTTCGTGATTATTGTTGGCATCATATCTAATAGCGTGTTTCGTTGTTAGGTATTTTGTACATATGGGAAAATATAGCCCGTTACTCAAGTTTTAAGTAAAAATTGCTTGTTGGCATGTTTGTATATTACAGCCATGGAACATAATAAGATGCTGCATGTACTGTGTGTGAACAATAAATATGTAAGCATCACTTTTATAAGACTGCAACAAACATTTTTCCACAATGACGTCGAAACTGCTTCACCAGCCTGCTGATCAATGTCTGAACAAGGTTTATTTAGATGACTGTATTTTTTGTTTTCTTTCTCTGCAGGAAAACTACGGAAACTTTCTATACTGAAAGCTGACCAGAATAGGCTAACGTATCTTCCAGAGAGCATAGGCAACTGTGAAAGCCTCACTGAACTTGTGCTCACAGAGAACCAGCTACAGGTGTGTCTGCAACTACATTACTGTCCCGTTTTTAAAATAGTCAAGAAAACACAATGCGATCAGTTCCTTCAGGCGTATTTTACAGAGTTTGGCCTTGGCTGGCCCTTGGTATTGGTATTTAACCCTACAATAAAATTAACATAAAATAATTACCAAACATAGCTATAAACACATTTGCATAAACACAGTAATTATAAAGCAGCAGCACATAACAGACTGGTTTTGGTATAATGAAAGATTTCTTCCTCTTTGGAATCAGCGCCGCACCCATGGGGGAAAATGCACTATTGAATATTATTCAACAGGCCAAAAAGCATAAAATAACCTTTTTATAGCCCTTTGTGCTTTTTGGTGCTTTTGAACTGATTGAAAACATGAGCTCAGCCTCTTAATTAAACACTGACATGTAAAACATCTGGAATATGACGGGAATATGTTGCATTGTTGGGCATTGGCCTACTGGTAAACTCTAGTAACAAGAACTTTATAGTTTCAAAGTCTAAATGGTAAAAAACCTTCTAAAATGTAATTGTGGCAACTTTATATACACATGTTTGAGCCAGAGTCCGATTTAAGAGTGTATACAGATCCAATAGTTTAATAAACACTAACATTTTATCACTTCGAGGTCTGCGTGGTGTGGGTCAGCACATTTGGAGTATAGACCGGAGGCAGAGGGAGGACTTAGTTCCCAGGTCTGGTTTAACAGCTCAGGGTTGGTTATTATGGATACACTCACTCACTGATACACAGTGAAACAGAGCTTGACAGCCACTTTCAGGACATACTTTTTTTCATGGGTGTGCTTTAGTTCAGAGAGGTTTAAGAGGTGAGACGCTCTCATCTGTCTGTCTGTCTGTGTTAATAAGTGAAGAGCAATGTGTCTCCTCTCCTCCTCCTCCTCTGTGCATGAGAGCACTACACCGCACTGGTGACGCAGGGATGATTTAACTGTTTAATAAGTAGATATGGGATAAGGAAGTACTGTTATTGTGCCTTTGTGGTTATTAAGCTTTCAGTGTATTAAAAAGCTCGACAAGCACACGATGCTGTTTCTGATTGTTGTCTTATTCATTGTTTCAGAGTTTGCCGAGGAGTATTGGGAAATTGAAGCGACTTTCCAACTTCAACTGTGATAGAAACCAGCTAATGTTATTACCTAAGGAGGTAAGCTTTTCATACATCCACCAACATCCTTTCAGTAAAAGTTTAGGTGTGCCAAGGGATACTTTTTGCCACTGGTCTCAAAACTCAAAATGAAAGTAGCGGTAGTTATGTGGGGTTTGTTCCCTTAAAGAACTAAAATTATAAGGTTGATAGCTAATAGCAATTCAGCTTCTAGCAATAAAATGCCAGATGCCGTTCTGAAGATATTGTAAATTAATTTACGATTTATTTCCCCTGCCAAACATCTATGAACCAGGCTCAACATTGAGCCTGTTGGTTGTCAGAATAAAAACCTGTCC
Source organism: Chelmon rostratus (assembly GCF_017976325.1). Lineage (NCBI taxonomy): Eukaryota > Metazoa > Chordata > Actinopteri > Chaetodontiformes > Chaetodontidae > Chelmon > Chelmon rostratus. The sequence goes on along the minus strand of NC_055668.1, from coordinate 12,212,274 downwards.
AGAGATAACGTTTCTGCCAATAGTTATGCACAGAAGATAAATGAAAGATTTCAATAACACTCAAGTTTCCCTCACCAGATGAACCATTATAGACCAATGAGACATGATGACACACAATAATGAACTCACTTCTCTTCCCAGAACAGGAACTGTGCTCCAATTAACAAAACGTGCAGGGTTGAAAATCAGCTTGTAGGTTCAAAACCTAAAAAATACATAACCAAAAACAGAGTTAAATCTACAGACGAAAGCTTTGCCTGTAGGTGGCGCACACTGGCACATTCTACATCTTCAGGTCTAAGTTGCTGCTGCTGCTGTTACTTTTAGGTCAGTAGGTGGTGCAGTTTGGATCAGAGCTGCAGTTGTTTCCTTCATTAAAATAGTCTATTTTGAGTGAACTGATGTAATGTTGTTAGGTTAGACTGTAGCTATTGTTATGTAATCCTTTAAAGCAACTGTTGAGATTTCCATTGTCAAACTGTCTAAAGTTCATTCACGTTTGGACCAACAATGCTCACGCTTGTCGTGCCCTCTCATTTCACTCTTACTGCTCAGTCTTCTGCTGGTTCAGCTCCGTCTTGAGTGTCTCCATTGTGTTAGTATGTGACATCCTCCTCTAACCTCTTGTCTGTTTAAGTGAAGGCACGCCTGTACAATGCCCCTGTGTCTTAATGATGCAAAGACGGCAGTGTTTGGAGGAAGACGACAGTTGTCTTAGACAATGAATTGATGGTGATGGTGTCACTGTTTTCTCAAACCAGCATTGCATGACATCGCTGACAATCACAGCGTCAGCATGGGACATGTATTGATTCATGCTTTGCTGAGCTATTTGACCATTGGCCCAGTATTATGGATTCTATTGATTGTTGATTAGTTGCTCATAACACTTTTTCCCTGGCTGAATTTTGTCTGTGCTTACATGAAAGCAGACATTATGGTGTTTGTGTTTAAACATTTCTTTACTCTTCATGCTTGGTTTACTGGTGAGTCTATTCCCTGCAATAAGCCCCTAATCATATTTACTGTAATTAATGAACTTATTAACATGATGAGTCTTTGTAGCAGCTTCCTGCTCAGGTCTGTGTCTGAGCAGATTAATAGATTACAACTGTCCCATCAAGTGTCTGCTTTGTCTGGCTACTAGGCCTAATTGTTCCTAATTTTAGGTCCCTCTGTCACATCTCATTGACATTGAACTGCTCTGCCATTGAGATCACCAATTCTGGGACAAAGTGTCCAAACGCTGACAACAGATCTACTCTGGTTTCTTTTGTCCTGGCTTTGTTAAAAACCCTCAAGCTTGATGTGTGCCTGCCTGTATTACATTTTCATTGCTCACCTTGGGACACCTGCGCAGTGACTGACATGCAGCCTAATCATGTTGTCTCCTCTGTTATCTAGATTGGGGGCTGCAGCGGTCTGAATGTCTTCTGTGTACGAGAGAACAGACTGACGAGGATACCGTCGGAGCTGTCGCAGGCCACAGAGCTGCACGTGCTCGATGTCTCTGGAAATAGGTTCGTTCACGACACACTCGTGCCTTCTTTTCACTCGTCTCTTGGTGGCAAGAGCAGCGAATACCACCTTATCAGTAAGAACACGTTGCGCTTTGAGTAGTTTGAAGACTTTGCTATTAAATAGTAATTTATCAAACTTGATAAAGTCTAGATGAAATAGACGTTTTCTCTTTCTGATGCTTACAGATAATCTTGACGTTTTTGACCATATTACTCACCGTCAGTCAGAGGTTGTTTTGGCTGCACCTGTCTGTACGTGTTTCGGCCCAAGCTTTGTCTTCAGAGAAAGCTGCAGGCATGTCTGCTGCTTTAGTCACATACAGACATGTTCACCTTGGTGTCTGGAGAGCGTTCCCCCTCCTCCACGTGGTCAAAACAAGTTCCTCTGCCTAAACGTGACACCAGCACTAATCCATAAATGTTTACCTGCGGGTGTCTTGTGGTTTCTTTAAACCCCGCTTGATATGAGCCAGTTAGTGACTTATATCCCGTCTGTTTGTTTTCAGGCTCACCCACTTACCGATGTCACTGACCACGCTGCGACTGAAGGCTTTGTGGTTGTCAGAAAACCAGTCGCAGCCGCTCCTCACCTTTCAGACCGACGAGGATCCTGACTCAGGCGAGAAGGTGCTCACCTGCGTGCTGCTGCCTCAGCAGCCGTGTGAATCAGACAACAAAGGTAATGTTTTTCATCAAGTATAAGAAGATACTCAGAAGTTTTGAATAACCGACGTGAATCATGGTTATTATCAGATTCAGTGACCGTATCTAGACATTTCTATCACAACATATTAGCATGTCTACTGTTTGTATGTACACGCATCCAAGCAGATCAGCGTCTCCTTGTTTCCTAAGTTCTCCTAGAGTGAAATGACTTGGTGCCAACCCTGTGACATTTCAGTAATATTCCTCATCAGTTTTTGCATCGTCTCCGGGTACTTAGTGCCCTGCGGTTTTTGATGGCCTTATCACATGATCTGCTCGGAGAAGCACACTGTGTTCCACACCCTCTGATCCTTCTCCGCAGTATCTGTCGATTATGAGGTCCTGTAAGGGATCACAGCGCCTATAACAGATCAGGGCCTCTCCTGTCCCTTGAGGCCCTCCTTGGTTATGTTTTTCAGAAATGCGGTGGATTGGACAGCTAAAGAGGCTTAGCAGTGGCTGGCTTGCTGCCATTAAAAGCTCACTCACTGGGTATAGAGATGCGGCGGAGGGCCGGCTCTATCTGTGCCTGATAAAACAGTTCATTGTAATGATTAATTCTTAGCTGTTCATCCACAGCCTTACGCCTAAATCTGTGGCCTATCGGTGATTCAGTGCAAAATGTGCTCCTTGCTTGTCACTGTATTTTCTTTTCGAAAAGCTGAAAAGCAATGGCGCATTCATTCATCCATTTATTCATTCATCCTGTGGGAAAGATGCAAAGCTAAGATGGAGATGGTGGAGGGCAGGAGAGTGGGCTGAAACTGAGGTTGGGGGCAGGGAAGATTGTGTTGCTGTAAGCCTGTGGCTAAGCTGGGATTTGAAACTGTGATCTGGCAGTTTCAAGCTCTGGGTTATGTGACAGCTTTCATTTCTTGAGTTGTCACATTGCAGAGAAGCAATCATAACAACCATATTGATTTTAATCTGCTGAAATATTCACTTCAGCTCACACTCTGTAACTCTATCTGAGCATTTTGATGTGTGCACGAGTTCCTGTAATGCAAATTGTGTCTCTTGAAAATCGAACACAGGCTCTGATAATCTTGCTCGCTGTGGAGCCCTGGAGAGCCTGGTGAATGACATGGCAGACGACACGTGGGACAACAAAGCGGTGAACAGGATCAGTGCCATTCACTTCCTGGACGATGATGAGGAGGAAGATGATGAGAAGGTGAGACCAGCAAATTTCACATCAGCCCACCCAGTAGTTGGTGATATTACACTGAGCCACAGGTATTAAATTGAGGCAGGCATGAAAAAGGCAGAACACAACTGTGAGGGCAGTGCAGCACCCAGACCATCTACAGCACGTACACGCTGGAGCTGAAGTCATCTTGAATTTTTTTATTTTATTTTATGACTAAATAGTTATGTTTCTCACGCTTCCAGAGCTAACGGTGCAGCAGAGAGGCTGTTCTCCACTGCTGGAGATATAACATAATAACACAGAAGACCACTCCCCCTGTATTCACATACAGGCAGGAGATGCTTTCAAAGTAATTTGTTATTTAAAGCTGTTGTTTTTTTAAAATGAGAAAGCTGCGGATCATTTATCTTAAATTGTTCATACTGTATTTCAGTGAACTAAGGACACCAGTGAATGGTTTGGCACACAGTATACAGGGGCAAGAGACTGAAAACAGTGCCCCCTTTTCTGTTCAATTAATTGAGAATAGATTGTGGATCAAATCGTACACCCAAGAATCAGAATTAATTTGTCAGAGTCCCACAGATTCGCACCACTAATGGCAATCCATTATATAGCTTTTGAGATACGTCAGTGTGGACCAAAGTGGTGGACCAACATCTGTCAGCATGACGTTTTTTTCTTGTCTTCCACACTGAACCGCAAATTTTGGTTGGCTTGTTGTTAACAAGCTTATTTGATTGAACACCAGCTCACCAGTATGAACAATTTAAGATAAATGATCCGCAGCTTTCTCATTTAAAAAAACAAAAATAGCAGAATGCTATTTTGCTGGTGAGTAACATCGGATACACACATTTTCTGATTTCATTAAAATTTAGCGGGCTGGATGGGAATGTGGTGGACTGAATGTGAGCTGCAGGCCACCAGTTGATGATATGGCCTGGGTCTGGATTGACTTGCGTTCAGTCCGGACTTTGAGAAGGCCTGAGCTAGAGGTTCGGTTATGAGGTAGCACTTAGTTAGCCTTGTCCTTTAACTCTCTTGTTTCTTAACTCGTCTGTTCTAAGATCACCACTTAGAAAAATTACTCTCTGTGCTGCAGATACAACAAATGTACCGCTAACGTGAATCCTTTCCCCTCACACAGGGAACACTACTTCGACGGGCCACGCCTCATCCCGGCGAGCTGAAAACAATGAAGAAAGCGGCCGAGAACCTCCGCAACGACCTGAACGCTGCCAAAGGCCTGGACTCCAACAAAAATGAGGTCAATAACGCTGCAGACAGAGTGACCACGTCTGTGTGACCTTTTACCTCAGAAATGTTTTTTACCTCCTGTGTCTCGCTGTGTCGTCCTGCACAAACCCCGTAGCCCCTTTTTTTTCTTTTACCTACGAACCCCGGTGTGGCCTACCCCTCCTCTGATTAAACCCTGGGACGCCTGTAACCTTACTCCATCTCCAGCCCTGCGTAAAACGTGTTTGACTCAGTCCATCAGGGCTGCCGTGCCTTCCTCTTTTTAATTAATGTCCACAGCAATAATCTGCACAGAGACGCTCCTTTTAAAAAGATATTTTAAAGATTTATTACTTTTTTAAACGCCTCTTTTTAAAAATATCCTTTAGGTAGTTGCACTATTATAAGTCTTTATAATATGGTCAAACCTTCGTAAATGTATTATATATTTGTTCTATATCTATTTTTAAAACACTGGGTGAATACTTGTTTTTACATTTTGGGCAAACATAAAACAGGAGTTTTTGGACCTACTGATTAAGGATTATTGTATAGTCTCTTGTGAATATTGATACTTTTATACTTTTTGGCAGCTCAGATGTAAATAAAAATGTATAGCAAATTTCTTAATCAGTTGCAGATTTTTAAACTTTTTTTTTCTTGGTACTTTTTTTTTTTAAATCAAAGCAATGAACAAAAACGCAGTCACTAATGTCTTATTCAATCCATATAATTGTCATTGGGTGAGTGGATGCCTTGAATCCTGTAAAACATCTAGACTTATTTGTGCATAATAAATAGATGTGAATAATGAATTAAGTTTGGATTTAAGTACTGCACATCAAACTTTAATTACTCATCTGCAGTGTAATTATGCAGATGTAACAATGCTGTCTTATTTATATGTGCTATGCTTCACTGCTTTGCAATGTTTTTTCAAATAGATGCCAAAAACAGCTGTATTTTCAAATCATAAAAAAACAAAAGGTTTTCTCTCCCTTTAACAAAGAGTACTGTATGGAATAACCATCGGCGGCTTGGTGAGAATGACGTTTGTACCACGAGGATGGCATCCTTTAAAAATGCAGTTTTTAGAAGTTCCACTTTAATGCACTTCTCAGCGTTTCTCAAATCTTTTTACATGGTACATGATAAATTGTATTATTTTGTTTTTAAATTGATTGCAAAAAATGGACCAGAGAAATTGGTTCACGTGATGTTTTTAATGTTTTTAATTATTTTCTGATCAAACTGCACAACAAAGATCTCACAGGGGCACTGTGCCTTGAGATTTTGATGACTTTTTAACCACTGATCAATAAAATGAGTGCAACACTAAACATGTTTGTTATTCCTTTTAATTTTATTAGTCAGCCTGTTGAGTTTAGAGAGAATATCAAATACTTTTTAAATGTTTTCTCAGTTGGATTTAACTTTTAAAATTTAAAAACAAAGATACAGTTGGTGTGGTATTTCCTTACTATGTATATCCAAAAATAATATATTGACAAAGTAAGCTCAGACTTTTAAACTGGCTTGATTGAGGCAATAAAACAGATATTCCATTTCCAGACCCCCCCATTGCTTGTTTTGTCTGTCCAGCAGTGCATGATGTTTCTGTAATGCTCTGCCAGCATGTGCCATATTTGACTTGTCTGACCCTGCACGTGCTGCTGTTGTGTGACTTTAAGTATATTAGAGAATGAATGGATATATTTTTTGTGCTCATCACAGATAAAGTAGACCTACAATTTTAAGGAACACATTATCATGATGTGTTATCCCAGTTTGTAGCTCTTATGCTAATGTTGCACATTTATTTGGATCTCATTGTACATTTTTGATTTTGCATTTGAAGAGCTGCATTCTATCTTTTATCAGCTAGAAATAAATCAGAAATACATTTCGAAACTGATAATTCACTGGAAATTATCAGCTATCATTCAGACCTTGGCTTTTTTTTAATTTTTCTTAAATAGCTGTTACTGCTTTGTTGTTGTACCAACAAATGTGGTGCTTTAGGCGCTCTACCACTATTTTAAGTGGAAGCCATGCATTTTAAGCATGGTGCCATCCTTCACTCTCTTTCTTTGCCTCCTCATCAAGCTGCACTCAGAAGAAGAGACACAAAGAAATGAAGCTTTGGAGATGTAGCTTGTACCTTAGCTGCGTAAACAATTGTAGCAGTGAGAGCAGTTCAGTTACACTGAGCACTGCAACAGCTGTTTTTGGTGCCCTCTAGTGCACAAAATAAGCATTATGACTAGTCAAGCAGGATTTTATTAGCATGTCTTACTGCACTGGTAATCAGATGCTCCCAGGATCAGTTTAGAGAAACTGTGCTGCTCCTGCTCTGAATCCATTGCTTTCATGTGGAGGGACGTGGTCTCACAGAACTTATTCACTGATTCATCAGTTATTTCCTTTAAGATTTCACACTGACAGACATTTTCAGCAACGGGTGGTGTCTTCTGACTATCTCCAGGAGTGTAGAAACCCTCATACTAACCCATCCCTCAGGACCAGTAGCCAAAGCAGGGCCGTCCCAGGCTTCAGCTGGGTGGCAAACAAAGCGTGTCAGCAGGCCGCACCTCAACTGTTCCCGGCGAGCGACGGTGCGTGTGGTCGCTGCTCCAGTGCAGAGAAGGATGCAGGGGGAATTGAGCAACTGGAGGAGGTCTGTTTTCCATTTTAGGCATCTTGATTTATATACCAAGAAACCCTATCTGAGAAGATGTTTGTTGAACTGAACATTTCATCCTGTACACAATCTGTCATCTTGCTGTAACGTCTTGTGGGTGAACTCACAGGGAAACACGAGGCTCTGCTCATGTATCTCGCAGTCTGTAAGTGCACTGAATCATTTCTTATCACCAGGACCATTCTGCAGGCCAGCTGGCAGAGAGCGACGCCTCACAGCGTCGGTTTCGCCATCAGAGAGGTGAAACCACTGAGGGCAGGAAATCTCAGCATCACAGAGCTCTTAATCCGGCATCCGGTCTCCATGGAGACCCTGTCCACAACATCTCTTCCATGGCAGAGCATCTGAAGTCTTCTTTGGCCACAGACAAGAACCCTCCTCAGGAATCATTCATCTCCCAAGTGCCATTAAGAGTAACTGCACGCAGTATCTTTGTTAAATGTCAAACTATCTCTGCGGGGTTGCTCTATGCGCTGCAGGAAACCGCACTGATTGTGCCAAATTACTGCTTCATTTTATTTTGTTAACAATGCTCCACTCAGGCTTTAACTGCATATAAATTCTAGCTTTTTATTCATAATGAAACAACTTCTTCTTAGTTACAGATCAAAGTGTCTGGCCAGAGGGGTAGTTTGGGAATCAGCATTGCTGGTGGGAAAGGCTCTCTGCCTTACAAAGACCATGATGAGGTAAGTGCTGGTGCAGAGGAGCCAGCGGTGCTCCACCTCTTGCTCAATCTCTCCCGGCATATTTTGACTGAATGAGGAGGATGAGAGGCAGCAGCCTTGAGCAACTGATGGCCCCACGTTCAACCCTGTGAACACTTATGCTGCAACTTTAATTGAGGCTAACATGTTTGTTTCCTTTCAGGGCATTTTTATTTCGAGAGTCAGTAAAGGGGGGGCATCAGAAAAGGCAGGGATCCATGTTGGAGATAGATTGCTGGAGGTAGGCGGGTAATCACTTTTCTCATGTTCGTAATCCTCTGTTCATTATTTTCTATTCTCTGACTATTAAATATACAACCCAGCATGGACGTATTGTTGACTGTATGGAAAGCACATATGTTCTTTGTATTCGCCTCAAGAAAAGCCCTGCTGGTGTTCCTCTTGTGACCAGTGGAGGGCATCATAAGACCAGCAGAGGACTCTTCAGCCATGAGGCTGACAAATTGAAAGCAAATAACACACATTCAAAGTCTTCAGATCACACCCTGCTAATTAAAGGAAGTCTTGTCAGAGCCTGCAGAGGGAATAGACGTGCTATTTTCCGAGAACTCATGCTGCTCCCTCACCTCTGACTCCTGCTCCTACTTTCACTGGCCCTAAAAGTCTAATGTGACCGCGGTCCATCCAGGTCAACGGCCTCAACATGCAGGCGGCGACCCACCACGAGGCGGTCAGCGCCCTCAGGAATGCTGGGAGCTGCATCAAGATGAAAGTGCTCAGAGAGAGGCTGCTACCCCGCGAGGTGTGTGACCCGGACCGGTCTCAGGATCCTGCGGACGTGACGGGACGACAGCTGTGCAGCCAGGACGGCGGAGGCCAGAGAGGCAAACGGCCGGCGGCGGAGAGCGCAGAGGACCGCTCGTCCAGGAAGACTGAGGCGGTCGTCTGCAACGGCAACGGCATTGTGGGTGTCGCACTCAAATCACAGCACAAACAGAGCTTTAAAATGTCACTGTTGCTTGACAACGTGCCTCAAACTCCATGTAGATTTTAAAAAAGCAGTCAGTCTTTTACGCTTCCTTTCACTTTGTCTTGTTTCATGTATTTTTGTGTTTCAGTCTGATTTGGAAAGTGACCTGAAAAGGACCTTATCTGAACTGGAGGCAGAGGCCTCTGTGAAAAATGATTCACTTCAAGGCGGGAAACATACAATGACAGTAAGATGCTCTATACTACCTACTATATTATCTTACACTGAAATCTCCTTATTGCAGCCTTTCCCAAAGTCAAAACCCCTGCAGAAACAAACATTTGAGAGTTACATGACCTGATTTTTCTGGGATTTCAGCATGTGGCACCATATCACATGGCGACTTGCTTATTTTCCTTCCCATCCCTGTGCCCCTCTCTGGCAATCATCTGACAGATCCCGCGGATCATCCTCACTCATCCCTCTACCTCGGATGAAGATGTGGAGCTCTTGACGCAGAGCCCCAACACAGAGCCGCCACATGACTTTGACATTCCTGACAGACGTGGACACTCTGCCTGCTTTGACAGCGCTTTCTACCCACCTTGACCACATGTGGAGGCGCACACATGAAGGACACAGACTGTTATTACCCAGATCTTCATGTGTTTTGGTACCAAAGCATTTTCTGATGTTACAGTGGAGGATTAGTTTAAAGCAAATAGTTGGAATGTGTTTTTTTTACTATCACTGCAAAGCTTTTTGTCTCTCACATTCAATTGCTGCTAATAGTATTTCGTGATATTAAAATCATTTACAAGAATGGAAAAAATTAAGACTTTATTTTCATTACTAAACCACACTTTTTCCTGCACAACTGATCAGAGACTGTAAAGCATGCTCTCTGATGCCCAAATAAAATACATGTCAGAATGTTAAATACAGTCAATTAAACAATGAATGGCGCTGGCTACCTCTACTTCACACCACTGTGCTGTAGGTTATGGATGTGCTGGAACATAGTGTCTCCACCTGTGATAATGTGAAGCTCTCAAACTTATTATAGTCCGTACCGAGATAACATGCCACATGGCTGAACAGAGATCACAGCAGGCTGTCTGAGTCCTGCAGGGTCCTGAGACAGACATTCTGCTTCAAATGTTCACACACCTGCTAAATTCAGACTTGTGACATTATAGACTCTGCATCATGAGTAGAAAAGGAGACCAGACATCAGTCTGAAAGAATTTAGACTCTTGCTTCCAAAGCAAGAAGCAAGAAGAATTTGCAAACTATCAATGTCAACGTCTGGCTTGTATTGTTTTATGGCTTTTACATTCCCGCAGCTCGTTGTTCAGTGTCCACTTTCGCAATAAAGTGCAGATATATTGTTCCAAGAGACTTTTCTTTACTTTGTGCTGCAGCACAGACAAATCCATGCTGATATTTATACTGGCTTAGAGGATGAACACAGTAACATGAACACCTGCACAGTATATTGCAATCCAGTAAAAGAGCCTTCAGCTGTTGTTGACAGTGTGTCAGAAAGTGATTGCACCAAATTGCACAAGTGTTCCTGTTATTGTGTCCACCCCCTTTTATGTGCTACTGATGACATAAAAACTGTCAAAAACCTGTTTTACGGGTGATGCCGTGCAATGATGACTGTCTGCTGGGTGATAATAATCTGGGGACACAACTTGTTGGAAAGCACATCCAGTGTTCGAGATTCAATTCTAGTAAAGTTGGTGGGAGGACCTGAGGAGGATGAAATGGATTAAGTGACTCAGTAATAAAACTGGGACTCTGGGAACATTGGCTGTGCAACTACACTGCATGTTTGGTATGTGCAAAGTACGTTTAATCCCACATTGATGATATTTACTGGCTCAATGTATTATCATATTTAATGACAACAATCTAACATACTGAATTTCTGATAACCAATATGAAGAGTAAAGTGCATTCCCTAGAAATAACCGTGCTGCATAGTGGCTTCATGCCACGCTTATTACTCCAAAGAGAGACCTGAGACTTGACTGGAGATTTCATAAACTTGTTTTGAATTAGTTCATTCTCTGTCGGGGGATTTGTGTTAATATTTGACAAAGATGCAAATAGATAGTGATTAACACTGCACATTTGGAGTGTGGCATTTCAAAGCAAACAAATTATAATCAATTCTAGATTAATTGAAAGAGTGGATTGCCTTAATTGATGACACATCTCTGCAGGTGTCCACTAACGGGTTGACACCAGAATAAGTTTAGCGTTTCAGTATCAGAGAATTTCTTCAAGGCTAAAAGCTCTTGGTGGGTGTCACATGTTACATGTCAGAAATCAAAGCATTTGGCTTTTTGCCTTTTCCACAGATCAGGGGAAACAGCATTATATCATGCTTAAGGCCATAATTTTATAGTTGCTGCCATCAAAACTGCTCACAAAATATTGACATTCCAGCCACTTGTCAGCTACTTTTTATCCTGAGTCCCTCTAAACTAATACAAAATCACAAATCTATTGAGAGTATGGAAAAGCAGAGGAACAGCTGATAGTTTGGGTGCACGCTTTGTCTTATTGTGATTTTGTCTGTGTGCTGCTGCCACATTGGAGGAGGAGGGAGGCAGGCGGGTGGAAACAGACAGGAGCAGCTGTGACAGGAATGAAGAATGTAGTGTACTTTAAGGATTAGCATCCACTCCAGAGGTCTGCTTTCACTCACTGATAGGGGAACAGAGAAGTCAATGTAGCGGCAAACAAGCAAGCAAATGAATTTGGTTCAAGCCGCCTGAAACGCCGAGATGTGTCTGTCACATCAGTCTGCTGGCCGTCAGGAGATTGTACGAACTGGGGGCTGAATTAACACATTATTATTTAGACGAATTTGAAATTAGGGCCCTGTACTCAAACATAATCTGTGCTGGATGGCATTCTTTTAAAATCTGAACGATCCCATGCTTCCCCCACAAGGAGCGCTTTGCTACGTTCAGCTGCAACTTCACACAGAAATCCCTTCATTCAGTCGTCAGTGCGTTGTCGTTACAACAATGCCAGCTCTTCACACGCCCGTGCTAAAATGAAGGCGCTTTCATGAATGTTTGATTTGACCATAATGAGGTAACAGTCACCGTCCCCGGTGGAGAAAAATAAGATGCAAATGTTTGGCTCTTGAATTATTCATCCCCCATAGCAGCACTTGTTTTCTCAACAGATTTTTTCCAATCAGTACAAATTTAAATAACTTTTTATGATCTGAGCGCAGTCAGCTGAGATATTTGTCATGTTTTCAGTGTGGCTGTACATGATATATGAAAGACCAGTGCTGGGGAGGAATGCACAGCTTTCTGTCAGTCGTGGAGAAAAAAGAGGCGAGAATTTATTTCAGATAAAAACTGTTGACAAATGAACTTTCCAGGGACACAGAGTTGTGCTGCTTGTATCTCCCAGTGTGAACATTGTTCCTGGTGCCCAGCAGGCTGACTGCTGTCTGCAAGCTATTTGTGGCTATTATGTGTCTATAAAAGGAAACCTGCAGGGCGATACACACACACACCAACAGTAATGCACTTTGAACTTCATGAGACGGGCTGAAAAGTGTGCATTTTGCTTTCCACATCTGCTTTGATCAATATTTGCAGTTTTTCCGAAGCCTGGACACAAGCGACTTCTGGATGGGAAGGCATTTGAAGCAGAAATGGACAATTTGAATAAGAGTCTGGGGAAGGTAAGAGGGTTTGATAACAGATATGTTTTGAAAATGTGTACCAGATGAAAAACCTCTTCTTGGGTACTTGCTGTAAGGCTGAACTAATATCACTGACCTGCCTCTGTTTTCTGACCTTTGTAGTTATAATGGCTCTGGCTTTAAACTCTGTTTTGAGATGAAGATGTTTACATCAAAGCTAAATCCTACTGGAAAGTGAAACCAGGTGAAGAATTAGATTTTAATCCATCAACACTATTCACCCCCCCATTGTGCCCTCTTCCACCCGCTGCCACCTTCCAGGCTTTCACACATAAACACATAGACACACTATATACTCCGATGCAGATACCTGACACTCCTGTTATTTCCTGTCACACTAGGATGAAGAACAAAATATTGAATGTGTATGCAGTGAGTGGATCCTTGACTGTTAGGGCTTTTTAAATCATCATTGCAGTATAAGGTCATTAGTAAGTGTTACACAAACATTCATCATAAAAAACATTGCGGCTGAATGATTCCGAGATGTAACAGACTCGAAAAAGCAAGACATTTAATGACACTGGCAATTTCTGCCTGAATACTCTGCTATTGAAAACTGCAGGCATTGACTGAAGTATGTGCATTTTTGTCCTTGACTCATAACATTGCTTCAGAATCTGAAGAGATAACAAAATGTGCTCAGTAGCAGCTGGCAGTGGCCTATATTTGCACAGCCTATCTACTCTGGAGGGAGGGGCTGTGTGTTTGTCTGTAATTAAACTCTTTACTTAGTGACACACCCAAACTGTTTATGCTTTTTCTGTGGCGCACCGTGAACTGCTCACATATACATTTTAACATCTGTGGAGCACAGCGGTTTTCGCATTTACGGCAGAAACTGTGCAGCATCAGCGGCAAACACACACACGAGTGAATATGTGATGAATGAATGTAGAACTTTTGGGAAGTGCTGCTTGTTTTTCATTGCTGCTTCTACAGAAGAAGCACTGCAGCATTAAAGAACACAGAAACCCACAAAATAAAGAGCCGCTTAATCATTTATAATTGCATAATAATTGACATATTACAACCTAGATCACAACATCACTTGCTTTCATTCAGCAAGGAGTACATTTATCACTTTCAGGTTGGTCTGTGTTTATGAGTGTCCCTTTAAAGGGCCCCACACAGGGTGGTCTGCTTCAGGAAATGATTTAGTACTGCTCGTTTTCAGTCTTCGGGATGGGTCCGACATGCCACAAGAAATGACTGAGTGAAGGCATGCACACAGCGAGGCAACGTGTAGCACAGTGAACCAGTGGTGGCTGCAATGTGATCTGTGAGGACGGCATGACCTCAGCGAATGCAACGCAATTAGACATTCAAGAGGGCTCCGATGGGCAAGTAGGAAATGCTCCCTTTAACCTTTCACAGTATAAACTTACTCTGCTATGACTACAGAGGACACGCAAACAAGCAGGCTACATAAGAACATAAACACATAAACAAGTTTATAAGATGGCACATGATTATTTTAGTCGCAGCATTTGCTCTGTTTCTTTATTTATAGCTGTAGTGGTGTCGCTAATATAAATATCTTGGCCTTCAGAAGTAAAAGTGAAACTCTTCAGGCTTAGGAACTGGGTGTCATGTCACTCGGTGGCATGGGATTAAGGAAAGAGGTAGAAGAAGTACTCAGATCCTTGACTTAAGCAATGCCACAGTGTAAGAGTACTCCATTGCAAGTAAAGGTCCTGTGTTAAAAAAATGTTGAATAAAAGCAGGCAATTATGAGTAAAATGTACTTAAAGCTAATCTTTATACAGACAGAAAAGGCCATGTCAGTGTTAAATGATTGTTTTATATATATATATATATATATATATATATATATATATATATATATATATATATATATATATATATAATATTTGATTGTTATTGTGGATGATGCATAATGTGTAAGCAGCCATTTAACGTTGTAGCTGGTTCAAATTGTAACTATTTTACACACAGTTGAGTATTTTAATCTATATCTAGCATATTTTGGGAACTGATCATAAATACACACATATATACTGTATATATATATACATATATATATGAATTAGCCAGTAACTATATCTGTGAAATGCATGTAGTGGAGCTGAAGTATGCATTTGTATAAAATTGCAATAGTAAATGTGAGTGTACTCAGTTTTGCTCCACCAGTGCTTCAGAGACTAAATGTAGCTACACGGGTCTGTTGCATTTCTACCTTTTACAGTCTCCCACTTCTTTAGAATATTTAATGAACCGTAAAGGTCATAGAAATAGTATGAAATCCCCAGTGGGTGTATATTGTATAGAGCTCAAAAAGCCACATATCTGCTTTGAGTGAATGTGGTATTTCTGGCAGGAGTGACATTGTGATCCTGGGACAGGGTAACATGTGGAGCTGCAGTTATTTTAACTCCTAACAGGACACAATATGTCACAGACATTGACATTTCAGGCAAATAGACATGTTGTTTTGACAGCATATAAGAAGACCGCACCTGCTACCTTTTGCTTCATTTGAATCCAGATGCTTCTCCTTTTTACTCTTATTCTGTTTGTATTTGCCAGTTCTTTAACATGTGGACATGTAAACGTGCCTGACCTACCTATGAAACACCTCGCATACACACAAAGGTCTGTCAGACGACTCCTGGATTTTACTCTGAGACATGCCGAAACCTTTTTTCTCTACCCTTTGATGTCGATCTGTGAGCCAGCACCTCAAAACAGGTGTGCTTTTTTCTTTACCTTGACCTTTCCATTATTTTACATTTTATTGCACATTTCGAAGTCATTTTCTGCTGTTATAGTTTTATCACTATATCTAAACATCTTAAACGTGTCAGAAGCACACCAGCTCCATGTACCTCCCTAAAATGCAAATGTGTCCCATCAGTTCAAGAGCATTCAGAAACTCAGTGCTTTTACCTTTATTTTTGAGGTTTGCTGATATGTAATTACCCAGGCCAAGGCAAAATGACTAATAAAGCAAAGTGCAGGAGCTGCAGTGCTGTTCTCACCTAATCTTGGAACAGACATAATGTTCCTCCATTATTAAAAAGGTATGACGCGGTGCAGTTATGATGTATAAAATAATGCACTCATTAATTTAAAGAAAGAACAGTAGACATATAGTTGGACTTGAAAGGCAGCACAATTTACCACATGGCACAATGCTTACATGCAATTATCTCGCATGATGCACAAAGTAAGAAACTATAATAATTAAAATAGTCCCAGCAGGACTCAAAATATCTCATATAGTGAATGAATTTTTACATTCTAAAATCAATTTCTGAAAATGAGAAATCATTTTGTTTTGGAGCTGCTTTTTATCTTCTTCCCACATTTCATCTGCCACTCATTATTATCAGAACCGGGCTGGCGCGACATCAATGAGTAGAGGATGTGTGATCCATTTTTAATAGAGTCTTAAGTATCAGCTACAATAACCTCCACTGATGAGGGATGGAAATTTTAGCGCCCTTACCCCCCAGTTTGCATTTCGCAGATGACCTGACAACACTGTGGAGAGAAGAAGCGTAATTAGTAAGCAGTGGCTTTGATTGCTGTGTGGGAAATGTTTTCACACATCCAGATTACAAAATGCCAATTGCATTGCGTTAATGGACAACACATAGAGTGGCTCAATAATGGCTTATTAATGAGATAAATTCTCTCTGCAATTTCTGCAAGCTTAGTAAGTGGAAGCATGTAGATGTTCCCATTTAATCTGAATTTTATAGCTCTTATTCCTTCAAGATTATAATCACAGAGAGATGTCGCTGTCTTTCACATATGTGGGTGAATTCGCAGCCCCTCTGCAGACAGCACAGTTCTCCAGGGGCTGACTTATGACGGAAACCCCTGAAGAGGTTTTAGAGAGAACACCATGTACACCACTGTTCTCAAGTTAAAGTACGAATCTTGGATAACAAGATTCATGGGAGCTGTTTGGATTTTTAAAAAAGAAGAAGCAATTTTCAGTAATAAAAATGGTTTTAAAAATCACACCCAGGGTGCTAAAAGCAGCTCATCAATTTGGCTGTCAGGAGCTTCTGCACGTTAACCACATAGATGTGCTTTGGTTTTACTTTATATTTAGACCTGGTACTCTGACATAATGTTGTTTCGTCTGGCATGAAGCTTGTAACACATGTAGCCTAATATGTGTGTGATGTAGGATTGAGCCCTTGTGTATGACCATGTTGATGTTGGTATGTTGATTGTTTGTGTGTATTTCACCTACCAGCATCTCTATTTAATCTTTTATATCTTGCTAAATTGAACCATATCACAACATCTTTGCTTATTTGCTTTCTTGCAGGGAGTTAGATGAAAAGATCAATACACTCTCACGTCTGTATGCTAAATATGAAGCTACAGCGAGCAGGAAATTAGCTTAGCTGAGCATAAAGACTTTTTACTTTTTGTGCAGATATGAAAGAAAAATTTTCAATGAGCTTTAGAGGTGCTGTCAGGCAGATTTTTTTAATGCTTTGGACAGAGCCAGGCCAGTCATGTCTTGTTGGCTAGATCATCGGTCCGATATACCATTTTGTAGTTTGCCCAGCTGTGCACACTGTGGTTTATTTGACTGTCTTTAATCGTCATGCATTGTTTAACATGTGTGATGACTCTGATGTTCACCCTCCAGTCGTCTCCATTGTTGATAGTTTTAAAAAGTGTTGGTTCTCCTGGCTGATGCGGGAACAGTGATGACGTGGTGGTTGGGGCTGTCCTCTTTATTCTGATGTAACAACACAATCGGTTTGACCAATCACGATCGACAGCGCTGCCAGTGGAGACAACACTGTGCAACGGCTGCGTGTTAAAGTTACAGATTGGTTAGTTCCTGCAGTGGAAAAGGCCCAGAGATTTCAAAGCTGCTTAGTTTTTAGTCACCATTCATGAGTTAAACACAAAGGAGCATCTTTTGCTTATTTTTACCCCCTTTCACTTTTATAAATTCAGCTTTTTCCACCTAAACTCACAGCACAACATAGTAACACACATATGAGGTGGCTCATGTAGATGAGAAGACGAGCAGATGTAATTGCGACTCATTACTGCTCACTAGGTCTGGGTGTGTCGAGGCTTTGAGCTGCAGGGTGCTAAACTGCCTAATCTGTGTGTGTGCGTGTGATGATAGATCATTAGTGGCAGGGCATAGTTACACAACCCCATGAGGCAGAAGGAAGTAAGCTACGCTAAATCTGAAAATCAGTGGCAGACGTGTTGAGAGTGACTGAAACACATGGGATGAAGTCTGTTTATGCTTGACTCATCATTCACTGTAAGAAAAAAAAGTGTGTGTGCTTGACTGGGAAACTACTGGGAAATTGTTAAGTGTGGGTGACACGTGTGATTTGATTCCCTCGTTTCTGTTTTGCAGGTTTCAATAGGAGTGCCATCTGAGTCTTCAAGGTTCACTTTTGTGCCAGTGGTGTGGGAACTACCAACTGAGAGCATCATTACTGAAGAAGCGAGATCTGGAGCTCTGACAGGAAAACCAAATAAGGTAGAGCAGCAGCACACACCCAGGAGATTAAAAGTGATATTATCTGTAACTGGTTTTCATTATCTGTACCATGATTACTGCTTTTACTACAAGTCCTTCATCCAAATACATGTGCTGACTAAATACATGTTGTTCATTCAGCTAACTGGCTTTCTTTGTATTGCCACCTGCTCTCTGTGTGTGCTTGTACTGTTATTCTTCATCCTTCTCTGTTGTCACCAGGTAGACAAACTTACTCATGTCCAATGTATTGGGTGTCACTCAGCAACACTGAACCCACCCAATCTGACTCCTCAGCTGTTTAAGATCAGATAGTCTGATGGTGAAGCTGCTGATAAGGTTTGTGTGTTTAATGAGTCGAAGCTGCAGGCGAGCAGTGGAGGGGTGGGTGGAGACAGAGGCGGAGAGTGCTTAGGTGGCAAAGGTGTAAAGTTACGTCTAAGCCAATGTAAAGGATTTTTTTCATAGACAAAAACTTCTAAATTAGTCATTTAGATGAACAGAGATTAGTTTTTTGGGGGGGTTAATCAAGTTCCTGAAGAGGGACTTTAAAACCTTTGCTAGTTGTTCAACAAAACCTGATGTAATCTAGGTTTTGCAGCCTCCTGTTAGAAAATGTTCAGTATTACCAGTTTAAATACACCCACACTGCTCAGATAATGACAGCATAGGAATATGACCAACTTTTAATTTCATATTTGATGTGACAGATGGGCCATTCATCATTTTTATCCAACTTGACTTACAATACTTGTTTCTGCAAAGTATTTCTTTAAAGATTCACATTAAATAGTATTTATTCAAACATTTGGAACAGTAGAGACGGAGTAATGTGCATGTGAAGGGCTAGAAAACGGTTAATGAGGCTTATAGACAACCTGATGGAGACGAAAGTGTAAATAAAACTATAAAAGTCCATGAGCCAGGAAAATCTAATTCTGCAACTTTCAGGTAAATTAATCAAGTTTCGAATGATTAATCACGTCAGTGGATTAAGGATTAAAGGACACACCTTTTCTTCTGGAGAAGGCTCAGTCTCACTCTGCAGGATTTTAAAAGCTGCATCCACAATTTTCTTTTCAGACAATGGAATAGTGATCAGTGTGACTCATCTTCTGGAGGAAATAAGAATCAGAGATTCAAAAGCTGTGACCACTTCTTGTTTCGTGAATGTATGTCTGTAAACGCTAGAATTTGAGTTACATGCTTAAAACTCACCATCCGAAAAAAGAAATATCATTGTTCTATATTTTGTTTTACTGTTTCCATAAAGGTTTGAAATGCAGTGCCTGTGAAGGTCACCGATTGATTTAATATCATCCAATTATCTCATATTATTATCTGGCATCTGACTCACACAGCACACATCAGTTCATTATGTTTCAAGATGTGTGAACCAATATCAAACATATTCCTGAACCACCTCGAGGACTGAGTCAAGGTTATAACATTCTCTTCTTCTTGCATCTCATTTCACGACAGTGACACCACACACTTAATAAATATATGTGGCGTCAATCTCCAAGTTCTCAGCTCGTCACATTAAAGCAATAGAGGATTTTGCAATTACAATCTTCACAATATTTCTTTTTGGTGGATGATTTTCAAGTTTTTCTGACCTTGGGCCCAACTTTATGCAGAAACTACTTTAATGCACACAAACTAAAAATGTTGAACCTGGGGGCTGAGGTGGACCCCAGCGGTGTCGATGGTTGAAGGGGGTATCGTGCTATCGGATGTTGATCCAGCGTCAACATCACAGCGGCACCCCAGCTTCGGGTGCCTCGGGATAGCCGACCGCCTCTGCTGCCTGAAGTCGGCTCGCCGGCTGCCTGCATGATACTTCAAAGGTCTCACTCACTGGGGGGCGGCACCACACGTTCCTTAACTTCCCCCACTTCTGTTACCAAAAGGAGTGGCAGCCCTTCATGTTATTAACCATCAACATATGACTACTTAGCTGGAAGACCGTGAACAACCCTGTGTTTTAGCATATTTAAAGAAAGAGTTGGGACGCTGTGTAAAAACCCAAATAAAAACAGAATGCAATCATTTGCAAACAGACAAAGGCTTCAGGAAGTGATTTACAAAAATCAATGAAGCTGATGAAGTAAAACATTAAATATTTTGTCTTTGTACTGTGCTTTTTTTTCTGGAGTGTTTGTCAGAAAGGATTCTCTGCTCTATTTCTGTTTTACACAGCGTCCCGACTTAATTTGGATTCGGGGTTGTAGATTGGAAGTATTACCTTTTCATGCACAACACTGGACTGAAGCCGTCATCACTATGCACGGCTTTGTGCTCATTTATTTCTTCCATGTCTTCATTTCAACTCCATTTCCACTTCATCAGTTGTTTGTCCTTCTCCATCTTTCCCTCATATTGTTGTCCAGACAGGGTTTTTATTTTCTTTAGCACAGAGCATCTGTGCCATCTGTTTCAAAACACAAATTTGGTTTTTGGTGGCACACTTTGCTGATTTATAAGTAGCAGTGCGGGAATCATGGAGTACACAGTGACCTGCTTCTCCTCTGATACGCTCATGTGGCGCTAAATTGTGCCACTAGGTCAATTTTTCATTCTGCACACGCACTCACACGAAGTCGGGTGTTCTGCTAAATGCTTATCAGGAGAGCACAAATTGGTTTGACAGTAATCCAAATTATACTTAACTGTTTCTTACGGCTTAGTTCAAAATTTAGTCAACAGCTGAGTGACGTCTTGTCCAATTAACACATGATGGATTAGTAACAGTCCCCGTGGTGAGTCGGCTTTCATATTGAGATGCCAGAGTGCAGGATGTGGATTACCTGCGAGACATCTGACAGCTCATTAATCCCGCATCTATGTCCTGTTCAAAAGAAAGGAAGTGCATTGGTGTCCCTTTGCTGTCTTCCAATTAGTGAGTCTCACCTCAAGTGGTCATTTTGTATTCTGAGTGGCCACCATTGATTTGAAATATGAGCAACTACAACACAACACTCGGAGCTCCTCTGCCTAATTATCTTGGGGTTTCAAATGTGAGGGTTTCTTTTAAATCTATCTGGGAGGGGTACTCAACGATGATGGCAGGTGAGTAGATATTTTCCTCCTGAAATACCCTCTGCAACTATTCTGTTCTGCTTAATTAATTGCTGAAAGAAGGCACATTTAGCTCAATTAATGCTTCATTAAAAGTAACCAGAATTAATTAAACTGATGGGCTTAATTTAATTTGTCAAAAATGTTGCTCGAAGTCGCATTAAATGTGATCAAAATAATACACGAATATTGTATTCATGCCAAAATGACACTAATTTACTAATTTGTCACTTTTGTATGACTGTGCACTTTAAATATTGCAATAGCAAGATGGCAACATGACAACATCATGGCAACAGATTAAAATGTTATTGTGTTTTTGGAAAATGTTGCTTATTATGTCATCAGTGCTAAGACAGTTTGCGCTGTGCATTTTATTCTAGTTCTAAATACAACAGCATTTGAAACACAGTCTTGGCTGATATTATTTGCATAAACTGCCATTTAGGTTAAATACAGTGCAGGAATAGGTGTCATTCTGGCAGCCTTTCATTTGTTTGATTACTGATTTACATTAAGGTAAAAGAACAAGAGGGAGAGAATATCTTCATTCATTTAGAAAACTGAAGGGTGTCAATGTAATGTGGTGTCAAATATTTATTTTTAGGTTCATAATTACCATAAATGTGGGAGTTCATGTCAGTAATGATGCTTGTCACAAGCAGTTACCCTTTTAGCTCCACTTAATTCACTTAATAATGCCTTTAAGTCGAGCTCACACATAGACCACAACTGCTTGAATCACATCCTATTGAACACACTGACCTGAATTTATGTTTTGGTCAGATAACATGAAATTGCAGCCACATCAAATTCAAATTATCTGGTGATTATTTATCTCGCGGGGCAATGAAGCCTGTTCTTACCAAGGAAATTGTACACAAAGTGGAGTGAAAGTGAATTAGTGCAAAATTATGCAAATCTTCAAAAAGCCATGTAATCCTGTGCTGCTCTGCTATGTAATGTCATTTACACAGTAGCTAAGTATGAAGGCAGAGCCGGCAGGCAGGTAGCTTAATTTAGCATAAATACTGAGAGCAGAAAACGCCTGCTTTTAAGCTTAAGTATGTTTTTAACAAATGAGATATAATGAGTTAATTTGACATCTTCAGAGGCGCTGCAGGTAGATGGACGTTTACGTTTGGACAGAGCCAGGCCAGCTGTTTCCAGTCTTTATGCTAAGCTAAGATAACCAGTTGATGACAGTGGCTTCATATTTAATGCACAAACATGAGAGTGTTTTTAATCTTCTAACTTTCAGTAAGAAAAACAGCATTTCGGCATCCTTTAGGTTAAAAAAAAGAGATTTCTTTGTTTATTTTACCACATGCGGACAGTTTTTCCTTGTGCTGTCCTTAATTACATTTGTTACCCTACAATGCCTCTCCTCTGCTTCATTTCAGAGGCGATATATACAAAAAACACCTTATAGAAGACATTCTCTGGTCAGGTGCAAGTTTTTTCATTCAGCTGGCTGTGTAAGCAACAATAATGTGAGGTGACCCTTTAATCCCTTTGTTTTATGGATTTTGGGCACATGAAATCTTCACATCTTCACTTGCATTTGATTGAGTTTAAAGGATTTGGCACCAGGAGGAGCTACTGTACGGTTAAATGAGTGTGTATTGCTCAGCTGGGAAGACCCTTATTAGGAAAAGACAATACAAGCTGAATGCTCTAGTGACAGCATCCCTGCCAGAAAAACAACATTAAAGGTCATTATTACAGCGGCTTTTGACTCACGTTCTCCTCAGAAGCAGCCTCCTGTGGCCATGCGAAGAATGACGGGGTCTTAGCATGCACAGAAACCTTTTGGGGAGGAGGTGAATCACTGGTTGTAAAAGATGTCTGTGTTCGCATCCTGTCTCGTGCTACAGTCAGGGTTTTTTTTGTAACCACAGCAACAAACTTTCCCAAACTTTAACCAAATTGCCTAAATTGATCTTTAGGTTGAACGACAGCGTAACTCCTGTCTGTAGGATTTTACTGTTTGACAGACTCGCTGGAGACATTTACTTCTCTTCATGTTTAACACTTCCAGCTTTAAGGCAGTGTGTGTGTACACAGACCCCTCCTCAGTTGTTCAGTCCTGCATATGAACCATGTCCTGCAGCGCGTCAGCAGGACATGTGTGTGTACATGTGAATTATATGTGTGGGGCATGTGAAACCAAGCACAGCCCTAAGCTCAGGGAGGCTGGCTGAAGTTCACCTCGGGATTTCTCGGGTTTCACTCGCTCAGTTCCTCCTAAACCTTTGCTTCTTTTCCTCCTGTCAGAACTTTGCCGTGTCCCATGAGGAGACAACCAGGGAGGCCATGTCAGACAGGGGAATTTTCAAAGCAGAGAAAGTCTTTATCAAGGACTCTGTGGATGGAGGAGAAGGAAACACAGGGATGAAACTTCAAGTAAGTACAACACGAGCACTCTCAATGTCATGTGCAAGCTATGACAGAGTGTTGACATATTACAGTATAGACATGTGTGTATGAGTGTGTGTGCTGTACAATGTGCAGCCAATTTATACAGAGTAAATATGTTCTCATCAAGTTGACATATACAATAAAACACTGTCAGGAGATACATTAAAAACTAACATCACTGTCCAGTGTGTGAATTTATTGCCTTTTCATTCTAACAGTTTAATTAGATCCGACTCATAATGTTAGAATAACATACTAAACTATTCACAGGGTCTGCTCTATAATGGGTTTATTTTAGTTCTCCTTTTACAGAGTGTCAGGTCATCAAAGTACTGTCTCTGAACAGATTAAACACGACAGACAGAACTTGTTCACTTCCTACAAATTTAATTGGCAGGTCACAACCTTTGCTTTATCTGTCTTTAAAAATAATTTGAAGTGACAGTCAGGGAAAGGAAAACCGCACTTTAGTTGCCATTTAATGAAAACGTTTTTGTTTTTTCAGTTAAAGCCGTCGCCGGATCACGTGAGTGTCTCTCAAACCAAAGCCTCTCCTTTGGTCAGCGCTCAGTCTGAAAATACGCCCGACCATGTGGCTGCCGGGACAGCCTCTATGGAAACAGCTGTTGATAAACACAGGGGCATTTCCCAGCCACAGTGTCACGATACCTCTGGACTCGCAGAGGGTAGCTCGGGTTTCTTTGCAAATAGAGTGTCTGTGTCAGAGGACAGAACGAGCCCGACATATTCTGCAGACCTGTTTCCCACCCCGGCCTCTTCCAGAGAGTCCATCCTCTCGGAGGGCTCGGACAAAGAGAAGAGCTGGTCTGCTGCACTGCCATCCTCTGTAGCCTCTCCTGCCTCTTTCAGCCGCACTGTCTCTCCCTGCTCGTCTGTCCTCTCTGGCATCTTCTCCCCTGCTGTCGTCCAGATCAGGAGACACTGTCTCGCGCCTGGCTCCAGTCTGATTCATATCCCTCAAAGCTGTTTCTCGTCCTGCGAAAGCCTGTCCTCCTCTGTCTGTCCCCAGTCCCCTCCTCCCCGGCACCGGCCTCCTCTCACCCGACTCTCCCTCCTCACTGCCATCCTGAGAAAAGGCCGTCTCCCCGTTCTGTCCCCTGCTCTGCAGAGGCCTTACACCCCCTGCTGGCCTGTCAACCCCGTGACCCTGTCCTTCTGTAACGCCTGCTCAGCAGCCTCCAGCGTGGCCTCCATTCCCCTGGAGCTTTCCTCCCAGTTCTCCTCATCGGCGTCTATAGATAGTCAGAGCCACATTCACAGGGAGCCTAAAAGATGCGTCACTGCTCCTCCACCTGTGCAGCCAAAGGAGCTCAGCAGAGCATGCACTCAAACTCAGTTGAAAAGGTGCTCGGAGCAGGTGCGCTCAAGCAGCACACCTCGATGGGAGCAGGTTGTTTCACCCCCGCCGGTGAAGAGCGGCGCATTTCCCCGAACTCCGCTCCCTCTGTTTTCCTCCAACTTCAAATCTGTTTCTGCACCAAAGCACGAAGACTGCGAAACCTTCAAAAAACTGCAACACACGCACATCTCCATTTCTAAGTCCCCTGAGCTGAAGCCCAGCAACACTCACATGCACCTTCAGGGCCACGCAGATAACAACGTTAAACAACACACCTCCCCATCCTCTAAACTAATGAGCAAACAAGAGACCTCTGCACCCCAGAAATGGAGTCACCCGCCAAATTCATCTCTCTCAAAGCTTCATGCGCTTTCCCAACAACTGAGATCTCCTCCTCAGCTTCAGCCTTCACGCTCACCCTGTGTCACAGACGCAGCATCACCTCTGCCTCCATCACACTACACCGCAGGAAGGTGTGAGGCGGGGAGGAGCTGCCCTGATTCCAAACATGCCCCGGCATCACAGGGTTTTCACAAAGCTCACTGCCTGTCTCCTTCCCGCCACACACCCCTCGTTTTCCCTGGATGGCCGTCACCCACCGGCTCCCCCGCGCCCTCTCCTGCTCCACCAATCAGAGACCTCACCCCGTCCCCTTCTCTATCGCTGCGCTCCACGCCCTCACCAAGGCCGGGGAGTGGAATATCAGACTGCGGTGACAGGGAGGGTAAAAAAAGAAAGGTAGCCGCTCTGCTTGCCGTATGCATGACTTGTTTAAACTGAGAATATTACTCAATATGTTCCCTGCGATATGTTGTTCTCCCACGCTATGTAGTTAAAAACAGATTTCCCTCATTTGATAGCTGGATATCACATGCTGTCCTCTGTGTGAGGCTGTTTTTAGATTTTTGCTCCCCTGGTTGATGTTGGTTTAGATCTTTGCTTCACAGAGATTCCAGTCATACTGAACATTTCTGGATCTTAATGATTAGCATATCTGAAATGTCAAAGCAAATTGATGCAGCAGCTTTTCAAAACTCTGGTTTCTAGGCCAAACATACAGCTTGAAGTAAAGTGACACCGTAAGTATAAACAACCAGAACTCCAATTTATGTAGTACAAGCAGGTAAATGAAACTGGACATGGGACACAGTCGTGTAGTTTTAGTAAGGAAAGGTTACAGTTCTCCAGTTACAGCCAAATTAATTATCAGAGCAGCGACAAGGCGATGCAGTTTCCAGCAGCATGAGAGCAGGCTGATAAGCTTCAGTATAGTTCTTGCCACTGGGTATCTTGAGTGCGGCTGACTGTTTTGCATGATTAGTAGCCTGCAGCTGTGTGAGATAAAGCATGCCATGTCAGAAAAAAGTAACACTTATGATGAATTTGCACAAAACATTCCACAAAGTCTATCTTTAGTAAAATGCAGACATTTGAGTTGTGAGTTAATTTATATTCATTGTCTCCTTGTCTATAAACTCCAGACACACAAGATCAAGTTAAGCTACAAGTCTCTCGCTGCAATTCCCACAAACACCCTTCTGTTGGATCAGCAGGTGAGTTCATTTATTTGACTTTAATCCCACAATCCTCTCGTTATCCCTGTTAAATATTCAGGCAAATGAGGTCCCGCTGTGAATTTGATGCAGGCACTCCAGCAAACGTTGCTATAGGGAGCACTATGTGAGGAATGTAAAATGGGAATAAACTCATAAACTGTAAAGTTTGCATTAAATCTTAAAGTCCCAACTTGTCCAAATTTCCAAAAATTGTTCGGCAACAAACGACAGAAAACTCATTTCAGAAGGATTTACGGTCAATGCTTTCGATATTGCACCTGAAAGACCTTTTAAACCTGAGTAGATGTCATGCTCAGAGAGACACAAAAACATGGCGTATTGCTGTGTTATTCACACGGCAGGTTAGAGCTGCAGAGGAGAGAAGGCTGTCTGTGAGGAATACAGAGTGGATGAATGTGAATCATCTGCAGGAAATGTTCGCTGCGTCTTCTGAGACTCACTCCAAGAAAAGCAGCAGCCTTGACAGGGAGCTCAGCCTGTTCACTCTGCTTTGCCTTCACAGACAATAGACGAGCAGGTAGAGAGTGAAGAGGCGCCGTGTGACATGAGGGCCAGAGGTGTTTCAGCGGACAGAGGTGCTGCAGACACGCACGCTGAGGTATAACAACGCACATGGCGGCTGGTTTTCACTGCACTCTCCACACGACACCAATAACGCTCTGCTTCCTACAGATGTGCTCACCCGCCCAACTCCGGCAACAGTCGGAGGAACTATACGCAGTTATTGATGAGATATTGGCGAGCTCCACTCCAGTGAGTTCAATCAAATACATCTTATAAAATTGAACGTGTGTAAATGTTGATTTTAAAAGTGATTTAATGGGCTAATTTTTGCCATCTTTATGTTCCTAACATCCCATCCACTGCAGCCGTCCAGGTCATCGACTCCCAGCGCTGGTCTGCAGGTAAAGTTTCTTTAGCAGCATGTGACACATATGGAAAGCTCATAAATTATTAATTTCCCCCTGAAGTTTCTTTGAGAAATCGTCCTTGGAAATATGCTTATTTGCTGTTACGTGAAAAGATCGATTTCACTCTTGTGTCTGTATTGGAAATATGAAGCTGGAGCAGAAGTTGATTCACTTACCTAACAAAACAAAACCAGAAATTAAAAACAATATCAACAATTTATGGGTTTACAGGGTGTGTGATAAAATGCATGGTAATTAATGAGTTTTAGAGGTGCTGGTAGGAGGATTTTACCTTTATTACCAGAGCCAGGCTAGCTGTTTGTCTTTATGCTAAGCTAAGTTAACCGGCTGCTGGCTCCAGCTTCATATTGAATGGACAAGTATGAGAGTTTTCTCAACCTTCTCATCTAACTCTCTGCAAACTAGTCCTTTAAATTTAGAAAATCTCTATCATCTTGCTGCACATTTACTTGAACTGTGTCCCTGTTGTAACTTATGGAAACACGGCCTCTGTTCTGTTTTACTGAAACACCAACTGGTGAGATTAAGGTGAATTCGACTGTATAATCATTGGCACAAGAAAGACATCTGGTCATTATTCATCAAAGAACTTGTGCTTTCCAGAGAAGTGTGTGCGCAGTATATAAGAAAAGAGTAAGTTCACACTGACATCAGTGTGAATATAGATGCTAAGAATAGATAAATGACAAAGTGTAAATTTCAATCGCTGGTGAAGAAATGAGAAAGTACTTTCTACACGAGATGACCAGCCTATCACTCGTGTAGGTCGTCTGTGCAAGCACGTTATTACAACCCATGTTTTCTAGTGGCTGTAGTAATTATGATCAGAGTGAAGGAGGAAGTCAGGTTATGTAAGGAGCAGAAAGTCCACATACGGAGGAGGTGGGGTGGATGGACGGGTCAAACAAATACAGGACTTTCACCCACCCACTTTCACCCACGTTACTGTTTACGCTGACTTTTGACCCAAAGTCAACGTAAACAGTAATGTCCTTATTTTAACCCATCTTTTCCTAAATCTAACGAAACGTCGATGATGGGAGTCACTGGCAATCAGCCCCTTCATGTGTTTGGGTATGAGAAAGCATAACACTTAAGCTTAAGAACAAGTAAATACGAAGACACTGTACAATTCTGCTCTGCTTCACTACTCATGGTCTTTAAAGATCGGATGGGTCCATGAGATTTGTCCACCAAGGATTTCTGTTCATCTTCCTTTTAGTCATTTTCAACAGTCACATATTTGAAGTGCCGGATGAATAGCGGATATTTTTATATATATATATTTCCCCACCAGATGAGGTTTGTGTAACTTGTTTGGTTTCAGTCTTGCCTTTCTTTTTCACTTTCAGCAGAACAACTCTTCATTTCCGAAATCCTTGGGCCGTGAAACCAAATATGTGAGTAACATTAGGCTGGTCTGTTGAAATAAAGGAAACAGGATTCTCAGGACAAAAGTAACAGCCCACGTTGGTTCTGCTTATTTAAAAGGCTTATTTAGAATTTAAACCAAGTACAAAAGACCACAAGATAAGTTAATTAAATGTGAGAAGGTGCAACACAACAGAGGGTGGATGTTTGTGCACATCCACCACCATGCTTAATAACAAACTACTGTTAGTACTAGTCTGCTTTCTGTAATCAATTCATTGTGGCAAATACATATTTCTTTCATTTTTCATGCGCAAATTTATTATAAATGGATTATAAAGTATCTTACTGAATTCACAAAATGTCCAGAGATGAGTTTTAATTATTTCATACTTTTGCTTGCCTTTACATAAAACCTGCAGTACTTCAAGTGCTTTCTTATATCAGCATTTCAGCTTTGAGAGATACTAATTACTACTTTGATGTATTATTTTCACACTATTTATTCAGGCATCTTTATGCAGCTTGCACCCTTCTACCGGTGTGGAAAGAAGCCATATGGATCCTAGAAAGGTACACATTCAATTATTATTGGATCAAGTTTAGGCAACCTCTACAACATTGATAATGCTAAGAGTCTGGGAAAGCTGCTTGAGAGGATGAATATTCTGAATCTGTTTAATCACCTGTGTCCAGACGAAGCCTGGGGTTATTCGCCCAATGACGGCCATTCCAAGACTGAGGGTGGAGGACGGAGAAGAATTTCATCCAAACCCCTTCAGGCAGTCTGACATCAAGCAAACCTTAACTGACAGCAAAAAGGTATGCCGGTGGCATTAGTTCACACTGCAGTGCAGGGACCTGTATAAATCTGTTTTCAAACCCACACAGTAGTTATAGGTTAAAGTGACACCAATATTTCAAAATCTGTCTTTTTTTAGAATAGAACTGGAGTTATGTCCAGTAACTATTCATCACTGTGAAGAGTTTGCAGTTTTAAACATGTAGTTACGGTTGTGAAATGGTCACAGTTTGATTAGGTTTAGGCACCAAAACTTGATTAGGTTTAGGCAAAGATCATGATTTGTGTTTGTTTATTATGGAAATTAAATTACATACTTAAGATAACTTAAGTATGTGGTGTAAGTTGAGTACATTGCAAAAGTGAAAAAAGAGTCGATGCTGACTTTCTCC
Organism: Chelmon rostratus; assembly: GCF_017976325.1. NCBI lineage: Eukaryota > Metazoa > Chordata > Actinopteri > Chaetodontiformes > Chaetodontidae > Chelmon > Chelmon rostratus. The sequence continues at coordinate 12,182,137 of NC_055668.1, read as the reverse complement.
TGGGTGAAGGTCCCACCCATCCACCCAACATTCTCCATACTTTGTTGCTCTTTATAATATCACTTGTTATCAGATTTACTCCTGTCATAATTACAATGGCCACTAGATGCAGTAATATTAAATGTAAATATGGGCCACAATAAGCTACTTGCACAGATGACGTATACATACATTCATTTCTTTGGTCTGTTTCGAAAAACCTCTTTGTTCTTGCGAACAGGAATTGAAAATAGAAACAGTTGGGATAATGTAAGTACAAAACTCAACAAAATATATAACAGAAGTTTAGTTGTTTTTAGACATTTTAGTTCAGAAATGTTACATATTATACCTTCAACAAACTTTTAACAAAGGTTGAACCCAACCCAAAATCAATTGTAGATTGAGCAACAGGCAAGTGTCTGTGTTGAGATTGCTTCAAATATCTATCAGGTGTAACAAATTAAAGTCCTGGATAAAATGACTGATGTGATGTTGTGGAGATGTGGACAGCCTCCATCCATCTATTTAACTGAGGCTGCCTCCTCTATGACAGCGTCAATAACATATTAAGCTTAAAGCTCTCTGGTGTTTTAGAGTAACAGACTCAGGTTTTTGTTATAACTTAAAGAAACTGGATATCTTCTATAGTATGACCTGCAGCAGCCAAGTGTAGCTGTGTAGGTCCTGTTCATCATTATTTTGCTGAAAAGTTCATTAATTCCAAAGAAATCAGATGATTTCCTGCAGACAGCCGTTTCACCTTCTCCTCTCCTGTTGTTTGATATTTCACCACATCGTCTGTCTCGTTAACCGGCCTTGTCAAATCCCGAGAGGGCAATTCTGCTTCACAAACTGCTGAGATTGTGACGTGTTTTCCAAACCTCTTCTGTCAAACAACTTAAACCAGAGAGCTTTAGACAGTTGCTTCTTCCCAGCTTTTCATCTTCTTGGAAGACCGGGACGCAGGGTGTTTGGTGGAGTGTTTGTGCACAGGGATAAAGCGGTTCAGGGGATTTCATTGTTTTGCTCCACTGTTTGTCACCATCACAGTTCATTGTAACCAACATGGATTCAACTACAAACTTCTACCACACTCTTTCAAGTGGAGGAGTTTCTGATAAAACATTTTGGGTTAAATATAATTTTTAAAGTGTTATATTGAAGAAATAAAACTTCTAAACTTCTAAACTTCTGACAGCGACTGCTCATGTTAATTGCTCTTTACTCCCTCTGCCTCACTGAATGTCAGTAACAGGTTTAGTTTTCCTGCTGATGAGAGTAAACAGTTTGGAGAAGGAGATCAGGAGAATAGCTGAATGTGTTGCATTTTATCAGCCAAACCTTTTTCTTTTCATTGACAGCTATGACAGATGGTAAAATATTGTTCCACATCACAACTGGAATGAATAATTACCTTAGTACAAACTTCCTTATCGTGCCAGTTTTCATTGCCCATCTCCTTTTCTCACAATGTGACAGGTGACCAGAAAATAATTTGAATCATTTGTACCACCAGTGTTAATTGGTATATATCAAATTAATACTGAAGGCCACTACAGCGTGAAGAAAGGTTAGTCTCCTTCACACTGAGCTGTCAGCACAATTATAATCTCAGTCTCGTTCATTTGTTGAATATGTGAACTTCAGTAAATGTCAGGGTCAAATTGATTGGCAGTCAAGAACAAGATTTTCAGATACACAAGGAACTGATGAGACCGCGGACACTTAAACCATAATCACGTGAGCAAGTGCACGCTTTCGGCAATCTTCCACATCAGAGAGGTTTTTAACTCGTCAACGCTCTTGACGTGTTTGACGCTGAAAACACTGTTTTCCCTCTGAAGGGCAGCTATTTCGTTCTTGAGAAACAACAAATAGCAGCATTACTGATGGATAGATTATTGATAGCTTATTTCCAAGGCTATCCTTGTGAAACATTAGTATGCAGAGTGTTTGGATCCACAAGCTGTGACATTTATATTCAGTGTGATTCAATTAGCTCGCCTGTTTTTCTAGTGAGGACGGCCCGAATATATATGGTGAGAAGCGTTATCTCAGCTCAGTTCTTAGTCTTGCAATGTTGTCTTGTTAGACTCTTGAGGTGTTTTATCACAGCAAGTGAAACATAGAGTTATTTGAAACAAACCAGCAGTAAAATTAACTAATTTTATTTCACTACAGGGTGTTTTTTTCTATTTCCATTAGTGGCAATGACGAGTGTGCCCAGCATGAAAAAAACAGTTTTCTAATTTTTGAGCAATACATATGACTGCTGTTACATGAAAAAACAAAATAAAACAAAAAAAAAATCCCGCATATTTTTGGCAATTAGCTATTAAAATGACACCCGTTGTTTGTGGCCCGTTGGGTAACATCCCAACCGCTACCTTTTAGTCGAAATAGATTTTTGCTTCAACTCACCAAAAGAGTTTAAAAGACAGTTTAAATAATAATAAAAAAAATAGTGGACAATGTTTTTGCATCAGAGGATTTTTGAAGAATCCTTTGAAGAATTTATTTTATTTTACCTCTCAGTGTCTTTTCCAGCTTCCTTTATTCATTAAGAATGAAACCAGAGCAGGAAAGAGGCGCCTTTCTTTATGGTTTTGTAATTCTAATCATGCCAGCATCATCTCAGAACTCAGTTTTCCTTCACTGTGTCTCTGTGTTTCATATCTCAGTCATTTGTGTATTCTGGGTTTAGTTTTCTCTGCTCTGCTGCTTTGTTATGCTGCCTGCAGACTTTTTCCTGCTTTGATTTAACTTGGGTGTGTCTCAAGTAGAAAAAACAAGAATATAACCATCTGTTGCAAAAGATGATCTAATATAAGAGCCTGTCTCATTCCCGGGGCATCAAATACTGATCTTTGTCACATCCCTTGGAAGCATTTGCATAAGATGCACTGAGCCTTCAGCTAACTCCAATGTATGCTCCTGCAGCAGAAGGAGCAACGAAGTCCTTAGAGAGGTGGAGGTCAGGGCAGCACTTTCACCCAGAGCTTTGTGTGAAAACCACAAGTGAAACCAGGTAGTTTTGGTGCCTAAACTTAAACAAGTTAGACCTCAAGGATACAACTATGGATTTTGGCAAGTAACACTTAATTTAAATAAAACATGTAACATTTAATATGATGAACTGTAAAGACACAAAAGTGTCTCAACTTAAATAGAAGTTTATCTGCTGCCTTCACACTGTGTGTAATTCAACTGATTTACCAGGCCGATGAAAATGTGCTACTGCTGTGTTTGTACAAATCCTTTTTTTTTAGCTTTAATGTGGACATTTTCACTCTTTGTCAGCTTTATTAGACAATTTCTGTATCACTAACCCATGCAAGTCTGCAGTCAACCCTATGAGAAGCACAGTCACTGGATCCAGCCCCAGAGGTATCACTATTTCACCGCTGAACTAAAAGTAGATCAACACTTTTCCTTTTGTTCGACAGGTGACAATGCCTGTGATGTTCATTTCATGGATGTGAGAGATGAGAACAGTCTCATGAGTATAGCATGAGACTGACAGGTATTAACCTCAGCGCAAACAAAATCCTATGTAGTCATAAAATGGTTTTGATAAACAAGTTGCGATTCGCTATATGTGTACATTTTACGACCTCTGGCCTTCACTTCCAAACAATGTGAGCATGATGATGGAGAAATGTGTCCATCTGTGTGTGTGTGTGTGCGTGTGTGTGTGTGTGAATACACAGCACATTAAAAATTGCATTGAGTGCACCGCACTGGGCTAAATGAATGAACGACTTAATGAAATACGTTTATTTGCATTACACAGCAGATCCATCTCCCAGTGAGTACTTAAGGGTCAGAAGGTCAACATGTTGATGACTGTTGCACCTGGTGTGCATGAAAACACTTTCCACTGCAAGCTTTGGTGCATTCATGGGATTCTGGGGTGCTACGGCACAATTACATCTGTTCAGGAAAATGCTGATATTTTGATGTCTTTCTAGTAGAAGAATGAATTGGTCCAGGAAATGTTTAGCCTCAGTGAACACAGAAGAGTGGAAAAGGTCAAAAGTTTGGGCACAAAGTGGCTCTGGTGCACAAACTTACAGCTTTTAACCACTGTGTTATTTGAATTTTCTATTGTCACATGTGTAAAAAAAAAGATGCAGCTGCAAGGTAACGCTAACCATTTTCTCCTGCATCCAGTGGTTGTGCTGGAGAGGCAAAACATGCTTACCTCGACCCAGGCTCTGCACTGATATTTATGTTTTCATCCTCCTTCTGTAAGACATCAAGATAATTTTCAAAAGAGCTAGTAGAGTATTCATATTCAAGGACTGATAGTGAGAAAGCTAAACAGCAGCGCTCTGGAAATTAGTGATGCTGTTTGATATGGCTTGAGTTTAATAATCAAGGTATGCAACACCTGCTCTCACTACCTAAACAAATGTCACATTGGTTTGGTGCATTTACATTGTGTTGATAAGCAGTAAAGGCATCCCAAAAATTCTTTCTTTCCAATATGGTGAAGCATTAATCCTTTTGGACAGAGAAATGGTAGAAAAACTGAGAAATTGTGGAAAATGATAGTAATAAATGCTGCTAAACACGATATGGTAATGCAACCATACATCCGTATATCTCTTAATGTTTAGACATGCAAAGAGACTCAACACCACAGTTTTAGTAGAATGGAACAAAGCAGGTGACTGCAGTCACCACCCAATCCAGAGAGATAACTGTCATTTATGATCAAATAGACAATGAATATTCATCCCCATGCAAACCCCAAGAAGCCTCAGGGAGAACTTATATTATAGCAATTTCACCATGGGATGAAATCAGTCTCAGCGGGAAGTCAACCTCCAGAAACCGCTGGAACCTGTAATTGCTGCTGCTTCTTTTACATAAATGCATGAACAGTTGTGTCCTTTTCTTTTTCAGGCAGAGGCAGGAAAAGATTTTTATACAAGTTCAAAAGGCCAAACGTTGAGTGAGCAGAGCAAGCCTGAAAGAAGAGCTCCGTTCTCGGTGTGTGACCTGCAGATTACTGAGCCTGAGGACCAGATCAGTCACCCCGTCAAAGACGCTTCAACACCTTTCAGTCCAACTGAGGGGCGGATGGAAGCTCATATTTAAAGCATCGACACTAATTATCTGCTATGACACAATCAGTACTGAAAACGACTACTCAGTTAAAGGTGGAATGACAAGTTAATTGGACCTTTTTTGAATTAGTGAATGAGTGCATGTCCATAATGCAAGAGTATTTGCAGTAAGGATGTAATGCCTCACAGAAATGATAAAAATGACCTTTCCCTCAGCCTCTCTTAGCTACATACACAGTTTACAAAGATAACGAGGCAACTTTAACACTTCTTCATTTGAGACAGAGGTGGTCAAAAGCTGACAGTCTAGCAGACAATCATCAATTTTGCCTACTACCCCACATATGAATCTTGTCAGCTCGGGTATCACTGTTGAATTAAAACTGTTTCAATAATGTGTAGTAAATGTGTAAACAGCTTTTTCTCTCAGGAAACTAACTGTACAACAAGAAATGAACAATTGCCACATGTGTGTAGTACGGTTACATCAGGACCCCGTGGTCCAGTCGAGGCAGGGAGCGTCAATTACACGCCATCACAGCTACAGCGTAATGAGAGACCAGAGACCACGCACTACTTTGTGGGGAAAACGTTGCACATTTTCAAACAGGCATTCATAGTGCTGCAGCCGGCCGTACACATGAAAGTGACAGAGATAGTTGTGTAAAGGATTTCAAAAAAAGAGATCTTGAGAGAAGTTCAACCCCTGCTGGCTTTCTCACACTTCACAGCTGGCCAATTAGGGCATGTGGAGAGATGAAAATCTTGACAGACCTGCTGTGCCCATTTATGGCAGCTAAACTATGATTGGACAACTGCTTCTTTGAGGGACGGGTTTGGTGAACTATCAATTGGTGCAAAACATCAAAGATCAAAGAGAGAAACTTCAACTGTGATGTGACCCTGATTTTTTGTAAGTAAGTATAAACTATTTGAATTAAGAAAGCGAAAAGGAAAAAGCTTTTGGCCTTGAATGTGTCTTACAGGCTGTAGAATCCACAGATAATCAGCTAGTGAAGGGTCATTGTAGTATAGCATAAAGGTCATGCATGTATGTAACTCATTCACCTCTAAAGAATAATATTTTAGTATAATTAAGTGAGTAAAAACTTTGATATGTAATAAAAGGCTTGCCTATCTTCCTCTATGGTCTGAATTTTACACCCTTCTGTTATTATACACGCATATCCATATCTAAAAAGACAATTCCACGCAAATCACAGGAGAGTCTGCTTGATAAAAGGTATAAATTATGCAACTGAACAAAAATGGGTATGCAGACATCTCATTCATGGTTGGGACTTTTCAAAGAGCATACAGACAGAGTTTTTATTTGCAGAGCAGCAGTGCTTTGGGCTGGTCATTCACACCTGATTAGAGGCCCTCAAAGAAAATCTCTTCAACCTGGAGAAAAAATGGGAATGAAAAAGGTGTAGGTGAGTGAGAGCGTCCTCAACCTGCTGTGGGCCTCACAGTGATGCAGTGGTTCAACAGCAAATGTGTACCCATAATCAAAGTCAATTGCATTAATGTTGACATTTTCCAGGGGTTTGTTGACTGAAATCCAAATCAAAAGTCAATACATCCACCCATTGTATGTTTCCTCCTGTTAGCAACCTGACGGCTAGCCTGCAGGTGACAGGAGCCAGTGTTAGTTTGCTAGTTAACTAACATCAGTTGACACAAAGGCTGTCCATATGCAAACATACATCCCTGCAGTTGCTCATGACATGACTTTGAACTCCACAGCATAGAGAGCTACCATTTTGTTGGACTCTTTCATTTGTCCGTTAGTCACATATGAAAGATGTGTAGCGCTCTTAGCGTTTACAGATATATGCATAATTCACCTTTGTACACTTGTGTTCAGTTCTGTGTTAATTCGTAGGTTTTAATGTTTCACTGCGCATAATACGTGCGGTCACTTTAAGAGTTCTGGTTATGATATGTTCCGGTGATGTTTACACATGCAGCATTACTGTTCATGCGCAGCGCCATGTTTTAACGGTGTTGAAAAATGAATAAATGAGACTCACGCCTCCGAGTCGAAACGTGAGAAGTATCCTGCATTATCTTTACAAACAATGCCACTTCCACACTGGTGACCCCGAACGAAGTTTGTTTGCTGGACGTATCCAGATCGCCTAACCATGACGGCCAATGCTGTATCTCTCAAGCTCCCCGAATTCTGGGAATCCTCGGCTTCTGCATGGTTTGCTCAGACGGAAGCACAGTTTGCCTTGCGTGAGATTACCGCCGACGACACTAAATACTACTACGTGGTGTCTGCCCTCGGAAGTTCCACGGCATCGAGAGTGGTGAGCCTTCTTAAACGTCCTCCTACGACAACAAAGTATGAAACACTGAAGAGACTTCTGCTTAAAACTTTTGAACTGTCTGACGCAGAGAGAGCCAACCGGCTTTTCTCTCTTCAAGGGCTCGGCGACAGTAAGCCCTCCGAGTTAATGGACCGCATGCTCGACTTGCTGGGGGACAACAACCCGGATTTTCTGTCATGCACCTTTTCCTGCGCCAACTGCCTACACACGTGAGAGCTGCTTTGGCCAACACTGCGACCACTGATTGCAGAGCACTGGCCGCGGAGGCTGATAAGTGTTTTCTGGCTTCTCAGCAGCCCTGTGCAGCAACCCTCCTCCCTGCAGGGGGCGTCTCCGAGACAGGGGATGATCACCTACTCATCGCAGCAGCAGCTCCTCGTCGTCAGCAGCCTTCAGGTCAGCATTCTTCAGGTGTGTGTTTCTACCATGCGAAGTTTGGCCCCAAGGCTAAACGTTGCCGCTCTCCATGCAGCTACAGTGGAGTGGGAAACTTCAAGGCCGGCGCTCACTAGTGGCCGTGAGTGTCGGCCATACTGGCAGGCTGCTCTTCATCCGCGACTCCATCTCTGGCCGGCGTTTCCTCTGCGACACAGGGGCACAACGGAGCCTTCTGCCTGCTTCACAGGTGGACGTGGTGGCTGATACCCACGGCCCCCCCATGGAAGCCGCCAATGGCAGTCCCATCCGTACGTATGGCACAAGACACGTTGAACTGTGTTTTGGGGGGCAGCGTTTTGGCTGGGACTTTGTGACGGCCAAGGTGGCCGTACCACTCTTAGGGTCCCCCTTTTTATGTGCGTATGGACTGTTGGTGGACGTTAAAAATCACCGCTTGATCGACGCTGTCACTTTCTGCTCTTATGCATGCATGCCCACTGACTCTGACACAGTGCACTTTTCCAGTCTGCTCTCTAACACGAACGATTTCCAGCGGCTGCTCGCCGAGTTCCCAGCACTCACGCAACCCACCTTCTCCTCCACCACTGCCAAGCACGGCGTCGAGCACCACATAGCCACCGCTGGCCCGCCTGTGTACGCCCGCGCTCGGCGCCTCGAGCCAACGAAACTTGCAGCAGCAAAGGCGGAGTTCGAGGCCATGGAGCGCTTGGGGATTGTTCGACGCTCTAACAGTCCTTGGGCCTCACCCCTTCACCTCGCTGTCAAACCTGGGGGAGGCTGGCGCCCTTGCGGCGATTACCGGCGGCTCAACAACGCGACAACGCCTGACCGCTACCCAGTTCCGCACATCCAGGATTTTTCTGCACACTTGGCTGGTAAAGTGATTTTTTCAAAGGTGGACTTAATCAGAGGTTATCATCAGGTGCCCGTGCACCCCAGCGACATCCCAAAAACAGCTGTGATCACACCTTTTGGGTTGTTTGAGTACCTGCGCACACCTTTTGGGCTCAAGAATGCAGCTCAAACTTTCCAGCGGCTCATGGACTCTGTGCTACGGGACCTGCCTTTTGTTTTTGTGTACCTTGATGATGTCCTTGTGGCAAGCTCATCCCTGTCAGAGCACATGTCACACCTTCGCACACTTTTTGAGCGACTCACGGAGCACGGGCTCATAGTCAACCCAGCCAAGTGCGAGTTCGGCCTGTCCGCCATTGACTTTCTGGGACACAGAGTCACAAAGGACGGGATTGTCCCTCTCCCATCGAAGGTGGAAGCCATCACCACTTTTCCACGCCCAGTCACTGTCAAAGCCTTACAGGAGTTTCTTGGCATGGTTAATTTTTACCACCGTTTTCTGCCCAAAGCCGCCCAAACCATGCGACCCCTGTATGAAGCTTTAAAAGGCGGAAAACCTAAACGTGCAGTGGACTGGACAGCAGAGAGGGACAAGGCCTTCGCGGATGCTAAGGTGGCCCTGGCTAAGGCCGCAATGTTGGCACATCCTGCCCCCTCCGCCCCAATTGCACTCACCACGGACGCCTCAGATTTTGCGGTGGGTGGGGTCTACGAGCAGTGGGTGGGTAACGCTTGGCAGCCTCTGGCCTTTTTCAGCAGGCAGTTGCGCCCCAGTGAACAGAAGTACAGCACTTTCGACAGAGAGCTACTTGGCGTGTACCTGGCCATCAGACACTTTCGTTCACTACTGGAAGGGCGCCGGTTCACCGTTTTTGTGGACCACAAGCCACTGAGTTTTGCCATGTCCAAAGTCACTCAGCCATGGTCGGGCAGGCAGCAGCGTCAGCTCACATACATTTCTGAGTTCACGACGGACATTGTACACATCTCAGGAAAGAACAACCATGTCGCGGACTGCCTCTCCCGTGCGCTGGCGGGGGCAGTCCACCTCGGCCTGGACTACAGCAGCATGGCAGCAGATCAGGCCACAGACCCGGACGTGCAGGCTTGCCTCTCATCCACAACTAGTCTACAACTGCAAGAGGTGGCGTTCGACGATGCTGGCACCACTCTGCTTTGCGACATCTCCATGGGCTCACCAAGGCCTGTTGTGCCTGCAAAGTGGAGGCGGACTGTGTTTGACGCCGTCCACGGCCTCTCGCACCCAGGCACCAAAGCCTCGCAGCGGCTGGTGGCAGAAAAGTTTGTGTGGCATGGGCTTAAGAAAGACGTGAGGGACTGGGCGAGCACTTGTGTGGCATGCCAACGTGCTAAGGTACACCGTCACACAAAAGCTCCACTGGAGTGCTTCGAAGTGCCGGAGCGGCGGTTTGACCACGTCAACATTGACCTAGTCGGTCCACTACCACCCTCACAGGGCTACACTCACGTGTTGACGATGGTAGACAGGACCACACGGTGGGCAGAGGCCGTTCCACTGTCCTCCACAACGTCAGCAGACGTTGCACGTGTGTTCATTGGCACCTGGGTGTCCCGTTTTGGCACCCCGTCAGACATTTCCTCAGACCGTGGTGCTCAGTTTACTTCCGAACTTTGGAACGCTGTCGCTGAAAACCTGGGAGTTAAACTACACCGTACTACGGCCTATCATCCCCAGAGCAATGGCCTCTGTGAGCGTTTCCACAGATCCATGAAAGCCTCCCTGCGGGCCAGTTTGAAGGACAGTTCGTGGGCAGACAGGCTCCCCTGGATCATGCTTGGCATCAGGACAGCGCCGAAGGAAGACCTGCAGACCTCCTCAGCAGAGCTGGTTTACGGCCAGCCATTGCGGGTCCCTGGGGATTTCATGCCTAGCGCCACAGCCCCTTGGTCAGCCACACACCAGCGGTCTAACCTATTAGACAATGCCAGGCTGTTTGCTCCACTCCCTACGTCCTGCCATGGTTCACCGAACACTCATGTCCCCAGTGGCCTACAGTCCACTGAATACGTTTTCATCCGTGTGGATGGTCACCGTGGGCCTCTCCGCCCACCTTATGAAGGCCCTTTCCGTGTCATAGAGACAGGGGACAAGCACTTTGTGATAGACGTTGGGGGCAAACAGGAATGTGTGTCTGTGGACCGTCTTAAACCAGCTCACCTGGATCTAGCCAGGCCAGTTGAGTTGGCACAACCCCCAAAACGAGGCCGTCCCAGGGTTAGGCCTCCGCCGCCCGCCCCTGTTACGCCAACGCCTTCCTCCGGGGCTGCCCCACAGGCAGTTGCATTGCCTCCCATTCCATTACCTCCCATTCAGCGGAGCCGCTGTGGACGTTTGATTCGCCCGCCTAATCGTTAAATTGTTTCTCAGGTTTTGATTATCAATGACTTGTGTCTCAGGTTTTGATTGTACAGTGAATTCTGGGGGGACATGTGTAGCGCTCTTAGCGTTTACAGATATATGCATAATTCACCTTTGTACACTTGTGTTCAGTTCTGTGTTAATTCGTAGGTTTTAATGTTTCACTGCGCATAATACGTGCGGTCACTTTAAGAGTTCTGGTTATGATATGTTCCGGTGATGTTTACACATGCAGCATTACTGTTCATGCGCAGCGCCATGTTTTAATGGTGTTGAAAAATGAATAAATGAGACTCACGCCTCCGAGTCGAAACGTGAGAAGTATCCTGCATTATCTTTACAAACAATGCCACTTCCACAGATGCTTATTTTTCCAGCCTAGGTCTGCTTGTGTTCTACTTATCAGGGAAGAAATAAAACATTCAGGATCTACTGGACAAGCAGGATTCAGGACTGCTTTATTAGTTCAATACAGCATGCTAGGATTTGTAGCTCAATTTGATATAAAGGATGACTTTTGGCATTAACAAACAAATTTAAGACTGATTCAAGGACTGATGGATTATTGGATGGAATATGATGGAGTATCTCTGATGGCTGGATTAGAGAAAGTTTGACTGAAATAGTTGATAACTGAGCTGTGATTCCAACAGTAAAGATGTAATGCTGCTGTTCACAGTCTCTTCTGCTTACCCCTTGCTGAAGAAGATTCAGTCGTCCTAATGTGTCCAGATTAAGAATCTGTAATTGGCCAATTTTCAGAGTCTAGACAGCTATATAAAGATTTTGGTATCCATGGCAACGAGTAGAGGGCCAATCTCATTTCACTCTTGTTATGCCGTCTTGCACCACTGTGGCCTTGGGAACATGTGCACACATGCACACTGAGCATCGGAGTCAGCATCAAAGTACATCAAAACACAGTTAGTCATGCTGACATTCTGCAGCCCCGTTTGAAAAACAGCAAAAAAAAAAAAAAATCAAAGCATCGACATATAGTAACCATAGAAATATGACGGGAGTAGAACATAATTCAAACATATTGTTCAAACATACACAAATGAAAGTCAAACATATACCTACATAAACATTAACGTATGATCGAGAAAAACCTTGATAAATGTTATGCTATTTTTGTATTTTCAGCCAAGTTATGAAATATTTAATAATAAACTAAATTGTGCAACAGACTCCTTCGTTTTGCTCCTGAAAAGTGGAAAAACACAAAATGCTGCACAAACTCATAAACATACCACGACCCTGATTTCATAAAAAGTTGGACACTTTATAAAACATAAAGCAGAATGTGATCAATTCTAATAACCTATAAAGTACAAAGACAACATATTTCATGTTTTACCCCATCAACAGATTTTTGTAAATATCATCATATTCTGAACTTGATGCAGCAACATGTTTCAAGGCGGGACAGGAGCAGCAAAAAACTGATGGAACGCTCCAAAAACACCTGTTTGGATCATTCCACAGGTAAACAGGTTGATAGGTAACAGGTGATAGAATCATGATTGGGTATGAAAGGAGCATCCTGGAAAGGCTCAGTCATTCACAATCACACAATCAAGGATGGAGCGAAGTTCACCACTTTGTGAACACATGACTGTATAAAGGATGCTACTACATGGGCTCAGGAACACTTTGTAAAAACAGTTCATTCTGTTTTTATTTATGTTTTACAGTGTCCCAACTTTTTAGGAATTGGGGTTGTGAGTTGCAACATCGTCTTCAACGTTTTAAGCAAGATCACTGTATCATTTTTGTTTTGCACAACTTTAGAGGGAAAAAGAAAAGAAGCACCATGCAAAAGAGATTTAAGCTCTCTGGTAACTTTTACCAAGGTCCCTGAGCTTACGTGATGAAAATTTAAAATCTTATCGAAAAAATCAGCAGCCATGGGCTCCTCTGCGCAGCTGCCTCGCTCTGAAAATGAAAATAACTGATGCCCAGGAAGCAGGAGAAGGTTGTAAGAAGACAGCAAAGCTTTATCAGGCAGTAGTTTCCTCAGTTCATATTGTAATGGTCAAGCTGTGTGTCAAAGCAGCCACAGCAACGATACAGTCAACAACATGGAACTGATGCATGAGAACTGCAAGCAGAGGAAGAGTGAGAGACAGAGCCTGGATCTGTTTCTGTTTGACTGGTACCAAAGACTCCAGTCTGCAGTGCGCTTCATACACTTCACTGATAAACTGCAGAAATGCAGTGTAACACTAGGCTGCACGATCAAAGAAAATCTTTACATCACGCCGACACCTCTGCCCATATTCTCACGCTCTCTCCACATGAGCCCTCTCTCTCTGACTGTCCCTCTGCTGTGAATCTGCATCACACTTTTCTTTAATCAATTGATGGTTTTTATGGCCTGGTTTTACCCCTTCAGCACCCCTATTTCCTGCGTCTGATGTTTTGAGTGATACATTTCCGACTTACAACACTCACATGTTAATGTATGAAATACAAAACATGTTTTGTTGTAAGCAAATTAAAGCTATGTTTGCAGTTGGTGTTACTCATCAAGCTACATCCATTGCTGCTGCATTTTTCTCTCAGGTGTCTGAGGCGACTCGTGTTTATGTCCTGTTTTCAACCTTCTTCTTCTTCTACTCTGTTTATTATAGCCATGCTTAACATAGTTTATACCACCAACTTCTGTTGAAACTACGCTTTGCAAAGCCTAGTTTATCCGCTCTAAACCAGTTTATGGAAAAGCGCCTAATTCACATTTTCTTTTTTAAGTCTTTTTTTGCAACATTTCAAATTTTCACTTCAAATTCACTTGACAAGAGGTAGACAAATGTGTTGAATGCATTCGTCCTGCTGGTTTTAACATATTCTGTAATTCTTTGCAGACCACAGTGCACCACAGAGCATGTCTCTATCATATAAACTAGTTGACATGAATTGAATGGTAATCATCACTGCACTCATCTTAATTAGAAACTCACTAAATCATGAGAGGTCTTACATGTAAAACTTGTGTTAAATACCTGCAGACAGCCTGAGCTGGAGCCGAAGCAGCATTTTTAATCTGTAGGTGTCGTAGATGAGGTAAAACTTTTCTTCATATTTAAGCCATTTGAAATTCTTTGCCAGGAAAGACTGCTTTGTAATAAATTGTCCATTATGTGTTTGCTGTAGCATCCTTTCCTTTTCACCTAAGTTATTCTAGTGAAGCTGTATCTGCACTCTTAAACACTTTAAGTCAGTGCACGCAATCATGAAAAAGGCAAAATACACAGACACATCTATTTATGGTCGTTGCCATGGTTGCCAACTGTTCCGACATGTTCACATTAAACAAAAAAGAAAAAAAAAAGACTTGTGTCAATAATTATTACATAACCTCCATTTACTGTTCAAGGTTGATGTTGTACTTGTCTTTTGTGTCAGACCCGGATCCGTCAGTGTTGCCCTCTGCTGAAAATACATAATGAAAACCTAATGGTCACCACTCCTGAAAGTCTTTGTGCTGCGTTATATTGACTAGAGTGTATTTTACTGTCCAAAGCTTCCAAGAGAGTAGCAACTGAACCCGACTCGAACCTGTCAGCCATTGTTTTGAATACTAACCCGACCGACCTGCACTGAGCTTGTGTTACCGTCTCTCAGTTGAGAGTCTGCTGCATCCTGCACCTTCTGTCCACATGCTGCGAGGCCGACTTCCCAGTCTTATTGCTCTCATAGCCCCACACGTTTCACATTTGACATGACCAGCTGCTTCGCTAATATCTGCACTGACGACTAAATCAAAATGCTTTCATACCGTCGATTTTCCTGCATCTTTGCCCTGCCTCTGTTTTCACTAAAGGAACTTAAAAGCACCATGCCATGCTAGCAGGCCTATGTGACAGAACTCAACCTGAACCCGACATTGTCTGAACCCAACTGTCAGCTCCCAATGGGCCCCATTAGGCTCAGGTTGGATGACCACACTCTGATACTGACAACCTCACATCAGCACCCAACAGAATTACCAGGGTGTACAAGGCTTGTTTCTTTAAGCTGAGCTTGACACTAAATAATACAAAAGGATATGAAAACCATCACTCACTGCTAGATAACTCATGTCACCCATTCATTATTAAAATAACACTCATTTTTTAGCAATCTCTTACTGCTATCAAGTATATCCACAAATACAGTGTAACATGATGTTTGTGTCTACCTTTCTGTATTTGTTCATGCTTGTTTGATGCCAACATGAGCTCAGAGCTGGGCACAGAATTAGATCTAATCTTCCCCACCAGCAGGCACCAGGGGGCTCAGATATTACCTGGAGCCAGGAATGATCGTCTTGGTCAGTTTGAGCTGAGTAAAGGGTAAAGGATCACAGCTCATGGTGAAATTAAAAATCAAAATTTGGCCTTTACTGACATCTGTGTACGCTGAGATTCAAATAAGAGTTTGAGACAGAATAGCAGGAATATTTCAAGCCTCATATGTAACATGGGACATTTTATTAGGGGCTGTGGATTTATATAAACTTTGATTACTGGTCTCATCTGTCAACACAAGGCTTTATGAGCAGTAGAGTGGCAGGGAGAGTCAGGAAGGCAATAAAGAAGCCCTGAGCCCCAGCCCTCCACCAGTGGAGCCATACTGACACTCACCGTGCCCCCTTGAGATGTGCTCACAGGAGAGGTGACTCACTAGATATCATGACAGAGAGTCAGACTGGCTGACCCACCCAAATCCTCAGTGAGGAGCTGAAAAGCAGAATCGGGAGAGAAAAAGTTTTCCTGGCAGCAAACCCACCCTGAGAGAGCAGCAAGGAAACGAGAACCATCCATTCGACAAAAGCGAACACAGATTTCACTTCCATAATGATATAAATGAGTTTGCTAGTGGCCGCCGTCATGCAACATCCTCTGCTGTGGCTGCAGCTGATGGAGTTGAGATGAGTTGGCTTGAAGCACTCGGACCACAACTCCCCAGCGTCTGGAGCTTCCTCCCACACCCAAGATAATCAGCTGTGCCAGCGAGCAGCCCTCGCGAGCGGAAATGATGGGCTGAATGGCAACTCCACTTTGGATCCTCACCTAGGTGGTAGGATCCTTTTGAGGAAATGACAACTGGCTTGTTAGTGTGGAGTGTTTTTGTTGTTGTGCCCCTAAAAGATGTTTTGATGTTTGTAAGAGAAAATGTTTTACAATAGTGAGAAATTACATTTTAGGGAGAGGATGTTAAAACTGTTATATTCTTGAATGCAGAAATCCTCATTTGTTATTGATATGATTAGAATAAACTCAGTACTTTACATCCCACATGGCATTAAAGTCCAACCTTGATCTTTTGTTGTTTGTTGGTCTGTTTGTGTAGGGATGAGCGTTTCTTGTGCTGATAGACAGAAAGCACAGCAGTCACACTGACAATTTCCTTCCGGAGGTTGAGGTAAATCTTCTGTTGTGTTGTGTCATGTTGTGGGTGCTGAGTAGGGCCGTGGTGCACATCGCTGAAATGCACTGGCATAAAATAAAGGGATTAGGCTGCTCTTGTGTTTGCTTTTTGTGTGAAACTGTTCAGAGTCATTATGATAAACACAATCAAGCAAGTTTATGACTGATCACTCAGGGTGACTTCAGGACTCAAATATCCGTATGCCAGGAACTGAAGTTTATTCAAATCAAAAGTGATGATGTTTGGTTCAGACATGTCCTCTTCAGGATGGACTGTAATAACTGGGTAGCATATCTGCACCGAGTCTCATATCGATAATAGCTGTCGAGACACCACTAGAGTGGTTAAAAATGTGAATATTAAAAGTCAGAAGGACAAGGGTGCCGGGGAAAGAAGTGAAAACCACATATGTAGTTATATCCACTCCTGTGGCGTAAACGGCGTCACTTTGAGTGATGTGAATGTGGAAAAGCACTAAAAGGCAAAAATCCAGACACCACCTACCTATGAGTCCAGGTGACACCAAGAAATTGTTAAGAGGACAGCTTAGAAAGCTGTGGAGGAATGCAACAGACAGCCAGACAGAAAGATATCAGTGCCCTGTTCACGAAGATGAAGGAAATAGTGCTTGGCAGGTTTTGGAAGAGAGAAAATTTTGTGAAAACACATAATGAGAAAAAAAAAAAAGCTAAGACAGGATTGTGTGTATACAAACATACATACATACATACAAAAATGCACCACAGTAAATGTGGTAAACCATGCTAAAGCTTCACTGGCCTCAGGGTCTCATACCTCAGTCACTGCTGGCTGTATAACAGCAAACCAGCTTTAACAAGAATATGGAAAACTCTGAATCGCATCACAAAGCAGAAGAAAATTCAATTTTTCTCATTTTTTGTGAGTTTCAGCTCACTTGCCCTCTTAATGCAGGGGGAAATGAGAGATTAGCTTTGGTGTGGTGCTGCAGAGGAGAGAAGCTGAAATTTCATATTAAGTCCAACAGCAACAGCAACAAACTTTTTTGGCCTGAACTCAAACTGAAACCAATATTTCAACACCAAACACTCCGTCTTGCACACAGGAGAGATTCGTTCCACAAAACTTAGTTCGACGCTGCAGACCAGCAAATTTGCAAACAAAACTGACGTTCCAGTTTACCGTGATGCGAGGAACCCCGACAAAAGCAAAACATCCTCACCGCCTTCACATCCTCAAACCGCAGAGTCGAACCTGAGCCGCTGAAAGTTCATCTCTTTTGATGTTTACATTATCATGAATAACAATAGCAAGTTTTTGCAAGAAGGCGTTGTGTTGCACTGTTCCATGTGATACCACTCACCACTGCTGGAGCAGTAAAACAGCCATAGAGCCATTTTGTCTCTGTCGAGTTGGAGTGAACCGTTTTACAATGATCTGCGAGGTAAAATTGCTGTTTTTGTCAATGGAGTGTGGTAACTCTGAACAGTGTCATGTGACATCTGTTTCTGGTTAAACAAATAGATCTTATTCTTTAACAGAGAGCTCTATCGCTAACCTTTACCCATTAGTAAGTAGATTAAAAATGGCCTTTAAATTAATCTGATTTCTCACATATAATGGCAAGCATATGTGAATGGGGCTGTTGAATACAAATATGCACGGTCAATGACACAGATATATGTCCCTTTGTTAATATACTGGTGGCCAGAGCAGTTTGTTTCAGTGGTCCACTGGAATAAGTTCATGAAAAATAATGGCTTAAGATTTTTTCATTGCATCGTTCAGTTTTTCTTCGGAGCTCAGACCAATGAACTGAGAACGTCAATGGTGAGGGATAAGCCTCTGAGCTGAGAATTTAGTTGGGTGAATATACTGTTTACTGACTGAGAGCTACTATAACAAAGTGGTGCTAAATCATTACATAAAATATTAGGCACTAGTTCCTACTTCAAGACATAAGAGGGATGGAGATTTGAGGCCTTGAACCAAACTGCACCTGCTAAACTACCAATAGTTAACTAATCTCACTTGAATATATGAATTAAAGAAACTCACCAGTGTTATTCATGTCTGGCTCTTTCTTTTCAGTTATTCGGCTAAAAAAAGGGCCTTAGGTTAAAGTCAGTCCTGTCAATATCATCATCACTGAGATGTGGTCGACAACAGTGTAACGTACTGTAGCATTTGGTGGAAACTGATAATGCATCGATTGAAAAATGAAAATACAATCAAGACACTGACAAGGTTAGAAACGGTCATTTTTGCTTGAATCAACAATTTTGTGCTTTAATCTTTGCAGTTATGGCTTTGCAGATCTTTGGCCTTCTATCTGTCTGTTTTAACAGGAAAAAAACTCCAACTTGGCACAAAATAATGATTGAATGTCAAAAGATTGTAGCAATGAGCAGAAAGGTGTAGGCTGACACAGACAGTGCTTATACAATTGCTGTCAAAAACCCTGTATGAAATTTCAACACTGAGAGCAAAGCTCATCTGTCGTAGAGCGTGTTTGAAATGTGCAACATCTGCATTCAAATGCAAAGCATGAACACTGAAATACACAGACGGTCACTGGAATGTGAGCAAACTATGCAGGGTGTTTACTCAACCCCACACTATAATTAGCTTGATTTCTAATAGCCAGATCAGTTTAGTTCATTTGGGGTTCACGTATTTAATCTTCACAAGCAAAGAGAGGGCAGAGTGATTTAAGTATCATTCATCTGAATCTTTTCTAATGAATTTTACATGATAGTCAAACACAAACCCGTGTAACCCGGGCACAGCAACCTCTTTACAGTTACAATGAATAATGAATACAGCAGTCACCCAGTTCAAGTGAGGTTAAAGCTTTTACTGACAATGAATACATACATTTTTGACCTTGTCCTGCTGCAGAGAGAAGGAGGCGGCGCAGTGTGTTTCCAAGGCAGTGGGGATAAATAAGAAACGACCACTTCGAGCCAAACTGAACCTGTGGGTTCTGAACACCTGCTGTACGGATGGGCAGGTGGTGCAAACTGCAAACTACAGATTATTATTAGTTATTACAGGAAACATTGTTAATGAAATTATCTGGCAACTTGCGAAATGTTAATACTGAATGGATCAGTGAGATGGCCACTATTTCAGTTGTTCATTGGATTGGATTTATGTCCACTGTTGCAATACATCATCTGCTCATAACAACTAAAGCATAATTAGAATTTGGTTGTGTTCATGGTTTTCTTGGGCGGGAAAAGATCATGGTCTCTGATGTCAACGTCAAAGCAGTATTGTAGTACAATAGTATTTGGCAAAATAAATTAGTATAAAAACATTATTTATATTTAATTTTGAATTCTGTTTATATGTTTTCAGTATGTAAACTGTTACCCTAAAGTTAATCCAACTTGCTGTCTGACACATGAAAAGCAACGGAAAGCATCACTAAGACTGCGTTTACCTGATATTGTATTGAATTGCTTTAGACCTTACATACATAGTAAACTGATAAGTAGATGCATATCTTGTGCTTTTCAGGATTCTGCATATCAAGGGCTGCATTGAGATTCCTCCTACTGAGTCTCCACAGCTCATATTGTATAATGTAATTATGCTTAGCCTGCACCCACTCGTCACCCATTTTAATAACATTTCAGCGCCTACGTTGATGTGAACAAATCTTAGCAGTCAGCTTGAGGCTGAATCAATATACTTGCTCGAATCTGCAAAACATGCAAATACTCTATTTTGCCGATCACCTATATGTTAGAATTATTAGTGCATGAAATGGACATATAGAGCACAGTGTATGTAATTTAATGTTTTGTGAACAAATTCTACCAGACAAATACTTAGTGGCCTTACAGTGAAATAAGAAAAGCAAAGACGTAGCTGATAGCATTAAAAATTACTGTGTTCTGTCAACCCAGTCTCACAGAAAGTTGTGAGGGTCCTATTATTGTGCATGATGGCTCACTGTCATGGTTATGCCTCTGGTTATTGGTTTTGCCTCGCTGTATTTGTGTGTCCTCTTGGTGGTTTCCTCGTGCTGCTTACAGTCTGGCACCTGTCGCTACCTGTGTCTGACCTCACCTGCGTGCTGTTATTGGCTGGGGTCTGCCCAAAGGCTGCAGCCCAGAAACATCACTCAGAAAAATAAGAGGGAAATAAGAAAATGCAAGTGATGACTGAGAGGGACTACTTTTGCATGAGTCCATACATTGCGTTTCAGGAAAATCTTAGCACTCTATACCTTTAATTTAAAGTTCGACATGCTAAAATTTGTGACTTATGGTAGAGCAGATACTGGTTGATCTTTCTAACGTTTTTTGGTCTTCTTTTTTGAGAAGGTGATAAAAATACACCACCGTCCGAACTCTCTGGATGCCGAGCATCACTGCAGCTCTGTGCTGTATTTGCTAAGGGGCTTAGCTTACTATTTTTGGACAAGTTTGGGGTAAAGGGTTTAGAAACAAGTCAAGTGTTTGAGATAAACTTGTCACCTCTCTTAAATGTATAGTGTCAGTTATTTATGTTTCTTGCTAAAATGTGTCAAATATCAAAAATAAAGAATATGATCATGACTGACAAGTGCAATGTCAATTATTGCATATTCAGCAACTTGGAACTGTTTCTGATGAAATATTTTTTCCTGGATGTTGCCCGAGCTTCATGAACCTCACACAGCTGTGTCCCACGTGTCCTGACTCCCTACAGGGCATCATCATGGGAGGCAATGGCACACAATTAGACTGCAAATCTGCTGCCTGCATGGACAGCAGGAGATAGGTCTAGAGCACTCAATCACAGGCTTTTACTTGAGATCTATACACCACCTCATCAAAACACATTTTCACACAAATTTCTCACTCGGGACACAAAAATGGCAGAAACTCTGAAAAAAAAAAAAAAAAAAAATATATATATATATATATATATATATATATATATATATATATATCAGACACAAACACAAAAAAACAAAATTATGGTTTATTTAGTGTAACTCTGGGATCTTATTTGATATCCTCTGATTATTAACCTATGCTAAGTACTGATTAGTTGCATCAGAGGGTCTGTCAATGCTATATAAATGCAGAAACTAGGAAAGCAAGTAGTGTCATGTTTCAGCTGTTCTCAGCTCTTCCAGTGTCCCTGAATGTAGCACTAGTATGAAATAGTGAGTTAAACCTTTTCTAAATTGATGTCAAGTACTTTTGCAGAGTCTTGGAAAACTGATGTTTTTGTGCAGTTTGGAGCTGACAGATAATGAAGGATTGGAAAAAACAATTTAAACATGTCTTTAACCGTGTTGCATGTGTGAAAAATCGACTAGACTTGTCCTGTAAGATAAGGAATTTAAAACGGGCAAGAATTTAGAAACACTTATGAAATAATCTATCATTTTTGTCAATATCTATCGGTGTCAGAAGTGCAGCATTGATTCTTTGGTGTGTTTGTAAAGTAAGAGGAGGTGTTATACTTTTTTACTGCTGTTCTGCTCATTGCAAGTCTAAAGACATGGACAATAAGCTCTTTGTGGATGCAAGTTTCAGCTCTGTAGCAATAAACTAGCCTTCATTTAAATAAATCAAATGATAGTTGCCTTGGCAAGCCATCAAAGGGTAGATACTGAACATGTTAGGGTGTTATTAAGTAATATACTATTATATTTGAGTCATGGCTGATTTTATACATGGAGATAAAAAAAACAATGATAAATCAATGCATTCTTATTATCACTATAATTGTAGGCACATGAGAGACAGGAAATTAGATATTAGAGTTAATAATAATAATAATAATAATTTCAACCGCACTGTTCTGGATGTTAACCCTGGATTTGCGGGACATAAATGTAGTGTTTCATTCACTGAAAGAAAAACTGTCCCCGAACACATCAACCTGTCAGTGAGGTTTGTGACCAGAGCATCATTATGAAGAGTATTTAGTAATATACAAACAGATTTCTGGCAAATGTCCCACAGATCCTTTACCCTAAGCAATATTCAACATATATATAAACTGAATCAGTGGCTTCCTTTGATGTAAACACATGGAAACCCCAAATACACAGACTCCATTACTGTGATCACTTACTCTCAAAAACACTGGTACTCACTTAAATACAACGGCAGCATGCTTTCACCAAAGAAACAAGATAAAGAACTCATCACTTTCTCATAATCACACAGTACAAAGTCAGAGTTATGGGAAAGTGAAAGTATACAGTAAAACATGGAAGTCAGTTTTCTTTACTGTATTTCCACACCTACAGTAAAGTCATTAGGAAGTCAAAGATCAAATCAACTTTGGAAGATTAGTAAGAGTCTAGAAAAAACATTTAAGATGAAAGATACTGAAATTTTGTTTCTGAGGCCAATAGTAAATATCAAGTTCTACATCTTTTGCTGTTTTCTTGACGTTTGAAGATAATAAACTGATAATAAACAAAAAAACAGAACAATCAGATATTACTGAGGAGTAACATTGTCATAATAATCACTCATATATTATAATGGTTAAATAAACGCACATTATTTTCTACAGCAAAAGCTTTACATTTAGGTCTACATCAACATAGGCTGGACGTGTAAATCTGAAATAGTTGCAATTAGTGAGTAGCCTGCAGACGTCAGGAATCTGAGCAACACGGCTTTAAGGACTGCATTAGTGGTCATAATAGTATTGGATTTAACCTTTGGTGTGGTTGCTCTTACTTTGTTTGACTTGACTGTCTCTAAAGGGGTGAGATGAGTCACAGTGTTACTCACTTTCTGTTAATTCTTCATTATTTCATCAGCTGTCTGAGCTCAGCTTCACTTTCTCCTCTGTCACTGACACTTTAAAGGCTGATTCTTAGTTTGCCTTTACAACCCTGTCACGTAGAAATTATGTTCCTTTAGTGCTAAATTGTCTTCATAATAACAGAGTGCTGGCAGTGCATTATGTTCGGAGGCGTTTCTTTGAGTGAGTGAGACATTACATTTACTTACTAGGCTGGGGTCACAGAGAGGTGGTCAGGGTGGATGGTGGGCGTAGGACTGTGACACCAGAATCCAGGGTTTGTGTCCACATTCCTGTCCTGGTTAGAATTAGGATTAGGCAGCAACAGCACTTAAATTAAGATTAGGGGAAGATTTTGATTAAATATTACAAAATAGCCTGTCCAGTGTATTTAGAGTTGTGTATTTACACCAAAGTTATATTTTTGTTTGCTTCGTACCTTATAATGATCTGTCATCATTAGGGATGTACCATTTTCTAAATCTATCATTTATGCCCGCTGCCCTGCAGGACAGAACGAAGCCGAGCCTGTGAATTCAGGCTTTTTTTTATTTTTCTAATGATCTAACTGAACAAGCATGCAGGAAGTCAGTGAGAGTCTTGTCCTTGTAACTGAAGTGGCTACTCCTACCGGCTGCAGGGAACAGGCCAAGAAAGTGCTTGTATTGTCGTTTGTAACTTTCCAAAACAGACAATCGGAAAAGCTTCAGGTTTAAGCCCGTTAGTGGAGGTGCTCTACTTCAGGGACTGGTGAGACAAAGAAATACGATCCAGGAAATCCAGCCTGAGTAACATATCCATGAGTTTGGAGGCAGATTCCAAAACACTGCACAGTGGTTTCTAGTGTTAGGAAGGATAAGGATTTTACTGCTTTACAAAGTTGTCACAGCAGATATTATCTCATCACCATGATTGCACAGTAAACAGTAGAAATATGGTGTTAACGTTGTAGCTACCAGGATTGTGTGCTTGCTGGTGTTTGAGAGGGATAAGGGAGGAACTGTGATGCAAACAGGACTATATGGTGGCAGGCAACAAAGGCCTTTGACTTTAGATGTGGTCCCCAACACACTGTACAACCCTATTGATTTAAATAATACTAAACCAAGAGACAATAGCTCCAGTGCAGATGTATCTGAGCATTCCATGTAAGAACACGCACCTAAAAACCGTGGGAGCTGACGGAGCCGCTTAAAGACAGACCTCCTCTCCGTCAGGTGAGTGTCAGTGTGGTGCTTTGATGTGCTGCTCTCCAACAAGCGTTCCCAGCTGGAGAGCAGAACGGTGTTAAAGCGTGTCGTTTGAAAGCAGGATTCTGACTGAGAGAAAACCAAAAACAAGCTGTTTTTCCTCATCCCGTTGTAGCTACAGCCATTATTTTGCTGCCGGTGAGGCAGATGCATGTCTGGTTGAAAGAAAAGGGACAGATGGGGCATTGGATAAAAAGCATCTTGTTCTTGAGTGACAGGTATGCTGCATGAAAGAGCTTTTCCTTTAGTGAAATTTCAGAGGTCATGAGGGTTTGGTCTCAAGTTTCATACTTTTGTTTGCTGCAGCAAATAGACACTAATTCCACTGTGTGAGCCACTAATGTAATCTGAGGAGGCCTTCGCGGACAGAGGCCTCACCTGCCGCAGGAAGTGAATTAAAAACATTCCTTTATGGACAAATGCTGTAAAAGTGGTTCAACGTCACCATCCTCTTGTGGTTTTATTAATGTAGGTTAGTTTCTTTTGCTATAAATGAGCTATTGTGCAACTAGAGAAACCCACTCTCATTGATCCAGCACAGTCAGGCCATTGACAAGGAATCAGGTGGCTCTCGATATTATATTCCATAGATCAGCTGTGGTGAAAAAAGCTGTATTTAAGAATCATTTTGGTGTGTTTGTGCAGAGAAAAGTAAAGAAAGTGATCAAGGCTTACTGTCTTATATCTGCATTTTCCCTTGTAAGATGCAGAATTACTGTGAAATAAGTGGTAAGTGATGGAATTACTGCCATGATCTGGCTTAAATATATGCTGTTTGATTTATTTATTTGTGAGGATTTATTGATTCAGCAGCATTCTTTAGTGTTTAAAGATATATTTTGACATTTTTGGGAAAATAGGTTTGTTGTTGTTTTGTCGCTGAGAGTTAGAAGAGAAGCTTCATACCACATTATTTCTTATGTAAATTGATTTTGGGAGGTGGTAAGTGTAGCTGTAGTTTGCCCAGCAGTTGTATTTGATTCCTGTGGCCTCCCCACATTTATTACTTCCTCGTCCTACAGACCAAAATCCTCACCATATCAAACAAGGCGCTATCAGTCATCGTGTGCAGTAAACTGGCTGAGCAGCTCTGCTTCCCGTGCTTAAACGTGTGGCTCAGCGGAGAGATTCAGATCCAGCATCTACTGTTAAACCTGTAATTTGCATCATTTGACGCCTCTGATGTCACCGTTTATGCGAACGTGCCATTACGTGGCCTATATTTCAAATATCACTTTCATCATCTTGGAGTGTTGATTTAAGTGACGCTTGATGAAGGTGTGATGAATTGTGATGAACAAGCCATGAAATTATAATTATAACCCTCTGCTTAATGTGTTGCTCAGTCTCTACTGGATAGTTTTCAAAAGAAAATGTTTGTTTTGTTTTGTTTTTTATGAGGGCACGACAAAAGAACATGAAATGCCTTTGAGACTGATCCGTCAAGGTAGTGTTTTGAGTTTGCTCGGTGCTCAGTGCCCCGTCGATGTTCATCAAAATGCCAGTCCTTTGTGTGGCTTACTGGAAGAGCTTCACGGCGACACAGCAACATGTCGCTTGCTTTGACTTGTCGGCAGGAGCCGGGAACAGCCCGAGGAGCTGGTCGTGACGACAGAGCAGGGATTGGGTGTCACAAAAGGTGACTCACGGCGAGGCCGCTTAAGGAGAAGAAACTCCCCGTGACTGAGTGCATACGTTACTTAAGCTACACACACCCAGATTCAAGACCCAGCGAGACAATGGTGCAGATATCTTGTTCTTCGTGGCTCTTTCTTGAAGCTGGGACAACCACAGGTGTTTCAGTGTTAATAAAGGAGCGGAGTGTCTCCTCGTTACATATCACGCACCATATGACAGCATATCAGGATTGCATGAACACAGTTTCCTGTGAATCCTTGTCAAAATGCGTCATTGGTAAGATAGGATTCAAGACAGAGTAATGTAATTAGATCTCAACGAATCTCTACTCTACAAATTTTTATCTTCTTAAAATATGTTGCCTTAATAATTGTGTTATTATTATCATTATCATATGATGGTGATTTAATTTCCTGACTTTATATCATTAATACTCAGAATAAATGACCTTTCATATATTGCTGATGCTCACTGAGTTAAGCTGCTAAGGATAGACTTAATTACTAATAAGAAGAAGAAGAAATAATCTATTAATGGTCCTTTGACAAAAAGGAGTTAATGAATCTGTTAGCATCTCGTCAGAATCCAATCAGCGCCTCCTCAGCGCCTTTTGCACGCTGTGTTGCTGAATGAAAAACATGAGGAATCATTTTACTCTGTTGGAGGCTTCAAGAATAGTTTGACATTTTGGGAAGTTAAATGAGAAGATGAATGGTACACTCAGGCAAGGGTAAGTTTAGTGTAAAGACTACTAACAGTGGGAAACAGTTAACTTGGATTTTAAAAAAAGATAACAAAATCTGTGAATTATTGTTTAAGATATAAGATGAAGCTGTAGCTCCATATTCACATCTATACCTACAGAAATGAGTGGTATTGATTTTCAATCCAAATTTAGCCAAGAAAGTGAAGAAGCACGTTATAAATGTCAAATAATTCTTTTGAGGATTCTCAATGAGTAAGCTGATTGTTTTGGCTCTTTCTCAACCTGGAGCTGCAGACTGGGGAGGAGTCCCTGTGAAAATGCAACCACCTGTGGAGTGTGTATTTGCATGTCCAGGCATGATGGTGAGGTCAGTGTGTGTGTGTGTGTGTGCATACTACAGCCAGTGGGAGGACTGGTGGAAAATGCTGTTAGGAACCTGGACTGACCTTACAAGCGCTTGGGGGCTGATTGTGGAGATGACAGAGAGAAGCTAGATGACAGCTAAACTCCAAAAGCGCCTCCGCCACCACCGGAAAGAAAAAACATTCCTCTTGTCACACTGGTGCCTTACTGTGAGCGATGGTGTCTGATTCACACTCTGACAGCTAAAATTGGAAAAACACACATGCACACACACCCAAACTCATTCACGCATATCTTAATCAAGTCAACATAATCATATGTATGTATGCTACGCTGCAGAGATGTTCCACTTTCAGCGACAGTCAGAAAACAAATATTTCAGATGAATTTATTTGGTAAATCTTGACTTCTGCTGGAATCTGAAGGAAATGTACCAGCACTTAAAGTTGACTTAAAGTTGTGTATTTCCTGAAAAAAGCGGACTAAAATGCAAATTGATGAGATTGGGCTTTTGCTGAAGTGTTTATGGAGAGAAGGAAGTCTTTAGAAAAGAATGTGATGCATCTGTGCAGCAGTGGAGATGTCTGCCATAATTACACGTACTTTTAATCACAATTATGGATGAAGAAAAAAGTCACAAAAATGTGTCTTCAAAAAGTCATGATGTCCTGCAAATAGACATGAATCCGACTCATTGTTACACAAACTTCCATTTGCCTCCATGGAAGCTGCCACTCAGAGCATTTTAGTACAACAAATACAAAGTCGATACTCATGAATACAACAAACATGTCTTGAGGATTCATTTAATAAGAAAAAATATGTTTCTGTGTCAAAATGTATGATGATGGAAACATCTGACACAGACACTGCCCCTGTCTGTGCTTTTAGCCCTCAAGGGAATACTTGTTTAGCTCTGGTGAAATGGCAAATTGCAGCTTTTCCCTGTAAGAATGCGGATGTTATCTAATGAGCCGGTTTCTCAAGGGACTTAGTGAGAACTGACCAGACAGGACGAAGAATGCCAGATGTCACCAATAATAAATCACTAATGCACATGTTTCATTAATGTACACACTCCTGTAAGCATGTTTTTACCAAAAAAGGTGGAGGAAATGAAATGGAAGGAAACTCACTAAATTTAATATTTCTTCTTCATGCCAAA
Organism: Chelmon rostratus; assembly: GCF_017976325.1. Lineage (NCBI taxonomy): Eukaryota > Metazoa > Chordata > Actinopteri > Chaetodontiformes > Chaetodontidae > Chelmon > Chelmon rostratus. The sequence continues at coordinate 12,153,796 of NC_055668.1, read as the reverse complement.
TGTCCGCTTCCCTACTGCATTTATATGAAAGTGCCACATCTGGTGTAAAATGAAAGTGATTAATAATCCCAGGTTTATTTGAGTTTGCGTGCATCCTCTTTTCGAGAAAAGTCTGCATGCATTTGTCCAGCCATCCGGCCATGCTCGGGCTCACTGCAGTAAATTCATGCATTGTTGTCTCGGGCTGTTCATACATTTCACAGCACTTCACACAGCACTTCATTCATCAGAGCGTTCGTGTTTGTCATTATCTTGATTTTCGCCTCAGTGAACTTTGGCCCTGAAGGGAGGAGGGGAGTGGCCATGCAATTCAAACAGGTTTATGGCTGCCTGTGAGCAAGTTTCGAGGCAGACCACTTTGCATGTCAAAACTGGAATCCACACCCTCTATCTGCAGACTGTTTATCATGTTGAGACACCTCCTTGTCTTTGTGTCTTCCAGCTGGCAGACAGTAGCTGCTTCAAACACTGACATGAGCTGAATGTACATAGATCTAAGAGGGATATTCTGGGAGCAGTGAAGAGGATTTTCACAAAGTTAAATGTAAGTTGCTGTTGTTTAGCATAATGGCGCTGGGACGAGCTCACTTTGCTTTAAAAGCCTCTGAGAAGCAGAGAGCGGTGGCTCTGTGAGAATATCAAACACCTCAGTTGTTGAATGAAATCTCTGAACAGCAGGGAGTTTGTGGTAAAACGTGTAAATAAATATGCTGTTTGTACAAGGCTGTGATGTGCAGTGTAGGTTATGATTAAATGTGCAGCTCAATGTTTCTTTTATAATTGGACATATCTATTTAAATAAGGCACCGCTGTCACGCCTCAAAGTACCTCAAAGTATCTTTGACATCCAAAGCTGAGTTCAAAATACATCAAGTCTATGAAAGAGCCTGTAAATGTTATCTGGAAACATAGTGGAAAGGACAGCTGTACTCAGGGTTATTCATTTGTAGTGAAAGGTACATTTGTTACCGGTTGTAGAGCTCACCTGAAAGTCAAACGCTCACACAAGCGTTGCCATACCGGGTTCTCAGCGGTACCGTGCTGTAAAACCACAGCGAGAACTTGTTCCTCTGCTCTCTAGACATTCAGATGTATCAGATATGACAAACATCCCCAAAGCGACAAGCTCCTGTTTCTAACTCTATTCACTGTCGCCTGTTTGTGTGCGACTGCGGTGCACGCCTGCTTTCATCCAGTGAGGTTTGAGAGGATTTATAATAATCGATGATAATCCCCCTGCATTTCAAGTGAAAACACTTGGATTAAGGTGTAATAAATAGTGAAATTAAATCTTGCAGCAGGCTCTGTCCCCAATTAGTTTTTTTGTTGTTTTTCTTAAAAGCTTTAGTTTGGTAACAAAGGCTTTATTTGGTCTGTGCATTATAGTTTAAAGGTCAACTTTGTATTTCAGGAAGTCCCAAAAACCTTCTTGTAAGTGCATGTGTGCACTGTTTTGCAGAATGTTGAAGATTATTTAATTTGTTTGGTCTAAAATCTGACTTTATTTCCCCAAACAGAGTGGCTCCTCCACAACATTTGTTTTACCGGCTTTATTTTCCCACCCCACCTTGATTGTGAGGCACACTACAGGTGCAGCAATGGCAGTAGCCCTTTAGGCATGCACTGCTAGTCATTCTGAAAGTGAACAGGTTCAACATGAGAAAATGATGAGTCAGTTATCATGATGTAACTTGTTGGACGCAGATCTCATTATTGTAACATTAGAAATAACAGGTCTTTGTGCAGCCTTTTAATTCTGATAGATAGTCTGATTGATTGTAAATTATGAGCTTGCATTGTTGTTTTTAAACTCAGTATATTAGAAAATTATATGTTTCTTAGTGTGCAGCACACGGTCTCGATGTAAACAAACACTGGAACTCTTGCAATTTTGAATCTTTTAATCAAGAGGTTTATTAAGATTTGGTGTTATTTATCAGTGGATTCAGAGTTGGTGACCAGTCACGACCAGACCCTCTGCAGCCGCTGCAAGTGTTAGCTGTGGCCCAACCATCTCTGTTTTTAAAGCTATCCTGAAGACACACTTTCATTCACTTATTGGCCCACTAATCTCTTAATCTGTTTTTATGTCTATGACTCTCTGTTTTGTCCCTTGTTGTTTATTGCTGTTTTTCTCTTTTACTGCTGTCCGTTTTTATGGCACTTTGATCATCTTAAACTGCGTGTAAAGAATCTCAGGAAATAAACTTCACCTACTGAGTTACTCATCAAAATACGTTAAGAATAATTAAACACTGGCAGTTATTTTTTAAACGTTTTTATCACAAAGCTTGTTTGCTCGTGATGATGGGTTAATTCATCTCGTTATCTCAAGAAATCAAAAAGCAGATTTCTCAAGGTAACGAGATGATTTGTCAAGACTAAATGACTTAATAAGATTATAAGAGTGGACCGTGACACACACTGCTCTGTGGGGGAAGTTTTAAAGCAAACCATATGGACTTGTTTGCCATTTGTCATGAGGATGTTTCCCTAGTGATGTGATGTGATATGAGGGTATTTACCTTTTGTGCTTCCTGATGCATTGATCAGTAATGGATACTCCCTGATCTGACTTAAATCAGCAGCTGCAGTTGTGAAGACGCCACCTCTGCATGCTGGTCTTACTCCTGATCTCTGATTAACATCATAAGTAATAAGTGGAAACAATGATAACGAACCCTGTAGCACAAGAAAAGCTTCGTTATCTCGAAATAACAAAGTGATTAATTTGCGGTGTTGAGATAACGGCATTAAATAAATAACTGCAAGTAGCTTGTTAGCTGCTACAAAGTGTGTCATTCAGTGGTGCTCGTTAGCATTAATTAATCAGCGCACAGTTCTTGTTTTGATCCTCTGGAAACAGGTTCATCTTACTGTGAAGTGTTACAAACTCTAACACAAGTTCAGTTTATGAATACTACCAATGTCAGCTGCAAGGTTGTTCTTCTGGTGGTTAAACAGCTTCTTGACCTTTACACATTGTTTACATATTGCAAGCTCTGTGACACAGTGTAAAAACAGTCCAACCTTTTGTATTGTACAATGGTATTACTTGTTTCCTTTTATATTTGAACAACATGACCTTTCCATGTTATGCATGTGCCTCATTTGGCTTAATAAGAACCAGCCTTACAGCATTTTCCACTCAGTTATAATGTTCGTTCTCTGGTGCTCTTACATCATGTCACTGATCGCCATTATCTGTGACAGGTACAGCTGAAACAGTCTGGAGTGATGGAGTCTCCAGACTTCTCTCTGTTGTCGTCTTTGAGGGGAGAGTTTAAATCAGAGGATTACATCCAACCGCACTACAGGGAGGCCTATCGTCTGGCGATCGACTGCCTGGTGAACAGCGGCAGAGGCGGTTACCAGGAGTTCCTCAAGGGAGAACGTATCGGAAGCTTCCTCTCAGAGGAAGAGCTTCTCTTCATCACTGAAAATGCAGAAAAGCTCCCACCTCAAACCCACGCAGAGGAAAGCAGCGGTCCAGCGGACAGCCAATCATCCTCAGGGACGTACTGGCCCGTCCACTCGGATGTGGAAACGCCGGATTTGGACTTAGGGTGGCCGGAGGTCATGCACGACCAACTGCAGACAAATATAGATCTGCTCTTTCATCCAGCGAGACAGAACAACCCCACCATCAAAGAGGTGGTGCGGAAGAACATTCAGGAAGCAAGACAGGTAATCAAAATGACCTGCGTTCAGACTGATACAGCTTTGTTAGACGTTCTCTTTCTCTGCTGTGTTTAATCTGTCACCAGCTAAAGTATGTCTCCAGCACCTTCCCCCTGCAGCGGTAAGGAGTGTCTGCTGGGATTGTTGAGGTCAATCTGGTTTTGTAACTTGGGAACAGTACCAGGACTCCATTATAAAGTCATATCCTTCACACGCCTCAATTATAGTTATCAAAATTGTGTGATGATGAATCATAAACTAGTTTTGTAGCTCAGAATTGTGGTTAGTAGACAATTAGTGGCCTGTTGCATTGTTACAAGCTTGTTACTGCTGCACTGGCTTTTAATTTAACTTGCACAGCAAAAAAAAGAAAAGAAAATCTCTTGTTAGAGCTCACAAAGAGCTAATGAAACCATTTTCTCTCTCCAAATTAGCAGCAGTGGAGTGTAAATTAAACGTAATTGCACAAATACATCGTTTAAATGTACACGCTCGTGTACAGATGTTGCATGATCTGAGGGACATTTTTCCCAGAAACCTCCCACACAGGAATTTGTCGAAACAACATGTAGTAGAGTCTTTCATGAGTTGATTAAAGAGCTCATTACATGCTACCGGAACGCAGCTTGTTGTTGATGCCTCATGACATTCAGTGTTTTCATTATCATGACAACCTGTCACTGCAGCATGAAAGTAAAGGACAGAGAAAGAGACCTTTAGCCTCACAAATGTTCCAGCAGTGACAGAAATGTATCTGGGATCAATGAAAGTGATTATAGAAACAAAACTGACTGTCATTCTCTTCTCTGTATCAATCACAGAAAATCATTTGCCTGTCTTCAGTTTCAGATCAGCTTTTTTTGTTCTTGGCATCACTCTGAGGTTTTTGTCTTTGGCATCTGTTTCTAACCGTCACACTCAGCATTTAGTATTCATGTTCATAAATGATGACAGTGATATTGTTGCTAAATAGGTAATTCACAGGTTTCACCAGTGGAAGGCTAAATGCACTGCACCCGCTCTGTTCTGAATTGTCACTGTTAATTCGCTGTGACCTTGCAGGTCATTGCCATTGTGATGGACAAGTTCACCGATGTAGATATATTCAAAGAGGCTGTCGACGCCTCGATACGAGGAGTCCCTGTCTACGTGCTTCTGGATGATTCCCACTTAAGAAGTTTCCTCACGATGGCTGAAAATCAAGATGTAAAAATTCAACAACTCAGAGTAAGTATGTGATTTAAAGCATCTTCTAAAACACATTACAGTTAAACATTTTGCAAAGTGATTAAAAACTCTTTGTCCTTGTGGCTGTTATTGATTTTTAATAAAGTACCTAGCATAAAAAGAAGCATAAACATTTATGAATGGAATATTTTGAGGGTGACAATCAAAAACAACACTTTTGTGTTGTGTGTTGCACCTCTGACACCAGTCTCATATCTGTACACTAAATACAAAAAAGTTGGGACGCTGAATAAAGCATAAATAAAACAGAATGTGATAACTTGATAATCCTCTTTGACATACGCTCAATTGAAACAGTACAAAGACAATACATTTAATATCTTACCTAATCAACTTCATTGATTGTTGTAAGTATCTGCTTATTCTGAAAACATGTTTCAAACAAGTTGGGGCAGGAGCAACAACAGACTGGGAAAGTTGAACGCTCTTGGAACATTCCACAGGTAAACAGGGTTGTAACAGGTGATAGTATCATGACTGGGTGTGAAGGAGCATCCTGGAGAGGCTCAGTCGTTCACAAGTGAGGATGGAGCGAGGTTCACCACTTTGTGAACACAAGGATATAACTATAGCTCAGGGAGACTACGTAAAACTGTAGTCTGTCGTCACAGTGCATTTGCAATTATTGTGTTCTGTTCTAATTTACGTTTTACACAGGGTCCCAACTTTTGAGTCGTATGAAGCTAAGAGCAACAGCCAATAGACGGGGAAATATCTTACAAGGCTTGGTCCAGGGGCAAAAATAATCCACCTACCAGCACCTCCAAAGCTTGAGCGCATCAACACTCTGTATTTTTATACTTCAGTCAATACATCACCTCGCCATTGGTGACCCTGAGAGGTGTCTCACTAACCTTACCAGCTGTAGCATATTTAATGGCTAACCTAACTCACAAAAAACAAACAAACAAACAAAAAGTTTTCAACTATTCCTCTTAAGAGAGGAGACCCTGTCGAGGGCATGTAAACTGCCAACTTTTGTCCAATCATATCTTTGACTTTACATGCATACAAGTGTCTAGTTTAGTCTTTTTTATACAATATTTGTTGTGTCTGTATGAAGCCTTATTTCAAAACCCGGTTTCTCCTGTTCTTTAGGTGGAGTCATAATTATTCAGTCTGGCAGATGCAACAGATGCAAACACACCCTTTAAATTCCCACTACTGTAAGAGCATGAAACATGCCAGCACCAGAGTCAACTCAGGGACGCTATAAATACAACATCTCTCGAAGTCCAGAATCATGTTTATCTCCACAGCACAGTCTCAGATGTTTATTTTGATGACTGACATACGTATTACCTTCTGCTGCAAAATCTAACGGTGATACCTCTTTTGTGACATTTCCCTCTCACCGGCCTGACCACAGAACATGAGGGTGCGCACTGTGAAAGGTCAGGACTACCTCTGCCGATCAGGAGCTAAATTTCATGGGGCAATGGAGCAGAAGTTTCTTTTAGTCGACTGCCACACAGCGATTTATGGCTCATACAGGTAAATGAAAATGCAATACAAGAGGAGCTGTGGCTGCGACCATGGAGGTGTAAACTGAACGCATTCATAAAGCAAAGTGCTACATTTACTGTCACTCTGCACAAAATTGCTGTCATCATTTCTTAGGCTTTAGCAGCAGTTTGTCGCTGAACTTTGTTTGTTAAGATGAGAAACAGGTTTCTAGAAAATGTTTTACAGAAGACAAATATATGAGTAAATCGTTTTTATGTTTTTGCTGTGTGTCGTGTTCTTTGGCCCAGCTAGATAACAAGTTCAGTTTAACCCCAAACAGTTATATCACACATTAGGCAACATTAAATAAATAAATGCTCATGTCTGGGTGTTTGTTCGCAGCTTCACTTGGTCGTTTGAGAAGATCAATCTGAGCATGGTGCAGGTCATCACAGGACACCTGGTGCAGTCCTACGACGAGGAGTTTCGAACACTCTACGCCCGGTCCATCGTGCCAGCTGAACTGTCCCCCCCGGAGGGTTTGTCCCAACACATCAGCCCACATGGACGACAGCTTTTGACAAAACCTCATTCTGCCCAAAAAATGGAGCGGAGGGAACACCTGAGGCATACGCTGGACACAGTCTATAGGAAGACCTGTGAGAGGAAACTGGGCACGAGAGACTTTGAAGAGAGGCTCTTTGAAGAGGAACTGAACAAGCTCGGGCCCTTAATGGAGAATGGGAGTGATGTTCAGAAACAGATGCCCCAATTTCAGCCTACAGAGGCAATGAACTTCTTGAAAAGGCACAGCTATGCGGGGGAGAGGCAAGATGGATGTATGCCACAGAACATCAGGCCTAGAGCGAGCAACTGGAACATTTCTAGAGACAAAAACTACCCTGTGGACAATTATTTACACGTGCCACCGCTGCACAGAGCTCAGAACCTGCGCCAGTCTTACAATGGCAACGACAAGCAGGTTGTGTCCATGCAACAGAACATGCCAACGCTGGAGAACACATCAAAGGCATTCATGCGCACATTGAGGATTGAGTCTTACCTCCAAAACCCTGATGTCCCATCGGGAGACACTTGTGACTATTTAGACCAGTACGAGCCACCGGATAAAGCTACCTCCTTCATGCAGGGAAGAATGAGGTCTTCCCTTGTGCTCAAGTCCACCATACCAGAGCAAATGGAGCCAAACAGACACATGAACAACTCATCCCCTGGCGTTACCTCCTCTGCAGCACCTAACTCTCATTTGCACTACTCATCCATGCAGTGGAATCCAACAGCAGCAGCTGAGAACAGAATGAGTAATGAAGAGGTCATGTTGAAGAGGCAAAGTCTGCAGATGTTGGATGACAACTGGAATAACACAAGCTATGGTCCAGGTAGAAACTCTTACCAGTCTGCATACACTAGCTTAGGCAGAGCTAAAGGTGGACACATGATCACGAGCCCTGACGTTATGACAGACAATTGGTACAAACGGCACAGCGTGGCGGATCCACGATCAAACACAGAGTACGCACATGAATCCTCAGGTCACATGTATGGAGCTTTTGCAAGGATGCAAGTCAACAGAGGCACAGCAGGGATCAATGCTCAGAATGTAGGATACGGGTCAAATCTGAACGAAGATCAGAGGTCTGTCTCTCATTATGATGTCAATAGCATCACAGGCACAAAGAGCCCGGGGAATCGCATTTGGCAGGAGCCACCATCCAGGACTGTGTCTGCAGCAGCCCTCGGTGTGAATAGCAAGAATGAGACTGCGAAGTCCAGCAACATGGGCTCACAGCATTTTCTAAAGAAGAGTACCAAGAAATTAAAATCCTTACTGAACATACCAGAGAAAAAAGAGCGTTCAACTGGAACCATGGAAACGCCGAGTCTGAAGTCAAGTGGCAGCGCAGACACCATAACAGCTGAGGATGAGGAGGGTCCCCCAGATGGACGACAACAACAATTTCACCAAAGAACAAGCCACTCTGTCAGGTCGTCCTCAGAGCACCAGAGGAACCATCTGAAATCTTCCAAACCTCGATTCAGAACCGAGGAGCTTTACAGTCCATTCCAAACCTCTCCCCCAAAAACCGCAACGCAGAACAAACCCACCGGCTTCGATGCGGGCAGCTGGAGCAAAGAGCGGGCTGCCGACGGTCGCCTTTACAGCAGATACGAGCCTTTCTGCTCGCTTGAAAAGAAACCCTCTATGCACTCGGCCAACAGCTTTGGAACGACACACTCTCAGGAGAAACCCAAAGGCCTTCCTAAAGGCGATGCAGCTATCGAACACAACCTCACCCGGACTGCACGAGGGCTTCATGAAAATAAGCTGGAGAAATTCATCCACAGAGTGGGGAATTTCATACACAAGAACAAGTAGTGACTTCTGTGTCAGCATAAAGACTCAGGTCACTCACTACTAAAGCACATTTGAATGGGAATGTTTCTATTTGTATAGTTGGTCCTTATTTCTGTGTTTAGAAAATGTTTTTAGCAAACACTGTTTACATTTGACCTCTGCTTATTTTATAGTGCACAGATGCACAGATGAATGCAGATGCACTGATGAATGCCACTGAAAGGAGACCATATTTTATATGAATACATGCAGCAGACCTTCACATAACAGATTCTTCAGCTCCACTTTCAAACTTTTTTCATGGCTGTCCTCCGCTGTCGTAAACCTGAAGAGAAAAAAATTCAAACACTGTCAACAAACATTGCAGACGCATTAAGTAGTGGTTGTGTCAAAATGTCAGAGATGTATACAATTTATTGCTGCAAGTGTAGGTGGGTGTGCATGCCAAAGTGCTGTTGTTACTACATTCAAAGGATTAATGTCGAGGTGAAGGCGCCTCAAACTGCATTAGCATGCAAGCTCACTGCCACTCAACATGATGAAGCACATAACAATATGTCAACGCATCGCTGTCATTTATGTGTCAGACAGGTTTTCTGGATGCTATGGGGGTTGCAATAGTTCTGTAAACTGCACGTTATGTTTCTCAAATAAATATTTATGGCATTTTTCACTGATTTTCAGGATGAACTAAGACTTTTATGCCATCTCTTTGGAAACATACAGTAGTGACTTTCCCCTGTGGAGCATGTCAAAGGTTTCTTTTATTCTGTGAACTGCGTGCCTTTAGGCAAAAGTCCATGTGCACTATAAGCCACTCAGGGATCAACAGAGAGCAACACGACCTCCAGTGTAACACACTGGGAGAATTCATTTCTTTGATTCACATCTTGTAAATATTCATGCTTTCCAGGCAGGTACTTATCACAACTGAGTGTTCAGCAGGATTTTGAATTGAAATTTCATTGTTGCTTAGCAGCGATTGGCTCTCTGTGTTTTGCCTCAGTGATGTTTGTTTCAGTGGAGAAGACCCTCTTTTAGTGTATTTTTAGTGATGGATGATGATTAATGTGATTGTTTCTGTCTACCGTTTACCACCGAACCATGTTTATCACATTCTTACTTTCTTTAGCCTAAATGTTTCATCAAAACCAAATTATGAAAATGTGTTTAAAAAAAACACTAGCTTCAAAATTGGAGCAATTTGTCACTCCTCCAGTCTCAGGTGGTGATTGCAAAAGGAAAAGGCTTGATAAGCTCTTTGGCACATCTTAACCTACGCAACTATTACCAAAGTCTTACTGCACCTTTCTATATTTGTCCTTCTCTCTCCTCTATAGACACTTTCCTATACAATGCACACCAGAGTCTGAGCTCCCTTAAGCAACGTTTTGATTAACAAAAAAGCAAGGTGAAGGGGATAGCACAAACAAATTTCAATGAAGATTACAGAGAAAACTCATCCTCGAGCATAAACTGCCAACTACAAACAAGTAGAGAAATCTTCGTACCGACGCAAACCATTTAATGGCCCTGCGCAGTTTATGTAATTGAGCTGAGATGGGAAAACATGCAAACACCTTATACCGTTTTATGTCACATCATGTGGCTGGCATTGTGGGAATAAATGTAATCATGGTTTGACAGATTTAGACATTACATGAATCTGGAAATTTTTGTTTGCTGTGTCCAGGTTCAGGGCTTTTTCTGAAAAAGACCATTACAATCTACAAGCTGAAAACAAAAGACGCTTACTCTGAAGCTCAATACAAAAATAATTAAATGTTCAAAACCTGCTATTTGTCAGGCTGTATTCGGTCACTGCAGGCATAAACCTCGTCTTTAAAGGGCTCTGAAAATTACAGTGATCAACATGTATTAGTTTGCTTGTAATTAGCTTCTCTGTGAAAGACGCAGCTGTTCAACATTTTTACATAAGCAATGAGTGAAAGGAGCAAATATTCATGTGTAACTGAGTTCAGCACGAAATAAATCACCCAAAATAACAATTTAGGATCCAACTCGACATATTTCTGTCATCTATTTTAATACAGCATTAATTTGAGAAAAGAGTCAGATGATGGTGTGTAACAAAATTAATATTCTATTTATGTCCCACATGGTCCAGGCAACACTGACAAACAATGTCCTGCTGTTCTTCCTCTCAAGTTTGTCTGTCCTGCATCTCTCATTGGGCTTTAAATGTGTCTACCGTTCAAAAGTTTGGGGTCACCCAGACAATTTTGTGTTTTCCATGAAAAGTCACACTGTTATTTACCACTGTAAAATGAATAGAAAATATCGTCAAGACATTGACAAGGTTAGAAATAATTATTTGTATTTGAAATAATAATTTCTTCCCTCAAACTTAGTTCTTGCACAATTTGGAGGTGTGTGACAGGTGGGTCACTGTCCTGTTGTAGGATGAAATAAGCTCCAATCAAGCATTGTCCAGAGGGTATGGCATGGCGTTGCAAAATGCAGTGATAGCCTTCCTTATTCAAAATCCCTTTTACCCTGAACAAATCCCCCACCTTACCAGCACCAAAGCAACCCCAGACCATCACGTTACCCCCACCATGCTTGACAGATGGCGTCAAGCACTCTTCCAGCATCTTTTCAGTTGTTCTGCGTCTCACAAATGTTCTTCTGTGTGATCCAAACAACTCAAACTTCGATTCGTCTGTCCATAACACTTTTTTCCAATCTTCCTCTGTCCAATGTCTGTGTTCTTTTGCCCATATTAATCTTTTTCTTTTATTGGCCAGTCTCAGATATGGCTTTTTCTTTGCCACTCTGCCCTGAAGGCCGGCATCCCAGAGTCGCCTCTTCACTGTAGATGTTGACACTGGCGTTTTGCGGGTACTATTTAATGAAGCTGCCAGTTGAGGACCTGTGAGGCGTCTATTTCTCAAACTATAGACTCTAATGTACTCGTCTTCTTGCTCTTCTCTTTCTACTCTGGTCAGAGCCTGTTTGTGTTGTTCTCTGAAGGGAGTAGTACACACTGTTGTAGGAAATCTTCAGTTTCTTAGCAATTTCTCGCATGGAATAGCCTTCATTTCTAAGAACAAGAATAGACTGTCGAGTTTCACATGAAAGGTCTCTTTTTCTGGCCATTTTGAGCGTTTAATCGACCCCACAAATGTGATGCTTCAGATACTCAACCTGCTCAAAGGAAGGTCAGTTTATAGCTTCTCTAACCAGCTAAACGGTTTTCAGCTGTGCTAACATGATTGCACAAGGGTTTTCTAATCATCCATTAGCCTTCTGACACAATGAGCGAACACATTGTACCATTAGAACACTGGAGTGATAGTTGCTGGAAATGGGCCTCTATACACCTATGTAGATCTTGCAACAAAAACCAGACATTTGCAGCTAGAATAGTCATTTACCACATTAGCAATGTATAGAGTGTATTTCTGATTAGTTTAAAGTTATCTTCATTGACAAAAACAGTGCTTTTCTTTCAAAAATAAGGAAATTTCTGGGTGACCCCAAACTCAGAAGATTTATGGTTTCCATCCCCATTAGAATGGAAAATAAAGTTCACTTTTTTCTACGCAACACTTTGTGAAAAATTCAAATTTATGTGAAAGTATTTTTGCACATTTGGATAAAAAAAGAAAATCAGTGTAACATCCAGGCAAATCTCGCAACACCCCACACTTTTTGACCCAGCACTAAGTACTCATGCGTCAGACCACACCCATCCTCATACTCGGTCTTTATTTTGATCTCAACTATACTTTTTTACCCTGCTTTTTTGTACATAGTTTGTATATTCTTCATTCATATCTACATACTAAATCTAAATTGTATCCCTTGGGGATAAATAAAATATCAGTCTAGCTCATCCTATCCTTTTCTGTCCTTCCCAGCTTATTCCGTTCTGCTTTGTCAGAGATTAAACCTGACTTATAACGACATCTGAATCCATCTTTAGATAAGGATAATCACTCCGCTTTCAGGAACAGTAACTAAGCTTCTCCTGCTAGCTTCTCCATCAGTTTGTGTTTCCACTTTATCTGACCTGAACCCATCATGACACATTGATTCTGGAGCTCAGACAGTTATTGTTGAATTATGTATCAACATCATCTTACCACAGTGGATGAGCAGGTTCCCTCACTGCCCTGATTGAGTGACAGGTTTAATACTGGCAAATGTCTGTGAATAAGACAATGTTATGTACAAGAGATGGTGTCGTGGTGCTGAATTTTCAGGTGTAGCAGGTTTTTGTAACTGAATGATGCAACTGATGCAACTTACTCTCTCCCATCCCATCATATTGAAACAAATCAGATCCTACTGAATCCTATCTCATCATGTCCTCTCCTTCATAGAGCAAGAAGAGATGTGCAAGAAATATATTCACCTTCAACAGTCTAAACATTATGATGCAATGCAGCCACAAGACATCCTCCTCTGCTTCCTCCTCCTCCCCCTTCTGCTCTCACTTTGATGGCAATCTTGAGCTCAGTAAGAAATGTGACAGTGAACTTTTTGGATGCACCTAAAGCACATCTTCCACCTCCTCATACTGAGCTTAGCAATGCTGTTGACATTCCAGCGAGCCTCATTGAAATGCAGCTCACTTCCAGCAGTCAGCACCAGGTTGAGTCGATCTGACGTGATTGCATTGCTGCTGTTGCCACACGAGAGAATGGCCAGAAGGACTCGGCAGGTTCGCTGTCTCTGGAACGTTTTGGTTTTGGACAGGCGGCTGTCCGCAGTGGACAGTATCTTTTCAAAAGGACGAATAACGGAGTGTTTGCCTCTTTTTACATGTTTTGATAGTTATACAAAGTTCAATGGTGTCCGTGAATCCGTTTAACATGTTTAAACATTCATGCTATGAACATTTTATTTCTTGAGCAGTCTACCCTCAAAACATGTTTCTTTTCTCCAATTTTTTCTTTTGTTTGACACAAAGAGTTTTTTTTTTTTTTTTTTTTTTGCCTTTTCTCCAACAAAGTTGATCCAATCTCTGTGGCATTTTGCACACAGCATGCAGCATTTGTCTCACAGCGGTTCCAGCCCCACAGAGCTGCGGAGAATTTACACGGTGTGTCACAGCAGCACATGAAAGAAGCTGATAACTTATCCCACATGTGACATGGTCATTTTAAATGTCACATGTTAAAGTCAGAGTTAAAGCCTCAATCCTGTTGGACCACAAGGGGCTGTGCTCCATAGCTCCACCTCCTGGTTAAAGGCTGTTTCTGTCCCCACCAACTTTGACACTCGTGTTAATACAACAGTCTGAATCATGGCTGTTCAGAAAATGTTGATAAATAAAATCAAATATTAAAAACACTTAACTGTGACAGTGGGGCAAAAAATGTGAATACAAACATGCAACGTGGGAACAGTCATATGTGGGACATAGTGCGTACATTTACAATAAGCCGTGCTGTGTACATTATGTATGATATTGCTGCAAAGACAAGCAGGAATCTCAGAAAACTGAGTGACCATCTGCAGTGGGAATGAACCAATGATTGATGGCTGGCCAAGTGCCTGATTGCAACTGTATAATTATTGTCTGGATGAGGATGTCTCTATATATTGAACTGGTAGGTATTACTATTATCATTATGCATATATGCATGGTGTGCATGGTGTAATTAATCTGAGTTTAAATTACAATGTGGAGCAGTTACTGTACAGGCACTTATTATGTAAGACACTGTTGTTAAGTATAAGGGTAAGCCGGCTGATGTGAGACCGAAATAAGCTGCTATAACGTGATGGAACAAAATTCCTGCATTCACAACTTTCAGTTTAGTCAGTGAGATACATACAATTTTGCGTCAGAGCCTGCAGTATGAGACTGCACTCCGATGAGCAACGATGGGAGTAATGCTGACAAATCAATGATAAATAATTCAAACTGAGCTTAAAAAGTGTGTTACAGCAATGGAGTCGACTTGAAATAAAAAGGCATGAATCAGTTTTTCAGCATCTTTTTGATTTAGAAATTGGTCGTACTTCAGTTTTGTTAGTTGAAGCTGTCGTCACCTTATTGATGTCGGAATTGAAGCTCAGTTTTGTCCTTGTTTAATTATTGCTCATCCATTAATATATTGCCAAAAGAAAGTTCCTAATGGAGTCTATAGCTGCAGCATCACTTGGTTTGACACAAATGTACAGTTGTGTGTCACCTGCGTAACTATGGAATATAAATTGTGCTGTCTAACGATGTCACCAAGTGGCAACATGTATAATGAGAACAGTGATGGACCAAGATAGCTGCCTTGTGCAACCCCAGAACAGACGTCATGTGTCTCAGACACATGATCTCCAAGACTGACATCAAATTGTCTACCTTCGATGTTTGTTTAAAACCAGTTCAACACACAGTCAGAAAGACCAGCCAGCTGTTCAAGACGAATGAAGTTAAATTATATTCTTCTTGCTCTTACAGTTGAATGTTTGGGCTTCACTGTGCAGAATGATATAGAGGTTGCAGAGGTTGATGCTGAAAGGCTGTTTTCATGTTCTTCTGTGCTCACTGAAAATCCATTTTTAAAGAGGCGGCCCTTGAGTATGATTTGCAATGTCAAAAATCGTTCAGAAGCCAAACCTGGTCCAAAATTCAGCACAGACACGTGTGGATGGAAACTTGAAGCCTTTAGTGCACAAACACTGAGAATGGACATTTCAGTAAAGTAGGAAAAGTGTTTTATATAAATCTTAAAACATTGCAGAAAGACAGTAAATGGAAATATGTAACATTTCCATCCACCCAGAAAAATCATAAACTTTATTATTTCATCTCTCCTCTGTCAGCTCCTGTGTGGAAGGCGTTGTACCCTGACAGCCCGCTAACAGCCACAGAAAAGAGAATCTGGAGATGTAATCAGAGCCAACCCAACCTGGAAATAACGCTAAAGAAAAGGAAAGCAAAAACCATATAACTGAGAGCAGCTGTGATTTCGCAATTTTCACAGTATGATACCTGCAGCATGATTTCACCTGCAACTTTCAGGGTACAGCTTTTTCACATTTCTCTGGAAAAGGGCCACGGGAGCCATTTGCTGCCACTCCTTTTGGAGTTTCAAATGCAAAGTCATTGTTTATGAGCATAACAATTACCCTGGCAATCTCTGTGACGGATAATTGTCAATATTTTTCCCTCTAAGCTCTAGATCTCAATAACTATGACAAAATAATAGTTAAAATCATGCTTAATGTTGTAAAATCATTGGTTATACGCTTCAGTTACCATTCAGTGGAAAACTTTGGTAGACAATTTTATTGTTCATAATGAATGCTTTCAGAACTGAATGGATTTTCATGTCTTCTCTGCATGTGAGCTGATTTAGGATTTAGAGCCTGAGGGCATTTTTCCAGAAGTAAATTGCTGCTTATTTGTGATTATCTTTTAATGCAGGACTTAACCGAAAAGAGTTGCAAAAGCATGAACGACTGACTTTAAACTCTGTGCTGGGTAATTTTTGCTATTTCAATCCAATCGTGATAGTTCAGCGGGGCGTATTGATCAGTAGCAAACACACGGGAAAAGTCAAAGCAGTATGGATCCTTGGTGTAAGAAGTTTAATGACTGTTTGTGGGGAGCTTTGATCACACATATTAATTTTATGGTGCACAACAGCAAACACAAAATCCCCAGGAAGCACAGCAGGGAATTAATTAACTGGGCTCTGGAGGGTTACGCAAATTCTACAGGGGATAAACCTGGAAAAGGAGGACAGTGTCGTGATAACAATGAATTACTTCTATTACATAGAAATATTTTATTCATATGAAACACTAAATTAAATCATTTTAAAATTGCAGTGAAAGAGGATTCATTACTTAGAAGCTTTTTAGCCCTGTGCAAACAAAGCAGTGCTATAGCCAAGCAAGGCTTTTCTTTGCACTTTACTTTAAAGCTGCATAACTTGCGTCACAATTGCAGAAACGATGCAAAAAACGAATGCAGGAGAAAAAGGCTGCATTTCCAGACACCACTATGTGAGAACACTAAGTGGAGCAGCTTGATTTTTGACCCGGGAAAGAACAGATGAAAGAGTGTTTGTCTTTGGTGTGTGAATAAAAGTGGAGGAAAGAGGTTGATTAAAAGGCTATGGCCAAATGTGAAAAAGAATATATACCTTTTTAAGCCTTGTCACCTTTGTACTCCACTTGTGTATAGCAACCTCTCAAACAGCCACTGAGCTGTCTGTTGGAGTGGTGCTGTTGCTGAGTTATTGGTGAAACTTTGAAACAGTGCCTTGTTAAAGCTTTGTTTACGTGCCTTGTTTTGCTAGAAGTGAGTAATTCAAATGGTCTTGGTAACTTTAAGGAAGCCTAATAGGGGTTCTCTGTCATTTATTTTGCCAGCTCTTTTTCTCCTGTTTTGAGGATAGTTAGGGATCTTAGAATTGTCTTTTCATTTCTGTAAAAAAATATGAGGGCAGGTGAGATTTTATTTTCTATTCACTGTTTTTGCCTTGGAGACCCTGGTGCAATTTGCTTCCATTTCTGTGATGTTAGTTAGTTTTCCTCTGTTATGATAGAAGAGCTAGAATTTTCGTCTTTCCTTCTTCAGCCTTTAATATAAGCAAGAACATCCTGCTCGCATTGGCCCAAGGATGTCTGGCCTCTACCACTGCAGCGCAAATTGGTTGCTAAAGCACAAGAGGCTTGTTCAGAACCCTCCAATGCGGATTGAGGATGGTGTGAAACAGCCAAAAGTGCCACCCTTAGGGCTTATGAGCTGGTACCTGAAGTATACAGACAGTACTTTTGAAGCAGTCTCCTTCCCAAACATTTGAGTTTGCTAGAGAAGAGGGGACACTTTTTGGCCATGTTATAGATGGTGCTGAGCAAGCAGAGCTAGTGACATCAGCTTAATGTGTTAAATAATGTCGCTGGTCCTTAACAGGTTAAGAATGGTGTTAAATTGGTCTGTGGAGGTGTACAGAAACCACCAGAACTCTTGTTCCTTGCCATTTGTCCACTGAGCTGTGTGTTGGAGTGGTGCTGCTGCTCAGTTATCGGTGAAACTCCTGGTACCTTGTTAAAGCTTTGTTTGTGCGCCTTGTTTATCTAGGAGTGTCTTTTTCAAGTAGCCTTGGTAACTTTAAGAAGGCCTCATAGGGGTTAATTTATTTTGCTAACTCTTTTTCTCCTGTTTTGTGGATAGTTAGGATGCAATTGTGTTTTTGTCTCTACAGAACAAAGATGAGGCCAGTTGAGCGTTATTTTCTATTCAGTGTGGGTTTTTGTCTATTTTAACCTTGGAGACGCTGGCACATGTTGGTTCCATTTCTGTGATATTAGTTATCTGTTAATTATCATTTTTCTTTAAAGAAATAGCATTCATTGTTATACTTGAAGTGTTTCAGCAGCCTTTTCTGGACGTCTCCTTTATGAAAAGATTTTTGGGTGCGCTTGTTACCTTACTCCCGTTGCTCCCCCTAGAGGTTAAATAAAGGTGGTAACACTTCTATATTTGTTTAATCCACAACCTCATGTTTAGCATACAGACATGAGCGTGGCAAGAGAGCAAATGCATTTCCACTTATTAGCAAGCAAGCAAGCAAGCAGAGAATTGGAAACATGGAGTTAAAAGTAATGGTTGAAACGTCCGGCTTAAGAACAGACCAAGCAAAAGATTAGACAATTCCTGATCATTATGTCTTGCAGGTAATATATTTGTATTGCATGTATTTTAATATATATGTTTAAAAACCTGAGAAAACTCTCACACTCTCTTATATGAATGGAATCTGAATGATATAATAATAATACGATCCTCTGATGAACAATCAAGACACATCCCATTTATACAAAGAAGTAAAAAAGACACATGTAAAGAAGAAGGGGAGTTAAAGTCAGAAGAATCAGTGGAGTTCATTTCCACCACAAAATTGCAACCATATCCAAAGGATATATTTACTGTTTATAA
Source organism: Chelmon rostratus (assembly GCF_017976325.1). NCBI lineage: Eukaryota > Metazoa > Chordata > Actinopteri > Chaetodontiformes > Chaetodontidae > Chelmon > Chelmon rostratus. Next base: position 12,135,119 of record NC_055668.1, on the reverse strand, counting down.
TTAATAATGTTAAATATTGTTTAGTTTCACATTTAGTCAAAAGGACACATTGGGAACATGACTGGCGGCTCATCTGACAGTGCTGTGGGGCTACGTCAGACAAAAAATGTTGTCACCATCAATGAATGAATGAACAGCTTTTTTCTTTCAGACTTGTGATTTGAACGATTTTGATCTAAACACTCAGCAGCTCTTTGTGCACTTTCATCTTGTTTATCTCACTTCAGGCTCCCACCACTTTTCTCATCCAATGCCTCTTTTCTCACTGAAACCATATTGTTATCAATAACATCATGTTTTGCTCAGAACTGCTGCCTCAACACATCCGGACAGATCATCCCAGCCCCGGGAGTACAGTAGGGTGCAGATTCATGAAACCTTACTTTGCACCTATTGCACTGCAGGATGATCACTCGGCTTGTGACACTGAATGCACCAAAGACATGGGAATAATGACTGTTAATGAAATAACAATAGTTTATCTCATTAAGTGTAACAATTTAAGCTCATATTTCCCCATACATCCCCAGTCTGTGGATATCACAACATTTTGCCCACATTATGAAGCAAATTAAGCAGTTTATTTTAACAAAATGCGCTGTTATGTTAATGGGTTATGAAATGGTCTCAAGTCCTCCTTGGATAATTTATGCATCCATTCCTGGTTCAGAGGCTTATTATGGAGCTCTGCACTGCATTCAGAACAGACTTTAATATCCAACCAAGCCCACTCCATTCATTGCCTGATAGTGGCAATGAAATCTTGCCATAATTTGACCTTTAATTTAGTATCACCTTCTACAAACCCAGTAGGAGGTTCAAAAGCCTGAAATTCTGATAACATATCATGATTTCAGCATTATAACGAGGTCCATTATAACGTTCATATCAGAAAATAACAAATATCAGCAGGCTGTTGAGTGAAATGGAAACACACAACAACCTTCTGCCAGGCTCGCCCTCCACCCCTCAGCCCCACCCTCCATCCTCTTTTTTTTCTTACAGGGGTTGTGGAAGCAGCTCCTTGGTCGCTACAGTAATCTGTGCTGCTGGTGCATGACCCAGCTGCGGTCGCGCATGTGGGCAGAGGAGAAATCAGCGTCACCCTGTTTGCGTCTGTGAAGCGCGTTATTACCGCACAGTGCAGCGTCCCTGTTGGCAGTGCGGCCACTGCAGACACACGTTCACCAGCAGGAGTACGGCAGGCACGCAGACACCTGGAAGGGATGTCCGGGATCACTGGGAATTTGGACTGCGAGGAGTGTTTGTCTTCTGCACATGTAGTCAACAGCACGGAGTTACATCTGCGTCCCGCCGTGGATGAGGACGACGAACTTTTGAGATACATCTGGAGAGAGTACTTACACCCCAAGCAGTATGAATGGGTTCTCATTGTGGCTTACATTATTGTGTTCTTCGTTTCCCTCATTGGAAACTCGCTGGGTAAGTTGTGCCTTTCATTTAAGTCTCTTCCCATTCGTGCGCAATCAGTCCATGCAGAAATCCCACAGCAGAGGCGCACTTTGAACAACTTTTCTTCGGATAGTGTGAATGATCTTATTGCCCCAAAGAAAAGATAATCAGGTGTCACAGAGATGAAAACCCTAAAAGAGTTCAGTTTTTCTTTTGATGTTCGGTGGAGTCACGGCGGTGCATCTGCTGATGGAGGGGATGAAGGAGGTGAAGCCCCACCGCACGTCTCTTAGTGCAGCAACGTGCAGCTATGAAAGGACACAATTAGACATCCACAGATGTGTCTGAAGAGACAGATTGCACAGATTGAATCACTTCATTCACGTGTGCTGGGGTTGCTGCAGATTGATATCACAGTACTGTCATTTTGGACATTTTCACTCAGTTTTATCTTGTCTGTTCTGCATCATTTTCCTTCACTGGGCAATTTGGCTGCTGTTCATGATGAATGTATTTGAGAAAGCCACTGATTCATATTCAGAATATGAGCAGGGGTAATATCGTTTGACTTATGGTGGACTTAAAGTGACCATGCAGCTGCTTTTCCTGATTTTTTCAAATACATACCATATTGCTGCATTTTATTGTTGTACTGCTGTTAAATATTCCACCTGTGGTGCCCAGCAAAAGCACTAACATTACAGTAATTACAGTGGTTTTATGTATAAGGTTGCCAGTGCACTCTGAGCAGCTGATGCGTTATCCTAAATATCTATATACATGTATGAAGAAGAGAGGGTCGCACCCAGCAATGCAGTGTTTAAACTGGTTCTACCAGTCTTGGCAATGCACAGGCTGTTTTCAGCTATCTGGCCATCATCAGTGTGTACAAATGCAGGGATACAACCTCTCCTTAAGGGTGCCAGGTACGTAAATATGTGGATGGAATCACCAATCCCAGTGATTACACCTGTAATGGAACCACACAGACTTGATTGGTGAACTTGACCATGAATCACTGTGACTCCACCCAGTGTAGAGATACATGAACCTCAAAGTGAGACATTGCTATGCATTAAAACTCATTAACAACTTCATCTGAAGCATATCAGAAAATACAAGAAACATTAAAAAAAAAAAAATACAGAAAATGTACAAAACAACTATGGTGGTCCACCGTGAAGACTCTCAGCAGATATTACCGAGCTGGTAAGATTCTGAGGGGTGACCAAAGACGAAGAACCTGCTGCCAAAGACTCTGTTGAAAGTAATACAGTAGTTTAAGTCAGTGCTGTGTTGTAGTAGTAGCTGGTCAATATGCAACAGTGTGCCAATATAGTATATATGTGTCTTAACTATTCAATCAGATTTTAAACAGGAAAACCCACTAAAACATTCTAACTATAATGAAATTTGGGGTGAAACCTGGCAGCCCAAACAAAAAAAAAAGAAGAAATATTTACTTATTTAACATTTTTGGGTACCTTTTCCCACTGTGAATGGAGTAACTGTCATATATAAGAGTTAAAAAGACCCCAGATACAGGTGTTGTAAAGGTTGTAAATGACTCACAGCAACGATCCGTCCTGCCACACAGCTCAGTCCTGCAGGTCTGTCCACCTAATGAACAGATGGACTGAGAATCATGTTGCCGTGCACATGTCGTGATTGCAGTAATGAGGCACTGCTATTGATCACTCCAGTATTTCCAAACTACTATTGAACAGCTTCATATCATTTAAGGGTATTTTGCCCTTTGAGCACAAATTACACAAGTAACACTGCATCCCAGCGCATCATATTAAAAACAGACAGTGAGAAAATCACAAACAGGCAGCAAACAGACCAGTTTGTCTTCTCGCTACCACAGAAGAAGACAACCAAAATATGCCTAATACTGTGTTTTACTCACATATCAGGCCTGTGTGGTCTAATGATGGGTGGCTCAACTGTTGCTTCAGTAATCACTGCATGAACTAGGCAGGTGGTTGTTCAGTGGAAAACTCATATCTGTGTTGTAGAGAAATTTGCATTTGTTTGTCTAACAAATCCGGGGAATATTGGTGGGAGTCCGGCATGTTTCATCAGGGCAGGCATTCATTTTAGAGCCAGTGCTGACAGGTACTCATTATAATTGTCTCCTTTAGATGAGGAAGCACAGCGGAAACAATGGCAAAAAGCAACATTCAAGGCTTTTAAAATCATCTTAGCTTCTCCTTCTTTGTGCTTTCGCGCCCCAGACATTGTTTTCTATTGATGTTTTGAGCGGTTTCGACTGTACAGGCACAGAATGGAAATCACACTGGAACTAAACTGAACACAGAGATGTTGCTGTTTGTATTATTGTCTGCATCATGCTTATAGTGTACTTTTAAAAATGGAAAAGTAAGCCAGAGGAGTTTATTGTAAAGACATCAAAGTATGTATTCAGCTAATGAGGTCCTGTGGTGTGTAGGGGTCCCCTTCTCCTCCAAAAGTCGGATGTGTGTGTGTGTGTGTGTGTGTGTGTGTGTGTGTGTGGCTTTTAAGATACTGCAAAATGTTCTTCCTTCATTAAAGCTGCTATAATAGGAAAAGGATGGATCAAATGACTATTTATATGTGAAAGAATTATCAGCTGACTCTGCAGTTCCCTGCAGCTCTGTTGAGCATTTTAGCATGTTTTATTCGTTTTATTCTATTCGTTGTGCAAATACACAACTGTTAAAACACGTTTAGCTTATCGACTTTGTGAGGATATGTCAATGTTGTGTATACTGCTTGTTTCTTCTGTTTCCAAATGGTCAAATAATCAGTTAGCTCAGGTTTAAAAATGGCAACGCAATTACCTACAGTATGTATTATGGTTCTGGTAGGGGGCACCAGAGGTGATCAATCAGATGCCAGTGGGGGTAGCAAAACTGGCATCTGATTGGCCACCTCTGGAGCTCCCCCACCACATTCTTAGCATGATACAGTATTTAAAGGTTTATTTATTTATTCATGTTTAAGGTGCTAAAACAGCCTTTTGCTGCAGGCTGATCACCACCGGAGATAGACAGTGACATCGCCGAGTTCAGCCGGCAGTACATGTCAGCATCAGATGCATGCCTTAAGGTTTGCTGTGGGTTCAGCACTAAATTGCATTCATTTAATTATGACCACAATAATGAGGAGATCAAAGAGGGATTATGTCTTTGGCATAGGTGTACATAACATTGCTGTGGTAGCCAACCAGAGACCACAGAACACCTACAAGAGTCTTATGTTGATAACGTGTCCTAGATTGTGATTAGTTCATTACTCCGACTGTAGACTTGTGTTCAGTCTTTTTGTGTGTGCCAACATCTCAGTTCTGGCTTCGTCGTCTTGTGTTGAAATCAAGCAGCATTTTAAAAATAATAGCTAATGCCCAACTGACCCATCATCAGAAACCGTAAAGCTCATCAGGTTAAGACAAACATGAAAGCCATATTTCCATTGTTTTTCACATTTGAGGTTTGACGGTTTGGTGGGTGTTCGTCTTGTTGCACTTTTCTTCTTCTGCAATGGTTTAGTGACATCCACACAGAAAATTACTGCCACCAGCTATTTATCTCACTGAACCATCTCCTTATAATCATATCACAGTATTAGATTGAAATATGCATTCACTTGATTTTTTTTTTTTTCCAATTTTCTCAAAATTATGCTTAAATTTGCTCTACATTTGGATGGAAACTTAACTCCAGAGAAACCTCTGAATTCCTGAGTGGAAATTAGCTTAATAACAACAACATCAGCAACAATAATACATATAATAAGTGTGGTAAAAAAATATTAGCACAAAAGCAAAACAGAAAAAAAGAATAAATCTGATAAACATAATACAAAAATGTAATATTAAAACTGATAGGAAATAAGTGTTTAATTATTACAAAAGCCCTGAAATGAACTTGTAAAAGAAATTATTCACCAACAATTGAGTCCTTATGTGGAAAAGTATTAATATGAAAAGTAGTAATTCATAAATATAAGAAATACACAATGCACTTGTCTGACTGGGACGCCTGTCATCCAGGAAGATACACAGCTGCAAATCCTAAGGACCACAGTATGATGGTGAGACTCTTTACCTAATTAAAAAGTGTGAAACTGAAAATAGCACAAAAAACAAATGGTGCCTTTTAAGAGCCACACAAAGCAGGATGAATAAGGATTGAACATGGCTTCCACTCAACACCTGATTCTTCACATACAGCTGCAACAGGAAGTGGAACAGTTTAATGTAGTAGTACTATTTCTGCTGCTGATTAAAATGTGATATTGGAAATAAGAAAAATGCATGGACAAAATAATGCCTAATGTGCATCTACTGTATTTGACCAAAATACACTTTTATCGTACAAATTCCTTTTAAATCAAAAGGCCGATCACTGTCTGCCATTAGGGCACAGGTAAATACATTTTATCTATTCGCTACTAGAAATATGAAAATTTTTTGGCACAATTTATATGCAAATTACATATATTTCCGAAATAATAAAGGTCACGGAAAGCACTCTAAAGCACTTGTCACTTACATTTAATGCAGTATTTTTGTCCATTATGCTGTATGAAAAGTACTCCACTTTCCCTCACAGTTGACTGGTGGTCCTCTAATGTTTTGTTTTGAACCAGAGGCCTGAACAAGACTTGCAAGATTTATTGTTCCGCTGCATTAGTTAAAATGAATGGAGATTGGTTTGAACTTGAATGATCTGATTGAGAGCAAAAAGCCTGCAACAGTCCCATTGTTAGCGTGTAGCTAGAGCGAACCCTGCTTTGTGTCATGTCCTTATGGCTTATAGCAAACATTTGCCTGCGTACTCCAACAGAAACAAAGCAACGTGAACAGTTGGATTGTGCTTCTACCCACCTGCTGCCTGTCAATCTTTGCCCTGGTTTGTAGAGGAGGGTCACTGAGAGCTGCTTTTTTTTTGTTTTTGCTTTCATCAGACATTGTATGGCTCTCAGAAGTGCGTCTTGCTGCAGCGCTGCAAGCTACAGCTGAAGTGAATAATGTGTGGCATTTGAAAAATAAATAACTAGAGATAAACAATCTAACCTTTTTCTTTCTTTTTACGCAGAAACACCACCATAACATTCAGAAACACAATACTTGAACTATATGTTATTAAGGAACATTATTTCAACCTTAAATGCCAAGTTTATTTATTAATATCTATTTATTTCTTTATTTTTTAATTGCATGAAATCAATAATTCCTCGTCGGTCAGGTGGGGGGTACTGGCTGGTGAAGAAGTATTGTGTAATTCAGAAAACTGAGGCACCATCCAATCAAAAGCAAACAATGCATTAAACCAGTGTCAATCCTTTGTAGATGTGGGTATTATTCTTTATTTAACAATTATTAATTATTTATTTAAATACAGTGTTTCAGCAGCAGTGGAGTTTTTGCAGCTTAGAATTATTGGGAAATTCAATTAGCAGGTCTCATAATTGCAAGCGTATGCTAGTTTTGTTATCGTACACAGTAATTGTTTAATATTTAGACATTGTAACTGCCAGGAGTAACTGTTGCATAACTAAATAAACCAAATGATGAAGTGAACATTAATTTGCTAACATAGTAGGACCTATTCTGATTAAAGAGGAAAATATTTAATGGAATATGGCCGACATCTTCCTGGACAAATACTGTTTAATACGATGTAAGCTGAAGATTTAAAATTACATTACCCAAATAATGAATTCCTGAAAGTAATAGCAAAAATTAATTACTAAATGAAATGATATTCTAAACTGAATGAATATACTAACTCTGGAACAATTTCTCCGTTCATACGGATAAAACAAAGCCATCCACACTGGCAGTTTAGTTTCAGATATTGTTTGACCCCTTTAATTTTTGGAAGTTGTTATAGTTAATACAGTAAAGCTGACTCCTAGCAACTGATTTAATGTAGCTTTAATAGATGTTTCTTAAATTTTAATGGTGCAACCTGATTTAAAAAGAGAGTGTGAAACTAGTTTGTAGCTATGAAGAACTGAGGCTTTAGACGAAGAATTAGTAATGAATTTACAAATAGTTGTGTAACCTCATTGAAATCAGCTGTACGAGCACCACTGACATGCTTAATCACATGTAACTTGAACATCAAAAACACTGCCTAATGGAGTGTTAATGGCAGTAGCACTGTGGTGTGTAGATAGATACTTTATTGATCCCCGAAGGGAAATTGCAGTGTTGCAGCAGCAATTCACATGTCACAAAACACAAATAGCTTACACTAAGCTGACATAAGGTAGGTAAGAAAAAACACTATTTCAAAAATATATACATATGTGCATACAAACTACGGTACCAGTCGAAAAGTTGAATGTCCCTTAGTAGGTAAGTCTCCTCTTCTTGCACAGAGGGAAGACATCGTAGAGCATTATTGCACTGGGTAGGAATGACTTTCTGTAGCCGTCCTCACTATAGTGGAGTTGAAGAAGAACTGAAAACACGCTGTTTAGGATTAGTAGGTCATGCAGGGGATGTGAAGTGTTTTCCATTATGCTGAGCAGCTTGTGCAACATCCGTCTCTCAACAACCAGCAGTGGAGGCTCCAGAGCAGGCGGCAGGACAGAGGCAGCCGCCTTTATCAGCTTATTCATTTTCTTAGTGTCACTGGGTCCGATGCTGCTGCACCAACAGAAAATTGCACTTGAAATAACAGACTAGTAAAAAAACATCTTGCTGTGCACATTAAATGACCTACGTTTCCTCAAGAAATAGAGTCTGCTCTGTCCCTTCCTGTAGACACTTGCAGTCCAGTCCATTGTCAAGGTAAACTCCGTTTAGGAGGAGGTGGTTATTCCTTAGAGGACCTCTTACACAGGACACACAGGAAAAGAGCTGCTCTTGCTTCCTGTAAAGTGTGATGTATTTTAAGGACTCGTCCTGCACTCTGGACCCACAAAAACGGATCCGTTTTGATTGGAGTTTGTGTTCCCTCATGCTCAACCTACAACCAACCATTGCCATTTCTATGAAAACACACCATGTCTTATTTGTCCTCTACCTCAGCCATAACAGCGGATGGGGGACTTGATTGATTCTCAATTGCCCGGCCTATTGTTGACCTCTTTAATCAAGTCCCACTCAATGTTAAGCCCTGCCCCGACTTTCTATTTCAAATCATGCCAAACCTCTGATGAAAATTACAATCGCAAAGCCATTTGATTTCAGGTCCATGACAAGCAGAGTGGAGAGTGTGCAGATACCAACATTTTTTTTACAGGAGCTGCATCAAAGGCTCCAGTGTCTGACCAACGATGTTTCTCCAGTATTTGCTGAAGGATTTGTCCACATCTGAACTTTTCCTTGCCTCAAGGAAGAAAGCAAGGGGGAAATAAATTTTATTCTGACTAAAAACCGTCCACTTTTGCTGTCAGACGCACCTAACAAGGGTTCAGATTAGGTTTAGACAGTTGTGGGGTGTGTCAGTGGTGGAGAGGAGAATGAGTACAAGGGACTGGTGGACCACTTTGTGGCATGGACTTGATTAAAGAGGTCAACAACAGGCTGGACAATTAAGAATCAATCAGGTCCCCCATCATCCACTGTTATGGCTGAGGTTGAGGACAAAAAAGACGTGGCGTGTTTTCATAGCAATGGCAGTGGTTGGTTGTAGGTTGAGCATGAGGGAACACAAACTCCAACCAAAACATATCAAAACATATTGCTTTTGTGTGTCCAGAGTGCAGGGCGAGTCCTTGAAATTACAGGAAGAGAGAGCAGCTTTTCCTGTGTGTCCTGTGTAAGAGGTCTTCTAGGGAATCAATGAATGAATGAATGAAATACTTTTGCTATATTTACTGCCGTATATGTCTTGATTATATTGACACATTATGATGTAAGTCCAAGCAGGGACACAATAAATTATAGCTTTGTAGAAATATGTTTTGGCAGCAGATGTTCACATCACATGTAATAATTTTTCTACTTTCCATTCCAGTGTTTGTACAACACAAGTTGTTTTATGGTTGTAATGGTGTAAGTTAGGTGTTGTATATGTACACACACATTCCAGAAATGAATTCAGAAAACGTATTCTCACAGGAATATTGAAATAAGTTTTTCAGCCCATTTTTCAAAATGCAAAACCACACGAATCACAGGAAACAGATGACCAGAATACAAAACAGCAAACGAAGAACAAGCAGAGCAATTCACCAACTTGAAAGCGTTCTCAGTTTTAGTCCTGATTGAATGGAGAGTATGGGTGGTTGCGCTGCCTTCGCCCGCTTTAATGTGGATCAACTCTTTCCCCTGGGGATTTATTGTAACGTGTCACTCTTTCATGTGTGGTTTCGAGAAGTGAGACGTGGTTTATCTGTGGTTTCGGCAGCTTGGTTCCCGTGGCAGCGTGGGGAGCTGTAAGGGAGACGCTGGGGAGGAGAAGGAGCTTACTCATGCCTTTCTGCCAGCAGACAAACTTCAGTAGCTCACTGTAACTGCTGATGATCGAAAGAGGAAAGCACAGCCAGAACATTTGTTTGCATTGCAGCAGTTGGTTTCATGGTGCCTTTGTGCTGTGGGGAAAGCGATCAAACACGGAATGATTAATTCAACAACAAATGTTGCGTTATTAATATTACTCCCACTGATTTATGGTATTGTAGCAACTTTTCAGAATCAGAATCAGGATCTCCTTTATAGAAGTCAAGTGTTTTTGTAAATTATGAACGACCAATAGTGCAAAACATAAATATGGTATGAGTAATATAATCGATAATTTTCTATAAATGATGTGGGTGGTTCTTGTATTCAGAGTGCTCATCAAATATGCATCCTGTCTTTGATGTTGTACGTAGTTTCCAGTCTCAGCTTTTCATCCTGCTTATATAATCCACTGCTGGTCTCACATCTCCAGTTTAAAGTAGTGATGCCACAGTCTGACAGCAGTCAATCTACAGGGCACTGAATCCACAGAGGAGTGAACCAAAGACTCACAAAAACAGCTTGAGTCTACTGACAGTCAGATCACAGCTTAAAAAGGACGGATCTTACGTTTCCTGTGTAGGTGCACCTCTGGTTCATCTGCGCTGGTGCTGTCATGTTGACTGTGTGGGTGTGTACAGACTGATTTTGGTTGGCATGTCCCGCACTCTCCTGTTGCAGCTGTTAAGGAGGTCAAACTTTCATCTTTATCTTTCCCATTGGTTTGTTGTGTTTGACGACCTGGTTTACAGGTACAGTCAGACCAGATGTCAGATTTCAATGAGGACCAGAACCAGATGAATTTTATTTTGTATGGGTCGCAAATTCACCACATCACGTTTTTACACGTCATGTTGGGAAAAAGAACCGGTGGCATTAATAAAATTAACGATGGCTGAGTTCCATTTAGCCGCATCAGTTTCAGGATTTTGAATAGCACAGGGCCATTGTTAATGCCATTATTAACACTTCTGAAGGGAGGGAGCTGCTCGGCTGCAGTGAATGCAAGGACAATGATAGCAGCTAATGAGCTGCAGGCTGGGTGGTTTTCTACTTAAATCAATGGCTTGTACAACAAGCAAACAAAAATACCACAACAGCATTGTTAACAATACAATTAACACATACTTTATATCACACGTGATGAATCTAAATGAAAAAGATTCAGTAGTCACTTAGTTAGTAATTTCCATAGTCATAGAAGTTACAAAAACTAACTTTATCCAGACTAATAATCTGGTTTGTATTCAAAAATATGTAACATGCCAACCAACGTATCCAATAGGTCGATTGTCAATGACTCCCAAAATGACATATATGACTGTTGGAGAGTACCAGCAACAGGCATACCGAACCGTCATCCTCACATGGTTAATGCTGTGAAAATGTCAACACGTCTTTACACCTGAACAACTGAATAAGCATACAGAATATCACTGTTGGAGAATACCAGTGGCAGACCTTCACCCTCACATTGTTGATGTGTTGTTGTGAAATGGTCTCAGTTTACTCAGGTTTAGGAACCAAAACTGCTTGGTTAGGTTTAGGAAAAGCTCATGGATGAAAACAAAAGTACATTACTGCTAAATATATGATGTATCTTAAGAACATTACGTAGTTCAAAATGAGTCAACAGTGACTTTTGGTTTCACACAGGACATGAACAGCAGTCTCCTGGGAGAAGTCCTGTGTTTGTTTGTGTGGCGGTTGGTATTGTCTGTGCTGTTATTTTGAAGGTCCATTTCCTGTGTTCTGTTTTGTGGGCTGTAACTTTACGTTTTGTTTTCCTGAGGCTCCCCTCCCCCCCGATGCGTCGAGGAGTGTTTGGGCACACCTGAGTTCACTTCAGGAGATTAGGACGCCTATTTAACCTCTGCGGAGTGACTCCTCGACGCCAGAGTATACTTCCACGTACCGTGGTATCAGTTGGTCTCAGTCTCCTGTGGTATAGTACGTTTTGATAGTTTGCTGAACTGTTTTGATTAATTGTTTGTCTCTTCTCTTTTTGTTCCAGTGCCTCCCTTGCCCACACAGCCCAGCACTCTCTGGACCTCTCTGAGTTCGTGTTTTGTTTGGACCTCACGCTGCCAGCGATTGTTTCAGTTATTGCCTGTTGTTGCAAAATAAACTTTTGTTAACCTTCTCCGTTTCCGCTCCTGGGTCTCTCTCTGCACCCGCCGTCACAGAATACTCTGGCCTCGCATGGACCCAGCGGATTCGGACCCCTTTCGAGCGGCGCTCGCCCATCAAGGACTACGTCTCGGCCAGCACGAGGACATGCTGCGGGGAGTAATGGAGGCAGTACAAGGTCTCAGCGTCCAAGTCCGTGACCTCACCGCTTACCTCAGCCGCACGGACACCCGTGGCTCTCCTTCCTCCCCAAGTCCCACACCAGCGCCACCCCCACCGGCAACCGCTGCAGCCCAATCTACCTCTCTGTCTGTCTCTCAGCGTGAGCCGTATGTGCCGGCCCCCGAACCCTTTTCAGGTGAAGTTGGTAATGCTGGGGGGTTTATCTTGCGCTGTTCACTAGTATTTGATCAACAACCCCTTAGTTATCCTTCTGATAGAGCTAAGATAGCTTATACAGTTAATTTGTTACGGGGCAGGGCAGCGCAGTGGGCTACAGCGTTATGGGAACAGCACTCCCCCATTCTCTCGTCTTTCGACAGTTTCTCGAGGGAACTTAGTCGTATTTTTGATCATTCACGACAGGGGCAGGAAACTGCTAAACGCCTATTCTCCTTGGCGCAGGGAGCGAGATCAGTGGCAGATTACTCTATTGACTTCCGTATCGCAGCTTCAGAGAGCGGGTGGGGGGAGTTAGAGCTACGAGGTGTTTTCTTACGGAGTCTTTCTAGTGAGTTAAAGGACGAATTAGCTTCCAGAGATGAACCCGATTCCTTAGAGTCATTAATCTCCCTCGCCATACGCATAGATAACCGCTTGAGAGAAAGACAGAGAGAGAAAGCCCAGACTCGCCTCTCTCATGTTCACGAGCCAGCTTCCCTCGCTCCCCCTTCAGCCAGTGGCGGATCCTCCGGCCACTCCGCTGCTCCCTCCACGTCCTCCTCTCACCCTTCGGAGCCCATGCAGTTGGGTCGGACCCGTCTCCACCCCAGCGAGCGGCAGCGACGTTTCAGCCAGCGGCTCTGTATCTACTGTGGCCAGGGAGGTCATTTTCTCGCTAACTGCCCTCAGACGCCAAAAGGGCAGGCTCACCCGTGACGGAGAGCGCACTGGTGAGTCAGACATCCCCTAATCCCAGCTCTCCCTCCCGTATTACCGTGCCCTCCTGTCTGCTTTGGGGTCGTGAGTCGCTTCCCATGAGGGTCCTGATTGACTCAGGGGCAGACGAGAGCTTCATCCACACCGAACTAGCCACCCAGCTTAAGCTCCCCCTTGAATCCCTCCCGGTGCCCAGAAATGTAACCGCCTTAGACGGCCGACGTATAGCTCAGGTCACTCAACGTACGGTCCCGGTCACGCTCATAATCTCTGGGAATCATAGAGAAGACATCCAATTCTTCGTCATCCCTTCCCCTCAGATTCCCCTGGTGTTGGGCCTCCCCTGGTTGCTTAAACATAACCCCCAGATAGACTGGACTACAGCTAGTATCTCCACCTGGAGCCCATTCTGTCATGCCCACTGTCTTCGTTCGGCCAACCCCTTTTCTTCCCGTGTTTCTCCACCACCTCCCACGCCCCCTGTCCTTACCTCCGTGCCTCCCGAGTACCATGACCTAGCCCCTGTGTTCAGTAAAGAGTTAGCCCTGTCCCTGCCTCCTCATCGCCCCTACGATTGCTCCATAGACCTCCTCCCAGGTGCTCCTCTCCCTTCTAGTCGGCTGTATAACCTGTCACGCCCCGAGAGGGAAGCCATGGAGACATACATCCAGGATTCTCTAGCCTCTGGACTCATCCGCCCCTCATCCTCTCCGTTAGGGGCTGGCTTCTTTTTTGTTAAGAAGAAGGACGCCTCCCTTCGCCCCTGCATCGACTTCCGTGGACTTAACGACATCACCGTTAAGAACAGGTACGCTCTCCCTCTCATCGACCCCTCCTTCGAACCACTCTGCCCCGGTGCTCAAACACCCCGATCCCACTCGTCAGTTCGTGGTCGAGGTGGACGCTTCCGACTCCGGTGCTGGTGCCATCCTCTCCCAGAGAGACCCTCAGACTCATAAACTGCATCCCTGTGCTTTCTTTTCCCGCCGCTTATCCCAGGCCGAGCGGAATTACGACGTCGGGAATAGAGAGTTGCTGGCTGTGGTTTGGGCGCTTCAAGAATGGAGGCACTGGCTGGAGGGCGCTACGGTTCCCTTTTTGATCTGGACTGATCATAAAAACCTCGCCTACTTACGCACCGCGAAGAGGCTTAATCCCCGCCAAGCCAGATGGGCTCTGTTTTTGAGCCGGTTCAATTTCACCCTCTCCTATCGCCCCGGCTCCCGTAACACTAAGCCCGACGCCCTGTCCCGTCTCTTTGCCCCTCCCCTGGACTCGGAACATCAGGATGTCATCCTCCCGCCGGCTTGCATCGTGGGGATGGCTACATGGGAGATCGAATCCCTCGTGCTCCAGGCGCAGAAGCAACAACCGGACCCTGGTTCCGGTCCCCCCGATCGCAAGTTTGTCCCGGATTCGGTCCGGTCGCAAGTTCTCCAGTGGGCTCACTCCTCTAGACTTACCTGTCACCCTGGTTTCCACCGCACCCTCCAGTTCCTCCGTCAGAGCTTCTGGTGGCCGAGGATGTACCGCGACACCCGTGCATTTATTGCCGCTTGCTCAGTCTGTGCCAGGGGAAAAGCTTCTCATCATCCCCCTGCGGGGTTACTGCACCCCTTGCCCGTCCCAAGCCGCCCATGGTCTCACATCGCCGTGGACTTTGTTACTGGTCTTCCTCCATCTGAAGGTAACACTGTCATCTTAACTATTATTGATCGCTTTTCCAAGTCTGTGCATTATGTTCCCCTGCCTAAACTGCCTTCTGCCCTCGAGACTGCTAGTCTACTCGTGACTCATGTGTTCAAGCTTCACGGAATTCCCCTCGACGTGGTCTCGGACCGGGGTCCACAGTTCGCTTCCCAGGTGTGGCAGGAGTTCTGTAAGGCGGTGGGGGCCACGGCAAGTCTGTCCTCTGGTTACCATCCCCAGAGTAACGGCCAGACAGAGCGAGCTAACCAACATCTGGAGTCCGCTCTTCGCTGCGTGGCTGCTCATCATCCCGTCTCTTGGAGTACACACCTGCCTTGGATAGAATATGCCCACAACTCCCTCTCCTGTTCGGCCACAGGTATGTCACCGTTTCAGTGCTGTTTGGGTTATCAACCTCCCTTGTTTCCCGAGCAGGAGACTGCGGTATCCGTCCCTTCTGTGAAGGAGCACCTCCGGAGGATTAAGGAGGTATGGCAGTCTGCCAGAGCTGCTCTCACCCGCTCCACGGAGAGGAACCGACGGCTGGCCGACGCTCGCCGCGTCTCCGCCCCCGAGTACCGACCGGGTCAGCAGGTGTGGTTGTCGTCACGGGATCTTCCGTTGGATGTCGAGTCACGTAAGCTCTCTCCCCGTTTTGTCGGTCCTTTCGAGGTGTTGAAGATCATTAATCCGTCTGCCGTCAGGCTCAAGCTACCAGACTCTATGAAGGTCCACCCCACCTTCCATGTTTCCCTGTTGAAGCCGGTGCATTCCAGCGAGCTCAGCCCGCCGGCCGCCGCCCCACCTCCCCCCCGCCTCATTGATGGTCATCCCGCCTACACGGTGTCACGGATCTTGGATGTCCGTCCACGCGGCCGTGGTTTCCAGTTCTTGGTGGATTGGGAGGGTTACGGTCCAGAGGAGCGTTCCTGGGTCTCCAGGGGACTCATTCTGGATGACTCTCTCCTTCGGGACTTTTATGCCGCTCACCCGGACAAGCCGGGTAGAACGCCTGGAGGCGTTCGTTGAGGGGGGGGTACTGTGGCGGTTGGTATTGTCTGTGCTGTTATTTTGAAGGTCCATTTCCTGTGTTCTGTTTTGTGGGCTGTAACTTTACGTTTTGTTTTCCTGAGGCTCCCCTCCCCCCCGATGCGTCGAGGAGTGTTTGGGCACACCTGAGTTCACTTCAGGAGATTAGGACGCCTATTTAACCTCTGCGGAGTGACTCCTCGACGCCAGAGTATACTTCCACGTACCGTGGTATCAGTTGGTCTCAGTCTCCTGTGGTATAGTACGTTTTGATAGTTTGCTGAACTGTTTTGATTAATTGTTTGTCTCTTCTCTTTTTGTTCCAGTGCCTCCCTTGCCCACACAGCCCAGCACTCTCTGGACCTCTCTGAGTTCGTGTTTTGTTTGGACCTCACGCTGCCAGCGATTGTTTCAGTTATTGCCTGTTGTTGCAAAATAAACTTTTGTTAACCTTCTCCGTTTCCGCTCCTGGGTCTCTCTCTGCACCCGCCGTCACAGTTTGACTCATCCGTCCACCCTTCCTCCTCCTTATGCAGATTTCTGCTCTTTATACTTCTTCACTTGACTTCCTCCTTTGCTCCCATCATAATTACTATGGGCACCAGAGGTCGCCACCTAACTATAAACATAAATATGGGTATTAATAAGCTGCTTGCACAGATGACCTATATGCCTATTTTTCTGGTGAGGACGGGTTGCTTTTTCCACACACTGTGCAGCAGTGATGTACCATGGCTCTGTGGTACCATGCTACCCTATAGCTGGGTGTGAACACAAGTACAACATGTGACCTTCACAGGTAGGCTCAACAGACCTTAACCTCTCAACCCATGGAGGCCAGTGCAACTTGTTTTTCCTCCTTCCAAAACTCAGTGTGGACTTCAAAAGCTTGATTATCAGCTGTAAGAAATTCAGCTTCGTATGTTTTCTGCACTCTAAATAAGTAGGCTACTACATAAGAAGCGGTACGTCACACACAGCACAGCCCCTGAAAAACAGCAGTATGGGGTATGGGGAGTTTGGGATATCATCTGAAGCTTATTATGTTGCATAAGAGTACAGGAATTGTAGAGAGATACTACTAGGGGTGGAAGCTTTCTTCCTCCAGGAAGGCATCTTCTCTGTCTCTAGAGGTGGTGAGGTGATTTTCCACTCTGCCCACCTGTGGTTCTCTGCCCAGCAGCCACCTCAGCTACAGCGGTGGCCTCAGGAGCTGTCCCCTCAATGAACAACTTTCTACAGCAAAAACACCTGAAATACTCGTGTTTTTAATTGAAATTTGACTTTTGTTTACAAGACACTGCCCATTTTAGCTGTGTGAACTAAATGAAGAGATGGCAAAATGCTTTTACACACATTACTGTATTTTTATTTTTCTATCTATCACCTTGTCTGTGATTGCAGTGTTGTAGAAGTTACAGTTAGTACGGTAATTGTTTGCAGTAGCCAATTACTTCTCTCAAGAGTAACTGATTTTACCAGTTACGGCATATAAAAAGTAATTATTTACGAGGGAAAGTAACGTTTGTGTTACTTTTAAATGTAAAACAACAATGTTCCTACCTGTAAGCTGATCCACATGATGCTGGATGTACATATCAACAGAGCTTTGGAGTAGTTAAATACTGTAATTATATTTGGTGAACCCAAGTTTTTTTTCACTTTCTATTAGAAATATTACAACCACTGTGATAAAAATCAAGCTCACTCAGCCTGAACTGTGTTGCGCCACCATAAAGTCGACTGACGTTTGATCAGAAATTTTATTCTATTCTAAAAGTGAATTACTCTGGTTTATTGGTACTAACTTACATTTTGGCACATCATATACTGCATCAAGTTACACTGGATGTATTCTGACCTCCCCTGTTGGTCGGATAACAGATATGAATTGAAATGTTTTCAGATTTTTAGAGTGACTTTTAAACCATCATGTATATCTGCCAATTCAGGGTAAAGTGTAGTTGCCTTGAGATTTGTGATACAGCTACATTTGGTCATTACAAACTATTATTTGGCTTCCTTCCCACAGCTTTTACCTGAATATGGCAATAGATTTGCTGTTACTAAAGGTCCTTCAGTCTTTATCATTGCTTTTATACTTTATGTAACTCTATAACTGCTGAAATGGTTTCAGGTTCAAAAGGATCTGACATAAGGTTGGCTGTCATGGCAAACAGTTTGTCATTCATGAAGCAGAACTCAGTTATCGGTATCGATAATACAGTATTAAACCAGTGATTAGTGTGCCCATGAGTTTCCAAACAGTGTGTCCCTGATCAAAAGGGCCATTAGTGCTGATGATGATTCACCTTAAAGAACTTAGAAAATACTTAATTGTGACTCAGCAGGCAATTTCACCTTAACTCATTCAAATTTAATTGCGTGTAATTCTGGGTGATGAATATTTTGCCAGCAGGAGCAACATTACCAGGTCTGAAATCGATTTTTAATTCTAACTCTATGATTGACAGCGTGCCTTCAATCCGGTGGCGAATCACATTAAATACCCTGCACCAATGTGATAGATGCTTGTCTTCACTGAGTCCGTGGCCGGTCTTTGATTGTGCCTCATTTTCAGTTTGTTTTGCAGTGTGGAAAAACCGCCACATGCGCACCGTGACCAACTATTTCATAGTGAATCTGTCCTTTGCTGATGTGTTGGTCACCATCATCTGCCTGCCTGCGAGTCTCGTGGTGGACATCACAGAGACGTGGTTCTTTGGAAACACTCTTTGCAAAGTTGTGCCTTATTTGCAGGTAAGAGGTCAACGTTGACATCTGATTTATTATAAGAGGCTATAAAAGTTTATGAATACAAGCACAGACCTGTTTTTCCAGGATTAGTACATTTTTCATTTCCTGTACATATGGGAGTAAAACATACATTTTTCATATTTCATGAGATGTGCAGTGTGAGACCTTGGATATCACCCCACTTTGACTTATTGCCTTGGGCAATAATTCTATATGGCAGCATCATCCCCACTATACCAACACATCTACATGACGCAAGCCAAAAACCTACACGATCCTGCACAAATCCTTGATCCTATACAAGGAACAAATCCATCTGTATTCTATACACACGCTATATCTATATCAAAGTGAATGAAAGTTTCCACACACGTTACTCCTCATGCTACTGAATTCATGGTCTATTGCAGACCTTTATGGTCACATTGACCCCGTTTGTTATTGTGTGCTTTGCTATACTGTCACTGCTGCTGCTGCTACAGTATTCATAAAGGTCACCTGCTGCTGCTTTTATTAACATGAGAGGATCTCTTTCTTCAAACTGAATTCCTACTTGGGAATTATTTCAGTTCTCCCTGAATCTTATGTGACATTTTGCAAGGTTTTCCATTCTGATGTGCTGTATCGCCTCAGAGGGGATCATCCCCAGGAGTAGAACAAAATCAGGAGGTAAAACTGTATCTCCCTGGACAGCACAGTATGTTGTAAACACAATGACATAATTGCTGAGAGAAACTGTCGGGGAAACTGTCATGAATGAAAGTTGGTTTTTATTGAAGCTCAGTTTATACTTTCAGGTCATTAAGTACTGTAGAAAACAGCTCTAAGCAGCATGAGAAAAATCTATAGGAAGACCTGAATGCAAGCTTTATCCTGCTGGCATTGCTTCCATTGAATCTCTTTAATACCTGCTTAGTGGATTTACTGCAGACTGAAACAAATATTGTTTTGGCCCAAACGTGACATTATGTTTTTCTTGTCTGGGAATTACATTTGAGAAGTTGTTCTCTGACATTCAGTGGATGAACATTTATATGTCATTAAATGTTCACGTTAACAGAAGGTGCCAATTACCCTGTAAAAACAAGAATTTCAGTTTTCAATTATGGCAACAAGGTAGAGCTCTGCCTGTTTTTAATCAAATATCTGGCCAGTTTTAGAAAGTAACAGCCTCCACTAATGAGAAAGGTTTTCCACCTACACAGCAGCAGAGCCAGACGAACGTCTTAGTAATACGACGGATGTGCCTGGTCAGAATGTTGGTATTTTTGTTTTATTGTGTGTTTATATTAATGGGATATTGTAAAAATAATAACATGCCCTATTGTGAGCATTTAAAGCATTTGTTAACATCTTCACCCAAAACTCATTTGATTAGTCACTGTTGCACATAGTCCAGTTTTCCATCACATGAGATTATTATTGTGCAACAGGCTCATTATTCCAAATTATATCAGAAATTAAATATACATTATGTGCTGTAGTTGGGAGAAATTAGGTGTTTAATTCATGTTGATAAATCAGACTGCAGACCAAAGAAAAAATAAGTAGGTTTAGTGATATTTTGGGTAGAATGCAGAAAATGTTAACAGTTCAATAATCTGCATCATCATACTGATAAATTAAAGATCAGAGCTGAAAATTGTCACCATAGAAACACTGAAAGATAGTTAATGCAGAGTGAACCTTATGTGCCACCTAGTTGTATAAAGTAATAAGAGATTTAAATAACACCACAAAGCCCATTTAGTAACTGTGGGTCTTTCAGTCAAATTACCTGATCCTTCTCAGCAGAAGTTGTTGGAATGGCAGAAGTTTCAAACTCCATTTTACTTCTGAAACGATAAACGGCAAAACAACCTCATCAAAAGGCCTTTAAGTAGCTGTGAAATGACTGAAAGCTCCTCAGCAGCTGCTAAACAGCCCTTGTGTTGTGATTGATTTGTCAGCTGCTGTTTCCACGGTAAAGAATAAACCTTAAATCTGTGACCAATATGACCATTTTATTGATTTCATCATTTTTTTTGTCTTTTCAAAATGGTGTTTTAGAACAGTCTTATAACCAACACTTGAAATTTAGCATTTAAACATTTTTGCAGATGTCTCTTTAAAATCCTATAAAAGCGGGTTACTATAGCACTTGAGCAGGAAGACGTTGTACATTTGTTAGGGACTACTTTCAGGGACGGGTTAAGACACATTTGGTGCATTAGTGAGTGTTTCCACACAGCATGATGTACGTGGGATTGGCTAAAAATAAGATAATGCCCATGCTCACTGTGGTTATATATTCAAATGACTTTTCTCTTATATTACTAATTCCATCCATCCATTACCTATACACCGCTCTATTACTAATATCATTAAATATTTACAGGCTTGTGCGGCACAGAGGCAGCACACAGGATCAGTTCTGGTTTTGGTATTTTCATGGGATCTGTTCAAATATATAATGATGCTAGACTTATCCTTTAATGTCTCCCCCCGAGTCCACTTTGTATACAGGCTTCCCTGATTTTTCTATGTTTGCATCACGTTCAGAGTGACCCTCCCGGACCTGTTTCAAGGCTACCACACTAAGCTCAACATACCAGTCAATAAATTATTGATTTCCTGTCAGGCAGAGGACAATTATGTGAGGATTTTTTTTCTGCCTATAGGGCAATGTTTTCACCCCTCTGTTTTAGACCTTTTTAATGAAGAAAATGGCACTGGCATTGAGCTGAGCATTTATTTGCCACTCACCAGAACCCACCGACTCACTGAAATTCCTAGAACCAACCATCTGCAGCACATGGAAATAGAGTAAGTCCATCTCCTACAAGTTTCTCATGCATCACCATGCCACATCTAATGTTGGTCCAATTTCACAGAGCCACAATTAAAATCTTGCTTCTTCTGGTACATCTCAGCCTTCCCAAAGGTCTCATTGAGAGAAAGGCAGGTGCGTAATTCAGATGGAGGTGGACTGCCCTCCATCAAGGAGATGAGGAAGAAGGTGAAGAAGATTGTGCTTGACACAACCCCCCGTCCGCCCTGTCAGACTCACTGAACCCTGTGAATCTGCACTTAGATTCACTCACATGTGTGACTTTGATGTACTAGTGGGTCACAGGCTATTATTGTTGACTGTTGCACGGGACTAACTCAGTGTGTGCTTGACATCCACAGAGGTTCAGTCCATTTGTGAAAGACAGTGCAGCCACTGTATTTCACGAGTGATGGCTATTTTGATTTGCCTTCGAAATATTAAAAAGACTTGGATAAAATCAGTCATGGTGGTGTTACATCCTTAACTACACTGTCCACCCTGATGCCTTCAGCAAAGGCCAGATTCAACATTTTGAACTGCAACACTGATGAGTTTTATCCTTTCAGAATTTGTAATACAGCAAATCTTTTCTCTAACTTGTTCTTATTGTACAGAAGATCTGTGATATTCAAATTAGTGTTACCATTTGATTTTCTTAGAAAATACACTTGTATTCAATTCTTTGGTATCTCTCTGTCTTTAAATACCTCAGGGCTGGACTGTGCTCTGCTGCTACTGCCTTAGAAAACAAGCTGACATCAAACACAGACATGTAATGTCTCAGAGATTTAAAGAAAATCCCCAGCAACCACACATTTAGAAATGCTGTTCCTCATTAATGTTTACTACTGCCTTAGAAAACTATGTCGATATCAAATTCTACATAAACCATGAATAAATGGGAAATAATCAGATCTGGTTTCTGATGTTGAAGTGCTGAAAAATACAATTCCCAGAATAACCTTTCTGTATTAAATTGGTGTTTCTGTTCTTTTTCTTCCAGACCATCTCCGTGTCTGTATCAGTCCTAACACTGAGCTGCATTGCCCAAGACCGTTGGTATGCTATCTGCCACCCGCTGATGTTCAAGAGCACAGCCAAGAGGGCTCGCAAGAGTATTGTTGCCATTTGGGTTGCGTCGTGCATCATCATGATCCCTCAGGCTATTGTGATGGAGTGCAGCAGCCTGCTGCCTGAGCTAACAAACAAGACCAGCCTGTTCACAGTGTGTGATGAACATTGGGGAGGTTAGTTTTCACAAATCCCTCTCAAGCACATGAAAATCTTATGCCAAGTCACTCACTCACTTGCATTGGAGAGCAGCGCACCGTCCACAGGGCTGATCAAGACCGGTAAAGAAAGATGAATTGCTTTCGCTGGAGTTCAGATAAGACAGTCCCCTCTGATTAAAGCCTTTCTGATTAAAGTCCTCAAAGGAGAACCTTGCAAACAGAAAAAGCTGGTTAACCACTTCCCATACATCATGTTACAGTACTTCAGGCATGCCATTGATTTGATACCTTTGAAATATCCGTTGCTTACTTTGTTGACACATCACAATGAAAATCAATGAAAAGAACACTCAAAAACTTAATACACTGAAACTGCACCACTTAAAAATATCTCAAAGCAACAGCTCAGTGTTTTTGTAGGCTTTTATAAGGAGATTTTTTTTTTTCAAATTGACCTAAACCCCTGAAAAGGCCAATCATAGCTTAGAATTGTAAGTTAGCACAGCGAGCCAGTCACGCATTGGATTCCTCCACATGCTGAAAAAGGTGTGCATGTGAGTCTAATAAGAGTGATACTCTCTTACAAAACAGAAGAGCTAACGTGTAGACAACAGATTAAACTGTGTGTTATCTGGTCTAATGTAAGCTGCAAACATTAGCATGTAGTAGTAACCCAGTGTTATTTCCAAAGGCATGGGGCTGTTATTAGCTGCTATCTCTCTTGATTAATGTCTCAAAAGTTCTGAATGCTAACTCTTTGATTTTTCTTTCTTTGATTTCAGACAGTTATAGTAAAGTATCTGCTGAACTCTGTCAAGTAAAAATTTATCAAATAAAGTATGTGCTGATAAAACCACATCATTCCTGTCACATTCTGATTTGAAGTGTCCTCACTGAGCAATACTCAGCAAAACTGAGCTGCAGTGTGATGTATCCCCTACTGTTTCAGCTTTTTTAAATAAATGAACTTCACAGCATTGAGCCAAGTAGGTGCTGATTAAACCCGGATTTGATTCATAGATCTCTAGAAATGAAGCTACAGTGTATATGCATTATTCAGCAGATGTGGGTTTTTTTAATTATCTGCTGAGAATTACATCCCCTTCTTTCTCAGAGCAGGTAAGTGTTACATGGAGGAAATCCACACTGTTCAGCCAAAATCGCCAAAAATACAGTATGTACTGACAACTGCATCTGATCTTAACCGTCAGGACAGAAACTTAAGAGGTGGATGCATTATTGGGCAGAGCTGATTTTCGAGCTCCTCAGACACACATTAATTTATCCACGAAGATTTGTGCTTTAGAGCCGCAGCCATTCCTACTCTTACTTGTTTGTTTGTTTGCTGCCAAATAATCTTGTCTTCATCAATCTTCATTTCTCTATGTGTTGCCTGTGTACCTGCACCTTGTCAGACTACCTGTTGCCAACTTTCTGCTGTCTATCTGGCAAACAAGCCTTCCAGCCTCAGTGCCTCAAAGAAAACTGATTTGACTGCCTGACTGTTGCCAACTGTATCTGTGCTTATTGACTTCTGTATTAGGTAAATGCCTTTAACTCAGCCATCCATGTCACAGTGTCTATATCTGGGTCACACCAGACTTGTGACAGCTGGAGAGAAATACATTTCCTCTTATCATCGGCCAGGGAAGCTTTACATGCATCAGATTTCCACTGTCAACATGTTGACAACATTTGACTTCTAAGTGGCTGTAACAAACTGACCGAGAAAACAGGTCCACAACTAAAACACTCGTCCAGCACTTGTCTTTAAACAGGAAGCTTCTCCTGCAGAAACCAAGTTAGTTCATAATCAGTTAAGACATGCAAATAACATTTCTATGTAAAAACAAAACAGTTTCATCTGTAATCAGTGTTCTAATTGTCTCAACATAGAAATATGAACAATATAGGCTGTGGAGGGTCCTTTAAAAGGACTATTCCCTGAACAATTGCTCTCACTACGTCCTATAGATCCAACCCACACAGTTTCTGCCAGGAAAAGAACAAACAAAACATGAATGGTGCTCAAACCAAAGACAACATAACAACTGTAATACATCAAGGCAAAACCACTGAAAATAATCAAGAAAAAGCAACTCTATTCAGAAATCACCCCTGAACATTCATTCCTGTCCCTCAGATTCACACTTTGGCCACAAAGGCAAGAGAGCTGTCGACAAGGCCGCAACACATTCCTCCCCATCATCCTCCTCAGTGAGGGCCACCCACTGACACAACTAATCAAAGCTCAACTCGGAAAAAGAAGAAGAAAAGAAAGATAAAGCACCTTGAGAAGACAACATTAACAACATTTGAACAAGCAAGTGCCTAAACCCACTTCAAACTGTTCTCCCTCCTCCTCCCCGCCTGCCTGCATTCTTCAACATTCAACCAGCCTTAGACAAAATGTAGCACAACGGACAAACTGCAAGACAAAAAACTCCAAATACTACTTCACATCTACAATATCACTTCAAGCAGTCTCGAGCTTTCTTCCTGGTTCACGCACGAAGATCCTGTTTGGCAGATTGGACCAATAAACAAGAGGCAATACAGATGGTAGCTCATGCAACAAACATTTTGTTAAATGAAGTTGAGTATAACCAATACATCCCCTATATGCTAACATAGGCACAGAGACCTGGGCTAAACAACTAGGACTACAGATCTTTTGTGCCAGATGGATGGAATAAGTATATATAATATATAATAAGTACATTGTAATAGAAGTGCACAAACTATAAGTGCTGAGTCAGAGTGTAATTTTCTCTTATAGGACATGGATTACCACAGTTACAGTGTGAAAGCGTGTGGTGGATGCATGATTCAGTAGAGCTGATTTTTTTTAGCTCTGAGAAATGCATCTCCTCTTCTGTCATACACATAGGGGAAAGCTCCAAAATGTACTTTAAACATTTTTGTGCTGAGGTCATCTGGGCCACACTTCATCAAAATCAAGCCAGAATGTGCCCAAGGGCCCCACAAAGGCCAAGCCCCGCCCTGCTTAATTTCGATATGCTAAAAATGAAAAAAACAAATAAATAAATGAAATGGCAATAGCTCCCGGAGAACAATGACTGAGTGCATTAACAATTCTCAGTGGGTGTGTCATGAAGGTGAATGGAGCAGATTGCACGAGTGTCACAGTCGGCAGCTTCGCTAATTAACAAACCAGTCATCACTCTGGGAACATGGACCCTCAACTGCATGAGGAGACTTTTCTCTACAAAGTTCACAGCAAATATTAAAGAGAACTGACAAGGGCACAAAAGTTGGAAATTCAATGAAGCTTCAATGCATCATGGTGGAGGTGATTCAGGCTGACTAACTCAAGGAATTAGTGTCCAGCCAGATATATGTATATATCCGTATCTTAACCTTAAATGCCAGTGAGAGTAGAAAAATGTGGAGGATTGGATTAAAGAAAAAAGGCTAAGCTGCAACAGATATTTAACCAAGCTGACTCCTTAAAAATGCTCAGCAATGCTCATATAACAGGAGCAATCTGTACACTTGCCAACTAGCTACACCTCTGGAAGCACTCTGAAAAATACATAAAGACATAGTTAATGTTATCGATGGATGCCTTTCACCTTTTCTTATCCTTCAGGAAATTAACAACCACTTTGTAAAACTGAGCAAGCCTCTTAGATAAGTAGTAAATGTCTTTTTGTATTTTTTGTACAGGTGGACAACAGTGTAGATGAGTTGTACATGTAGTCTCCAAAGACACCGACCGCCCTTCATGAGATAAGGAGCAATGTCCTGGACAATGCCCCAAAGGTCCAGGATAAGACACACCAGAGACTGAAATCCCAAGTGGACAAAACCAACTTTGTGTGTCACCAAAATGTAAGGAATCAGCAACACAAAGCTGGAAAGAGTATTTACAATAACAGCACTGGAAGACGAAAGTGTTGATCTGATGAACATTTCAGCACTCTGTTGGATCTTTCGGTTCTTTGACTTACTGTTCCTGCGGCCCGCCTGAGCACCATAGCTGCATTTCTTGTTGTTTATTTTTGTTGTTGTTGTTTATACTCACACTCATTCATGCTGTAGTCCCCTTGTGTTTAACAGCTAATAGGATCCAGACACATCTGCAAGCATTGATTTGCAAAAGAATATTCGGGTGTTCAGTGTGTTACCTTTCCAAAGAGACCAAAGCCATGCATGTACCCCAAATGGTTCAATGGTTCAGCTATCAGTTTACTTGGGGTATGCCGTGAATAGGCCTTTTAGGCAAATTTTTACTGGAATGGTGAGGGGTTAAATATTAGATTTTTCATATTTTTTATATTTCAAACACACTTTGAGTAGAAAAAACTCTCAACAGAATTCATACACACACATACAATGTGTATATCCACTCTCACTACAATCACTACATCCCTAAGTCTGGACACTGGACAGTACAGAACATTGTGTACGGTATGGCCTTTCCCTTAGAAAAAGGTTAAATCCTCCTAATGTTAATTAATGATGAGTGTGAATTTAATGCATTCACTTGGTCTGAGAGAGAAATGTATTTCTTGGCAGGAAAAAAATGACTGAATACTGTATTATCCCTTACCTCTGTCTCAGAGATCTTGGAGTCAAATGGTTTGCACGGGACATAGTTTGGGCGATATCCTCTTGACACTCCTCTTGACACTGTGAATTTCATGCATGTAACACTCATCTTGGCTAAAATAATTAGGGGATGCAAATCTTGGCAGCTACAAAATCAGCTCTTGCCAAACAAAGCCCATCCCCAACCCTCTATCCCCATCTTTCTCTTGAGACACTTCTAGATCAAATGACGTTCCTCTCATTATATTTTGGTCCTTTTTTTTTCTTTCTTCTTTGAGAATGAGAATTTCAGATATGTAACAGTCTGACATGGGGAGAAAGCATTTCTCAGCAGCTACAAAATCAGTTCTGCCGAATGCATCCGCCCCTTAATACTCAGTGAGGACACTTTAACGAGTGAAATTGAGACCCAATAGTCAAAACAACATTCTAGGACAACTGCGAAACATACTTGGAAGTCACCAACAAAGAAAAACAAAGCCTTTACCTTCACCAATACTGAGAGATAAATCATAGAAACTCTTGATTCACCAAAGGTTACATTAACTTTGGACAACTTAATGAGCTGCCTGAGCTCAAGCATGTGGCCGTGTAGCTGCAAGTGAACTCGAGGACAGAAAAGATGTGCACTTACTTTGGTTTCATTCAAACACAGATAATCCAATGGCTGCTTTATTTTTTTTTCATTCAGCACTAACTTGCTCACCAATGAGCTACTGCCACACTCGAGGTGGCAAATTTTAATATTAATATTAGCACCAGCTAACTACAGCTGAAAGGGTCTGCTACGGACTGTCGTCATTTCTGCTGACAAAATCCACGTCTATCTGCTATCAATGAGGTTGCTTTGGTTTAGTCGAAGACTAAATGTTGTTATGTTGCTTCGAGATCATCATTGCAATTGACCAATCTGTCAATGTCAAAGCTTTGCAATTCCGCAAAAAAAGCAGGAAAATATGTACATGAGAGAAGTTAGCCTTTCTAACATGTGGATCATTCTGAACTACTTTAACCCAAACACAATCTATCCTTAATCTAATGACTAAACTCTGTCTGTGTAAACTCTCATAATCCAGTCAATCAAATTTTGAAGTTTTTTATTCTTTCAACAGCTGAGATCTACCCAAAGGTGTACCACACCTGTTTCTTCATTGTCACATACTTTGCACCATTATGTCTCATGGTCCTGGCGTATATCCAGATATGTCACAAGCTGTGGTTTCAACAGGTGTGTATTCCTGCAGTTATAGTTGTTTTTGGTTTGTTTTGTTTTAATAATACATGATGTTTCTTTGGCCTGATGCATGCACATATTTTATCAACAGATTCCTGGAAGCACATCAGTGTTGCAGAGGAAGTGGAGGTCCATGCAGTGCTCAGCTCCCACTCCGGGGCAAGGAGAGCCCGTGAGGGTCAGAACCAGCACTGTTTGTGCTGAGATCAAACAGGTCCGAGCCCGGCGTAAGACAGCTCGCATGCTGATGGTGGTCCTCTTTGTTTTTGCCCTGTGCTACCTGCCAATCAGCGTCCTCAATGTCATGAAAAGGTAATCTCCCGAGCTCTGCTGCCTCAAGGATAGAACCCTGTTCAAACAGAGAGATCCCTTTGGTAGCTTCATGTTTAATAATGACTAAAACCTCATTTTTAGTGTTCTGAATTGTTGCCTGATCCTGATTTAAAATGTTAAGACCATAGTACTGCATTTAAAGCATGCATCTTAACTGATACCATGTCATGTACTTTACCTGCAGAGTTTTTGGGACTTTCAAGAACACAAATGACAGAGAGACAGTGTATGCGTGGTTCACTTTCTCACATTGGCTCATATATGCCAACAGTGCAGCAAATCCTATCATCTACAACTTCCTCAGTGGTAAGTTTGTAACCTGCCTCACCACTAAACCAGTTGTGTGGGTTCATTACTGCCCTCTAGCAGACAGTGAGGCAACAACAATACAGCTCACTGCTTTAAATTCCTCAGATGACAGTATGTTGTGCATATATAAATATTAATCTAAAAAAGAGTTGTATTTAGAAGAAACCTTTCTGTCTAACATGTCAGGCATCATGTACTGAAAAACAGTGAAATATAATGTATCTATTAAGAATCCAGTGTTTTCTGAGAGGATTTCATGTTTTTTGATTTTGTTCAGGGAAGTTTCGCGAGGAGTTCAAAGCAGCCTTTTCTTGCCATTGTCACGGCCAAAGACAAAACAGAACAGCGAGGACACGGACCAGAATGAGCACAGACAGCCGGAAATCCCTGTCAACTCAAGTTCACAACATGGACAATGTGTCACGCATCTCAGATCAGGTAGTATAGTCTTAATTAGAGCGGGAGCTCCCCTGACCTACTCAAGCTTCAACGACACACTCGTCATTCCAGTAGACATTCAAATTTTGAAACCTGATCATAAAAACAAACCTTTGAGTGGAAAGAATGTCTCTAAAATTGTTGTTTCATGTTTCATTAGCTTCACAAAGAAATAATTTCCATATTATGGAAATTTAGAGCTTTAGAATTCTGAAGTCTGTTTTCTGAAGACCCGATCAACAGAGGGACGTGACCACTTGTAGTTCACAGAAACTAACTATTTATTGTCAAAGGACACCATTTGAATGTTTAATATTAACTCATACCATAGGTATTTTGTGATATATGGTTACATGACATGGTTTTAATTGCACATTTTTATTGTATTGTAAATGTACTATTTTGCCTGTATAACTTTGTTTTTGGTTGAGTAGAAAAAAACAGTATTACAGATTATGGTTAATTATGTGACTATTGACAGGAAGTGTTGTTTGATATTTATTTATTTGCTCATTTATTGGTCTAATGAGCTTTTACAAAGGAAAAGCAGGTGCTATAGAGAATAAGTCCTGTCAACATTCAGATGCTCAGATGTCCGTCTCAAGTCTTCAATGTAAATGTCTATGAATGTGCATCCTCAAACTAGTGAATATTCAACATGGTTCCCTCATTAATGCATCCTGGTGGACCTCATTACGACAGGTCTTTCACTCGACACACGCTGAGTATGTACTGAATTGCTTATGAACTACATCGGCAATGTGGACTACCCACTGTCTGCTACATGTAGCATCAAAGCAAATTTAAGTTTTAAACATCATGAATTAAAATGAAGAGCCAAGTTTTCAACACAGGGTAGAAGCGCCATCCAGTCATTAAGAGCCAGCAGATTTTCAAAGATTTCCATTTTGAAATGCACTGAAATGCTTCTGTCAGTCAACTTCACTGACAGCTGCAGAGCCCAGGAGACACTGTTCAGTCGGAAAAACAGTGGATGTCATAAAAAAGGAAGTATTTTTATAATAAAACTAAAGTACACTTATAATGTACTTCACAGATCTGTTTAGTGACAGAAATCTATGATGTCAATCCTAACGCATGTATGCTGACAACAGTATTGCCTACTAATCAAGCCTTCGTCAACTGATTATTTACAGTAACTGTACCTTGGTTTAGGCATCTAGCTCATCAATAAGCCAGATTCACTAAATTTAGTTAAATTCAATGAAAAATATTGTATTGAATATTTCAATAAAGAAATACCATGTCAACATATTAATTTCTTGGCATAAATAAATGCTTATTAAACTGCCACTAGAATAACAACCAATTTGTAAAAACCTGTTTTGATAATATAGAATATTTTGGTTCAGATAAATATTTATCATGAAAGCCTGCAAGTTTCACAGTTTCTCAAATACTTTTACAATCTACAGTATACACACACACACACACACACACACACACACACACACATACACACAGTTAATTTACAAAAAAATTACACCAAAAATACTTTACTTTAGTTAAATAATTAGGTGACTTGCTGTCATTCTCTATATGCCAAGCCTTTTAATCATTTCACTTAAAGGACCAGTGTGTAGGATTTAATGGCATCTAGTGGCGAGGTTCCAGATTGCAACCAACTGAGCTCAACCTCATCTCACCCTCCTCCATGACGGACGTGTTATCTTGTTTCAGGAAAAACTGTGAATATTATATGAAATTTCAGCCAATGTATCCCATAAATCCAAACACTGGTCCTTTAATAAGCATAATGTTATTGAGGCCTGTAACATTTTTTGACTGTAAACCAGTTGGTTTAGGATCAATTTTGAAAAGCTACTGAATGTATGAACTTGCTGTAAAACACACACACAAACAGCTGGATACAGTGAACCCCAATATTGAAAATTACTCTATTGATGTGCATAATGTTTTTCTACCCTGTATTATTTCAGGCAAAAGTAAGACAATCTCTTCCAGGAATGCTGTACACACTCACACACAGCTCCACACACATTTTACATTGATGTGCCGAAAGGCTCAAGGATATCTCACTGCTGGTAATGAGTGTGATACAAGCACTGTTCTTTCACTTTCCCCTGTAAAATCCATCCTGCAGGGACTAAACGGGCAAGCTTCCAGTTTGGTTCAGGTTTATTAGTCATGTATATGTTAACACAGGTACAACAGTACAATGAAATGTGTTGTATGAGAGAAGCAGGCCAGCCCAGCAGTGAGGGCGCTTCAGTCTCCAGTCTGAAGGCTGTTTCTCTATTAAAATCATTATGACTTATGGAAGGACAGTGAATCCTATCATCAGCTGTCTGTTATGCTGAATAGTTTTTGAGAGCAGTCAAAAGCACAACATGAAATATTTCCTACCAGGAGATCATTGTAAAATGTGCAGGTAATAACCAAAATAAAAAATCATATGGGTGCAATCTTGAAGTATAAGTGAACTCAAACTCTGGCAAACAGCTTCAAACATGAATATGGAACAAAGGTACCCATGCACAAATAATTTTGTTTGTGTCCTTGAACAAACCTCAGACTGTGATTCATTAGTAATTTTGACAATGTGGAGCACGTGCTGTTTGTGCTGGCAGAAATTGGATCCAAAAACAATAAGAGAAAGAAAATTAAAGCCGCTTCTGCACCCTTTTACACATTTAAAAACAAAAACAAGCTCTCTGTCAGGAGGCCTGTTTATCAAGGAAAATCACTCGGACAATAGACAGATGGAGTGCAATCAACCAATTTGAACGCACCTGTTCAAATGTTGTTCAATGTAATCAGAACTTGTAATCTTCCACAACATCCCCAAACATACAGTATATAAAGGACACGCAAAATAAAACGAGTAAATGCAAATGTTAATAAATGCAAAAGCTCTTCAACTAACACAATAGAGCTAAATACAGACAAAAACAAGTTGTGACATCGATAAGCAGAAACGATGTGGAAATCTCTCAAATCAAGCTCATCAAATGAGTCATTTAAACTGAAAATGCAATCAAGAAAAAGCAACAGTGATGTGAAAAAATTTCGCAAATAAGAAAACAAACACGAATGTCACAGTGACCGAAAACAGAGGCAGGAGAATGAAACTAAAACTAAAAATCCCCTTTTTTATTAGTTTTTAGGTTTTCATTTATTTGAGGGACGATTTGACAGTTCGGTCAATATTTGATGGTTTTTAATGTCCTTAATACATGTATTAAGTTGGGCACTATTCCTATTATCCCTATTCCTCCTAGTCAATAGTGTTGCCTGGCAGCGATCAGAGTGAGTGTGTTTTAATGTATTTCCTACAAACCATATCATTTAGCATTTGTCTATTTGCTGCTGATTTTGCCCAGTTTCAACTTTTGAAGTTATTCTCACCTGCTTTCAAACTAATCTTGTTGCATGTAAGTTGTGAAACTTTTCAAACTCTGACAGACAAGAAGTTAATCAGACTCTTGAATTGATAATGTCAATGTCAGCCATCACACCATATAAAATATCAGTCTAACCTTCTGAAATGTTGGTTTCAGTGGCTTTGAAAGACTAGTGATGATGGCTGTGATAACACCACTGTGTGGATCCATTTGTTTCCGAATCCATTTGTATTCATTCTGCACAGATGTGGTTATTTTGCAATAGGAACCCCCAAGTTGTGGAGCTCCAAAAATAAAGCTGCAGTTTTTGTTTTTTTTCTTTTGTGTAGCTTTGATTGATTTTGAATTCAGAGAGGATTTCAGTTGATTTCACCCCTTTGTCAATGCTTTGTGATGATTTTTCTGTGTTTGGTACCTCCTTGTGTCTCTTTCTTTGTTTCTAAAAGTAACTGTATGCTTTGGTATTTTTACTTTGCATCTCTAGAAATACTTACTTTGTGAATGTGTTTGAATTAAGCTAATTTAATTCACTGTACTCATGGCTAGTTTGACACTGTGATATGACATGTCATTTGGTTTTACATGCTTTTGACAGTGAAATGCAGCTTATTAAGTTTAGAATTAAAAATCTCTAACATAAATTTAAAAAATGCTGTGTAACAAGATTTATTTCTGAGTAAGTTTATTCAACACTGTGATGATCCTCGTCGAGTGATTTTTTTCCACTGATAAAAAACACGTTTCATTTTATCTTTTCTTGTAATCGGGGTTTCATATAACCGATGGCTGTTCAGTCAGTGAAGCAGAATGTAAGCCTTTTCAACTGAAGACATCGGTCTACAGTTAAGAGACGGGATGTTTTTGTGATTTGTCTTGAACTTATTTCTTTATTTATTATTCATTCATTCATTTAGAAACACAGTTTTTGAGATGATTCAGTTTTGACTTTTTTAGCCCCTTGACTTGATGTGTCTGTCCTAGTGGGCTTTCAAAGTGTATCAATTAGTTGTCAGTTTACTCCTCACAGTGTCTGTATTCCTGCACAACTTTTATCAATAAAGTACCTGTCTATATTGTTCATCTTGCTGTATCTCATCTTTGGGTCTAGTCTCTCGACAAAAACACACAACTTTTCTGTAGAAATACAGCGCCAAACCACCATACGGGCTTAGCCAGGTGAGATGAATATTCAATAGCGCTGTATTTCATGGTAGGGGTAGATCAGAGATTAAAGCAAACGTCTCACTGTCGCTCGACTAAATGAGAAAATGTGATTTGGAAAAACTAATGAAATGAAAAAGCTGCCACCTAGACACCCTCGAACAAGCCTTGCAGTATATCTAAGTGGTGCAGTTGCTAAGTTGCAGCATCCACTCCACCTTTCTTTGGAAAAGTAAAGTAAAACAAAAATACAGCAAGCTGTAAACACAACACTGAGATAGCATTACCTGTTAAGTTGATACTGTGAACTAGCTATAAGGCAGTTGCCTATTTACACATCCAACAGACACAACGGTCTCATTCATTTTGAGTCGCATTTCTGACAGTCAGATGAATGCAGGTCCAGTAGTCCCCTTCCTTTGTAGCCGGTTTCAGCAGCATTTCTCCATTGACTTCTGAGGGAAATATGTGGCTATTTATTTGCATAATGCTCCACTAATCTTCACTAGCTGGGTGCTAACTGTCTGTTGGTGCTAGGCAGGTAAAATTATTTCAAAACAATTGGCTGAAAGATGATAAACCGCGCAGTAGAGCTCAGAGGCAGTGCAGAGTCAGGTGATTACTGTCTGCTGGATCATCACTATGAGTGATTGCTTTCACATGACAGTTGTCATATGATTCAATGTAATATAAAAAATATTGATTTTAGCCAAATAAAGTGATAAAACACATAACAAAAACTATTGGCACAAATCTAATTTTTGGGGATTTTAAATCAGTAGATCTGAGGTCATAAACAGGCTTTAAATTCTCAATTCACCAACAACCAATTTCCTACCTGTAAAGAAAGAGAGAGATGCCCTTGAGGATTAGAAAAAATAAGACCCTTAAAAGTCACACATTCACTGAGATACAGGGGCTGCCTTTTGTTTGTTCTTTTAGGTCTGTTTTGTTCCTGAACTGCATCATTTCATTACATTGTGCACGGTACAGCCTCCAGTAAATTTGTTACATCCGGTAGAGTGTGGGTGGTGTATCCCAGCTCAAGTACTGACAACAACCAGAGGGACAGATCAGCCTCAGTTGTCCACTCACAGCTTAGCAGCAGCTATCATGCAGCGATCACATCTGGAAGCCGCACTCTTACTTGGTAAGTCTTCTGTCACTGTGAAAAATCTGATTTTTGACTGTAAAACTAATCTAGTTCATCTTAACATTGCTGCTTGTTGGTTGAAACTAAGGTTTTACTCTAGAGCTGCATGTCTTGTATTCTATAATGTTAGTACAATCAAGCAAAGTATATTCAATGAGTGATATTAACTGTATTGAAGCTACCTTTTCTATAAAGCTTAAGACAAATACTAAAAACATGTAAAATAATATGTAGGTGAATATAATGCTATATAATATAAAGATTTCAAGATGAATAAAAAATGACTGGAATGCACTTGTATTTCAGGGATTGTTATTCCTCAGATATTCAGCATCAGCATGTCAGCTCTGCCTTCTGACTGTTGGACTTCTCTGGATACCTGCATGTCAAATTTATGCAAGAGTGAACTGGCATTTAACGGCGGCATCTGCAGGGGTAAAAATGTCAGCAATTTACTATTTCTGCTGCAGGGGTACGGGAACATAGTGTTATCCTTGTGTTTTCTAGGGGCATTATAAAAGCCATGATTACATTTCCTATGGAGGCTCAGGACATGAAGCTATTTAATTGAATTGCACCTCTTGCAGTTTGGCTTTGTAAATGTAATAACCTAAGCAATAGCCTGGAGCAAAGTTCACGTAACAAAATAAATAAATAATACTAAATAGGCTTTCAAAACACACCGCATGTCTCCTTTGCCATTACAATCCTGTGGTTTGATGAATTTGATGGTGTCCAGCTTTCAAAAAAGGAACAATCAGAGCAGCAGGCACATAGGAAACACCTGTTGCTTGAACAAGACCTTGCTCGCTAATGGAAAGTCCTGTTTTTCCTGCCTCCCTCTTGTGTTTGTGCTATTCAAGGTGAAGGGTGCCAAATAAAAGGCTCAGAGGTCTGTAACATGACCATCCAGACCGCACTGGACCAATTTCCCTCTCTGCAAGGGTGTGTGTGTGCCTGGGAGGAGGAGCTGTGCGACTCCATGCAAGCGCTGGCTGCACAATGCCACAGAAAGCCAGGTGCACTATTCTCAGTAGTCTCAGAGATAAGCATTTATAGGTGAAATTGCGTTTTTGTTTACCAAAGGCGGTCTGACGTTCTGTGTGAACGAACACTATTGTGCTACAGAATGAGTGTCATGAACAACAGGCTAGATTTAAGAAGTATTTGTTGGAGAATCATGATTCCGTGTATTTTTGCAGCAGCTCAGCAGAAGAGGAACGCAGCGACGGACTGGCAGTCAAGCAGTTTGATTGGCTACGGTAATTCTTTTAATTACTGAATTCAAACCATAGAAAAAGATGCTTCTCAAACTCACTCTCTGTATGTCTTCGTGCAGTATACGATGGGGCTGGATCCTGCTTGGACCAAATGACAGTGTGTGTCAGTGATGCAGTTTGCAACAGGTACCTCGCACCTGTTCTTCAGGCCTGCATGGCAGAGCAGTGCGACCATGATCGCTGTCAGCGACAAACCCAGCGGTTCTATGGCAGCATGCCGCACAACGTCGCGGAGATGCTGGTCATGTGTGAGTGTGATGCTTCGGATCAGAGCTGCCTGCACATGAAAACTGCTCTGCACAGCGGCACATGTGGAGACGAGACCCGGATCTGCCAGGACACAGTTAACCAGTGTGCTGAGGACAGTCACTGCAGGTACGTTGCTTTTTCTCTCTTCCAACAGAAACTACAGTGGTAGTGTAGAAGAAATGACTTACTGACACAAAGAAAGTTGTTGTGAACAGAGAAATTATTTAAGCATGGAAGTTCATTCTTTATCTCTGGATTCTTAGAAAATGATTTGTGATGAAGCTGAAATATCCACAGGCAATCCATTCGCATTGTTAAATTATACATAACATAAACTGAGGCTGAATGTCATTAGTTTTGGGATAATTAAGTCTGGACCCGAAGTGACTGAATACTAGTGCAGCCAGTAAAAATTACAGAAGAAATAACTTAATAAAACAGAGACTTGCTGCTACTCTGCCTTACAAAGCCAGTTATTATGAACTGTGAAGAATTCTATTATAATTATATAAAAGAGCTGAAGATTAAACAAACATTCAGTCTTTCACTGGTGCAGTTGCACTTTGTTTTGATGTTTTCCCATAGACAGTTTCCGCACACTTCAAAGTCAATCGCAAAATTAATGCAGAATTTTTTTTAAATAAATGGTCTATTGTAGGATGTTAAAGAGGATGAATGTGCTGTGTAAATACTTCCAAAGCACTCAGGACCCACAAACATGTTCTCTTTCATTTACCAGAGACCTGTTGAAAACTTTCCGGACCAAATGCTGGAGCTCCGAGGACGCACAATGCAGTGATATTGACCTCCAGAAAGATGAATGTTTCACCCAGATGGATCCAGCTCTCATCCTTGGTGCAGAGTCTGAATGTAAAACAGCCTTTTTGGCCACTTTGGGCACAGCACTTCACTATCCTTGCACATGCAAAGGAGTGCACAATGATGATCTACTGAAGTGCAACATCATTCATGACGTACTCCATAATAGATCACACTTCGGTGAGTAGGATTTTGATTTACACCACAGGCCTTTTCATAAGTGCATGTGTTTACTGGAAACCTTTTAAAACAATTTTATGTGTCTTTCAGTGACTTCTTGGAAAAGCAGCAGTGGTCCCTCCAAACCTCCTGACATCAACCAGTCTGAGCACGGTCACGCATGGTTACATGGTAAATTTTCATGCAGTGTGGGGTTACATGGCAACTCTAAACTGCCCATAGTTGTGAATGTGACGGTGAATGGTTGTCTGTGTCTATGTGGCAGCTATGTGATTGGCTAGTGATTTGTACCGTGCCTTTCATCCAATGATTGGCTCCAGTCTCTACAATGGCACTCAGGGACGAGCAGGGATAGTGAATGTATGGATGTATGGATGGATGGATTAATATCAATACAGTTTTAATATACTGAATGTTGACTATTTTGTCTTTTCAGATTATCTACTGTATGCTTTCACTACTGTGCTACTTGCTGGAGTTGTTATATTAATGCCTCTGGCTGTTGTCAGTAGAATATGGTGAGTACATTAAACACATTAGGCCAATGCCAAATATGTTGAGTCTGTCTGAGACTTAATGATAATACCAGCATTTCTTTTGTCTTACAGGATGTTGAGAAGAAGAGATAAAACAAAATTTCACCATCCACAGAAAAGCAATTGTGTTGTTATTCTCTGATCTTCATTCATCCATTAAATGTCTGTAATCCAGATTGATTTAAAAAGATTTCAGATTATTATATTTATGAGATGTCTTAGAGTTTACTGTGTAAATATCAGGGTTTTTTTCACAATATTGATACGAATTTACAGTATATTAAAGATACAGCATTGTGAGATATACAGCAGATATATTCCATGCATGTCTTTTGTAGTCTTGGTAACAGATGATGATGTTGCTATAAGAGTACACAGAGATTGGTTGATTGGTTGGTGTAACCAATATTTTTACAGTTATAAATGTCACACATGGAAAATAGCGTTGTGCTGATGAAATGTGTATCAGAGATTTCTAAGAAAGATGTTTTTGTTTTTTTTTATCTTGACTCACAAAAGAAACCCGTCCCTCTGCAGCATCCTCAGAATCGATCAAAGGTCTTCAGTTATTAATCTTTTCTTCTGCTTCAAGATGACTTGAGCTATTAATCTGATCTGACTGACACATTTGAGATTGCTTTATGCTTTCAGGTGTCTCTCTGTGATGATTTATTGGTGCTCTAGGCTTCCACTGTATCTGATAATAAACCTCACTCTGAACAGTTGTGGTCGTACCCCCACCGGAGAGAGCCCCTGACTGTGCTAAAGTATTGAACAAATATATCACACTAACCTCTGCAATGGCTTAAGATGCTCCTCTTTGAGAGGTGTCTGATGTCATATGGTAGTGATGATGATGATGATGATGATGCCACTCGCAGCTGGTTTT
This sequence comes from Chelmon rostratus, assembly GCF_017976325.1. NCBI lineage: Eukaryota > Metazoa > Chordata > Actinopteri > Chaetodontiformes > Chaetodontidae > Chelmon > Chelmon rostratus. The sequence continues at coordinate 12,095,968 of NC_055668.1, read as the reverse complement.
CCAGGTTTGGCTCAGTCAGTCGTGAGCAGAACTGAACTCAGGCTTTAGTTCTTGGAGAGTAGGAAAATGCAGTGTTTTTCTCTTTCCAGTTGCACTTGCCACAGCTTTAATTTCACTTCAAATGACTTCTCATTTGAAAGCAGAGAGCTGAGAAGCTGCTGGAGCTTAAGGGTCAGCTCTGAGAGGTTCTTGCCAGCATCCACCATGAAGACTAGACTTTACTTGCAGTGCTAGCAGTTCCACAGAAACAATAAGTCACTCCTTCACAGATTCTCCTTCTGAATGAGGTTTCAGCTTCTGAGCTTTTAGCTCACTTAGCACAAAACTTGCCTGCAGAACACTGTCTCTGTCCCTGTCTGTGAAAGCTGCTTTTTGAGCCTCCAAACTCCACTAAAGAGCATGAAGCATGTATCCAAGCACATTTGTCCTCACAGTTCGTCCAGTTTTGTTTGTAGCGGTAATAACACTGAAGATTAGCTTTTTCATCACTGTGAGCTCATCTCCACAAACTTACTTAGACACACTGCTTTCATTTTAGTCCAAAATAATAGTAATAATAATAATAATAATAGTAATAATAATAATTTGTCAGTTTCTCTTGGAAAACGTGACACACAACGTCTACTTCCGTTTTGTTTTCAGGCACCATGACGCACTGACGCGATATCTGCCGCGACGTGCGTTGCGTTCAGGGACCACTCGGAAGAACTTATTAGTCCACTATTTCGTGTTATTTTCTTTATTGGTGAAAACAGTAATTCCTTTTTGCTGTTATTTATGAATTGCCTTGCGTGCCAGATCAAATGGTCTTGGGGGACGTACATGGCAAGTGTAGGTGTCACCAGATCAACATTTAACATTTGCCTTTTTTTTCTAAAACATTTAAAACATTCACATGCATAGCGCTATTTAGTTTCAACCCTGGATGATGATTTTGTCTTTTTCTCACTCTTCAATTATGTTAAATGAGTAATCACTGAGTGCTTCACTTGGGTCTGTGGAGCCCCTGAAGCCCTGAAAGGCCTTCTCTCAATTGTGTGCACACAAATTATCTGTGCGCACAAGATATGCTGTGCACACAAGATAAAACATACATTTCTTCTGAGACTTTGGCAGCTCTGTAGGGGTTGTGCCTCCCAGCCAAAATAAATAAATGAAAGGACAGAAGCAGAGGAAGGCATGTTAAATCACTGTCATAAACAGTGTCAGACATTAAATGATTGTAGTATTTGTGTTTACAATAACTGACAGTTATGATAAAACGTGTTTATTTTTATGCTAATGAATTATTTTAATAGTCATGAGAGGAGACGTGCGCTGGGCAGGCTGCACAGCTACGGGCTGTTTCGATTCAATGTTTCATCTGACCGACATGTCTGGACTGTGGGCGGAATCAGAGGAAATCCACAACGACACGGTAGAGATTGTGACAGTAAGGAAACAAACAACCACATGCTAACAGCACAGAGAAAGACCCCTGATGGTTGGGAGCCACAACATTCCTGCTGTGGTCAACACTGAGTCAACCACGACAAAGTAAAATGGAAATATAGGCGAGGAAGAGCTGGCATGAAGGTGCTTTGTTCTGGATGCTTGCTGCCTTCTTCTATTTTTTTCTGCAGAACAGAACAGACTCTCACCTTGTGTTATGAGAGCCTGCTTAAGCTTTTTGATACCCTGGCGATCAATGACAAATTTTTCTGTAACCTCCTATTTGTCATCTTTCCCACCATCTCTCTGTGTGTCACTCTCACAAGTCACTCAAGGCTTTGTGCTTCCACTCACATTAGAGCTTCCCAGGAGGGTTTCAAAGGTGCCCGAAATGTTCCTCTGACAGGATGGTGGTCTGCGAGGTCACCCTCACTGTGATCCAGCACCACTTAGCTTCTGTGTGTGTGTCCACTTTTATCTCTTGGTCTGTTGGCTGGAAGGCAGAAATATACAGACAGTGTTAAGATAGCCCTGCCTAACTCGTTATAACAAGTTGTTACTCTAGGAGAGTTCTTCTCTTTAGCTTGCAGACATTAACATTTTGCTAAATGTACAGCCTCATGGAGCCGCTAGTGTGACTCTTAGTCTTGTCAAAAAATACTAATACTGTTTTAAATGTTTCCTTTAATTTTAGCACAGGAGTCGGTCAAATTCAGCTTTTTATACAGCACAAAGTTAAATATCTGTGTCCACTGAACAAAAAACACAAATGCAGCACTTTTTGCACCCATTTCCATGAGTTGGAAAAAAAGATTTAAGTCTGTTTCTATGCACACAACAGACTTTCATTCAATTTCTCCTCACAAATTTATTAAAATCCGTGTGAGTGAGTGCCTCCCTTTTTGCTGAGATAATCAGTCCACCTGACAGGAGTGGCTTATCAAGATGCTTATTAAACAGTGTGATTATTACACAGTTGTGTCTTGAGCTTGTCACAATAAAAGGACAGTCTAAAATGTACAGTTTTGTCACACAACACGAAAGAGCATGCAATTAGCACGTTGACTGTAGGAATGTCCACCAGAGCTATTGCCCATCAATCTAGCATTAATGTCTTGTGGAATAATGAAGCTGTTTAAACAGCATCTTGATATGCTACACCTTTCAGGTGGATTGATTATCTTGGCAGAGGTACTTGGCAAAAGTACTCACAAACACAGACTTAAAAACATTTGGGAGGAAAAATCTGACAGAAATAAGCCTTTTGTTTGCAATCTTTTATTTCAACTCATGAAAAATGGGAGAAAAAAAGTGTTGAGTTTCTGTTTTTGCTCTGTGTTGCTGTAGTGCAAAGGCACAAACTGTATTAGTGTATTAATATGAATCATATGAATAACTTTAAGTCGGCTGATTTATGAAGATCCTCTCTTTTTTATCAGCTTTAGCCAAGGTGTGAACAGACGTCCAGTAATTTGTTTTTGGATCTAATTTCCAGTCTGAATCAAAACCCCACTGTGAGAAATATTGTAATGAATGCTAATCCCCAGCCTCTGAAACAGACCCAGATAAAAGTGCATGAAATTTCTGTCAGCAGAAAGGAACCATTTGATTTAATTACACCATACTGAATACACTATTATTATCACTATTATCATTATACCATAGCAATCAAGTGATACAAGTAAATATGCATGTTTTTAAAACTGATTACTGGCATTGCAGATTTTTACTGCCAATACTGCAAAACTTATATTTTGTCTTTGAAACGATTTATTTTATTGAATGTTTGTTTCATCATCTGATTTCCCTCACATGTCTCTGAACATGTGTGACTGCATTTGAATGAACACTGATGGAAAATTGTTTGCATTCATGATGAAGGTGGAAGATTAAGCAACTGCCACATTTTAATACATTTATGCAAATGTCCCAGTTTTCTGCAATTTTCTACCCATTAGAGTCCAGTTTTTTCAAGTCCCAGTTCGCACCCTGTCAGCTGTCACTCTGGCGTCCTAATTATACTGATTTACTATGGGATGTAATATGATGATAAATAAAACCAGGGGTTCCCTGAGTCCTGAGGACCTGGAAGGAGACATTCACAAGATTTTTCTCAAGCATAGTACAGCATATATAGTAATTATTCTTTGCAATCTTGCTTTAAATCCCATTAAAATTCAATGTCCAATTCCATTTTTAAGGTGTCTATTTTAATATGTTTTACAGAAAGCAGAGAAGGATGTCGACAGACAGGACAGATACGAGAAGATGCAACCTCAGTTCACTTTTCACTCACAGAGGTGATCCTCCCACACAGTAGCTTATGTCATGGTAAAAGTTTTTTAATGGCAAAAACGATCAAGGAGCACTTCTTCAATTATCTCTGGTGAACCTGAGGGCAGAAACTCTTCTGAGACTTTTTGTAGTTGTTTGAGGTGAGTCTTCGTCACACAGGATCTGACTGGATAGGAAAAGATGAAAAGCTCTTTGGAGCGGTAAAGTGCATAAAGAGCAGAAAGGAGCTTTTTCTTTTTGCAGTTTGTCTTCTCTATCGTCAAATAATCATCACAAAAGCTGGTTCTAAGGTGATATTTGATAAGCAAGTAGCCAAAGCAGATTAATTCTCAATGTGTTACTTTTTTGTATTACAAGGCCGCTGACGTGAAGTGAGTGACTTTAACAGGGTTTTTTTGTCTGAGTTGAATAAATATGACAAGTATTTAAAATAGAAGTGGATTATTCATCCATCAAAAAGGCTGGTATGTATTCATAATTCATTCGGTCATCAATCTCTATATTTAACATTTGTTACTCTTCTTCATAATTAGTTATTTTCAAACCAATACTACCTGTCCTTCCTCTTTTATATGTCCAACCACACAGAGCAAAAATACACAAGCCAACCAAAATATCTAAAAAGCATTGATGATTCAACTGCTTATAATGGTCCCACCAGTCTGAGCACACTACAAAATGTGGAAACTAAAAGAAAGGAAAGAAAGTAAGCTTGAAAGGTGGTCATCTGATGATTCTTGAGATTATTTGGATGAGAGACCTTTGACAGTTTAAAACAACAACCAGCGTACTTCAAATACGCATAGGCAACAAATCAGAAGGCAGCAACAACAGGGGAGGTACTTTAAAGGGAGTCCGATATTTGAATATATTCCTTTACAAAAACGCATCACAGTGTCCCGCCTCTTGCCTGGGCAACCTTGGAGTTTGTCTTGCGACATAAAGCGCTGCAGATGAAGTCACCAGCTTCTATAACTTTGGCAAGGTTCACACCCTGCAAGAAAGAAAAAGCAGTATTTAAAAGGAGATTTTGTAATAACTGATGAAAAGAAAGTGTCAACTTGAGGGCAAGCTGCTGATTAATTTAAATGGCTGTGTGCAACAGGTGATAGAGGACCAAACTGTAGTGACAACATTCCACCAGCAGGGGTAGGGATTGTTAAATAAATTGTTCCTGTGACGGGCATGCAACACTGTGGGCTTGTGCGAGTTGTGTAAAACCACTGATATTATAAAATAAACATTTATATTTGCAGAGCGATGTGTTTATGTAAAAGAGCCCTGAAAGACTGTGTGAGTTCGGTTGATCTGTTGGAATTATAGAGACATTAAACACAGCAGGCCTGTCAAAGTGCTCTGTGAAGAAATGCTTACAGTTTCAATGCCCATGCCATCGAGCATGTAGAGAACATCCTCTGTTGAAACATTGCCGGATGAACCCTGAGCGTACGGGCAACCTCCCAGGCCGGCTACTGCAGAATCCACCACACAGACCCCCATCTGCAAGGACACACAACAGAGACATTCAGCACGTCCACGCAGGCTTCACCTCAGGTAAAATCCAGGAACAAAGCTCCTTGTTCTGTTGGATTGTTCTGCCTGGTGCAGAGCGCCTTGCCAGAGCTGCGGTCGTGTTTTACAGCTGTTTAGGAGAACTGTGGGCTTATGTCTCGAGGATGAGTGGGCACAGAATGTCCCGCAGTACGGCTTAGTCATCCTCTTTGTCAGCTTCAACCACTAGCACCACATAATTACGGCCTTGTTCATATGAGAGGAACATTAGAAATGCTGAACAGAACATTTCATGTGTTTCTGATTCTCCAGGTTACTCATGTTTTTACAGCACTACTCTGCCCTTCAACCATGGGGATTCACTTTCTTGCCACATTGAGAAGACATTTTTTGCTCGGGTTGAGGGTGTCCTCTTACACCGTGCCAACAATACAGGAATTGTGACATACTACGTAAATGTGCAGTCGCTACAAATAATCATTCAAGTCATGAATTATTTTCCTGATGTCCGTGGTTGAAAACGTTCCTGTCCTCTGGTGGTCTTTGTCCTCAAACATGTAAGAATATTTACACCTGCAAGAGATAAATTGAAAGTTTGTCTCCTTTTTTTACACGTTTGACTCATTGGCTTCATTCAAGATAATTGTTGGATTTTGTGGGAAACTCTTTTATTGCCTACTATACCAAGTGTCTGGCCTCCATATGGGAATTAATGACGTGTTTTAAGTTGTTATTCTGAATTTCTATGCTTTTGCTGGAAAGCTTACCAAACGCCTTAAAATGCTGTTTGGGAAATACGAACTGGCTGCTGTTGTTGTGATGTGGATGCTGCAAGAAGAGTTAATTTATATGCATTTATTTTACATAAAGAGACAAGAGTGCAGCTCTTGCCGTGGAAATGCACAACCTAACCACAGGTATAGACTTTGTTTTCACACCAAAAAAGGATGAAGGAGTCATTACGGACTAAGGTCTCAGGATGTTTTCCACATGTCCCTGGGATTGTCATGAGAATATTAAAGATGTTTTCCAGCTTCCGTGGCAGAGCCAGATGTCAGCGGATCCCACAGTGAGACAAAATTAACACGCTGATCCTCTCAGTGGCATCGGGTCATGAAGGACTTTCACCCCGCGGAGCAGAACCAAGCAAGCAAAATTAAAAGAATCTCTTTTTTTGTGAACAATGCCGCTAATTGGTCGCTTTTCCTCCAGACAAGAACTTACTTCTTTCAGCGGCTGTCTGAGCCAGCCGTAATTGCTGTTTGTGTTGGCAAGGGAAGAGGAGGAGGTGGGGTAGAAGGAGGAGGAGATCTACTCCGGTGTGTGCAGTGCACGAGATTTCCAGACCTTGGTTAAAGCCAGAGCAGGATATTGTACTAGGCAGATTTTTTTGTAGTATAAACACAGAGTTGTAATCTACCATGCCAATCCTCTCGCTTTCAGCTGCTAACCGTGTAAGGCCAGGGGTCCTCAGCATACTGTTTCTGAGAGGAACAAAACAGAGCCTTCAGCAGCGTGCCGTGTTCCTCTGGACACTAATCGCGCAGGAATTGGTGGTCAGCAGCTCGAGCTTGCCAATGCTCAGCTAGGTTCACGCTGCCCAGAAACCAGATGTGCACCCAGTGTTAAAAAGCCATATTCAGTGAGCTGTGGCCGTATAAAAACAATACATTCCTGCGTAAAGACACAGTGCATTTTCAAACTTGCATGATTTGGGATACGCTCGTTGACATTCTACACTCTGAGTGGACGAGGCTGAAGATGGACATGCTCCCATTTTGGTTTTATAACTGCGTCAGAGAGAGAGGGAGAGAGAGAGAGAGCCTGTGTTCACTGAGGGATATGAAGCTGCGATGCTTTACCCACTGCTACATAAACTGGGAAGCTGAAAGAAACTGTCACATATATCACCTTTTCCCAGGAATGTGTAAATAAACTGGAGAGCAATGCCCAGATATTGGAGGACAGCGAGGCGATAGACAAAACAAACACATACTGAATAAATAAATCACAATTTTACCTCATGATTTATGTTTAAACCTACATAATCAAGTCAGTCACCTTCCATATCAACCTTTTTCAAGGATTTCAAGGAGTTTCATGTGTGCAAAACAACCAATAACCGCAACAGTCAGTCTATTTTATGTCTTTATGTTCAGGTGGAAGCTGTGTGGTCAGTACAGAATATAATTTTATCAATGAAAAACTTTGGGAACCACTGTGTTAAATACAGCAGTTATTCATTTTAAACACTAATATTACAAATGTCAAGCTTTTCTAATGTGTAACAATAAAAAAAGACCAGAAATTTGTGTGTGTGTGTGTGTGTGTGTGTGTGTGTGTGTGTGTGTGTGTGTGTGTGTGTATGCTTCCTGTGCCCTTAGCATTTATTTGAAAGATGATACTTTTGTTGTTCTTCATTATGTTCGGTCTTGTCGGCTGTTCTGAGTGTCATACTGTGTGTGCTCGTGTGTGTCTGCTCTGTAATGACTTTTACTGTGTTCCCGTCCATTTATTATGTGTCCTCTTAGATGTGCTTTGATGCTGTTTTGTCAGCTTTTTTAACGCCTGTTTTCTTTCTTTCAAAACATCAATCTGTCCTGGAGCTGCAGATGGAGATTAGCCAAACTGGTCAATTCTAAGACATTCACATCATGTTGGTGTTAATTAATCAACTAATATTTTCAAAACTATTCTTAATGCTTGATTTATGTCTTGTCCTCTCATACAATTATTTACTGCACTTCTATTGTGTTGTAGGCTTTTTATACTTACCTAGTTTGTCTTGAAAAACATTTCAATATCTAAAACTTTAGTGTCTAAAGAGGGCCCTATAAATAAAAAGGGTGATTTTATTATAAATATATTTTGTAATTTATTGTCTATTTCAGCTTTAAGTATGCATAATTTATTTGCATTGGATTTGATTGTGTGGTTTTTCTTCTGAAAACAGCATTTTAGTGGTGATGATGAGGACAGTGATGGTGGTGATAGTGAAGATCATGATGGCCACAATATGATAATGCCATCAGTTCAACAATGGCCAGTGAGAAATCAAGGAAATACAAAAAAATCAGGCCAAAATAAAGTTACGCTGGCGTTATCAACACACGTACAGTATCTTTGAACGTTAGTAAAAAAAAAGTTGTTGACTCTCCAACGGAGACAAAAGAAGATGAAAGTTATTGTTAGCGGAGAACTCAAGCGTGAGCACAAACAGGTGATACTATATTCCCCAGCTGCAGCAGTACACAATACACCAAAATTGCGGGTAAGAATAAATAAATTTCCCTGCCAAGCCTGTGAAATCTAAGTACATACGTTGTCATTGTGTGACCTGCCAGCAGTAGGTTTGTAACAAAGCCCCCCCAGACCTTCTGGAAAAAAGAAAAGGTACAAAGACTGAGGAATGTCTTTATCAGGAACAAAAGAGGTGACTCAGGGCTGACAGCGCGGGGGGAATTCATTTCTCTCCCAGTTGGTGGTGTGGACTTCTGGCACACAGTAATGAAAAGCTATGATAAAATCTTTCATTTCCATCTTGTTTATGGGTGAGCAAATGGTAGGCTAAATATTCCCGGCTGCTATTATTTTCTGCAGCCACAGGGCAGCTGTGATGAATCATTCTAAATATGATCCACAGAGGAATTCCACCGTCCCTCTGCGCCTTTTCACTCCGCCGTCGAAGCTAACGTTTAAAATATTTGCTACTTTACGCACTGTTGAGCTTTCCTCAGAGCAGATGAATCGCACCATAGATAATCAAGAGAAAGGCATCAATGTTAGAGTAAATCAAACCTCCAAATAAGTTCTTCATTGTGTTTTGTGTCCTGATAGAGTTGACTTTGAAGAATGTTATAATACTATGAACTGCCATGTATTCGTTCTTGAAAATTCTCATCAATCTAATTAATAAGTTGATATTTATGTGCAGTATAAATGCTACATAATCATGTAATCAAATTTTGTAGTATACAGGACAGTATGTAGTAGACAGTGTCATAAAATATAAGAAAATGAATGTAACACATGAAAATCTTCATAATGTTGCTGTATTTACAAGTCTGAAGGTTGCTTTGTCCTTAGTGGGTGTGTAACTCTTAGTTAAATTAAATGTTTCCAGGTCTTACAACTAAACTTAATCGTTCTTGGGTGATTCTGTGAATGAATGACATTACCGCAGTAATTACGCGGCAAACTACAGTAAAAGTCACAGCGCATAATTATCTCCTGCCCACCAGATATTTACAAATGCCACCGAAGTCTGTAGTGTCAGGTCTGCAGCTGCAGCACTGTTCGTCATGTGTTCAGCAGCGAGCGACTGAAAGGATCATTTTCCACTGGCCTTTAAGCACAGCATTGTCAGAGAGTTCAACAGCCAAGTGACAGATGAGTTAGGAGCCCCCCAGGGCCCTTCTATCCACCTAGCTCTCAGTCGCTTTGTCCAACAGACACTGAATAGGTGAGCCTTTGTGCTGACCCCCTCACATCTGTTGACCCACCCAGCCCCCAATGAGCTTCCTCCTCTGCAGTGACAATGTGCCCCAGAGAACTGATACAGCCATATCTGCGTTACCTCTGTTTTATGTCTGGATTTATGTCAGTTTTACACTCGCTACGGGCAAAGTGGTGAAAAACACCCTGATGGGAGCTCCTCCAGAGGGCTCTGCAACCTAGTGTCATTTTTGTGAGCTGTGCAGAAACAGAGTACATTACTGTAACAGTCCACAAAGCTGTTTTTCTTGAATACAATACATGTGTACTGTGATGGAAGGGCCCACTGGAAATATCTTATGTTCATTAAGATTCTGGGATTTTTTTTCTCAGTGGGCAGTTTGTGAATCATCTCGCTTTGTGGGGAGGCTTAGATCATGTTTCTTAATGCCCCTCTTCCTTGCTGACTGATGGGTCCTGGTTTCCTCTGTGTCCCATTGTAACCTACACATTAGTTTTGTGCGTTCTCAAACAGAGGATACATTCATAACGTCGTAAACTGACACATTGTCATTAAAGCTCAGGGCACATTCAGGTTTACAGTGAGTTGTATAAACATTTGGACAGCGGTCCAAACACTTCAGCTCAATCCTCCACATGACGGTATTTGTTTAGGAAAAGAATGTCAATAGTGTTATTGAGATTTATATTAGATGAACACATATTGCATGTGATTATATTCTCGTAACCTCTAAAATATGTGAATTTGGTATGATTTCAAATGACCAAAATCAATGGCCATCAGCCTAAATGAAGATTTTGATGAGCGTTTTACTTGCTTTCGGCTGATTCCAGTGGAAAATAAACACAACTTGTCCTCTGCTCTTTGTAAAAAATGATGAAAAGATCCTGTTTTCGGATGTACTGTAACGTACGCCATGAAAATTGTCGAAAAAAAGATGGATTGGGAGCAGCTTAATGTATGATTATCCCCAGCAGGAATAATGATTTAAAGCCTCAGAAGAGACGTGTGATCTCCACAATGTTGGCAGTCACTTAAGGAAGTTGAAAGATATCCTGGAACAAGAATCACCACCTCAACTTTGCTTCCACATGTGGTTGCTCCTCTTCATGTCACCATGAGTAACATTATTGATTCATGCAAAGGCTGGGCATCAATCCATCGGCCTGCGGTGCTCCACAAGATTGTCCATATTCATCATAAGGAGACGGATGTGTATGTGACGGTGCCCGAAAAAAAAAAATCCTTTCCAAGCGGCCGCGACTGCAAGGAGCAAAGCTGTCGAACAATTTAACATGAGAGGATGTGCAGATCAGAGGATGAGGAATTACTGTCTTGTGCTTGTGCAGAGGACAGTCTACAGCTCTGAGGTAACAGGGCCTCCTCCTCTCACCATGCCATGCTACGAGAGAAAGTGCTGGCACTCTTCCAATCCCTCGCACAAAGGTCAGGATGTTTTTTTCTTCGCATAAGAGAGGTTCGACTCACGCCTGTCTTCCCAGAGTTATCAGGGCTTGTGTCTCCCGTTTTCTGCAGAGAGACCGGAGAAGTCTTCGACCTTTCTCCTCTCTCAGGGACCCCACATTACTCCGGCGAGTTTGCAGAGATGTCAGGTCTCTCCTTCGGCCTTTTTTCAAAGATGTCTGCCTGATGTCTGCCAGGTTTTGAGAGTTTTCAAGCTCCTTCCTCCTCGTTTCCCAGAATTCACAGGTCCCTCCACCCAAATTTTGCAGCAGCCTTGGAGCCATTCCACTTCATTTTAAGAACTTCCAGAAATGCCAGGTGCCTTGTGCGATTCTCACAATGAGGAAGCGCAGGCTTGACAGAGAGAGCAGCACTTGCAAACCTTTGCCGCAGTTCCTTCTTAGAAAGATGGACAGGGGTAAAGGTTTTATTATCTTTGCCTTTGTTATTTTCTCTTTTGCTTTCATTCTTCATGTTTATTTCTTCCGTGTCTTGTGAATAAGATGATTTATCTCAGGAAGTGTATCCTTGAAGTTTGAAATTAATTCATAGTGGACAATTTTGGGTGAGTTCATCTGAGCCTTAACAATCATCCTTCACATAATTGCTTTACACGCACATCTATGAAGGTGCAGAGGGTAAAAGTGGGATAAGAAGATGCAGTTATAACCAATGCAGACTAATGTCAAAACAGTCAGTCCTTACTTATAAGTCACACACACGACTTATTCTTCTTCTTCTCCTTCTCTGCTATTGATAATAATAATAATCATCATCATCACTACATCGTAATTACTATGGTCAGCAATAGCAGTATTTTTGAGATCACTGTTCATACTACACATCATGAGTTCTTACCTGAAGTGCGGTCAGGATGTTGGGCAGCGCTTGCCCATAGGTGTCATGGCAGTGAACTGCTACAGCGTTGGTGGGCACCTCCTTCATCACACTCTGCAGCATCTTAAACATGGAACCTGGAGTACCAACACCGATCGTATCCCCCAAAGAAATCTCATAACAGCCCATTTCATATAACCGCTTTGCCACCTAAAGGATACAGAAAATATGGTAAAATGAGAGGAAATCAGGCAGTAAAAGATCTGTTCATGATTACCTTTTAATGGCAGAGAATATGCCTTTAGATTTAAACTCTGATCTATCTGTAGTTACAGTAGGAATATGAAGAACTCAATCAACTCTCTCAGTGGTTGAAAGCAAGACAACAGAACTCCGCTCTGTGGTTCCCATGGCAAGCCATGACAATGAACTGACAAAAGACAAGAGAGCGAATGTTTGAGCTTTAACTTGTTTATCCGAAGCTTTTTGCATTAGTGTCCACCAGAAAATTACATAAGCTGCCGATAAGAGCCTGCTCTCCTGTGATTTAATGAAATTAGTGTCATCAAAAATGTATTCCACCATGACAGATTAATAGAAAGAGGCACAAATAAAAAAGAGACATGTGATTTTAATTTTCTCAACTGAATGTTTCAGTAAATGTTAAAGTGTAATAAGAGCGTACAAGGCTTATCTCACCTCAGCCACTTTGGATGGTTCAATGTGTCCCTCATGGGGGCATCCGAGGGCACAAGAGACGTATCTGAAAGAGGACATTTTATGGGAATTTAATGTGTTTATGTAACATTTGGTAACGTTTGAGGTTTTTGACTAACAACGAAAAAACTTCCAGGGTAAAACAGCTGATTATTCCCTTTAACAGGATTATATGTGGGACACATTCACCAAAATAGCGGAATATTTCACCGTTGCCTGCTGCTGTTTGATGGACGAGCTCAGTTTCCGGAAGAGATTCACATGAGATTTGGTTCACAGATGAGCGATTCAATTTTGGCGGCGATCCAGATCTCCAGTCCCGGCCAATTGTTAATCATCAAACCATATTCGGCTCTTGGAAAGTGTTTACACTAATCCGCTGTTGCTCTGATGTGTTTATCTTTTCTGGACTGAGAGGTTCATGGACATCTAAGAACACGTGCATTATACTTGCGGTGGTTTGCTCTGACAAAAGGCACAACTGTATATATTCAGTAACTTACCCTGTTTGGTTTGCTTTAATGTCCATCTGGACTTGTGGTTTGCTAATTCATAGACATAACCTGGTGAACATCTGGAAGTTTGCTATAAAGCTATCATTACTGAATTGTGTGTTTTCTCCTACATATAGACACTGCAGTATTTTCAACAGTTTCGCTTTCATTCGGGGTAAAAGAAAATAAATGCGATAATCAGCGTGAGTAAAACTTCAGATTTCACTTATTCTGAGTGACAATTAATACTAACCCACGCACTGGAATCTGCTGCTCTTTGGCAGTGTTAATGACTGCCTCAAACCTCAGCATACTTTCATCAATAGAGCAGTTAATATTTTTTTTACTGAAGGTTTCAGACGCTGACCCAAACACCGCCACCTCGGTAGCACCAGCTGCGACCTTCAACAAGGAGAGAAAAATGAACTTGTAAAACGGTTTTGAACACTGTGTCGGAGTCACACTTACGTAAGCGCAGGAATTATGTGGCAGAAAAGATTACAGCGCCAGCAATTAACTCAAATCGACAAGCACGGGTAAATAGTTACGGTTTATAGCAGAGATCATCATGCTGAATTGAAAATTAGTACTTACAGCATCTTGGAAGCCTTGCATGTTAGGCGTCAAAACAGGGTACTGAACATGAGGTGCTCTCTGGATTCCTCTGAGCACATCAGTGTGGTCTGCCATCTACATGAAGGGGAGGAAAACAAATGATGTAGAAAAATAAACCTTTAACATCATCCTGCACAAATGTTTTCACATGCTTTCAGGCAGCAGAGATTCCATACAGGACAGAATTACTTTTTCATGTCACAGTATAAACAAAATATCGGACACTTTGTGTTTGCTCTTTTCCACAAAGTAAATAGCAGTAAAATTTATGACTGAGAGAATGAGAAGTTGACTTCGTGAAGAATATTTTAAAATATTCTTCCCTGAAGTATCTGTGGGTCCAACAAGGAGGCTAGAGGAGCAGATTTTCCTCAAGGCTCATGCAGACAAGAAAGAGAGGCTAATAAATCACTCAGCACTCTTTCGCTGTGCACAAAGAAGAGTTATTACCTGCGGTACCCACTTTGAAGAGACAAAGCTGGTGGCCTCGATCACAGGCAGGCCTGTTCCTGAGAGCATGTCTATCAGCTGGATTTTCACCCCTGTCGGAACAATTTCCTGGGGAACAATGAAACTAAAACAGCTCTTTCTGGGTTTGATTCCACACAAGATGGGCGGTACGACATGCACATGTCTGGCACAGTTTGTCGTTTTCGCTATGCTGCCAATCACATCAATATCTATATTCACGCTCTGAATCTTGCACTTGCTGAATACGTTTAGATCCCTCAAAATATACAATCCATTTCTCATAAGAACAGGCTGTGGTAAATAAAATCCTCTCTGTGTTCACAGTAAGGTCTAATAAAGCACGGACAGCCTGAGCAGAGTAAACTAAGCCAGGGGCCGTGTCATCTTTCCTATTCAATTTCAAAGAAAATGCGAAACATATGCTCCTGGCAATTATGACACACAGCCCATATGTTTGGGTTGGTTTGTGTTTGAAAGATACAAGAAAAAATGTGAGTTTCCTGAAATGATCATGTACAGCAATATAAAACAAGAGTGCATAAAAATATATATGAGAAATAAATATAAATGAGATTCATGACTGAAAAGACTGCATACCTTTTCATTTTGAAGTCCATCTCTTGGCCCAACTTCAACTATTTTAACAAACTTTGGATACTCATGTCCGGTAATGGTCTGGGAAAAATATCAAAGAGAAACATAAAAGAGAATAAAGAGATGAATACCACTCAACAGACCACTGAACGCAAGCAGTCTGACATCCTTTTGGCGTGGGATGCTCCGGGACATGTTATTTCTAACATGAGCAACTGTCTATCCCAAAGCCAGATGAAACCTGAGAGCCAAAACATAAGCCTGTCACGAGATTAAAATTAACTTGGGAGATGTGTCATAAAGAAACTCCACACAAACCACAAGGGGTTTCATGAGGATCGGGGTATTTTTGTGCCCCGAACCTCATAGTTCGAGAGAAAAAATCCTCTGTTGACTTAAAATGCAAAAACCTCAGAAGACATTTAAGGTCACAGAATTTATACAGCTAACTTCTTTAACTGAGTGGTGGTGACATAGGAAAAAGACCACCTAGTGAACCAAAAACTGCTCATCTGTTGTGTCTATTTGTGTCCCCTAGTGAGCAGAGGAACAAAACAAGCTAGCAGATATGTCAAGCTATGAAGATGCTATGGCTAACGGCTAAAGTGTTAGCAAACAGCGACATTAGCATTCATTTGGAGGTGTTTTTTCGTCTACCTGAGAAATGTACGTCTGGTATTCATGGTTAATTTGCCTCTGTTTTAATGTCCACTGACTGTTGACCGAAGTATCTGCCTTTAGCTTGCCAGACATTAAACTGTCAAACTTTTTTATGTTGAGCAGTTAGCTAAGATAGCTTACAGTAACAGTTAAGCTGTGGTGGAATGTGACCAAGTAACATTACAGCAGTCAGTCAACTAGCTAGCTACTGTTACTTCAGTAATGTTGATATGTTGAGAAACTTGAACTTAACTTGACTTGTTCCATTTTATGCTAGGCTAATTTGTACTTGTACTTCACTACTCAGTCACTGTACCAAATACAGCTATGAAATGCAGCTTACTGTATGCCTCAGTGATACAGTACTGCTTTTACTCATAATGCCGTTTGTTTTACACTACAGTATTGTATCTTTTGCGGATAAAAATTGAAAAAGAAGGCCATAAAATGAAAACAGTGAGCTATCGCCATACATGTGGTGCAGATGTTTCTCAAGTGGATTGATTCAATATA
Source organism: Chelmon rostratus (assembly GCF_017976325.1). Classification (NCBI taxonomy): domain Eukaryota; kingdom Metazoa; phylum Chordata; class Actinopteri; order Chaetodontiformes; family Chaetodontidae; genus Chelmon; species Chelmon rostratus. The sequence continues at coordinate 12,079,909 of NC_055668.1, read as the reverse complement.
AATATCAAATATATTAATTCATACAAGCTTAATATGTGATCGGTGAGTAGTATTTGAATATAAAGAACCACTATGGGCAGCTTATTTGCCCACATGCAATGAACAAATCTTTTTGTTGTCAGATTATTATAAAATAATCCTGCTGAGGCAGTCCAATGAAGATACAGAACACAGAGGAAACAGAAGCATCTCCTCTGCATTGTTTGTCACATACGGTCAGTTCAGAAAGATGAAAACAATTTACCATTCTTAGTCGGAGAGAAACCCAAGCATCCTTAGAAATACAGTAATATGCAAAAGTAGAGCAGAATTGCAGCTGAAGAGGACCGTTATATAAGCAGCATCAGTGCTGTCATCCATGGCTGGCTTCTGTGCAGCCTCTCTGTCATGAGAGAGTCATGTGGCAGAGCATGTGCAGCAGATTAGAAACAAGAAATGCTACGCCCACCTTTTCCTCCAGCAGCCAGCGTCTCAGCCATGGGTATTCCTGGATGAGTTGCTCATAGCTCAGGCAGTGCTTTACTGTAGTGGGTACGTTACCCATCCGAATGGCTGCCGTCTGGCCCGCCGCACCTCCGTATCCTCTGAGACCGACCTGCACAGACTGCTGCAAGCAATACAGCAAATTGAAGCGTCAGATCAATATGCTAATGCTGGCCTGGATGATGGAGGGGACCTGCTGCATGAGGAGATGGCATTAGTGGAGGGCTGCAGATGGCGGAGGATGATTCAGCAGTTGCCATGGCAGCCACATCCCTACCAGGAGGAGATCAAAACAGAGAGGGATGGGGGGGGGTGGAGACTGAGAGATGGAGACTGAGAGAGAGGAAATGGTGTGAAGCAAAATGGCAAATGGAGTGATATGGGAGATTAGTGCTGCACTTTTGACTGGGAATTTTTGTGGAAGAATTCTGAAGAAATAATTATTATGTGCATCCAAAAAAGGGGGAGTTTGTACAACTGTAAATAAGCTTTAAATGATATACTGTATGAACAGCTTAAGTACTGAGTGCTGTCTTCGCTGTAGAAGTGTTTTAAGCAGTAATCACTAAAAAGCCTTACGGCTGATGTTTTATATCTTGATTCAGCGACAGGATTAGACACACACTCAACTCCCTACTCTAGTGAGAATCGAAAGCTTCAGGGAAACAGGCTGCTTTGATTGATCTCCTGTGACCTAAACAGTTGAGGGGTTTCCATTGCCAGACGTGACACTGCTGCCAATGTCAACTGCATGGTGTAATAAAATCCCTTGTTAAGCCAGGGCAACATTTACCAGAGAAAGAGCCATTCTTCTGAACCCAGATGTTAACAATAGAGGGGCTTAATGAAGTCCTAGCATTCAACCATCTCACCACGCTAAACTGCTCTGTGATGAGAGACCTCTACCTCTCTCTCAGGGGAGGAGGGCGACTCATATGATCGGCCCTGAAAAAGCCTTTTTTGTAGCAGACTTCAAGGTTGATGTCTATCAGTTGTCACCCCCTAAAATTTAAAATGCCTTTTGGCGCATTGCCTCTAATCACTTATTCATTGTCCTCTGAGGCACAGAAAACAAGGAGTGCAGCAGCATTAATGTTTGAATCTTAAAGAAACAATTTTTTAAATTTACTTGTCAGCTTTCAACAAATTTTATTTAGCTGTTTACGTTAAACCAAATCAGTGCTGGTCATCATTTCTGCCAAAAAATGACTAAAGGGAATTTTCTGTTGTAGTTTTATTTGCCTGAAAATAAGCATTTCTTTTGAAATAATTTCATGGTGTTAGTGGTTTGTTGGGCTTTAGATTCTTTTCAGATGTCTGTAAATCTGTACTTTAAAGGCATCAGTTCCTGGAAATAATGAAAACAGCATTTTGCAGAAGCACTAAATTAGTGCATATTATTTCTATAATAAGTCTGCTACCATAGCACACAGTGTTAGGATGTATACGGTATGTAAACGCATTTAAACATATATTTTATGATGCTAGTTACAATGAAACAACTCTTTATAATATAACAAAGAAAGGTTGAGAAATCTGTTGTCACTAACACCATAACACATGAAATTAATCATTTGTATTTGCAGTCTGTTGGCAGAAAATGACAACTTTTCATGGAAAAGTTGCTTTCTCAGTGGCTCTTTTTCAATCTGTGATAACTGCATAAGTCGATTAACCCTAACTGACCTTGTAACATTTCTTCCTTCAAGGAAACTCGGCAGCTTTGGTGTATCCTGACAAATACCAGCTGCAGAGGGTCACTTTAAAGAACTGCCCTTCAGGGGCTTTTGGGAATCAATGTAAAGCAGGTGAGTGGAAACTTTAGAGTTTAAGATCATATGTAAGTAGAGGAAGAGTTGACATTTTACAAAAAATAGTATTACAAAACAGTTCCTCTGACATCTGTAAGACAACGAAAAATAGCCTTTTGAGAGATATTACAGAAATATTCAGCACTGGGTCTGGGTTCAAGCTAACACTGATATGTGAGTCACTGATGATAATAGGCATGGTACCATAAGAGCAACACAAATTATCAAAATTACTCTTGACATAATAGAGTGTTAACTTGCAAAATCATCGTTCAGTAGTAGCCCTTCAGTAATTTTGCTGTTTTGATTTCAGTTTTCAGGATTTTAATGACTCCCTGAGTTTGGCATTTGACAATCGGGGAAAATGGATTTTTTTTTTTTCAAAACAGCATTAACAAGTTAGACTAGTTCACCGCCCTTGTGTCTGAATTGTTCAGCAGAAATAGAGTAAAATAATGAAGTGAAACAAAATTGGCTAATTATCAGGCTAGTAACGAATAAAACAACTGCACCCACCTAAAGCTGTTTCCTGCCAGGTTAAGCTCTGTGAGGGACAATACTCTATACGTTTGTGTAGATTAGGCAAACAGATATGACTTGACAGGAAAAAGGATGTCTCTGTGCTAGTTTGTAAGCTGCCTCCTGAGAACAATATTTTTTACACATGAGCATTTTGGAGACCAAGCAAATGATGAATGCCCCGAAATATTAAATAAAAATCAAACAGTGCAAAAGTCACAACATGTTTCTGAACTGGAAAAAGTTGCGTATGAAAGAAAGAGCCTATTCTCCTTTTTTTGTGCTAAGAAAGAAACAGATGTGAAAAACAGTACTTTATAGAGCACAGGTTTCGGCATGGCATGAAAGAGGTTTTAAGCTCTCAGATATATACTGAAAACAAAGTGGAAGAAAGAAAACAGGAACCAGATTAAATCAATTTTCATCCTCCATCCGTCTTCAATTTCTACATCATGGGTTTAACTGAACTGTAACAACAAGAGAGTCCTTCGAGCGAATAGCACACTTATCATCACCCTGAAAGAAGCAATTGTGACAAAGTCTTTCAGAGGAGATGGAAGAATTTGTTGGATACATAGTTATAATAATCACACTCATTCCTACAGCAGCAGACCGCTTGATGGTATGTAATTGAATTCATTCATTCAGTGAATATAACTGAAATAAGGCAGGCAGCACAAGAGGAGCACAGAATATTAATGATAAAAATAATCTTGCTCTTGCGTAAGAAAAGGCATCACCACCCCTTATCATTTTCATTATATTCAGCTGAGCACCAAGAGCAAAAATTAACCCACAGTTTTCTTCAAATACAATGTAAAGCTTTTATAAAAATAGCAGCCTACCTTACAGTTTGTTCAGGAAGGCTGGCCACGCTGAGCCAACTTTCCACAGCTCCCCTTAGAGACAGCATGTGTGTTAAAGATTATCCTCACAGTAATCACACCACAGAGCGCCCTGTGGCTTTTAGTCACAAAAGCCACTGACCTGTGTGTTGGGTTTGTGTCCACACGTGATGACCGCTGTTGACCATCGATTTATAAAATGCAACTTCTCCGCCTCTGCAAATGCAGCTAAAAGTGACACGCCTGCCTGTTCAGGATAGTGAACAACAACAAGCGGGATCAGAAACACCGTAAATCCTATCCAATTAATTAGCAATTAGCTGCAGTATTTCCTTGTAATTCAATCTGGCCTGCTACAATCTTCATTTGCTTTCCTCACAAGTTGACGAGCGAGCACCACTTTGTCAGAGATACATTTGGCCGGATGTTTCTAACCACCCAGATATTTATTGTGCAGATTTTTATATTGCACCGTAGAGGACTTCATGGCTGGAGTACGGCTCCAACTGGCTCATAAAGTACAGAGATTTCCTTCGGTGTATGCATATTGTTGGTGGGAGAGAAACTGAATTTCACAGCAGAATTTACAATGGCCAGAAAACACATGAACCGGGTTAAGTGGTGGCTGTTGACATCTCTATTTGCTGTCTAAACTGGCACAGTAGCCTGTTTTGGTCATTATTTTTATGGTGGTGTGAGAAGATGACACCAAACTGATGCATTTGAAATGCATGATACCTTAGTTTCACACATTTTTTTTATCTTCAGTTTTTTTGACATTTTTCTACAAAATCCTGTTTTAATTTAACCAAAAACAAAATTATCTAATGTTCAGTTAATACAAACAGCTGTACTATTAATCCAGATATAATAGTGTCAAATTGCCAAAAATGTGATCCAAATCAACAATTATGCAATCGAAGAAGAATCCAACAGGATTTAAAGTCTGACCAGACATTTGACACAAGCCTCCAATCCCAGAACTCATTTCATTGGTACCAAAAAAGAACTGAGGTTCAATACAGCCATAGAAAATACTAGCCTGATGACAAGGACGAACATTGCACCTGCGTAGTGAGAGTAAAACACTATGACGAACAGCACCAAACACAGGAGAACCTCTGTGTGCCATCCTCCCAGTCTTTCTCCTGACGCTCCATGTAGTGTAATGCACGCTTAAGACAGAAAATGCCTGAACAATAAACTTCAGGAAGTGAGAAAATGGGCTTAAATATTTGCTCTTAATTCTGAGCAGCTCACAGTCCACTTTTCTGAGGCTTGTAAGTCCCTACAAAACCTCCAGTCCACAGAATAAACACAACGAGATGCCTTTAATCGTCTTGGCTTCATACTCGATGATGATTAACTCAGAGTCAGTGCCTTAAATTGAAAGATTTTAACAAAAATTGTCTTTTTGGAGTGTTTTCATTTTGAAAACAACAGACCAGAAGGTTTTAATAGAAAAAGTTACCTTTATAGAGTCAACTGTGCTTTTTTTCCTGTCCTGCTTTTCTTCTTTTTTTTCTTTCATTAGCTCATAATTGTACCCAGATATGCCCAGATTCTTTTAATGTACCATGTTTTGGCAGCGTATTAAAATGCTGGTTTGCAAGCTCTGTGATACAGTAAATCAGCATGATTGACAGAGACATCCTTGGCCTGAGAAACAGGTTAATATCCTGCACATCTGCTTTGGTTTGTATTTTTCCTTTAAACCTTTCCTGTATTTTATGTGTTCTTTGACATAAATTGTGCGATAGATGGATGACAGGAGGACATAACTAACCTGCACAAAGAAGAGAGACATTGTTAGCATATCATGTCAGTAGCTTTTATTTCTGCAGAGACAAATCCACAATTCTCATGGAAAATATGTGTAATAAATGCTGCATGCCATGAAAAAAAAGAAGATGGAAAGCCCAACCAGGACCGACTTTGCAAACAACTGTATGTAAATACTTTTTATGGAGTTACAGTAAAGTAAACAAAGAGTTTAAATTTATGCTTCTAGTTATTTATTTAATCATCTCAGAATACCAAGTACTAGATTTCAAAATATAGAAACAGTTTAAATGCACAGGTGTCACCTCTAATGGAAATGGGAAGTGACAGTTGAGTTCACAAACAGTCTGTTGTAACTCCCACAACTTGAAACCCCTCTCTCTTCTCTGGCTGGAGAAGCCAGTGCCCACATGTTAATAACAAACAAACACAACGTGTTTCTGCGTTGCCCTCTGTCGGGACACATTCCTCGCCGCTCCTGCTGCAGCCTTGTCATACCAAACAACATGTAAAAATGTGACCCATATGGTCTCCCTTCTCAAGAGGGACTGATTGAGCTGTATGGAAGTCATCGCCCACCCACAGAATACAAATAAGGAGAACCATATGTGGGGAGATGAATTAGGTAAACTGCACAACATTTTTATTAGATACAATTTCACTTGCCTTGTGGATGGACTGCAAGGTGACACTTTGAAAATAAACTTTGAGCTGCAGAAAGAAAAAGAGCTCTGGTAAACGCAGAATAAGTCAGTGAAACATGGAATTACTAAACCAAATGAACACTAACTATTATGGTTTGTACAAGTAGTTGTGTTAGATTTGACTAAAATGTGATCACAATAAGCATCATGTCAATCATCTACAAGAGTGTGTAACTGGGCCAGTAACTGAGCACATTAACGACAGCCCAAGTCGCAGATGTGACATATGATCAGAAGTGTGCCTTTAAAGTAACTGGCATATTAAACTCCATCAAAATTGTGAACAAATGTTTAGTTTCTCAGTTTATTGGTATGTTTATGTAAAACCAAACCGTTCTTTCATGGACCACTGACCACGTTTGATTTTCATCTCAAATCCAAATGTTCTCATTCAGAACGCTTGTTTACAAAATGAATAACAACATACTTTGAGTGCACTTTAAATAAATCATTATAGGAAATTAACCTAAGTGTTCTGCAAGGCAGGGAAGCCGTAAAGAGGCTCAGGAGCCACTGGCAGAGAAAAATACACACATGTTGAGAGAATGAAGTGCAGCTCTTATTCTTGGTTCTCTTGGTATTCTCTTTTTCAATATTTCTAAACCATTTTTGTTGCATGCTTTCAGATACATAGAAACTATAGCTACTTATACTGAGTTTCTTTGAATCTGCAAGGTTTATAGACTATTTAATGTGGATGTCTGAGGCATTACAGTCTACACAATATTGCAGCTTCTATTGTTGAATCTTGGAGGACATCTCTGAGAGGCCTCCAGCAGGAACACCTCTGTCGGTGGTCTGACGATATCAGTGGCTCGTTGCGTCAGCTTTTTGTTTATGTTTTGCAGCATTTGTCAACGTTTTTCCTGCTCACGATGGTTTAAATTAGATGAAAATGGCCTGAATCGCCAAGCATTTGCGACTTTTGACAAGCAGCCAGTCCCGGCCTGCTAAAAGCTTCAAGATGACCTCTCCTCACTAAATATATCACATTCGCTGAACAAAAGAACATGGTCTTAACAGCCGCTCACACGGACATGTCTGCTTTCTCAATCAGGTTGAGAGAATAAACATATTTGTGGTGGGGAAAAAAAGCTTAATGTCAGCACCTGGAAACACACCCTGACATTATAACTGTGTTTATGTAAAGCCAAGAGTATGTTGTGACACAGACCATAAACCTGAGGGCATGATGCATGAATAATTCACAAGAAACCCTTCATGAAAAGTAAACTGCAATGGGTTGTGACCTTTTTCCAGCGTGTTTTAGAAGTGGCCACTGGAAGTGCTGATTTGATGAATGTCAAGGCACCTCTGACTCACTGCAGCCTGTTGTTGACCACGGGGGTCTCCGAGGAGAAGGGGCCACTATATTAATCTGCCCTGAGTATGGCAATTGTTACCCCTTCCTTTCATGTGGTCAGGAGGCTGCTGTCGAGAGGGCTGCGTAGTTTTGGAGAACTTAAATAGGGGCTCATTCATAGCAGCCCCTGCGTTACAGAAAAGGAAGAAATGTGGCTGAATTGGAAAGAATCCATGATATTAAACAGTAGATGGGCTTGTGAAGTGCTAGGAGTAATCATGCCAGGCAACAGGCCGCAGGAATGCAAATCACCCCTCAAGCCAAGAGTTAAGTTAGCAGGTGGCCTCTTCTATTCACTGAATGTCAACACTTCTTTTAGATGGAGCCCACATAACATCTGGGCAGGCCAGCCACTGCTTTTAATTAAGTGAAATACAGTCACTCAATGTTCTGCCATGTCAGAGAAAAAAAAAGTTATAAAAGTGGGAGGGTAGGGGGAGAAAAAGTGCAACAGTACATATCCTGTGTTCGGTGAAGGTCAACACAGTTGTGTAAATAAATATTAATCCTTAACCTAATCCCTAGATTTCCAAGACCATTGAAAATACCTGCGTAACCAGAGTGCTTCTCTGGAAATAGCACGTCCTCTTGGATTTTTCTGGAAATTATCCTCGTCCCGAATGAGGAGGAAATGCAACAACACTTGCTAAGTTTAGTTTATGGCCTCCACTTTGTTTCCCAGGGTGAATCGCAGCTCCGAGCAGATGGCAACATCCAAAACATGAGTGTGCAGAAGCAAGCAGAGATGTGCCGTACACATCGCATAAATCATGTGATGGATGCTGTCCTTCCCCATAATCAGGAAGGGATTGCTTACAAAATGATATACCTTTCTCTGCTGGCAGCCTCATGATAATCACCCTTTTGGGCTGCCTTTCGAGGTCACAGCACTGCTTTACTGCTAGCACTGTACCACTAGTATTACCACTCCCCAAGAGCATGTCAACAGGCTCCGTGGGTGGACCCCTAGTTTATATCATACTTGTCAAACATTTATAAATCTGAGACGGTAGTCCGGCAACAGTGTGTAAAACACGAGCAGAGCTCCAAACAGAAATACAAAAGGACAACTTGAATCTGAAAAGGCTGGAGGACTTGCAGCTGGAGGAAAGGGGAAAGAGCTCCAAGACGAAAATGCATTTCTGCATTTATCTTACGGTGATAAATGGTTGCAGAAAAGCAGTGGCGTCAAGTGAAGGTACAAAATGAGAGTTTTTTTAAAGTGGTACTTTTATTAAAATACACAACACTCTACATGAAGATATACTTTCCCCAAACGTAAGCTAGAATTAGTGTGAAGCAAAGACGTCCAGACAGGAATGAGAAAACAGTGTTTATGGAAGTGTTTCATAATCCCCTTCTGAGGACACACTCTCTTGTAGAAAAAAAAAAAACTGGCGTGGAATAGGTAAAACAGTATCAGTGCTGAAAGATGGTGACAGCTTGAAAAAAGCTTTGAGCAGTTTGGTTTAGATTAGAGAATGCTCATTTTTTTCCCCCGTGAACCAGTTTGATTTACAGATTTTCCAACAGTCTGTTCAAGTTGCAGCTTAAGCACTAATAGCGTCACCTTGAAGTCTCCCTTGTTTTTAATGTGAACTTGTGATGCTGCATTTTGTGACATTATTCTGCATGCATCGGCCATGTATTGGTCCATTACAGAAATAAACTGAATACAAAATTAGCACTGAGGAAAAAAATATCATATACTGACATCCAAGTATAACCACATCTCAGTGAGCATTTATAGCACGAGTGTATCGTGAAAGGGGAAAAACAAGCAGAAGGGGAAGCGATCTTATGTATCATGATGACTCCAGTGAATAGTTAACTCATAAAAGTTATCATACAGACGTAACTAAGAGCGAGTATATGCCAATGGACACAAAAGTTAAATGATAACTGCCATAAAGTAAAATCAACAATTTGTCCTAATCATTTAAATATCACAATGTTCAGTGCTATTTAAAAAAAACAACAAAATAAATTAGGTAATAAAACTTTATACACATAATACTGTACATCACATCACACCTGCAGCAGACGTGTTTTCCAGCGATTCCCGTACCAAGTAGCATAAATTAAAGTTACCCCCAGCTTCTAATGGCAACCACAAGACCTAACTACCATATTTCTATATTTCTTGAGGATAACATTTGAGCTGTCATCAAAGTAAAGTACTGATATTGCATTGAGCTTGGTTGGAGCACAGCATGGCTTTGGCACATTGTCAGGAAACATTAAATGGACCTATAAATGAAAGCATAACGTAAGTTTAAAAGAGGTGCAACAGGAGTGAGTTTCAAATGTATCAGAAATGCTAAAATAATTATAAATTAAATAAAATAATTAATATTTATTTTTAGAAATAATACTAAATTAAAATAATTATAAATACTTACCAGGGTTTGCACAATTGCATGATTTGTTGCATTCATGTGTGCATTGAGAGGAAAAGAGCATTCACCATCGCAGTAAAAAGCAGCATAGCCCTCAGGTGCAATGATCCAGTCCTGAACAAAATAGAGCTTTGAGTTTTCTTAATGTCACCTTAAAATCTCAATAGAAGCGTGTTGTTCTTTGTGTAATTACCATTTATTTGTGTCACTGTCTTTTGGTATCAAATAATTTTGTCTTACCTGCCAGCCCAAATCTCGAAAACTGACATAAAGTTCATGCTTCTTGCAGGCTTGCTTCTGTTCACTTGTGTTGTAATCTGAAAAAATAAAAGGTTATGAATCATTACAGAAGGTAATGATTGTTTATATCTTTTTGTTTGCTTACTGTTGGAGGGTTAGCAAACGGTGGCTATAAAGCTTCTTAACAAATCCGCTAAACACATACACATGCAGTACATAAACACTGAAGTCCATAAATACTTTTGTAAGTGCATGGGAGCATCCGAGAGCCCAGCTAACAGGGGTTTTCTTTCCCTCATCAGTGTGTTTAGTCAAAAATCTATACAACAGGAAAATTAACTATGCAGGCTGTACAATGGAATAATCTTTAAACCTTTTTTGGGTCATGAATTATTCCTTGAAATAATTCCTGATTTGATGTACAGGACAGTGGACTGTGCCACTATCCACCGTACCAGGGCTGCCCAACGTGAGGCCTGGGGGACAAAGTTGATCTGCCAAAAGGTTTGGCCCAATAGATGTTTCCAGCAAAAGACAAAGGTACTTAAAACTTAAAAGATACAATATAACTTGGGATGTTTTTTGCATCTTAACAATACAATAAGTGTTCGCATTTGGCCCGTGAACAGTATCTCTCAGTACTTATACTTCACCTTAATGTTATCTCGGTTTAATGATATAGACATGCGGATCAGAACTTATGCTGAATAAAACCTTTGATTCCACTTTTTTTTGAAAATCTGCCTTTTTATTGCCTCCAGAGTAGTATTGGGTAGTAGAAAAGTAGTAGTAGTAGAAACTGGGTTGCTCTGAGATTGGCACCAAAGGAGAGGAATGAATAAAGTCATAAAATCAAAAGGCTTTTATATACTAACATTATATGTTGGTATATACACACATTTTCATGTGAAGTCTGTAAACTAATGGTCAGAATATCCTGAAACCAGAGGCCTTTGACAAACTTATTAGGAATCATCTCATATTTTAAATCATATTTGAGCTTATTTCTTATTTTCATGGCAACTGGCCAGTGATTGTGGACACACAGTATCTTGCTGCAGGAAATGAAGTTGGTTAGTCTGACAAATGGATGAACAGCCTGCTGCAACAATGGCCGATCTATAAATAACAATCTATCTCATTTAGAGATCTGATGTTTGTTGGATAAAGTAGATTATGAAACCACTATTGTAGCATCTTAACTCCATCATAAAAGTGCACATACCTCCAGTTTTTGGTGCCCTGGATGATTCTTGTTGATTAGTAGATTTATTGCGATTGTGGTTCTTTTTCTTCCCACCAGCAGCTCTGACGGAGCGAAGCAACACCCCACTGGCCTTGAAGAAAGCAACAAGGAACGGCTGTTTGGACTGAGGCCCGTTCCTTCCAATGATTCCAGCAGATTTTATGTTGATACTTCGGCCTTTAAAAAACAGAAGGTAAATAAAACCTTCAAAATAAAACTAAAGAAAGATGGGATATTTTATCATTTTATGACTGCTTTCAGATGTGATTCTGATGTCCAGCATCTTTACGAAGACTAGATCAAGCCATTCATCTTCTTTGTGGATTTGTGGCCATTTGCTGGTGGTAAATAATAATGCTAATATGCAAATATACAAGTCACATTAGTCCTGAAGTCAGTCAAAGGCAGACATTGTGGATTGTCTCAAAAGATGAACTTCCTGACCTTTTCTCGATTCCAAGAGTCTGAGAGAAATCTGGGGAACAAATCATAGAAAGAAAAACTGAAAACTTCACTTGCCATCTACAGTCTCCACACAGAGCTGCAGGCCCAGGTTCTGCTGTGGGTTCATCACCCAGTGGTTACTGGTGGCCGTGATGTCAAATACTAGCCAGCCCCCATCGGACGCCTGGACCTTTTTGGAATCGAGCAAGAACGTCTCTGCATCTCTGAAGGTGAGAAGAAGCAATGAAACACCTCCATTAAACAAACTGCAGTTAAAATGATCCACACTCGAACAGCCAGTACATGAAACAGCAACTGCTATTAAACAACAACAACAACATGCATGATTATTATATCGGAATCCAGTAAATGATTATTTGAATATTTAGTCTCTGCCAGTATGCTGGTTTCAGCATTATGACTCCTGCGTTTCAGAGCAGAGTCTGTCAAACAGATGGTGAACTGAATGCTGTCACTTTACTGCTGCATTATAAACAAATTACAGAACCTCAGTGCTACAGTGCGTTAAGCTCTAGAACAAATACAAACTGTCTGTGCACCTTGATGCTGCATAGTTTTAATGGGACACTGAAAAGAAACCATATGCTCCTTTGAGGGCATTTAGACTGAATCCAAGAGGTCTGAACCAGTTAGACCGGAACAGATAAACGAAGTATCACTGACTGATCACAAATGGATGCTTCAGCCCAAACTCTGCAGCAGAAGCCAAAATCTGAGTGGCTTTTATTAGTTTCTTCATCTCTTTATCCTGCTGCACCAAACATTCTTCTCCAAAAAGCCTTCAGTCTTGGAAACTGGTGATTTGGTGAGTTGAAGTCATTTTTGTGTGCCAGCATTGCACAGGAGATAAAAAGAAAGCAGCGCCGCTATTGTTGAAGAAGCTGTAACTTGTAATAAGCTGCAGAGCTGTGTGGTAAAACGTGTGCCAAGATTTCAGCTATTTGATTGGCAAAACATTTCAGGAGTTATGAATCATGTATATCAGCCTTTGTGTATTTTTAACATGAGCCTGACATAAGGCATCAATCAACCCTGAGTTGAAAGGCTTCGCAATTTGCATTGGATTCCTTTCAAGAGGCAGATCGGATAAGGCAGCGCCTGTTCAGTTTTTGTGGTTACATGGTGCTGGTCGGTGGGAACCAAGATTTTCCATGTGTGCCCCCATAGTTCGGTTATTATTCATGTGTTTACTACAGGTGTAATAAAACTCAACCTCATGTGGAATTCTTCAGGAGGTTAATCCTTATGAGTGACATACCGCTGAACTTCCTCTTTGAGATGTGCAGTATTGAGCTTACATCCTGTGCTAATTTAATTATTCCCATAGCCATATCCAAGAGGAAAATGTTCATCCCGCCCCTTCATCTGTGATTACTGGATGTACTGTTTCACACAGGGTGAGTTAACACCAGGGACGGACGTAACTCCTCTTTTTAGACAAGTCAGTCCCCTCTGAATTATGTTCACATGCCACTATTCCTCATTAGCGATTTATGTTCAGTAGCAAAGCTCGGTTTACCTTGCGAGGCAGCTGGATTCGCGAGATCATGCGAGCCAAGAATCCATCTCACCAGGCTTCAAGTTATGAGCTTGTGGTCAGTAGTTTGGACCAATCAGCGTCCTATGAGGAACTACTGGCAGCCACGGACGTGGCGTAGATGTAACGACAGTGAGAGAAGCGACTGTGTGTTTGCAAAAACAACAACGGCGGCTCCTAAAGAGGTCAGCGTGGATGCTCCTATAGCATCACTTATATCAGAACTGGAGAGTATTTGTTCATTAAAGAAGAGCAAAGAACAGCAATGGAGGCTTTTCTCCACGGAAAAGACGTTTTTGCTTTTCTCCAGACCGGCTACGGCAAGAGTTAGGTGTACTACGTCTTATGGTTCGTTGATCTGATTGGTTGAAGTTAGTCCGTGATACACGGTTTCCAAGGACAATTTCCTGTGTAACAAACCATCTGGCACGTCAGCTTAAGGTTCAGCACCAGTGCAGGACAATGTGCAACGCTGATATAATGGAGCGAAAGGCGGGATGCGTAGTTGTCTGACTTTAAAGGTACCCTGTGGAGTTTTTGCCCACTAGTACTGTTAAGATATGAAGCAATACGTTTTTAAGAGGTCCTCGTGTTGTCAGTATCTTGTTCCGCTTATGTGCACAAGGACGATGGTTTCCCCAGTCGACAGTTAGTGGCAGTAAAGCACCAGAAAATGTTGCGATGTGCCAAAAATGTAGTGAAGAAGAATAACTGCTAGCAATCAAACTTGGCTCTGGAAATGCATTCAACATGTTTATTAGCTTTCAACCAAATCCACAATGTGTTTTGTTGAGAAAGGGTCAATATAAACATGACTTCATTGGTTTAGGGGTTAGGGTTAGGGCACCTTTTAACGCCTGTATCTCAACTTCAATCTCACACTCAGACTAGTAGAGAGTAATATTTTACTTATTAAACATTGACTGCAAAATTTAATTAACCCTAACCAAGTGATTTTTAAAGTATTGACAGGAACTGAGGGGAAAGAGGGCAGCAAAAGTTCCTCTGGAGGTTGCAGTTTGTATATTTGGTCACTATCTTCAACCCTTTAAGACGCCCAAAAAACAGCTTTTCATTTACTTCAGCCACAACTCAACCTTACTTTAGTTCGTGTACAAGTGGACCGTGTAGAAATAACCACTAACCATAAAAACCATCTGTGTGATGTGACAAATTTGTGTGTTCAGTATTAACTCTGTATTAATTCTGTCAAACATAGAGGAATGTGTATGGCTTCACAAACTACTAGTTTTCATATTATATGCAGTCATCCTGTTTGGGTTTTTTTTAGTTGAGGAAAAACTTTGTTTTAAGATCAAATATTTCAATATTGTATCTAAGTTTTCCCACACTGGGAAAGAATTGTTCTTTGTGAACTCCCCATGAAAACGTGTGTGAAAACTTAAACTGAGCAGTGTTCCCCTTTAAGATGGCAGAGTCCATTGACTTGGACCTTTTCAAAGCCCAGGAGGGCCATATCTCCCCTTCAATCACCCACACACATTTTTGGCAAGCAAATGTGGGCCCACTTTTAAGTACACCCTTGTGTATTCAGCTATGTCATGGTTTAAACTTCCGGAATATTGTTAAGACAGGCAGGTGGTGGGCATAACAGTGACCACGGGAGGACCCGAGGGAGCCCCCTCCCCCCTACGTGGGCCCTCATGGTCTCATCTGGGACACAGCCAGCTTGGCAGGGAACACAAGACGAGTGATAACTGATGGACCTTCCAAGCTTCGTAAGTGGCCAACTTGCTAATGGAGTTCTCTTTATCCGAGAACTATATTTGTAAGGCAGACATGGTGCGAATGAAGGAGAACAGAGTTGGAGATAGAAGGGCGCTCAATGCGAATGGAAAGTTTCAACCATGCAAGACAAAAGCTGTCTTTAACTGCGAAATAAGACAACAACCTGGGATCAAAATGCAACAAGTGTTTAGCTTTTACCTTTATTACAGCGAAGCAGCAGCTATTTTTATTTTCTTTCCACCAGTTTGTAATTGCAAACAGGATGATGTTGGATGTCTGCTTTATGTTTCACAGCATTAGAAAATAACTGAGAACAGGCTCGAAGCAGGTCCTCAGCAGGGTTTGAAGCATGTTTTGTTTTCTGGGGGATTTTTTGATTCCTCTGGGACTGATTTATTGAATAAGGCCAGATTATTTTTCTATGAAATGTCAGAGATTGGGCTGTTTATCCTCAACAAAGTGATCTATCTGTTTAGCAATATCATACAAGAATACTCCATTGAAAGCACTCACAATTTCACTAGAATTAGGGGAAAAAATAGCAGCAAAATGTACTTTAAGTAACAAAAGTGAAAGTACTCATCAAGTCCCAGTCAGTGTGATACTGGACTAAAATGAGTGATTACAAAGCAGAATTTAATTGTTTGAACTGGTTGAGGTTGAGCTAGTTTACTCTTCTACTGCTTTATATACTGTTCGTAGTTAGGGTTAGGGTTAGGGTTAGGATGTATAACAATGCATCATTTCTTATTAGGTGGTCATTGTTTTGTATGTAAAATCTTAATGTGAAAAGTAACTAGTAAGTATATCTGTCAGATAAATGGAGATAAATGGAGAAAATACTATCTCAAAATTGAACTTAAGTACAGTACTTGAGTAAATGTACTTAGTTACAACCCAGCACTGCCTTTAAAGTTTGGTTTTATTTGATCAGGTACTTACTTGTTTTGATATTCCTTGATGACTTGATATATGGAAACCTTCAGAGTGATATTGTCGTATCGGGAATGACTGCGGTCCTTATAGATTCGAAACTCTGCAGCAGTCACCGCCTCTCCATCGGGGATCTGAGTCAGATCAAAACGGAACTCCTTGTAGTGTCTTCGTTGGTGAGAAAAATCTTTATCTTTCTCCACTGGGAAAGGAAATATTTCGTGGTGAATTTCATTGTTACTGGCAGTAAAGCTGATCAGAAAATACGGCTTCAACTCCTGAACCGCTGTGCGTGTTGCTCAAAAGAGAAAATACGCCGGCATTAACGCACAGAAAAAAAGTAATTTATCACATCTTCTTTTACATTCCAGGTCCAATCCAAACATTTTGACTACCAACAAAAGCACTTTCCAGTTCATTAAATCAGTCAACTGAATACAGGTAGCAGCTCCCAGACAGGCCCTCTACTGTGTGCCTAACTGCATTCTCTGGCCATGATGAATGGGCTGTCAGTTAAGAAAAACAGGCTGATTTCAATTAAAGACACTTTCGTCTGCTCCTCAAGTGAGAGAAAAGACCAGACAGGATTCTTCAACGTCATGTGAGCGTCTACTCTGACCTCATTTCTGACCTTATGCTGACCTCCTGTAGGTTTCATACAATGCACCAAGAGTGTTTAATGACCCCTAACCTTTAAAACTAAATATTTCTAATATAATGAGTAACATAAGATATCTTTCTTTAGGCCTGTCAATTCTGAAAATGCTTAAAAACTCATGACGTGTGATTATTTTGTATTTTCCTGCATGGAAACAAACAAAAAAAAGATACGTACAGCTGGATTTTTCAAGGTGTTGCATCTGTTTTTGTAGATGAAATTATAATGGCATAAGAGAGCCTCAGTGTATAAACATGCTGAAAAAAAAAAGATGCTTTGATGCTACTAAAAAGTGGCTGTCTCACACCCTGCCTGGTAGCAGAAAAAAGGCATGTGGCCGAGGTCAGTGGATCGTCTGATGCCCGGTGATATGATGCAGTGCATTTCCATGATATTTTATCGAGGAGAGAACGCCTGCGGTTACTTAGCACAGACGGGTCAGAGGTCAGGTCTGACTTTTACCCACTGAGCGTGTTCCATCATATTAGCCACGGGCAGTAATCTGAAGCAGAAGTGCCACTGAGAGCGTTCAGCATTTAACTTTCAAATAGCTAAAAATTAAATAATAATGACTTCACTCCAAGGGGGAGCTGCGTGCATGTTCTACCAGGACCACATTTTGTCAAAAAGGTTAATAAATGATTGGTGCGTTTCATTCTTACATCCTGTTGGATACATTGATTTTCAATAGCAGACTCCTTATGAATACACTGAAAGTTCAAATGCTTACAGTAAACATTTTAACTGCATGAAATGCCACATAGACATTTGTAAAACAGTTGAGGTCAGTAGCTATATTTGAGTGTACTGTAATAAAGACAGAGCCCCATTGAACACTTCACTGACAGTCCCCAGAACGAGAGCAGAGCTTTCAAGGCTGACAGTGTACATGCCCTGCTATAGTGGTAAGTGGAAACAGATGGGCTCAGGCCAAGGTGCGGGATTATACATCCAGGCAGCTCTACACAAATTCACTGTTACATGTTTTGCCCTATATTTAAGGAAATAAAATCCTTAACACTACAATAGCAACATTATGTAAAGTTTATTCATTCAGGAATCTGTCATGCTGCGTCATATTTCATTGTGGAGTAACCTCCATGTGACATGCTTAATATTTTAATTCTAATTAAAGAACAGTAAATACTGAAAATAACACAAATATGAAGAATAGAGCAACGTCTTTCTCTTTGTGACAGAGCCGCAAGATATGCAGGCATCAGTCAATATCACTCCCCTTTTCACAACAGGAAATAATTCAGACCAATTTTCTCAAGGTCAGACAGTCATCTGATAAGTCGCTCTGAACTGCTGGGTTAAGGGTCACGGCTACTGAACAAACACAATCATTATACAGATCAGCTGCTCTTTAATAGAAAGCAGCACAAATTGAGAAGGTCAAAATGTAGAGTCTAATTCTGTTAAATACAGGATATTTCACACAGGGCGAAAGCAACTGAACGCCTCAGAGGCTGGATGATGAGTGATACCTGAAAATGTCCTCACATATTCACATTTAGACACAGAAAAGAAAAGAAAAACAGCCTATAAATGACACCGAGTGAGGGGAAGTCTGCAGCTGTAAAACTTAGATGATCTGCTTTTTTTTATTTCTAACAAAATCTACACGTGTCTGATTATTTTGAGAAAATGTATTCACTGCATGTGCTGACAGCGACACAACAGACAGGCCAAGAAATATATTCATGAATTAAAATAGGCCTAACTCTTGAAATACATTAAATTAATGCTGTATTATTTTACAGCTCCTTGTCTGCAGTGGATTGTTTAGAAAATTGCACTTGAAAACAAACAAAATATATTGTTACAAGCTTTTTGTTAAGCACACATATAAAGCAGACGCAGGTAAAATCCTTATTATATCTTATGAATTTCCTTCACAGTGCAAGGAAAGAAGATGAAGGGAAACATGGCCTATTTCTTTGTTTTTGTTTTGTTTTAACTTTGAGAAGTGGTTTTGGAATTAAAATGCCGCATCTCTAAATAATATTGAAACCAGGCATCTCCTCAGGCCTTCTAATTTCGATTCATTATTTAATTTCCATTTAAGGAAACCTGCTGAGAAATTAGCCCGCTTTTAATACCACTTACCTAAATTGACAAAACTCATAACCATGTCGGCGTCGTTCAGGAAGTTGGTGTCGTGCGCTGAGGTGAGCGCGGGGCTGTGGCCTAACAGAGGGGCCGCGCGGTAAGGCTGCGCCACGCGGGAGTACCCGGCATGCTGGGGGCTGTAGTAGCCTTTCCTGGAGTGCCCTTGAGCCTTGGCACTGAAGCTCTTCCCCACGCCCTGCTGCAACCCCCCCTCCTCCTCCTCCTCCACGGCCATGGCGTTGTACAGGTCGAGCATGAACAGCGGCGCGGAGGACGCCTGCTTCCCGGGAGAGAAGGGCCTCGGACGGTGAGGCAAGCCCAGGATGGAGAGGATCTCTCTCTGGATCTCCCGGCGCTCGTGATTGCGCAACCTCCTGTAAATAAAACTGGAGTGCACATGGTTGTCACTTAACCCGCAATGCGCGCAGGACAGAAAACTGATGCAGCTCCACGCCAGTCCAAGCACGGCACGGCTCAAAGGTGTAAGCGCTGTCATCTTGGCAAGTAGTTCACTCTGGGGTGTGAAGTTGAACTACATCGCACAAGTAAAATAATATATATTTCTGCCAATACAGAATCATAGGCTTTCCATAGGAGACAGAGGCACCACAGCTTTCACGAGGGCAACTGCGGAGGCTTTTTTTAAAAAATATATATAGTCAGCGCTTCTACAAATGAGGTATCAGCTTGCAGAAAAGTCGCCGCTCCTCTCCTGTGCGCGAGGCTCCTCCAGCAGTATTTACTCCTCCAGGGTCCATCCAGGGTCTCCGCACACACCAAGTATTTATGGAGACGTGACCCCCGTCCCTCACCTTACTCCTCTGTGATGCAGAAACGCGTAGGTACGCCCATAAAGTCGAGGGATAACCCGGAGTTTCCAGCGGATGAAATGCGTCGAAGTGCGTTAACAGAGAGGAGCTCTCGACTCACGCTCCTGCTCGCATTTGACTTCTTCCCCCCACCTCCTTCTTGAGAGTGCATCGGGGCTACTTGCCCTCTGAGTCCATCCCACACTCAACTTTTTGTTTTTGCATCCACTTCCAGCGGCCGCAGTAAAACTCCAGCCCGGTCCCATGATGAATGTGGCGGCTCGGGAGTGTAAAAGGAGACACTTGAAATCCGAGAGGCCGTCTTAACGAGTGAAAGACTAATGACAGAGGCTTTTAATCACCTCAACTTATTGAAGTCCGCGTGTTTATAGGACAGGAGTCCAGCTGCATTCAGCACCGACGACAAGGATCCAGTTTTTAGAGAAGGGCTTAAAGAAAATGACTTTATTAAACACACCGGCGAACAAGCGGGCCAGCTTGTCATGTGCCGCACCTAAGATAACACTACAGCACATACATCCTATGTGGGAGCAGGGGCGAGAAATAACACAAACTACTGCAGGTCTGTATAGCCTGCAATGATTTCCATCTTCATAATTATAAAAGCTGACTTTGAGTATTGACAATTTGATTTAGAACAAAGAGCTTTAAAGCAGAAAGCCTCGCTCTCAGAGGAGCATCAGGTAAACAATATAGGTTGAAGCGAGTTGGCGGGGATAATTAAAAACATGAATAGTCAGAGTTTTCCATGTGATGTTGTGGCTGCTGTCCAAAGCGAAAAAGGAAGCTCACTCTAAAAGCAAGTAACTCCTGGACCTGCTGGGATGTTACCACAGAGCGCCATCTAGTGTACAAAGCGGCAACACTGCAAATGCTACTACTTCTGAAGTATCTCTTAGACACACACACACACACACACACACACACACACACACACACACACACACCGCCTACAGAGGCTTTCTAGCCGGAGATGCACTTGTGTCCAAGTCCAAGTTTCCTAGTGCTGCGTCCTCAGAGGAAGACCCAGGTGATGATCTCTTTTTGTGTTTCCATGGCCATCACTGCTCATCCTTCCTGATTCGAAAACAAACACACACACACACACCACACCCCAAAAAGCCAAACATTTTGCAGGAGAATGATGAGATCAATGATGTGATGGAGTCCTGACATAAACCTGAAACTTGAAAGCACAGAGCAAGCTGCGTTCACAAGTCATTAAGATATTTTAATTCTAGTAAAAAAAGAATGATTCATACAAAAGTCACCTTAACACAAAATAATAAAATTACACAAGCTGTTTACGACATCTCACTGCTGAAATACACAGTTATGACTTTTATAAATAACAATAAAATACCTGCTACAGTAATGAAAGGTAAGCCTCAGGGACATAATTACTTCCTAATTGGAACAAAATAACATGAGAATGAATGAATGGGTACTGTGATGGAGGGAGTATAAATTTTTCTTGGGTGGTACACAATATTAGCTGTTGTAAATGGTTTTCATAGAGTTAAGTGCTTAACAGTCAAACTGAAGGCTTTAGGAACACAGGCTTACAGCAGCTCATAATCAGCTACAGGAAATCAAACTCACAGTCTTGTGCTGAAACATGCCAATTTCAGACATCGTTTATGGTGAAATAATTCACTGAACATGGAATTAATGTTTTTCGTCAACGGAACATGTAGCACCCAACCAATGTGCAGTGAAAATTTAAAGAGCGACATGCAATGAAGCAACACCAGGGGGCAATACTAGAAACTGTACCGGCCACAGTGACCAGAGGGAGATCCGGACATACATGATGTACATGAGCTAAAGGCGCTCAGATGAGAAGCATTAAATGGAGCCAATTTATAATTCTCTCAACACCATTAAAACCTCAAAACACTTTCAAAGACATGTGAATAATAATACAAAATACCAATGCAGAAAACGTGATGGCATCTAGTTCTGTTGACTGTCTGAGATCACATAAAAGGTGTTAGAGGAGGTCTGATTTGTTTCCACGACAGAGAGAAACTGTAAAGATGAGATCTTCCTGAGAAAGGCTGTTTGTTCCACATCAGCTCCAGACTGGTGCCTGCAGTGACGCTGCGTTACGTCAATAGTTTGGCCCTTTGCTGTAAGGATCCCGCCTCATCATGCTACCATAGCACATGGATGGATCACACACCCCAGGCTGTCCAGGGATGCCAGGATTACCACTTTTACCCTCTGATCCATGTAGACCAGGGGGTCCAGGCTTACCTGGAGGACCTGGCTTACCGTACCCCTGGGGACCCATTGGACCTGTGGAGATAAAAATACTAAGCCATGATCGGTTCAAAGGAATGGTACACAGGTGTAACGGGTGAGAGACAGCCACTTTTTAGTAGCATCAAAGCATCTTTTTTTTCCAATATGTTCATACACTGAGGCTCTCTTATGCCGTTATTATTTCATCTACAAAAACAGATGCTGTACATATCTTTTTTTTAGTTTCCATGCAGGAAAATACTAAGGTACCCCTGCAAATTAGCTTCCATGTGGCTTTGAATGAACTGAATGATTAGTGAAACTAAATAATCAGATGCATTATTCACCTGGAGGGCCAGGTGGCCCTTGGTCTCCAATGATGTTTCGACCAGGGCTCCCCTTCTCACCATCGAAACCTGGTTCTCCTACAAACACAAGTGTACTCACTTGATCATCCTGTAAAACAGATTTAACAATATACCGTTGACTCCAACACTGGTTTTACCTTTCAGCCCATTAATACCAGGGTGCCCTGGTCGACCAGGGTGGCCCAGCTGTCCCCTGGGGCCTGTAAGTCCAGGAAGACCCCTGAGTCCCTGGGATCCAGTTGGACCTGGAGGACCGGGAGATCCAGGCCGGCTATGACATCTAGTACAGCTGCTCTGCTGGTTGCCCAGCAACAACAAAGGCAGCTCAGCTAGGGTGATTGACAATGAAAAGATTTTAAATGTGTGTTGAAACCACACAGAAACACATCATCAGTCTGTCTGTAATGTTACTCACACTGAAGAATCTCTCTGCAGATTTGTCGAATGTGATTATCCGACATTTCACTGGCCTGGAATAAAAAGTGATGGATCATTTGGATTTTCAGTGACATTATGTGAGTCACTATCAGATATAACACTATAATAAAAGCCATTATCAACACTAAAGTTGTTAGCACAATGTGTAGCACACATACAGATCTTCCTTCAGGTCCAGGTGGGCCAGGTAGACCTCTGTCCCCTATCAGTCCTCGGGGGCCAGGTGGGCCTGACAGACCCGACTGTCCAGGTTGTCCCACTTGACCTTTTTCACCTCTCTGCCCCAGATCCCCTGTTGTCCCTTTCTGGCAAAAATACCACCCCAGTGTCAGCAACACACACACTAATTCATGCGGTTTGGAGGTACAGTGATTAATGCATTCATCTTAACATACCTCTCCTTTTGGTCCCATTGGACCGGTGGAGCCCTGTCAACAACAGGCACAATAAGTCATTAAACTCGAAAGTAGTCAGACAGCACATAAGTATAATAAGGCAGCATGATCCTCAAAATGTGTTATTTTGAAATGATAGGAAATTATCTTCTAGATCTGCAGCAAAATGCACAACAATAGACAATATTGACAATTTTTGGGGAAAACCCAAATCTCAGAAATAGGATTTAACATCGATGATAATTTGAAGCAAGTCAGGCTAATGAGCACTGAGTGGGGATCACTCTGTTGTAGCACCACCTGTAGGCCAAATAACAGATTTTGTAGTGTCACTCTGATGTATTCATGTGTCAAGTAAATTTGGGTACATGTGTCAGGAATTATGGTAATATATGTCAAATAGTCCTTCAAGAACTTGACTGCAAGTTATAATAAAAGGGCCATCATTACAGGGTCATACAAATAAGTTATGTACCAAAAAAGAATACAGAGTGGTGAACAAGAAATGTTGAGCAAAAAAAGTTAAAAATGGCAAAAATGTCACTGTACATGAAAGGCCTACAGATTTGATATGCACTTCAAAAAAAAAATCCATGAAAAAATCATTTTGCTGTTCAGCCTCATGGTTCAGGAGTTATAAATGAAGATTTAAAGTGATTAATAAATGGCCACATGATGGCGCTATATACATTAAAAACTATTTTTGAGCTATCCTGGTTTGTAAAAAAAAAGGCCACCTTGAGGGAAGTCATTCATATATTGTATATTGTACTGTGCAGGTTTAGCTTAGTTTGCACAACATAAAAGACAGTCACTCACCTGTCCACCTGGTCGACCATGCTCTCCCTTTTCACCTTTCATTCCCTGGTGAGAAAATCATCAGATTCTTGTCATGACAGTATAAGAAACCAGTGTTTAAAGCACCTGCCCAGACTGCTTGTGCAGCAAATGCTACTGGTGATATTACTGCGATTAAAACGTCCATTCAAGCATGATGATTGATGCATATTTGTAGCAGTGTTTATGGGTGCTAATGTGATTTAAATGCAACACATTAACACCAATTAGATTTGATTACATAGCTGTGATTACACTCCCTTGCTGCGTTCTAGAGTCGATTTTGTATTCATGAAATGAAATTGATTCGGCTCAGCGTAACGAAGAAAAACAGGCTGGAAATCAGTAGAACTTCCAAGAGAAAAAAAAGTAGCTGACACATGATTTCAGCAGAAAATGAGCTGATACATCTCAAGGCGTTTATCCTGAGATAATACAGTTCTGAGCTTTGTATTGTAAATGGATCAAGGACAATATATTCCTCCAATAATAGAAGCATGCTTATCAGCCAATGGCGATGAATTACTCTGGTGTTCCTTGCTGGTGTTGTGCTCTCCAGCTCTTGGACTTAGTTATTATTTCAGATAAGCATCACAGTATGATGGGCATTGATGGCAGTGTCATTTTTTTCTCAGATCTTACCATCTCGCCTCTTTCACCTGGATTTCCTCTTTGCCCCTGATAAAAAAAAGACGCAGGTTATAACTGTACAGCATGTTTTGTGGCAGGAAAACACACACACGTTCCAAATGATTTACAGAAAAAATACATTGCCAGAATACATCTTTATACACTGAAGTTAAATAATCAACTGGCTTATTTAAGCATCTTTTGTGCAAAAGTCAAATATTATAAGACATGGTAATGAATTTGCTTACTGATTTCGATCTAAGTCTGTTGCTGATATGGAGGTTGAGTCATTATTACAACTGAGATTGGGTTAATCTTGATCAGTGCACAGCAACAAATTATCAATAGTCTTTATCATAAATCATAAACAGCCCACAAAAAGTTGGGACGCTGTGTGCCATCAATAAAACATAATGTGACATCTTGCTAATCCTTTTTGACATATACTCAATTGAAAACAGTGTTTAATGTTTTACCTCATCAGCTTGATTGATTTCTGGAAATATCTGCTTATTCTGAATTTGATGCAGCAACATGTTTCAAATGAGTTGAGAAAGGAGCAACAACAGACTTTACAAACAAACATTACAGTAGGAATACCTTGCTGCCCTTCAGACCTGGCATGCCCGGGTGCCCCGGCTGACCTGCTTGTCCCGGTTCTCCTGCACTCCCCTTTAATAATATTCAGTTTAACATTAATCATTAGAAAGAACAACACACTTTAATACTATACTGTAGGATACAAAACTTCCAGAACTACTTTGTTACATTGTGGATAAACACAGTATTACAGTATTATAAATCAGACATGAAGACACCTGGTTTATATAAGCTTTACGTTATATTTAATATAAACATACCGCAGGCCCAGGTGTTCCTTGTATACCCGGACGTCCAACTTCACCTTTACTCCCCTTGATTAAGAAATAGAATAGAACATGTCTTATGTGATAGAGAAAATACAATGAAATAACATCCAAATGACATCATATCACTGACTGGAATGCAACATACTTTCATGAGGTTTCGGTGTATTGCAGCTTAATTGTGCCTAGTCGTATGCTTTCCTTTCCAGTTGAGCAAGCCTCAGTAATTGCAGTCTGAAGTTCAGCCATAAAATCAAAGTATTGCCTGCCTGTCCATAAACTAGCTTTTCACTTGTGTGCCATTTACCAATACACATTGGCTTTTTAAAGGCAGATCAGCTAATGAAAAGTGATTAGGAGACAGAGCGTCCAGACCAGACGATCCCAGACTGCTTACATTTCCACTAAAATTCCACTGACGAAAGCAGCAGGGCCGGATCATCGCTTAATTTAGCACCGCCGGCGTGGCCAAGAGATCGTTACTTGTTCTAAATTGTATTTCAGAAAAACAGTGACCAAACAAAACACGCAGTGCTGCTGACCCAGCAGCTTTCTATGCATTTCAATCCCCTCTGTGGTTAGAAAGCTTCAAAGATTTAACCCTATCCACACTGACGTTGTACACTGCAGTGCTTTTTGTATAAGCTGGATGATGTAGGGCTTGGGACTGTCATGTCATGTAACATTAGGCCCTTCTGATCCGCTGTATTTGTCAGCAGCTGTCTAACTGTATGACATTGTGCTTGGACTAAACTGAAATCGTGACACGGCTCGGCCTGTGGCTTGTTGGTTGCTAATGCCAGCTTGTGCTGATTGATCTGCTGTATTGACTTTTCTGGGTCACAGTTTGAGCCAGTGTGCTCAAAGCCTCAGGGATGTGGAGGGGGATAAGCTTATATTTATTATTATATTTACTGCACATTTCATCCATTTAAAAACTGTATTAAATCTTTTTAATGACTGTTAGGAAGATTAAAGTCAGTCATTATTTCTGCTAGCATCGTTGTAGCCTTGCATCACTAACAATGCAGCTGTTTGTCTAACAGGGACTAAAGATTACCTTGGGTCCACTTGGTCCTTTTAAACCAGGTGCACCAGGTAAACCCATGTCACCCTACAAGAGAGAAAGAAATAGTTTTGCAAACAGTTCAGATCCAATTTCAACACTGGTTAATAAAAAGTCCAACAGCTGTTAACCTACAGGTGGTCCAGCGGATCCTTCGAAGCCCCTGGATCCAGGCAAACCAGGTTCCCCCTTAAATAAGAATCAAGTTAGTGAAATATTATCACAAAGATGGAATGATCTGTTTATTTTGCATTCACATTAAGAATTTGTTGCCAAGGCAGGATCTCACCTTTTGCCCATTCAGGCCTGCAATTCCTGGCAATCCAGGCATGCCCTGGGTGTGAGGAAACAGATTATACAGTATTACAAATCAATGTATTTAATAAAGCCAAAAAAGAAAAGGAAAACATGCCATATAATTGTATGTAATGTTTCTGTTGTTTATCCCATTCATGAGTAATATATCTAATATGTCTGTGCATTATATACTGCTGCAGGCTAACAACATGTCTTCATAAGCAGTGTTTCTGAGCTGACAGTAAAAAAAAAGAGGTTTCGGTTTATTTCCTTTCACAGTGGAATAATTACTTCATCATGTCAAAACAATTGTTGCCAATTGCTCCATAAAAGCAACTGATTGAACTGACATGGTGCTCCAAGAAATGTCTAACAAAATGCTACACTCTCCAGTTATGGTTGGGTTGTTGTAAACAGGAAAAGTAGAGAAACATGTTTTTGGAGCCTTTTGAGGCTAAATTCCAGCCAGTAATAATTTTGCAAACAAAGAATTTTTCATTTAATTTCTGTCTTTCCTTCCTCCGTGCAGTAGTAGAGCACTGTCTCGATCCTTTGGTGAATTGGATTTCGCGCGGTTAAGCTGTGCGCGCACCTTTTTTTTTGCTGATACATAAAAGCAATAATAAAAAATCTAGTTGAAATTCTAATTTCGCTCAGGAGAAAGATATAAAAACAGAAACACATTTAAAAATAAACGGTTTAATACATTGAAAGTTTTTGTGGTTCAACACATGCAGCAAAACTACCCTGGAAAGCCTCTTGAGTTTTTTTGTTTTAGTTATTTTTTTCTGAGATAAATGCTTGCAGATGGAGTGGTTGCCTCAGACTGAAGTTTGAGTAACATGTGTGCATCGTGAATAAATTAGACCGGCAGACAGAGAGACAGAAACATAGATCGAGCCACCCAGACTCAGCCTATAGGTAAAGAAATCCCCGTACTGGGGCCTACACGGAAGAGCTCACTTCATCTTGTTTTAACTTGAGGATGCACAGTAATAATCCTGTCTCCTTGGAGACCTCGCTAACTCCATTGTTCTGATGGGGGAAAATGGCGTACATCCTTGTGGAGCGACTGACTCATCCATTGCAGACCCGTCACAAACGTTTGGACAACACTTGGAATCATGATCAGCGGGGTGGCTGCCCAGTTGAAACACTTTCTTCCTAAAAGAGATTTGCCAGAGCCCCACAGCATTCCCCCTTACTTCCACTGGATTACAGCCTGAGCCTGCATGTTACATAACAGGGTTATCCTGGGATGAACTACAGGGGAAATACCCCTAATTTACTGGCTGTCAGGGGTGCTCTCTGTACTGCTGACAGTATGTTAACACACTGCAGTCTTACTACAGTAAAAATGTTACGCATGCAACTCTTTGTGATCCATTAAATCAGTTCTTGTACAGTATTTGCCTGTTCCGCCCGCTTGTGTTACTTACAGTATTATTTCATGTCAGCCAAAATTTGTCTGAGAAGAACTTTATAAACCGTAATGGAAAGAACCACGTACATAAAGTCCCCTCGTTTTGCTTAGAAGTTAAAATATTAACTCAGTATGGCAG
This sequence comes from Chelmon rostratus, assembly GCF_017976325.1. Lineage (NCBI taxonomy): Eukaryota > Metazoa > Chordata > Actinopteri > Chaetodontiformes > Chaetodontidae > Chelmon > Chelmon rostratus. Next base: position 12,051,524 of record NC_055668.1, on the reverse strand, counting down.
CAGACTTCATATCTCAATCATGCATAATTTGCATCAAATCCTCAAGTTGTAGGAGTCCGAGTAAAGATGTAAGACAATAGCAACAGCTCAAACAACCTACAAATACCAAACATGTACAATGAGTAATGTCCGTGTTTACGACTCACAGGATGGCCTTCTCTTCCATCAACACCAGGAATGCCACTGGCACCAGCCTCTCCCTTTACACAGCGAAGAAACAAAAACATGATTCATGCACTTCATTTTCATCCAAACTCCTCGCGATGAGCTCTACATACACATCATTGTCTCGTACTTTTCACATGTCATGTTGGATTTATTAAATAGACATCAATCTCAAATGTGGAGAAAGCCTCTGATGTTTACAAAGGTTGTCAAATGGGTTTTGGAAAATAACAAGGGGGACACCAGTGCTGTATGACTACATTTCCATGGTTGCCAAACATCAACAACGCAACTTATGGGAAAAGCAAAGTCAGTTAAGAATGTGCACACTTATCCGGTCTTACGCCTCTGTTATTCCACTAATCCCTGAATGAGCTTTGTGACATGATCTTCTGTTCTGTCAAAACAAACAGACCTTTTGACCAGGTATCCCTGGAAATCCATCTTTTCCATCTCTTCCAGGTGCACCCTGAAATCAGAGAAGAGGATTTTATCATGATCATAATGGCACATACATAATAATCATGGCTTTGGACGTAATGCTAAATTGTTTTATACGTACAGGTTTTCCTGGATAACCCGGTGGCCCAGGAGGTCCCGTACTTCCTTTTTCTCCCTGGAAATATCATGCGAGCCAGTTAAACTTGTCATGTTTCTTGTGCAATGTTCAGTGACTGAGCTGTTTCTCGAGGATTGCCTGCACCCTTACCACTTGACCGGCTTTTCCTGGTAACCCTGTAATCCCTGGGGATCCACTCGAGCCCTGAGAAAAGTGAAAGGATTTAGAAATAATCATAAGATGTGATCTAAAAATAGTACCTGCTGTCCATAATCTAAGATGGCCTGGCTTATCTAAACTTCAGACAGTGATGAATCTGCTGCTCATTTGAAAGGATCGTCCATGTTTGTAGTACTGGCAGCTAAGGAAACACTTTAACAGGTCTTCGTTTGTCAGATCAGGAGGCATAAGTTCTACAGTGTGGGACAAGAGCACTTCGTAGACCCATTGTAAAATCAGCATGCTTAAAGATATGCAGTCAGTGTTTGACATCAGTCAGCACCGGTCTTGTTCTTCTGGGATAGACCGTGCATTTAGCAGCAAGCTGGAAGAAAACTAAAGAGAGTGACGTGTTTCACTGCGTCATTATGGCAAAATGCAGAAAAAGTGCACTGGTTGACCTAAAACTAGACGTTAATTATCTGTGTAATAGTGCCAAAACTCCAGGGAATAGTGCGTCACTGCATCTTCACATTTTCTGAATAAAAACAGCATTTGGAACAAAACAGGGACGTTACATCATTGATTATCTCAGATTTTGCATTCCATCATTCAAAAATATGTTAATCATTTCAAGAGGGAACAAATGACTAAGCAGTTTAAAACCAAATGACGTATTTATCACTGGCTGGATCAGAGACTTTAGTGGCTTCATTTGTAAAGAATATTTTGTATATAAAAAGGCACTGTGGTCAAATTGTTGATGGTTTCTTTCATTCAGACTGAGCTGGGTTCAGTATTCAGTTAACAAACAGGTCCCAGAAACAGGTGTTCATGTTCCACTGGTATCAAAACATATAAAAAAAATCTGTCTGGCTGTGGCCGTTGCTAGAGTTCTGTTTGGTAGTGGAAGTCCAGTCCAAAACAAACAAGCTATGGCAAAAAGGGTTTTAGTGGCTCACTGTTCCCTTGACTGGAAGTGCTGCAGCCGGGGCAGTAAAGCTACAATCAGGGAAGCCAACCAGCAGAGTTTGTGCTGTATTTGCCTTTGCAAATGCTATAGAGTATAGGGTTTGCACTGAATTTCAGTTTTTTTTACATTTGAAGCTTGACATTCAATAAATTTTGTCTTTTGGATGATCTAGAGTTACTGGGAATTGGTTAAAAGAAGTCAGAAACCACTGGAATCAAATTCTACAGACAGTATAATACTGATTATGTCGCCTGTAGTGTCGCCTTATCTGCAACTGTGCAGAAATACCAGGTTTAAACAGAATGAATAAACAGGCAGGTACAGCCCTAAGAGACATCCAGTGTGTGTGACAGCATGGAGCATAAAATAAGGACAGCTGCTTGGATAGATAGTGTGAGCTATGACTGATGTGTTTGCACATCTCAGGTGTGCGTGAAAGGCCGCTTTCAGCAGGCAGAGACGATAAGGAGCTTTGGCTAACAGGCGCCAAAGGCGGGCTGTGGGTTTCCTACCAGGAACACTGATTTCTGAACACTGAACTACAGAGATCAATAGCACGGATTGGCTGAACACATAATTAGCAATAAAATGTTCCTTGAAAGGAGATGAACGATTATGGTCATGAGCAACTATCTCGGACTGTGAATACACAAACACAGCTAATTTCTGGCTGACGGTCTTCCTTCCTCTCGTGTCCTGTTTCCGTTCTCTACATCCTATGCCAGGAAAATTAGACTACACCCATGGGTGGGCTTACAATGTGGGAACAATTTAGAAAGGTAGATGTAAACGTGTTTATATCCAAAGAAAATCTGATACTTCCACAAGATCAGGATTCCTTCCAACTTTGAGAGAAGCTTAAGTGGCTCCCTGCTGGTTGAAGACCTCCATCAGAGATTGTTCTGTGGTGCATGAATCTTTGGTACCTTGACCAAAGATTTAGGTTCTGATGGAAATAACTAAACACCGATGGGATGGATTGTCATAAACGTCATGTTCACCTCAGGATAGCCCTAGTGAACCCCTGACTTTGTACGAGCAATGATCAAGTCAAGTTTTTAATTTGTCTTGTACTATTTGGTTGATGTCCAAATACCTGCAAGCTCCAAAATGTCATTTTGTTAATGTATTTATTTTGATTTAATATGACCACGATGTGTATAAGTGATACTGACACTGTCAAGCGGTGTCTGTGTGTCATGCATTAGTGTCGAAATATTCTCAAATATATATGTTCTGAATTTAAATTGACTATAAACATATTTATTCTACAGGACTGTGGAGATTTTCCTATTTGTAGAACCTGAATCTGACCAGAGTTTGTCTGAACTTGCTCTTTAACATGTTTGGCAGCTGTCTTGCTTTGCCGTGTATGGAAAATCACTGGCAGTGCTACTTCTAGACGCTCATCTCATCATTCATGATGCCTCAGACCCTTACCGCTAATTAGACGTCTAATTATGGGATTTTAAAAGAGCACTTTGATAGACCAGTAAAAGCCTTCATCCTTCCATGTTTCATAACAGGAAATGGGATAAAAAGATAGAATAAATCTTCAGCAGTGCAGTCTCCCATTGCATCTTTGTGGTTTTATATGGCCCAATCCCAAAGCATTTGACCCTGATCGATGAAAGCTGAGAAGACAGTCCAAGCATCAGTAAAAGCCTAATTTGATGCATCCTGGACTTGTGAGTGAAACATATTAATGGGACAGATGATGCGGGAGGATTCACTCCAGGTGCACACATCTGTCTGCAGACAGCTGAGACAATTGTCAAAATGACATTATCTGCTTGGCTTATTCTCCACTTCAGCCAGCTGGCAGCGTCCCCCCCGTGGTCACACTGATTACAAAGTGGGATGATATGACAGAGGCGACGCAACCTAGAGAGTATGCATTACCTCACTGTACCTCAGAATAACACTTAACACGAAATTCCGATGAACATCAGGGCGATCAAGGCAATAAGAAACTGTCAAGCTCCTGCCCGAGGCTGCTGTGGTTGAGGTCTTTCTACAACCCACTGAGCACAAACTGCCAGACTGTCCCCCCTTCTGTGGATTATATAATCAGTTTGCTGCATGCACTATCCTTTGGACTGCTCATGGCAGCTGACACATTTCATCTACAGGTGCTTTCTCTTTGAGGCTTATACACTTTTGCCTTCATGCACATTATTATGTCTCATGAGAGCTGCCAGTATCACGCAGTATCAACGGCATCTATATTTTGTAGTCCGTGGGACCAAACAGCAGGAGATGCAGTCTTCTTGCTGAGGCATCGCTCACCATGGTTAGTGCATTGATTCCTTTACATCTTGACACATCAAAGACAGAGAGATTCTCCCCCTAGCTTTGAAGATGTTGAGCCGTCAGCTTTAATTTGATAGAAGAAGATTCATTCACATGACATTCACACTGATTCACATCTCTTCCTTGCATCTCTACCTCTGAGCTTGCTATAGTTGGGAGGATATGGAGCCAAGAAGTGATGCAAGTGAGGGAAAAAAAAAACAAGGCAAGAAAAGAAACAAGATACATCTCTGGAAAGCACAACACTTTGAGCTTTCTAAGGAAAGGGCAGAACAAAAGTCAGGAAATATGAACACATTTAAAAAGTCTCTGATGGCCTTCATGCTCTCTCTGCAAAGTGCTCTTGTCTTGCAGTATAGAAGTTGTATTTTTTACTCTCCCGGGGGATCTGGCTTTATATTCATAACATATGGTTTCTAGGGTGATTGATGCAGCGATGTTCAAACAGTTCACGATGTGTCTAGCAGGGATTTCCTGTTAATCCTACATTTGATCTCTCATAAAAGGAAGATTTACCTTGACAATTCAATATGTGTTTTGTCCTTTTTAACGATCACTTGTTGATTCTACGGAAATCCTTTTCTCTCAGCTTTGGTCAGTCAGTGCATTCAGCTATTTTACCCATGTCCCATGCATGAATTACATTTTAGATAACAACATCTGGATAGCGTATTATCGAGCAGAGATGCAGCCTCAATATTTGAATGATTAACATCACCACCTTCTCTCCTGCTTTTCCAGGCGATCCTGGTAAGCCAGGCATACCCCTCTCACCCTGAAAGAACAGATGTGTATTACAAAAGTGGCTTTTAGAGGTCAAAAATTAGTGCTGCAACACGATAATGAAACTGAGTGTGCTGCAAATGTGCTATTTGACCTTCCTACCGAAACACCAGGCCTCCCTTGCTCGCCTTTGTAACCATCTGGCCCACGTGGACCCTGACAGAAGCAACAAAAGAAACCAGTTTTAAACTTTGTGTTTTTGATTTTGAATTTAATGATCAGTTAAATGAGGTGAAATTGTCTTTACCTCTACCCCTGGAGAACCTGGCAGCCCTGGGCTTCCTCTAATGCCAGGGTTACCCTTCAAGTGAAAAAAAGACAAGAGATACACACATTTGGATAAACATCTGAATCAACTGTGTGCACGTTCTCTGAGTGATTCTAGATTGTGGGATGGATTCTTTCTCTGAGGTTTTGATCAAGCTCTATAACGTGTGGTTCACTTTTGGATGCTTTTCATCACACAAAATCACCACTGTGCTGCCACCAGTGGCATAACATGTTTGTTATTTACCCACTGGAAAAATAAGTGTGTGTGTTTTTTAACATTCTGAAGCAGACCTGACCACATCAAATTAACAAGCAGGAATTTTCATGACCTAATGGATACATTAACTCCACTGGTTTTTGGCATGCTGCTGTGACAGTGCCGCTGGTGTTTATGTTCTGTATGTTTGTATATTGAACTATGTAGTACTCACAGGCTTACCATCAGCACCAGCAGGTCCAGGCTGACCAGGTTTGCCAGTGTTTCCTTGCTCTCCCTAAAGAAAGTGAAATGAGATCATTTAATCCCATGAAGCTAAAACAAGTCGTTGGTTTGTCTTTGTCCATTGCACAACCTCAAAGCAGCACAAATTAATTCATTTAAAACATCTCTGGTAGCAGTGTGCTTTCCCATGCATGGAGTGTTGATTTAATTCATCTATAAACCACGCTGAACAAGCTGGGTTATCTAATGTAAGATGCTCTGGAGCACTATGTGGGGTTATAAGGAACATCTGCAAGCCAGCAATGGTCCCAGCATTTTGGATCTATTAGTAAATGTAGTAAAAGCATAGCAGTGATCTTATAAACACAAACATGCCTGAACCCATGTAGGTTTTATTAACAAAGAGTTTTGTTGCTAAGGTAATATCTCTCCAAGGTCCTTGTGTAAAGGCTTTTATGACCGGAGCTATTATTTGTTTGATGCCCTGTGATCAATAAAGACAGACGTAGGTTTCATTGCCTATTTTGGTCATTTTCCATTCGAACCAGTGTTTATCTGAGGCAGTGGTCTGGTTTGCTTTAAGCAAACAGTACAGACAGTACAGTACAGGATCTTACAGGGCTAACTATGACTTACTCACATGGCAGTTTGCCTAACTAGAGGAAAGAGACCATTCGGGGCGTCCATAATTTGTGAAACCTTTCAGCAGGTAACTCTATTTGGGAGATGAAAGTGCTAAAACCTCCCACACAGCACTGTTTGTGGCTTGAAGGAAATCTGTGTTTACAGGCTGTAATGACTGTAGTTGGATTTGACCTATTGGTAAAGTGCAACCTCATGTGCTTATCCCATCATTTTCCAACACAGAGATTTAGAGCATTTAGACATCAGCTGGGAATTCAGCACACATTTCCTCCAGGCAAAGCTGTAAGAAAGAGAAAGTTTGTGCTCTGTCTCCCAGCAGAAGCCATTCAGGCTCTGTCATCTCTGAGTTTACACATGAACCAAAACTATTGGAGATGTTTTTACTCTTATTTAATCTCAACAGGACACCACTGTTTATAGTAAATATTTGATATCTGAAGAGCTCTGTGCTACCATGAACAGACTATTCTCTGACATCTCACAGCATGTTGTGTGCTTGTAGGATGGTTTTCAGTGTGGCACAATGGTCTGTACTGTAAACAAAACAAAACAACGAAAAGGAAAAAGATGATATGGGAGGAAGCTTGTTTTTTTTATTACTGACCTTTGTTCCTGGAAGTCCAGGGGGTCCAGGGGGACAAACACAAGGTTCTTCAGTCAGTTCGGTGTAATCAGGACTGTTGGAGCACTGTTGGTAGATAAAAGACAAGACGCAATGATTAGTCGATTAATCAGTCGATTGACAGATAATCATTTTGAGTCATTTTTTCGGAAAACATGCCACAATTCTCTGGTTACTGATTCTCAAATGTGAATTTGTGCTGGTTTCCTTTATCTTCTACAATTGCAAGCCAAACATCTTTGAGGTTTTTCCACTGTTGGTTGGACAAAACAAGAAGATGAAGACATCATCTTGGACATCTTTCACCATTTTTTAACAGTTAGACATGGTTAGAAAGGGTTGTACATTTATTTTAAAATAAGCTCTTTTCATCACAGAAATGTACCGTCTCTCATTTTAAATCAGCAGGTTTCTGCTCAAACGTTCACTGTAAACTGGATATCTTTCTGTTTTTCAACCAAGCACCATGAGATTTTGCCAGAAAGGCGTCTGATGCTTCAAACATTCAAAAGGAAACTGACAACTGAACTTTGAGATTTCATTGCACACAAACCATTGAAAAGCACACACAGAGAGGAGAGAAGAGGTGGCATTTGGCAAGCACGTGTAATTTCAGGCTTCTTACCTTGTCTCTTTTGATATTTTTATCAGCAGCCTCACATTAGAAATAGTAATTTGATACTAGCTTTGTGATCATAGCAATTTCTAAGCCAACATAACAGTGGGACACTGCTTCACAAACACAGTTTGAGCCAGCAGACCGTAAAAAAACATACTGAGTGCAAAATGTTTGAAGCTGAGCCATGGGTCCTCCTCCAGCAAATTATTTTATACATAAACAGATGTGACTCCAGCTGAATATGCTGAGTTTACTCTTTCACCACACAATACAGCAATAGACTGTACAGATGAAATAAAAAGCAACTCCATGCCCTGCAGTCGACGGTGTGGAGTTAACTGATGGTGAAATTGCGCGGTGCATTTTAGAGCAGAAACAGATGTAGTTGGACAAGGTGAGAAGTAGGTGAGAAGAAGTCATCTTTGCAGCTCTCGGCCTAAGAAAAAAAAAAAAAAAAGCAAGAGCGGAGCCAAGCAGACTCTAGTACTTACAACTCCGGGTATTTCACATGCAGTCTCTCGGTTGTTCTGCTCAGGGTCACAGTAAATGCGAAGTTTCTGTATTTCGAACTAAAAAAAAGAAAAAATGAAAATGAAGAAAGTTAATAGCACAACGTCCACTGAACCACGTCCTAACAAGCTAACAAAACAAACAAATTGTAATATGGGAGTAATTTTGTCCAGTTTTATCAGTGCTTTGCCACTAATGAATTGAAATTGCTATTGTATAACTGTTAAAGGAAAGATAAGTACCCTCACTGAGTATTGAGCAGCTACATGTTGCCAGACCTCCCTCAGTGTTTGGAAGTGTTCTGCAGCAAAGTTACACTGTTCTTCCATTAATTTAGTATTTTGTTGATGTTGGTGGTAAAATGGCTCCAGAATGTCCCATAGACTGCTGCACTTCAGTTAACATGAGAGCGGAAAGATGATCCTCACATGTGATTTATATTATTTCCAGCCTCGTGAAGACTTCAGTACGACAGCATGATTGGGCGCGTAAATCAATCTAAAACAAGTTTTTATCTAGTTTTAAACATGATGAGAATCTGTCGTCATGCTGGATCATTCTTGCTAATGTAATGTTGTTTAAAACTGAATGTGGTCCATTCTGGTGTAGTTATAGAGGTCAAATTACGCAAATCAGTTTCCAAACACGAGCGTTTTTATGCAGAAACAATACGTAAGAACATTAACTTTGTTAGACCACTTCAAGCTACATGATCCTCATAACACTGGATCACAACACATCATAACATTCACTACCAAGCTGTGGTTCATGTTCATGTCCACAGCTGTAATGATGTGTCAACACACTGGCTGGTATGTAAAAGTCATGAATGAATTATGTCTTGGATTTTCAGCACAAACCCTATCCTGTTATTTCTTATGATACTTCATACTGTTAATACTTGTTAAATCTGTTTTTTTTCTTTATAGATATTATAATTGCACACAGCTAGCTGTTCTGTAGGGTTTTATTTTAAAATATGGTTGCCTTATTAGATTTTCATTCATTTTACATGTATTTTATTTCATTGACCATCATTATGGCCACAAATGCAACAAGGCCAAACATGCTTAATTGCTTACATATGTCTGAGGTATTTTAAAGAGTCAATTTGTGTTATTGTTTCATAATAAAAGGTGTTACATCATATTGACAATTAGAATAAAAAGGATGTATTGTGTAGAACGCAGTTATTCCTCTTTTCCATATCATTACCATTACATAAAATGTTATTTTATGTTTGCAGGGATGTATTTGCATCCATGTCCAAGAAACTGCACTCTATATAGCCTTCTGCAGAGCAAATTACAACACAGCACAATTATGATTTAGTACCAATACAGCATTTTTGGAGCAAAATGTGCCATTTGAGACAAATAAAACAACGATTAATGAGACCTTGTGGACAACAAGCCAAATTTTTGCCAACAATTTATTATCCACTGAGTTAAGCATGCCTCTTAGGAGGCAGCAATAAACTGTGCAGTTCTGTGTGATGCTGTTTAAAACATATATCAGTACTGAGTTTGCTCAACTACCCATTAAACACAACTGTTCCCTCTTTCTAGAGTCAAGCTGACGTACGATAGGATTATTTCTCTGGGAACCAAACAACAAGCTTTTATTAAAATAGGGTTGTTGATGTTCATTTACTTACTGGCACTGTCGTTTCCTTACTGACATATTTTCCAACTTGGGTTTTTCCATTGATGAAAATGCCGACAGGGGGCTCCAGGGATAGGGTTTCAATTACCAGGTCATCAATATATAGAGTAACATCCTCTTCAGTGACCAGCAGCCGCAGCTGGTGCCATTTCTCATCAAACAGCTTATTTTGTCATAGAAAAAGAACAGGAAGTGGTCATTAATACAATAGTACAAGCTGGCAGTGTGCTGATAGAGACATTAAAAAACCAACAATAAAATAGTGTGATCCCTGGAGAGAGTGTGTACAGTGCTGTAATTGTTGTTCAGAGCAGGAAGAAGGAGGAAATCAGCGAAATGGCTACCAGAGAATTTAGGATGTGTGCATGCCCACTTTGATTCTGAAGATTATTGTTGTATCATAGATAAGTATCTGTTACACAGCATCCAGTTCTCAGATTGTGACTCCATGTGACTTAGCGATGAGAGTTAAGATCACCTTAAAGGTAATACGTCAGACAAGTCTGCAGTTTCCTAGAGAAAAACTTTTATTTAAACATACTGCAGCTTTTAAATTAACTGCAGTGGAGACCGTCTTTTGTCTGTCAATCTAAAAGAGGTGAATTATGTGACAGTAATATTTCTTCAAGGGCAAAGACATAAACTAACAGTGGCCTCTACCTTTGTAAAGGCGACATAGTCCTCTGAAACTCAGCAGGCTTATACAGGCCGATGTGAGTGGGAACAGGAGGATTAGGGTTGATCAGTTACATAACATGTATTGTGTGCTTGAAAGAAAACACATATCAGGTGCATTGAAATAATGAACAGAAGAATACAGAAACTGATCTTAAAGGTTCAGTGTGTAGGATTTAGTGGGATCTATTGGCAGACAAAGAAAATAATCCGTTGTCATTAGGGTATAATCACCTGAACCTAGGAAACATGTTTTCTTTACCTTGGAATGAGCTCTTTATATCTAAAGAGGGAGTGGGTCCTCCATCGCAGAGTGAGCCATGTTGCACTGCCATGTTCTACAGGAGCCCAGAATGGACAAACCAAGCACTGGCTCTTTTCAGTGGCCACCACAGATTCGGTAATTAGCTGGTTGCAATCTGCACCCTTGCCAGTAGATGCCACTAAATCCTACACCCTGGTTCTTTAATGCGTAAAATCAGTGGGATGCCCTATTTCAAAGGAATATTACACAGTGTTGCTTTACCCTTGCTGTCTGCTGTGAAAATGTAACTGTTTGAGTTCCACTTGATGATTCGCTGGTTGTGGTGAACATGACGGTGCGGTCCAGTCCATTCAGAGTCACTGCCATCTGGGGTTTCCCGTCACGCGTCTGTACTCTCCACACGTCCCACTCCTCCATCGCCACTGATCCTTTATATCTCAGAGTGGCCACAAACACATATGATGGAGGCAGCCCATCAGGGAAGAGGGTCCTGGGTGTGCAAATGTAAAAGTCTGTCAGCCTGTGAAGATACAAGTGATGATGCAGAAGAAATAAAAGCACAGTGATTACCGTGTAGCTTCGCTCAAGTCGACACGGGATGTCACTTCATAGGCCTTAGAGCCGTAAAATGCCCCTTGTGTCTTCTTTGCTTTTTTAGCCAAATTTAGATGGAACAAAATGTCAAAACCCTTCTCATCGCGGGAATCTACAGGAATTCTCGCTGGACAAACAGTCTCTGCAACAGACAAACAGAGTGAAATAGACATAAACATAGTGACAAACAGAATAACAGGAGAATAATGAAGTAGTCAGAGGTGAAGAGATGCCAGTGATCTTGTCATAAAAGTAATATTTGACGTCATAATATTTGAGCAGGACACTTTTAGCATGACATTGATCAGCAGTTTCTCACCTTCGCACAGTTTCTGGCGTATGACCTGTATGATCCTGGAAATAGCTTTGTAGTCCTCAACAGAGAAGACGTAAGTTGAAAATGGCTTGTTTGCAATGTCCCTCAACTCGATCTCCTCTGTCTCTGACCCAACGCCAATTGCAAACAGAATCACTCCTTTTTTCCTTGCCGCCTCAGCTGCTTTCAAAACCTCATCTTGAGACTTCCCATCTGTGAGGACTACAGCAATTCTGGAAATGCCCGACGGGCCACGCTCAGAGAGGCCAAACAGTTTGTCTGTAGCAAACTTAATGGCTGTCCCTGTCCTTGTGTTTCCCCCCATGTACTCAATGGACTCCATCGCTTTGATGAGGTCCTTGTTAGAGGAGTACTTCCCCAGAGGTATCTCTAAAACCGGGTCATCGCTGTACTGGACGACTCCAACCTGGGTAAACTTCTGGCCGATGTTGAAGCTTGTTGTTATGTTGACAAGCCATCGCTTTACTATCTCAAAATTGACATCTTCGACACTCCATGAGCCGTCTAGAATAAAGACCAAATCACACGGTGCCGTCCTGCAACCTGAAGCAGACAGGAAATAAACAATCAGCAGGGTGAAATAACGGTTCTCCTTTGGTGGAATACATGAGATGAAATGTATTTACAGTACATGAAATCACCATTGCCAGTTGAATGCATTTGACAGTTTTTAATGTATGGACAACAAGCATAACAAAGTGTGAGAAAAATGAAGACAGAAGCACTCTTACTTCTTATGTCTTCATCTTGAGCTGCACTAAACAAATGGAGAAGCATGAAGCACAGGCATCTTAAGACACAATGCATGGATGTCGCTTTGTAACCCATTATGCAGCAGTACCAAGTTCCAATTGTGCACCTACAGGGAAAGGGAAAAACATGCTTTGTATGGCAGGGAAAAAGAAAAGGACAATGCAAGCATTTGTGACATGTGGTCCCTGTGTTATTCTTGCCTTGACAGAAGTTAATGTCTGATACTGTTGTTCATCATTAACTTGTTTCCAATACCGAGCAGTTTGGATGTCATTTATTCTGGCTTTAAGGTCAAGACCTTCAAGCACAAATCTCACTGTCCGCATTTTGACGCATCAGTAATTCTAAAAGCCGTTGGCTATGTTGCCAGGCTCCGCAAAATATGAGTTAATTCAAACAGTAAATGATTCGAGCATTGTATACACATGCGAATTAGCAGCATTTGTGCGTTGAGGTCATGTTGTCCCTCTGGATGATGCACCGAAGTTGTTAGATGAAGGTGAACTCCATACGCTTTGTATGAATGTGCATGACTCAAGCATGACAGCAGGAAATCCATGCATAAATTCACACTGTAAGCATTTGTCATGACTCATTTATTTTTGGTTTGGTTGTGTGACTCAGCAGTTTGTTCAATCGTATCCCGCTTGATGCATTTAATGTTGATCCATACGAATCAACAAATCATACAAAGAATTTGTATTTTACACCATTAATTGGGGTGTTCGTCAACTCAGTTGTGCATTTTGCAGAAGTCTGGTAATCACCAGGGTTGGCATTAGTACAGAGGAGTGTGCACATACCAGCTGACATGGTGCATTGCCCTTAGGTCAGGGCCCAAGTCAAGCACAGAATAGACAGGACAGTCCATTCATTGTTTGTGGTCATCGAAATCTTTCTATGGAAGATTTTGCCAAAATACTACAGAAAGATACTAAACAGTAAATCTGAGAAATGCATAAGATATGTATTTCTCTCAGAAAAATTACATTTTTTTTATTTTTGGCAGCTTTAAATTCCAAGTTAAATGCTATTAATTTAAAAGCACAGACATGATAGAAGAGCACATTCACTGAACATTAAAAATTATGTTGGGATCAGCCACACATAGGGCGTAATGGAACAATATTATTGTAATGTTATTCAGGACAAGTAATATTAAATAAACATTAAGGACAAAGGCCACATACAGGGCGCAGTGCTATGTTGAGGACCATTAAACAAGCAGCATTTCTCATTAGCCACCTACCCTGAATATGACACGGCTGAATGGCACTGGGGCTTACAAGTGCAAATCCCATCAGCCCATGTTTGCGTTTCCTAAGTTATATTCATTTCCTACCTCCCACTGCTGCTACAGACACTACAACCCACAAATCCACAATTCACTTGTTTGTACCACTAAGTTATACTGTGTGTTTCCAGTGCCTCCACCGCCTCAATACACCTAAGCATTTTCCTCTCAAGCCTCATCTACCACATCCTCACATGGCGCTGTCAGCTTTACTAAATAAACAATTCGCCGAACCTCCAACCACATCTACCCTTAAAGCAGTTCTCACTGTTTCCTGTGGGATTATCAGCTGTTTCCTCCAATCTGCTGCCATTTGCCAATCTCTGCCCACCCTTGGCCCAAATGCAACATGCCTGCCCAGAAAGGCTCCACTCCTACACTTTTCCTCCCTCATGGATAAAACCAATTGTAATACCTTCCTTCCCATCAGCAAATGAAGTATTTTTAGCCAGTTACTGTCACAGGCTGCAAAAGCACTTACAGTAGTTATGTCACCAGGTGTGTCTCTGCTAAAGTAAGATTATTTTACACCCTGGCGAGTTGGCAAGTCTGAACAAATGGGAAACTGACGTTTGGGGAAGATGTTAGCTAAACAGTTTGTACATTTGATTAATCTCTTTTGGTTTGCTTCCACACTTTTCAACTCCCTCCAGCTCTTCTTCTGTGTTTTCCTAATTCATCCACAGCGCCAGCTCTGCTGACACAGCCTCCCTTGGGCTGACGTTCTGCCCTACAACCATTCTTTACCTGACTGATTCACTCAATCTGTAATGATTTTGCTGTGCCCAGCCCTAAGGCTGCCCACTCTACACCTGCACAACAACATCCATGCTGCATGGCTGAGCGCTTCGGTTTTGAAATGCTTCCCTGCTTCTAGTGAATCCCAACAAGGTCTCACACTCAAGCAGGTGGTCAGGGTTTTCTTGATCTGGTGCCCCCATCAGTAGAACAAAAATACACTAGCAGTGCTTTTTCTTAATTTACCAACAAAAATAACTTGATTAAGGTTATGATTATGGTTTGTGGTTATGTTTTTTAGTGAAATGTCTCCAAATCTATGTGATGGATTGCCATGAAATGTGGCATGTTGTACCAAACCATGTATCCTAATGACTGTGATTCCCTGATTTTTCTTCCAGCGCCATTATGCGGTCAAAATTTTAGTTTGTCCAATACTTTGGTTTATGACCAAATCCCTGCAAAACTTATGATATTCCCATCATCCTCAGTTTCACGTTGTGTTTAATGCTAATGATTGTCAGATTTAATGCAGTTGTTAGCATGCAAATACACCAAACTTAGATAGTGAACATTGTAAACATTATACCTGCGAAGCATCAGCTTATTATTAACATTGTCACTGGGAGCATATTAGCATTGCATTTAACAAAAAATCCTGAGTGTAGACTTTTAGTGCTGTTAACATAACCATAAGAGCTATTTTAAGTCATTGGAACAAATGATCAAATCTGTTCCCATTAAAATCCCACTCAGATTTTAATGAAGCGATGTCAAGGCAAGTGCAACACATGACAAAATGCAGAGTTTGTCCTTTCACATCAATTAATGTCAAATACAAAACAATGGCATGTTACATATACTTGCTATTTACCTTATTTTGCAGGTTATAACAGGTGAAATATTATGGCATGTGCTGCAGACAACATGTAGCATTACAGTGGAGCACAATGATGGTTGCGTTCATGCTGATGGAATTAGAGATGAAATGGAATATAAAGAACCAGGTGAAACAATGAAAAGAGTCGTACTGTATTTTCATTTGGCGACAGCTCAAGAGTTGCATGAGAGCCAACAGCAGACATTTTATCATACGCTGTTTCTGTGGCTGCTCTGTCAAATTGTCTTTTACAACAGTTTCCAACACGTGAAAGACAGAAACTGCTGACATCCTAAAAGGAAACGGTTGCAAATGAAGACCAGATATGCTGCATCCAATATAAGAAGCAGGACTTGTGGAAGGAATTTGATAGGAAGGAACCGGTCGCACACCTTATTTAGAGCTGTTTCTGACTGCGACACGTGAAGGTCAATGAAGCAGTGGCTGGGATATAACCCTCGGCCTCCCGAACGCTTTTATTCCGGTGCAGCCAGAGAGGTCACACTCTTTAACATGACTGCATTTTTCCACCATGTAAACTCAGTAAAACAGCTGAGGGAGGCGTCAAGCAGCCGTAGTTGTGCAAGCCGTTTTCTTCAGAAATTTTTCCCCACCAGAGAGCTGGAGGACGTTGTCGGAAAACCCCCTCATTGGCAGGATCCAGCCAGGATGACTTTCCCCTCGACTGACTTTCCCCAAACTGAGTGTCTCTACACCTCTGCTCGAGCCACATGGAATTCATTTACACCATCAGACAGTGAAATTCCAACTGTGGACTGTGACCAAACACATGTAGTCATGATGAAGAGAAGCAGCCTTCATCCAGGAATAAAATATGCAACACTACACGTGCTATGCTGTGATGCTTGGAGCTGGAACGCATGCAGAGTAGCAGAATTAACAGGTGCACTACTCATGATGCAGGTTAATAGCCTCCAATGATCTCGGATGTTATTGGGGCAGCACAGACCCTTTGTACCTCCAGATTTCAGTAGTGATGATTGAACGGCAGAGCTGTAACACTGCTGTACGTAAGTACTGAACAAAACAAATACCTTCAAGCTGCAAATCTAACTACCACATGACACTGACTCTTCGTTGAGCCTGTTGTTTGTTGCAGACTTGATGAAATTTATGTGAGGCCTCATTTAGTAGCAGTTCAGTTCCAGCTGGATTTGCTGTTTGGAAGGTGCAGAACACATGACTTCTCACATTTCACCAGATAACATTTCACTTGTTCAGGGTGGGCGACACTGAGCGATCGCACAGATTTTCACTGCAGTATCAGACCACAGAAGTCATATTTCCCTTCAAATGTGACATTTTTCGTTTAGCAGAAGCAGCATAATACAATTTTCAAATTAATGAAACAAAAAATAAAACCTATTTTTCTATATGCCCGTAGTGCATGTAATGCAACTGCAGGCTTTAACTCAACTTGAACTGTTGCAGTTTTAGGTATCTGCTGTAAATTTGGCAAAAGGAAGTTGTTCCATTCCAGAAACAACAACTGCTGTTCAGCATGAACAGTTGCCAAGATCAGGGGGATTTATAGCTGCCAAATTCTTCAAGCAACAAGGGACAGCCAAGCCCTATCAGTTGTTCTCTGCAGAAATCTGTTCAACTAATCCAAACAGTTAAATAATGTCTTGTAAAACAGTAACTCATGCGGGTCACGCTTCAGCCAGCATGCCCATTTTCAGATTCGATTCTATTCTATTCTCGTCACAAGCATTACTGTTCTTCATATACATGCAATCCTCACATCTGTAAAAGCTGTACGAGTGCAATACATGCAGTGCTGTGTTGCACTATGCAGTGTGCTGCTCAGATTCAAGAAATATGAAAGAAATATTCTTGTTTTTACGAGAAGTGACAATTGCCAGGAAAAAATCCCGAGATGATTCCATTCATTCTTCGCATGACAGCAGCGCAAACAAGGGACTGATAACCGAGCCTAATGTCTTCAATATGTAACTGCAGCAGCACAGACTCAGGGACACTGAAGTAAATACTGTCATAGTGCTAGACTACTACTAATCTGAACATAAACACAACATACGGCACACTGAAAAAAAAGGAAATCCACTAAAATCAGCACAACAGGTTCACTTTAATGATCAAAAACGTAAATTCTAATAGTCTAAATTAGCTGATTACTGAGAAAATAAATATGACAGAAATATGACAGTTCCATCTTCATGCATGAAAACACACCTAAAACTTGTAACTGCAAAGTTTACCTCCTAAAAGTCTGATATATAATAAGTTCCCTCACAGAAATGACCCAAACTAAACTAAAAGTTACCTGTAAGCATCCGAGCCCTTGTGTGAATTCCTGTTAATCCTCTCATTGAGAGCCAGTGATCAATGCTGTTCACAGCTCTGGGTTTACAGACTCTGAAATTCAGGAGAAGAGCACATGTTTCTCTGCTGAATGAAAGCCTGCCCTTTCCAGCAGCTCTCTCTGTCTCCTCTGTTTCTGTCCTTCTTCCTCTCCACCCCCCCCAACCCCCCTCACTCTGGACTTTTACTGGCCTCCAGCCATCCTCAATTACCGTGGGTGGAAAGAGAAGCAGATAAGGAGAGCATGAAATAGTGAAGCAGACATCCCATCTCTGACAGTCCAAAAGGAAAATAATAGTAATGAGCGCAGCTTCCTTCCAAGTGTTGAGGGTTTGGATCATGTGTGGGTTGCTAGGGGCACAACCAGAGAACATGGAGTTTTCTGGATGCAGGACAAGCACCATCAGCCACCAGGTTTAAGTAAACTGAGACACATTTACTGTACTCAGCAGAGCACTACGCTATTCCTTTTCTGATTTCCACTCCTTTGGACAGCAGATTATGTTCCTCGGCAGTCAGCAGTGAACAAGGTGTGAAAAGCTGCTGCTGTGTGTTTTCCTTGCACAAACAGCTGGGACTCATTAGAAATGCAGAACTGAATCTATCTGTGGAGCAGGCAGATCTCAGTTTGATCCACTCTAACAAGTTTTATCATGTTTGTCCTCAGTGGCAGCCTGCTCCGCATCCACCAAGTGCGGCTCAGTGTTTGCAGGCTCCAGGAAGCCTGATAGTGTACTAAACTAAACTAAAATTGTATAACATGTACATATATATAGTCTACTTTTATTTTGTATTTTGTTTTGCCCAAATTTCCCTGGGGGATAAATGAAGTTTTATCTTATCTTATCTTAAACCCTGTGCTGTGCACCACTGTTTTACTCAGTTTGAATCTAAAAGAAGGCTGTGCCGCTCACTGCAGTGCAGCACAGAGGACAATACAGGACTGATGCTCCCAATTTTGAGCCAGGTGAATGATTAAAAATTCACTTTTGTACTACATTAATCATAATACTTCTTATTCATTGTAAGATTTTAATAAGTAAGCTTGAATCCTTATTTGCAGCCACTTATTAGACAACAAATTGCACTCAATTAAAGTTTGAATTAGAGTCTTTTTATGTGAAATGTTCATTACATGTACATTGACTCAAGTACTGTACTTAAATTTGATTTTGAGGTACTTGTACTTCTTTTAGTATTTAGCCACTGTTTAACTGTACTCCACTACATTTCAGAGGACAATACAAAACTTTTTACTACATTTATCTGGCAGCTATATTATGACTCCACATTTACATGCAACACATTTGATTATCTTATAGAATGTTGCATTAGATTAGCATTAACATGACGTTAAGTACATTTATTTGCTGCTTCTATACTCATTGCTACTTTCATCCTCCACCTCATGCACGTGGTAAACAAAAAATCATCAAACAGTGCTGAGATGACATGAAAATGTCATGTGGCAGGCAAAGGTGTCATCAGGCACCATGCCGACACTGAGCAGCAGTGGCTTCCTGATGACAGCCTGGTCGACCCTGAGCCTCAGCACACTCTGGTGGATCACACAGGCAAATACTGAGCTGGTGTTCAGAACCTAGGAGTGGCCAACCTGCTGGTGAGGGTAGACTTTCCAATGCTGAGTAATCTTCTGAGTCTATAAACTGGTCTCTGGTTTGCAACCAAGAGGAGGTGCACATGAAGGAAACCCCGGGGCAGAAAATCTGTGCGCTTATTGTGTTTTTCCTACAATAAGCCACTTCAGTTGTCTTTGGAGACCATGCATTGATTCATTTGACTGTGGGAGAGAGGACTAGGACAGTAGGCCAGTGGTCATATCTGGAAATGTGACATAGATTAGATTTAGCAGAGTCCTGATCAAGATTACATAACGAATAACAGGTGAAATTATTTGTTTACATAAATTGCGTAATTGGCTTTTCAAAGTAATGAAAGCCGGCTTAAGCAAAACAAGGAAGCTATAATCATCTCATGCAATTAAATCCTAACAAGGACATGAGCTCTGTTTAATGTGTAACCAACAGTTTCTCAGCTGCAGTGGTGGCTTCTGTCTGTCTCTCTGAACCTGACAATGGCTACTTTAGATTCCTCGCTACAGGGTCCAGGTCTATGAGCTGTGTGCGCTTCACTTTAAAAGTGATTTATCCGTCTCAGACTGTTTCATTTGAATCATTTTAGCAGCCTCAAGAGGTACAACTATGCAGTATTTTACAGGAAAAAGCAACGATTTGATTTTGAGTCGCAGAAATGTGTTTTTTTTTTTCTACCCAGGTAATCATTATGCAACCCCGTGTGGGAGTCCTGACCCCGATGTTGGGTGGGTTAGGGAAGATATCAGCTTGTGCATACCACATGGTTTTTTGTGTGAAGGGTGTATAAAACATGCTCTCCCCTGGCATACAAAGCATTTAAATGGATGTAAAATGTGCACATTTAGGAGGCTGATGCACACAGTGAAGTCAGAGCAGGCATACTGACCCCAGTTCAGAGGTGCTAAAGAGTTTTAAATGTTCCCGGAAATCCACCCAACTGACAGCTACACGTTTTATAACTTCTTTTTGATGACAAATTTGCCTTCAGGCGGTCATGATGGAAAAAGACAGATCAAAGACGCTCTTCTATTTGGCTATTCATGACTGCAAGTTAATAACTGCTCCCATGATATGGCCCCACAGCCTCAGACAAAAGGAATAAAGGCCTTTTAACAGAATCTCGCGTTGCCCTTTTCTTTTTTCCCACAGGCTCATCAGACGAACTCAACCCCAGAACCTTTCACATTTATAGCTGCTAAAGTGAAATCAGTTTGATGTCTGTTTATAAGCTAAATGAATCAAATGCTTGAAACAAATATGAGTTAACTTGCACATGAGAAAGTTGTACATACAAATAATGAGGAAGAAAATTAACCACAGAAGGTTTATGTCATCCAGCCACCCAGCAGCATCTCATTCTGCCAGTGTGTTAAAACATGAATGTGGTACAAAGTTGTCAGGATAGTTCATTAAATTTGGAGTTGGACCTAACAGTATTTTAGTGCTCTGCTGACTATCACTTCTGCAAAACACAATAACACATTTGGCTTATTACTTACATCAACTAACATTTACAGTGTCTGGCAGTAGCTCTGAAACATTTCACATAAATGCCTGAGGACAACATAAAACCTCCCCCTCTCTCTAATAACCTCTGATTCTGAGCCATCGCTTTGAAGCTCAGCCGTACCGGGCCGGTTTAATCAGCTCACATGCATTAAGCCGTATTTATCGTGATGATGATGGTTTGCCACAGAGATAAATAGTGAGCATGGCTGAAGCAAGTGGTGGAGCCCAGAAAGAAAATTCGGAGGATAATCGTGGATTAGTAATAGTTTCCATGACAGAGGTGGCCACAGCATCCAGAGGAGCATGGCACACATGATGCTGCAGTCGCAGAGGGGGTGGAGGATGACGGCCAGGAAAAGACACTGAACGAGCCACACGTGGAGCTCTCTGTGCGTTTCTCCCCTCAGAAGTGTTTCTCCATTAGATTTGAGCCGTGGAAAACAACCATTATCTTTTATCAACTCATTAAATCCCTTCTGGGCTGCAGGACTGCTGGTGCCTTTCCCAGCATGCACTGCATGATCACAAAGCAGGGAAATGTCCCTAACAGGGCGTCAACCTGTTGCTCTACAGATAGACAGACACACAACCTCATACCATCAAATAATAAAGAGTGTCCGACGCACTTGACCGGCAGGTTTTTAGCTGAAAAAGCACGTGGGTCAGAAATCAAGCTGTTTGTTCTCATCACTAGAACAGCTGCTAAAAGAGAGTGAGCCCAGGCTGTTGATCACTGACTTTTCTGCTGACAGCTATACTCATGCGTATGTCTCTGTAGACCGGTGAAAGCACTTAAGGTGTACTCAGAAATCATTACAGGCGCAATTTCCAAACCTTCTACTTGGGGAAATGCAGAGAATTGCAGCTTTGTGAAATATGAAGGCTAAAAGATACACTTCCTGTTTCTGTTGTTATACACAATTGCACCCTCGATCACAACATCCCCAAAGCATTTCCTGTTTCCAGCTTCAAATATGTGAAGGTTTGCTGCTTTTACTTGTAGTTATTTTGGTAATTTTAATTTATTTTTCCTCATTTTGCGGTTTGAACTGTTGGTTGGACAAAACAAGCTTTGTGAAGGTGTAACTTTGGAGTCTGGATCATTGTGACGGCATTTCTCACTAATTTCAGATTTTTTTACAAAACAAATAATCAGTGGAGAAAATACTTAATTCATCATGAAAACAATAATTAGTTGCAGTCTTACACCACCTCAACCAACTACGGCATTAAAATGCTGCTTTTACATTAATGTATGTAGCATCAGGAGGCACAAAGGACATCTTTCTACGTTTAGTACTTTTACTTTTAATATTTGAAGTACATTTTCCTGAAAATACTTGCAAATTTTTACTGAAGTAAAGTGAAATCTTCAATGCAAGACTTTTACTTGTAGCTGAGTATTTTCAGAGTATCAGTACTTTTATTTCAGTAAAGGATCACTAAAGTGCTTAAAGCAGGACAAACATGGTTGTACTTCTTTTTTTTTTTAGAAATGAAACTGGCTCTCAAACTCTCTGACACACACAGCTGTGATCATGAACCTAAATCAGACTTTCACACAATAGTCTAAAACAACATCATTTCTGGATTTTTATTATAAAGAACAGACGATTAAGAACAACTCAGATTTGTGAAATAAGTTTAAATAAAACTATCAAATGAAGACGGCCTTTTTATACAAATATATTTGGTGATCACTCTCCTTCAGATTACATACGCGCTGCTCTCTTCGGTAACCTTTCAGATCAAACTGTTCGCAGAAGTTCAGCTGAGATGCATATTTACATGAGAATTTCACTTTATTTGAACAAACACATATTAACAAAAAACAATCTGCCTTGTTTTCCTCCTATGGGGTCAATATTCAATTGACTGTTTCTTTCCTCTACGGGCGATTCCTCACCCTCCGCGGTGCTGGCTGAACTGTCCCGCTGGTGGAGTTCAGCTGAGCGCACCCAGAGGTGAGACAAACACCTGGAGGTCCTCTGAGACCAGGGTGGCCCCTGAGTCCAGGCCGGCCTACGTGTCCCCTCTCGCCCTGCTTCCCTGGCTGGCCGTCAAAGGCTCTGCCGGGACGTCCACGCTGACCTGAGATCGAGGCAGAAATGTTGTTTAGTCTTCGGGCCTCTGAGTCTGCTGAGTACGCTGAGTAATGCTGTTTTCACTGACGCCATGGACAGAACACTTGCAGAGAAAAATCATTTCTTTTTTTGGCAAATAACACACTCTTCCTACAGGGATTCGAAGCACACACTCAGCTGAATACAGTTTGGAAAATGATGCACTGGCCCAGATGTGCGCGTCGATTAATGCTCCATTTTAACCAAATCCTCAAATAACATTAAGCATTTAAAGATGTACTTACCCTTTGGTCCCTGGTCTCCAGCGTAGCCAGGTAGGCCGTAACCCTTGGCCCCTTTGTCACCTTGCTCTCCTCTGTCACCTGCAAGCCAGACACACACACACACACACACACACATAACCGCACGCACATGTCTCTTAGCAGGAATGACAGCAGACAGGCCGAAATGTTATTGCCCCAGGAGCGAGAACCCTCAGGAACACGCCGTTCATGCTGATTAAAGACCATATGTGTTACTGAGATCACTGTTAAATCAATGTTTAAAACACCTTGTAAACCTTGTAAATATTCTTCGATTTCATTGGCTTGGCATGGGAATGTAGCGTGAGTGTGACATCATGCTCAGGCCTCTAACCATAAATTAGAGCGGAGAATATACATGTTTTACAGCACTGTACAGTATTTGATTCAGCAGTTTCACATGGTGCGGCTCACGATGAAAGGTAGTCAAGTGTGTTTTTTCCAGTAGTGGAAATAATCTGGTGGACTTCAATGTAATTTTAAAAGAGACTGGAGCCTTTCCATTTTACTCAACTTCAGGGGAATATTGAATTTTTTTGTCGGCTATGTTTATTTGACAGCTGTACTTACCTTGCAGACGTCAGCTGCATATACAGTAATGCGTCAGTCATAATAACACCTCACTCTGAGAGGACCGTTCTGCATAATGAGTACACATGTTTTTGAAACATTATGCTGAAAATGCTGATGTATTTTCCTGAAAGGTTCCTCCATCACTTCTATCAAGTTTGGGGATTTGTGATACACACATATTAAAAAGAATCTTAAAAAGCGTGTGCTCATGTCTGGACTGTTAGTCCTTGCTGTCTGTCCGGATTAGGGACGCCAGCGTCGGGTAATTTTGCTTTCGATAGTCTGAACTGGTCGGTGTTGAGCTGAGGAGTGCACTGGACTGCATCTCCCAGTCAGTACTGATGAAGTGACAGCTGAGAGTGAACCCAGCTTTGATTTGTGAGAGATGTCCAGCAGTCGGTGGTCACAGCTAGCTCGTCTGCCCTGTCTAGCTTGACTCTTAGCTAATCCTTCTTCTCCTCAAAGTGTTTAGTCACAGTAGCACTCGATGGAATAACATATCAGGCTCAAGGTGGCAAACTGGCTCTTTAAATCCCTCGTCTCAACCACATATGCACACAAAATGGGTAACATGATCTTTGGATGCTAGCCGTCTTCGGATATGGCCCCTGGGTGCTTTCTTAATGTGGAACAGCATACCACTAAGACTAAACTGAAGGGCACTCTTACACATTTTACATTTGACTTTGTTATCTCTCTGGAGGAAATTTTCCCTCACCGAGCTTTTAATTTTTCGCACTGCACTTAGCCCTGTGCTAAGGGAGGTGTTAGCCCCAGGCTAAGGGAGCTGTTAGCCCCAGGCTAAAGGAGCTGTCAGCCCCAGGCTATAGGGAGCTGTTAGCCCCAGGCTAAGGGAGCTGTTAGCCCAAGGCTAAGGGAGCTGTCAGCCCCAAGCTAAGGGGTCTGTTAGCCCGAGTCTAAGGAAGATGTCAGCCCCAGGCTAAAGGAGCTGTTAGCCCCAGGCTAAGGGAGCTGTTAGCCCAAGGCTAAGGGAGCTGTCAGCCCAAGGCTAAGGGAGCTGTGAGCCCCAGGCTATAGGGAGCTGCTAGCCCCAGGCTAAAGGAGCTGTTAGCCCCAGAGAAAAGGAGCTGTTAGCCCCAGGCTAAAGGAGCTGTTAGCCCCAGGCTAAGTGAAGCCAAATTAAACTATAGGTCGACATGTGTAACCTGTCAAGAATATTGTCAGTGGTTAACCACTGATGTCCCTAGTCCAACACTTCCCCTTGGAGTCCCCGTTCCACTTGACTTGGTATCTTCAGTAGACCCTCACTGCCCAGCAAACACCTTTCAAACTTGTAACACAGGCTTTCTGTTAAAACTGGTAACGTCCAACCACAGGCTGAGATAACCTCTGATGCATTACTATGACATTATTTTTCCTCAGAGCTGACAAAGGGCCACAGATTATACAACTATTTTCACTGGCTGAGCAGTTATACCCATCAAGTAGTGGTGTGCCCCTTTTGAATGCAGACTTTTGCTTGTTATAGAGTTTTCATTGTAGTGCTACTTCAGCTGTTTCAGTAATTATACTTCAGGACAGTATATGTCAGGGATGTGTTTACAGCTTGTTGTCCTGCCGCTGAGTGGCCAAAACTATCAATTCATGCAGGTTTATATAAAGGATCTGAATTCTTTTTCCACCACTGGTTCTTATTCTTGTGTTCCTTCCTAAAACAAGCATGAGTGAATTATAGCTTTGGTGTTGATCGTGTTCATAAATACAATATGTCAGGGTTGTTTTTCACACCTGTTTCTCCTTGGCGGCCCAGTTCTCCGGCTTCTCCGTAGAATCCCGGCAGGCCCACTTCTCCATCAACACCATCGTTACCAGGGTCACCCTGACAACATCATCAATAGCAAAAAACATCATTAATCTTTTGTGCGTTTTCAGTATAATCCTTGCAAAGTTTTTTTTGCTGTTGTTGTGGGTCAAATCATGAATTGCAGTCTGTGCACAAAAACAGAAAATATGTATTTGGCTGATCACTCAATACTCAATATGCACAGTACTGGTACATCACTGTTCTTGATTTGGCATTAAACGCCACAACATGAAGGTTGCTGGCCATAATCTAATACTGTGGAATATTTTTATATAGTCATGGCTTCAAGAGCATTTATCAGCCTGAGAGTCGTTGCGATTAAAGAAGTTGTGGAACATGAATCGGTTCTACACTGAATAATAATGTGGAAAAGGCTTTCCAATCCAAAGACAGCCTTGATACTCTCCAAAAGCCATTGAGCACAGACCAAGTGTCTAGTCTGTGACTCCTTATTTGTCCTCATGGAGACGTGGAAAATCGTAACGTTTTCATTCCAAGCTTTTCTGCCAAATACTTCAGCTCTCTTAGTCCAGTCCAGACCCTTGCAATGTGTTTGCATTTTACTGAGGCGGGGAGACAAAAATGAACAATGTATGCAGAATGTGCATACTGTGGCAGTGTGCCTCAGCTAAAGGTCTGCAGGAGGTGACACCTAAAGCAATAATTTTGTGGAAAACAATGTCCCCAGAGCGCCTGTGCAGAACACCCAAACTGTAAAACTCACAGGAGGTCCGGGGGGTCCTTTCTGTCCAGGGGGACCAGGGGCACCCATGGGCACGTCTCCATAGAGAGGACAAACTGCAGCACATGTCCGCTTCACTGAGTTGGCGAAGGTGGACATCTGCTCCAGGACCACTTTCTTACAAACCTCGATCACGTGCTGAGCAGGGAGAGTCGGGCCCTGTGTGACAGATCATTACCACATCCATCACTGCGAGCGACCCAACTGTGGGACATGTAATATGGAACATTACAGGACGGGACATGCAGAAGCAATGGCTGCCTCTCACAGAAAATGCAATGAACAAACGAAGCCAACAATATTTCCTGAGGCTCATTATGGATTTATAGCCGCACTAAATGAAGCCCTTGCTGTGAGTCACTACAAACTACAGGCTAATGTGAAACTGTTTAAATGTGTTCCTGACACCACGGTTATTACCAAACACTGTGCGTCTGCCTGTGAGTAACTGGTACAAATGATTACAGTGCTGTTTCTGTGCCATCATTCACAGATGAAGTGCCAGTGATAGTAGAGAATGAGGAGCGGTGCTTTTCATCATGATTTCAGAAGCTTGTATTTTACTTACTGGTGGACCTGGAGGCCCCTGAAAGCCGTCTGGTCCTCCTTCACCTCGAACCCCCTTGACTCCGACAGGACCTGAGCGTCCAGGTGGGCCTGCCGGGCCACGCTTCCCCCGTCCTCCCTGAGGACCTTGCTCACCCCTGTCTCCAACCTACAGAGCAAGTTAACAGCATCAGCAGGACTGGATTCAGGACAGAGCCAATACAATGTACAATGGAAAGCAGCAGCATCTTAAAATGCTTATTATGTGAAATTAATAGTAATAATTAACTGTCACATAGACAGTTAAACCAGCAAGTAACAGAATCTCAGAGGTAAAAGCACAAAAGGAAACTTGCAACAGATGTTTCTATTAAGGTACACATATTCAATTAATTCTGCATTACTATATTCCACAACTATTACATATACTATGCTACTATTACTATATACATAACAGAGATACATGAACAACCCAGAGAACACCTGGGAAATGTGCAGTATTCATTTTAGTGCAGTTATCATCACATCCACAGATGCTCTAACTATGTTTGGAATGTTGTTTGATGGATTCATATCAGATTTTTCAGACTGTTCAGTTTGCAAACAGAGAGCGTGATGAATGTAACGTTTGCTAACCAGTGAAATGTGACGGCCTGGCAGGAATATCACAGTATTAGGTAACGCACATCTGCATGAGTGCTGCTTTCAGTGACCCACCGCATCACAGCCAATGAGTGGTGATTGATCTTGTTATTAAATTAGAGGATGGGACTGACGGTGAGTAGTCCCCTGTGTATTCACTTAGCCCATACGCCCGTAAGTACAGCATTATAATTATCATTGTTAGTGATTCCATTGTTATTGTAATCACCATCAAACTGTATTTGTCAATGAAGCTCTAACAGCAGAATCACAGCTCACCTTTCCTTTTGGGCCCTTAGCTGCTTTTTCCCCCTTTAAAAAAAGAGCAAAGTGGCGTTAACAAGGAAACATGAAGAAGATGTAATGACGAGCAGAGGGGGTGAAATATTTAAGGCCGTACCCGTGCACCTCCAACTCCTTGGATTCCCTGGATTCCTGTGTCTCCCTGCACAAGGCAAATGCAAAAATAAACATAGCTCAGAGGCTTGCAAATATTTGATATATGAGAGTTTCACAGGTGTTCTGCTCTGTGAATAGATTTCATTCACCGATAAAGTAGATCCTTCCTTGAAGTCATGTCAGGGTCTAAGTCGGCCACGATATAACTCACATTGTAGCTTATTATAAGTGACTGTGAGTTTGAGTTGTTGCGCTGTGGCTGATGGCATGTCCAAATGAGATAACACTTAATCTAAAATGAAAAAGGACTTGCTGCACATCATGTGTTGATGCAGCATGCCAGGTGTTCATTTGGGATTCTACTGGCACTTGACTGCTTCATGTTGGCGTGCAGAGGATTTCCGAGTTCGGACTTTAGCTTATGTTTAACTGTGAAAATAATCATTCCAGAAGTTCCTTTGTAAAAGCTGGTTTTGTAACAGAAAACATCTACCTGTTCCTGAATGGTCTGATTGTGTACAGCTCATGAACCGGCGTCTGATAAATTCTACTCTTCTTTAAATGCATTAAATGATGATTTCGCCGTCGCCTTTGATTTCTAATGGCTGGTGATAAGGTTGTATTTACCTTGGGCCCTGGTTTTCCAGGCACACCCACGTGTCCCTGCGAAGAGATGACATAGTTGAATGGCTTGAAGAAAATGAACTGGTGTTTGGAAGAGTTTAGAAAATTCATCTGGAGGACTTACAGTAGGTCCCGGTGGGCCGATAAATCCAGGTCTTCCTGGCTTCCCTGCAGAACCCTTGTAACCTCTTGGGCCCTCGAGAATAAAACATTTATTAAACCGACCTAAGGGACTGCTTTATTTTTTGTCGTTTTCCTTTAGGATGGCAAACTACTTTACGTATAAAATGTACGACGTGCTCGTCTTCAGTGACTGAAAAAGTGACTTACAGTTCGGCCTTGGGGACCCATTTCTCCTGCTGACCCAAGGGCGCCTTTCTCTCCCTGTAAAAGACACGAACCACAACAAATGAATCTGCCAAAAACAACTCAATTGAAGAGTTGGCTACGAACCCAAACAAGATCAACGAGCTACCTTTACTCCACTTCGTCCGAGTTTCCCGCTGAGACCTTGTGGTCCTTGATAAGCCTGTGAGGAACAGATGACACTTACAATAATGCAAGCGCACTGCTTCGAAAAGCATCATGATGAAATTACTGTTAGTAGACAATAATACCTCTATTCCTGTGTCACCATCTCTGCCTGGTAAGCCCGGATCTCCACTAATGCCCTAGGGGAACACTATCATTATTATAAAACAGACAAATCATTTTTTAAACATATTTTAAGTGAGTGCTCGTGTGTGAGGCGCCGGGTGTGTCAGAAGTGAATCACCTTCGGTCCGCTGGTGCCAGCTCTGCCCACAGGTCCTTGGATCCCCTAGGGTTCAGACAAAAGGTATATCCATAAAAAATCCAAATAACACATAAAATATTTGTAATATTCATATCTGGTGTTAATAAAAAAAAGAAAAGAGACACATCATGTCAATGTCCTTTGGATTCATGTGTCATACATACAGGCTTCCCCTTCTCTCCAGGAGCTCCCCTCTCTCCAGGGTCTCCCACGATACCCTGTCAAATCATCATTTCAAGCAACATGAGATTTTATGTTATCTGCAGCGAGCGTCATTCAGTAAGCATCATGACGAACCAGAGAGCCTTCTTTCATGTACCAACACAGTGGCTTATCGTTGCGGTCGGGGCTCCTCTTTCAGTGACTCACCAGTTTATGTTGATATAGTTCAGGCCCTGAGATCTCAGCCAGAATCCGGCCGCATGTACTAATGTTGTTTATGGAGACGATGCATAAGCCAAAAACATAGCTCTACTCCAGCGTTATAGCACATTAAAAATGATTTACTGGCTCCACGCTCACATGAGGGGATTTTGAAGGTAGTAGACAAAGAATTTTGAGTGTTTTATTATGGGTTATGGAACAGGGGATCCCACAACAACCCACCTGCTTTCCTCTGGGCCCAGCACGCCCTACTACACCAGTGGTCCCTTTTTCACCCTAAAAATAAAAGCATGAGGAATTAAGTCACAATATCAATATAAAAAGAAGAGAGAGGAAGAAGGAAATAGGAATACCTTAACTCCTTGAAACCCAGGAATCCCTTCATATCCTTTTTCGCCTTTAGCACCCTTCAAGGAGGCCAAAATGTTAGTGATACAGTAATTGCATAATGTTTTGCAACAGGTCTCAGCACTGCGTGTTAAAGGCTAACTTACAACTTCTCCTAGTTTCCCAGTCTCTCCGATGTCCCCAGGTGGCCCACGAACTCCCTTTAATTACAGTCAAAATTTCAGCATTAAACCTTGTGGATTATCTATAAAGCTATATGACTTTAACAACAAACTGCACAGAGATCCAATGAAAAGACTATAACTTCATTAGCTGGCTGCCGATGTCCTAATTAAACAGATCCTACTAAAGCCTGAACCCAGTGGAAGAGGTTTACCTTGAAGCCTGCTGCCCCTTTTAATCCTTTCAGCCCTTTAGGACCCCTGTCTCCCTGTAACACAATATCTCATTAATTAGGATTTGTAACATTTCAGGGTACAGAAAATTATTATACTGAGTTTGATAAATTACCAGTTGGCCCCAGAGTCCTCTCATTCCTTTCTCGCCTCTGATTCCCTCTTCGCCCTGAGGACATGTGTGTGAGGTTTCATTAATGCGTTTTGAGAACGAGCCAGACCCACATGTAGCTCTGATAGGGGCAAATTATGGCAGATCTTACCTTTGGGCCCGTCTCACCGATGTTGCCATAGTCTCCTGTGTTTCCCCTGATCCCCTGCAAAACAAGTTGGACTTAATCACAACCATGAGCTATTTGTTTGTGAGCGGGTTGAGAAGCAGAGCGTAAAATGTGAACGTTAGCGTCCGTTTCCACTGACAGAAAGTCACTAATGACATCTGGGAGATTAAACTTTGCATTGCATCAGACACAGTTTAGACATGACAGCATTTGCTCCCTCTGAAAGTAGCTGTTGATTTTGCTGCAGTCATTGTGGCAAGACTGATGCTGAATAGAGAGACAGTGTTTTGACATTATGGGAAATTGACTTGCCAGTATTAGTTAGATGCCCTGTCAAGCTTGCACAGTAAATATGAAGCTCAAGCAAGGAAATGCTATCTTAGTTTAGCATGGAGATTGGAAGCAAGGGGAAATAGCTAGCCTGGTTTGGTCCAAAGGTAATAGCATCTCTAAATCTCACTAATTACCATGTTTCATCTTTGTTTAAACCATACAAAAACTGAGAGTAACATTGAAAAAAAATTGTGACAGTGATGACAAAAATATATTACAAAATACATAATACATAATAATCCCAATATTCCTAGGTGGACAATAAAGAGCTGCACTTAACTTTTGACAGAGCCGGGCTGGCTAGGCTAACCATCTGCTGGCTACATCATATTTAACGGCCCGACATGAGAGCAATATCAGTTTTCTTATCGTGTTGTGTTACACAAAAAACAAACAAAACACAACACAAACAAAAGTGAGAACGCTTGTTTGTATTGTTGTGCTATTCCTTTAAGTGTGAAGCCACAGCCAGGAGGCAGCTAGCTTAGCACAAAGAGCGGAAACAAGGGGAAACAGTCAGCTCAAAGTTTTTTTTCGACCAGCCCCTCTAAAGCCAATTAACTTGTGTAGCGTGTTTGTTTAATATATACAAAACCAGAGTGTAAAAGCAATTTACACGTGGTGGTGAAGCTCGGGTTAGTGAGCTTTAGAGGTGCTGGTAGGAGCATTTCTGAACTCGGACGGAGTCAGGCTAGCTGCTTCCTGGCTTTATGCTAAACTAACCGTTCCCTGGCTGTAGCTTCATACTTAATCCACAGATAAGACAGAGGCATCGATCGCCTCATCTAACTGCCAGGAAGAAAGTGAGTGAGCGTATTCACTAACTGTCCCAAACTATTCCTTAAACGTCAGCTCTGAAAATCATTTGATAGGAAGAGGATAATCAAGTTTAAAATGTGAACATGCTATAAATGTCACATCAGTCACATTAGTGGAAAATATACACCATCATATTCAGTAGGGTTTGGGAAACAGTCATAAATACAACAAAATGGACCAATATTGTTTGCACAGATGCTGACTTCCTCAGTAGTGGAGGGGAAAGTGTTTTCCAGTTGGCTGTATTTCACTGTGTCAACAAACAGATTAAACAGGGCCGGGATGCCTTTGTGCTGGCAGTTTATTCGACACCTCAGAGATGGCCGACAGTACGGCGAGAGGCATGAGCGTGAACTTTACAGCGTTTCAAAGGCGGTATAGCTCTGCCGAACGCAGGACCACCCACCACCCGAGGTGGACGGCTCATGCGTCCTTGCCAGGACATGCCCTCCTCGGATGCCAGCAGGGGAGGAGATGAACATGTTGGGGCTCTTTGATTCACAAGCTGGCGGGAGGTCAAAACTCTAACGAGTTACAAAAGACAGATGTTTACTCCAGATGAGCCGCAGCTGCAGTTCAGGACAGCAGTATGTAGCATGTACAGCTCTGGAAATGTGCTCTGAACGTACGTGGGCTGACAAGCGAACATGTGTTTGCTCAGGCAGCATGGGGGATTTCCTTGAGTGCAAAGGGCATGTTAAATGCCAAACCTTCACGTACATTTTTTAAAAAAATCCTTCTTTAAACACATGTTCTCCTGACTGTTTTTAAAAGACTCTCAGATGTGCTCCAACATAACTGACTGCTAAGGATCAAAGAGATTAACAAGTCATAAATTTAAAGTGGAAATAATCACGTCTGCGGCTCCCTAAAGGATGCAAATGCGAGTGTATTTATTCATTCGCTGATGCACGCGTAACTAGCTCCTGCAGCAGAATACTTTGTTCATTCTAATTTTCTCAAATCTCTTTCTGCAGTGATTTTATTAGCCTTATCCACACAAATAAAATCATTTAAGAAACAAAACATCTGAGAAATTTCAAACAATAGCTTAACACCCTAATGCCACTCGTTACCAGGCAGTTGGAGGGCATGGCTGTTGCTACACTGCCTGGTTTTCCTGTGCGTGTGGGATTCATTACATTTGGCACAGTTTCTTCCAAATGGAAAAGCAAAACCATTAGAAATCCTGTGATCATTTGCCAGTTCGAGTGAAATCCTGTATCCTAAACCAGCAGGGCCTGCGTTTTAAGATGCAAATGGCTATTTCAGAACGGCAAAAACAAATTTATTGTCACATCCGTATTGGTTCGTGTTTACCTTGGCTTCCTCCTGAATCCTTTGCAGAGCAGACATGAGTTTGAAAGGAGCCCTTATGTTTACTATCGCTGAGCGCTTTCTGCTTCCAGATCTGTTTCCATCCTGTCGTGTCTCAGTTGCACTTCTATTGCCATTTTCCACAGCTTTGCTGCCGCCTCACGCATGAAGGTTTTACAATGTCGCTTAACTACAATTCGGCTTAACTCTTTATTGTGCTGCAAGAGGAGGGGGCGGGGGCTGCTAATGGGGAGAATGCATCAAGTGAACAGTAGAACAAGTATTTATCCAGCATAATGTAAGGTTTGATATCTACATGACAGAGAGACACATTGCATGTTTATTTACCCAGTTTCCTTGTCTTCCAGGGTCTCCGGGTTCTCCTGGAAGACCTCTGTGACCCTGCAGAAGAATTAAAAAAAAGGTCAACACAGATTCCACTTATTTAATCCGCATGTTCTAATTTTCACTGCACGGGCACGCTCACCTTTGGCCCTGCAGGTCCCTGAACGCCAGGTTGTCCATGCATACATTTGCAAGATGCTCTTCCACCTGTTAGACCAATCTCTGCATACCCTCCACACTGCCATAGAGAGAGAGGTGAGACAACTTTTATTTAAAAGTACACACACATCTCTAACAGGGGGAAGGAAACCATATTGAATGGGAGTTGACTCACCACACCAGAGAGCTCACAGCAGCCCTCTGAGTACGCCTTCTCTGGGTCACATGACACCTCCATCTGCTGGAGGTCCACCTGGAGAGAGACAGGAGATGATATAAGAAATTAAAGTTGCATCCCAAATCAAAGGAAGCTGAAATATTACTTAAAGCTGTCAACGCACAGAGACAGAGCGATCTCCTACAGCCCGCTTGACGATGGAGGTGTACCCTCGGTGGATGACTGGCCTTGGCTCGTCAATGGACTCCACACTGACCTCTTCGCAGTCTATCAGCAGCTTCACCTGGCTGCCCTTCACACTGAGCGCCAACTTGTGCCACTCTCCGTCAAACAACTTTTCCACGCCATGGAAGGTCCTCAGCATCTGGCTCCCATAGGGGCTGGTGTAGAAGAAGTCTAAAGAGCGCGTATCACCCTGGAAACGCAGGCCGACTTGCTCTCGTCCCTTGGGGTCACTGACCTGCCACAGGTCCCAGGATTTCTTGGCAGCGTCCTTGGTCACCTTAAATGTTGCGATGACGGAGTAGTCGGAGGGAAGTCCATCTGGATACACATCACTGTGAGCAAGAGCGAGGTTTAGAGAGCTGGATTCCATCAAAGAGAGCCGACTTTCAACACAAAACAACAATTAAAGGCTTTTGTAGGAACAAAAGGCTTTAAGACAATGAATAAGTAAAACAGAGCTTTTGAAATGTTATGCTTAAATTCCACATTAGCATATGACACATTTGTGTTTGTGAAAGACAATTTGTTTCTTTATTTTGAACAAAGCACATTTTCCCTCAGCTCAGCAGAGAACGCCGCTCTCATGTTAGTGAATGAGCCTTTAAAGAAAAACGAGGCAAAGTCTGCAGCGATGCTAGCAGCTGTGTGAGGCACAGCGGTGCTTTGAGCCAAATGCAAATCAGCATGTAAACATGTTCACAATACAACTGCTAATATGCTGCTGTTTAGCAGGTGTAAAGAGTTATCATGTTTACCATCTTATTTTAGCATGTGAGCATGCTAATGCAGTGCAATGGTCGTAGCAACATAGCTCAAGCCAAGCATCTAGCATGGCTAACAACTCAATCAGTGCACTTCTGAGATACATAAAGCATTCAGACAAGACAAGACAGAGACAAGTCTCCAATCATGCAACTAATTATAGGTTTACTGTCATTACATGCATTTGGACATGATATAAAAGCTCATAAATGGGAACTTCATAAAAAAGTAACTTAACACTCCCTGAAAATCTTGTTTTTGCAGACCCACATTGCTTTTATTTTTCACCTAGCTGCAGTGATGTACAGGTGGACACCAGGACCTTGTGACATTGTTGCTGGGTGGTGTTTCGGGTGTAAAACTGCTTTTCAGCCTGGAACTCAGTGAGCCTTTAAAGAGTAACACCAAGTTGAAAAGCACTGTTTTGCTTCACTGTGGTTGGAAGTTTTAAGTCGGTTCCACCTGCAGCATCAGTGATGGGTGTGGACAGAAAGGTACTTTGTCACACCTGTGAGCACACGCAACAGTGATGTCACAGTGTGCTGACACCTTAGAGTACATGTCCATATCACTGCAGAGAGGTGAGAACCTCTGGAGATCAGCAAAAGCAAGATTTTTAATCATTTTCCAGCTTCATTGAATGAATGAAGGCTCAGGCGGCAGTACTGCACCTCATGGTCCTCCGTAGATGAATGGAGGGGTTGACACGGTAGGCCACCACCTCAGGCTGAGAGCCGTCCACTCTCCTCACTCCTCTCGACTCGGGCACACGAAACTCCTCCAGCAGATCAAAACCTTGCAGCACAAACACTGGGCTTAGTTTGACCTCACACAGACTGCTTCTAAATCTTATGTCAGCGCTGATGTCACTGAGTTTTTAAACGGTTGCCTTACTCATTGTCATGAATAGATAACATTGTCGCAGGTACAATGAGGTAATTTATTTAAACCCATTGACATGAAGAGGCTGTTCATTTTCTTTCATGGGTGGATTTGGCTACTGAATTCTAAACACTGCAAGCTTTGTGCTCCAGTTTGTATGAGATCAGCACGGCTGTGGTACTTCCTGTGATGTTAAAGCATGTGGATGAAAGATGGTGAAAGATCCTGATTACAAATACTATGACTGCCGTTGAAAACAACTCAAGAACCCTACTCTACAATAATGAAAAAGCTAATACGATATGAGGATGCAGAGAGGTTTTCATGTGAAATCAGCTGCTGTCTTGTCGGATGTACATATGTTTCACTGCCATGTATTACAGTCTGCAGGCCAAAAATACAACACTGCTGATACTATTCCTGCAGACAGAGTGTTGTATCTGTGGGCAGGGCACCACAGGTAGAAAAACAACATCGTGATAACTGGTTTATTTATGGCAACACAAACACTCTTGGCATGTTCATGCGCCGAGCTTAACCCCAGGGTGACCTCCTAGTGTCCACATGGGCACTGAGAACAGTGGGTCGACCGCTGTGAGGCCAACGATGGACTATGAACTGACAAACACTGACATCTGCTGGTTGCAGTGTGGAAGTACAGTTCAACCTAGAAAACTGTAATCAGAGCAAATAATTAATATGATTTATCTGATTGTCCATCATATATGATACGTTTATTTAACCAGGAAATGGCTCACTAAGATTAGAAATCTCTTAAATTAAAGTGACAGAAAATATAGCAGCAACACATCTAACAAGTCCAGCCCCACATAACTCTACAGAACCAGCACACTGTGTGGCTGATGGTCCAGGGTCTGTGTATTTTTTAGGCTATGAGAAATATGCTGTAGATATCAAATAAGCATGAAAAAGTTAAAACTTACTTGGCATCTTTTGACATTGGGTCAGTCCCAAGATGGCGAAGACTGCAGCAAACACCAGCAGGGCTTTGAAGGCTGGCATTTTCCAATTTTTGACGTCAGGGGCTATAAGTGCCTGTAGTACAGCAATTCAATAAGTCAGTAATTCAATAAATCACATTGTATGAGTAAAAGAACATCAAGTTTAAATTTACAGTTGGCTGTTAAATAGAAGTTAACCACCCATATGTGTTCCAAATTATACATTTCTAGGCAAAGATTTAGAAAGACTAAAGACAAAAAAGAAAGAAAGAAAAGAAACACGCACTGCTAAATTTCTTGCCTCTACCTAATGGAATATCAAGTCAAAAGTGGTTTAAAAAAAATCCCTTTAAGTCCTTTCAGATATCAGCTATTTCAGTTTCTTTGATGCAAAATGACTCAACTTTTATAGTCATATTTTATAATTAAATAATTGTCCTATAAAAAAATATTAAAAGCTGTATCCACTGAATTGAGTTGTGTATGCAAACACACTCAAGTTTCACCAAATTAGAGAACACAATTACAAAAATCAGTAGATTCTCATACACAGCTGATAAAACTACACTGACCTGTTTGATAAGCAGTCAGATATCATAAACAACCCCAGCTTATATCATTTCCCTCTGCCCTCTCAAAAGCTTTTTAAAAACAGAGAAAAACGACAGAGAATTACTCACATATTACTGAAAAACAAAGTCCCCGGGCTCCTGCAGATGGATCTTTTCCAGTTCCTGATGTGAGGATGTATCCCGCTCTAAAGTGCCATCCCTGGGCCAGTGTTCGAGCTGAACAGGAGGACCATTCAAACTAGAAGCTCTGGGTCTCAGAGGACCCTGACCCCTGAGCTCCACTCCACCATTGGTCCCCAGGGGATCTGTCTCCTCTCATAGGCCAGTTACACCTAGATTACACGTCCAGTACTCTGAGTCATCACATTAAGGAACTGTAGATCAACAAATAGCGGCCTTTAGGGAGGTTAAAGCTATTGAAAAGACAAAAACCACGGTTGAAGTGTATACTTTTTTTTCAACTTTTTGTTCAGCGCTCGCCAAAAAAATCCTTGTGCATTTGACTGTGTAGAGCTTCAGTACGTCTACACGTCCGCTGCTGCAGTTAGAGCAAAATACTTTTGTGGGGGCTATTGAAGAAACTATAATCGCTTTAAAAAGCGGCCACACAGGTTTTAGTGTATGTTCATTCAACACTGTTTTATCATCGGCAGAGTTTCACTGAGAGAAAGATGTAGTATGTCACAGCTAAACACAAGACGCTCTGCAAACATTCCACCCGGAGAGGACCACACCTCCACCTAAACCACCTCACTGCATCCAACAGCCAGGCTATAGGGAGAAACACACGCACACACACACACACACAGTATGACTGTTTCAATATATGTATGCAAAAAAGGAAACTTACAAAATTCATGAAGAAGTGATGCTAATTTAGCTAATTCAAGGTAAAGGGTAGCTGATCTAGTTGTCCAGAAATTTCTTTCCACTGACTTAAACCTGGATGGAACAATGTGGAGACCTTTAATGTCCAGTGAATTACTTCACTTCAGCAGCATGAAAGAAAGAGACATGGAGGCAAAGAGGAGACGAGACCTGAGCCTACCGCCATGCTAGCGGCTCAGGGAGGCTGTCCTTAAGCTAAATGCTAACGTCATCATGCTAACGTGCTCACAGTGCAGATGTTAGCAAGCTAATGTTCCGCATGTTCACTGTATTCACTATCTTAATCAGTATGCTTTTGCTAAGTAGCACTAAACATGAAGTACAGCTAATTTTCCCTGATGATGTCGCTGTGTGAAACGTTCAGGGATCAGTCAGCTGTGCAAAAGTTTGTGCAGATCCATCAGCGATATTTGTGAAGATGACTGGATTTTTACCCGATGATGGCGCAAGAGGAAAAGATTCATCCTCGGGGGACCCTGAATATCTGGACCGACATCCCCGGAGCCGCGCTGCTAGCACGGCTAACAAAAGGAGCGAGAACGAGCAAAGCAGGGACGATTCTGTGGTCCACACCAGTCTCTGGTGGTTTTCTGCAAGCAGGTTTATTACAAAGTAATGTTACAGTAACAATTTCAGCTCTACCGAAATTAACCATACATTGACATAGATGCACAAGAGAATGTCTACATGGAGTGGCACCTCTTAAAGGTCAATGCGCACACTGCTGTGAAGTGGTCAAACAAAACGGACTGCAGCTGCTCACAAACAAACAGGACTTAAAAGCTTCATGATTACGAGGTTTCTGCTACTTGCCTTAAATAGTGTTTTTCAAAGGTTTCTGCAGTGCTTACTGGGGTTTACTGTAGTATATTGCATTGCCCTTTAAATGCATGTTGGCAGTATATCATAGCACTTAAATAGATAATTGCAGTGTCTCAAATGGTACCATAATGCACCATCTACTCCAAACATCAGCAAACATAAATAACAGTACATTCAGTAACTCTCAGAGCGCTATCCTGTGTGTTGCCCTTCATTAGTGTGTTTAGAAATGTTTAGTTCACCGTACATCGTAGTCATTCCCAGGTTTTCTAGTGTTCGTCAAACCTCTACAGGTTTTGTATCAATAAAATAAAATACGATAAAAACAATTTGACATTTTTCACAAAAAATAAAATACATTAAAAACAAATACACAAGGCCATTGACATTCCATTCTCACATAATATTAAACCATATTGCCTCTCAAAAGAATATTTTACATCTTCGCAACAATTTAAATAACACACTCAACACATTTGCAGTCTTTTAAGTTAGATATCTCCAGTGTCCGTTACGTGTTTAGGGTGCAACCAGCTCCTGGGTTGTTTGTTTTCAAGGCCACTGACTATCGCTTGGATCCCTTGGCCAGTTTGCTTGTGGGAGTGGTTCTCCTCTGAGGAGTGGGGATCTTGGAGGGTTTTCCTCCGTGTTGGCGGGACGCAGAGCGCGGCGTCGCTCGGCTCGAGTCGCCGACCGTCTCGGACACGTCCGAGCAGACAGACTGGATGTCTGAGATGTCAAAGTCAGAGGCGTCGCTTCCTCTGCGACTGCTCCCTCTGCTCCCGGCCTTACTTCCAGGTCGGCTGGAATTTTTTCTAGACTCTAGAAAGATGAAAATCAAGGACAATAATTAATGAACTACATGAGCCTAAACAGCAGAGTTGGTTTCAGCTTTAATAACATTAATATTTCTTGTGATTTTTGTATCCAGTAAGATCAATAGCATTTTGAACATAGTATTTTAAAAAAAGGATGATAATAATGTTGTTGTGTCCACTCAGTATCTATGGTGATTTATCACCATGTGTATAAAGAAACTGGACACAGCCTCAGACACCACCCTGATTTTTGCTGTTTTGCAGTTGCTTCCTTTAAAAGCTACAAAGGCCAACTCTTCAACCGTTAATAGAAGTGAATCAGAGGAACTGAAGTACAAGACTTCCATTGTGCGCATCCCACATCATCTCAACCCTCTTATTTTGACTTTTTGGCTTTAGCAGCTGCTGAGAGAGCAGGCAGTGAGCAGCAAACCTTACTCCTGGCTTCAAACACCTTCAATTCAATCCGTCAACCCCTGAAAATGTTACTGCAATCTCATGTTCTTGCATTTAAACATATAAAAAAGCTTATTTATTCAGTGTTTTACATTTTTATTCATTGAATTCTCTGTTATTCACACGCTTTCGAGGAGCAGTCCGCCACAATCAACAGGCTTCTTCAAAACATAATGCAAAGTGTTCCTGAAGTTGCTCTCTACTCACCGCCTATTGTCTGTGTGCGAGCTTTCAGTACAGCAGCGCTGATCAGTGTTCCCTCTTCACCAGACTGAAATCCTTTGCCTGATAAGTACCCAGGAAGACGCAATTTGCTGCCTTGAACTGGTGTACCCTGCGAAAGACGGAGCTTTACTTTCATTGGTAACCAATGGCGGTTAACTACTCAGTGCTTTTAAGGGCAGCGTTTTAAACAGCAGGAAATCACAAGCTGTGAAAAATGAAAAATCCTCATTTTTGCAACAACTGAGAAATCCCTCTGAGAAGCAGTTAAAATTTGAATCACACATATTAAACCTATGAAACATTCATACATGCATAGATTACATATAAAGCTGCACATGTTATAGTGGCATTAAAATGAGACAGACATTTTTGTCAGACAAGAGTGAAATATTCAGCCCATTCGTAACCAAAGAGGTTAAAGCTTAAAGACCCAACTGAAATCTCTGAAACATGTAAAACCACTTTTATACGTCCAACATCATCCACATCTGTTGTTGTTTTGTTTTTCAATGCAGAATAAATTGGAAATCGGCTAAATCAGAAGTTTAAACCAGCAACAAATACGCCTTTTAAAAACTAGGAGCTCAGTCTAAAGTTATTAGTATTGTGTAGGCTATACATATATTGTTTAATGCAGAAGATTTCAGTTAGGTCAGAAATCGGAAGCGTTCCAAGTCATGTGTTGTATATGACGATACCTCTGAGGATGAACCTTGGCTCCCAAAGGAGTCTGATGATTTAAGAGGAGTGGAGGGTTTGCTGTTTGTAAGCCAGGGCTTATCATAATTGCGGGTTATGTGTTGGGGAGTCTGGGGAACAATGGCAAATCAAAAAAAACACAAACATGGATTCACAAATCAAAAACTACAAGAAACACTAGATGTAAGAAACACAAATAATAAACAGGAGAGTGATCAAATAATGTCGAATATATCAACTGAGGCAGATAAATGGGAGGAAAATCGTGGTGGGGAATGACGGACATCAGCTGACTCTCCGGGC
Source organism: Chelmon rostratus (assembly GCF_017976325.1). Lineage (NCBI taxonomy): Eukaryota > Metazoa > Chordata > Actinopteri > Chaetodontiformes > Chaetodontidae > Chelmon > Chelmon rostratus. Next base: position 12,010,086 of record NC_055668.1, on the reverse strand, counting down.
CGAGCGGGGGCTCTCACCTTGAGCGCAGTGGTCGCTGCTGTGTGTGACGGGACCGGACAGCTCTGACTGGAGGTGGATCTGTTGGGAGAAGCTCCTCTGGACGACGGCCGAGATCTCCGGCCTCGGTAGCGGAAGCTCGCCATCACCTGAGTGGTTCCCTCTGGGAGGATGAACTTCTCTCGCAGCTCCATGTTGGTCCTGCCTTTAGCTAAGAAACCACACTCCAAATGAGCCGGACTGCACAAATGCGATCGTGGTTAATTTGAACGGTATTTTCGCGTTGATGGTGATGTGATTTAACACTTTATTTTGCCCTTTAGGTTCCTCATTTCCTAATAATTTCCTAGAAATGTCTATGCAATTTGGTACTAATTATAGGTAAAATAAAAAATTTCCTCATGCGCCAATTAAAGCCAAGCAAGCATTCATTCATTATATGTTGGATGGTATGCTTGGCAGTGGAGACTGAAAGTCTTTGTAAGTTACAGCAGTCACAGTTACATGAATTATTGGGAAAGGATTGGACCTGTAAAATAAAGTGTTACCATGATGTGACAGCCAGATTTGAAATAGAGCAGAATATTTTAAATTAATTAAAAAAACAACAACTCCTGAATAACAATGAAAACGTCATGCATCTTATCTACACTCCAACAGAAGTGCAATTACTGCTGCGAGCGTTTCTCGGCCTGCAGTACGTCTGTTTGCTTGGACTGCTGAACAAATGGTGAAAAGATTCAAACAAATCAAAGTGCGCCTAAACACTACCACATCAAACCGGCCCAAATCAGAGGAATTACAAAAACGAGGAAACATAAACGACACGGAATAAACCAGACGTCGCACGGGTTGCGTTAAAAACAAACTGGCCTCCATGCAGTTTTAATCACAAAGCCACGCGGTCAAACACAGTCCAGTAAACACTGCTTCCATTCTGTGTGTGTTGTATACAGACAACCACATCGGCTTCCTCACTGGCGACAGTTTTATATCAGCTAAGCATCCTGTTTAATCTTTTCAAGGGTTTTCAAATGCTTGTTTGTTTGTTTGAACTGCAAAAGAAGCCGAGCTTGGAAGCGCTCGTCACATGCTGAGAGACGATAAACGAGCTTATTCGGCGCTTCGTGTCCCAGAAAAGTGGCTCAGAGAAAGTGACAGCAGGTGACGTGACTCACACAAACAGCTGCATGCATGAAAACCGGCAGGAGCCGAGTGACAGTTGATTGTGAGCGGAGGCGGTTCGTGGGGATGCCATTCACGATGAGCGCTCACACACACACACGGCTACAGAAGTACACACCAGGACCAACACAAGCAGCACACGCTCGGATGTGCAGACACACATACCACTGGTGGGTTCATGGAGCAAGGTGAGAAAGTGTGAGATTTGCCAACCTATAGGAGACTGAGTAATTGAAGAGTTTGATTCCGAGCGCAACATTTTGCTCCCGTGGTGATGCACTAGAAGAAATGATATCATGTTCAGCAGGAGGAAGGTTTAGCAGGAAAAACAGGAAATTCATAATCAACACAGAAGACAGCAGAAACAAGCAGAGTACAGAAAGCTTTCGCACTCGACGTGGACACAGATAGCAGGGTTTCACACCCTGGAGGTCAGCAGCGCACAATTCTCAACATTTGCGCCTCACAAATTCTAAAAACAATACTTTTTCTAAGAGGTGATTTCATTATTTCACTTTCTCCTGCAGTTTTCACTGTATATGCTGTGAGTTGTGTTGAGAGAGCAAGAACAGACGTTAAGAAGACAGTGAGCAACCTGAGATGTGATTCTAAAACACAGAATAACTCAGTAGGACGCTGCCACGGACGGACAGCCACGCTGGTTACTGCCACTTATACTCAAACTGAGGGTTAGACTCTGAAGCTCTCTAAAGCCTTTGATGGGTCTGGAACTGAGAAGATATTAATAATCCCTTTACAATCAGTTATTCTAAATTGTAATGAAACAGTAATTTAATTTAATTTTGGTGAAAAGAACATCACTGTTTCTAACACTGTGGAAAGGATTAGCAGCCTTTAATCTTTACACTGTGTATGTATGTAAACCTCATGCTAAACGTCAAACAGTTTACATTAAATATTCGACTCGACTCGACAAAAGCGGCCGTGTGCATGTTCAGCATTTATCAGCCCTGCGCTGCGACTTCTCGCACTGAACTTTTGAACTCACCTCGACAGGGGTCGTTCTTCACCAGGAACTCATCCAGAGCCATCCAGCCTCCTCCCACCCGCACCATCACAGTGCTGCGTAAAATCCGTACGAGACGAAGCTGCTGAGAGTCTCCAAACTGCGGTGGCGGGGGGGAGAAAAACAGAGAGGGGAGGTGTGAAAACACTGGCCTGTGCAGGGGCTACAAGCTGCAGGCTACAAGCTGTGCAACACTGGAAACCAGACTGGTTTGGAGAATCCAACGTTATTCCAGTTAATTCATGTGCTATTTGCATTTTTGTGGAATTAGACGGCTCCAATCAAAATATTCCATGCAAAATCTAAGCAGCCATCAGAGACGCTTTGTGTCCACTTCAGGACTGATTTCCCTTCCATGTTGCACAGATTGGCACCAACAGGATTATGACACAAAGACAAAGTTTTAGTTTCATTCTCAAAGACACAAATTACACAAAGGTCAATCCAACTGGTTTTCCTCTGTTAGTGTGTGCTGGTGTATTTGATTTTATTCTTCCTGCATTACTGAATGAGCTCATGCTAAATTCACTCTTTTATTTTCTCATACGTGACATTTCCTCGTACCTCATATCATTTGATGCTGAGCCTGACTCATTTACATTTTGGTCAAAATTATTAGCTGATCTTGGTTTGTTATTTTGTACATATTGAAATCTGTGTACAGAATTTTGGCCAATAAGGAAGAAGCATGCTGAAAAAAGTACTTCTGGTTACTTAGTACAATTGGCTGATATTTCACCATCTTACAGTATTATTAGATTTATTTAAAAAAAAGCATTATCAGCCTTAAAAACTACAGTATCAGTCAGGCTCTACATTGACATCTGTCACAGTTTCTAACTGAATTTGAGCTCCTGTGCTCCTATTGCAAAGCTGCACAGTATAAACAGCAGTTACAGCTGTATTTGACTGATACAGCAGTAATATCAGGATTCATTTCAACTAATTTGTGGTTTCAGGTTGTAACGTCTGACTTTATTCCTGGCTTCAGTTTGCTGCCATTGCTGCAGGTTGAGCCTGTGAAAAAACACATTAACTAGAGGCACATTATTACACCACCAGGAGGCACTAGTGTATAATAATTTGCCCTCATCTCACCAACCACACATACCAAACGCAAGAACACTGAGCACGTCATGGATGTGAATGGGTCAAGGTTTATGTGATGATGGGAGACAGAAGGCAGCCAGTTGGATATGACCATGAGCATTAGCACAAAAACATAATTCACATGGGTCGATCACAGCCGCATGCTTTCTGTCAAACAAGACGACAACAAAAAAACAAAAACAATATCACATCATGAACAGGCGGACGAACAGCAATCTCCTGCAGTCCAGCACTTTGTTGCACTTTCTACAACTACGACTCAAAAATACTCGGGATGCATGACACTGATGCAGATCCGATGCAGCTAGCTCCGATGACACACTGAGAACAACATGAGGAATGGTTCAGATCGGTTCTGTCTAATCCACCACAGTGTGACAAGCAGACATGACCAGACACTGATGACCCTCTGCTTAACTGCCTCGTATCTAATGACATCTCTTCGGCTGCTAAAAATCTTGCACTTGTATGATTCTCAGAATGATTTAATGCCACTGGTGATTTTAGTGATCAAATACATTAAAGGTGATGATGATCTGGAGGAAAAGGAGGCACAAGACACATCTTAAGAATAACCATTTACCAGAATACAGCTTTCCAAAACTGCAACGTGTAGGTGGGGGGTAAGATTTTGATTTTCCCTGTTTGCTATTGTCTCATCGCCGATTAAGGAGTCATGTAAGCAGTGAACCAGACCAAACTGTCAAAAGAATTATTTCAATTCATTTGTTGTGTGATACATCAATACAAACTAGTTCATAAAGCACCACTAATGCCCCTATCCCCTCTTACTAACAGCTCCCATTATTAATCTTAATCCAACAAGTTGCACAAAGCATATGTGGCATACGAACCCATATCAGCAATGGATTCTAAACTGCAACATGCAACTGGTCAAGACATATTAACTCAGCAGGTAAAATGAAAAGCAAAGTATTCATTGAAATCATCAAGGTTGACTATGAAAATAAATTCATAACAGTGTCAGTTACACAAAAGTACGCCAGCCAGTGTTGAGGTAAATCATTCCCATGATACTGAAGCGCCAAAGGCAAGCACACAGAAAGCATTATTTTCCAAACTGCCCAGCAGATGAATTTATGCCCGTGGACCAATAAAAAACATGGGCTGAAATGGTACTGGCACTTTAATATTGTGTTTTCTGAAACTCAAAAGCAGGTTTTTAACACATCTACTACGCTAATTTTCACCTGGATTGTCTAATTTTTCACAAAGCGAATAATCTGGGAAATACTGAAAAACTATAACACATAGGACCTTTAATGCTTCATCAGATTTGATCTTCTGATCATATTCATAAAATTGTTGGACGAAAACACATCTGAGGCCAGCGTCCCTTACGGACTAAATCAGAAGGCCATAGATCTTTATTTCTACTTCTGAGTTTCAGTCTGTAAACATCAGCCAGGAATCTGGGCAGAGAGTGTTAATTGGAACGCAAACATGGTAAATGAAAAAGGTTTGATAAGGCACAGAACAGTAGATCAACGACAGAAGAGGACTTTCATATGTACCTGGTTTCCAAGGTAGAACTGGTGATGCAAAGAACAATAAAAATATAGAAAGTTAGAGTTTTTAGCATGTATTGACCTCTGTTGACACTTTTTGCAGCACAATCAACACTTACCTTCCACAGGACTTTTCCATTAAATCGAGCAACTAGCACTTCAATCATTTCACAATCATGGCTTGCTTGTATTGTATAACGGGTTAAAATCTGCTTACCCGGTATTTGTTGGCACCGATTTGCTCCACTTGGAATCGTTTGGGACATTTGCATTTTGCTACTTGACGTGTAACCTGCAAAGACAGAAGAATTTATTGCACCAGAGTTCTCAGAGCGTGTCTCTCGATTTAGAAAGTCTTGGCGTGAGAGTTCGTATCACCTCATCTTCAATTTTGTCAGCATCTGTTAGTGGTTTGTAGGCGTCCTTGTTGGGGTGAAGAGCTGCCACAAACTCATAGTAGTCAATGTAGCCGTCGCCGTCTCGGTCAAATATGTCTGCCACAGCGCTCATCTCCAGACGGCTGGTAGGGAATTCTATTGAAGAGGCGATAAGAGTTACAGGGTGAGCATTTTTCTGGCTGGTAAATGCTCTTCAGATGTGAGTTTGCGTGTTGGACACTTACTGGAGGAGAGGATTCCCTCTATGAACTCCTGTCGGGTCACCTTGCCATCTTGATCTTTGTCAATGCGGCGGAAGAAGTCCATGACACGAGACTTTTTATGGTTCATCCAGCGCATGTAGCGCTTCCGCCACACATCGAAGTCAAAGTTGGCGAATTCCTTCAGCTGCGCAGAAAACATAAAGGCTGATATGAACGACCAGAACAGCAGAGATTTGCAGATTAGAAGTGGTTTCGGTAACACCGGGAGCGGGTTTCTGCTTGATTACCTCCTCCAGTCTGTCCATGGCATCATTGAGTTTCCTCCTTCTGTCCAAAGCCAGCAGCCACACGTGCTGCCACTTAGTGACCAGCAGGTTAACCCGCGGGTTCTTGGTTTCAATGGGAGCCTGCGTCGCTGACGCGTACATGGTTTGCGTGGGGGAACGTTTTCCTGTAAGGCAGAGACAAACACCTTCACCGTGTAATCAGGAAGAACAGATGAGCAATGACATCATTCCAGGTGCTGAAATGGACGAGATGAGGATGTCGCGTCACCCTGCAGTGATTCAACACTGGGCCAGATGGCTCGGGTCACGCTCCATGAGGGGTATTTGTGGGATACGTACTTCCAGCTCTTCCTTTGCCGAGCACAGGGATCTGAGACTGGTTCGGGGTCTCCACAGCAGCCTTCCTTTTGTGTGTCTTGGTGATTTTGTCAACATCTGGTTGCTTCCTGGTCATTTCCTCCATGAACGCCTGCAGGGAAAAGCAACAAGTAGGCTCCTAGTTTAGCTCATCCACACTTGCTACTGTCAACTACTATAATCAGAACATACTATAAGTACGGCTTGCTTGCTAGATCTGTTTTTATCTGCAGTTTTACTTCACCTGGTGTTCTGCGATGAGGCTTTTGACCTCCTCGATCTCCTGTGGCAGCGGCTCCTTGTCCTTATCGTTGAGGTTGGTCTCAGCCCACTGCAGCCAGGTCAGCAGATTCTCCAGCAGCTCCTGAGTGGCTAACAGCTCAGTGAGGGCCGTGGCCAGTCGCTGCTGGTGCTGCCTGGCCCAAGCCTGCACCTGTAACAGTAACATCACCCACATCACACATACTGTATGGGGACAGAGCAGTTCCTGTTGTGTGCAACAGCCATACGGGGCTACTGTTCATCCCACATCTTCATGGTAAAAAAGGTAACTTAATTGTTGTGACTTGAAGCATCCAACATGTGTAGCTGGGTCATACCTGTAGGTATGACAGAGCTGAAAAGCATGTATGCGAGCATGCAGCTGTGAACTGACCTCTTCAAACCGTGCTTTAATGATGGTGTTCCAGTGTTTGATGGTGGTGATGGAGTCTGGATGGCAGATGGTCAGAATAGCCTCCCCCATACTGGCTGCTTTATTTAGAGCCACTCGCTTTTCCTCCAGTTTCTTCATGAATTCCTTAAAATTAGCAAATGGAAAAGAGGTTAGATATAAATTTGGATTATTTTCAGCATACATAAAAATGAAGCATTGCTCATGGGGTTGTTTTAATGCTGGAGCACGGGAGAGCAATTTGAAAAAGATGAAATCATAGTTCAGAAAAATATCTGTAATACTGTATTCTTGGCACAGAAGATGACATATGATGTGGACGTTGTGCAATTCCAGAATCAGCCAGCACGTTTCATTAATTATTAAAACACCCAAACTGTCCAAATCTAAACTTAAAGTTTTGCTTCAAGGTCCTGTGTGCAGGATTTTGGAGGATCATTTGGTATTGTTGTGTTTTCGTTGCCTTAGAATGAGCCCTTTATATATATATATATATATATACACACACACATTCAAAATTCTCTGCATTTTCAGCTGCCACCATAGGTTCTCCTACATGCTTGGAAAGGGAGGATGAGGCGAGGGGTATTCAGTTGGTTTCAATCTGCAGCCTCTTTGCTAGATGCCATTAAATCCTACACACTGGTCCTTCAAGATAAAAAAAAAACATAAATATTTGCATTGCTTGCCTTGTGTTGTTCGATGAGCGCCTGCAGAGCCTCCTCATCGTCAGGCAGGCTGCCATGGAAACGCAAACTCTGCTCTGCCTCAGCCAGCCACTCCAGCAGGATGTGAACAGCAGAGTGAAACTCCTCAGCCTGCAGCCAGAGATCAGATCAGATCAGTCAGGCTCACAGAGGTGGCTTACCTTCCATGTGACAACTGCACGGGGCTCTGCGGTACCTGACACAGGGCCTGCTCCAGCCGGGCCTGCTTGGACACGGACAGGTTGCACACGGTCTCCCAGCGAGTGCTCAGCTCCTGCATCTGGACTTTGACCCAGGACGAGTCATCGTGGCTGCTCTCAATCAGCTCCCTGGCTGAACGCTTGAGGGCCTGAACGCTTACTGTCCTCTTTCCCAACTCCTTCTGGAAAACCTGCAGAGACATATCAGCAAAGCACACAGTCAAACAACATAAAATAATCCGTTTTAAGGAAGAAGCAAAAAAAGGTTTTCTTTTTTTCCCAGGCCATCTCAGTATCCAATGCGTGTAAGATGTGTCTACTTGTGGACTATAAAATTCATTCAGCTACAACAGGGTCACAGCTGTTGGTGCAACAAAAAAAAGATTACTCTGCTGCTGATGTAGTGCGGTTATTATTATTAATGATAACACTGGAAGCATCAGTTTTCCAGACATCCTTGCTGGAGAGAAAACTTCAAAGAAGTCTCAGTGGAAAGGTACTACAATGCTCGCCCTTTTGTTGTTTGAATTGATAACCCAGCCCTGGCGTGGTTTTAGCATCCTTTGTTTTCTATTGTGATAAGAAACAATCAATGAAGAATAGAAAGGGCGGTGTTAGCTTTGGTCACACTGCGGTGTGGTCTGGTGTTTTCTACCTTGTGGTTGTCTATCAGATTGAGAACCAGGTCTATGTCTCCATGGACGGGCTGGTCCTCAGCCAGCTGAGGCTCCACTCTGTACAGCCAGTCAATGAGAGCCTGGAGAGCGTCTGTGAACTGGCCGGAGAACAACAGGGCCTCCTCGAGCTTGTTTTGTCTGCGGGAGAACACAAATCATTAACAGTGAGTGAAGAGGCCTGATGGGGGTAAAATACAGCAACAAATGTGGGGGGAGTATCCTTACCTTTCTACTGACTTGCCACAAACAGTGTCCCATTTGTCCCTCAGCTCGCTTAGCATGTCGTCCAGCTTCTGATTGTCATCCTGAAGGGAGGTCTTGTCTTTCAGGGACCGTCCTGTTCGAGCGGTTGTGTCGTACACTGAGTGTTTGCTGCCCAGAGCTTTCTGGAACTCCTGTGAATGAGAAACGTTGTCAAGAAGCTCATCCCATCTAAAGAGCATCGTAATTCGCAGACAACAGTCTAGCATAGTGGATTGCTTTAAATCTCAGAGTTTACAGTGAACCATCTCAGAGGATTTTCCTCCTGCTGGTGTTGGCACGTCAGACAGGATCCTAATCTGTGTGTGTGTGTTTTGTGATTAAGAAGACAGTACTCAGCGAAGGGAAACAAAAAAAGGGGTCAAAACTCAAGAGCTACTGCTCCGCAGAGATTTAAAGTATCCAAAAGCAAGGTCACCCCTAATACATTTGGTCCAACCCGGGATTATGACAGGATTAGCACAACATCCGTGCATAACACTACAGAGACAACAAGAGGGGACTGGGTAGTCTGTAAATCAAGCAAATACACAACTAATGCGTTCTGCCGATACTGTAATTCCCATAAACAGCTTTCTATGTTGGGATTGCTTCCAACTCTCATACATTACATATTAAACGTGGCGAGGTAAACAGCTGTCCAGCCATTGTGTCTGTTTAATGAATGAAACTCTGCTGTAAATGCTGTTAAAGGTCCCTGCTTATTTGAACTGCGTTCTCTCTGTAGCAAGCCGTGATAAGACGATGCTCGGTCACCTTGTGCTGCGCCAGCTGCGTCTTGATTTTGTCCGGATCATTGGCAATTTCCACTTCTGAGTCCAGAGCCTTCTCTGATTCGTCCAACCACTCCATCAGTTTATTCCAAGTTTCATGGAACTAATGGAGGAGAAAGGAACAATCACAGCGTAAAGCATTTTGAAAAAAAGGTATGATTTCACTTGATTTATTGCAGAGTCCTGCAAAATGTTCAGATGATTAAGTTTTCAGGCCCAAGGAACAGAAAATGCTGTAATAAGCTGCAGACAAAATATGAAACAGGCCTCATATACTATTTCCAGAGCTTTCCAATGATAATAAAAAAAACCCTAACAGCAGTGAAACAATGCCTATTTTGACCCCAATATTTGAATGCACAGAACGGTACCTGTTTCGCCCTCTTCCTGGCGTCATCCAGCAGACGACCGCGCTCTACGGACCGCTGCACCAGCTTCTCCCAGCGGCCTTGCACGCTGAGCAGCAGGTTCTTGATCAGGACCACATCCTGTTTCTGGCTGAAGTACTTCAAGTGTGTCCCTGTCTTGTCCAGTTCAATGATGTGGTCTCTGTGGGAGTTCACCTCTGTCACAAACATCTGCACAAAAGCAGCCGAGAGGAGAGAGGCTCAGGTCAGGTGTTATGGTGTCAAAAGGGAGCGCAGGCTTTTCACAGCAGTAATGTAGGTCATTTGATTGATATGCTAATGAGCTGTGGAATGTATTATGGTGGTTAAAGCAATCATGCACAACCATAAAAAAAATCATTTGTCATCAGCGTTTCATTTCACATCAGAGGCTGTGCAACCTGTACAAACATTACCTTATGCTCATCAATCTGAAACATGATGGTCTCCAGTATGAGGGAGGCAGGCGAGACCATGTTCAGCGTCTGCTCTGCTTGGGTTAGCCAGTTGATGAAGTCCTGCAGGGAGTTGTGGAAATCTGTGGCGAGCGTCAAGGCTTCTTCTAGTTTCACCTGCAGACACAGCACACCGTCAGGGTCCACAGCGGCGGAAACAATCCTGCCGTCTTTATTACAACCTGCATCACACCACACAATGCTGAAAACAACCGGCTCGGTTGCTACAACACTCGACGATGAGGGGAGGGAAAAAAACCACGACCAAACATGACCTCTATTTATACAGAGGAAGCGAGCATCTCTGGAGAGGCTGATGGTGGAGCAGAAAGGGAGTGATGAGCTTTTAATTGAATGAGTGAAACGTCCGCGCTGAAAAACATCCATTTGCTGCAGCCGAGGCCACTGGCACAGGCTCATCACGTCTGCAAACACTGCATAATGACATTACAAACCTGATGAGAGTTGTGGATAATAACCTGTTTCTCTCATATACTGTGGGTCATGTTGAGAGTCTTGCTAAATATGGATTTGCAGTTCAGTAGTCAGTGCTTATTGCATTTCATTTCAATACTCTTTTCCAAGAAGAAGTATTCAGATCCTTTACTTAAGTAAAAGTACTACAACCAAATAATGAGAAAATATGAGAATGATTTATTTTGTTGTTTGGTTTTGTTTTGTTTTATTCAGTGTCCCAACTTTTTTGGAATTGAGGTTGTATTACATATAAGGTTTCTGGATACGGAGTATGTTGCATTTTACTGCTGTAGATATTTAAGGTTGAACTAATTATAACAACTTTCTATACTGTTCAATCTCTAGTTGTTAGCTGTAGTTTAATCTAAAACAATCCAACATAATCTATAGAGAACTAGTCCCATTTTCATCTTTGTGACAATATATTTCTTAGCTAATCCAAGGTTTGTGTTTTTGAATAGTTTACTTATTTTAAGAGGAAGGGGAAGGTCAATTTATCAGAGAAATTCAAATTTTAAATAACCAAATTTGGAGATAGATAATTTTTAAGTGACAGGAGAGATATGTAAAATTGTAATCAGAAAAATAACCTGCAAAATGGAAAAATTCAAATAAAAGTACAAATACCTCAAATGTGTACTTAGTACTTAGTACTTACAACAGCACTTGAGTAAATGTACAGGACTTAGATTCCAGAACTGCTCTTTCCTGCTTGGAAAAAAGAGCACACTGGACTCGAGCAGTGCCACATTGGTGCAGCGAGTTTTGGCCGGCAGCTGCGACTGCGTGCAGCTCTGAGGCTTTGAATTCCTGGGAACAGGACCAAAGTAAATAGGAAGCAAAATGCTGCAGCAAACTCCCAAGCAGCCGAAATGAGGGGCTCCATATCTGGAGTGATTGGCCAGGGAGCGATGATTTGTCTTTTTGCCATGTAAAATGATGATGTTTATTTATCGCAGCCACAAAAGTGAGAAAATGTTGCTCGGAAGGAGAAGATTTCCCAAAGAACAACAGAGTGACCGATGAGTCTTTATTTTGGCCCAACTGGTAGTTTAAGCACTATTATTTATTTTATGCACTTGTCGACTGTTCTCATGGCAACACGGGAGACAAGAGCGCTGTTGTTCCACGCTGACTCAGACAGCCACTCGCCTGCTGTGATCTACAGCGTAACCGCATCCTGTGTGTCCTTGCCAGCACCCTGTCCTTACACCATTCATTATCCACACTGGGATTAGAGGCTTCCAGATACAGAGTCACAGCTCAAGTGTATGTCAGCGGCCTCTCGCTGGGACCTGAAGTCGTGAATCATTAAGAGCTGTGTCAGTCTGCCCTCCTCTCCACAGCCCTAACCGACATACCTTTCTTTCAGCGACCTTCCCCTGCACAGCTTCCCATTTGTCCTTCAGGTTGGCGAGGTCCTGCTCCGTGTTGCTGTCTGGGCCCTCGGGCGTCGCGGCGAGCAGCTGGCGACCCTTGTTCTGCAGCTCCCGATACAGCTCCTCCTTCACCTCGAAGGCAGAACACAACTCCTGCAAGAGACAATGGCATGAGGAGAGCGGGGCTAAATTACAGCTCTGGATCACCATGTGAGAGTCTGCAGCGCCTGAAGTGTGTGTGATGAAACTGTCAGTGCACTTTATTTTTAATCAAGTCCAAAAAGGGTGAAAGAATGAGCTCATTTGGGCCGTGTTGAGACTCATGTATGATGTTACTGATCTGATAAAAGTGATTTCTTTCAATCCTTTTATTTTTGGGTCTGTGAGATGTCACTGCTGACGCTTCATTAGGGCGAGTTTTTTTTTGTTTTTTTTGTGAAAGCATCTTGAGTTTCTCCATTAGAGTAAAGGAAAACAAAGAAGAAAACATTCCTAAATTCATTACAGTCTGACATGGCCGAATCAATTTGAAACACCTTTTGTCGTCTTCTGCAGGGGGATGCGAGCAGTGCATTCTGCAGTGTCATTTAATTTTCACACTCCGGATAAAACACAGGCAAGACGTAGCGGCCTCCTTACAAGCCTGCCATCTGTATGCGGCCTTTCATATTGTTAAACACATACCAGATGGGCGTTAAGCTGCTCCCGGGCCGTGTCTGGTAAGCCTCCCACAGCCTTTGATGCCAACAGCTGACGTTCTGTGTCTTTCAGCCATTGCTGCATATCTTCGATCTCACCATGGAAACCTTGGGCCTACAACACAATACAACCTGAGTCAGGACAAAAGGTGTCACACACACTCATTGTTAGCAACCTATGGCTCGGAGAGGAGGATGTCTGAGTTATTAATTCGTTGGATTAATTTAGCTCCCAAAGCTGGCTATCAGTAGGATTCAGCTGCTTTAATTAAAAAGCCTGACATGTAATGAACTAAAGCCTTTGAGCTAATAAAAAAAATGATTTGATGAATAAAGAAAGTGTTGTTTTTTTTCTAAATCAGCTGTCGAAGCTGAACTGAACTTTATAAGATGACAGGGTACCAAATGAAACCGTCTTCCGGATTTTTTTGGCACGTTTTGTGATAAATACTCTCATCTCTGAAAACCCTCGCAGCCTGGGACAGATTATATGCTTTTGAAAAAAAAACTTCTCAAACATTTCTTGAATAAAAATCTAAATCCAGGACATATTTCTGTTTCTCATATCCTCCTCTCACATCAAAGCACCCTGCTGAAAGTTATGAATAGAAACTCGACAGGATGTGAAAGGAATGAGGAGGGAGGGGGGGGTAGGAATCCCTGCTCCAAAACCAATTTATGACTTTGACACAACATGCCGGCTCCCCTGGGAGAACAGAATCAATCGCATCTTATTAAAGAATGAATCAACACAAATAAGGCCTGATGAAGATCATTTTTCTACCTGAAGCAGAGCACTCTCCAGCTGTTGCTTCCTCTGCGCCGTCTTCTCAAGGATGGCTTTCCACCGCTGGTTCAGGTTCTCCAGTTTGCTCTGCAGACTAGAAGCTTCCTCTCCAGCGCTGGACTCCACCAGATCATTACCGACCTTATTGACGGTCTCTACTGTCGCCTTATGAGCCAACACGTCATTCTGGAGAACCTGAGGAGACAAAAGCATACAGAAATGGTGAGATGTTGGGCGGATGGAACTGAAGCACAAAGGGACTAAAATAAATCTGCTTAAGCTTCATTTTGGAATGAAGGGAGATAAATCTGCTGCCTCCTCGTTCTGTTTCCGTGGATTAAATGAAACGTGAAGTGTGGTCGACTTTTGCCGTACATGATGCTTGGCGAGCTCTATCTCGATGGCTTTGGGGTCTCCTCCGGCCTTCCTCTGCTCGTTGAGCAGCTCCTCGGTGTGGCTCATCCAGGCCAGCAGCTCGTCCAGTGCGTGCTGGAACTGGCCCAGTGCCAGAAGGCCTCCCTCCAGTTTGTGCTGGATTAATGACAGATTAAACCATTAGACAGTGAAAGCATTTGACCTGCATACAACACCACACATTCCACGGCCTGCTTCATCCATTGTTTACTCTGTTTTCTAGTCCATAAGCAGCAATAGAGGTCTGTTACAATTATGTTTAAGATAGAGTTATCACATACTGTAATCTCAACCAATGTCCATTACCTAAGATTACTTTTCTAGATATCAGCATTTTGCTTCCACACATTCTCTGACCTGTCGGCCGATGATCTTCTCATCCAGGTTGTCCCAGAGCATCTTGAGCTCAGACACTGGCTCCTGGATGGCACAGCGGTCGGCCTCCTCCGTCACCTTCTTCAGCAGGAGGCCCGCCTGGTGGTTCAGGCGCTCCATCTCGATCTGCAGCTGGTACGCCTCTCCTTTGAACTCCTGCAACACCCAGTCAGTCAACAGAAGTACAAAGCTTTCTGGACAATACATCTGACTCTACTCGCCGTGGCTTTTCAGCACGAGATTTGTCTTTTCGTACATCAAAGACTACTACTCTGTGCGACTGCTTGATGAAGCAGAAGGTTTTGTACAATACAGGCCAACTGGGGCAGGCTATGAAGCACTCAACATAAACACAGCTGGATTATGACAGAGCTTCCATAACAGAGACTACTGCAGTAAGAAGAAAATCGATAAACCAGCTCGGAAGTGAACCGTCATGTTGTCAGCACGTAAGAATATACTATGTTGTATATTTAAGCAGAAATACAAACTGTACCTTGAGCTCCACAATCTGCTGCTTGACAGTTTCCAGGTCTGTGCCTACAGGTGACATTGAATCCAGTTTGCTCTCCAGAATATCCACCCAGTCAAACATACCCTGTGTGTGAGGTGGGAAACCATTGTTAGTGAGAGAGAGAAAAGCTTAGTGCACAGGGAGTCGTGTTTAGCGCTTAGTGTCATCTTACAGTCGGTGTGGAGTGAATCTGTGTGGTTTACAAATTAGGTAAACAAAATGAAACACAAGCCCTGGACGTAAATATAATGATCTTAAAGGAGTGTGAACGGGGTCCTTAGAGTTAGTCAAATTAAAGCAGACATGTAGAGGACTCTTCTTTTCTGAGAGGAACTTTATTACACATTTGAGCCAAATATAGCAAAGTGCTGTGGTTGGTGTTTATTGTTTAAAAAGGGTTTCTCATAAAATGTTGTATCACTTCAATGAAGTGCAATAAAAAAAGCACTGTAATCTGTGGTTTCATCTAAAGGCCTTAAAAACTGGTTGGATCACTGTGTGTGTTTAATTTTCAAACACATACATACAGTCTATCTCGATGTAAAACTATATCCTATTATTAGCTACAAAACAACAGTGATGCACATGTCTGCTGTATGAGTAAGGATTAGGGGCGGGTTAGGAAGAACTTCACCACAAAGTTACTAAAAATCCAAGCTGTGTTGCAGTCGCAAATCGGTCACTGTGTTGAGAGAATTATTTGATAAAGCTGTGATCAAAGTACCTGCAGGCCATCCTGAAACTGCACAGCAGCCTGCATGGCTTCTTCCAGTCTGTCTACTCTCTCCTTCCAGGTCTTATTGAGGTTTTCCCACGCCGAATTCACCTGGAAAAGTGACACGAGTGCTTCACCACAAGCTACATGCGGGCAAAGAAACCAGCACGGACACTCCAGAGAAGCAGTAGGTGAAGAAGAAATAAATGTCTGTGTAGAGGTGGTTTTAAATCTGCTACCTCATCAATGCTTTTCTTTATCACAGGTTTATCAGGCTCCCCGCAGGCAGTCATCAGCTCTGCACCCTGGTTCTGAACCACATCAAGCTCTTCCTGCAGACCGTCGATCTCCTCCTTAAATCCCTGTCGGAACAAAAGCAGTGAAGTTGAAAACAAAGGAAACATCACTCTGTCTATTCCCACCACTCGAGTCAGTAACTTCATCCTCTGTCTGACCTCCACAAACTCCTGCTGCTGTTTGACGACCGAGGGGTCGACTCCAGGCTCCTCCAGCTCTCTCAGCAGGTCCTGGCTGTCTTTGATGGTGACGATGAGGGCGCAGTGGTCGCACCAGAACTTGTCTGCCAGGTCCATCACATCCAGCAGCTTCGCCTCCCGCTCCTCCACTAAGGCCTGGATGTCGCTCCAGAGGAACACCATCTGGTCCAGTTTGTCTTGTACAGCTTGAAAAACCACAAGTGACAACGGCAATGAATGTAGACTAAATCAATCAAGTATGGAACAGGAGATCGCACATGCGTTCCTCGGCTGCGTGTGCTGGACAACGCGTCTCACATGTTGCAGGTTTAATAACAAGCTGTTTGGGCTCTGTCTGAGCTCTGACTTTTCCTTGCACCTAAAAAAAAGA
Source organism: Chelmon rostratus (assembly GCF_017976325.1). Taxonomy (NCBI): domain Eukaryota; kingdom Metazoa; phylum Chordata; class Actinopteri; order Chaetodontiformes; family Chaetodontidae; genus Chelmon; species Chelmon rostratus. The sequence continues at coordinate 11,993,635 of NC_055668.1, read as the reverse complement.
ATGGCATTCCCATTAAAGTCACACCTGGAGGAAAGCTTTTGAATCCAGGGAAGAAAAACATTGCCAAAACTCAAACTACAAGCTTAAGCCAAGGAGCTGAAGAATGATTACACGCGTTTTGATTGGGGAAGAATTACAGGATATCTTTCCTACTGTTGACCGTTTATTATGCAGTTTGTTTTATTGGCTCTTTGGCCTTGAGCACACATATACGGATATTTTTCAAAATATTTCCTCTGCATTTAGGCCTCTCGTTCACACACAAACGGTGTTTTATGTTTCTCTAAAACATCATCTGAAGTGCAGATTCCTTAAACATCCATTTTAAAATATGTGTATAAGTGAGGACAAAGCCTTAGAATTATCCCAATGTCCTACTATGATACAACCCTCCTAACTGGATTCAGTCAAATAACAAAGAAAGAGAGCACACCTAAATTAAACAAAAAAGATGGTTTGATATATAACAAACCTTTGGCAGATATGTCCTTGTCTGCACCCTCAGATCGTGCGATCATCTCCTCGCCTCGCTGCCTCAGTGTCTCATAAGAGGGCTGCAGTTTCTCCAAATCCACAGAGACGGCCTTATTTTCTGTAATCTGCTCCTTGATCTTGTCCACCTCCACTGAGATGGATGGAGGCTGGCGCAGCCGTTCAGCGATCCGCTCCAGGGACTCCAACATCGGGTCAATTTTATCATGGAACTGGTGGAGAATGAGGGAACGAGGGAAGTTTGTATTCATGCTTCAAAGCAGTAACTCCTCTTGTTTGAGAAGCTGACAAACTGAGAGTTTTGCATTTTTGCTTGAACATTAACTGAAACAATTAATCGCATATCAAAATAGTAAAATCCTTTTCAATTGACTAATTGATTAATTTACTATTTTTTGCAGGTTGCAAAGGTCATGCCAAGAATGGATTTCACAAATGATGCAGTGTCTCTCTGAAACAGGACGACCAAGCATTCTCCCAGCTGTCTTTGGTAACAATGCCATTTTTTACTAATTTCTGACATTTCCTAGACTAAACAATAACCTGATGAATCAAGAAAATAATTAATAATGAATGAGATTCATCGAAAGTGAAAAAATCATTCCTTGCAGCCCTTGATGACCATGACTCAAGTTTTATATTATAAAAAATGCTACAATGTTCTAATAAGGTTACAGCAACTTATTTTAACTCTTTTTAAAGCACCCAATATTGTCATAATCTATTTTCAAAAATAGCAGTAGGTTTAATTATATGACACCTTTAGCTCAATGGCATATTGCCAAAACATTACCATGTATGGACTGAGCCCATGCAAATACTGTCAGAATACATACGTGTGTGTGTGTGTGTGTATGTGTGTGTGTGTGCGTGTGTGAACTCACCTGGGTGGATTTGGAGATGGCCTCGTCCAGAGTAGCAGCTCTCTGCTTGACATCAGCCTTGAGTTTGGTGTACAGTTGGTCTGTAGTTGTGTACTTCTCTCTGATGGCCTCTCCCTCCAATGGGCTGAGTTCAAGTAACTGAGGCCCGGTCTTATTCATCTTGTCGATGTGGGGCTTGTGCTCGGCAATCAGCTCTCGCATTTGCTGGAGAGGACGTGGCATGTTAAGTTTTTTCATCGCTTGAACAAAAAGTGTGGTGCTGAACACCTGCGTCGGCCGGCTCCTTACCCTGAGCTCCTCTTGCTGCTGCCTGAGCGCGTCGTTCTCGATGGCGGGTGGAGGCAGCTGGCTGAAGGTGCTCAACGTTTCCTGGAGCCACGGCCACATCTCCTCATAGGTCTCCCAGAACTGACCGGCCAGAGACTGGGCTCGCTCCAGCTGCAGGCAGCGCTCTGAGTTCAGCTGGCTGACGGTACCGTACTTCTCCAGGAGAGTCTGGGTCTTGGCCTGATTGAAAACCAACAAGATCTTTTAACTTAGTCGCATATTCTTAATGAATAATCTGAAAAATTGAAATAGATTCTTTTCACCTTCAACATTTCTTTCTCTTCTGGTTTTTTGCTGTTCATGATGGCCTTTCCTGTTTTCACAATATCATCCACAGCATCTTTGTGCCTCATGATGTCCATGGAGAAGATCTGGAAAACCGGTGGAGCGAGTTTGGGCATTACAAAACAAGCCGCTGTGTTTACTGTACTTTGTTTCAATGGAGGCCTGCGTCTATCAACACACACACACACACACGCACGCACACACACGCACGCGCGCGCACACACACACACACACACACACACACACACACACACACACACACACACAGCATGAGAGGCTAACCTTCTGTGCTTGGAGCTGGACTGTGGTTTGGTCCTGCTCCAGCCTGATCTCGCCCATCGACTGCAACTTCCTCTCAGCTTCAGTCAGCCAGGAGAGCTCAGCGTCTGCAGCCTGCTCAAACTAGAAACAGACAAAAGTCACTTTCTGAAGTCACTGGCTGAAAATGTTTCAACTCCGAAAAAGAAATGAATGTATAAGAGGAACAATAAAACAGATGGAAAAGCCAAATGAGAAAAAGCTGCTTGCTAATGTCTCTGGTTTACCTGCTGTGACTTGAGTATATCGGCGTTGATCTGGTCAACCTGCTGGGTGATGGCGTCGCAGACGGCTCTGTACCGCTCATTATCCTCAGTCACCAGCTTGTCCAGACCCTCGCGGGTGTGCCAGGGGATCAGATCCAGGAGAGAGCTGCTCAGCTCATTCAGCTTGTCCGTCGCAGGTTTCTGCTCTTTGGTCTCTTTTAGCAAGGCCTGAACCAGATCACATGACACACAGAAAACACCAACTTCAGCCTGATGAATCAGCTCACTGAGAGGAATTGCGTTGAAAATTGTATTTGGTGTTTATTTCTTTAGGGGAGAATTACCCTCAGCCTGCTTTGTGCATGAAGGAGCTGCTCGCCCACTGGCTCCTGAGCAGCAAACGCTCTGGTCTCAGACTCTACGTTCTCAAGCCAGGAGCTCAGGTCCTCGTGGGTACTCTGCAGCTTGGTAGACAGACTCAAAACTCGCTCCAGCTTCTTCAAAACAGCGTCACTCATGGAGTTGATCTCAGCGTACTTTGTTTTTATTCCGTCCAGTTTGCCTTGGATGACAATCACCTCATCACCTACAAACAGAACGTCAATTATATATAAATTCAGGGAGTTTTGCATCTCTTAAAACTCCCTTTAGGGAAGTGCAGCATGCTGCTAGCTAGAGTGTATAAGAATGTATGCATGTTCTGAACAAATAACATGCTTTGCATTTTATCATGAACCCACAGACATTTAAAGGACTGCTTATTTGCTATCTTGCAGAGAGCCAGCAGCCAGTTAGCTTAGCTTAGCATAAAGACTGGAAGCAGGGGGAAACAGCTAGCCTGGCTCTGTCCAAAGGTAGTAAAATATGACTACCAGCACCTCTACAGCTCACTAATTTACATGTTATATTCTGTTAAGAAATAAACAACCCATTGTGGTTTTGCAGTTATTATGAGCTATTTCTTCGCCATTTCTTCCTCGAGTCTTCTCAAACTATTTCTTTCAGCAAGCTGGCAGATGGAGCACTGCTGTTGCTTTCCGAAAAATTAGATTTCAACTAATTTTGTCATTTACAATTCTGAAATAAGACCTTTTGACTGTTGAACTGCACCTAAAATATGGCAGGAAACCTTCTTTGTTGAGACTGAACTGTTTGAACTGTGATAGTCATAGAGTCAAACGTGCCTGTTGTTTGCTTCAGAAGCTCCATCCCATTAGAGATGGCTTGGTCAACATTCTTCTTCCTCAGCTCAATATCACTCTGCAGCGCCTTAAAGGAAAACAGAGGCTTAAAAAGTCATTAAGAGCGACAGGAAACTTCTCACTGTACACAACAACTCATACAGAAATCGCTAAAATCAACTGAAACACGATTGATGCAACTTAAATGAAAGGACAACATCATGCTTGGCCTGAGGAGGAGTGTGTACCCGTTGTTCTGCCAGCTGCTTTTCAAGAACATCTATATTGTAGTCCTCCACGGACACTTCACTCAGCCTCGTGTGCACCTCGCTGAGCCAGTTCATGAGGGCCACCTCGTCCTCTCCAAACACCTGGGCGTTTGCCAGAGCTTGCTGCAGCATCTCGGCTTTCCTCCTGCATCGCTCCTGGAGCTCTATGTAACTGGCCTGGGTGGCGTCCAGCTTGGACTGAACGAACTCCTTGTCGTCCACTGAGCTCACAGTTCTGAGCATCTGACCCAGACTCACAGCCTGAAACAGGTCTTTACTGTGATTCATTATCTCCTCCTCTAAGGCCTGACCACAGGGGGTGGGAAGCAAACCAAGGAGATGTGACACAAACCAAACACACACACACACACACACACAGACATAAAACAAAAATATGAAGCAGAAATTTAATGAGAAACGGAATGGGAAATAATGAAGAACACAAAATTAAAGTAACAAGCGACTGAAGCTGAATTCAACTGAACAGAAGTGATTGTGTCATAAAAACACATGGCGATGATGTAAGGCGATGATATTACCTTATGCTGAGAGATCTGATCTTCCAGCTTGGACGTCTCGGTGCCGATGGGTTCGGAGTTGATTAGGTGTTTCTCTGTGGCTCCGAGCCACTCGCTCAGAGGCTCTAGGGTTTCATGGAACTGCTGAGTGACCACTAAGATGCTCTCTAGTTGCTTGTGCCTGACACATTTATGCAAATAATAACAGCAGTGGATTAGGAGCAAAGAAGAGTAATGGACACACTGACAGGCAGCTTATTTCAACCAGACCTATCAAAAATACGTGGGATTGGGAAATATCAGCGACACATAAATAATGTTTTACAGCCTTGTTTGGAGCTGAGAGGATTAATCGTCAGTTGGAGGCAAGAAGAAGTGAATTTGGGAGTTTGACATTCCTTAAGTTTGAAACAGGATCCAAACGCAGACAAAACACCAAATTAGGTAAAAATAAAATAAATACAAAAATCCCAGCACTTAACACATCTGGCAACCTTTTCATTAGCAGCATTTAGGAAAAGGAAAAGTTATTAAGTAATTCACTTCTTTGCTGAGCATTAGTTGAGCAGACTGGGGGGAAAAAATCCCACTTTAAATCTTTGGAAAACTTTCCATTAGCAAGATTTAAGTCAGAAGCACACTAAGTGCGGCATTCAGAGGGCCGTTTAACATTACAGGTGTGTATACGGACCTGTTTTCAGCCTTCTTGAGCAGAGCGTCCCACCTCTGCCCCAGGCATTCGATCTCTTTTGCAACCTTCTCCTTGTCCACAGACTCTGCCAGTTCTGCAACCTTCCCTCCTTCCTTTTTTATCAGCTCCACTGTTGGCTTTCGGTCATCCAGCAGTCTCTGTAAGAGCTGTCAAAGGCAAACAAAGGAGGAGAGTTATTGAGCCCCTTTAACATGCTATAACCGCGAGCATTGCTTGGTGGTGAAAAACAGTAAATCTAACAGGCACAAATTAAGTGTCCATTAAACTGAAGGCTTTGTGCACCGCACTCACGTTTAACAATGGGTGTCAATTAAATAAGATGAATGGCGAAGTCATAATGTGGATTTTCTGGTGCTGAAGTGGAAAGATTAAAAAAGAACTGCTGGCGTGTTTTACAGTGTGTTTTTACAGTATGTATTCATGTGTTTGTACCATGTGACACCGGCTTACTTTCTGCTCTTGTATCTGTGCCTTGACCACTTTGAACTCTGCAGATGGAGGCTTCTGATTGGCCACGAGCTCCTCTGTGTCAGTCAACCAGCTGAGCAGTGACTCCAGAGCATCCTGGAACCTCCCACAATGCAACAGGGCTTCGTGCAGCTGGGCTGAACGCTCAGCAATCTGCAGAACACATGGCAAATATATATGTCACCTGGTTTAAGGCCGACTCAAACTGCACCCAGTAAATCATCAAAGGATTACACTGCTAATATCTCTTCCCTAATGACCACTACTCAAAAGCAGCGATCAATCAGCAAAATCAGCAGCGTGAAACAAATTACCTTTTTATTGAGGGTATTCCACTTTGTGTTGACTTCCTCCAGGTCATCCTCAAGCTTCTTGGTGCTGGTGCCTTTAGCAGCGGTTTGGATCAGGCCCTGGCCGAGGGAGTTGATGTCTTGAAGTTGCGTCTGCAATGGATCAATGTCCTCTTTCTGGAAGGCCTAAAGACAAATGGGACCAATCAGAGTAAATATTGTTTAAGTGCTCAAATTACAATGTCATCAGTCTTATTTGAACCTCATTGAACTTACTGGATTACTGTTCCACATGTAAAGACCAGAGATTGCAATGATATAGTTGTTTTGATATTTTTTGTGGAAAAAGTCCAAATTAAGTATTCGATTAATTCTGAACAACTGCCCTTTGACAGAGAGTTTAAATACATTATTGCTCCCTGTCAAGACTCTGTCTTCTGAAAATCACTTTCTGTTACTGAGTTTCACACTAAGCTGTTCTCTGAAACATATGAGAAAGGCAACAATACAAATGAATAAAATTGGATGTTAGATGTAGATTTTATAGAAAAAGTCCAAAATGATGTCAGGACGTCATTCCAGATCCAGAGACATTATTGCCACGACATTGCCTCGGGTTTAGTGTTTAAAATCCAGCTCACATGAATAACTCTCTAACCAGTCAGCAGCAAACAGCTACAGCACAGTTGTGCACAATCACACAGCCAGACAGACTTCCAGGCTGAACTAGTGAGCAAAACCCATTCATTCATCATGAAACAGGAAATGCAAGAAAAACGCCAATTCAGCAGCCAGGAGAAACTCATCTAAAGAGGCGAATCATCTAATGAAACACGTGCAGGACCGGGTTATGAGCAAAACTCGGAAGTGAAGGAAGAGGATATTTTTGGGCACCTGTGGGGAGAGATAACCCATCGGGGCCATTTCAGGACATGCTGCGATGGCATTCAGTAAGGCCTCTATCTCGTGCTCTCCTGCGTGCTGGAATGTCTGTAAACTCTTGGGCAGACAGGCCTCCACTGATTGCAGAAACTCCTCCAGCTCCTCCATGTTGTATGTGGATGCTCCTTGTTGCACAGGACATGGTTTTGTTGGCTGGCGGCTCTCGATGGGTAAAGTTACAGAGTTTCCGTATGTCTCAGGCTGTGTCACCACCACACTGACCAACTCACAGTCGTCCTGAGATGACACGTCCTCTAACAGCTCAGCAGTGGAGAGCTCGTCGTAGTCTGTTAAAGTCCTGGAACGCCAACCAGAGCTTTCGTTTTGAGTCCTGGAGGCTGACCCTGAGGATAACCTCCCTGTGGAGTATTTGTGTTCTCCATTGCTGAGGAGATCCTTTTCATTTAGATCCACCACACCGGATTCTGTTTGTCGCGGCTCCTGGACCAAGCTGCTGCTGTGGTAAAGAGACCGGTTGTCCCTCACAGGTGAGAAAGGGAACTCCTCCTGGCCCGAGCTGAGCGATCGTCCAGTTCTCAGGTCCCCGGACATATGCATCGCCTCTGAAGACGAGAGGCTCCTTGTACCGGGGCCGGTTCTTTTGTGGGATCTATAAGCATGTCGCTCCCTCTCCACTGTTGGGCTGTACAGACCTGAGTCCTCTTCGGACGTGAGCGAGCTGGTCATACTCTGCCCTTTCCTGCCGTTGATCAAACCCGGCCTGTCCACACTCCCGGAGCACAAGGTTCCACTGCGGCTCGCATACTCTCCCAAATTAGTGGGTGCAAAAGTCCTCCACGACCGTCGATGATGCGGGTGATCCTTCTTCTCTCCTGCTTGGAGACGTGACTTGGGCAGGACCGTGTCAGTCGCCCTGACTATGTGCCCATTGAGTTTAAGTCCATCAAAGACCACGCGCTCGTCCAGCATGGCAGGTTTGCGGGTCCGGAGCTCAAATGAGCTGGAAGCAGAGAGAGCTCCGTTTCCACACAGGCTGCTGAGGTCTAACGTGCGGTGAGTGTACGGCAGGGTGCCTGTGAAGTGTCGGGAAGAAAGGCTGCCTTTGGAGCCCGAGTCTATCTGCTCATTGAGCCGGACGGTGTCATAAATGGATCTCTGGGGCACGTAGCAGTCATCAATGTTCAGGTCCTCCTCCTCCCCCTTCCCCACACAGGAAGGGTTTTGTCTGAGGCAATCTGGTCTGCTCAGCGGTTTGCCCATGCTAAAACAATTGTCACTACTCACAACAAAGAAACGATTAAGGATGTAGTGAAATCCTTTGAGGTATCGGTTGCTTTAGTGCACACTGAGTAGTTTAAAGAGGAGCACAAAGTGAGAAGCAACTGTGTGCAAAACAATCCATTTTGTCCTTAGTTAGCAAATAAATACTACACATTTCTGATTTCTGATCTTTTTTAAAAACAAAATCTACAATTACGGACACAATTAAGTTGATCTGGATTTAAAAAATAAAGGCTTTAGAAATAAAAACATGTCAAACAATATAAAAAATGCCAGACAAATGCTAGGACTGTATAGCAGCTTCATACTCTGTATTAGGAATGAAAATCCACTCTTTCAATACAGTCATCTATCCCAAAAATATTCCTCTAGGCTCTTCTGCGTGCGTTGCCAAAACTTAATCACTGTTCCTCCCGTCCAAAGTGCTTCTTTTCCCCTAAAAATCCTCGCAGCATCCTCGCGAGCTAAAGGAAAATCTTCAGTGCAAAGTGAAAGTATCCACAGACAAATCCAGCAGGCTCTACCAAAAACCACGGGCAGTTCTGAGGAGAGCTGGTACTCCTGGATAAACAAAAAAGCCTGCCCTCTCTCTCTCATCGCTCCCTTGCAATGACAGACACCCTCCTGGCAGAGGGCTTCATGCCCCGCCCCCGCTCATTATTCAGACAACATCTGCCACAACTCCATTTGTGCTCAGAGCCGCTCCGGCACATGTTGATTGGTGGACACATGACCCTTTTTTTCCCTTTCTAATTCCCCCTTATGTCAGCACGGCCCATATGACTTCACTTCTAAGCCATCCTCTGCATCCTGACACAATCACTCACTTTTCGTCTTTTTTTCTTCTTCTAGTGACTGAGGGAATGGGGAGGGGAGACGATACACACCAGCTTTTTTAAAAAAAAACCTAGACCAGCAGCAGCTCTCACTATGATGACATCACACAATGCTGAAATAGATACAAGTTTTTCCTTTTTTCTCTCTTTGCCCTCTTTTTTCTTCCCGTGGACTGTTGCTGTGGACCCTGCAGATATTCTTAATTACTGTGGAATGCTGAGGGAGGCACAGGTCCCAGGTAATTTAACACCGACGGCTCTGCCAAGTGCACGGAGGCCCTTTTTATGTCCGGTGACCGAGGTAGAAGAAGACAGACGGATAGAGGAGATAATGAAAGGAATTTATTTTGGTTTCCTGGATTGTCTCTGCCACAGTAGCTCGGCGAGGAGCTGAACAACCCCAACTTCTTTGTCCACCCCTGCACGCATGAGAGGAGACAGAAAGAGGACACTGGCAGAGATGAATAAGCTGTTAAGATCTAGTGGGATCTTAAAAAGGATGTTCAGCCACTGAAACACGGACACTTTTCAAATATTCACGCTCTTGATTGTACAAATATAATTTATTCCTCTCATCATTTCTAGCTGCTGCAGGTCCCTTTGTCCTCACTGTCCCATCTAACTTTGATACTTAGTGAACTTAACATGAATTGTAATCGCTGTGCTTCATTTAAGGACAGACGGAAAGCTGAAGGCTTCAAATAGGACACATTCTGAGGTCAAACAACTGAAAAGTGCTTTTGTAATTGCACAGAGGAGTTTCTATGACAGCGCAGCTCTAAGTAAGAGACAACTGACAGGGGCAGAAACGTGTGCTTTATTTGTGATACCTGAACATGATTAAATGTCACCAGTGAGAAATAAAATTATCTTTAATAAAAAATAAAATTAAGTAAAACTTGGAGGAGAGCTTCCTGGACTTGTCTGTATTAATGCTTCAATACAACAGTTTTTATTATTGATTAAACATGCTGATTATTTTCTTTATTATTTGATAAGTTATTTGAGCTAAAAAAAAAAAAAAAGTTTTCTATTGTCAGTGTTGTTAGGTAAATGTGTGTCAAGATGGATGCCTCATCTCCTGCAAACAGGATCTACCTCGTGTACAAATAAAGTAACCTGAAAGCTGAACCTTGGCCTTTGATTAATTTTCTGCCAATCCACTAGACAACATGGATTCAGTTGTTATCTAGCAAACCAAGCAGGCTTGCACTACTTTATTTACTATCACAGAGGTAAAGTCAGCTGAAACAACATTCAACTGCTAGTTAATGGATTTTCATGCCATTATCACAAATGAGTTGTGGGAGCGTGCAGAGTTCTGTTCAGGTTCAGCCGAGGACTCTGCAGATGTACTGTAGGCAGGTCTGCATGGGAAACAAAGACTAGAAACCTTTGATGAATAGAACTCAACATAATCGCCTTACAGCAAAACAATGTGTACCCTCCTGGTTTAGCAAGCAGAGTGCAGAAGTTTCATGTTTCGCTTTAAGAGCAGTGGATCATCACTATGTGGCAGTGAGTAAGCAACACGATGACACTTTTTGCCCTCATCGACTTCAATGAGCCGGGTTGGCTACAGAGTGATTCAGTTGGTAGAAATTCCTTTATGAATTGTGAGGTGATGTAATGTCTGAACAAGCGAGAAAAGACACCCACGCCAACCCCCAGTGGTGTTGAGTCACTGTAAGGTACACGTGAAGATATACATACACCAGGGCTCCTTCAGTCCAGCTCCTACAGATCTCATGGGAAAAACAAGAGTAAACACACGAAGTCAGGCGTGTCTCTTTCAAAACTTGACCTAAAATGGTAACAGCACATGAAAGAGACGAATCCAAGCGCTGTCTTCGTCTGTTTATTTCTTTCTCACCAGCTGCCAATAAAGCCCACTTACCTACAGCAACAAGAGCCTGATCCACTGAATATAAAACAGAATATGACACAATCACCTAATGTTTTCATGCTGCAATTAAATAAAGAAACATATCAAGTTCCAGCACTGCTTCGCTGCAGTCTTGGTACGAATGAGCACAAAGGGGATTTTCCAGCGGCAGCTGAGGCCGTATACATGCCCTCTCAACCCAGACTGGTGACAAGACAAAGAGGGGGTGAAAACATGCACCATGACAACGCTGCTCAGCAACAATTTGAATCAATCAGTTCTTTAATAGTTACCCTGCGAGGCATTTAAACCAAACCCCCACTCCTGCTACCCCACTGATATTTTAATCCATGTACCTCAACTAGAGGTTTGGATGTAGTCCTCCTACATGAGCACAGCACCCCCTTAATTGAAAAAAAAAAAAATCCCTTGACCCACATTTTAGGACAGATCTGTGTCAGCTGCCTATACTCGGCTGTTTACATTGTTTTATTGTAATGCTATCTAATACTATACATGAAGAAACGTTTCATAATTTCACCTAAATATGGGCTAATCCTCTTTTTGAAAACTCCACAGGAATTTACAGGCTTTTAAAATATTTTGCATCTGTCCGTAAATCTTGCTAATGGCTACCCCTTGTTTAATCCCTCACTGGTACCAACAAAGGCCTCCACGATTTTACAGACAATATGGAGAGTCAGAGCAATTGAAAACAGACCATTAGGACAATTAGGAAGCTGTGCATTTGAGCTTCTTTGCACCAGCAATGCAATCTATGACTAGAGCGCACTGATGAGTCTTCATTGTTAACATCCTTTAGTCAGCATTTTCAAAAGTGCAGATAGATGCACATGCAGAGAAAACCATAAAAAGCAGAATTACACAACAGCTAGTTTATCTAAATTAACAGGCTGCATTTTGCTTTTTGAATGATATGTAATCACACTGACTGAATTAACTGGTAGGCAAGACTTAATGGACGCTCAGCCCAGCGCTAAATACTATAAGATTTCCTTTTAATGATCGCTAACCATCACTTCAGTAGCTGGTGCCTGTGTCAGAATGGGCAAATTAACACTCTAAGTTTAGAGCCTCAGCCTGTGAAGGTTCAGACATAAAAGAACAACAGTATCAATGTTAAGAGATCGGGATGCAGGCCCAGCTTCATTATCGGGACCATTGAATCAAGTGACGCCCTGCTGGCGACCACCTGGCTGTGACGGTCCATCCCTCCTGCACCATCACTGCATATGGGCCGCAGCTCTTTTGTTAACACCAGATGCCCTTAATGAACCAGCAGTCCCCAGAGGATTCCATGAATGTAGCAAGTGAAGTGAAGAGCCTGCTGGTAATCTGCCCAAGTGCAAGGTTTTCTGGATAGACTGCATGTAAAACACTCACTGTAAGTTTATGTAATGAGAGTAATGTTAACATTTTGAAATATATATGAAACACGGGGGGAATATAGCTTTTATCATACAGCTTTAGACTAGATTAATTCATACTAACAACACAAATAGCATTTGTTGCAGTAGCTGTAAGTTTGAATACCAAATTGAGTCAAACTGTTGACAAACTTTGGATTAAAAAGGAGATGATAAGACCGTTATGTTCTAAGACTTTGAATTTCAGCGAGAGAAAACGAATATATGCATGTTCCACTTTTTGCTACCTAATTTCACAAGAAAGGTTTTGCTCAAATTAGTTAAAATTTGTTTGCGTGAACAAACTGTAAGAGCATAGGCATTAATAATAATTATTTACATTATGTTCTGCTTAATTAGACATTACAATGAAAATGCATTTTCATCTGTAAATGCATCCTACTATTATCCTTACAAACCCCAAAGGTCTGCAAACTATTTTAAATCTCTCTCTTAATGAATGTCATATAATTAATTTTGTACACAGTACATTTCAGCTGAAATTATTAATTAATATTAGAATATTATAATAATTAATTTATTAATAAGATGAGACTTAAAAATGTAAATATTCTCCTGTTTAAGCTTCTGAAATGTTTGTTGTTTTTCCTTGTCTTAATGTTAGAATAAATAGAATATTTGGGGGTTTTGGACAGGTTTGGTCAGATTAAACAAGGGATTTGATACATCACCTGTTTTCTGATGTTATCTAGGCCAATTGATAAGTCGAATATTCGCATTATAAAAAAATCAGTCGATAAATCTATTCGGAAAATTAAATAATAAAAAAAACTGAAATGTCCATAGTCTGTTGACTATATTTGAACAAATGACAAACATTAAATATCCATCTTATTTCTAAAATTACACATTGGATGCATGCGAAAGCTTTTATCATTTGAATCTGAATATGTCTGGGCATTGATAATTATTACAACACACACACACAAATGGTAAGAAATGAATGCCAGGCAGGACTTGTGCCGTGTGTTGCTCATTACTCCACCAGGCAAACTAAACAAGACTCAGTGTGTTTACTACTGTAGCAACTCAAACTAATCCCCTGAGAGCATAAAACAAACAAGGTGTAAGTGCAACAAGGAGCAAGCTATCAGCACGAAACAAGAGTAACTGCTGCTGTGATTTCACATACATTCCATCATCCAACTCATCACTTATTATCTAACCAACTAAATCCAATGAACACTTTTTAAGCCTAAACAACAAATGTTAGTTAATGTGAAATTAGGGATGCCATACCTTAAAGGCCTCCAGCTGTTGGTTGATGACGTCTGTCTCCATGCCGACCGCCTCCTGGGACGCCTCCTTGGCCACAGTTCTGCAAAGTTTATCATCCGCTTGGTGGAGTTTACTGTACAGCTCCTCTAGTTTGCTGAGAGTGCTCTGCACCTGCGTCTCTCTGCCTTTAGCCCTGTCCAACAGTTTACCGCACTGCTTACTCAGAGCATCCAGATCTCTCTTCAGGCCCAGCAGGTCAGGAGAGGTTTCCGTCTCTAGCATCTTCTTACAGCTGTCTCCGGCGTTGGCCGTGTTGGCCATCAGCTCTTGCAGCTTAGCCACGAAGCTCTGAATGCTGTCCTGCTGTTCTTTAAGAGTGGCCAAGTCAAGATCCACAGGAGCCATGCTATCCAGTTCATCATCCAGGTCTGTGAAACGGGTGAACATCTCACGGATGCTGTTTTGGAACTGGCCAATACCCTGCAGTTTACCCTCCAAGACTTGGCACGTCTCTTCTAGTTTCTTGTTAAGGCTGCTGTAGTCTTTTTCTATGCTGTCAGCCTGCAGTAAGAGGTCTGTCACTCCATCAGCGTCTGGTACATCAAGCACAAGGTCCTTGGCCAAGCTCTTCAGGTGCTCCACTTGGTTCTGCACTCCCTCTAAACTCTTATGTTGAGCTTTCATGTTGGTCAGGTTCTTGTTGCTGTGCGCCTGCACTCCCTGTGATTCATAGGCATCAACCTGCTTCTTGGCCCCCTCAAGCTGACCCTTAGCCTCTTTGTAGGCATCACTGAATTCTTTAATTGTGTGCGAGATCTTCTCCAGGGACTCCCTTTTGCTCTGCAGACCTTCCACTACATTGTCCACTCTTTTGCCAATGCTAGCCTTCTCCTCTTTGACAGCGTCAGTGTCTGTGTTGGCTACCTCAAGAAGACTATCTGCAGCTGTGTTTAGCTGCTCCACCATCCCTCTGTGCTTGTCGACATCCTTCTGGAGAGCTTTCACCTGAGAAATGGAGCTCTCCACAGCAACCGGATCCACCGTGAGTTTGACTCGGCCCTCACTAGCTTCACATTCCTGAATCCAAGAGCTGAGCTTCTCTGCATTCTCCTGATACTTCAGAGATCTCTGCAGAGCGGTCTGGAGTTTGTCAGCCTGATCCACAGAGCTCTTCTTCACCTCCTCCCAGTTGGAAGACAGTGTAGTAAGCTGCCCTTGGAGTGCCAGCTTTTCTGCACCGTCAGTGTTCTGCAGAAGCATCTCCCCTTCCCCAACGATGGTGTTGTAAGTTCCCTCATGTTCACTGAGGGCCTTCTGGAGTTTACTGTGCTCCTCCAGCGTTTGCTGCAGGGTGTCCACCTTGGCGGAGATGGGCTGGGGCTTAGACTGGTCTTGGAGCTTCTCACCCAGCCATGACTGGAAGTCTTTGGAGGTCTGATGGAACTGCTGAGAGCTGGCAAAGGTTGAGTTGAGCTGCTCGATCCGTTTTGCTACAACAGATAAATGTAGCAGTTAGTGAGTTAAATAATGCAAAAAGCAGAAGCAAAAGGTTGCTTGGAATAGTGCTGCAGATAACTTTTCATTCTACATTCTGAAATAATTTAGTGGGCAGCCTCAGCTAAGTATTACAGAGGCCAAATATAAAAGGAGCTGTAAAAAAGCTGACAAAACAAAACAGAGTCTCGACCAGAGTTTGAAAACTCAAGAGCGATTATGATTACTATAATTTAGCCTGCTGGGAAGTTGCAAACACAAAATAGAACGGTTCCTTCTCTCCAAGGCTTACAACATTACATTATTAGGTTGAGTTAAAAGGCCAACCTGCTTTCTCTTCCAGCTGTTTGAAAGGCTTGCTGATGCTCTCCAGCTGCCTGGCTAAGTCTGCTTTGAGATAGTCCTCAGTCACCATCGCTGTGAGCTCTGCATTGATGGCCTCGGCCTCCTTCAGCTTCTTCCTCTGCTCTCTCAGCTGACCTGAGATGTTCTGCACATCCTCCAACTGCTTCTTCACAGCATCGGGCTGAGTGCTGTGGCCCTGATGGTTGGTGAGCTGACTCTCCAGCTGAGTGGCGTTCTGACTGAGGCTCCTCAGTAACTCCTGAAACTGCCCCGTCTTCACCACGGCCGTGTCGATGAGGCTGTCTCGCTGGTCCAGCTGTCCTGTGAGGCCTTGCCACTTCTGGGTGACGGCAGCGAGCTGCTCCCTCACTAGCTTCCCACTTGAAGGGTCCTGGTTGCCTGAGGAGCTCAGGATGGCAGAGGCAGCTTCCTCGAGTTGCTCATATTGAGGTTTACGGCTCTTGAATTCGTTCTGGAGGATCTGGGGGGAAAAAATCAGCCAAGATGAACATACCTTCAGACAACCATAAGAGATGCACAAGCCTCACATTATTCCCCCCAAAAATGCACCATACTTACCTGAACTTGTTGCTTCTGCATTTTAAGCATGTTGGGGTCTATCGAGAGGGGTCCAAGGACACTCATCATCAGCTCTTTCTCCGAAAGCCACTGACCGAGCTGCAGCTCAGTTGTTTGGAAGATGTCCAGATTCTTGTTGGACTGTTCCAGGTGCTGCTTCCTCTCCTCCACAGAGCCGCTGATATCAGCCCAAGCAGCATCTGAGCAGGAGGGCAGAACAATCACACCAGTCCACATTAGTCAGCACAACAGCACCTTTCCATGCACTGCCCTGCTGTTCTCCTCGCAGACCTCCTACTGTGCAGGACTTGGCACTACGAATGTGTTAATTTAACTGGCGAGGCAGAGAGCAGGTACTGAGACAGACTTACATTCTGTTAACGTGTACTACATGAATGTGGTGGGTGGATGAGTAGATGAGTACTAGTATTACAGCTGGTCTGTATGCCATTTTTAAAAGCTTTAACTGAAAGGCCAGTGCTGTAGTGAGATTTATTTTTCGTCAGTGACATAAATTACCCAGGACCATCTGGAGTCAACACCTTGTACATACCTATTTCTGCCAGCATCTGCTTCCATTTTGCTGCCTCAGGGGAGTTTGGATGAGCCTTAATCAAGTTGAGGAGCTTCTCTCTGAGCTTCTGGAGCTGCTCCTGCTTTTGCTTCATGTCATCCTCAAATGCCTAAGAGAATAAAAACAAATTACATCATATTCACCGAATCTTGTGATTTCCAACTTGAGGGACAGATGATTATTTCATTCACAGCAGAGCAGAATGAGTGAGGACGGCATGCAGTTAATTACATTTAAAACAGTCCATTTGTTGAGCGACAACACTTCTGTACCTTCTGCTGTTCAAGCTGTGTTTTCACTGAGTCTTTCTCTGTTGCTTCATTGTTCCAGGAAGCTGCAGTCTTCTTCATGTCCTTTAGCCATGTCATCATGTCGTCCGTCTCCTTTCGGGCCTCTTTGACCTCCTGCACCGAGCTACTCAGCGCCGCTGCTCGACTCTTCAGCGTTTCCCCGAGGCTCGCGTATCCCTCGTTGACGAATGACATGTTCTGCTGAATCACCATTAGCTCTGAGGAAATAACATAATTCTATTAAGTTTCCTTACCAGGAACTCATAGTCAAAGTGTCATTATGAGGTTATGATAACAGCTGTTAACAACTGTTATTATAGTAGCCTTGTGGCACAGTATGTTCAGAATATGAGTGAGGAAAGTATCACCAACTCCATCAAAAAGGAATTCAAGCAACCGTGGAAATGATCAGTGTGACTGCAGGCTTTACAGTAAGTCATCACTGGAAATGATGAATTTCACAATAAAGACAATGACCTCATGCAAGAACCACTCATATGAAAAGAATTGTGGCACATAGGGATGACTTTCTCCACAGGGGAAAAAAACGGTTGTTTAAGAGCTGTTCTGCCTCAATTTGAATCAATTTGGAGTTTAAATGTCAACGAAAAATTTTGCCTACTGTGTCAGTGTTATCTGCACATTGGCTTTTTCCATTTTTTGGATTCCATTTAAATTTTTTGTTTGTTACAGCTGCCTCTGAGTCTTCATGCAGGTCACTGTCCAGGTGAGCATCCTCCACTGCAGCCAACACTTCAACATCAGCTATAACAGAAAGTCCTCCATGACCGCCTCCCATTTCAGTCATGGGCCAATTTGCCTTAGCAAGATATTTTATAGCTCTAAGTAAATGTCAAACAATCCCTTCTTTATTTCTGTCACAATGCCACACTTTATTGAGACAGTGTCGACAGCTGCAACAATATCATCTCATTTTTGGAGCCCTATAAAACTACTGCAATCACAGCCAACGAACGAATATGTAAATGATCAAATCCTCTGAACACGCACCTCCTCATGAAGGGGTGGCATTCACCTGGTTGAAATGTTCAAAGTCCAAGTTCGTGCCGTTATGAGGGGTTTGACACCGACGTGGACAAACTACATATTTCTTAGTGTCTTTGTTCCTGTAACTTTATTACTCATAATGTGAACATACTGTTACAGTGAGTTTCAAAAGTTGTTATTTGTTTGCATAAAGTCACCACAGCCATAGCAGCATTTTGAAAACCTGCCAAAACACCCACACGACATACGACTAACAGTATACTCCCACAGCAGCATCAACATTCACACTTGATTACCTTTATTGGTTAGGTAGGAATGGCTTCCTGGACCACCACCATTAGTAAGAGCTGATGCAAAGACATAAGACAAAGCTTGTGTGAAGGACAGGCACACTGTCTGGGACTGTTTTTTTCCATGATCTCTAATGGTTAGTGATTATACAGTACTTAGAAGTGCACCCCAACACCATGCTTCCCATTCCACTGACTGATTTAGACATATGAGGCTAAGTGTGCTGATGTTTACCTGACTTGCCAGGGGTCTTTGTCTTGGCGGGGGATGTGAGGAAGTTAATGAGGTTGCATAGTGTTGATCCTTTACTGTTCAGGTCTTGGACAGCAGGGCCTTTGGATGTCCATTCATCTAATAATCCCTGATGATAGATGAATCAGACAGATAAATGGCATATAGGAACATGGCATTCACAGCACATGAAAGCAGTCAGACAAGTCATGTAAGAATAAACAAGAACAAAATGCATGATTTTGTTTGTGGAATAGTTTTTTTTTTTCATTTCTGCTTTACACACTGCATTCAGGATCTACGTCTGTGATCTGCTTGTGAGGATAACAGTCTCACTGCTGGACAACATAGTGCTTCACTCCCAGATCCATCCCGTGAAAACACATCTCATCCACTTATTATTAGCTGGCAGAGAAAGAAGGTTGGGATTGTGTGGAGTTTAGGAAGGATAACACTACATGGACTCCACCACTGTGCCAGATGCAAAGTATAACATCAACTGCTGCGGTTCCAGCACTTTAAGTGCAGTTCGACTTTTTATTTATGCCCCGACTCACAGTGACTATCTGCAGGTCCTTCTCCAGACTCTTCTCACTGCTGCTTGGCTGAACTGCAGGTACTTTCTCATTGGTCTGCTCCAGCCACTTGGTGAGAGCGCTGGCTGCAGATCTGAACTCTCCCAGCTGGTCCTGACAGGATGACACCTCCTCCTCCCTGCAGCAGACAAGAATCAGTCATATCATGCATCCATCTGTACACTATCAACAAAAATGGAAATACAAAAACATTCCTTTCCCCTCCTCTGTCCCATCTTACTTTTCTTTGACAGTGTCTTTGAAGGTGCTGAAAACATTTGAGAGATTGTCCATCTTGCTCTGGATCTGGGACTTGTTTCCATCAGGGCTTATTTCAGACAGCTCCTTGGACAGAGTCTGAAGCGTCTCCAAATCACTGGCATGTTCAGCCAGCTCAGCTTTAGTATCCTGCAATGGAATTAGAACAGTCAGTCATTCTTTGTAGGGTAAGTTTTTTTTATAATTTAACTTTCCTCAAAGGAGATATCTGCTCATCTGACTATGTCAAGTGCAGGTGTGTCAAGTGTCAAGTGTCACTTCAGTCCTGAGAAAAGAAGATGCTCCTGCTCAGCACCACATTTTGTTGATCGCAATAACATTTCAGGCTCTCTGGACCTTCGTCATTCAAAGTTGTGTAATCATATGAACTACTTGTATCTTCAGTTTACCGTAAACAGGTTTATAAAATCCCAAAACACCTTCAGACCATGACATGCCATGGAATCTCATTGTTCAATCATTTGGGGGATAGAATTTGCAAAGTAAATATCCATTATACTTCTCTTCTGTTAAGAGTATGTTTATATATTTTTATTTACTTGTATTTCTATGTATAAAATATATTTGCTTTTGACTTATGAAAGTAGCAAGGCTGATGTTTTCATTCATTAGATATGCCATTTCTGCAAACACTCTTGTAGATAGACTTGACTGGGCTGCCAATTAGTAAGAGACACTCCCACACAAAGCTAACTGGTCAACACCTGTGCACACACCATTGGCAAAGCATTCCCTATTTAAGATCATTGTTGTGGGAATTGTTTAAAAAGCTTCAGTATGATCAGCATGATCAAATGTTACTGAAAGAGACCAAATATATCCATGTATGTATATATGTGTATATGTGTATTTACCTGCATTAGCTGAGACAGTTCATTGAAAGTTTTCCCTGGCCCGTCCGTCTCGTGGAGATCTTGTGAACGCTTCACGACAAACTGCTGAACTTTGTCTGCGACCGTCTCAAACTGCTCCACCTTCTCCTTCAGCTGCTCCAGCTGGGAAACTTTTTGCTTGTGCTTGTCACAGGCGTCAGAGAAGCGCTGGGAGAGAGCGTCCATCTTAGACTGCAGGAGGGCAGCAGCGGAGGGATCCGCCGTCTCCACGAACTTCTTCACCTTGGCTTTCATGGCTGAGATGCTGCTCTGGCGACTTGCTATGTCCTGCTCTAATGCCTTAAAAAATAGAGGAGGAACAACGGTTTTAACAGCTGAATGGAGGGAATATGAATAAAATCAGCCACTGACAGTTATATATTTATAGTTTTACCACTTCTTTGCTCAGGATATCTCCAATGGATGCAGAGTCCAGGGGAATTTGTCCTTTCTCTTTCACGCTGGCCTCCACTCCCTCCATCCATCCCATCATCTCGTCCAAACCATCCTGGACACTCATGGAACGAGTCAGGGTGATCTGCAGTTTCTCATTTCGATCACTTACAGACTTGGACAGGTTGTCATAGCGCTCAACTATGTCATCTGCGATGCACGGAAACAAATCAGGTCATGTTGAAAACACTTTCTCACTGTTTGGGACACACTGAGAGATAAACCTTTCAAACAAAAGCAGGGTCTCATCTGGCATTTATGAGTTTGCCAAGGCTTTAATAAAGAATTAAAAGCATTTTTAAGTGTAAGCCAAAAAAACAATTATTGGGGAAAAAGAATACAAATGAGGCAGACCAGACGCCATATTTCACACTGATAACTTGTGTTAATTTTACAAAAGGAATGGTGGACACTTGTTGGCTTGTTGTTTACATTTTTGCTTGCTCCCAATGGACAGTCTGCTTGCTTAACAACCTGCCTACTTAGAGTACCAAGTCTCAGTGCTAACACTTTGCAGGGATATGAGTTTCATGAACCATGAGCTGCACTTTCAAATACTTAATTTTGAGAAAGTATTTGAAGCTTTCCCAAGCATTTCTGAGTTATTTCAATGTCTGGTATATTTTAACTTCCATAAAGGCCAGAATCCTAGTCCAACCATGTGACTGTCAATCATGACACAAAAAATCGGTTAAATTGTCAGATATTATGAAGAGGGTGGAACATCTGCTCCCTACATTGATTTTTCCCTCACCTACTGTCTCCTGGATCTCATCTGAGTTGCTCAGCAGGTCTCCTTCAGATGTTACCAAAGACTCAGCTGTTTTGCGCAGAGTGTCAACAGCAGTCTGATGTCCTGTCATCTGACCTTGTAGGGCCTGTGGACCAATAAGTAAGAAGGGGTCAGAGAAAAGAAAACTGTATCCACATAAATACATGTCCTCTGTCTCCTTTTATACCGTACTGTACAGATTATGGATTATGGACTTTGGTGTGGTGGACTGAAGATAAAAACAAATGAGTGACGATGTGCATAACTGTCTGGATATCTATGGAAATACTGAGTCATTCCACACATATAGATGTTCTGTCTGCCTCTAACAGAAAGGCTTTGGATTCTTTGCAGTGATTTGTAACCAAAGCCAAAAGTACAGTGTTCCCTGGTTGGCCCACAGGCGCCTCTTATCAGGGCATATCTGTGCTGTAAGCCACTACCTCCCTGTGGAGAAATGTTCATGCTAACTGCAGCCAAAAGCTTTGACGGAGGCAGCCTAGTTTCTTATCCTCCTGTAGGAGTACGTAGGCTGCAAATAACCAGAGTTAAACTATTCACATGTGGGTTTGAATTTGAACACAGAGCTAAAAATAACTGTGTTGTACTTAAGTCAGTGGAAACACTGTATATGGTAACACAGGTCTATTGTGCCATGGCCTTGTAACCCAGTCTCCAAATTCAGCATGTGTCACTTCTAAATAAAGCTATTCTTTATTTCTTCACACATCCATTTAAGTTCACACAGAGTTCATGACTGTGGTGGTAAGGACAATGTCTGGCTAACAACAAGCCTTTTTGAACTTAACTGTAAAAAAAACTATTTTTGCCAAAATGTAGCACATGGGAGGAATGAGGAAATTTTTTTTTTTTTTTTTTTTTTTTTGTATGACTAAGTTTCTGAACACAAAAGTTGTGGCTGGACTGGATGCCATCACTAGGCCTACAAGCACTACAGGCTGACTTGCAGTCTTGTCTTGCCTTGGTGTCCTCCAGCTGTTTCTGCAGTGTTTGCGGGTCAGCTGCTATGGCCTCTGATTGCTGCTTTCTCGCCTCCTCCTCTGAGCTGCTGAGCCACTTCAAAAGGCCGGCGCTGGACTCGTCATATTTCTTGTATTTGTCAACCACATCTTTGAGGTTGTTGCCGAGCTGATTGCACTGATAAAAAGAAAATAAAATTATACAACAAATGTGATAAAATATTTAGAAACAAGATGATTAAGTGCACAGGTTCAAAATATGAAGACTACAATGACTGCAAGATGGAAATTTTCACAGAGCTTATAGAAGATAGTGTGACTCCACTAAGAGGCATTACACTTGGATTTTTGTGTTTTCAAGGAAGACAAATGCTCCCACCCAGTGGCAACAACAAGACATTGCAGCCTCTCAAGATCCATCTGATCAACTGCAGACTAAATACCTGTGAGTGCAGCGTTTTGTATCTGCTGGCTGCTGAATCCAACTTATCCTTGACAGCAGAACAGGTTCCTGAAGTGTCCACGTGCAGCGGAGCGTTCTTAGCCACAGGGTCATCCAATCCACAGGCTTTAGCGACATCCAGCACTTTCTGTCCTGAGATGGTGATGAAGCGAAGGTCCCCTTTGTGGGAAATCACATCTTCCGAGAAGCTTTTCTGTCGCTGGAGTTTGTCACTGAGGATGTTGAGGGAGCCCGCGGGAGCTCCCAGCTCCTCTATCTCGCCCTCCGCCTGGTCTAACCAGTCCTCGAACTCCTCGCAGTCATCCTGGAACTTCTTCAGCTCCTCCTGGACACACTGCACCTGCTTCATCTGCTGTTCAGCCTGCGTCAGTGAGGCCTCGTAGCGCCCCTTCAGCTCCTGGATGTTCTTCTGCAGTTTCTCCTTCTCTTCTGGAGACAGCACGTCGGCTTGCTTGTCGAGCAGAGCCTGAGCCGACTGGGTGGCCATGATCAGATCCTGCTGCTGGGACAGAATCTCCTGATGACGGGCCTGTGGGAACAGCACAGTCTTAAGGACCCAACACCAATTCATAGCAGTAATTATTGCCTTTATTTACATTTGAACTTTTTTGTCTTATCTTTTGTCTTTACTGGCTTTAACTATTGGCCTCCACTATTGGCTTTAAGATTCCATTTTCTTCCCCCATTTCTTTCATTTCATTTCAAATTTTAAGGATTGGTTTATTACTGACATTTCTTTAAGATAAACAATATATTCTACATATCATTGCTACTCTTTCAGCTTTAGATTTAACCACGATGACACGCCTCATGCAACGCTAAAGATCAACATTGTTTTGCAACAAACTAACTATACCTTGACCCTGTCATACTGTCTATCAAGGTCCAGGGAGGCGTCGTTCTTGCCGCTGGTCTCTCTGCCAAAGTCTTTTTCAGTGGTCTGCAAAGTGTTTCCATTGGCATCATCGTCCTCTGCTATCAGTCCTTTGGCTGAGGTTTCATCTGGCAGGTTTCCATTCTCTTTACTTATATGGTCAGCTTGATCCAGACTGCTCTCGTTTTCATTCCCTATGTTGGATATCCAATCCAGGAGACCTTCGATTTTGTTCTTACTTTCTTCAAGCCGCTCAACAGCTGCTGCCTGAAAAGACAGATAATTACATGTCGACAAAATGCTGAATAGTGAACAAAATCTATATAATCCAATGAATTAAATTTAGCATTGTGTTTCTTTCCCTATAACTAATCATTTAAATTTTGATGCACTGCCTACTTTTTCAGACAGCACATACGGAGGTAATGTGAACTCTGACCTTTTCACTCTCCTGTTTAATGGCTGTGGTAACAACCTTCTCCAGATCTTTCCTGGACTCCTCCGCCCGCTGGTTGATGAGCTTGGCTTTGCTTTTAGCCTCTTCCAACTTGCCCTCAAGCATGGCGATTTGATCCGGCGTCAGCTTGCTGCGGTTTTCCTCCAGAAATGTTTTTGTGCTGGTGATGACCTCATTCAAGGCACTGGCGTTCGTCAATACGTCTTTTTGCAGAGCCTTGAGATCAGACAGGCATAAAGTAGGAAGAGTATGATCATGGAATCAAACTGATTTTAACCGGCATGCTGCAGTTATATAAACACACATGCTTTGCTAAAAGCGAAGGAACTTGATTTCAAACCTGATGCTCCTGCTGGTACTGCTGCAGGTCTGTGACACACTCAGCATTTTCAGCCTGTTGCTGATGACCAATCAGGTGGTTTTCAGTCAGGGTGAGATTATCACACACTTCCTCCAACTTCTCTGTAAACTCCTTGTGTTTCGCCAACAAAGACTGTCCGCAAAGGATAAAAAAAAACACCAAGTAAATATCACACTTGACAACAAAAGGCCTTTAAAAGTCATTAAGCACATTCACATCAACACTCAAATTCACACGAAACAAGCCATAAAACCCCATAAAGGCTTCTCGATGTGGCCTGGACAGCCGCTCAGTATTTGGGAACAGAAACATCAAAACAAGGGAGGAGAAACTATTCAAGCACGAGGAGGTAACATGCAAAACCTGCTTTAGTATACATTTCCTTTTGTCATAACAGTGTAAAAGTCTACACTCAGTGGCCTCTTAATCAAGTACAGCTATACAGTCTAATGCAATTCACAGCTGTGCCATAACATCTATCTTTACAAAGTTTATAATGTTCAGTTTTTGTTGACATTGTCAGAAATGTGTAAATTCCATTATATGTTTATTAGTGAGGTCAGTGTTAAAGGCGATGAGTAATGCACAGGACAACATTATACTGAAAGGTGTTTCTAATTTTTCATCCTCCCTGTTTATATATGGGCAGCAGAAGGTTAGAAACACCTCTGAATATAACGCAGTCCAGTGCAACAGCGCCACCACTACATATGACCTCAGGTTTAAACATATCATTTAATTGGCTCCTGTGTGACAGTGTCAAAAAAAATAAAATAAAGGCATCATGAAAGTAGACTTTGTGGCAGAGCAGCTGTGTTCTATTGCATCAGATTGTACAGGTGTGCCTAATAAAGTGGCCACTGAGTGCAATATGCTGTAAACATGCTTTCTCGCCATTCGCCGCAAGGAGACATTATGTCCGGTGTGTTAATGGGTTTTGCAGTGGGGGAAAGTGTTCCGACAGAGCAGGCGCATTTTGTCCACTGTTAATTGTTGGCTGGTGTCTTGAAGGCCTGTAGAATACAACCAGCACAAAGGTTAGTCTGCAGGAGTGGTCAGGCACTGAAGCATGCAATGTTGTTATTTTGCCTAAACAATTAGGCATTCACAGTAGAGCCTGCCAGACATGAATCGTGGAAACAAAAGCTAATACTTCATTTCAGAATACATTTAACAAAATACACTGAAACATCTTGGTAAAACTTAGCTGGAAAAAGTCTCATTTTCATTTTAAAGTTTGAAATTTGTACAAAAACAATGTGTTTTTAGAGCTGATTGATCTGAGGTTCAGATGTCTCATTCCAACATTAACATTTGTATAACAGTAATGTGAAACGTCTTGTCATAATTTACTTGGTTGAATGACACATTGTTGCTTTCCCTCATCATTCAGCATGTGCTCTTTGATCTACTTTTTATACTAATCCACTAATTATACCAACTGTACCAGTGCTTAAATCTCACCAATCCAGCATTCATCATCAACTTTAATTTCCAGTAAGCAACTCAAACTTGTATACACAGTTTTTTGGAAAGGAAACTTCTGTGATGTTTTTACATATATCTACAGGCAGACCTTCTCCTGGCTTTCCCTCTCCCTGGTGTCCAGCAGGACATCTAAGGCGCTCCTCTGGGTAACCAGCCTCTCTGTCTGGTCCCTGAATGCTCGCTGAGTGGTGCTGAGGAACTTGAGGACGTAGCTGCTCTGAGCTGGACTCAGGAACTGAGCGTGCTCAGAAATAAAGCACTGGATATCAAATGTGATATCCTCTAACTTGAGCTTGGCTTCTTTCAGCAGGTTGCTCTCTGCGTCCTGGAAGAAAAGATGAAAATATGTTGACCCTGTTCTGTAGTTACTGTGGATGGATGCTTTTAAATTGGACTTCAAAGATACCTTGTTGTGCTGAATCACATGTTTCAGTGTGTCCACGTCACATGTGTTCAAATCCACGTCGCTCATCTCAGAGTTGTTTTGAATGAGGCCTGCTAGTTCATCAAGATCACTGAGATGTTTCTGGTATGTTGATTCCAAATGTACCTAAAATCAGATTAAAATTAGTCAACAGCTGATGCAACTGTTAAATCACTGTATTTTCATTACTGGCAATAAACACTGACCTTTCCCGTTTCTACTGCCTGAGTGAGGGCGTGACTCCTTTCTGCACACATTTGGGAAACAGCAGTAAAGCTAGGCTCTAATTCCAGATATGTCGAGGCCAAATCTTGGTGGATTTGAATGGGAATGCCCTCATCAGCAGAATTCAAAAGCTGTTTGGCTTTCTCCATATCTGCCGTCAGAACACCAGCCAGTCTAGAAAGCTGGGACTCCAGAGACTGGATAAAAGAGCACACTTTGTCAGGAACTAATGCAGATACTGCACGTATATACCTTTATGAAAAACCAGCTGTTTGATGATAACTTCTAACCTGACATTCCTCTTTTTGGATCTGGAGCTCCTCCATGTTGTTGCCCATGGGTCCCTGGATTAAAAGGTCTCGTCTGACATCATCTAAAACATCAGCATGATCCTGCAGTCTCCCAACACACTCCAAATAATCCTGGATGGAGAACAGCTATGGGGAGAGAAACACAAAACAAAAATTGAGCAGACGCTACTTATGTTACAAACTAAGGGAGGATGTTAGCTTAACGTTGAAACAACACAAAACGCACCTTATTTTTGACCTGCTCAACCCTGCAGGCATCTGAGTCAGCAGAGGACTGAGGAGACGGTTGGTGACAGAAGTCATCATCTGCTAAGACCTCATCTTCTCCCTCCGAGCTCTCCTCCTTGATGCTCTCCAGCATGTGCCGCCGCTCCTCCTGAGAGTAACCCCCCAGCGCAGTGTTTAGAGTCTCCATAACCTCCTGGAGCATTGAAAGGTCTTGGCTTGAGGAAACAGTCTTAAGGACCTGCAGCAGCTGCAGCTGGATGTTCGGGGCATCAGACTGCTCTGCCTGTTCACTGACTGTATCTTTCTGCAGTATCAGGTCCGAGCTTTCGTCCTTGCTGTTTAAGCTGAGGGCGTTTTGCAAGTCCATGAGAAGGTCTGAGTGACTGCTCTCTGTAGGTCCAGGAGGTGTGTCTCTCTGATGAAAACTGCCGTTCTCTAAAGGTTGTGGAGGATTTGGAACTACAGCAATAGTGCTTTCAAGGTCTTGAGTTTGTGCCTTTTGCAAATCACTGACATGAATCCCCTGTGTAATTTTCCCCTGGTCATCTACACCATCAGAAAACAGTGATGGAGCTGAAGAGGAAACATCTGTCACACACCAGTCTGACAGGAAATCAGCTACCACCTGGGGCTCAGAAGCACACACATCTAATCTTTTATCCTCTGGTAGAATATCAGACTCTGACCCCGTTCCCATTTTAGTTTGAGACTTCCCCGAGCTCATTTCTGATGCTTTTCCACCCATATTTGCATTTTGTTCATCACTTGCCTGTGCTGTCTGTGCATTTCTTGGTGCAGAGATCTGCTCCACATCACTGGTGATTGGGAAATTGTTTCCATGTTGCATCTCTGGGGAAAACCCACGTGTGCTTAACGCAGCATCATCTGCAGCATTGTGCCGTGAACCAGCCAGCACTGCTTCATAAGAAACTCTGGTGGTAGTTGGAGTGTTGTGCTCTGAATCTCCACCATCAAAACACTTGGGACTGATAGCATTTGGTGCAGTGACTTCATTGGAAACAACGGGGGACTGTGGGAATCTCTCAACAACAAGCATACTCTGACCATTTGGAGAGCATCTGGGCTCGAGTTCATCACTACAATCACTCTCTGAATGAAGTGCAGCTCGCTGAGGTAATGGGACTCTGCTGCCATCTTCTGTAATGTTGTTGTCAACGCTACCATTACCCATGGAAACAGAGATAATAGCACTTTGAAGCAAATCCCCGGGCGATGAGTAATCTCTACTTGGCGTTGGCTCACTGCCCAAAGGTGACTGAACTGCACTTGTCTCACTCTTCATTCTGCTTTCCTCAGACGACGCACTGTGATGTGATGAGGACATGCCCAATTCACTCTCACTCGCTGTCTGATTTCCCACTTCTGCATCATATCCAACAATGAGTGACTCACCATCAAAGGGTGAGCCGTCAGATTTAAAGTGAGGAGCAGAGGTGGCATACTGAGTCTGGTTTTCTGGATCGGTTCTGTCACTCAGACTAGATGGACATGACTGAGCAGCTGGAGCAGTTTCTGTCACAACACCGAATACGCCAGCGGCATCTGTCAGCTGGCTTTTGATTGCACCCTGTGAGTCACTGTCTTCAGCCAGTAAAGGCGATTTGTCGGCGTGATGAACACACTCTGCAGTAACCTGACTCCACGAGGAGGGTGAGATCATCAGAGACTCACAAACCGAGGGAGGGGAATGATGCAGATCATTACTCATCTCCTCTACGCTTCCTGTTGTCTCACAATCTACCTCTGCATTTCCATTCTCACTTTCTGTCTCTCTGTTATCAGCCTCCTCATCAGTGAGATCAAGCCACATGACAGCAACTTTCCTCTCAGTGGGCTGCTGTGTGATTTCACCTTCATTAATATTAATCAAAACCACATTATGACCATCAGGGATGGAGTGAGTGCTGTTTTCTTCTGGACTAATGCTGGTTTCTGGGTCTGAGTTGAGGATATTGTTGACACGTTCATCTGTAACTAATTCAGGCTGCGATGACTCACTGATCCTAATGGCGCAGCCGGAGCTCAATAAACTCTGCTGTTCCATTAAATGAACAGCCACATTAGAGGTTATGGATCCATCTGACACTGCATGTTTGAAAACAGACATTGCTCCCTCCTCATCACCTAAAACACTTCCTTTTTCATCTGACTGCAAGTCAAGCAGTTTCAGTACCGTCACCTCGTCAACTAGGCCTTTACTGAGAGCTGCCTCCAGGTCAGAACGTCTCCCAGAGGTGACATCTAAAATGCCCCCTTCCTCCATTTGTGCATTCAGAAGATGTACAGCATAGTCTTGCTCATTTTCACCCTCCATCAAGTCCTCCAGGCATAAAAACTCAGTTTGGGTAACACCTATACCTTCTGTTTCACCACACGGTGACTCAGCATCATAGTGAGGTAGCGTTTGATGGCAGGATGTTACTGAACACTCGGAGTAAAACATCCTCGATGGTGAGATAACATTTGTGAGCACAGTGGGAAGGACTGACACCACAGTTGGAATATCAAGACTTTCACGATGAGCATCTCCAGCATCAATTTGTAAAAGACTTCCACAAATCCTCTCTGCAAATCCACCTGACTTTGTCCAACCTGTGCTGTTTTGAGACGCAGTCTTCTCCGCTACACCAGGCTCTGTGGCATCCATGTCAATGTCATTACCTTCCAAAAATTCCTTGACAGGGTGTTGGCTTAGAGCCTCAGTTCCATGTGTTTTTTCATCAAAGGTAATTCTTCCACTGACGGAGGAAACGTAATTATGAGCATCACACATGTGTTCTGTGTCACTCATTAAC
This sequence comes from Chelmon rostratus, assembly GCF_017976325.1. Taxonomy (NCBI): domain Eukaryota; kingdom Metazoa; phylum Chordata; class Actinopteri; order Chaetodontiformes; family Chaetodontidae; genus Chelmon; species Chelmon rostratus. The sequence continues at coordinate 11,963,724 of NC_055668.1, read as the reverse complement.
TCCTCTGTTTGCTCATTTATGTGCAGCGGCATCTCCAAATCAACCTGTTCTGAAAAATCACCGACATTTAAAGTCAGAGAGGTTACATTTTTCTCAGTGTTTTCAGATAATATTGAGTCTTCAAGAAAGATTTGAACCATTTTACTGAGCTGTCTGTCGAGTATTAGGACTCTCTGTCCTGAGTTGGGGTCTATGTAGCTGTTGATCATGAGGTAGGAGATGAATAACTGCATGGCCTCTGTGTGAGTAGGGATGTTGTCAACTTTTAAGCAATCGGCAGCGTTGTAGCACCCATCAACTGTGAGTTTTTTATACATAAGCCAAGATGAAAACTTGTCATTGAGGTGATCCACATCAGGAAAAACATCAGGGATTTCTATAGATTTCAAAACCTCTGCTGTGTAATTGTCAATCAGACCATTCTGGACGGCGGAGGGGATGTCGACCACCTCTGAATTTTCTGGAATGTAAAAAGCTGCTATTTTGTCCCGCTTGCTGAACAGCCTGCTGGTAAACCCATCAGTGGTGACTTCTGGGTCATATCGCAGTGAGGTGGACACAGTCTGGATTTCCCCAGAGGAAGGCAACACAAGTCCCATAAACTGCTGCTGATTTCCAAGCACAGTGAGCGTGCTGCTCGACCTCATCAAATCACACTGAACGGCAGCATCCACTTTTAGCCTATCACCATTCTGGAGGTTCCCAACGCCACTCATAACATCCTCTGGCACGTCAACAGTTATGTTTTGACCTTCTTTGGGGTCACCTACATCCACTTCAGCACCTAAAAGCCTCAACATGGCTTCCTGATCACTTAAACCATCATGAAAAGACCCCAAAGTGTGAACATCCCTCCCTGATGTCAGTGATTTATTCCTGCTAAGGCACTTTAATATCAGTCTATTGACCTCACATGGTTCCACCTCCTGCACAGGCTCCAGGAGTGACACATCTTCAGCAGCATTATTTTGCCTCTGACGAATCTTTACATAGACAGAGGCGGGTATCAAACCACACTGAAATGCCCTCTCCAGGGTCAGCGTGTCGCCTGTGTAGGACACCTTCAATCCATCACGGACTTGTTTGACCTCGATCATCTTGATGATCGGGTCTTCACACGTGGCCCCTTCCCTTGCTGCTGCTATGTCACAAAGCGACACAGACGAGACATGTGAACTCTGTATGCACTTGCTTGAGTCATTCCTCTCTGGCAAGTGGTTCAGTGTGGATTTATAAATGAGATCTTGTTTAAAAGGATCATCCCAGTCCAGACACACATGTGGCTCAGACTGAAAGGGGTTGGAGGTCACAGGTTCGGCCTCTGAGAGAGTGACTCCAGCTATCCGATCAATCCAGCCACTCATGGGTCCTGTGCCGAGCCCTGCATTGCTGGTTTTAAAATCCTAAAGAGAATGAAAATTTGAGAAATGACTGAACTGATTTCAGCATCAAAATCTGTATTATCTATTGTATGTCCAATTTTCAATTAAAGTATTCAAAAACAAGACAAAACATATACTCACCACCAGACAAATGTGGGCATGTTAAAAACATCATGTGCACAAGTGCAAGACTGCGTCAGGGTTGCAACAGGAGAATGACGGCTAGTACATTTAAAGCTATCATGCATCTGGGAATGCAGTATCCAGCATCTTGCAAAAAGAGGGTAGTTAGTCACATCACATACTGGAGGTAAAGGGTCGTGTGATTTTTGAAGTCAAGCACATTAATAATGGCGACATATCAGACCAAAGCCGGGCGCAACAAAGCATGTTTACAGCATATTCAGATTTTCTGGGCTTCGACGGCATAAATCTTGTTTTCTGTCCCTAATGATCCAGTGGAAGAGAATAAAACGATTGATGTAAAAGACAACTTTTCATACTGTACCCGGGAGAGGAGGACAAAGGTTAGTCATGCAGCTGAACATCAGGTGGCGCTGTTCTCTAAAACATTATAAGACACAAACGCAAACCACTCAAAAGGAGAAACAGCTAAGTGCCCAACCTCCTCTGCAGAGTTTGTCTGATCTGAACAATGCTGGGAGAGCTCATTGTAGGCCTGATTGAGTTCCTTCAGCTGCTCCTGGGCCTTTTCTCGTTCCTCTTCTGTCATTCTGAAAGACGAAATAATGAAAGAATGAGGCTGAGGCTGTAAATAGTGGATGAAAGCTTCGGCGTGCTGGCGACGGTAGTTTGACTCACTTGTCACTGTGTTTGTTCAGCATCATTTGCGTTGCCCTCAGTGCTTCTGCAATTTGTTCCTTCTTAGTGACCATTTCCTCGACTGACACCTAGAACATCAAACAGTGAAATATTAACACTTTACATGCAGTACAATGATTGTTCTCTACTTTTGTATGAATGCTTATTGAGTAGTTATTATACAATACTGCTGTCACCAATATGATTATAGTCCTCATGGACACAAAGCTCACATTCACAAGCTACAATTGTTTTAAAGGCTCACATTTTTAAATTGACTATAGTATAAACTAAATCAATTAATAAATAAAGACTTTCTGCACACTCCAGTGACTGGATTCAATATAAACCCCTGCAAAAAATAATGCAATCAAATAAAGCAGCTATGCAATAAATATTCACTCTGTTCAACTTTTGTTGGAGTTGATTCTACTCTACGGTAATATCTGAGACTGTAATTTGTTGTATTGTTTGGACTGCATTATTTTTTCCCCTCCTTTACATGAAGGGACTGAATAATAGACAGAAACACAATCAGAGAGGTGGTTTCATAGTTTGGCCAAATAAAATCAAATAGGAAGTCCAAAGCTGTCATTACTTCATTGAAAATGTTGATTGGGAATAGTGTGTAACATACAAAAAATAAGTTAAAAAGAAAAATCAAATCAAATTTATATCCTAAATACATGATTGCTTCAAAATACACATTGCTAGCATATTTCTATGTGTACTAAAATCAGAACAATTACTCACTACTTATTTGATATTACTGCATATTACTTTAACTGTGGTTGCAATATTTACAAGATTACATGTTACTGTCCAGTGTTCAAGGTCCAGATTTATTGATTACATATTAACTGAATGGACACTGTCAACACTCTGGAGTAATTGGCTGGATGTTGAGCTTTAAAATGTACATAGAGTTTTGGTGAACTCATATGCATCTGTCTATTCTGGTACACTGAATTCTGTTAAACATCGATTACAACCTAATCCTTCAGGATCGCCAAACTGCTTCTCTGCACTAGTCTGTCACATTTAGCACACATTTGGACATCTCTAATTTGTTTCATGTTTCAATGGAATAATATCAGCTGTGGACTGCACGTTTCCATAGACACACATGGAGAAAAGCCTGAAATGTGTTTTGATATTTTAATAACCTGTTGGCTGATATGATTTATTGGTCATTGGGGTTGCTCTGAAATGTGAGTGCTTGTGCAACTTATACATTCTTCACTTAGAGGTGATTGAAATGAAAACCACATTATTAGTCATGCTTTTGTAAGCCAAGTGAACAGGGGCTTTGTTAAAGTAATTACAACCACTACCTGCAGTGGAAAATATACGGATTAAATGAATCAGAAAGCAGATAGCGTGTTTTTATTAGAATCATACACTGTGACAGCAGAGAGCTGTGATATCATTCTGATTAGAAAAATTCTCTTCACCGCTAAACCAAAGCCTTCTCTCATGTACAACACATAATGTGGCAGCATATGAAGACAGGACACACTGAAAACACCACAAACATTACACATCATTTACCTGGGGCTTATTAGAAGCGTCTGTGTTGGCATTGCTATCTCTCTGAGCATTCCCATCATTGTTTGGGCTCTGTTTCACATTGGACATCCAGTGTAACAGTTTGCTAACTTTATCACCATGCTCTCTCTTCTCCTCATCAACAGATCTCTAGAATTCAAACAGATTAAGTTCATTACAAAACAGGAAACAAAAAAAAGGGAAAACCCAAAATTCATTTATAATCATTATAAAAACACCAAAGCTCGAGAATAATTGTCAGTTGCATCAACCCTTGTATTAAAATATGTGCGTAAACCAAGAAAGAACATTCAATAGTGAAGTCAAGCTAACTTCACAGCCAAACCAAAGGAAATCCTACTTAGAGGTTATGCTTTTATGCCATGGATATGCATGTATTTACGAATGTTTATTGATTATATGCCCAAACGTAATGAAATGTAGATTTGGCTCCATAACCATGACTTTTTGAAGCCTCCAGTAACCTTAAGCCCGTGTGGCAGTCGTACACACTTCTCTCTAGTGCCTCCCTGAACGTGATTCTTCTCTTGGTCTTTGGACAGGTGAGGCTTTTTGTGTGGAACTTCTCATCTCTGAGTGCGGAGGCAGTAGCTTTGTCAACCAGGCCGCTCTGAATGACTTCTTCAAGCGAGACTCTATCATGGGTGTCAGGGTTTATCAGCCCTCCAGTGAGGAGCTGGAATTCGATACAGCGATAGCTGGCATCTTTCGGGAGGAGATTTTCCTGGACGGCCTGGGAAACAGACAGCAGCTTTGAAGTCTTGGGGTGAACAATGCCATTAAAAGCCTGCTCAAACAGCTGGAGCTGCTGATTCAGTGACTCATCTAAAAGACCCCTTTTAAGAGCCTCAGAGAGAGTAACTTTCTCCCCTGAAGAGGGGTCGCAAATCCCTCCAGTGCAGGCCTGGGCTTCCAGCAACCGTAGGGCGGTGGCTCTATCAGTGAAGCCCTGTTGAAAACCCTGAAGAACTGACAGCCTCTTCCTCTGAGTGACGTCCCAGAGACCAGCGATGGGGCTGTTAACATCATCCACAACAACCATTCTTGAAAATATGATGTCCGCAATCTCGTAGATGCTAAGAAGCCCGCTGCGATAGCTTTCAAGCTCAGACATTTCAAGGAACCTCTGACTCAGAGCGGACTCCAGACAAAGCTGTCGACCACTTTTAACGTCAGTAATGACGTGAAGAGGGCTGCCATTGGCGTCAACTACGAACTTTTCCTGCCATTCGCTTTCCTGTTGTGACAGAAACAGATACGTCCTCTTGTCAATGTGTCTCCCCTTGAATGCTTCATACGCCGACATTTCCGTGCCACAGCTGCTGATGACAACAGACGCTCTATGAGAACTCGTGGGAGAGGTGTTTGTCAGATGTCTCTCACCAAAAGGGAAGAGAAACACACCGCCATCGATGTCATATAGGCACGTCTTCAGTATTTCAGAGTAGTATACTTTCTGTCCAGTGTCAGGGTTGTGGAAACCTTTGGGGTTACTGACTGGATCGTATAGATTCTGGAGTGTCTCGTAGTTCATTAGACCCTGATCAAGAGCAACGCTAATCGGCACCCTGACACCTTTCTCTGGGTTGATCAGTCCTCCGGTGGCTATCTGGACCTCAAGGATCTTCTTTCCTTTGTATCTATCGAGAATCCGTTCCTCCATTGCCTGAAACACCGACAGCTTTTTGCCGGCATGGATGTAGCCACTGATGGCTTTCTGAGCCTCCGTCAGTTTATCTTTCAGGCCTGTCTCTATGATGCCTCTCTCCAGAGCCTCAGCAACTGAGTGTGTTTGCCCTGTGGCCAGGTCTGTAAGGCTTCCCGTGGCAGCCTGAGCCTCCAGAAACTCAAGAGCGTAGGTCTTTGCTAAGAAGCCCTTCTCAGCAGCTTCTAGGAAGGACATCTTTTTCTTACTCGACTCCACATAAACTCCAGCAATAGTTGTTGGTTTGGCGACGCACTGAGCAAGCGATGCTTGCGCCTCTTCGACTGGGATAAGGCCAATCTCCAACTTACGCAGAACCTCTTCATCCAAGAACTTGAATTTGATCGAGTTTTGAACACTTGCGTTGCCCTTGTGTTCTGGGAGCTTTTGGGAAGTTGAATATAACTCACTCAGTTTTCTTTCACTGTCTGTTGTTTTTTGGTCTGATGTGTTTACAGTTTCATAAAGTTCATTGATCTGATAAGTTCTTGTCTTGGTGGCGCTTTGTGTGCCTGTTAGTCCACACAGAGCCAGGTAGCCACGTGTCGTCACAGTCATGGACTCATTAGGTTTGATTTGGCTCTTATTGGTCACGTTTTGCACGTCTTTTTGTAGGACATTATGAGTTTGATAAGCGGAGCTATTCAAAGCTTTCTTTGCTGGTGAATCATTGAGGCTTTGAATGACTTCCACTTTATCTTGTCTGACTTCTTTCCCCATTGGTGACATCTGTAGGTGTGACATTGGAAGAGCTTTTAAGGTACAGATGACTACAACTCCTAAATACAGATTGTAATAAACAGAAAAGAGTAAACAATTATTAAAACAGTATTAGATTTCAATACTGTAATTGTTAATAAACATGAAATTGTGTTGCAGTAATGCTGAACTAACTTCATCCATACCTCTGAGGACACTTTCATTTTGAGAATCTCGTCCTCCAGGTTGCTTTTAGCACTTTCATATGAGGGCACTGTCCTCTGCATCACTGTGTGTTCTGTCTTCAACAAAGCAGCCTCATTGTCTTCCACATAGTGAAGACCGGTTTCAGCTACTCCCTGTTCATTAATCCTCTGGTTTTCAGTCTTCGCCCTGACCCCGAACGTCAAAAGCTTTTCCTGAAGACTTTTTACCTCTTTGACGTACGACTCTATTTGTTCCCGAAGAGATCTCGCCTCATCGTCCTTCAGTGCCAGTTTCCACTCACTGTCAGTCAACAGCTGCTGAAACTTTGCTGACTCATTCTGCTGTTCGTTGCAAAGACTTATTTTTGAGGTGAGTTTGAGTTTGTCTTCCTCAAGCTGGGCAATCTGGGATTTGGCCTGTGAGAGGTCATGTCCAAGCTTCGCCCTTTCTTGCTGCAGTGTGTCGTATTTGATCTGCAGTTGTTGGGCCGCTTGCTGCTTTGTTTCCACGGTGGTTTGATGCACTGTTTTAACGTGTTTGGCGTCTTCTCTGAAATACTTGTTAAACATCTCTGCTAATTCTGTGCTACGTGAAGGCTGGTTTGACTTCTCACTTTCACTTGAGATTTCAGATTGAAGTAAAATGAGCTTTTTCTCTATTTCAGCCTGGACTAGCAGCAACTGCCTCTCATAGCCCTCTTTCTGAAGTTCTAGTTTACTTTTCAACTCCTCTAGCATTTTCTTGCACTTCTCAAGTTGTTCCTCCATCTGCTGGGACTTCAGCTGAAGGACACTGTTTTCTTTTTGCTTTTGTTCAGCTTCTATTTGGGCCCGTTGCAGCTTTTCTTTCAGCATTCTCACTTCAGATCCCAACAAAATGCTCTTCTCTAGTGCCTCGGCTTTCTCCCTCTTGACAATCATGTTTTCATGTTGTAGATTTGATCGGGATTTGTCAGTACTCGACAGGAGTTCTTTCATTGTCACCTTATTTTTCTGAAGCTCAGCCTCCAGCTGCAATATTTTTGATTCTTTGGCTGTTCTTTCTTTGGTCTCTTTCAACAATTCGTCTTTAGTTCTTTGAAGGGTAGAGCTGAACTCTGAAAGTTTAGCATTCAAGGTCTCTACTTTCCTTTCTGTTGTATTCTTGTCGCTCTGAAGAGCATAAAGCTCATGCTTTAAGTTTTCTGCAATTTTCTCTGAGCTGCTAGTTAACCCTTTAATACTGTGCTTGTGTTTGAAAAGCTCATCCTCTAAGGCCTTGACTTCATTGAGATGTTTTTGATTCTCAGCAGATTCTTGTTGAAGCTCTGCATTTTTCTTCTTTAGCTTCACATTTAAATCATTAATTTCTGCATTTTGCATGTGGATCTTTTCATTTGCAGAATTTCTCTCGACCAGCACTGTCTTCAGCTCTGATTTAACAGTTAGTATTTCTTTCTCATAAATGGCAATATTTGAACTGAGTGTATTGATTTTGTGCTGCAGCTCAGTCATTTTTCTTACCTCCTCACTGTAATCCTGCAGCTTCATTTGAAGCTCGTGGGAGGTCTGGGATTTCTTATTTAGTTCCTCCTCAATAATTCTAACCTGTGATTTGGTACCTTCCACCTGAGACTTGAAGATTTGAATTTGCTGATCCTTGCTGTCAATTTCCATCGTCACCTGATCGAGTTTAGCTCTTACGTTCTTCAGATTCTTCTCCATCTCCATATTTATCTGCTTTAACTCATCTATCTGTTTCTGCAACTGAGAAGTAACTAACTCACTTTTTTGAAGTTCTGCTTCGACGCTTCTGCATTTGAGCTGCAACGCTTGCTCGGATCTCTTCATTAAGTTGTTTTCTTCCTTAGCTGATTGAAGCTGCTGTTGCCAGCTCTCTATCTCACTCCTTAAAGACTTGATCTTTTGCTCAGAAGATGTTCTCTCTTTTCCCAGTGACTCCATTTGGATCTGCAGACCTCTAACATCACTGTCAGAGGAGACATTTATCCTTGTCAGCTCATTGCATTTAAAATTCAGCTGATCTATTACTGCCTGCTTGGAAGCTAACTCTTCCTCTAAGTTGCTAATCTTGTAAATATTTTCCTGCTCCGTGGAGCTTTTCTTATGCAGCTCTCCTTGGGTGATCTTCAGCTGTTCTTTCAGGCCTTCAACCTCAGTGCTTTGGAAAAAAGCATTTTGCTCCAATGAGGATTTTGCTCTTTGGAGAGATCTGATTTCCTCTTGAAGTTCACTGATAGATGTCTTCATGTTCAGTGATTCCTGCTGGAGATCCTCTGATTTCTGTCTCATGTTGGTCCTCTCACTTTCCATGTCAATCTGTAGATTCTTCAGCCTGTTGTTGCTGTCATCCAGCAGTTTTTCATAGCTTTGTGCTTTCTCCTCAGCCATTTCTGCCCTTGTCTGGACAAAGACTAGTTCCTCTAGTTTCTGCTGCAGGACATCCACCATCATGCTGTCATTTTCTCTAACTGCAGATGACTGGGGCTCACTGTTGACTGTCGACTGACTGTCAAATGGCTGCTGAGCCAGACCATTTTCTTTAGTGTGAACTTGACTGTGCAGCTGTTCCTCAGTACCATCCTCCACATTTATTTTCCTCTGAAGTTTGGGGCTCTGTTCCTTAAGATCTTGGCCATCATTTGTTTTCTTTAAGACATCCTCTAGTTTCCTCTGAGCCAAAGACCACTTGGCTTCTGACTGCTCAATTAACTGTTTTGTGTGACTTAATTCCTGCTCACTGACAACTTTGTCTTTTACTGCTATTTCTAACTTGGTGCAGTACTGATGAACGTCCTGCTCGAGCTGTGATTTCTGACAGGTTAGATCATCAATTGTCTTCTGTTGAGTTTCTACTTCTCCCTCCAACTTTTCCAGCTCTGCTTGTCTTTCAGCTAGCAAAGCCTCTTGTTCCTGGACCCGTTGTTTAAGTTGACTCATCTCTACTTCCCCCACAGCCTTTTGGAGCTCCATGCTCTCTGTCCTCTTTGCACTCTCAGCTTTGTCAAAAGCCTTTCTGTACTATAATGCAAAAAAACAAGTCATCCACTTTTTCATGTTTAATTAGAAATCGTAAAATGAATTGCGAGGATATTTTACTTCTTACCAGGGTGCTGCAGCAATATTAAACAAGCTCTCCAGGACTTTTAGTAAGCCAAAATACTGTCTTAACATTCATATATGACAACAAGATCTTAGACTTATGTAAGATTATCTTAATGGAACTTGTCATTGATTTAATCATTGCACCTTTGTCCTCCGATTTTCAACTTCACCTTCCACTCAAGTCTTCAATAAATAGTTCTGAGAATACTCAGTGCCAATATTTCCAAAATACTAGACAAACTCCTGGAGAGGCTTTCTTTTCCCCACAGAAAGGCAAATATGAGAAAGACTTTCTGTCGAAGAATATACAAATCTCTGTCCTGCCAGCAAGCCACCATCACCAGCAATAACGAGATACTGCACATGCACACAAGCTCAACATCTGTGCATTTCCTTTGCTTCCTTTGTGCAATGAAGCAAATATCTTCACACATCATCACCTGTCCCGTGAAGAACTCCAGGCACATAAGGGGTAAGAATACATAAGTGTTTTGGTCGTAACATTATTTTACAATTCACCATTTTTTAGTGAGGTAATGAAATATGTTGATGCAAAATAGAAGACAGGAACCATGCAAAGAGAAAACAGTAAAGCTACCATAAAAAGTTTAAGCATCCACAGTGCCCCAAAACTGTGAAATATGCAGCTACTGTAAAGCCACTGTAAATAAAGAAAGCCAAGAGGTAATAAAATATGGACGTCTCACCTCCTCGTCTTCAGTTCTCTTCAGAGTCTCACTGGCAAACTTCACATACTGTGTCATTAGAGTCACAAGAGCAGTGTAGCGGGTCCGGAGATCCATAAACTGAAATTTAAAAAGAAAAACAAGTATGTCACTGAGATGAACTCAGCATAGACCACCAATTTTCTGTCCTACTAAAGTCAAATTATAGTCTTACCTCCTGCTGAATGGCATCAGAGGAGCTCTGCATCCTCCGCTTCTTCAGAGGGGATTTGTGTTGGGAGTCAACCATCGCTCTGAAGGTCATCAGCTGGAGTTCATAATCCTAAAAACAGATCGATTAAAGGGTTTACAAGGTTGTTTCTTTCTTACCTACTGCAATTTTCAGTTGAGATCATCCCTCAGTCTGTCTAACACAGCTGGAATGGAAATGAAGTTGACTGCTAATGATATATATTAGAAAAAAACATGAGAAAGTTTAACAAATGGCTAAGAAAACAATTTTAAAACCTGCTGAAAACAAATTGAAATAAATTAGGTTACCTTAATAGCAGATGAGTACTGCTCTGAGTACTTCTGGCACTCATCAATTCTGCTCTGTTTCTGTTCAATTTCAGCAACAAGGACCTGAAAAACACATTTTAAAAACACGTTGAGACATCTGTATATATACTCTTTATCTTACAGTGAAGCAGTGAATTCCTGTCCTACCTTCTGTTTGTTTAGCAGCTCAGCCAGGGCCTTGCTATCTTCAGGTTTGTTTTCTTGGGCCTTCAGCTGTGCTGCTTCCATTTCTCTAACCCATTCATCAAGAGTACTGTAAGAGTCTCTGTAATGTTTCAGAGATTTGCTGATACCATCCAGATCCCGAAGCCTGAAAATGAATGGTTATTCCAGTAAGCGATACTTACACTTATAAGACCTGAACACAAATGGTGCACAAAAAATCCTACAAGAAGAGATTAACACTAACCTGCTGTCGATCTGGGAGTGAATGTTCTGCCATCTCTCGCTCAGCTGATCTGCTTTCTCCTTGTGCCAGTCAAGGTCGAAGTCACGCTCGTTATGAGCCTTAAACATGCAGTCACTGATGACTCGTGCTTTCTGCAGTTCATCCTCCATGTCGTGGAACACCTCCTGCCTCTCATCAATCTCTGTCCGCCATTGCTATGATCAGAGGGAGGAATGATTACTTGAAATGGACTAAAAACAGTGCCAGTGTTGTTGAAATGTTGAATCCAACTGTGTATTACCTTAAGTGTTGATATGACTGTCTCAATAGACTTGACGTCTGAGTTCATAGCATCTTCCTCATAGAGTTTGGATTCGTAGGTCTTAACTAGAGCTTCTGCGCTCTGGCTGTGCTTCACCACTAAGCTCACTGTCTTCAGTCTGCAACACAAAGGGAATATGTCTTTAATTCATCCATTTAGTGAAAATATCCACCACGATTGATTCCAGACAATGGAGGGAGAGTCTTACTTGTCCATATAAATGGAGGACATGGAGTACACTTGGCTCATGCTCTGAACGAGGACGGTGAGTTCAGAGGAAAGCGTCGGCGCGGAGGGAGAGCCTGCAGCCTGTCTGAGGAACAGCTCGCACTTCTCCTTCATCACGTCAAGGTCCTCCTTCAGTTTATTCAGCTCCGCTGTCTTCTTCTGCAGAGCGCCATGTAAAGAGCCATGGTTAAAATAACAACACCAGAGAGCTCTTACATACCTTAAATGATAACTGATACCCAGCTGAGTACCTCATGTTCCGTGATACGCTGCAGACTCTGCTCCAGGTCGTCTCTCTCCAGCGGTGTGCGGAGCTGCCTGATCAGATGTTCTTCGTGGGCCTCCAGGTGCATCCGGAAGTTGCGTATTTCCGAGATGTAATGATTGTACACTGACTCCTCGTGTTCCTCTGTTTACCAAAAAAAATATAATTAGAACAAATAATCACATGAGAGGATAAAATATGAAGGTGGCAGGACAGTTTTGGTGTATTTTCGTTGTAAAAATCTCCATTTGTCAAACACAACTGTCCGATTGGCAGTACCACAAACCAAAGGGAATGCTGAACCTTGAATGTTTAAACCTACATACTGTGACTACTATACAAATGCACCTCTAGGTGGCATCATTATCACAGTATAAGGCCAAGTGGGACCTATTGCAATGTTGCTATATCAATGGTACTTTGCATACTGCTGAGGTGAGGTCATACACAAATCAGGTTTTAGTGAGAACTCATCTGAGAGAAGTGGACGGGGCACATTTTAAATGACTGTATGCATGTTTATTTATCCCTGCTTATCTTCACAGACCTGTGTAACATCACAACATAACCTACCAAGTATACTGTGTTTATTTCTCCAGATACTCCCTGATTTAAAACCTATAATCACACTATAACAGCTTTTCAGTGTTTACAGCAAAGCAGACCTTAGAAACTCTTCTTAATTCAGTAAAAAAACACAATAATTCCACAAGGCATTAACTTGGGGCTTAAAAGGCTTATAGAGCCATGTGTTTCCTTCACAGTGCTGTGTTCAGTGTACACCAGCAGCTCCTTGTCGGGAGGGAATGTGAGCCTTGCCTCTTTCTGCAGATCGCAGCAGTTCCTGGTAGTACTCCTTGCAGGCCGCGACGTCTCTCTCAAGCTGGGTACAGTCAGCCACTGTGAATACCTCGGACTCCTCGCTGTCCTCCAGGAACTCGTCGAAGTGCGACTGCAGGTTGCTCAAGACCTGCTGATGCTCACCTGGCAACATGGTCTTTATCTGCAGAGGTTCGAGAGGAAATAAAGGCGCAATTAAGACAAACATACACTGCATTTGTGTGAGAATGATCGATCTAGAGCCTAAAAAGGTAAACGTAATCAATCAAACATACTGAGGACACATTCCAGTTGCGGATGGCTCGTATATCAGCCATTAGATAATGCCAAGACACCACACTCTTCATGTTGATGTGGGAGTGGTGCCACAGTGCCAGGACATTCTGGTATAACTGCTCAGTTCTGCAGGAAGAGAAAGAGACATAAATAATTCATCCCAACAAAGGCATTCAGTAACAGCCATTTGAACTCAGGGATAAACTCTATTTTGAAGCAAAGGTTAGAATACGCACAAAATCAATCCTAGCATCTCACCTTGTAGCCATATCAACAGCCTCTTTGTTGGGTGGAGGCACAGTGAAACACACAGAGGGCACCATGGCCTCATTCCCCGCTGGGTTGATGACTTTCCACTTGGCCCGGTGAGAGTTGCTGGCCAACACGCACTCATCATCTTTATAAATGGTAATCTGAAAGAGTTGTGATAAAGACGCAGCACAGATTTACGATAAGTCTACACCTAAATAGGGTGTAATACGGCATACAGAACAGGCGTATACCTCTATCTGACGATAATCGCAGATGGCTTTAACAGGGATGGAGGATCTCACGGGGCTGTCGGGGTTCCTGGGCCTGAGCTGCACGATATTCTTGGCCCTGCCCACTAACCCAGCAACAGTGCTGCGGTACTGAAGGAGCTGCTCTTTCTCATCCTAGAGACAAACCAGAAATCAATTGTTGTTTCCTTTACTTTTGTTTGCAGATACCTCCACATGCACACACGCTTCATATCAGTTACCATTGACTCCTGAATGAGGTCCTCCAGCCTGTGCAGGCTGCTTGTTCGATCACAGCTGTATTTTCTCTGAATGGCGTCTTGCAGGCTCTTAAGGTAGTCCATGGACTCTTTGGCATCACTGAAAAACTGCACAGGGGAAAAAAGTGACAAATTGTACCCGACAAAAGAAATGCACTATTGACCGAAACATGACAGCCACTAACCTCAAAATAAACAGCATTCTCCTTAAGATGCTGTTCTACACAAGAGCAGAGCTGTAAAATCCAGCTCCACTGCGTCTGCATGGCAGCTCTGTATGCCTGGAGGAGACACAAGACACGGCATCCAGGTTTAACAGCTGGAAAACTACAAGATTACAAGACTTTCGCCGTCTATTAATCATTGTGGGAGCTGAATGCAGGGTGGAGACGTTACTCCTGCATTAAATTTTGAACTGTCATACTGACGGCAGAGCTGAGTACACATAAAACGGCTTACTTCAATGGTGAGCCTGGCTGGGTGGTTCTTGAGCATGAGGCGGTCTGCCTTGTCCTGCACAGACTTGATCACTTCCTCCTTTTCATCCAGTTCCCTCATCAGGTCCTGTATGAAACACATTAAGCTGATTATCTTTGGCATCCAGCTGTGGCAAAGGAACAGTCACTCCATCCTCTCACACAATCTCAAATCCTGTCTCACAATACAAAGTTAATCATTCAGGCAACAAAACACAAATCCCTTCACTGACATTACGGTTTAATTAAATAAAGGCCACTGTAATTTAGCCAAACCCACACAGCCGAAAACTGCCTGAACAAGCCCTTGTTGTTCTGTCAGCATGGAAGTTTTCACAGATTACGTTCCAGTTAATTCGAAAACAACTTGTCAGTGACTTACAGCATGGTAGTCTCTTTTCTTGGAGATGCTGCTGTTGCGATCACTCCAGTCGAAGGCAACCTCCTCTTCCTCCTTCTCATTCAGCCAGATGAGCTCCTGAGTTGCCTGCGACACAAAGTCATGCAGGCTTTCCAGGTGGCTTTGCCGCTCTCGAGAACAGCTCTGAAAGGAGCAGGCATTCATTAAAGTCAGACTACGAAGAGCACGTCAATCATATATAGAATTTACAGGAGCACAATTTTAGATCACTTACCAATAGCCGTTCATACTGCTTTTCCAGTTTATTCAGTTTGTCTGAATAAGTTAGTTTCAGGGGTAAGTTCATCTGAATCTGAGAAAGGAAAAGCATGTTTAGTTTCCTCTACCATTTAGGTCGCTGATGTTCTCCACTAAGATTATAAGCAAGGTGGACAGAAGCCTCAAAAAGCTTACCTCACTCAGTTTGGCATCTTTAAGACTCATTTGAAATTCTTCAATGGCTCTATGCACACTTTTGTGGTTCTCTAAATGCATTTCTACACTTGGCAAATCAGATCCCCACTCTGAACGATCCAGCTGCAACTTTAAAACAGTAAAAGAACAGAATAAGTAAAAAATTCAAATTTTGTGCACACTTATCTAAAGCCACACTACATTACACAACCCTGATCCCACAAAGTTGGAATTGTGAAACGTAAATAAAAACAGAATGACGTGTTTCTGAGGCCATGCAGTAGCATCCTTTGTGTTCACAAAGTGGTGAACCTCGCTCCATCCTGAACGACTGAGCCTTTCATGCTCCTTTCATACCCAATCATGAAGCTATCACCTGTTACTAATCAACCTGTTTACCTGTGGAGTGTTCCAAACAGGTGTTTTTGGAGCATTCTATCAAATTCAGAATAAACTGATTTTTACAAAAATCTATGAAGTTGAGAAGGTCAAACATTAAATATATTGTCTTTGTACTGTCAAAAAAGGTTAAGAAGTTATCACATCCTGTTATATTTATGTTTTGCACGAATCAGGGTCGTAAACAAACTGGTGGTGAGGACTCACCTGCATCTCTTCCACCCAGTTCAGGAGGTCCTGAACAAATTTCATGTTGACCTCCTCTTCTGTCATGTTGGGGTCTGCCAGCGAGGATTTCAGTAAGGGCTTGCGGATCTGCATGTGTTTCAAATGCCTGAGGCTGCCTGGGTCCATGCCGCCACCGCTCCCCATGTAGCTCTGGACTGAAGCGGGCTGCAGGCCGGGGGTCAAGGCAGGGGTCAAGGACGGGGTGAGGCACGGTGTAAGGCTAGAGGTGAATGTGGACCCAGGGGAGCCTAACCCCCCTGGGGTGAGTGCAGGAGTAAGGGCTGGTGTTAGGCTTGTGTTGATGTTCTGCGAGAAGCCAGAGTTCAGGCTTTGCGTGATGCCTGAGATCATCATTTTGGTTTGCTCTGTTGTCAGGGTGCGACCTTTGCTGTACACAGAGGAACACTCGGCTCTCAGGGTTAGGAGGTCATCCCGGAGTTTGGATACCCTGTGATCAAGAAGGAACGACAACACGAGATGTCTTAATGCATGAGAAAATTCTGCATGTTATTCATGCAAGAGGATATAATCTCTACCTTTGGACCAGTTGATCTGCAAAGGGAAACTTCCCGTCCAGAAGAATCTGGATGTCCACCACTTGTTGCCTGAGGATATTCTCACACTCCAAAAGGTAGCCGGCGATCTCAGCTTCATTTAGGAACTGAATACCAGACTCCAGACGTTTTGCATCCTTTGCGGAGGAAAAGACAAAACTCAACACAAAGACTGCATGCTCTGAGCCATTTTAACGTCACTTGCATTAGGTCAAACAGAGATTGCACAAAACTCACAGACTGTAGGGCCGTTCTTGCCAGCGCCAGCTTGTCCTCTCCGTTAACACAGTCCCGCTGGACCCTGTTGGCAATCTGCTGCAACATCTCCAGCCTGCAGACACAAAAAGATAAGAAACAGTTAGTTTATCGCCGTTATCGCGTGGATAAAAATAAATGCACACCGGAAGCTCACCTGGATCCATAGGCAATGCTGTTATTGAGAAAGACTGAGCTGTTAATGTGTAAAGGCTCGGTGAGGATGGTGTCACTGGAGCCATAACTGTTGAAGCTGCTGTTGCTAGCAGACGAGATCCCGCTAAAATAGGCCATTTTACTTTACATGGCAAAACGCTGCTGCTATTCCCAGCCACTCAAATAGTCACCGTTACATTTCCCCTCCCTACCATCCCTCTGAAAGGAGGCCAGCCTCGAGCATTGCAGACCGAACTGATGGAGCTGCTTTCAGCGTGCTCGTATTTATAGCTGCGCAGCCAGGTGAGGAGCGTGTAAAATGAATCCCACCCTGTATTGTGCTGCCCTTGGGGGATGAAAATGAAATAGCAGGTTGAGACAGTGCACCTTTGTAAGAGCTGAGACTGTATAAAGTGCTGCCAACCTGCCATAATTGCTGTTTCTGCCAGTTTTCACCACACCCAACATTAATGCTGTAAATATGCTGTGTTTATAGACCGTGAAGACAGGAATGAAGATGTAAACATGTCTGAACTATTGTCAACAGAGAACGTCCAAGTCCAAAAGAAGAAGTCTGAGTTGCCATAGCAATAAGATCTACTGCAAACAAACACCGATGAGGACAGAGCATCAGATAGAGCTCAAAGATTTGACTGAGCTTGCCATAAGAAAACTCTATCATACCTCGGAAAATATCTCCACTGAGCATCACATGACATATAATGTGCATCTTTCTCTTTTGTCTCACGTTTCTGACTTTTTAAAGTAACTACATACTCGATCTGTCATGATTCTGTTCCTGAACTGCAGAACATAACAGCCCCTCCTTATTTTTCCATTATTTCATGAAACAAGATTCACTTATTCGCGGTAAATAAACTCCAGCTCATTCAGAGAGCCTATTACCTCTTATCTTAACGGCATTATTAATATACTTCGTACTGTTATTAAATCTATGACTGGCTTTGCTCCACCCACGGCGTTGACAGACTCAATGGATAATGACAACGCGTCCCTCAGATCATCAAGTAAAGGTCTCCTCACTGTAACTACAATAAAATCTAATCAGCTCGTTTGGGCCTTCAGTCGTTATGATTCTGCTCTCTGGAATTCTCTTCCACGTGAGCTAAGATCTGCTACAACAACCTGTTGTCTTTTAAAGGCAAATGAAAAACATTTGAATTATATTCATTTGCATTTTTTGCAGGCTTTAAGTGAGGTGTGGTTAACTGTTAAAACTTTTTATATTAGAATCAATATTATTATTATTATTCCCTTTTTTAACAATAATAATAACTTCTTAATATAGTCCTTTATATTGTAATATATCCTTATCTAATATGTTTTTGTCATGTACGCCCGTCATATGACATGCATGAGATAAATAAACGTATTAATAAACAAATAGCTCAATCATCTGTCAACGCGGAACAAAACTGCGCCTTATCAGATGCAAACAGTGCACTTTGGCTGCAGTAAATCTGATCAAGATATATCGTGTAGCTCAAAAATATGTTGATAGAGCTAACAGTACAGTGTGCCACGCTTCAGTGAGGGGATTTTTACTTTAATAAGGAAAACCAAAGTCTGACATAAACACTGACCCTCAGTGTTCGGTTTCAGCAGAGACATTAGCAGACTTGCAATATGATGCTGGAGCACTCCGCCTGCACCAACCTCAGAAGATATTTTGCTGATTCATGTGGCATATTTGCTCCTTTGTCTGTATACTGTATGAAAAGCTTGTCACTGAGAAAAGCGGTGTATGACCACAGTATTTCTTACTTTAAATCCTTGTATGTTGCCGCAAACACTCACACATTCTGTCATATCAAAGACCAGCTGCAAGTCTTTTAAATAGTGATGGTGACTTTTGGCTGACATGCAACCTATAATATTAGGTTGTAAAGGCAAGACAAAGTATTAATACTCTCAGTGGCTGCACCTACCTTTCCACCTCAGGCCTCAGGCTCTTCTCTCTCTCCAGCATGGCAACAATTAATTTACCCCATTCCTTCTCCACGTCATTGGGGTGATGACCCTGGGGTAGCTGAATACGTCCAAACTCGATCCACATCTGTCAGGTGCAGCACAAACACAGACTTGTCATCACTACAGTGTATAAGGCTACGAACATCAAAGCAGCAAGCTCTTGTGTTCTGCAATTGCATACCTCAAGCATCGTATAGAGAGTTTTGATTTTTGTCTTCTCGTTCTCTTTCAGCGGGATTTCGTGTTCTTTAAACTGCAGATACTGTGTATAAAGTGCCTGTAAAAGAAAGCAGAGATTTCAATACAATGCACCATAAAGCATCAGTAGAGATATTAACCAGGATGCATATGTGATGCATAAAAGTGCTTCATAGATAAAAGCAATCGACTTCTTGCAGCAAATGGATGCTGCTGCTTTCTCATATGCGTCAATATCACTTTAAGTCTCAGTTACATCAGTTAGACTCTGCATGTGGACAATCTGAAGCAGACAGTTGCCCTTCACCTAACTGACACTATATGTAGATTCTAGGCAACTCATGCGCAATAAAGCTAATAATAAAATACCTTGATTTCCACAGGGTTGTTGGGGAATGATCTATCTGACATTATGGCCACATTGTGTTTGATCCACTGGCTGAGGTATTTGATCATGTTCTGGTACTCCACCCATTTGATATCAACATCCTGTTCGGAGAAAAAGGATCATCAGCCATTCAGCATTTCTCAGCACTTGGATCGGGTGGAGGTACTGGTGGAACATTGTCGTCTTACATTAGGATTGATTCCATCGACACCGTCAGGTACTTTGGGGAAGGCATCATACAGTGTTGAGACGTATGTGATGACAGATTTTTCATCCGGAGACTGAACGTCTACGTCTGATGAGGGAAGCAAAAGTCAAGGGGTCACAAATACAAAAGCATGACAATGAGCTAAAAAGGTGTTCAAAAACTGGTTTCCTGAGTCAAATCAGCAGGTGACAGTGTGTGTGGCTCTTACCCTCGGGGTCCAGGAGTCTGGCCACCCCCAGCTGCTCAGCTACACAAAACGCATGCTCCAGATTCGATCGGTTGGTCTGTGACGACACGCGGCTCATGTCAACCATGTCCGGCCTGCAGAAAGAGAGACCAGTAAGGCACGTAAAACAAAGCCAAGAAGACATAGCTTTGCTGCAGCTCCTCTGATATTACAGTACCTGTATTTATGAATGATGGCGTTAAACAGCCTCCCATCCCTCCAGGAGGTGGTGAAGTTATCACATCGTACGCCCACATAGCCCTCTGTCATCTGCTTGGACCAGAGCAGCAGCCTCTCCTTGGCTGTCATGTCCTCGGACTCCCCCGTCACGTGGATCTCCGAGATCTGTCGCGAGGACAAGTACGAGACGTGAAATTCAAGATGCGCCGACTTTAAAACGTGCAGTGGTGGATTTGTGAATGAAAACCACGCGAGATCAAGAGTGGTAACAATAACAGCAACACCTCGAAATATGCAATCAACATAACAAAACCACAAACCACGGCCTTAAAAATACATCATCTAACACCTCTATGCCTGAGCAAAGATTTCACGAGGTTAGTATTCATTGTACAGTGAAAAGATGGATTTCCTTTCATAACACAAAGGACTAGTGGGGGTAATGGGTTAACACTTTTTTCATCTGGTTCACTGACAGTTCTGTACGCACTTTAAACAAGGAAAAAGAAAAAGTGTGAGACAGAGTTGTGTAATAAATAGCTTTACAGCATGTCACACTGATGATTACGGTGACCTTAATTAAAGTGTTAAAGCATATTTGTGACATCTGAACTAGAGTTTCTATCAATCAAACCACAAACAGTAACACCAATTCAAGCCTGAGTAGGCTTCGTTTTGCTGCAACACGCATCCCAAATGACCAAAATTACGGAAACACGGCATCATGAAATCATTCTGCTGGAAGGCACACGGAACATGGCTTGAACAGCTTGTTTCTATTTTCCAAATGACAGAAAATGTTACGTCACAGCTTGGTCAAAAACCAAGAAGAGAGAGAGGGAGAGCAGATTTTACAAGACGAACTTCAACCAATCAATCAGCCAAACAGTCAATCAATCTCTACTGTGCCCTGAGGGGGAATCTGAAGCCAGGTGCCATCATCAATCATAAAAACAAGTGAAGAGTAGAAACGGTAACGACACATCCACAGCACACTGTATAACTTACAATGCCTGAAACGTTTCTACAATCCAGACAAAGTATGACAGGAGATTAGCAAAGGCTGATTCTGTCCTTTTAGTCCAGCTGGAGCCATAAACTAAGGATGACCTGGCCTTCTTCAGAACATGCTCAGAGTAAAGGCTAATAGCTGAATTATACTGGACTCTTTGACAAGCCTGTGAGTCTGAACAGACTGAGTGCAAAAGTCATCATGGATCCTCAAATATTAAGTAGTTGAAGTTATTAGAGTTGATTTTTCTAAGAAAATAAAGACACTGTGGTTTCACACATTTTACATTTCACACATTAGATACAAAACCCAATTTGCTGTCAGTGACTGTCCCGACATGTTTGGGATGTGAGTGATTTGCTGCGTAACAGCTGATGTTGGATGAGGTAGAGACTGAAATCAACAATCATGTGCTTTGCCTGTTAAGATGCAGAAGAAGTAGTGACTGTTGGTACAATGATACAAAACCTTTAACTACAGCACCGCAGCCCAGTTGCTGCTCCTGCAAAAGACTGACAGTCACTGAATCACCAGCAGATTTTTAAAATGTGCCGCTTTTCACACAAACGCTGGCAGCCATTAAGGTTCAAAATACGAAGAAGAGGGCACCAACAGCAGCCCTGCGAGAAAGCAGTAGTCTTAAGGATTAATAGCATTTGCTTTCACACACCTCAGCCTCCTAATGACCCACTGTAATCGCTATCATATCAAACATGACCAGCTGTCCTAGTGAATTCTCTAATTAAGATAATTCATAAAATAAGACATAATTTAAAGGCCCACCAATAAAACTGAAAAACACAGGATGAGAGCCTTTCTTTGGCCAACTGTTGAGTGAACTGCTGATGTCAGTGGCAACACACTGTTCCTGTCTGTACTGCACAGACACGCAGATGAGCAGCATAAATATCTTAACACAGGTTTCACGTGAATCTGATTATGCTGCCTCAGTACAGTCATTTTCTATACAGGTGATGTCTGTGGAGTAGTTCTACAGCTGCATGAAGAATGACTGAATACTGACAAAGAGGCAGCACAATGATGTCATAACACTTGACAAACAATGTACCATGCTGACTTTATTTCAGCGTATATATTCCACGTAGCACTTAACTGCCATGATCCAAACACAAGACCTGCAGTGTGGAAGTTTATACCACAATCAAACCCCTTATTAATCTATGATGAATCATTGCCCTAATGGTTATAAATAACACGTTGTAAGTTTACCTCGTGTTGGGTGGATATACATTTGGCAGGAGGTAGAAGACGTTCCACGTAACCAGAGCAGGTGTAGGCCCTCCGTCTCCTCCTCCTGTGTGCTTGAGAGTCCCATATAATCTTGGCAAACGTTTCCTCGCTGCCGGGTCTGTCATTACCCCTCAGAGTCCGCAGCATGTGCTCCACTGCTCCAAAGCTAACCGCCCTCCTCAGCTGCCGCTGAAGCAGCCTCTTCACAAGCAGCCCTTCCTTAGCTGGGGCACCCCTGGAAGTTGTGTTGATGCCATGGAGCTTTGCTTCTACAGTGGATATGCTTCTGTCAGCGTCCGTCTGCTCTGCGGTGAACCTTCCCGGCCTGTAAGCCAACCTCTTCCTGACAGATTGATTACAGGGATCTCTGAGGATTAAAACTGGTACCTCTCCAACATAGACACCTCTGCTGATGCTTTCTTGCCTGGATAGATGTGTCTCCACCTCTGATGGTTTATCCAGCTCTGCTCGGGACGCCCCCGTGTTCCCATCTGGACCATGTCGAGGCTCTGTGCTACTGCATATTGCCTCGCTTGTAACGGCCTCACTTCCAGAAGCCCTGAGAGATCCAGCGGGCTGAAAACCTTCTGATTTCCTCTTCTTCCTCTGAAAATAGCGGCGACCTTTGAGCTCTTTAGAATCGGGATTCAGTGGAGCTTTCCTGGGGTCAACATAGCATTCCTCTTTAGGGCCTCGAACACAGCCACAGACATTTCCCATGACTGACAGTCACGCAGTCTCTTACCCATTGACAGAGCTGAACTCCCAACAGCGAGCTGTTTTCAGGCAAAGTATCCTGTGAGCCCCGCTTGATCTGAAGAGCCACTATCTGTCCCAGTGACAGAAAGTCATTTTCACTCAGTGTAGCTCGCACACAATAAGCAGTGGCAGACAACCCGGCAGCCAGAGATAAAGCTCCACTCAGAGCAGAGTTGACTTTTTCCTTTCATTGACGCTCAGAGTCTCAGCTGAGAGCTGGTCAGCCTCTCTCTCTCTCTCTCTCTCTCTCTCACTGCATTTCTCTCTTGCTTGCATGCTCTGTCTTAGGTCTCTCCTCTGACACTGGAATCCTTTCTGACCTTTGAAACATTTCTCTGGCTTCACTAATCCAGTACAAACGCCATAAATGTACACACCGACGTGGCCCTCGTGCTTATGTAGCCCTCAGCTTGGCGAGAATGAAAAAGACTTGCAGACAGACCTGTTTGGGGCTGGCTAGTCTGCTTCGTCTGCACACTAAACATGCACACGTCACAGCCACCTCTTAGGTTTCCTAACATTTGTGCCTGTAATGAGGGTGAAGGGAGGACAAGGGATGGCCACCCATTATGCTGTGAGAAACTTTGGCTCAGCAAGTTTGGCTGCATGAACCAGAGCAGAGTCCCAGCCAGTCAGAAAGGCTTTGAAACACAGAACAGCGTAGGTCATCGAGAGCAGCAGAAGCAGAGGCAAATCCGAGCTGGACAACAAACTGCTTTCACTTTGTCTATTAATCAAGCCACGTACAATGCAGAGCCAGAGGTGGGGCTTAAGTCCAATGGTTTAAACAAACACTATTATCTGAGCAGATCACCACCACCGCAGTTCACAAGGGGGCAAATGCTCTGACCAGGAAGTGATTCACCATATAAAACCACTGCAACAACTGTAAGATAACATGGGCTGACAGAGTGTGGAGCAAGCCCGCTGTGGAGGAATCTACCAGTAGAGGAGAAATAAGTAGTGTGTGAAAGAGTAAATATAATGCCGCCACGCGGCTCAACTAAAAATAACAGTGTGCCACTGTGAGTGTACAATACTTGAACACCAATGAAGTTTCCCCTTAAGGTCAAAGTCACCTGACAGCCAACACAGCTCAAACTACAGTGTGCTGATTACTTCAGCTGCTACTTATGGCCAGCTTATGGTCAAACTATCAAATACAGCCATGATTGCTTACAGTAGAATTATGTTTATAGCTTTTATATGACTTATATGGCCTTTCTTGGGAACACCTGACAGCTACACTAAAATACACATTACACTCTAGTGTCCTCCACACTGTGCTCCATGTGAAAATACAGCCATTGTGAAGAACACAATAACAGCAGCAGCTTCGTGTAATGAAATCAACTTCTTATCTGCACGGACATGATCAAACACTGGACTGTTTCTGAAACACCTGAACAAAACGTCGGCAGTGAGACAAGCTATGAGGTAGAGGGTTGAAGTCAAACACAACAGGTCACACACACTGTCAGTTCCCTCAGTTTATATCAGCTATTAAAAAAAATAGCCTGCAGCCATAAGAAAAGCATGTCCCCAGAACAACCCTCTCCTTTAGACAGAGGCTGATCCTGGATACTTGTGGCAAAGCCAATAACATGCAGCAGGTAATCTAAAAACAATGTTGTGCTATGGCATGTCAATCTGCTGTCAGTCGTGCTTACACAATAAAAGCAAAGGTGGATCCAATGACTGAAGCGCAGCATTTTATCTTGAAGTGGCCTGCTCTGCTTCCAAATCAAGAAGAAACAGGCCCAGTGCTGCTGGATCAACTGCTGCAGGGCTTGCGTGAGACTGACGGCAGCAGGTGTTGGCATCGCCACCGACGCTACCTGTCAGCGAGTTTGAGTCCAGGAGTCCAATTATATTAACTACTTTATCCCTCATTATTTCACTGAGGGCATTAGTCACACGGGTACACTCTTCTTTCAAAACAAAAAGTCAAGCTGCACAATATCACAATATTCCTGTCCCTAACCAACAACTGAGTCATGCAGCCAAGCCAAAGATATTAATAATCCAATGCAGCACAGTCAGAGAGGGAGGAGAAAGGAGTGAGCGTGAGTGAGAAGTGGCTGAAGTATGATATTTGCACATGCTGTTGGATTGGGACAGGCACTGTAATACTTAGGTGGACACCTGGATTCTTCTGGCACGCACACGCAGATTCACCCACTTGACATTTGTGTCACTCCAGCAATAAAATGGTAAGTATTCCCAGAGAGATAACATTTTTGAGAAGATTCAGGGGGGGAATATACACTCAGCCTAGAGCACAAAAAGTCTGGAAAACCATTACAACTCTCCAAATGGAAAGTGTAATTGTACACTAATGTCTGGTTGTACTGATTTGTGCAAATATGTGCACAAGGCAATGCTACAGATGGTTTGTGGTGTAAAAACGCTGTGGGCCAAGTAGAATGTGGTTTAAATCTCATGTATTACACGGACACAACACACTTTCAAGTCACTTTCACCTGTATTCAAATTCAACACATGCTGTGAATACCTAGACTTTTCTGCTACACACACATATCTGACGTTAACTTGTCCCGTTACAACTCCAGCAGAATCAAACATGAACCAAAGCGAGCACGGCACATCAGATACGACACGAGAATCTTCAACGAGTAAGACAGCAAGCAGTCAGCATGATGTATGCTGCACAACTTTGACACCTTGTGGTCAAAAGCAGAAACATCCATTGGGTGGGTGTGGGTGTGAACTCATTTTAAAAGCATTAATCTGGAGGGCATTTGACACGCTATTACACAACTCAGTCCCAAAACATGCCAGCATTTCTGCTGCGTTGAAATAAAGGAAGCCCTGTTGAAAATCCTCTGCATTAAAATGTCTAAAATCTAATCAGCACAGAGCAGGATGTAAAGATAAATGCAAGAATAAAATGAACAGTCTTCATCAGTGTGAACTCATCAGCTACATGTAACACAAAGCGATGAAAAAGCATAAGAATAACCAAACCACAAGATGAAAGCACTGACCTGAAAGTGCAGAATTATGGTCCAGATCAATCCCAGGGTCAGTTTCGGGTTACCGTCTGTGATGTCGTCATTCCTGATATTTACAAGTTTGACCTAAGGACAGGAAACACTTGATTATTTCTAAGTGTCAAAACCCTGCTCCTGAGCTTCTAAACACATTCCTTTTGTGTATTAATTGAGTATAAAACGTGAGTGTAAGTGTGTTTTGCTTATTTTGACTCATATGCGTGTCATTTATCAGGCACCACAAGGTGGCACAATAGTCATTATGTGAAGCCAGGGAACACTGTTACTGTAGGTCTGAGCCAGAGAGAAAGAATGAATGCTTGCTACTAATTAAATGCTACAAAACCTGCCAGGTCTGTTTTATCCACCACAGATCAGAGTGAAAAACGACGTGTGATTAACGAATTCACAAACAACATGAATCAAAAAATACATTCTTGCTTTAATGCAGCTATAATCCAGACAGCAGGCTGATCATCTGTAATAACTGTAATCAATAAGCTGCAGGGGGAGATTTAAGGAAGTTTAAGCAGTGAGACTGCTTTGCATTTAATGACCTCAGAAGATGCGTGCACGTGTCTGGGATGTTCTGTAGCTAAAACAACACAAAAACTCATTTGTGACCCCTCTATGAATCCTTTGTCTCAAGCCTTACGTCACATCTGGCTACAGCTCAGCAAGGCTGTGTTCTTCATCACATCCTGACTGTGGTGGGGGAGGGGAGGGCAATCATAGCTCTTTGAAACCCCACTGATGGGAGACGTAGTCAGCCCCCCTTAAATGCTGCTATTACCATTTGTGGCAGTTTGACTGTGATTTTCTTAAAGAAAGATGGAAAAATGTCCAACAGCGTGCAGTGCTGGAGAACGGGCAGCGTTGAAGTAATCACCGCTGAGTGGGGCAGTCCCAGTTCAATTACATGTGCGCCTTTGCTTGCATCCGTTAATGGTCGAATCTCTCACAATATGATGCAACTACCCGTTACTACCCTGTGTCAAGGTGTTAAAATTCCTAATTGATTATGTGGACTTTAAGATGGAGACTGCTATGAGAGGACAAGACAGTCCGAAAATTTCGTTAGAGAATGTATTCAGATCGATCCGTACCTGCCGCCTCTTTAAATAATCCAGTGCTATTTGTACATTCTGGAGCCTGTGGAAGCGCATCCTCCCTCTCTCCCGAGGCTGTGGACATAAAGAGGGAAGAGCGGGCATGGATGGTCATCAGGTTCTTCTCAACATCAGGAGGACAGATTTTAAAAAATGATTAGTAGCATGGAGGACACAGGACATGCTTCCGGGTTCTTACCCACTGATCTGGTGAGGTAAAGGCTTAAAAGAACACACAAAAAAACTCTCCCAACAACAAGTGTAGTCATTTCTGCAGGCCCACTAAAAATCAGTGCATAAACAGAACATTTTCCACCATATGCATTACTAGAAATGTGCTCTTACCACATAATAACAGACCCAGTAACCCTGCTGGCTAACACGCTCCAAGAGCTAAAGTGTACATAAAACACATGTATATATTTGGCTTGCTGTGCGGTCGACACTAAATGTAAATTTTAACAACTATAGCAAAATGCTGCACTGTTCGAGCAAGTATCCAATCTCTTGTGGCGAATGCACGTGGACAGTGAGGGGCCACAGCATGAGGTAATGAAATGGAAAATGCATTGGAGCCACGGTGCAGCAGCAGCAGCAGCAGCAGCAGCTGCAAAAGGCTTGCGCCGCATTCAGCCACAATTCTTAGTTGGTAATAGCTGAGAGAAGAATCCAGCTCATCTCAGTAGCAAAGCGACAACATTTATTAAACCCGCCTCCTGCGACTTTCATTCAGTGAATCTCATTCACCTATGAAGCCTCCTGAGGCTTCAAAATAGCAGACTACCCATCAGCAGCAGATGAAAAATGTCCTGATGCTTACATAGGATTGTTTGATTGTGCAGCTCAATGATGGGAAAAGCCAGTGAAATGGATATAAAGACCCAGGCTTCATGGCCAGTTCCTTAATAATTTATTGCATCGTTTTAATGCTTATTAGCTTGTGTCTGTTTTGTCTCGCATGTATGTTCAAAAAGACAATCTGAACATGAAAGTCCCTGGGTCTTTAGATCATGTGCACATTTCTCTACATCATCAGTATCTGGTCATGTAAAACGATTCAGATATTATTTCCTGATCAAAGGAGGTGGCATTATGAAACACAATGTGGCACAGACAAGACAAATTTAGCAAAACTGGGGAAAGGGAAACAATGCTCTATCATAGAAGAACTATACGCATAGAAGTAATTATGCAAGACTACAAAAAGACAAATCATACAGTGGGATTGGTTCTACACTCCTGTTAACTGGCCACAACACGCTCTGAATTAGTTTGTTAAAAGGGGGTGGGGAGGGGGCGAGCCACACGTACCCCCTTATCATCATCCACCGTGTCTCCATGCTGCTCAACTGCACATGCTTCTGTCCCACTCACCAACCGCAATGTCTTCAGAAAATCACGCTCCCTTGGCTTATCACCGAAAAGGCAACACATGGGGGAGAAAGGAAGACATGGACACACGTGGTGGCCAAATCAAAGGACGTCAGACAATGGACAGAAACCAATAAAGGGGGAAGGAGAACAGAAGAGGGGGAAAGTAGAAGGGAAAGAGGATGTAAACAGAAAATAGATAGCCACTTAGAGGATGAAAGTTAGTCACAAAGGAGAGGGAGTAACTGCTGGGGCTCCTCACACAGGAACACATGCAGTTTTAATACAGTAAGGGACATCACAGCATGGTAACATCATGGAGCTCAGGACTGTACAAAGACTGTATTACCATACTTCAATATAAGATGAAAGAATGACATGTTAACAGAGAAATGAAATAATACTGCAGATAGCCTGCATGCAGCACTTCAATTAGACACTGTCTGAGGCCAAAGTACCACAGCTACTCTGCAGCTACGTGCTCTATGTGTGAGGGATTGGACACAAATATATAGTGAACTATACAAAAAAATGCCTTAAACTGATCTAACGAGGCCACAAAGACTGAGAGCATGAGAAATCTGTTTGGTTAAAATAGCATGTGATTTAGACATTGTTTACACTTACTCAATTTTGCATTACAGTTTGCAAAAAATATGGACCATCAAGGAGCTATCCTTACTGTATTTCACTACTTTGTTTCTTTCTGCATGTCTAAAAATACATTAGGCTATTCTGCAAAGGTGCAGCTTAATTTCCACAATCTTTATTTGAACTTATTGGTTGAATAGCAGCGGCAGAGTAACATCCACACATGTAAACGATCAAGTTTCCCGGTCATTCCAAGTCCTGACAGAGTTGATTATACAGTGTCACAGTGAACACTCCAGTTCTGTTGTAATCATCATAACAGTCTGGCTTCCTGTACTTATAAGAAATACTGCTCAAGGTTGTAATATTCCTCCTTATCACAATGCAGTTTTATAGAAATCATGCCACATCTTCACGCTGGCTATGTGTCCAGTGCGGTAACGTTTGCATTAATAACTGGAAAAATGTCATTCTCAATAAGAGCAAGGAGAGCTCTGCCTGCAATAATCTCTCCTCCAACAACAGACAGACCAGAAGCAGACTTTCTTTTTTTTTAAAGCATTTAAATAAAAACTGATGGATCTAACATCAATGTTATTTAATTGTTTCTTGTTTAATGTCCTGCTTTTAAACCTTTTTTCATCATTTTTATTTTCTTCTTGCCGCTATTGATTTGTGACAAATTTGATAGCTTCTATTGTCTGTAGTCATTTCACTTATTTCCTGACCTTTGAATCTGGCTTATTTTGTCTTCTCTGGTTTTATTGATGGTGTGTGACTTTAAAATGTTGTTAATTCTTATTGATGCTTTTGTGCGGGCCACAGGAAGACTAGTGACCACTCTGTGGAAGCTACTGGGGGTCCAACTAAAGAATATAAATAAAGGAAGCCCTGGGCAGTTAGTGCGTTAAAAAGGCAAGTTAGCAAGTTAAACTTTGTTAATGACTAAGTATTGCCTTGTTACTTGTTTCCTACTTGCCAGCTTTTCCTTATATGCTTACATTTTGTAGACTGAAAGACAACAATCTTTTCCAGGTAATCAGCGTATTTAAGTATATCAAGTACATTGCTACTTGTGCACAACTACTACGACTGTGGCACAAAGCGCCCCATCCCTGACTGCATCCAAAAAAACACCCTCTTTCATATTACTTACAGCCAGTAGCACAGCACAACTAATCACTTGAGAGCACATCAGTGAGTTTCACAGATAACCCAGAAAGGATGAGGAAAAGACACACAAAAAAGGATCTTTTCATATGTCTGAAATCTGCATACAATTCAAACAAAAATGTGACTGCATGTGTGGTTTTTGATGTGAGCAAAATCACAGCAGGTCTGATTACAGACCATCAAATCCCAGGATTCCCTCCCACTATCAGTTACGCAAGTGAGAGGGAGGAAGGGCGACTGCATCAGTCATGCAGAGGTGTGACAGATTGCTCTATGGGAAGGCGAATGGATTTTTTTCTCTCCTTATTGGTGTCTTATGACAATCTGAATGCTTTGTGATTTCATAAGACTGCTCTTAAAGGAGGATCAAAAAACTCCCGCAAATCCACACTCACCAAAACGTCATCAGTGTTTCAAAACGTAGTTATTCTTGTTCTCTTAAAAAAAAACTGACCATGAAAACTAAAATAAGAGAAAAACTTTAACTCACCAATGTGTCTCCAGACAAAACCTCCAGCAGTGAGATCAGGTTATGTCCATCTCGTAAGTCTTCATACAGGTCATTTATATGCTTCCGTACCTACAGACATGATGAGGACAGCAAAATGTGAGCAAACAGCAGATATCATATTGTTATTACACGACTGTTCATTGATAGCTATTCATTACACCATTAGAGTTACACAGTTAGCGCATATCAAATCAAACGCCCTTTGACTGCAGTCGTTGAATAAAAACAGTCTAAATTTCTAAATAAGAGATCTTATCAGGAACAATGATCCCACGTTCTGACACCTGGCATAACCACAACTCAACCATTGGTGGCAATGGTATTGCTATTCCTCATAGCATTCAATCAACTTGCTCAACGTCAGTTCAATCCTAGTTTTGGAAAAACCTGTTTTAGTCCACATTTAACATCTTTCTACACCAAAATATAGTTGAGACTGATGCGATCCAACATCAATATCAGGCGGTGATACGGAATTCGTAATTCACTCATCGGATATTGGACTGACACAGACACCTGTTTGTATGTGGAGCCAACTTAATGTACAGTTCAACTAAATTGCTTTTTACATTCCAATTTCACGCGTTTTTGTATATTTTATGCTCTTTCAATAAGAAGTGCAGTGTGGTTTACTACAGTCTCATGTAACCTGAGATATAATACCAACAACAACAATAATAATGATAATAATAATAATAATTTTTTTAAAAAAGCTCTGGTATTGGTATCACAATCCGTATCAGCAGATATCCAAATTCAGACACTGAAATCAGATCCAAACTGAAAAAAGTGGGTTGGTGCATCTCTACAGTGACATGAATGTCTCTGTTTGAGCAGGGCATCATTGTGACGCCTTATCTCAGCACTTGAGCGAGGCACTTAACAACTCTGGGCCGAGGCTTTCTCCTTCCAGCAGGCCCATCTCTCCTTCCTGTCCTAAATACCGCGCCTCTGAAATCACCCCTCTGCCCGCTGACCTGCTTTCACACAGGGCTTTCAGCACTGTAATCCCAGATAGCAGCCACAGCTGTGGAGCCAAAATAGACCTGCACCCTTATGTTATTGGGTCAGCAAAGCAGATCCCCAACTATTACTCAGCACCTGCAATTTCTCATGGCCCATGTGTGAGGCCTGCTGAAATCTGGCTGTCATAACATGAAATGAGATGCAAATGGTCCCATTAAACCATTAACTTGAGCTCAACAGGTTCCAACAACTACAGTACAGAGCAAACTGCTTTTATACACATGTTGCTGTTACTCTCTGCATCATCACTGCTTGTGTCATGTTTTACTCGAGTATGTTTGGGATAAATTATTCTCTCTTTCTTTCCTGCTTCTATCATGAAACAGCACTTCCTAAAGGCAAAGCTGGACCCAGCAGCTCCAGAGAGCCTCATGCCTTCTAATGATTTCCGTACTGGAAATACAGTATTCCTGTTTGGAAGCATTACACACAGATGAACCTAAGACCAGTTCATCAGCACTGATCCATGGGAACCCCCATCCCCATCAAGTAAGGACTGATCTAATTGACAGGACCTCAAATTGATCCTTCATGACAGATTTAAGACCTACACCACGCTTTGAAGATGATGATCAAAGAACAAAAAAACCCCTCAGGAGCAAAACAATAGAGACAACATGGCAGGAGACGAAACAGTGGCCCACCAGTCATGTAATAACAGTCTGTTGACACAGAGGCACTTCAATTGCTTTCATTTCTGGGGAGGATGGAGAAAAACGTTGCTGCTACACAGCTGCATTATCAGCAGTTTTAGCTTTTGAAGGACCAGAGCAGAGATTTTGTTTGAGTCCATCAAACAACACCAGATCAAGAGGCTACAGCCACACTAGCAGCTCTGTGACGCTGTACTTTTGAGCTAAATGCTAACAACGACAATGCTAACATGCTAATGTCATTTTGGTTTAGTATGTTAG
The DNA here is from genome assembly GCF_017976325.1 of Chelmon rostratus. Lineage (NCBI taxonomy): Eukaryota > Metazoa > Chordata > Actinopteri > Chaetodontiformes > Chaetodontidae > Chelmon > Chelmon rostratus. Next base: position 11,931,105 of record NC_055668.1, on the reverse strand, counting down.
CATTTGTGAATTAGCATAAAGCTATTAGGCTAATAGGGATGTCAGTTCTGCAGGTATTTGGGCATAAACCAAAGTATTGGAAAATTGAAAAGTCAGGGGATCATCAAAGTTATTACAATTCATCCTGACGGGGACAAAAAAGTCTGTACCAAATTTCAAGGGAAGGCATTCAGTGGCTGTTGAGACTGTCACTCAAAACCAAACCTGTCAACCTCATGGTGACGTCAGCGAAAAAGTCAGGAGATCATCTAAGTATACAGGATTCATCGTCTACATGAATGTCTGTTTAAAATGTTAAAATGGGTCAATCCATCCATTTGGTGTTGAGATAGACAAGTCAAACCTCTGACCTGCTGCAGAGACAGCAGGACCATGAATCTCTGTGCACAAGTTTAATGGTAATCCATCCGATAGTTGTTTCAGCTCAGGACCAAAGAGGGGGACCAACCTACTGACCAACTAAAACTACCATCGAGACACTTACCACTGCAAATTCCATATGCATCACACCACTGCTGTCCATTTTCCAAAGCACACAAGTAGCAATAAGTGACTCACTGTCATGTTTCATGCACTCTAATAACAGTGAAGAGATTAAATGAATGAATTCCCCTTAATTTATATATCACAGAACAACATGTTTATGCTGTACATAAAAGAACTGAGTGTGATTTCCAGTGACAGTTGAGATCCATGTACCACTGATGCATGAAGCCTATAGAGCATAGCATTACACATGAATCCCAGGTAGTGATTCATTTTCACAAAGGCATATTAGATGAGACATGCCAGCACTTGTCTCTCTGCTAAAGTGTTTCATTAAATTCCAGAGACAGATTAAACGCCACCGTAAGCGATTCAGATTCCTGAGTCAACAAAAGACAAGCTGTTGCTGCAGCTCAAACAGTGCAGTGAGACAGCAAATGTCATGCTAAATGACTTTTAACAAGCTTTTATAATGACTGGGTAGAATGTTTGCATGTTGGGACCTAACATGGAGAGTGGTAATTGTTATTACTGCCAATACTTCACGAATGGATTGTTTATGTTGGAGGAAAATGGTTTGCTGATTGCTGTGGAGGAAAAAAACGTCACAATTTTAACTATTATTTAGGCTTCCTCTGTTTTAATGAATGGAGTTTCCACAGGGATGCAGATGAATGATCAGTTGTCATGCACAGAAATGGTAACTTTGATGTGATAACAGAAAAATGGCACGCAGCTATCACACATTTGTTCTTACCTTCAGCAGATGCTGATTTATCCATTTTGTAAATGTCTTCTTCTGCACTCTGTCTCTCTCGTCTGTGGAAGAGAGGGAGAAAAGAAAAAGGTGAATAATCCTGTGAACTACAAAGCAATCGTCACAGAAGTGTTTGGGCAACACAAATCTCTTTTAAAGAAGGCTGTCATTAGCCAAGGCTACGTGTTTTCTGCTTTGTATACACCTGGTACACAGTCAGTTTTATTAGGTTCAATGGTAACTCACTTAAGTTTTGAATCATTTAGCAGTTCATTTCTGTATCTTAATCTTTTGCTTCCTGATGCACAGGCTCATGTGCAACGTTATTTTTGGATGTACAGTTTCAATGAAAGTGTAGAAAAGTAAGGATGTATGAAGACCAACGGTCCCCATTGCTAAAGAGCGGGATGTCATTTCCTGGAGGCTGAAATTACATCACTCTCTCCTGCATTCTCTTGACCACATTGTGTTTTTTTGTTTCCCATCACCATAGCAACCAGACTTCCTGCGGCCAGTGACATACGTGAAACCAGTCCGCAAAACTGAGGCAATTAAAAAAGAAAAGGGACCTGATTATAGACATTTTCCCCAAATCAGTTCCCTTCTAGTCGTAGCAGTAGTATAATAAAGAAAAGGAGAGACTACATTTGTGTCATCGTGTTTTCTCGTCAACAATATGCACAACTTGTACTTTTCGTTGCTGTGTTTTCCTTTAAGACTGTCCTCTCTCCCCTGTCAGAGCAGAGCAGGATTCAGGCCAGTCACCACAGCCGTGACTCATTTCACTGCTTCCACGTCTCCCGGTCTGCCAGACACAACTCCACTACACGATCCTCAGCAAACACCAAAAAACTCCCACTCATAATCAATACATGAACAACGATCGGCCGGCTAGATCACGTGTGCTCCACTGCTCCGTTCCGATGTGCTCCTGAACTTTGGCCACGGCAGTAACAACACAGATAACTGCCTCCCTTTTATAATCCTCAGTGCAGATTACAAAATATGTTTCGCTCAAGGATATCTTACCGAGTATTAGCAATGAGCATGCACAGACATGACTGATCTTTGAGGAAGCAGGAAGGTTTATACTGACCCATGCAGCACATTAGAGTCACCAGGTGAGCTCTCTGCTCCCTCTCGCTCCTAAGCATGAACTTCATCCTCTGCTGCAGCTCCCGAGGGCTGTCGACAGGGTCGCGGTTCAGGTAGACGGATGCCATGTGGATAAGCGACTGAAGAAGCAAGTAACAGTCTCCCTCTTCTTGCCTGCCTGCCTGCCTGCCTGCCTACAAGCGTCTAAGGCAGCAGTGACTCCCCTTCTCATCAAGCATCCAGAGCGAGTCCTGTCAGGTTTTCCAGGGCTGCTCACTATTTTGAGTTTCCACGCGGTTTAGTGTTTATCTAGCAGCAGCACTCCAAACCACAGAACAAATCAGTGTTTCTTAGTCTTTCAAAAAAAGGAAAAAAAAAGCAGAAAAGTTCCTTGTCAAGATGTTTCCAGGTGGTTCCAGCTTACTATGGCAGGAAACAGTAAGTTTATTTAAGCTGCAATTTAAGAGCATTGTACCATCATTTCTGAATACAGAATGCGCCACTTTGCTATTGCAAAGATCTTAGCAAATAAATCTTGAGCAATATAAACATGTCCAACCATGGACCTTAACTTTCAAGGGTGTAAACGTCTCCAGATAATCATCTCGGTATTCTTCAGCTGCCAAGACTAACCACAATGTTTTCATCAGCAGAAACAACTGAGAACACATCCAGACAAACAAAGATTAACGCCCATGTCATGATACGAGACCGGCGACAAGCTATATTTCCATGGAAGTTGTTGTTCAGAGTTCAAAGTGGCAGTTTACATGTGTTTTCATTTTATAATGAGCCATTGCAGTAGAGGGCATATAAGGCAATAGAGAAAATGAAAGTGCTCTTGTCCTAAGATATGGGACTTCAGTGAAGCACATTTTAAATCACGTTCAAGGTTACAGTAATGTCCTCCAGCCACTCTGCCATAATAAGGGACAAACTACTCTCAGTGTACATAATATGCATGTAGGCTTAACAGATTATTACTACATTACATTATTTCATCTAAATGACGTTATGTTCCATGCATTTGACTTTCGTGGCATAAAAAGCTGACATTGTTCATTCTTGAGGCTTTTGGTTGACGATAAAGCGAGAAGCATGCCTTTCCAGGATAACAGGGGTACCTTAAGAGCCCTGTCACTGTACTCTCTGCAGATTCTTACATTTAGTTCATCTAAAAATAGTGCATGTGTAAAGGCTGCTGAGAATTGGAAAGTGGGTTGGTCTGACAATTATTTTGCATCTAGATCAAGGTCTGACGCCAAGCCAAACATCAGAGAAAGGAAGCAACACAGCAGTCCATCACACCAGAGCACAAAAACAACATCCATCAAAAAAAAGAATCCTACAACATAAGGACAGTAATCTGTCTTCATGTTGAAAATGTGCAGCAGTGAGAAACATTCACCAGCATCGCTGCTGTGTCATTGCTGATGTATCTGTCCCCGTGACTCCCCAGCTGTGAAATAAAGCAGTGCAGTCTCCAGTAGGACACCAATTTGGTTTCTAATGCCTGTATCTAAGCTCTTTGCTGCATAATATATAAACCTCTCGTGAGAAGCTCATTAATATAGATTGGCTGAGCAAGTATTCCAGGAAACTCTGCAGCTCAAAGCAAAGCACAGCAGCTGATCCAGCCATCAGACGACAATAACAACAGACTACTGTACTTAACATGTTGCATAGATAACAATAAACAGTAAGACATGCTTATAGACTCAGATCAACCGCAGCCACTGACAGATGTCGTGAAAATCATGTTAAAATGCTTTGATTCAAGCCCTACAAACATAAGCAGAACTAATGAGCAGCTTTGAATTTATGAGAGTGATTTCTGTGCTTATGCCTCCCAACAAATGAATCCGTGCTTAATAACATGGTGCCCTCTTGAGGATCTTATGAGAATAAACTCAGGTTTGGTATCAGTCCAAAAGACGTTGAGCTCTCTCAACTTTGAAACAGCAGTCATCATGAGTTGGTCAAATAACTTTTATCCATCTCACACATATCTGCTGAAGTACAACAGCTGATCATGCAGTTTTGATGACAGTCAATGTGTGATGTTTATTTCATTGTAAAGGTTTGCTTGTATTGCGAAAAGCCTTCAAATTGAGACACCTGATGACAACTAGAGCAACATACAGTAAGACATGTTCAGATTCACCATTTTGCTTTAAGCATTAAAGAATAACACACAAATTGTATTTTTGATGTGTCAGTAATCTCACTTCAAAATCAGGTTCTTGGGAGCAGCTTGGAAATGTGTTAATCAACAGCTTATGAACTTTGACATTAATTGGTTGGTGTTTGAAGGATCACGAATGCCTGACTAGCCACCTGCTTCTCACATTACACCGGAACTTCTTGGCATTTAAAACCTTGGGCTCTGTCTAGAAAAACTAGTCATGAAAGCCTCCTTCAGATGTGCAAATTGATGCGATGATAGGAGGCTAAACTGATAGTAATTAAGTAGTAATTGCTATTTACGGTACAGTCTTCTGCAGTGATTTGCAGAGTAAATGAGCATAGTCAAGTGCATTGCTTTTTTTAACAATGACAGTACAACAGTGAAAATCCTTAAGCACAGTGACCAGTGCTGCAGAAAAGTTTGTGCACACTGATTTGTGGTGTTTTGTCTACAGACTGAGCCGGTGCTGGCCACCACAGCATTCAAACAGACGGCCAGCACCGGCTCCTGAGACACTTATTTGTAGACCTCAGCAAAGCACATGTGCATGGCTATAAATAGCTATAACTCTAAACCATGCTGCCCCTGCAACTGCAGGCCACGTAATCTCAGCCACTTAGGTGACGTCCATTTCCTCACACACAACAAAGATGACTAAAGTAAATGCTCGTGGCAGAGTTGAATTAGTGGTAAAGTCGACTTTCATGTATTTTTGGACTTGTGAATGGGACTTACCCCCAAAGGCAACGTTTATTAGATGTAAAGATAAGTTTGGCCAGAAGTGAATTAACACACTCAAAAACTAGCGATTTAGGACATGAGACTAGTTGTGTGTCTGTAAGAATGATAGACACTGAACTGCAACCAATAAAATAGAGCCAGACCTTTGCAAATGCAGCCAGCAGCTGAACAGTCCACAGCAGCTCACACTGATCTTTCATTACTAGATTTTCGCTCACTTCTTTGGGCAGAAGAACGGATAAATTGTTGTTTTCCCGAGACTGTCTGGCATGGGGGGAGGCCGGTGACACCCTTTGGCTTCTTGTTACGTCAGGAAGCCTAAAATATCCCCACATTCTGAGCAGAGCAGAGTCAAAAAAGTCCCAGCAATCAAAATCCAGCCTGTGTAATCCTCTTGACCTCGTATGGGAGGGGAATCAAAACAGACATAAAGACTAAACTGAAAAGCCCTCCACCTTCCAGCCTATGACAAGGACTCGCGAAACATTCTTGTTTAACAGCCCTCATTTCACATCTCTTGTGTCACTGCCAGCTCAGTAAACAAAGGCATGTGTGTCTTAGTTTTGTTTCGAGTACAAGGCTGCGTGTTGCATAGCACAGATTTCAGAATGCAAGTCTGTGTAACTGTGCACATGATCTCAGTCAACATCTTATCACTTTACTCTAAAAGAGCAATGACAGGACAGAAAGCAATGAAACCATCACTGAAGTGAGTCTCCTGCACTGCTGCAATGTCCGATCATTAATATTAACATAAAAAGCAGCCAAACAGAAAAAATCCGCCACGCCCGAAAGCTTTCTCAAGACCCTCGAACAGCACGCTCACTCTTCCAGTTCTTGTGGAAATGCTCAAATAAATATTTTTTAAGTGGGTCTTTATCTAAGCTTTGTTGTGTCACGAGCCTTTTCATTTAAAACTCATTAGTTTTCTAACATGGCTAAAGTCTACAGTCATGCTAGCGCTAGTGCTGAGCTCAATGCTAACATCAGCATGCTAACATGCTCACAGTGACAAGATAGGTCACTGTATCATGTTTGCACATCTGTGTGTAGCTTGTTAACATGCAAACATTTGCTAATTAGCAGTAAACACAAAGTACAGCTGAGGGTATAGTTTGAAGCGTATTTGGTCCTAATTGGACAAATTATCATTTTAACCTTATGATGGCGTCAAATGGAAAGTGAACCAAAGTGGCGGACCCATTGACAAACCAGTGTTTCTGGTAGCGTGGCTAAAAATGGTCTGTTGTAACTTACAGCGGCCTTCAGTGCTAATATCCTTGTCGGACTGGTCACGATGGTGGTTTTTAAGGCTTGAATGTACATTGCCCATAAGGCCCACAGGAGTGACTCAGCACAAAATGGCTACCTTCTTCCACTGTATTTTAATGACCATGTCGTTAACACAGCGTCTGATAGGTGGTAAACAAAAGTACAAGAGCAGCGACGGGGGGGAGATGCTTGAAGGTGCATTTTTGCCATTCTTTGTAAGTGAGGATACTACAGCCAGTCGTCTCAGCAGGGCAGGGCAGCATGTGAAATATGTGACTGAAACAGGTTGCCAAGCCTTCAGAGCAGTCCTTCCAGACAGTCTTTTCCTCAGTCTCCAGGTTAAGACAAAGCAATGAAGAAACCAAGGAAAAGCGACAGTGTCTGAGGAGCTGTGCAGAGGTTATTATCATCTTGTCTACAGCTCGTTTCTGCAAAGTGCTACTGAGGAAGTAGGCAGCAGATACACGGCGTGAGCCAATGCTACTCAATTTTCAGCTTTCTCCTCCTATCAACACCTGTTTCCTCATCATGAGGCCAAGTGAACTGTGGCTATGTGGCACGAAGCTACTGCTGCATGTAGCTGTGAATGACGTAGTGACTCATTTTACAATATGAGGAGTGAAATCTAGAGGTGTCGCCTTCATCAATAATATTACTGACATCTGTGATATTGCATTTCTCAGGTTTTTAAGATGAAACACTCAATATCCCCTTAAGTGAAGCTGAACTATTGTAAGGACCCTGATGACACGCAAATGGAGGATGGAGGTGAAGCTGGCAAGGCGCCCTTAGGCAGGAGGTACCTCTACAAAAGGCACTCAGCAAAGTCAAGGAGAGGAAAGGAGGAAGCATTAACGACAGCTGATGGGAAATATAGACACACTTACAAACATGACACACACACACACGCTATCACCCCAATACTAAACTCCATGTGTGCAACAGCTGCAAGGAAATCTGTTTTCCTCCCGAGGCTCTCGCTCAGATTATGCAGAATCCTTATCCAGACTTACAATTTAAAGTAATCCTGTGTACATTCTTCGATGTGCTACGTTTACACAATTGTGGCTAAGCATTAACAGACTTGTACTGAAAAAAAACACACAACAGTAATGACTTCTTAACACTACCAAAATACAGAAAACACACATTTCACAGACTTTAATGCCTACTTTAAATGTAGAGAAAATAAAGCAAAGGTTTATGGCATTTTTTCCATATCATTCTCAATAAAGTTACACTTTTCAGTCATGCTGAATTCCTTTCGATTAGTTCCACACTCATACAGCATGTGCAAATCAAATGAGCTGACAACTACTAAGAGGGGCTAGTTATAGAATTCATATGTTTCAGACGAAGCTTCAATCAAAGTGGAAGCATTTTCAATTCAGAACATTATTGGCAACTAAACATTGATGACAGTCACATGATCAACTGGAAGAGCTGTTTGTGGGTAGTTTTAGCCACTGGTAATAGCATTTTGAACAATCATCACTCTAACAGCATGATAATCTTCTTACAATTTTGCACATGATATACAGATGGGTACCAAATTAAAGGAAAAGTCACAACAACGTGTAAGGTGTTGGGCCACCAAAACGTGTCAGAACAGCCTCAGTGCTCCTCTTTTTATCTCTTCAGTCGCATGAAGTGTGGGATTTCAGCGCTCTTTGCCAGAAAGCTATTCTCTCATTCGGTATTTTGATGATGGTGCTGGAGAGCGCTGTCTAACACGCTCTCAACTGGGTTTAGATCCGATGATGGTGAAGGCCATAGTGTATGATTCACGTCATTTTCATACTCATCGAACCACTTAGTGACTCCTCGGCATGGGAGCATTCGCAAATGTTCAGCTTTTCCTCTCATTTACTCAGGTTTTTCATTTAATTGTGCCACCTGTCTACATCTTTACACTGATGATGTGGCCAAATCAGCCTCAGACTCCCTCTTCTTATAAGTTACGACTGATATCAGACGGTTCACCAGAGTATTGCCATGGTTTTAAAACAATAGCTTCACAGTCAACACAACAGATGGAACTACTCATTTCTTGGCCACCTATGAAACAGTGGAGAAAGGAAAGCTGTTTCCTCCTGCTAGTGTGGGATTATTTCCCAGCATCTGCTGCATTCAGGAGAGGAGGGTGGTGCTGCTGGAGTGAGAGAGGAAAGGCCACAGAGAGTGAGTCAGGGGTGGGACAGCATGATGAGCTCATGTCAGAGGAGCTAAGCAAAGCTGTGGAATGAGATTCAGTCATGCTGGTCTTCCCATCACCATGACAGCATATAAATACAACATTTCGAAGTGGGCTGCCGTCGCACACAGATATGATGCAACTGCTTTAAAGTTATAGTTCAAATAACTTCAGAAACAATATGTGAAGAGCATGAATCAAATGCATGCATATCTGTAAATGATAAATGTAGGAACAGAATCGCTAAAGGCCGATGGAGCAGCAAAAAGCTCTCTGAGAGCTCTGCTGGTTTGGATTACACTGCCCATTTTAAATGAAGTCTATTGATTAGATCAATGAAGGGCTTGGCCACATGGACTATAATATCATGTTCCAGCAGAAGTAGATAGAGTGTATGTGTGTTTAACATTTCGTTTCCATGTGAAACTGATGGAGAAAAAGCAGAATCAGTGGCATCTTTTAAATCACTTCTCAAAATGTATCTTTTTCAAAATAGCTTTTAATTAATGCGACCACCACTCTGTTTTATTTCCAGCATGTCTTATCTGCATTATTATTGGTATTTCTGACTCTGTCCTGAAACGTGTTCAGACTCTTTCAACCACGTAAAGCACTTTGTAACTGTCACACTTTGTTAAAAAGTGCTGTATAAATAAAGTTTATTGTTGTTATTACAATTATTTACAGCACAGCGATCAGATATTACACGTCTCATTTCTCCACAGATTTAAAGCGACATACTGAGAAAACATCTAGGCGAAACCTGTAAAACGAAACCACAAGCAGCTGTATGAGGTTCAAAGCACCAACAGCTAGACGCTATTGTGAAATTAGGGAGCACCGATCTGGAGCTGGATACTGATCCAAAAATCTAATGCAATTAATTGACCATTAGCACTTAGGATTTTGGCCGAGGTACTGTAGCTGTGAAATGACCCTTGATAATCTGATAGCCTTGTGATTACAATCTAAATCATATTTGTTCACAAATCAAATCCACTGCATGCTAGTTTAAGCAGGTTCGTTTCAATTGTCCAGCAAACATGGCAGCCAAAGCTTTTTTATTCTGATGTAATATGTTTGTGTTTTCTTTGACCGTGATCAGGCGATCTGTGAAAACTATGTTTATCTTAAACCTATGAAGCATTTTCCAGTTGTTTGTGAATAGTATACTGTACGTTGGTGGGAAGCTACAGGCAACATGCACAATATTCGGTAAGGAATGTTAATCTGTAGGCTGAGTTAGGTGGGTAGAGACCACTTTCAAAGCGTGTGGCTCCTTAATGTTCACATCTCAATGAAAAGCCAAAAAAAAAAAAAAAAAGGAGTGTCACTGCCATCAAGTTGACACATGAACAAGTCTGTGGAACTTGGATGCTGCTCCCGTAAAAACAAAGTGTCTTTTGTACGATCGCAGACGGTCTCCATAGAGGCAGCCTGCTGTGTGTGTGGGCCACTAGGGCCATCTGAATGTGATGAGTGGGCTGTCGACATAGAGCAGAGGGGATGGGCTGGGCACGGCCCAGGAGGATGGACAAAGGCAGTGACTGTGCAAAAAAACACAATGCTCTCTCACTCGTCGCTGCGTTGGATAATGCAAGATAGTACACATCAAAATTAGAATAATCACACGTTGCCTTAATGTATGTACAGAAATCCTTCCTGTAATGAGAGATGAAGTCATAATACAGGCGGCAGTGATTCACAGACAGGCACGTTAGGCAGACGCTGACAGACCACACCCTCCCACTGTACAACACACAACTCACTGAGCCAACATCCTAAAGGTGGTCCGGCTGTATATATATAACACTTGACTCTCCTTAAAGAAATGAAACCTCAAACAGTCCATGGATCAGTTCACACTCATTGAAAGATTAAACTTTATTCAAGGGAGATCTCTACTGATGAACAGATAATATCTCTCATTTCCTGTTATAATATTACACTCAGGAAATGAGCTTTATGAACGTTTTTATGTTAGAGTTATTGAAGACAAACAGATTTTTGGGTGATAAGTTAATGGGCTGCTGTGTACTCACAGATTTAGCTTTAGCTACATTTATTCTTATCATAGTGGTGTTTCTTAAGGCCAGTGAACTGAAATATATTTGGCCACAATTTTCTCTTGACAAAAATCTGTGCATGAACATAGATTCTGAAAATAAAATGTTTCTCCTGCTTGAATTCAAATGTTCTGGGTGTTTTCTGTAGGGCTGCCAGTGCTCTCAATAAATAAAACATGTTCTTAACTCTATAAATATACCTTACATTCAATCTAATGAATCCATTTGCACCATATGGCATCTTGAAAACAAAATGAACCGCAAGAGGAGCTGACTGAACCACCAAATGTCTAATCCATTAAATCTTTCCTGATGTCAGAGGATGATCAACTGTTGGGAAACTCGAATGGCCCCTTCATGCTGACGGCCTACCGAGCAGGCCCTGCGAGAACAGCGTGAACCTGCACAGCCACTGCCCAGTGCCATTAGCTGTTTTCTGTGTCGAAGAAACCATGTATTTAACTCACTCCTCAAGTTTGCAGTCTTTGTCAAAGCCTGCATTGAATTTCAGTCTGACCCAAAGGAATTCCTCTATTCAGCGTACTATTAGCTCTAATACCTAATTAGTGTGGCATTCTCACCGCCGGAGCAATAAGAACTGCACACACACTCCCAGTCAGTGCTGACTGTTATGCTGAGTCACCAAAAAACCTGAATTCACGTTTCTGTCGAGCACAGTTCAGAACTTCATAGAGGACTTCTATGATTTTAATATTTGTCTATTTATTTCACACAAAAGGTCACACTGGTGTTGACCAAATGCAATGTGACACATCACATGGCACTCGCTCGCTACGATGAGGCCTGCGCATCGCTTTCCTCCAGTGTTTCACCTTTTCTCTGGACTGTGTTCGATGAGCCAGACAAGCAGCGACAAGCACCCACATAAGCATAAACCCAACAGCGCAGATGACGAGTTACAGTACATTAGCCTAAACTTCACAGCTAATTATGAAAATGATCCAATCCCACATCTTGATTTGTGAGACAAAAACGAATCTGTCCGCTTCTTTATTTCTGGCCCACTGGCTGTTTAAAGGTCTGTTTGGTTGTGTTTGTTTGGTTACTGTTTATGATTTTGCTATGAAAATGTCTCCTATTGATACTCTGCAAATCACATGGAGGGAAGCTCGGGGCTCTGGGTGATCCCATCAGCTGCAGATAAAACTTGAGTAACAATAAAAACAGGGATCTTTACAGCACTTAGCCAGACTGTGGAGAAGCACAAACACAGTTCGAAGCCTTTTTCATGACTGGGAAGACAAATTTACTTTGAGTACAAATTGTTTTAAGAAGGTGTCTGACACTGACGTAAAGATACATTTTTCAACCTCATCATCCAGTCATATATACACTCAATTATGCTGCTTACTATGGTTTGGTATACAACAACGTCTACATTTAATAACTTCCACAAACTTACTCTCTAAAGCTTTCCTCTCACATTAAATTCAAGAGCTACGAGCCGCTGCGTCTGCACGCGCCGCCATCTTGAAAAGCAAATCATTTGATTTCTGTAAAGCAGCATCTGTACAGCCTGCTGCCCCTCTTCTGAACCAACCTCTGGTAAATAAATGTTGATAAATTCTTTGTGGTCCAACAGTCAAAGCTTTTTCTGCCATGAGGAGACAGATGTAAACAAAGCGGATGGAAACGGGGTTGTAGGTGAGTTTGCTAGAGGTAATGATTAGCCCACCAGCTGATCTCAAGATTCTCAGGATCACTCAATAACCACACATCTGTGAGCAGAGGAACATTGACAAAAGACGGAAAGTACACTAAATTCAGTTGGTTTTACGTATAAGAAACAGTCAATGTGACAAAACAGTTCGATTGAGACTACAAATGATATTCATTAGCATTACTGTGATGCTACAACCCCTTCATAAACTTTGGAATTTGCTGGCAAAATTATTGATTAGACGCAAAAAAATTGCCTTACCCTTCTTTGATGAGTTCATCGTTCAGGCAAAAACTGACAGGGAGTCGAATTCCCTCCAAAGATCAATATATAACATGTAAAAACTAATGGCAGAATGGTAGTTAGTGTTGGAAGAAAACATGAAAAATAAGTAAGCTCATTGTGTGTCACAGCTCCTCTGCCTGCAGACAACAGCCACAGATTCCTAATGATGCCACATCATATGATCCCATTAGGGTCCAGTCAGGGCGTTTAAGCCTTGTACCACAGCTGACTGGCCCTGCCGGCTGCAATACTCAAACAGCTGAGAGAACACGCTTGCGGCAAACGTTCGGCACGATAGTGCACAGTATATAGCGCTTATTGTTTTACTTTGGGTCCTCGTGCGGCAAGGAAACACAAAGGGTTAAAGGCGCCGCTGTCAGTTTGAATTCAGCTCCACCAGACCTCCACGGGCCTGGCCTCAGACTGCATGTGAGGCTAGCTGTCAAAGAGACAGTGAATAACACAGACCTCTTATGCGTGATGGATTTGCTCCAATTAATGAGATAGACCCAAAAGGAGCAGCTACATGGAGTGACATGAGCTATGAGCTAACGCCTCACCCTGCTATGTCATTGTCCTCTCTGCCTTCAGACACCACGTAGGTCACATGAGCAATATTCACTCAGTGATATTCCTATGAGTGATCCCCCTAAAAATACACAAATATGCCATTTCCATAGTGACAGCATGATTTACTCAAGTAAGACACTTGATTTCTCAGTTTAGACCTTTTAATTTGATCATAAACAATGCAGACGTTGTAATCATCAGGCATGAAATGTTTTTCCAGACACATTCCGAGCCAAATATTCCCATTTAACAGCTAAACAACAGAAATAATCCTCTAATCTAATAATCAAGTGAGATCATAAAAAAGATCATAATAAACCCTTTGTCCGAGCTTCTAAAATTCAGGCTAAATGTGATGTCATGCAGGAAATATTCCCACTTTTCCACTGCTGGGATAAAGACAGTAAGACCAGCCAGTCACCAGAGGAGGGGGGGGGGGGGCAGGCTGACATTTATTGAACTGTCAGGCAGCAATCGCAATTTCTTAATCGTCCCAAAGCCTTAAAACCACATCCAATCAGCGCTGATCCTACCTTTGTATTTCTCCAACACATCCTCATAGGCTTGGAGGTATTCCTGTTCGTCCGAGAGCACATTAGCCTGCGGTGCGTACTGAGCCATAACCCGGGCTCCTCAAACTGGACACTCACCAGCGGCGGACAGGGACACAGCGTGCATGTGTGTGCATGTGTGTTTGTGTGCGTGTGTGTGTGTATGTGCCGTGGGCTCTAGAGTGATCGGCGCTGTTGTTGCACTAAAGGAAACGCCCTACATCCCTCCCTTGTCTGCGGTCTGTCCAATAGGCGACACTTCCTCTCCGGAGCTGGCTGGATTGATAGGAGGGACGGCCGGACGCGCTGCGCTGCAAGAAGTTCCCGTCTTAACAAGCCCACTGATCTAATACTGAGTCTTACATGTCATTAAAATAATGCTTTAATCTGCCTTTATTAACACAAAGGGTTCAGTCTCGCCCTGCTTCACCCGATTTTCACAATTTCTCACCAGTAGGTAAAATAAGATGTCAAACCCAGACTGAATGAAGTGTTCACTTTTTACAGTGTGTGCTAATGAACGCTTTTCCTTGTCAGGCGTCTCTGAACCGGCTCGCGACACGCAACACTTTCTTTTTCATTGTTGTTTTCCACCCGAGGAAGACTTTTGGACAACTTTAGTCAGATTTTCATGACTGCTTTTTAAAATCATCTTCGTGTCATTGCTGTCGGAGGCCGATCAGCTGTCTGTCACTAATGTCGCACATGTTCCCGGAAAGTGCAACTTAACGGGAAAACTCCATCGAGACCTGCTACGTTGAATTACTGACCGGGATTTTACGACGTCAAATAGCGTCAAAGTATCATTATAAAAGACTTGGCCTAAGTGTTGTAAAACTTTAGTCATCCAAGTATGTGATGAAGTCACAAACCAGAGTCCATAAGAATTTAGGCCATTTCTTCTGTCTGAATCTGCTTTCATTATCAACTTTTGGACAGGTGCTTCCTCCTGTGCTTCTATCTCAACAAACGATTATCTAAAAGAAAAACAATGATACTTTAAAATGTACCTTTGAGCTGTTGGTTTGATGAAAAGCTTTTATTTAAAAAATCGCTGTGTGTCTAATAACCCTATTTTAAGGGATCGTATCCAGAATACCATCACAGGTAGCACAAATCCACATCACTGCAGCCCCTGTTTATGACACCAAATAAAAGTGGGAAAATCACGTAAAAGATACACCTTAACAAGTAGCTATGAGCTAATATTAGCCGCCAAATGCACCGTATATACTGCAACATATTGTTTTTGTCGTTACAGCACATTACTATCGGATAAGTGGACAACAAGGAGGCTGCCCCTCACCTGCGATCCTGAGCACGGCTCTCTCCGCCGGATCCAGTACGGATCCTCCCTGGATTTTTCTCTTGGACCTCTCGTGTCTGGGCAGGTTCCAGGGTAAGGTGTCCCCGGGTGCGGGTGATGCCGACCCAGATTTCACACTGTAATCATCCTCGTCTGAGAAATCCGCCGAGGAAGACATGGAGCCGTGCAGGGAAGGGTTCCCCGAACTGGAGCTCTGCGAGACAAAAGAAAACGGGGATCAAAAAAATAAAAAAATAAAAACAATGGTCGTCTTGGTTTGGCAGGAATAAAATCCAATTATTTCTCACCATCGCGGGTCAAAGTGCGTAATGTGAGCGCATGTTAGGTGTGAGGACGCGCCGTGACACAAACCACCAGCTCGCAAACATCCACAACAATAAAAGATTGAGCCAAATAAAGCCAATGTGAAATCAATAGTATCTGGCTCCCCCGCCAGGTCAACAATAAGACTTACCACTGTATACATGGAGACCTGTCAGCTGGAAGAAAGAAAAAAAAAAAAAAAATCCTGTTTTTGCGCGTTATTAGCTTCCACCCTTCAATCACACATTTTGTGCGTCAATATCAAAGGGTGCCACGCCCTTTGAGGGATGCTCCGGCCACGAGTTCGTCCCTTATCCAAGCAGCGAGGATGTGGGGTGATGTCAGATCTCCGGAGGGCTGTGGGGATGGTACGGTGTGTGCTGTCGAGGCAGAGCTGGACCGTGATGGGAGAGCAGACTGCATGTGTCTGCGCGTCACAGCCGGCAGCCAACAACAGCAGACTCTCTGCAGCGGCGGCGGTGTTAGAGCGCCATCCCCGCACAGAGGCGGCCACGCAGACACCAAACGCGGGGGTAACGGGAGGACGAGGGCTACCACAGACTTCACAGCAGATGCACGTCGTTTGCCCAGAGAGTACCTGATGACATAACTGCCCACACTGTAGATGGGGTGTTAACGGTTGAGCTAATTACAAGAGTGGATGGAGAGCACAAAAAAAGGGATTGCACTTTTTTATGCAGGTT
Organism: Chelmon rostratus; assembly: GCF_017976325.1. Taxonomy (NCBI): domain Eukaryota; kingdom Metazoa; phylum Chordata; class Actinopteri; order Chaetodontiformes; family Chaetodontidae; genus Chelmon; species Chelmon rostratus. Next base: position 11,914,885 of record NC_055668.1, on the reverse strand, counting down.
AAGCCAGGTTGACATTTAAACCCAGTTAAGCCTATTTAACCAGAAAATATCATTTAAAAAACTACTCATACCATTAACTGCATCCTTTTGGGGGATTATCTCTGATTTGTTATTCTTTCTTAAATCTTTGGCGACATTTAATGCTTACCATACCTGTAATAACTAAAGTGGCACAATCACTCACAGAGAAAATTCTGAATGAATGACCTTCCACTGCACCCTGACACGCCTGAAATTGAGCAACAGAGCAAATCCAAACACATTCTGGTAAGGAAAGAGAGGGGTGGGGCACAAAAATACCTGTATCATGGCACATCAGTTGCTTAATGATAACAGTAGTTGCAGGGGAAGCAGACTACTATGATCCCAGAGAGCTCAGTGTGAGCGTTATGTGTCTGCAGTCAAGCTTGTCTTGATATCATTCCGTTTTAAACCTGGAGCCACAGCGTGAAATAGAAATGTGTTAAACATGAGCGCTTCTGGCAGTATTTCTGCAGGGGGACAGAAAATTGCTTCTCGTCTTTAAATAGCAGCAGTAGTGAGAATCTGTTCTCGGGTCAGTGTCAAGTCTGCAGAGCTGATAAAAGCAACGCTCTGTTAATATTAGCAGCCTTTTTTTTTTTTTTTAATCATTGCATCACTGTTCATCGGGATAAAAAAACGGCAGCTTAGTGCTGCAGTTTATATCAGCTTTCTGCTTATTCATAATTCTGCTAAAAGGGGAAATTTAAGTATGATTATGAAATAATTATAAGTTTCGCTGCCGTAGAAAAAAGTGGATGTTCTCCTGAGTCAGACTTTCTTTTATATAAGGAGCAAACTGTACAGGGATAAAAATAGTTGACAGATTAGAGGCCCACCTCCATCACTTAATACAAGGCTTATCCTCTCCCCCATTAGGGAATGTTCAAAATTCTTCCCTCGTCGTTAATACCTTATATTCTGTGCTGTTACTGTTTTAAAAAATGCACATAATGACATCATCATCAGCTGTTTGACTCTGTTTGTCAGCAACATTTGGAAATGCAGTGGTTACAGGGTGTCCATCAGTGGATGGACCCTGACAGGATACTTTAAATGGCCTTTGCTAAATGTGCAGGCTCCATTCAATAACAGTACAAGAGGAGCACAAAGGTCCAGATACATTTAAAAAATATTCCATTCATGATGACATTCATGAGTTCACTGAGCTCAAATCTTCATAAGCGTGAAGCCAAATGCTTTTACATTCCCATGTTAGCGTTGCTCACTCTGTTTTAGTGGTGTACATACAATGAAAACAGGCCTGTTAATAGCTTCAGTATAATAGTCGTCAGTAGTTCTCTTACACTGGTCGGAGTCCATTAAAGAGATTATATGTTCAAAACACACACAAATAGGGTTCGACCAATACAAAGCGATCATTCTGGATTATTCATTATGCAGTTTAGTGTAGTCTACACATGCAAATGTGTCATGAATGATGCATGGTGGGCTGACCTAGGCCTGCACTCGTTTACGCAGGACTATTATATATTCATGTCTGCACATGTTGGAGTTCTCCTCATTCCATAAATCTCCAAATTACTGTTTTTCATGTGGTTAAAGGAATATATGAAACTCCTCCGTTCTTGTATTAGCACAGTAACAATATCAGAAAACACAGGAGTGTTTATCTTTTTCTCACTGCCAGGTTCACCATTTTGGATTTTGTTTTACCCACAGCAACAAAATATTTGATTTAGAGGAACCCGAAGCGCCTGTGACATATTGACACATTAAGTCTTTCACGATAGCTGGCCATGATCAAATTTATATGCCTGTTGTTTGCTGACAATGGCAATAAGAAAAAGCACAAAACTGTGTCTGTTATCAGCAGTATTACAACAAAGCAGGAGGTTGCAACATGGCAGGTCTCGTAGATTTTCATACAGCAGGAACAGCTAGAACCGTTTGCAGTGTGTTGTTGCAGTGTGTTCTGGGTGCAATGAATGACATTCAAAATCAGACACATTCAAACACCCAGACTCGATGATTTTTGTGAATGTGGGATCTGAATCCTTTTCTCTGGAAGAAGAAAAACATATTCTCTGATTAGAGCAGCAGAGCATAAAGAAAGCCGGACACAAACCAGAGGGGTCCAGTGTGGTTTATGTTCCCAGAAGTAGATTTACAGCGGAGGCCCTGTGTCTCCTAAGCTCTTTGTTCCTGTAGTCATATGTTCCCTTCCAGGAAGAAATGGATCAATATATGGGTCAGGCGCTACACAGCCTCACTGTATCTTAAACTGATAAAAGTATTGAAGGTTGGAAAGTTCACTGTTGTTTAGAAGCAGCACAGCCATTTCACAGGGTAACAAAAAGATGTGAAATGAAAAGCTGAAGGCCTAAAACTGTTGAACCATACAAGGATACATATTACGTTCCCATGCCAGCACGGTAAACTGTTAAAGACTTGGATTAGAGAGGACACGTACCAGCATGTCACCACAGATGACTACAAAGGAAGGCAAGATGAGCAAATATCACAGAATCTGTTCAGATGGAGGATTGTCATTAGAAATTCAGACTGGAAAGCAGTGAAAATCAGTTCAGAGTTGATCCCATAACATGTATGTGTGGTCCCTCAGGTAACGGCCAACTAGTGCGACTGATGCATAAGTGAATGATTTAGAAATCTGCGATCTGTTAATATATTCAAAACATGTTTCTTAACACAAGGCTGCAACACTTTAGAAGGAGCATACTGCTGTAAAAACACATGGCAGCCCAGCTTGAACACAGAAGTTTATATCAGCCAAATTTGTGGCTTAATTTGATCATCAACAAATGCAAAACCTGTATCTGGCTTTTGATTTATTTTTTTTAAGCAAAATTAGATAATGGAGAAGTGTTTAAATGTCTATGCTAAGTTAGGATAAATAAAATCTGCTTTTAAAGGTCCCATTACATCCATATTTTCTTTTGTGTTAAACCTGCAGGTTTCATATGTTTGATCCATATTTATTATCTTATTACCAATAAATAAACAATACACACATGGATAGGAGGTAACGGCATAACAAGAACATATAATAATAATAATTTCACAGGACCTATATTTGACCATCTTTCAAGAGCAGACAAACACTGTCCTGTGTCCTTGAGCAAGTTACTGAATCCTTACCAGGTTCAAAGGCACACTGATGTCCCTGTGGAGGGGAGCAAGCAAAAAATAGGATCAGTATTAATCATGGTTACAGTTTGAGGGAGGTACCTACAGGTTTCCGTGTGGGCGTGACTTGCACAGACTGGTAAAACTCTGGCAGGACTCTCTTCTTCACTTTGCGTTTTCTTAGACTCGATGATGAATCTGGTTCGCTCTCAGGGATCTCGACCAGATTGGGCTTTTCCTCTGTCACTCGAGCATGTATGCTCCTTCTTGCGTGACGTGGACTGTGCCTGAAGCCCTGGGAAACATGGACAACTGTCAAGCTGGCAACAGATTACGCATCCAGCAGAGTCAGCAAGAGAAATTAAAAGCTCTCATCATATTATGAATAATTGTGGTGTGATTCATGTTTCTTAAGCTCGGGAGGCACCATTGTGGCATATGACCTAGATTTCAGAGTCAGAGGTGTTAGAGACGGTACAGCTGTACAATCACTACAGGACAAAAGCAAATTTTTCACTGTAACATCTTGATCTATCATCTTCTTCTTCTTTAGAGCCTCTCTGAATTTTTCTCTATCAGCTGTTAAATATGTTTAAAGGTAATGATCAGCGACTGTTCTTCTACATCAAGGCTCAGCAACTGTCTTGTTGTTGTGTCCTTGAACATGATACTGAATCCCTACCTGCTACAGCACTGATCCAGATTCAGTGTCCTGTGGTTCAATAACATAACCCGCAGAGGAAGGCAAGCTTCTGAAGCTTTTCGAACTTCAAAAGCTATATTTTAAGACAACATTGCATGTAATCTATAGCAATACAACTAGTGGGCCTATGAGGCACTTTGAATAAATACGTTTTTTTTCCCAAAAGGTTTTTCGAGATGTGCTACAATTAGGCTACTTACAGTTTTAACGAAATTACAGACAAATCTTTTCCTAGGCCACGGAGGAAATAAATTAATAAAACACTGGAATCATGTATACAAACAGTTTTTAGAATAGTACAAAATGTTTGATTCTAACATGAAAATTTGGCAGTGATAGTGGCTTTAGTCTGTTTTTATGCATTTTTATATTATTTTACAATTTCGACGTTTTATTTTGAAAGTGTGAAAAGGTAAAACGGAAACAGATCGACTGAAGCGTTACTTGACGCATTTAGGCATCAAACATGATGCAAATCTATCATGTGTATCTATAAATCGAGGGGGTTTCTATCGGCTCACTCACACCTCAGTTTGCTCCTTAGAAGAAGCGTAAACAGTTTCAACCCTCCTCAAAGAATGAAACTGCAAAATCACCTCCATTATTTATTAATAACACATGCGCATTGCGCACATCACGGTCCTTAAAATAGTCATGCAGTTCTGTAAAAGTCCAAAGAAACAGGCTTCTGGGTGAAGCATTTCTCATATCATTCTGAAAAACAGCATAAAGCACATACTGGCTTTTACACATGTAACTCCTGTTTCTCTGCAGCTGTTAGACATTAGAGGACTGACTCAACCCCATAATGAAAAAAGTTCATCCTACCTCTGACCGAAAATGATGTGATCGGAGGCCAACTACGGGACAGACAACAGATGTTAGAATGAGCTCGTATGATCTATCATTTACCATAAAGCATGACATGTCAGAAGGCAACTATAGACATTTATTTACCAATAACTCTGATATTTAATGCTACAAACTAATAACACCCCATCAGTGCCTTCACACACATCAACGCCTACATGAGCGTGTGTGTGATTTCTCCCACAGCCCACACTGCAGATGTGGACAGGCTACTGACTTCACTGCCTGCTACAACAGATTAAACAGATATAAGAACACGTTCAGAACATGCACCGCACGAAAGCGAGCCGCGGGGATGCGGAGATGCGGCTGGCCTGCGCTATACTCACCGCGGCTCTTGGTGCGTCCGGAGAGCACAGATTTTATAGGATGTTTTCCATTACGAAGCCTGCGATGCCAGCAGCAGAAAAACAAAATCGTCGCTATCGTCCCGAGCAAAAGCAGCAGTAATAGCAGCACACATTGAATACTGTACGGCCTTAGCAGGACCAAAAACGCCGCAGCAATCATCATAAGGCGAGATGTAGGACAGATCCCGCAGCCTCAGACAGCCGGCTCCTCTGCTGCCGCTACGTCGCTCAGAGCTCAAGATGAGAATAAAGACGCTGACTGACATACGTGAAGCATCGCAAGGCAAGCCGCGGAAAAGCGCATAGGTTCAAAGTAGACGGTCCAGACTATTGATATCATTATTGTGAGACAGTGCATGACTCAGCAGAGACGCAAGTTTTATTTATTTATTTTTTTCTACCAGGGGCAGGGAGAGTCAGCAGATTCATCTGAGCATCGCAGTAATCTGCTGCAAAGTCTGCTGCCCAAAAGGATAATGCTGCAATACTACTAACAATAGCACTAAGTCTAATATGTGTGTGTCTGTGAAGGTCAACAGTTCAGTGGGATAGTTTACTGGGAATATATGTTGCATTTCCATTACATGACATGCCTACAATAGTACTACTATTTGTTATTATTGCAACGTGCCTGGTATTGTTCGAGTATATTTTGCTGTATAGGCTTAGCATCCCTGTGAAATGTACCCTGATGTACCGACAGGCCTTCAAATGAGACAGATGCTATGCACAGACACTTTCAGGATGAGGGAGAAAAATAGAAACCAACTCTAATCATAATCCACCATGGGTTATGTAAGTTTTGGATCAACCAATATAATTTAGAGCATTTTTTTTTATCTCTTCAGTCAGATGAAAACTCAGGAAAGCAAAGTGTGAGAGGAGAACAATAGTTTTATTTCCAAATTTAAAAAGGCATCCAGAGAAACAGCCCAGACGCAAACATGACTAGTACGTATAGTATGTTAACATGCATGCATATGATATATGATATGATACCATGACAGCCATATTGCTTGTGTAGGTCAAGATGTGTCCGTATATGCAATAAACCAATACACCATACATTGCATGTGTCAATAAATTTTACATAATGTAAAAATGTACATTTGTTACATGTTATTTGTTACATGTTATAAATTACTGGAATGTTTGCACATGGTTTCTTCTTATATACCACATGTTGACTTCTGTAGTATTACTAAGTATAATAAACGTATGATATTCCATCAAGATATATTTGCATGTAAACATGTCAGTTCAGTTGTATTTAAATAGCCCAATACCACAGATTTGGCCTTATAATCTGAATCACACTACACCCACTATCCTTAGTCCCTGGAGTGGTGAGTTTTGACTTTGTCAACATGTATTATTTACAATAAATATGGTATATGTCTTCTCTTTCTGTAAGAGATGTGTACTATTTTCCATGCATGATATTGCATATCATGCATGGAAATATACAAGCTTCCACAAATGCTAGTATCATTTGGGTACTCACATTTTTGTAAGAAACTGGACACCTGCATGGGGCAGCATCGCTGTTAGCTTAGCACGGCTTCTTTTAGGGGTCCTGGTTTGAATCCTTGTCATTTCGGTGTGTTCTGACCTGCTCGTCTTATGTTCACGAGTTTCAGCCATAGTCCAAGAAGACTCTAAATCCTGATGAGAGAAGCTTGGGTTGGATACTGCACATAGTTTTTTTCTCTAGCATGGACACACATTTTTGTAGCACAGAAGTTACACATAATGTACCGTAGATATCATTGTATGTGATCATCAAACCAGTGTCGCGTTCAATATGATGAGTATATAACGTATCGCTACTAAATATGTTGCTCATGTTTGTACTGTCTAATATACATCGCAATGTATATGCAATGTATTTGCAAGGCTCCAGGCTTCTGCTGCTATGACCATATTTAACAATCTCATGCCTGAGTACTTCTACAATCAAGTTCGTAGCTGCACGGTGGTAACTGGCTACAACCTATGTAGAGATATTCAGAGTGGAAGAAATATTAATAGAGCGATCGTTTGTGACAGCAGTACTTATTGGTCCGGACAAGGTATGAAGACACGAGCGGAGTTTGTTCTCGCAATTGTTCAACCGGTAACCCCGTCCGCACGGCACACTCCGTCCTAAAAAGGAGCGCTTCAGTTACACATGACGTTGCAGACCAGATTAGCTGTTTTGATTTGGGAGTGCTGTTGCCAGCTAGCTACCACTCTGTCAACTGAGGAGTCCACAGAATAAACAGTAGGTAATGCGATGCTCAGTTTCATTCACCTGCTCATTTCAACCATATTTGAGTAGCGCCAACCAAAAGCCAACTTTCACTAGCTCCTTGCAGTAGTTAAGTGAGGTAACTTAAAGCCGTTGCAACAGCAAACGTCAGAGCTAACGTTAGCTTACCCAGTACCCGGCGGACTTTTGGGGACGTCCTGGACTGCCGTCGGGGTGAAGCACCCATTTCAAGATTTCCTTTATGAAGTTGACGAAAAGACGATGATTGGTCATACAAACCCAAGAACCAGGCAGGTGGATTTATTAGCCACAGATTAAGGTGGTTGTCACGTCGTGGTCAGGTGTGTGTCAAGTAGGAACTTCGGACGTGCAACGATGAAGTGCTGCTATGTGCTTTTTTTTACCTTTAAAAGCAATATAGACTGTGGGTACATCCCATATAATTTCCACTGTGGCGCGTAACTTCTTCTTCGCTGGACGGTTAGAGTGCTGTTCAGCCTTCCGGTTCTCAGTGCTGCCACTTGTGGTCGAGAGCTGTTTTGCAACCACGCCGTGTTTTAAGCGCAGGGTCTGTTGCAATTTAGCTTCCACCCATCGGCGGCAGCACTAAACAGAAGCGCTGTGATGGGTAGGCGACGAAGAAATTACGGCCCATGTTGGATTTTACATTTTTTGAGTTTAATGGAACTGACCTGCCTTACATCGGAGTAAGTCGGGGTTTTGTTAGTTTACGCACGTCTCAAATTGATGCAACGTATCCTGAACGGTTGCTGAGTAAAATAACTGCCTTCCGATTGATATTAAAACATTTCAACGCGTCCTCTGAGCAAAACTACATACGTTACGATAATAGCAGACCTGATTTGAACCAACGTATACTCGGGTAGCCCCCTGTCACAGTGACTTCTTTCTGTCCAAGTCTTATGCAGCTAAACTATACTAACGTATGTCGCTGTGTCGTCCATTGTTAGCTAAACCACAAGTTAACTGTTAAGGAGCCTGTCGAAGAAAACAGCTACGGATTGTGTCTCAATTTTGACTGATCTCGAGCCAGCAGGCCTGACTGTGGCTGTCTTTTAATACTGACTAGTACACGCCCCCTCCCGGTCCATTACATGCATGCTCAAAGTCAGGGCTGCAGCTTCAGAAGTTACATCAGTTTGTTTCTCCTCAGATAAATGTCTTCTCCAATTGAAGCAGACGAGGATGAGGTGGAAGAGGTGCAGTTTGTGTCAGTAAGTCACGTGTTTACTTTATCTGTTTAAAAAAATCGATCGCTTGAAAGGATGGGATCAGTTGCAGTTGCTTACTTTCTGTCAGCTGACATTCACTAGACTAATTGTGCAACAACACCTTGATCCAGCCTGATAATCAGACTGAATTTCCTTGTATGACTGTAGCTGATGATTGTAATATGGATCACCTCACCTTTTCATGGCCATTTTAAAATTAATAATAAACCAGAGATGTAGCAGTGTTTTATGGCATTAAATGACATGGTGTCGCTTGCTTCAGGAGGGCCCTGTCAGACCGGTATTGGAATGTATTGATCTACTGAGTGATAGTGAGGATGAGGGGTGTTCATCATTGGCAGACACGGTGAGTTTCTAAATAGAACCATTTTTTTCTTAAATAGTGTGAGTACTTGTCTGTATATATATTTTTTAAATTCTTGTGATGTTTACTCTCCTGTAGATTGAAGATAAAATCAATTGCCATAAAGCGCGTGTTACATCTACACTGGACAGACTAGCACATCAGGTGGCTCTGGAAAAAAAGGAAAGGGCAAATAAATGTAGAGCATTCAAGGTAAGGTTGTTTCAATGGCAGACCACTGTCTTCAGTCTGTTTCTTCATTTTGCATTTTTGCACTTTTCCTTCAAATACGAAATAACATAAAGGGCAAAAAATGGTTGTAATGCATACTTTAAAGTCCCTACTTTTAAAATTTCTGGAACTAGTGAGAAAGCTGTATGCTGCTAGTGTTTTGATGCAAACATGAACATTTATCAAGCGCAACATCTTCACTGGCAAAGAAAAGTTGTGGTAATAATGTCTTTTGCATTATGATCTCCCTTGACTCAAAATGTGAAGATCACCTCAAGAGTGCTGCAATAATATCAATAGATAATATTTTATTTATGAACCATCTGCAAAAACGTGTTTGTATCCCTAGCTGTGGAAAGCAGAGTCCAGTTTGTAGCTTTTGTGCTGGTGAAACGTTGTTAACAACTCCATAGTCAGCTGTTATTTGTATTTGTTTCGTGCAAAGAGTAAATATAACTTTAAATTCTCAGTAGAAGTTTTCTTGGTGTGCCTGGTTGGTTAAAGGGGTCAAGTAAGACCAGTTGTAGGAGCAACAGTGCCACCGTGTGGGCAGAATGAATAGCACACAAACAACTGTGGCAATCCACATCACCACAATGAACAGTGGTGTGTTTACTCTGTACAGCATTATGGTTCGAACTAATGATTATTTTCATCGTCAATTAATCTGCCTGTTATTTTCACAATTAATTTATTAATAATTTTCATTTATTAAATGTCATTAAATGTAAATTGTCAAAAATGCTCATCACAGTTTCCTGGAGCCCAAAGTGACGTTTTCAAATTGCTTCTTTTGTCCAGCCAACAGTCCAAAACCTAAAGACTTCATTTACTATTATAAATGACAAAGAAAAGAAACAAACTGTTCCATTTAAGAATACGGGCCAGCAAAAGTTTGACGTTTTTGCTGCAAGAATGTCAGCATTATACTGTTTGACACTTAGAGAACCAATATTAAGCACTGTCACCTTCCCTGACATCTGTCATATAATAAGTGTAAAAAAGATGGCAGAATACGTGCTGTTATCTTATTGTGTGTCTTTTTTCAGGAGAAGCAAATCTTACAAAAAGCTCATGGACAGCAGGAGCTGGCTTGTAGCTCTACAAATGGAATAAATCAAGAAGCAAAGCGCTGTGTAGACATGTGGTTAAAGATGCCAGGTACATTTTTTGATCTGATTCAGAAATCTGTTACATAATCACTGTCACTTGTAAACCTGTCAGGTTTGGGTTGAACCAAGCCAGTAGAACAACTTTAAAAGCATTTTTTCTGTCATGTGCTGTTTTAAATGTATACCAGTATACGATTTCATGCTGTTGCAATGATCCACTTTTGTCAGCGGGATGATTAAAACGTTGTTTTGTCATAAGCGATACAGGCATTCAAATGAGACAGTGCCCCAGTGCTACTATGTGTTGGAGAATTTTAACTTTACTTTACCTTTGTGTTTATTTAGGTGTTAAACCTGGAGTGATCAGTGCTCGTTCTGGAGGAAGGCGCAGATCTGCTCCTTTCCCCATAAATAGTTCAACCAGGCACACCTGTCCAGTGATAAACTGTGGTCGAGTTTATGACAATGCATCCCTCCTCGATGGGCACTTAAAAAGGTAATCCTTGTCCATTCATTTCAGTGAAGGTGTAATATCTTTGAACCATCTCCCTGAGTACTAACATGGCATATTTTGCAAAAAAAAAAATAAAATCTTGTGTGCAGGTTCGATCACTCCCCCTGTGACCCAACCATCAGTCTTAAAGGATGTCCATCTGAGCTCTTTGCCTGCGCCGCCTGTGGTCAACATTTTCAGACTAAGGAAGCATGGAGGAACCATCTTGCCTCTAAGGTTAATGCAGTTTTTTTCTGACTCTGCGATGTTTGATCATTCTTTTGAGAAGAAACGTGTGTTGAATAATGTTGTTTTGATTACCAGCTGTCCTCATCTAGTCCTGATGGTCACAGCGCCACTCAGACTTATCAGCGGATTGTGTGTTTTGCCTGCCCTGCCTGCTACCTCTTCTTCAACCTCCGCGATGAGTGTCTTCAGCACATGTCAGCCAAAAACCACTTCGCAGAGTCACTCGCCATGAATGGTAGTATTGCCTTAACATTTTCTATACATTTTCATTAAAACCTGTCCTATCCAAACTTACAGCATTAATGAGAACAGGGTAGTAGAAATATAGTTATTAAACAGTAATAGTTAACAATTTTCTATTTAATCTGTTCAATTGTAGGGATTTCCTAATTGACAAATGTGTGTTCTTACCATCGAGTACATATTTTGTATACACATGATTGATTTGTATATGCAAGTTTCCAAAGGGGAATATTCTAAATGACTTGGTTGTCATTTTAGGCTTAATTTCTTAGACTGTCTTCAAGAAAGCACTGGGGAGGTATTAGATGAGCAACTTTGTGTGAAATTTTTACCTTTCTCTTCTTAAAGAAACCAGAGGAAGAGCAATGCCAGTTCCTGTCCCAGAATATGTGAAGAATCGTCTCATCACTTTGTGCAAGGACGCATCGTTCGCTGTCCGATGCTCTTTATGTCACAAAGTACTAACCTCACATCAGGCAGCTCAAGCTCACTTTAAGTAAGTTTTTTATTGTGATATATTCAGTATCCATACACAGCAATTGTCCAGATGTTTAATGGAAACGATTTTTTCCTTTCCTTTTTCCTTGTTTTCCTTTCGTAGTGTGCACTGCAGACAGGGCTGTGCGGTGGCCAAGGCCGATAAAACAATCGTGCAGGTAATGAAACAGCTGCAGGTGCGAGGACAGTGCACCCTCTGCTGTAAAATCTTCCTCAGCCAAGCTGAAATTGAGAGTCACAAAGAATCGACCCGGCACGACGTGGAGGTCAACCGGACAATGGAGAAAGCAGTCCTTCAGTACTGCAGGTTTGGTGACATTCAACACACACAGAGGGCTAGAGAGGCACAGGGCAATAGACAGTCCACTGGCCTCCAAACATCTTTTCAAAAGAGACACAGGAAGAGGAGCCATTGCGAAGAATTGTCAGACAAACGGCAGAGGCTAAGCCCGAGTGTGAATGGCAGCACTGGCAGGAACACAACAACAGCATGGTACTGCGAGTGTGGTCTACACTTCTCAGAGGAAGCTGCAGCCAGTAAGCATCTCTTGGCTGTCAACCAGATTTTCCATCAGTGTGGCGTGTGCGGCAAACACATGGGAGAGTCCTCAATTACCCGCCTGCATATGAGTCGCTTTCACGGAGGAGCTCACCTCTCCAACTTCCTCTTCTACTGCCGCAAGTGCAAAGTGGAAATGCCTCGGTACGAAGATATCCTGTCACATGTGTCAGAAGATCACAGTGGACACACCTACTTCACTGAACAAGAAGTACCCGAGGAGCTCGCCGCTGTCATCGACGCCAAGCCGTCCACCAGCACCCTGCATTCACAATTCACGAAGTCCACAGTCCTGCAGAACACGGTAGAGACATGCTCCTCAAAAGCAGAGCAGACATGGATGTGCAGGATGTGCGAGGACGTCTTTGACTCAGAAGAGGACGTCCACAAACACTGCAGTGACGTGAGCAGCCACAGCTATCAGAGATTCATCTGCGGACACTGCCCTCAGAAGTTCTTTAAAGAGTCCACCGTACGCAGGCATTGCATGAACGAGCACGGCGGGCAGGTCAAGAGCTCCCACTTCTGCGGCCTCTGCGACAGCATGCAGTTTGAATCTGAGGGCGAGTTCTTGGAGCACTACAAGAGTCTTCACAGTAAGGACTACTACTGTGTGGACGGCGGCGACGTCGTTCAGCCTGCCGTTGCCGAGAGCACCGGTCAGCTGACATGTCCATGCATGGGTCCAGGAAAGAGCAAAGAGGAAATGAAGGCTACATATACACAATGCATGAGGGATCTGTCCGCTGAAGGAAAATGTCAGTATGTGTGTGCTCCATGTGGAGTATCTGCACCCTCCTACGCACAGATGAAGACTCATGTTCACACGAAACACCCAGCTTTGAACTTGAACATGACCTTTGATGTGGAATGCAAAGCTTGCCAGGAGAGTTATACGGGTGTACCAAGTTTCCATAAACACTATCACTCTCGGCACTGTACACTGGAACCTTGCATGAGCTCCAGGATCTGCAGGAAAGACATGGAAGCAGAACCCACCACTGTAAAAATAATCAGTGCTGTGGAGATCAAACCAGACCCCAATGGTAAATCACTGAAATTCTCTGCCATTTATTTTCTGCATTTGCATGCAGCATTTCATTATTTAATCCTGTTTTTATCCTGTCATTTCAGAGATCGAAGATGAGACTCTGGTGAAGTTTTTGAACATTGACCAGACCAACAAAGAGAGTGAAGCATGCAAAAGTATGCGGTGACCAACACACAACCACCACACACGCACATAAATAAAATAAGCAAGCATATGCAGAGTGTAGCCATTTACATAAACAACCCGGACTCCAAAAAAGTTGGGACACTGTAAAATATAAATAAAAACAATGTGATGCACATTTAGTGATTTGCAAACAAACTGTGCCCCACATGTAGTAATATTCTTTATACAATGGGTCAACTGTACTCTGCAATCTCCAAGTTGAAAGTTATGAAATCCCTTCCATATACAGTATATACATGTATGACACATTACCGTGTTCCCCATCATCAGACTGGCCTTCGTAGGTCTCAGAGGCTGTGTTTGGTCTTGATCCAGCCTCGCCCACTGGGAGGCTTGAGCCTGGTTCCGTTACCCACAGTGTAAACGCCAACAATCCTCCAATGCTCCGAGCTCTCAGTCAGGTCATTCAGTTAATAGGGCTGCTAGCTGAACAGCTACCTGAGCTAACTAGCTAACTGCAGCCAGTAGCTACAGCCAAAGATAGTCACAGCAAAAAGTATAGTGAGCAGGTGTTACTTCGTTTCCCCCTATTTGTTTGTTGCGACCTTCGACAGGTGGTCAGTTCATACACATTGAACCTTTCAGTATCTTGATACTGATTTTAACATATAAGCTGCTCATTTATTATGTTCTGTTACAGATGAATCAGATGACGAGATGTCTGTGAGTGCAGAAGACGTAAGGGAGTCAGCAGGTATGTGGTTTAGCATCTAGTAATCTTTGCAGCCTTTAGGCTTCGACTGATTTGTGAAGATCACAAATATATTCCAGTTAGTTGGTCTTATTAGTGAGAAAATAGGATGCAGTTTTCGGAAAAACTGTTCACTTTCTCATAAAATCATAATAATTGGTACAAGAAAACAATTTAATGAGTGTATATATATACAGTGTATATAATGCTATAGGTTAATATATGTTTTTCCCAGCGTAGTGATGGTGTTGTAGTGTTTAATTTGGTCATAGTGTCACTTATTTTCTGCATGTTTCTGTTTGACAGAGTTGGAAGAGGCTCTTAAAAGAAGTCTTCTGGAGTTTTGAAGTGTTCATTTTGCTGTGACACGATGTCGATCAGACATTATATTGAGTTTTGTACCAGGTATTTGTGTTCAGAATGTATTAAATAAATGTTAGCTGCTATTTTGTGTGTTTTTAATCATTTTCAAACTTCATGTTAAAAAGTCATCTTAGGGCATGATCACAGATCATAGTGAAGTTGGCAGACCCCATATTTTCTGGATGCTGGTTTGTGGCTGTAGATTTATACACCGACTCCTGTTGTGCAGACTCAACACTTGGCGTTTCGACACGTGCTATAGATGGCATCGATGACACTGCAGAATGCCATGGCCGAACTTGTGACCACAGTGCGAGCTGTATCTCTGATTTCATTGCAGACTTGAAATCCAGCGTATTGTCTGCACCATAAAAAGTGGAGCCACCCTTTGTATGTAGAGAAGTTTCAGTCATTCCTGTCATGTATGTCCTGATCTGTGTTAGTTTCCTCATGTCGTCTTCAAAATCATTAGTGGGTGACTGACAGATTCCTCTTAAAGTGGATTCTCACTGCAAATTGACATTCAAATGTGTTTTGTGCTGCTTTGCCAAAGTTTGATCACAGGTCAGTCAGATGATGGAGAAAACTGTCCCATATACTAAAACTGTTTCAGATAGTAGTCCAGGTTGTAAACAGTGAGTGTTTCTGTAATCAAGGAACAAGTTAATTGGGATTGGCTCCTCCTGGTTGTAGAATTTGCCAACTACCATCTAATGACCATTTCAGAGGTGAAGTCACCTCTAAGATTGAATGGTTTGTCTCACCTACTGGTGAGGAAATCCTTATAATTCTCATTTACATGTAAAGACCTTTACAGAACCTTTAAGATGACATGCAGAACATGGCAGAGAGATCTGGGTGATTTATTCAACATACACAAAATACACAATCTGTATAATATTCTTGTCATCAATGGAAATCAGCATCATCTCCAAAATGTTTCAAGAGCAGGTTAAAGAACTGACAGAAAAATGTAATTTTAGGTCTCGCAGCTGATGGAAGTTTTGTGGCACTAAAATCTTAAGCACCCTGAAGCATTTGTCTAGATTGTCTAGTCAGATTTGAACAGGTGCATGTACATATGTGCCCACACACATCACACAGTGCACACTCTTCTTTTTCCTCATTATCATTTGTCATTTCTAGCTCTGTATTACAGTTTGCTGCTCTCATGTCAGATGCCTTTGCCCTCGCATTAGTTTTTGTTCTTTGATGTTAAAGATTAAACAGTTAAAATGAAACCAACCATCTAAAGTCCAGTCTGAATCAATGTTCCCCAAATGGTAATAATGAGCACTGCAATAGGCTGAAAAAAAACTCACCTACAGATAAGTTACAACTGTCAAAGCAGTTATATTTACATATCTGACAATGAGTATTTCTGGGGACCCTGTGTCAGTGACCTCTCGGGGGTCCGCGGACCAGACATTGGGAACCTCTGTTCTGGGCTCCTCGGGAAGCTTCTGTGAGGAGCGGGTGAAGGAAGTTGCAGCCCATGTTAGGAAATGTTGTCCCCGGAGCGCAGCAGCAGGCGGAGGAGCCGCGGCAGTGTCAGCTGGACAGCCCGCACTGCTGGCCGCACACGGGACGGACTTCTCTCCAGGGCGGATCATTATAATAACAATTCTAATAACAATAATCATTCACCACCATGGCTCAAGCGAAAATACAGGCGAAAATGAGCGATGCTCCCTGCGCCAAGTTCAGCAGGACGCTGTCCATGGCCGATCGCTCCGGACGACTTCTGGAGAGTTTGGATCAGCTGGAAGTGAGGTACATGAGGCCTCAGCATGTGTGGCCACCTGATGGCCTGTTTTATCCTGACTGTACTGTTTGGCTGCTCATGGCTTTTATAATATTATATCATAATAACTAGAAGAGGGAGGAAGTGTTTGTTGCGCCGGTTAGAAGTGCAGCGCATCTCGATTAATAAAGGTTTGTGGGAATATACTAATTATTATGATTGTTTTATTAATAAACACTCGGTTTATGGATTGGAAATTAGTCCCGCCTGTGTGTTTTCAGTGAGGCACCATGGTTGTGAATGGGTGGTTGAGCTCATGTGTCGCCTCTCTCCGTCAGGGTGGAGACTTTACGCGAAGCAGCATCGGCCATGGAGCAGGAAAGGGAGTGCATCCTGGAGGCGATTCAGTCCATACAGAGCGGACAAGAAATGCGCAACGTCTGCGCTGGTGAGGCTGCTGACTCCCACCACTTCACCTCATGCACAACCTCTCATCCACTTTGCTCGACTGTGTGGCGCTCCGGCCTGTCTGTTATCCACCTTTTCTTTGTAGCTGCTCTCATTTCTCTGTAACGCTGCGAGCCAGTGAGGTTATGCTTTGGATGCTGAGCTCTGGTTGGGTGTTGTTCTTGAAGAACCTCAGGGGATTTAAAAAGGAGTGAGGCAACATGATAGTTTTTCACCACACCCAAGCCAAGATAAAAGTTTGCATGAGCCCAAGGACAGAGTTTGTTGTCCTCCTAGTCACCAATACTATATGTTATAGGATTACATGGAAATTATTGTATGTATCAATTACACAGCTCTCAATTTCCTCATTTCCCAAATTAAGTATGTCCGCCTTACATCAATAGAGTAGCCACTATTCCCTGACTACAGTACTCAGGGATGACTGTGGCTCAGGAGGTCAGCGGTTCGATCTACAGCCTACATGTGAACGTATTCTTGGACAAGATACTGAACCCCTGCTGTGCATCAGTGTGTGAGTGTGTTAATGCTCATAATGAGCAGGTGGCCTAGCTACATTTGTGTGAATGGGTGAATGCAGGTGTGTCAGACTAGAAAAGCGCTACATAAATACAGTCCATTTACCATTTACTGTCCACACAGCTATTTGGAAATTATATGTGTAGTCAAGTACAATCTAGTGCAGTAACCCTGCTATAAATTCCACCACTGTGAACCTTACACTATATTAGATATAGAGGCTGAATACAGCCTCTATATCTAATATAGAGACAGCATGCTGCCAGGTGACACTGAGCCAATGTGTGAACCACTCACAACAAACTGCATAGGTATTTGTATTATTGTGTCCACCACTGTATAGTCAGTGTGTTTTGTCCTTAAAAGATGCAGCATTGATTTCTGTCGTTTACTGTTTCCCAGGGGAGAGAGAAGAGTTAGAGTTAACTGCAAACCGTCTCATGGGCCGCACGCTGTCTGTGGAGATCTCCGTCGGAACAATCAGGAACTCGGAGCAGGAGGAGGCGTTGCACAAGGCCACGTCCATAATTGACGAAATAGTGAAAAAGCTGCTGGATGACTTGGCCAGCGGCCGGCAGCGGCTGCAGGCCCTGCACGCCGCCTGTGTGACCGAGGCCCCGCCCGTCCCCATCGATCAGAAGTTTCAGGCCATAGTGATCAGCTGTGCTCTGGAGGACCAGAAGAAGATCAAGCGCAGGCTGGAGACTCTGCTGAGGAACGTTGAAAATGCTGACAAGAACATCAAGATCATGGACCACCAAAAACTGGAGGTCCCGAAAGCCAATGGCTGTCCATAAGACTCGACATCGAAACATTGAGTGTGTCTTTAATTCCACTAACCTCACCAAGAACTGTTGTACTAACTTTTAGAAAGACCTACATGTAGCAGCAAACAAGTCCTTATGGGAAAAGTTGAAGTGATACTGAACCTTAGGGCCAAAACACAGTAAACACCATCATTCTCCATGAAGGAACGTTACAGTGATTTCTAAGCATGAGCTACTTTTACCTTTGAACGATTGCATTTACACTGACCTACTTAAAATGGATTGTTTCTGTGTATACCCAGTACACTGTGTGTGTTCACATATGCACTTAAAACAGAAAAAAAGTACAATGGCGTCGTGCTCCATTGGACGTTTGGTCGCAGTTTGTTGGAAAATCTTTTTTCTGTTGCCTCGTCTTACCTTTCCAGTCAGGCACTCTGTAAGGATTCTGGATGTGTAAACACTACCTCTTTGTGTGAAGGCAGCACAGACCACACCAGGCAGTGGGGTATAGTTCATGTTTGCACAAAGCTGTTTTTATGTTTGACTATGTATCAAAAAAGTAAATAAAAAGCACATTGACTTTGAATATGTGAAGGGTGGCATGATGCTCTCATTGATGGAAATCATCAGTATTTCTTTTATCAGTGGCCAAGCTGTTTCTAGCTCATAGATCTATACACAAATACAGCAGATCAAACAGGTACATTTAGTTATTCTGTTAGACTGTATCCTGCTGGCATCAATGGTATTTTAAAAATGGAGACCTAGCAAATGATTTACTGAACAGGATGAAGCTACAGATAAAACAATGTCTACAAGGCAATAGTAGCATAGTGCTACAGTCACATGCCAGGCAGCTACACTGCCCTACAAAGGCAAAAAAACAGTGACTACATTACACATTTAGTCAAAGTTGAGTTACAAACTGTATGTTTTAACCATATTAAAACTGTTATATCATACAAATGTGCATTTTCATGGAGGCAGCTTTTTAAATTTGCATTAACTACAAATGTACCTACAAGCCAAAATTGAGTATTAGTATTGCAGCACTTGGCTGTTATCTGTCAATGAAAAACATCTATTTTGAATTTGTTTGTTTTCAGTTTGTTATTGCACATAATTAAATAAAACAGCAGCCAAATCAATTCACGATGGAGAGGGAAAGCTGAACTCCTACTGTAGCTTTGATTTTGGGGGGAAAAACAGCCTAAAAAGATTTCAAATAAAAGCATTTCAGCCTCTGTCACACAGTTAACAGTCAACTTCACAGCTTCTCTAGTCACTGCACTCTGCCTTCACAGGGCAGCAGAAACATTATGATACGTTTGACCATTAAGTCGTAACTAAAGGTCCACTTACTGACTTTTTCAGGCACTCTCAATCCATCGCATGTTCTTCCTCAGTGGATGGAGTTTGAGCAAACTCCCATCTGATAGGAAAAGAGCGATGTGGTTGAAAGCTCTGGGAAAAGCCCGTAAGTGGACTTTGGGTCAAGATTATTTGAAGTTAAGACTGAACCTCCACATCAATCTTACATTTTATGTGAAGACAGTTTACACTTATGAGATTATCTCGAGTCACCACTGACATTGTTAGCTCTGACCAAACTCAGACAAAAACACACACACTTCTGGATTGTAAAAAAAGATTATAGTGGCAGAGGATAAAAAAATTACACACTGGATGCCCAAGAAAAAAAGTAAAGGTTTATTTATGTCAGATTACCATCAATCCCCCCCAAACAGAACATCAGGTGCGCAGCTGTGTGGCACATTTCAAACTGTGATACATCTTTAACTGTTAAAACAAAGATCCAACAGAGTTGTTTTTGTCTGATTGAATGCAAACATGTGCTGGTTTGTCTATCTAAATGTGTGAAAGAGCAGAGTAACAGTAAAACACAAAGATCATTACAACACCTGAGTGACAGCACATAAGTATGGTTAGTTTTAACTCGTGGTTCTTTCGGATTATATGCCATCTTAATGATAAAGTGCACTAACTCCATTCAGTCAAAAAGCAAAAAGGCAAAGTAAACACAATGTTACAAATAAGAGAAAGCTCAAGAAATCGTTATTTACACATTTACTTTGCAGGCAATTCAAAACAAACAGCAAGAGTAGGGATGGGATTAAAATGCTTACTGGTGGAGCATGTAAACGCGGACAAGGCATTGTGGCATTGCAACCATGGTTGGACATTCACTGATGTGGAAAAAAGGCTTGCATGCACGGTTAATCCACGCTTTCTTTTTTTCTCAGAATAGCACTGTTTACATACCACTAAATGAGAACGCTTGAAATGTGACACAATCCTGGTGCCGAAGGTATAACCCGAACATATTTTAAGCACTCGATGAAGGCTTGATGCTGAAATGAGCTTTTGGATCACACATGACAATAAAGGCATTTTCACTGTTAAAAAAACGGGTGCCTTGGAGTTCTCACGTGATTTGTCTACATTTTAAGCACCAGTTTTTATTTTCAGACTATGAATGAGTTCAGTCCCATCTGAACTTCTTGAGATTCAAGTTCATTTGAATGTGAGAACAGAGATCTGGGAACTTTTTAAAAAGACAAAAACGTGCTTGCACATTTATTCCCAGATGTATCGTAATCCCATGTAAAACACTTAGAATTGTAACAACTAATAGGGAAGTGATCATAATTTCACACAGGAGATTTAAGACTTTTCCACGTCACCACATACACTCATCTTTGTGCGTGGTAAACCCTCGTCTTTCATTAAATGAGTTCGACAAAGAAAAATTAAAAGGCTTGATACAGACAAGGCAGTAACACATGATCCACAGCTAAGTGTATTAGTGTGGGACATCTTTTTGGAGTACCCTCATGTAATAAGAAGAAAGTGAATTTTCCTCCATATTCAGGCACACAAGCAAAATATCTGGGCCTGGTGGTCAGCTTCTCGTCCCTTCAGAGAGCTTAAACAGGGACAGACACCACCGAGCAGCGAGCTTTTCGTATTTCCAACTTTCACTCCTCCTCTCTTTTTCCATCAAGAAGGAGCAGAGTGAGATTTAAAAAGTGGTAACTGATTAGGTACTACAGAAGCCAACACAAAAACAGAATTGAGTTTGTTTGTTTAGTGTCTGAAAATGTCAGAAATATTGTGAAATCTGATTATATAGTAAGTACTGAAACTCCTTCACTCTGAGGCTGACCTATCTGTTACTCAAAGCTGTACCAAAGTTAAAGAAATTAAATGCAAAATATGTTAAATGTCAACAACTGCAATCAAAAACATAGTGCTGCAACTGATTGTGAGTGGAGGGACAAACACTCATAGAGCAGAGTACCATTAATTCAGCTTGTGTTCTACATCACAAAGTCAGACTTTGTGAAGTCTTACCGTTTGGTTAACAAATAATATAGATAGTAGAGTGTACACAGACATATAGAGAACTATTCTGTGTCAATAGTTATTGATATTTGGTTATACATAGGAGCACATTGTACTAATTTCATGTTACATCCATATCGCTGCAGTATTAGTTTCACTACAGCTCAGAAAGAGGAAATTTGGCACTATGTCAACACTTCAGTGAAAATATCACTCAACACTGCTGCGATTCGTACAAAAATACTTCTGCACAGAGAATCAACTCTGGATTCCGTAGTTTTGTCCACGATAAACAGTATAGTTTGAACCATATTCTGTTGACAGACTATAAAAATATGGTACAAAATAATCTGTGTATCTTTTACAATACATGCAAATATACTGGACATCTGAAATGTTAAAAACAGGAATGTGACTGTAAAAACCGTCTTGTTTTTTGGGGTTTCGATAAATTCACGAGATATTTCTGGTTTTGTGAAGTGACGGTGTATGAGGTGCTTATCCACAGTAAGCAGCAGTAGTGTAGATGGAGGTCAGCACGCCTCCAGTTTAGAGAAGCGGTGTACAGGTGTAGGAAGCTAATGTACTGCTGTGGACGGGAGCAGCAGAAAAACATATTTTAGCTGACAAAAAAAAAAAAAAGTCCCACTTAAGAGGAAAAAATCAAAGTATCTGTGAAGTGAGGGCTATATTTAGAACATTATCATTGCTTTGCCTTACCATCAAACAGTCCTTTCTTTTCCCATTACACTCCGTTTCCATCTACAGTCTGACATTGCCTCCACTCTAACCAAATTATGTGGGGGAGAGAGGTTCAATTTTCCTTAACCAGGCGCTCGAGACCAAAGTATCCACTTCAGTCTAAAATCATTTTAATTCTACATTAATGAATATTATCTACAACATGCTGATTTTGCTGGGATTTTAAGAGTGGAACGGAGCGAGGTAAAAACAAACCATAATATCCAGTGAAGAACAGCCCTGATAGCAGCGTCTATCTTTTCTACGGCGATGGCCAATGTTGTTATCACTCCTCCTTGGATCTGGCACACAACTTGACAACAGCATGACAATGCCGCTATTCCCGCCCATGCCGCTGAGTGGCTAATCATTAGTCCCCCGCTGCGCTCACTGGATCATCTGCTTTTTCAGACCAGAAACCACTGTTTCGTGTCATGTTGCTAGAAGAAACTGTCAAGTCGGTGGAGTGGGTGAAATTAAAGGTCTGGACCCATGCAATCCTACACTGGTGCTCCTGCTGCTTCTCCAAACTGGAAGCGTGCCAATCTCCATCTACTCATTAAAAGTACCTCGTACAACCCCACTTCAAAAAACCCAAACCATCCCTTTTCTGAGAGGCTTTGTGCACATATCACTGATGGAGGTCCAACGCTGAATCAAAGGAAAGTCAACTATAAATGTGTGGACAGCAACATAGCATTCAGATTAAACATCTGGTTATTAAAAGTAGTATAGAGCAGTATTTTTCCCAATCTGTATGGGCTTTGGTCTCTACATGTGGCTACCCCCACAAAATACAACAATGACCTAGTCTCAGAAACAATAGTCAGTCAAGTCACTAAAATGAAATGTCTATCTAGAGTAGGCTGCAGCTTCCAAAAGGATTTTTATTTTTCTTGGTTCTTTGTTTGTTAGGTCGCAAAGTGATGATTTCTCTGCCGTTGCTGGAGCTCTGGTTGCACACATTACTACTTGTGGTATTAAAAACACCTTTGGAAAAAACACAATTTATGAGTAATGTTACCCCACGAAAGAAAAAAAAAATGTAAACGTAGCATAAAAAGTGCTGTCCAGATAGATTCCTTACCTATTTTATTGCTTGTTGTATGGACCACCTCTGTCTCCTCCGCTGTTTGCTGTTTGAGCCGCTGAAGATACTTCTCAGCTAAGTACTTAAATACTAAAAAGAAAGAACCGTCAGATATGTTACGATGGTAACATCTACAGTGAGCCTGTTTCACTTGCATAAGACCAGTTGTCCACATTTTCAGTAACTCACCCTCATTGACATTAAGGTCCTCTTTTACTGAAGCTCGATAAAATCGCAGCTTCAGCCTTTTAGCCAAAGCTTCTGCCTCCTCGCTGCAACGCAAGTGAAGAAAATACAAAATGTGTTGAATTCGTGGCAAGTTACACTGCTTTCATTACAATTCACACTATCATGACCACTTGTCCTTAACATTCAACTGTTTTACTGTTCCAGTGTAATTTTTGCATACTCAAAACCATTACTTACTTTTTTATAACGGTCTCTTCCAGCAGGTCAATTTTGTTCTGCACTAGAACTGTGGGAATATCTCCGACCTCTGCCTCCACCTTCTCCCTCCAGCTGTCAATAGCCTGAAATGACTCCCTGTCTGTGGTAGAGAAGACTAGAACACATGCTTGAGCACCTGGAATGCAAGAGAGCACACCAACAGTTCATGCTGTTAAGCAGCTTGTTCTTTAAAAAATGACCGAATCTATTCTGATACAAATATGAAACATAACTGATATTGGAAAAACACTGGGTCAAACTTCAGAACAGTCCCGCTGGAGTGCACAGTGCATGTGTTTTGGTTGAATGCCGCGCTGGCAGTCAACCATAAAATCTGTGATGAATAAAAACTTAACCTCAGAGGTCAAGGAGGTGAAAAGCAGCTGTGTCACATTTGTCACAGTGGCGGGGTCTTACCACGGTAGTAGGCCTTGGTAATAGCGTCAAACTCCTCCTGACCAGCAGTGTCCCACAGCATGAGTCTGACCTCTTCGTCATTTACACTAAAACAATGAGCAGGTCATGAGGGAAAATGTTGTGCATAACAACATCCTGCCAAGCATGTCACACTGTTTTTTCTCTTGTACCCATAAATGTTGGCCAAATCTACACTTGAAAGATCTGTACCCCCACTTTTTACCAAACTGTTTCCTCAGTAAATTAATTCTTAGAAAATAAGTGTGTTTTCACTGCGTTTTGATTACAAAATAAGAGTACTTTAATGTACATTATACACATTTGTTAGACAAAAAGAGGTTTTCCTGGTCACTCCTAAACGTCACTGACATAAGGATTCAATATTAATCCATCAGCATCTTATGGATCTTCATTATCGTGGACTAAAAATAATTCTTTGCTGGTGGACTGTGGAATCCCACAGCCCTGCCATAACATGAAATGTAAGCTGTTATTCATAGAGAGAGAAGTTGCTTACAGTATCTGCCTTTCCAGAAAGTCCACTCCGATGGTCTTTTTGTAGTCCTTAGTGAAGACACCCTTGCAGTAACGTTGGATCATACTAGACTTGCCAACAGCTCCATTGCCGACCACGACCACCTTGATGGCCACTTCCATGTCCTCCTCCAACATGGTGTTGACGTCAGGCTGGTTTTGTCAATTCCACTCTGCCTGGGTAATTTCAGCAATGCGACATGTACACATGTACCGGGTCAAAGTTTGAAATGAACACCGTTAAATACAATGAATCCTGCAGAAAAAGCAACATGTATGCAACTTTTCTGTATCATGATTAGTTATATTGCTGTGTTGGTATAGAATCAACTTTCTGCCCTCTGTTAGTGAAAAAATACATTGCGCTCTGGTAAAATGATTTAGCATACCTGATCTATGTCATTACTGTATCACAGATTAGTGGTTACATCCTGTCATTTTGAAACATGCTATCTCAGGACTATTCCCACCCAGAAGTAGTTCTGATTAAATTGGTTACATAAAGGTGGGGGGCTGTAAATTGTCAGCTTTTATTAAATAACATACTAACACAGAAATCAGCCAGATCTGGGGATAACATACAACTTACTTCTTCTACAATCAAAAATGTAGATGATACAGGTATCTTTTTATTTCAAGTCACTAAAGCTGCAACAAATGTCAAATTCTCAAATGATCAGAGCCTACGGCAACTGCTTCTTCTGTTTGGCCAACAGTCAAAACTCCAAAAGCATAAAATGAAATTTTTTTATAGCTTGGTAAATTTGGAATGTAATTGGTTTCAGCACTAAATGCTACCACAAGAATTAATTTGGGGGAGGGCGTGCACTCTACTAATGAGCTCTGACTGGAATTGTCGTTTAACTATTGAATGTGCTCACATAGAACTCACTGTTGTAAATTTTACAAGGAAGTGTATGGAGCGACCCATCAATGTGTTTATTCTTCCATTAGCACGGAGAGCAGCAGACTCCACATAGCAACTGGCAACTCTTGCACAGTTATATGTGTGTAGCTGCTGAGTGCAATGCTAAACAACATATTGTGGGAAAGCTGTTCCCAGTGGACACTGACAACCTACTGTGTGACTGTGGTGTTCAACAGCCAGTCTGGATTTGACTCATAATGTGTGTCATAATATTGCAGTCGAAGATATTATTCATCAACTATAATTGAGCTGCATGGCGCAGCAGTTGTTATAACATGCAGGCAAAACACAGTTTATTTGTACACTTTATTTGTACACTCTTTCGATATAAATTTTATTTTCTTTCGATATAAATTTTACTTTAGTTTACAGCCAAATGTATACTTGAGTTACTGCAATCACTTAAACTGATCTAACTTGTGTTAAAAGAAAACTCAAGACCCTGTCTTTCTTTCATCTTTTTTCACAAGCCAAGTTACACATTAGCAGTCCCCTGATCTCTCAGTTTAATCATTTCTGTGTGATGTGTTAAATGTGTTCGAGTCAAAGTGAGGTCAACCTCAAAGTGAGGTCAACTCTTCTCTTGGAAAAGAGTTGACCACTAGCTTTAGAAAGTTTCCTAACACCCAATGACTGAAATCTTAATTTATTTTTGTGTATCTGAAATTAAAATACTAAGAATATCAGAAATATGTTTGGGCAATGAATTAGTAATGATACATGACTGTCTATTACTGTAAATATGGTTTATAATTTTCTACACAAAGTGTGGTACAGTACAATACAAGGTATAATCACACTTCTCCCACAATAATTTCTGTAGGACCCGAGAGTGCCATCTGAAAATGACAGCTTCAGTTTGATTCCCCATTACCATCAACTCCACATCATTTTCCATACTTGCACAGATAACTATTCTATACATGATAGTTCAACATTACCCTGTTCACACTAGACATACCTTAAAGACATAAGAGAGAATGGCCATATAAATTAACTTTGTTTAGTATAAGAACATAATACACCTCCCATCCTAGACAGTGAGTCATCTTCACAGACTTATTTTGCTCAGCCCTCAAGGCAAGGCACGGTTAAAGCCAATAGGGTACAGAGAGAATACAAATATAGCTAATGTATAGCAACTGCTCCTTTGTGTTCAGCTTTCCTGTTGCTGTTGGAAGGGATTATTTCCAAACGCTGTGAGGGGAATCAACTATTGAGCGTAAGTAAACTTTTCATTTTGCTTTATTTCCTTTATTCTCTTGCCTTTGTCACGATGTGACCTGTTGAACAGCTGGCAGGAGGGTCCTCAGGCACCAAGCGGCTGCTGGTACAGTATGTTAAAGCTGACTGAAGGAAACTGTGCTGCTGAGGAAGGATGAAAAATAGCAAACCCACAGAGTGAGCAATTCCTTACCAATAAAATCGCGTTGCAGCTCATCTGGTGTCCGCCAACATTAGATGAGCTAACCAGCCGGTTAACCCCAAATCACATATCTACTGCTCCCTCCCTGCTCTTGACTGTGGCAAGAAGAGACGAGTGTGACTCTGCTGCTATGGTTAAGTTAACGTAACTTAGCTAAGGTTAGCCACTTTTCACAGAGAAACGAACCTTACCCTCAAGTTAATGATATCTAGCTACCGACGGCACAGACAGATTGTTCTCCGCTTTAAGACAACAGACAAAGTTTAATTAACGTCGATAACTGGGTCAAAGCTGTGACATTTACGGGATGAAAACGTATAGCTACCTATCCGCGAGCCTATGTTCCAGCTAACTACATTGCGCATGAGAGTAGCTAGCCAGGCAACTGGCTAGCTCGCTAATGTCTGTTGCTAGGCAGCAGACCCAAAGAGTGCACAATTTTAAATAGGCGTCTTCGTCTTCTTCTTCTTCGTCTTTTTCCTTTTCTTCTTCTTCGTCGTGTTCTTTTTCTTCTTCTTGATGTCTTTTGGCCATTGGCAAATAACGAAACAACGCATTACTGCCACCAACTGGTATGGCGTGTGCAGCAGCACTCAAGGTTTTAATAAAACTATCACATCCTCGGAACCATTTGTTCTCCTCAGATAATCAAGCAAAAATAGACAAGATTCATCAAAGTATCACTTAGGGTTAAATCAAAGTTTAATTTGATCTCTTAATCAGGTCTCTTTTCTCAGCTTTTTATCTTTTACAATGAGTCATAACATGCTCTGAAGTTTGTCCGGAAAAGTCACATTCTTATATATTGTGTTTTACTTTTTTAAATAATGTGCTGTTCAGTCCTGTATGACCACACCTCCAGGGGCGGATCTAGAAAAATATTTATGGGGTGGCAAGAAGGGGGCAGGCATTTTTGAGGGGTGGCAACATATGACAGATGTACATATACTGAATTTAATAGTTACAAACTCATATAGACAAACTTAATCTCATTTGAAGTTTCATGTGAAACACTTCATACAGTACAGTACTTATTAGGAGATAGAAGTATGGTGACACTAAGGAAGCAAACCGCTTTTGACTGTGTCAGAGTGTCAGTGTTGCAGGCAGCATTTGTAAAAGAACAAACTATTCAGAGAAAAACTTAAGATCGATGGACTGAGCTGTACTAAGGTGAGCATAAATACACTGTGTGGAAATAAATAGGTCCCGGCACTCAAACAAGGTACTGGACATCACTTTTATTTCTCCCTTTGTAGCTTGAACATTTTTTTAATGGATGAGGTGTTTACTGATTATTTTGATGTTGTATTTACTTCACTGACAACATTAGTTTGTGAGCTGGTTCATACAGGGCCTCTCTGGACAGAAAGAAGAGACATTAAAAAACAACAATAACAATACTGCTTCCTGTTCAGCAGGATTTACACCACTTACACCAGTGTCAAATTTTTTAACTTTTTTTCTCACACTAGGTTTTATCAAAGGTGATATCAGATTTTCTCAGTTGCCAAAACAAAGATAGAAGTACAGAAAAAACAAAGAAAAAAGTGCAGCTTCTGTTGAGGTCATCATTTTAAGACTTTTGTAAAGCCTCACCAGTGAGCATAACATGAAGGTAGCATGCCTGTAACAGCTGAATGCGGCGATTTCCATGCTGCTCAGCAAAACGCTTCACAAATTTATCTAGATCTAATACTTTTGTGCGTTGATTCAATGCTGAATACAGCCAAACTCTTTTCTGTCTGGAAAAATGCTGACATGCAAAACAGTAAGCTGCATCTTTTGATTGTGAGTTTTCTAACTAGGGATGAAGTTTGTACCAGTCACTGCAGAAGCTTCTTCTGGATCCTCCCTGGGGGGGTCTGAGGGAAACTGTCTCGCATTGGCTGTGCTGGTACCTTGCATCCAGACTTGGATACGTCTAGAAGATGGAGGGGAGGAAAGATTCAAAGTGCAGTACATCTGAACTAATTATACAATATAACAACTAGTAAAAACATAATCAATTATAACCATCAGACTGTGTTAACATACATTAGCATTTCAGCCTGGGAGAGTATTTTTTTTATTTATTGTTTAATTTTGGAATTTAACCAGGCCAATATATCTAAAACACATTGTACACAAAATATTGAAACTCTGTCCCCATCTCACTAAATGTTCACAATTTTCCCACAAGAGAAAAAAATGCAAATGCTACCTTTCCTCTCCATGTCTTAAGATTCGAAGTAATTTCACAGTGTTTTACAACAATAGTGGCTTTTGTAGCCTACTTTACACTGAAAACGTCAGACCT
Organism: Chelmon rostratus; assembly: GCF_017976325.1. NCBI lineage: Eukaryota > Metazoa > Chordata > Actinopteri > Chaetodontiformes > Chaetodontidae > Chelmon > Chelmon rostratus. The sequence continues at coordinate 11,885,558 of NC_055668.1, read as the reverse complement.
AGCTAACATTTACATCAGGGGTGTCGAAAAGGAGGGGCTGCGCCACTTTCTAGAGGTGAGGTATATAGCCTCACCTTCACTGTATTAAAGTTAGAAAAATCAATTCAAAGTTGGTCGAATATGCTATATTGCTGAGTATGATTGCAGAAAAAACTGCCTTCATCGCAGCTTTCCATAAATGGATTTTAATTGATTTATTCAGAAAAAGGGTTGGCAGCTCATTCTCAGAACAGCAGCCTCAGATTTCTTCTGAGTGAGGATGGTGATCCCCCACAGTACAGAGAAAGAACAATAAAGAGGAAAATGGGATGGGTACATTTCAAGCTTGCTATTTAAGTTATGCCTATTAACACACCTATTAACGTCTGCTAGAAACAATGACTGAACTGGACTCAAAAACAGGAGTGCATACAATTTTAGTTAGTTATTCTGGTGAGGATCAGCTGCGCTGGGTATTTAAATCAGCAAGGCGCTGACCATCCAGCTGCGGTGCTGATCCGATGTCGTGTTCACAAGAAACACGCATATAACGCGCAAAAGCGGAGTAGTGACAGAACTGATACGGCATTATTGATATTTGTCGCACGTGTACCTGCATACTAGTTATGTGCATGCATGCTTATTAACACACGGATACTGTGGAATATATTTTTAACTCAGTTAAAGTGGGAACGGCATTGCACTCAGTGGGAGCAGTGATGCTGCCTGCAGCCTTCTACCTTGCGGTTCTTTGGTTCTCTGCCATGTTTGGTAACCTGAGGTAAATTTGTTCTGTGACTGTCCTTTTTTGGAGGGGCAGCTGCTTTGTTGAACAGTAGCTCCCCTTGGTGTCAAAAGTGCAATACACTCAAAAGTTTCAAGTGCGGCCACATTCTATTCTACTTATAAAATTTCTTGCGGGCCAATTAAAAATGGACTGCGGGCCGCAGTTGGCCCGCGGGGCGTAGTTTGGACACTCCTGTATTACGTGTATAGTTAGCAAAACAACGTTCTTCAACCTTATTGTTATAATCTCAAAATGAGCATTGCAACTATACTGTCACTGTGCTTTAACTATAATTACATTTCTTAATAGATAGACATATTGATAGTTGCTCAGTTTTTACCTCTTTCCTCGGTGTCTTCTTTCCTCGCGTTTTCAAAACAAATCAGTCTCTTACTCGCTGCCGCTCCGGCTGAGGTGGCAAGGCTTTCTTTTAGGATGTCATTTGCAACCCTATGCCACACTGGTAGATGCACACCTCAATATGAAGACGATTGTCTCCTCTTTCCTTCCTGTACTTCTCATTTCTCTGACTTTTTTCTTTGCATTCTATAAAACCATCGCCCTGTCCTCTCTGCTCTTTCTGCCACCTTTCCTCCAGTCAGTGTTTCATTGCACACAAATCTGTCTGCTAACTTATATCATTTCATTCCAGTATGTGCTGGTGTAATTTGGATTCTGTGCATGTCTTGCCTTGGGAGTTTTAGGAACATTTAAATCTCTAAAGTCATGATTGCAAATGATGAAAATCATTAACGTGACGCAGCTCTGACGGACTTCTTTTGAGGCCTACTATTGGCTGATTCTGTGCTTGAGGGAGGGCACTTTAGGTAGACTTCCTTATCTTTCAACACTTTCAGTTGTCCAAAGTATCCATTAACTTTGATAATAAATTTCAAAAGTTGCCTTGACAATATATAATAATTGCTACTTATTAATAGTCCACCGTAGAAAAAAAGAAAAAGAAAAATCTACATCCCAGGACCTGGGTCAACCCACTAGCTTTGGGTACGCTTGTTATTTAGTACAGATGCCCCCGCAAAGTCATGTTACACCCTGCGAAAACACTAATAACAGCGACACGATGAATAATCTATATCTTATTTTAACTTTAATTTCTTCGAAGATACGGCTGTTGGATATTCATCAAATAAACGTGGGAAATCCTTTCTTATCATATGTTTTCACAGAGGTCATCATCAAGGGGAGCGGGATGGCGGGTCGACCAGAACAACTAAACGAGTGCCCACGCGTTGCTACAGGGTTTGTCTTCCTAGTTGTCTAAAATCGTCATCGTTTCCCCGCGTTTGTGAACAGCCCACTTTGTTTGGCGGGCTTGAGCTGAGAAGAGGTTAGTCCACCGTCTAAGCGGTAATGTAACCACTGTTTCATCATTAAATTCTTCCAGTCGTGTGATAAGTTCTTGAGGTTGTTGTACGTAGTTTGCTGCATGCTAGCTAGCATCTTCCACATCATAGAAGTAGCTACTCGATTTTTGGGGTATGTGTTTGTTGTCTTGTTAACTTCGGTGAAACTTCGCTGGATTTCTGAGGAAAGAGCAACAACAGTTGTTTTAACCGGGCGGCTGGACACATTGTAGCCTTATCGCTGTCGCTAGCTAGGAGCAGCAGGTCAGTTGTCTTTCTCTTGGGATCATAGCTGCCTTGCTAGGTTGTCCAACGTTAACGTCCTGCTGGAATCAGCTTCATAATAGACCATATGGAGTTTACTTTAGACAGCTTTCTAGTCAAGTTACTGCAAATAAAACATATTTTGACAGGTAGAAAATGCCCTCTGCTTGAATAGTTTCTTTCTTCTTTTTTATATAGTCTGTAACAGCTGGGCTGCTATGGTGATAATTTTTAATCAGCCGATATACCATATCTGCTGTTAATGTTATGGGGACACATGTTAAGTTATACAAGGTGCCACTTCCTTAATGGCACAAAGTAAATAACAGATTAGACAGTAACTTAATGCTTTTGTTTTGGTAAAGAGGACCAAAACATCACTTGACTTGTCAGACCAAATAGGGTCAATGGATTGCTACTTGTTGCAATCCATGCAATTTAAATCACACAATTGTTCTCCAATACACCATGCTTTACTCCTCAGATGCCAGCACCGTGGTGACACCGTATCATGTTTTATTAACAACATTTCTGTTTTCTGTTACCATCAGGAGCGATGCAGTTTTCTGGCAGAAGGAGGAAGGTGATTAGCAACTCTCAGACGGAGCTCTATGCACATGCTCTGCAGTTCTACGGGCAGCCTCCTCTTGAAAACATCTCCCTCAGTGAATTTGAGATGTTTGCTGTGGAGAGACTGAAATGTAAGACCCTGGTCTAATGAAGTTTGAATTATGAAATGTTCTGCAAACAGTGTCCTGTCTGTTGTTATGAAGAACATTTTTACTGTGCTCAAAAGCACATGATAACTTGTCTTTTTATAACTCCACTGCAGTGCTGAAGACAGTTGAGAATGCGGGAGTGAGCCACGTGAAACAGTCAGAGCAGTACACAAAGAAACTGGAGAGCGAGTTTAAAGCCCTGAACTTTCCCTACAGACCCGAGGCTGTAAGTATGATCAGCATGACGCACATCAGAAGTCTGTCTCTGTGTAGTTAAACACCAGCTCTTACAAAGTTATTTCTCCATCTACATCCAGTTTATTAGGTACCCCCAGCTAAAACTAATGCAGACTGACAGAATTGTGCTGTTGAACTATGTTGCATTATACTGAGCTCAGACTTGGCACTAAGTTTTGTGTAATGTTTGGACTGCATTAGGTCAGAGACACTAACAAGTGGCCAGGGCACCTGGCATGCAGACGAAGACCCTCACTCTTGTAATTTTCGGCATACAGTGCTATGTTGGCCGATGAGTGCAAATGCACCGGCATGGCCCAAAACATTTCCATTTGGAGAAAGTTGCTGCAGCCTCAAAAATGATGCCAATTCAAAGCTAAGGCCAAAAGTAAAAAAAAATAGATTATGTACATTTTCATGTCATGTCACGTCTTTACTCTACGATTCTTGTTGCCCACTGTATGGGTCACTTATCTTAAAGGATGCACTAACTCACGAACAAATTCAAAGTGAGCATAAAATTAATTTGTAGTAGAACTACAAACTAAATTGACTGAATTGCTGACATTGTTGGACATTACAAACCAGGTGAAATTAAATTATTTTATAGTCGTGCAGCTGACTGATAGGCAAAACAGAAATACATGAAAACACCTACTATATAATGTAAATGGCAGTTTCAGAACATTAAAGATGCAGTCACTAATACGGAAGATGTTGGGATGAAGTTGGCTGCTTACTTGCCAAAAGAAAGCTGAAGTACTATAGCCTAAATGAATGGAAGACTGCATATAGCTATTGTAAACATGACTGCAGTTTAGAAAATAGAATACCGAACATACCATCGAAACTCAATTTAAAAAATCTGGCATTTTGATTTTACCTCTCAAATAGAATAATACCCAAGAAGACAACAAAAGTAATGAAGTACTAGTGAGTAATGAAAACAAGTGCGTCATTAAAAAAAAAATTGTACCTCCTTTAACCCATTAAGGATGACAGAAAACCTCAGAGTGGACCAAATGAATATGAGAAAAGAAGAAAGGACCATATCTCCCACTACATCCTCAGACTTGCCTACTGCCAAACGTAAGTCAGTAGTTTCAGAATATTTGCTGTCACATAAAAAAAGAATTAAAAAAGGTGACTGAAGAAATGTTTATTTCCAATGGCACCTTAAAGGGAGGACCTGAGACGGTGGTTCATACAACAGGAAGTTGATCTTTTCCGCTTCCGCTTCAACGACCTGTCTTCAAAACAAAAGCTGGAGTTTCTTCACAGAAACAATCTGCAGTATGAAGCGGTGAGTTACATTTTCTGAACCCTATTTTCTACTTTAATGCAGATAAACATTGTAACTTAGATAAATATTTATCTTTGTCGTTTCTCCTCTGGCTTTGTAGTGACTGTAGAATAAACCACAGATATGACAGACCAAGAAGCTGACACAGATCGGTGGATAATAGAAAAGGAAAACATAAGAAAGGGTGGGACAGTAAGGTTATTTTAAAGCTGACGCCTCACCCTTTTTGCATTTCAGTGAATAATATCGTGCTTTACGTTTCCAAGCCAGCAAACTGTCTCCAATAACATGTGTTCAGTTGTATTTTCACTAGATGGCGCTGTTGGCTAACTGTAACAGGACACACAAGTATTAGGTTTCCTTGAATGGTGATTAGAAAGTTGTAATGTTGAAAGACTTTGTTTTCTTGGACTAGGGTTTTTTGGTAAAATGTACAAAAATACTCTTGTCTAACAGTTACAGTAATCCTGCTCACATGTGAATAATTACAGTATGTTTAGTAGCAGTGTGTTTAGAAATGTATCTATCTATCTAGATCTATCTATCTTAGTTTCTCTGTTGAGTCCCTAAGGAAAGCACTGCAGCATGTTTTCATAGAATCGAGGTCAATACTTCAAAGGAAAAATGACAAAATAATTTATTTAATAACTCATCAAGAAATTATGTGTCAAGCCAGGATGAAAACAGTGCATTCACCTGATAAGATCAGTATCTTTGGTTTCTGTGAGCCTCAGTCTTCACCATATTAACACTGACACAGTTCTGGCCTTGCAACTCCTCACTGAAATTCATCTTCCTCATCAATAACTTTTCAGATCAGCCTTGATGAGAAGAAGTCTCTGCAGGATAAACTTGTCAACTCCAGTTACGCCGTCAGTGGAATCACTGTGGAGGACCAGGACTTCTACAAAGTGAGTTACTAAGAATGTTAAGTGCTCATTTCGGATGTTTTGCTATACAACATACAACATTATTCTACCATTTAGATTTCTTTAATTCTCACATAGTGGGCGAAATCTAAGCAAAGTACCATTAACATAGTTTGGGTCCCATTCAGAGGCGTCTTCATCTAACAACTCACTCACAGTCTTCCACAATGACAAAATGAATTGGTACAGTTTACAGAAAAACTTGTATCCTTTTGGCCACAAATGATGTGTTGTAAATTAATTAATTTGGGTTTGGATTGTTGTAACTTCTGCCTTTTGTTGGACTAATTACCAAATGATCTTTATCATTAGTGTCACCCTTACATTGTTATCCAAACCTGCCCAAGAGTACCACTCAAGCAGGGCAGTGGACTGCCCAGTCTCTTTTTAGAAATAAAACATATATTACATTCAAGTATAGGACTGATTTGTCTGCTTAATTCTAATTAGTGCTTCACCTCCTGCCCGCCTGCGGGGCCAATATTTTGCAGATGGAGAGAGCTCATCGTATGATACAAAATAAATGTGCAAATATTGGTCCCTGAGGCAGTTTAAATCAACTTATTGGAGAATTCATGCTCTCTCAAAAGTAGAATTTCCACTCTGTGTCCGAGTTTCTTGCTTTACTTCCAAAGAAATCTTTAGACATAATGTTGTTAAATCACAAAACGTTCACGAAGTGAGGAAGTCTCTTAAATCAGTATGAATAAACAGTCTGCGAAGTAATTGGCTGATTGTCAGATCACCGTCATGGCCTTTCACAGCTGAAAGGATTTAAGTCTACAGTTTTGTCTGTTCACAAAAGCAAAGGGGAAAGAAGTCATGGCCTGCTACTTGACTTTAAATTTACATTTTATCGCTGTTGCTGACAGTCTTATTTGTTGAGAGAATGTAAATCATCACCCTCACTTTATTGAACATCACAGTATAAATCCTTGGATCATATATTAAGCACCCAAACTGACAAAGGGCAAATCGTTGGTTTTAGCATCCTGTCACTCGCCATCGTCTTCATCATTTCAATTTAACTTCTTTTCCTTATAACTTTTCTTTTAAAGGTTCCATTTCAAGACGCCCTGGATCTAGTGCGATCAAGGAAGGTGTATCTCAAAGCAGGCTACGTGTACATCCCTCACCAGGACATTGTCACCATTGTTCTGAATGATTTCCGCACTCGGCTGTCTAAAGCCCTTGCAGTAAGTGTTTGCAACTGTTCACTGATTTGGAGAGGATGAATAATGAATGAGAAGAACATGACAGCTTCAGGCATACTTTGCTGTAGTTCATGGTATAAACATATAGCATAAATGTAGCTTTATGTGTGTAGAATGTGCTTGGACTGGACTTTAAATCAATAGATTCAACACAGCCTCACTTTGCGCTCTATTGTACAAGGATTTGTGTTATATCCACTCCATGTACATGCACTTTATGTAAATGCATTTTGTCCATATACTACGCCTCATTCCATAAGGCAAATTACTAAATTGCAATCGTGGTTGTTCCCTTCAGTCCCCCGAGGGAAGCTGGAGAAATGCAGGGTTCGAATGAGGGGAACAAATATGCACACATGACATTAAATGTCTGGAGGGAAGAGTGCGGTCGGCTAGCTGAAAGTGCTTGTTTTCCCTGCAGGCATGATGTTTTTTTTTTTTTTTCAAAAGGGGGGGGGGGGGGGGGGGGGTGAAGGCGTGATATCAGCACGCTTGTGCATTGCATTGAATGCCCTCAGGGACATGGAATATGATGTTTTGGGAGCCAGAGGCCTTCTTTATAATACATGTGAGGAGACAACCATGGTTCAGTTACATCGCGTTAAGGGGTCCTGACTAGGGAACAGGCACAAGCACACTCAACAACCATAGGCAGTGGCACTCAATAGTTTATGAATAGATTTGTTCTATTGATGAGGTGCAGGAAATCTACAATATAGAGAGGAAATGACAAAATATGCCCAAAGACCTGCAAATCATTTCTGTTCTGTATGAAATCTCCTTTTTAATCTGACTACATGCAGATTATATGGGATATCAGTGTGTGAGTTGTATACCAGAAGTAATCATGTAAGCATTGCTGGATTTTTATTGTGCTACAGATTTGTGATTATAGTGGCAAAGAGAAAATTTGCATTGGAAAAAGCATTGCTAGAAGAACATTGTGAAGCCTTGCAGAAAAAAAAAGTTGACAGTTTCCGGAGTCTGATCCATGTTGTCTTCACAATCAAGGCAGGAAGCATGAAGTATACACAACACTCTGCAGAACAGGATCAGTATGAGGGATCTGTGTAATTGTGTCCACCTTCTGCTCAAGATGGGCCTCAATTTTTGGTTGTGTCACAGCCATGATTGTTCGACCAGATCACCCTGATAAGATGTCTGACATTCCGTTGCAGATCCACAGTTGCCGACAGACTAAAGAGGACCAGTTTGCTATAGAGAACGTGTATCAGTTGCTGTAACTTCTGCATGTGCCACAAAAGAGAAGGGTTCATTCAATCCATAGGTTTAAGGGCAGCAAAACACTGCGAAAGTTGTGGAATGCTCCAAAATGCCCACTGGGCGACAAACTCTGTCGTGGTGACGATGTTTCTAAAAGAGCTAAAACATAAAAGAGCCAACATATACATGGACAGATGTAGCTGCAATAAGCTAACACTGGCCGGTACGGTAAATTGGTATAGTTCTAGTACATATGCACTGACACATGTGCATCCCTCTTTAGTTTGCTTTGTATAGCTAATAAGCACTCTGTGAAAAGCAACACCAGATGTAAAGCTTTTCCAAAGTAGCTGTTTGAGTCTACTTTGGAAGTGGCAGTTCATTGATCTGTGTATAGAAGACTCATCAGCTGGAACAAAGGTCCATTTTCGTTGTGTGGTTTTATGTTGTTTGCCCCTTGTATTTGTACTGAGTTGTCACGTTGAGTCAATGTGCTTCTTGGTTACGTCTGTCATGACAAACAGTTGTTTGTTCTCTGTTTAGCCAGTAAAATGACTAATGGGAAATTGAAGCAATCATCTCAAACTCACTAGTGGCAAATGAAATATGTTTGATTGCATGCAGAGTAACTTGGTTGCATAAACCTTAACCTGCTGCTCTTATTATGTGCTTTTCATTTCTCAGAAGTAAGTTAGCAGTTAACTGCAAGTTAGATGAAGAATCTGTGCCGGACTGTAGAATCCATTCCATTAGACTAACTGTGTTGTTCTTGGTGTAGTTAGGAAAGTCATTGCCTCTGTACTACTGATGACATAGCGGGAAATGTGTGGTTGATTTGCTTTAACCTGAACACATGTCCTCAATCATAGGACAGACAGGAACATCTTTTCCAAATTAGAAAAGAAAACAAATAAAAAGAGCAACGTGTTCCACTTCTGCCATTCTCCCATTTTCCTGGTAATTATCCGGACCACTAACTTTGGAATGAAATAATGCTCCCAAACTTTGTAACCGTGCCATTGTGACTGTTTCCGTGTTACTATAATGGTTATGGTCCTCCACTGGGGACAGCAAGGGGACATAGCAGAAAATGTGTCATTAAAAAGGCATGAAATTGAAAGCTGCATCTCCATATGACTCCTGTTATTGGTTGGATGTTCATTTCAGCAGGAAAAAACAGAAATATGGTATATTAAGTTGTTTTTGTGCATTTGTAAGACGGATCTTGAAGTGCTCGGCTTGGTGCTGATTAGAGTCATGTTTAGAAAGCAGTTAGACTGAAGCTTTTTGTTGGGAATGGATGTGCGTACGTCTGTATGTTTGCTCTTACATAAAGAAATTCAGTCAGACTCACAGCTGAAAAGGATCACATTTTATTGAAATACGTGTTCAGGCGGAGACAGGCGGTGAAATCCAAACTTCAGGCTTAAATGGGGCTGACAGTTGTTTCATATGCTGCAGATGTTTCAGGGTGATGTCACCATGTATGATTTATGATCATTTGATGACAAGTCAGTCATCAGTCATCAGCGCTGTTTTACAGCTGAGGGAGTTTTCATGGTGAAATTGTTCACATGTTTTTGATGAATTTGGGTCATGTGGTTCCAAAAAAACTCGATTCTCAATAAGTGAACATGTTTCTTCCTGGAGTTTGAAGTACTAATTCTTTAAATCAACTCAGATACAGTTTTGTTGTTTGCCTTTAAAATCGAATGCTTCCAGTGAAGTCCCATCCACATTGGTTTGATGCTATTTCACTGTTCCCTGTTAGTGTTCCTATGGCCACTACGCTGTCTCCTGTCTATTAGTTAGGTTGTCAGGCTTAATGGATCTGTAAGGTGAATGGAATGCTTTGCCTGGTGTCTCTAATCATTGAAATCAGCAATAACAAGAACACAGTAGCTTATGATTACCAATGAAATCAGTATATGTTTTCAGGGGTCTTGCCTCCTGCTAATGTCTGACAGGGAACCACTGCACCAACGTAAGCATATCCCTCCCTATAGAGAACACCGGTCGCATGATTTCTAACAATCCCAATACTATTCTCTCATTTGGGGGATATAGATTAGCATATCTGACTTTTTAGAGAACTGTTAGAAATGCAAGGGGCCTTACCTCAAATTAGTAATATCAGATAAAAAGAGTCTGTAAAGGGAGATTTTATCAATTTTCCAGAAACCTTTTCTGAAAGTATAAAAGAAATGTGGAAAGTAAGAAGAAAAGGGGTGCCAAAAGGGGTCAGGAGTGGGACGAAATAAGAGTGAGGAGTCTCCTCCGTGTTACATCTTTCTTTATAAGCGAGAGGGAGGACTCATGGTTGTCGTCCTATCATACATTTCAAAGTGTTTCATTGGTCACATGAAACACACTTTAAACTAAAAGCCTTTAGGCAAATACTACAAATCCGGTCATCTCATGTATGTGAGCTGTATGACACAGATTCTGCTCTCTAATCGATCTGCAGCCACACATTGCAGTCCACACGTAACGAGGCCTCTTCAGGTAGCTGGAAGGTTCCCAGTTGATCATTTCTTAGAAGCATCACAGTTCAGTGTCAGAGACAGATCGCTTGTGAGAGAAGGTGCAGAGTAAAATAACTTCATGCAACAAACTTTAACATTTTAAGCAAGCATTTGATAAGTGTCCTTTCAGTCTGAATTAAAGCAGTCACTATTTTTCTTCTTCTTATCAGATCTCTGGACATGGACCCTTGGAGTGAATGCACTCTTGGCCCATTTTAATTATTTGTTCTGTGTAGTAGTTAATCTTTCCTTCACTTAACCTGCAGCTGTTCTAGTCCTCTGACCAGCACTATTTACCATTACTCATGTGACCTCCATCTCTTCGGCAGCTGACAGCCCGTTCGTTACCAGCAGTGCATTCTGATGAACGGCTCCAACCGCTCCTTAACCACCTCAGGTAAGCAGTGAGATTAATAACTTTGCTGCCACTTTTCCAGGACTCTGTTGGAGAAGAGATTTAGCAGGATTAATCTTTGGCATGAAAGAGCGTTCAAGGTTTGTGGCTGTCTGAGTAAACCCAATCTGTCCATGTAGACAAGTCCAAATGTGTGAACTTGTGGTGCCTGGCTCTTCGTGTGCAACATCATCTATTCCTATTGTTAATGGTACTCAGTCTTCAAGTCATCAGAAGCATGCACCATGTGCATTGTCCCCCCTGCAGTCTCTGATACTCTGCATTGGTGGGCAAGATTGTTTTTTGAGTAGTGGGGGCCATGCTTTTCACATATTACTTCACTGATTCATGATCAGTTTTGTAAAAAAATGCATTTTCCTGGTTAAAATAATAGATTAATTGGAGCCCAGTGGTGCACCCTGCATGAGCCTCATTCCATATGGTCGGGATACTTACTTATTTTTATAGTGTGAGCAACTGTGATCAGAGCCCGTGATGTGGACACAGTGCAGATGTTTTTCCATAAACACACCAATGATGCAGTAAAAGCTATTGCTTATCTTGATGACTTTGAAGGTTAGACTTCACCCAGAATGCAATACAAGCCTGTTCCTGGAGCACTCAACTAAAACTGCGTCCTCTTTTTTCAGCCCTCCTTTGCAATTTTTTATAGTTACCATGTTTGATCAAACAGAACTGCAGCTAACTTCTGCTGCTAAGGCTGCACCTCCTGTACATGCCTTATTGTAAAAACCTTGTTCATCATTGAAAGTTAATGTGAATCAGCACACGAGTTCGCATTGAACAGTGCCTTAATAGCAGCAGACTTCAGCTTCAATAACAAAAGGAGAGCGACTCAGAACACACTGAGGGTCTTTATCTTACTTTAGATTAAAGTAAGAGCATGAATATAGGGGTGGAAGAAGCCATGTTGCCTGATAGTTGATGGGGATTAGTGGGCAGGTTGTGGAGATTAGTGGGCAGGCCAGTAATCTCTATAGTAAGGGGAACACAATGTGGGACTCTAGGGGTTGCCAAAGTCATCGACTTAAAAATCTACCGATAGCAGCTTAACAGATTTTAGTTTGTTTGGCAGGAGGTCACAGGGGATGTATGATACTTAAGTTTTTTTTTTAATTTTAATTATTGTGTCTGGTCTTGACCTTATTTTCTATCAAAAAGACTTGATTACTTTGAGGAAAGATGTCCATCTAATATAAGCAGCCCTGATAGCTTCTAAAACTGCATTAATAGCACTAAAGAAATTCAGTGTTATTTTTCACAGTCCTGATATATATATATATATATATATATATATATATATATATATATATATATATATATATATATATATATATATATATATATATATATATATATATATTTTCTTACATTTTAGTCATGCCTATGTGGGACAGGATTACAGCATCCAGAAGAATGTTGGGAAAATCTCCTTGGAACAAATTGATTCGGTAAGTTGCACTGACCATCTTCTTGAAATGTCAAACTCAAGGTGCCATTTTGCTTGGGGATGGATTGTGTGAAAGGGAAAGAAGAAATGGGATTTGTGTTGTGATTCTGTGCCGTAATTCTGGCAGAAAGCTAGGAATGAATAGAAAGTGAAAACTTTTGATCAGTCACTTCACATTATGTTTATCATGAGCCCCTCAGAAAAACAAGATATAGAGTTAATGATAAGAAACATTCAGTGAGAATTAAAATAGATACTTAGAGTACAGATATATTACAGGAGTCTGCATCTGCATGTTAGTCACAACAGCGTTTGCCTCCAGCTTTCAGGAAAGTCATTCCCGCTCTGTATGAGGCAGCTCCACCAGAACCTGAGAGAGACCCACCATCTCCGCCATGGCGGTCGTATGCAGTACGGCCTCTTCCTGAAAGGCATCGGCCTCTCTCTGGAGCAAGCACTGCAGTTCTGGAGGTCAGAGTTCGTACGAGGCAAGGTGGATGCAGACAAGGTAATGTTGACAACATCAATGCTACAGATGCTTCACATTTTCAATACACCCATCCTGCTAAACGCAGTCACGTTTCACCTCTCAAGTTCCTGTGTTGATATGAAATGTTGATGTCGGCTCCGCTGCTCACTTTAATACCACTGCAACTTTTAATAAGACCAGGGGAGGCGAGAGGATGGATTTATGGCAAGTATATTCATCATAAGATTATATTATAGTCAACTAAATTAACTACAGTAATTTTAGATAATAGAGAAATGTGACAGTTACGCAATAACCCATTTATCTATATCATAAAAGCCATTGGCGGGTGGTACTGTGTTTTATTTTTATTTATTTTACATTATGCATTTAACTTGCATAAATAAAATAAATTTAATTAATTTATTAATTTAATTTAATTTAATTTAATAAAATTATTGCCAAAATAAGATAAAATTATTCTTTTTTACCAAATACTTTCTTTAAGGGTTGTATATGCTGAATCGTATACAGCCTGATAAAGTACCCTTTTTTTCCTCTTTTTCTTCCTCTTTTTTTTCTAAGTTTATCCTTGAACACCAGATTAGTGGACTATAGGACAGCGGTCTGAATGGCTGAATGCCTCTCCCTCTCCGGAGTGCTATTCAGCACATAAATGGGTGATGCTGTTTCATTGGTGATGGAGTGACCCCATCAAAGCTCCATTGATTAAAAGAAAGTTCACTGGTATCATTATTTGCACACAGTGCCGCGGTGAGATTAATGAAGACTTAAGTGGTCGTGGGTTCAGTTATTATGTCTCTCAACAGGAGACGGAGACACAGTAAAGACAGTGAAATTGTTCTGCAATCAGGAGGACTCCACGTGATGGAACAGTTTGGACAGAACAGTCAAAACTTCAGTAGAAATGAAATCCTTCTTTATGAAATGTGTTTTAAACAGGCCTGGACTACACCAGCATTTATTTAACAGTTCTCACACTATTTTTATGTTTACGTTTCTGACAGCTACAGCATTAAGTTTTGTTTCCTAATTAGGTCCTTAGATACCTGCAGTTATGTTGTCACACAGTGTGTCTGCCTTTGCTTGGCTTGAGTACATGGTTCAGAAGTCTGGCCTTATTATCTCTACCGGGCATAAGCCCAGAGGGGCTCATGCGTTTGGTGTGCGCTCGTGTCTGTGTGTGTATCTGTCTGCAGATAATCTCACATACCACTGGACCCATCAGCCTAATATTATTTGTATGATTACTGAATCTTAAATATACATGTGTACAAATACTAGAAATTACTGGCCAAGGTACTGTGAAATTACTGTGGCAAGTTAAAGGTTAATAAACTGTCAATTTGACACCCATGAACATCTTAATCTCACACAACAAGTGTGCTGCATGTTTGAGTGCTCATCAAAAGATGCAGCATTAACAGGGAGCTAGGTGAGCGCCAAGAAATCCTTTAATTGTGCCGAGCTGAATAGACCCTCAGCGCAGCAATCTGGCACAGCAGTGCGAGTGGCGAGGGCCTTGATTCCCGAGCCGTGTTATCTTTGAATAATGATTTGTAGTCGCAGACCACATGGCTGGCACGGCACTCCAGGTAGTCTGCACTCTTTCCAGTCCACGGACAAGTATTGCATCAGCCAGACAAAGTGTCCAGGTATGTTGTGGGAATATCTTGAGCCTGTGTTTCCTGCTGTTGCCACAGTTTCAGTAGTAATGAGAAGGCACATCAAATATTTCACTCTGATGCACAAAGATACAGAGTCCTTCATGTTTTTAGCTGTTCGAAAATCAGATACTTGTTCAAAAATCAGTCACTTGTAAGGTTTTTTTACATCTCTTTTCTGAGTGCAAAACAACAACTTTGTAGAAAGAGGGGAAAAAAAGTGAGGTGAGGTAAAAAAAGCAATCCTCAGTGAACATGGTGAGCATTGGTCAGAATTTTAGCAAGCCTAATGTCATTAATTATGGTGCTGTACTGGTTATTACGGCAAATAAACTATTAAAGCCAAAAAAAGCTAATTTGAGTCCCAAAACTTATTAGGTTTGCCCTGACAGCATATTAATAGTTTTATTATTTTGAAAATCAGTGTTCTGCTGGTTTAACCATTAATTGCAATGATCATCTGTATTAATACTGGTAGGGGAAGTTATACAGAGAACTAACAAGGCTGTGTTACAAATACGAGAATAAAAGTCTTTCAGGGTTTTCTTTGAAGATTTCATTCATAGTTAAGCCATTTTTATATTCAGTTTTTCAAAAGTTTCTGAGTATTTTTAGTTGAGCCATCAAAAAATTCCTCCTCTCCTGTCCTTACTAAAACACAAGAATGAGCAGCTTTGCTACTTCGTTCACTCGTTAAGGCCTGTTTTTAGAAGAACAGAGCAGTGTCCTGTCCTAGTGTCTGTTGTTGGCCCTCAGTAAGAGCCTTGTGGCGACCACAGTGCACTGGATTCATGTTACAGCCCTCGCTGGTGCTCCGTTTCTGTGGCTTGTTTCCCACGAACAAGCTCCCAGAGAAAGCGTGATGGGCTGTGCACAAAGCCCAGAACTTGTTCCGCAGCAGAGGCAGCAGAATGGTGCTGACCAGATCGCAGCTCTCACAATGATGTATGTGTTAAGTCAGGGAATGCACTTTGTGGCAGGCTGCACAAAAGCCTGCTCATTAGTATGCGACCGGCAACGAGAAAAAGATGGGAGGCAGCGATGCCGAAAGGAAGGCCTGGAGAAAGAGGCGATGTAATATTAGACCAGAGGGAGAGAGAAAATTGATGAAATCGACTTGATCTATCCATTTTTCTTGCCATGGAAGTTGGCCTATTCATTTGGAGGAGTGCCTTATTTGTACCTCATCTTAGTGTGCTCGCTTTGCCGTGGGGTAGGACTGCTTTTGAACTGCTTGTTCTACAGATGTTAACTTCAGGTTAATTAATTTCCACTAACTGACACCATTTTTCACTTTATGGGTTTGGTTTCCTCTGGGGTCTGTTCCAACAATGGAAGAGATTAATTAGACGCCACTTTATATTAACTGCTCTCAAAGTTTGGTTACAAATGTATGCCATGTTGTTTTTATTTATTTTTCTCATTGGTGTTTTCAGTACATTAAATGCAAAGCGTCTCCGTCAGAACTTGTCTAGGTCACAAACTGTTCAAAAATGAAAGGGATCATTTTTTAAAAATGTTTATGTTACAAAATGGGGGTCTGATGTCTTAAGCAGATTTTTTTTTAAAACTCAATTATTGATCGTGGTATCAGCTTGAGGAATTCAGTATAGGCGTTTATAACTGCAGACATTTTCACTTTGCCATTGTAGGAAAAGCCCAAGTGTAGTTAATGACATTAAAGATGGTTCTATTCAAGTGTTCCAGTAAGCAATGACCATGTGACAGCATGCACAGTGCATGCGCTTTGGTAAATACAAATTTATTGGGGCATCATGGCCAAAATGTAGGGCACCAAGGCCAAAACCAATGGGGCAGTAACGATAAGTGATAACTAGAAAATTCCCCCTGGGAAATTTTGAAAGGGACACGGGGTGTGTTCGAGCCGACAAAATTATCTACGTTTTAAAGTTTGAATGAAGTCTCTAGGACAAAGTATGGCCGAGCAGCGGACAATTGAAAAAGGCTGAAATTTGAGGAAATTTCCCCATTCATTTCTTATGGGAAATTTATCGCAGTTGTTCGCGTCTTACGTCGGCCTTCGATGGTCATAGCTCGAAAACCGTAAGAGATATCAAAATGTGCCGAGGGTCATTTGGAGCCGACAAAATTATCTACGTTTTAAAGTTTGAATGAAGTCTCTAGGAGAAACTATGGCGAAGCAGCGGACAATTGAAAAAGGCTGCAATGTGAGAAAACGGCAGATATCAGAGGCAGTCAGTCCCTGATTAATGAATTGCTCTCAGCTGTGTTTCTGTGGCTTTCTCCTTGTCTGTCTCTGTTGATCACCTCAGCTGTCTGTGTCTGCTTCTCTCCTCTGCTTCATGTCTCTGTTAACATGAATTAATGAACTGAATCAATAAACATGAATGGAGCTAATGCTAACGGAGCTAACAGAGCTAACACTAATGGAGCGAACAGCTAACGGTGCGAATAGAGCTAACGGCGCTAACGCAAACAGAGCTAACTGTGCTAACAGAGCTAATAGAGCTAGCGGCGTTAACAAGGGGGCGGGGGGATGGGGTTTTCATTATGCATTTGTCTGTGTGTGTGTGTTTATGTATCTGTCGTTGTGTGTGACTGCGTATGTGTGTGTCTTCGTCTGTTTCTGTGGCTTTCTCCTTGTCTGTCTCTGTTGATCACCTCAGCTGTCTGTGTCTGCTTCTCTCCTCTGCTTCATGTCTCTGTTAACATGAATTAATGAACTGAATCAATAAGCATGAATGGAGTTAATGCTAACAGAGCTAACAGAGCTAACACTAACGGAGCTAACACTAACGGAGCTAACAGCTAACGGCGCGAATAGAGCTAACGGCGCTAACGCTAACAGAGCTAACTGTGCTAACAGAGCTAATAGAGCTAACGGTGTTAACAAGGGGGCGGGGGGATGGGGTTTTCATTATGCATTTGTCTGTGTATGTGTGTTTATGTATCTGTCATTGTGTGTGACTGCGTATGTGTGTGTCTTCGTCTGTTTGTGTGTGTGTGTCTGCTTGAACTACACAAGCAGCCCAACCAGCTCCTACATGGAGATGTGTATAGTATATATGTGTCTGAATGTGTGTGTGTGTGTGTGTGTGCGTGTGTGCCTGTGTAACTTCTGCCCCACCTGCTGATAATTACCTCTCTACCTCTCCCACTTTTTACCTGTTCCTGTTCAGTTTTGACGTGCTGTTTTTAATCACTTTTTAGCTGTTGGTTAGCCCTGCTTGTGTGTGTGTTTGTGTGACTACTGTCTCAACCTTTTTGGCAAAGCGCTTGGTGAAGCTGAGTTTAACTGTTTGTTGGATGGAGATTGTTTTCAAACAATGCCCTTGTTTTGACTGAGCTCGTTAAGATAATCATTCTCAGGCTTGTTGTCCTGCAGATGTGTGTGCGTGGGTTATTGACCGGTGTGTGTGTAAATGACAGTTGCACCTGTTAAACTCCTCCCTTGAAAAGCGGCTTTTTCGCTGTCGGTTTCTTCCGAACAACTTGCGATTGTGTCAAAACCGTAGCTGCTATCAAAAAACCGATTACACTGTGAGATGCGGACAAGTCTGGGCCAGATGTACGTGTGTTTTATGTCCAGATATTCTTTAGAAAAATGACAAAATGGTCGACTTAAAAAGACTCTGCCACTCAGAGAACAGGAGTTTGTATTGTATGCAGTGAGATTTGGGTTCGGCGAACCTCCTGAACTAAATCCTCTGGTGAGAGAACCGTACCTCGTATCAGAGTGTACTATAGATCATCGGACTCCCGAGAACTTCCTGAGTCCGGCCATCTCCTCGTTTTATTCCTGACACAACAACTTTTCGTTTTATGGCGATGTAAAGACAGGAGGCATTTCTGCTTTGCTCACAAAACAGCTCTGAATTTTAACATGGGACTTAATGGGAGAACAGGAGGGCGCTGGCTGCACAAAACGTCTCACTATTTAAATTCAGTAAGTCTCTCGGCTTTTTCGAGGACATCACACGAAAGAGGACAAGTTTGTCTACAAAATGAGCCCAAAATTATGCGTGTAGAGTGTAATTTGTGGCCGTAGCGACGAGAAAAAGAGAAGATTTTCAGATCGTTTTTAGACTCTGTGCCACTCTAGCACGCACTCTAGCGCGAACATTCCGCGCAATACACACCCATTATAATCTCAAAATTTCCCGCCAAACGATCACTGTCATTGAACAGTGACTGATCAAAAACTATAGGACCAATCAAAATGTGGATGAACACACCAATAGACCAGACTTGGGTCTACACTTTAAAGTTGAAATGAAGTCTCTCGGTGAATGTATGCCTGAGCTACAGATGTTTGAAAAACTCCAATTTCAATCTTGTTTTTTTCGCCCGTCCCATTCATTTCTTATGGGAAATTTATCGCAGTTTTTCGCGTCTTACGACGCGAAAAACTGCGATAAATTTGAGAAAAGTAATAGCACACCGATCCCGAACAATACGCACGTTTTGATATATAATTTGCGAGGGTTTTCTCAAAGCTGCGGGGCGAGTTTGAGGACGAAAACTTGGAGGAAGATGAAAAATAACTAGAAAATTCCCCCTGGGAAATTTTGAAAGGGACACGGGGTGTGTTGGAGCCGACAAAATTATCTACGTTTTAAAGTTTGAATGAAGTCTCTAGGACAAAGTATGGCCGAGCAGCGGACAATTGAAAAAGGCTGAAATTTGAGGAAATTTCCCCATTCATTTCTTATGGGAAATTTATCGCAGTTGTTTGCGTCTTACGTCGGCCTTCGATGGTCATAGCTCGAAAACCGTAAGAGATATCAAAATGTGCCGAGGGTCATTTTGAGCCGACAAAATTATCTACGTTTTAAAGTTTGAATGAAGTCTCTAGGAGAAACTATGGCGAAGCAGCGGACAATTGAAAAAGGCTGCAAATTGAGAAAACGGCAGATATCAGAGGTAGTCAGTCCCTGATTAATGAATTGCTCTCAGCTGTGTTTCTGTGGCTTTCTCCTTGTCTGTCTCTGTTGATCACCTCAGCTGTCTGTGTCTGCTTCTCTCCTCTGCTTCATGTCTCTGTTAACATGAATTAATGAACTGAATCAATAAACATGAATGGAGCTAATGCTAACGGAGCTAACAGAGCTAACACTAACTGAGCTAACAGCTAAAGGTGCGAATATAGCTAACGGCGCTAGCGCTAACAGAGCTAACTGTGCTAACAGAGCTAACAGAGCTAACGGCGTTAACAAGGGGGCGGGGGGATGGGGTTTTCATTATGCATTTGTCTGTGTGTGTGTGTTTATGTATCTGTCGTTGTGTGTGACTGCGTATGTGTGTGTCTTCGTCTGTTTGTGTGTGTGTGTCTGCTTGAACTACACAAGCAGCCCAACCAGCTCCTACATGGAGATGTGTCTGGTATATGTGTGTCTGAATGTGTGTGTGTGTGTGTGTTTGTTTGTGTGCGTGTGTAACTTCTGCCCCACCTGCTGATAATTACCTCTCTACCTCTCCCACTTTTTACCTGTTCCTGTTCAGTTTTGACGTGCTTGTTTTTAATCACTTTTTAGCTGTTGGTTAGCCCTGCTTGTGTGTGTGTTTGTGTGACTACTGTCTCAACCTTTTTGGCAAAGCGCTTTGTGAAGCTGAGTTTAACTGTTTGTTGGACGGAGATTGTTTTCAAACAATGCCCTTGTTTTGACTGAGCTCGTTAAGATAATCATCTCAGGCTTGTTGTCCTGCAGATGTGTGTGCGTGGGTTATTGACCGGTGTGTGTGTAAATGACAGTTGCACCTGTTAAACTCTTCCCTTGAAAAGCGGCTTTTTCGCTGTCGGTTTCTTCCGAACAACTTGCGATTGTGTCAAAACCGTAGCTGCTATCAAAAAAACGATTACACTGTGAGATGCGGACAAGTCTGGGCCAGATGTACGTGTGTTTTATGTCCAGATATTCTTTAGAAAAATGACAAAATGGTCGACTTAAAAAGACTCTGCGACTCAGAGAACAGGAGTTTGTATTGTATGCAGTGAGATTTGGGTTCGGCGAACCTCCTGAACTAAATCCTCTGGTGAGAGAACCGTACCTCGTATCAGAGTGTACTATAGATCATCGGACTCCCGAGAACTTCCTGAGTCCGGCCATCTCCTCGTTTTATTCCTGACACAACAACTTTTCGTTTTATGGCGATCTAAAGACAGGAGGCATTTCTGCTTTGCTCACAAAACAGCTCTGAATTTTAACATGGGACTTAATGGGAGAACAGGAGGGCGCTGGCTGCACAAAACGTCTCACTATTTAAATTCAGTAAGTCTCTCGGCTTTTTCGAGGACATCACACGAAAGAGGACAAGTTTGTCTACAAAATGAGCCCAAAATTATGCGTGTAGAGTGTAATTTGTGGCCGTAGCGACGAGAAAAAGAGAAGATTTTCAGATCGTTTTTAGACTCTGTGCCACTCTAGCACGCACTCTAGCACGAACATTCCGCGCAATACACACCCATTATAATCTCAAAATTTCCCGCCAAACGATCACTGTCATTGAACAGTGACTGATCAAAAACTATAGGACCAATCAAAATGTGGATGAACACACCAATAGACCAGACTTGGGTCTACATTTTAAAGTTGAAATGAAGTCTCTCGGTGAATGTATGCCTGAGCTACAGATGTTTGAAAAACTCCAATTTCAATCTTGTTTTTTTCGCCCGTCCCATTCATTTCTTATGGGAAATTTATCGCAGTTTTTCGCGTCTTACGACGCGAAAAACTGCGATAAATTTGAGAAAAGTAATAGCACACCGATCCCGAACAATACGCACGTTTTGATATATAATTTGCGAGGGTTTTCTCAAAGCTGCGGGGCGAGTTTGAGGACGAAAACTTGGAGGAAGATGAAAAATAACTAGAAAATTCCCTCTGGGAAATTTTGAAAGGGACACGGGGTGTGTTCGAGCCGACAAAATTATCTACGTTTTAAAGTTTGAATGAAGTCTCTAGGACAAAGTATGGCCGAGCAGCGGACAATTGAAAAAGGCTGAAATTTGAGGAAATTTCCCCATTCATTTCTTATGGGAAATTTATCGCAGTTGTTTGCGTCTTACGTCGGCCTTCGATGGTCATAGCTCGAAAACCGTAAGAGATATCAAAATGTGCCGAGGGTCATTTTGAGCCGACAAAATTATCTACGTTTTAAAGTTTGAATGAAGTCTCTAGGAGAAACTATGGCGAAGCAGCGGACAATTGAAAAAGGCTGCAAATTGAGAAAACGGCAGATATCAGAGGTAGTCAGTCCCTGATTAATGAATTGCTCTCAGCTGTGTTTCTGTGGCTTTCTCCTTGTCTGTCTCTGTTGATCACCTCAGCTGTCTGTGTCTGCTTCTCTCCTC
Organism: Chelmon rostratus; assembly: GCF_017976325.1. Taxonomy (NCBI): domain Eukaryota; kingdom Metazoa; phylum Chordata; class Actinopteri; order Chaetodontiformes; family Chaetodontidae; genus Chelmon; species Chelmon rostratus. The sequence goes on along the minus strand of NC_055668.1, from coordinate 11,863,661 downwards.
TGCTTCATGTCTCTGTTAACATGAATTAATGAACTGAATCAATAAACATGAATGGAGCTAATGCTAACGGAGCTAACAGAGCTAACACTAACGGAGCGAACAGCTAACGGTGCGAATAGAGCTAACAGCTCTAACGCTAACAGAGCTAACTGTGCTAACAGAGCTAATAGAGCTAACGGCGTTAACAAGGGGGCGGGGGGATGGGGTTTTCATTATGCATTTGTCTGTGTGTGTGTTTATGTATCTGTCGTTGTGTGTGACTGCGTATGTGTGTGTCTTCGTCTGTTTCTGTGGCTTTCTCCTTGTCTGTCTCTGTTGATCACCTCAGCTGTCTGTGTCTGCTTCTCTCCTCTGCTTCATGTCTCTGTTAACATGAATTAATGAACTGAATCAATAAGCATGAATGGAGTTAATGCTAACAGAGCTAACAGAGCTAACACTAACAGAGCTAACACTAACGGAGCTAACAGCTAACGGTGCGAATAGAGCTAACGGCGCTAACGCTAACAGAGCTAACTGTGCTAACAGAGCTAACAGAGCTAACGGCGTTAACAAGGGGGCGGGGGGATGGGGTTTTCATTATGCATTTGTCTGTGTGTGTGTGTTTATGTATCTGTCATTGTGTGTGACTGCGTATGTGTGTGTCTTCGTCTGTTTGTGTGTGTGTGTCTGCTTGAACTACACAAGCAGCCCAACCAGCTCCAACATGGAGATGTGTATAGTATATATGTGTCTGAATGTGTGTGTGTGCGTGTGTGCCTGTGTAACTTCTGCCCCACCTGCTGATAATTACCTCTGCACCTCTCCCACTGTTTACCTGTTCCTGTTCAGTTTTGACGTGCTGTTTTTAATCACTTTTTAGCTGTTGGTTAGCCCTTTTTGTGTGTGCATTTGTGTGACTACTGTCTCAACCTCTTTGGCAAAGAGCTTTCTGAAGCTGAGTTTAACTGCTTGTTGGACAGAGATTGTTTTCAAACAATGCCCTTGTTTTGACTGAGCTCGTTAAGATAATCATTCTCAGGCTGGTTGTCCTGCAGATGTGTGTGCGTGGGTTATTGACCGGTGTGTGTGTAAATGACAGTTGCACCTGTTAAACTCCTCCCTTGAAAAGCGGCTTTTTCGCTGTTGGTTTCTTCCGAACAACTTGCGATTGTGTCAAAACCGTAGCTGCTATCAAAAAACCGACTACACTGTGAGATGCGGACAAGTCTGGGCCAGATGTACGTGTGTTTTATGTCCAGATATTCTTTAGAAAAATGACAAAATGGTCGACTTAAAAAGACTCTGCCACTCAGAGAACAGGAGTTTGTATTGTATGCAGTGAGATTTGGGTTCGGCGAACCTCCTGAACTAAATCCTCTGGTGAGAGAACCGTACCTCGTATCAGAGTGTACTATAGATCATCGGACTCCCGAGAACTTCCTGAGTCCGGCCATCTCCTCGTTTTATTCCTGACACAACAACTTTTCGTTTTATGGCGATCTAAAGACAGGAGGCATTTCTGCTTTGCTCACAAAACAGCTCTGAATTTTAACATGGGACTTAATGGGAGAACAGGAGGGCGCTGGCTGCACAAAACGTCTCACTATTTAAATTCAGTAAGTCTCTCGGCTTTTTCGAGGACATCACACGAAAGAGGACAAGTTTGTCTACAAAAGATCCCAAAATTATGCGTGTAGAGTGTAATTTGTGGCCGTAGCGACGAGAAAACGAGAAGATTTTCAGATCGTTTTTAGACTCTGTGCCACTCTAGCACGCACTCTAGCACGAACATTCCGCGCAATACACACCCATTATAATCTCAAAATTTCCCGCCAAACGATCACTGTCATTGAACAGTGACTGATCAAAAACTATAGGACCAATCAAAATGTGGATGAACACACCAATAGACCAGACTTGGGTCTACATTTTAAAGTTGAAATGAAGTCTCTCGGTGAATGTATGCCTGAGCTACAGATGTTTGAAAAACTCCAATTTCAATCTTGTTTTTTTCGGCCGTCCCATTCATTTCTTATGGGAAATTTATCGCAGTTTTTCGCGTCTTACGACGCGAAAAACTGCGATAAATTTGAGAAAAGTAATAGCACACCGATCCCGAACAATACGCACGTTTTGATATATAATTTGCGAGGGTTTTCTCAAAGCTGCGGGGCGAGTTTGAGGACGAAAACTTGGAGGAAGATGAAAAATAATAATAAGAAGAAGAAGAAGAAACGCGCGGGATAGTAATAAGTGACTCGGGGCTACGCCCCGAGTCACTGGCTCCTGCAGCAGAGCTGCAGGAGCCAGTGCCTCGGAGCGTGCCCCGTGTCCCTAATAAGAAGAAGAAGAAGAAGAAACGCGCGGGATAGTAATAAGTGACTCGGGGCTACGCCCCGAGTCACTGGCTCCTGCAGCTATGAAATAGCTGTAGGAGCCAGTGACTCGGGACGTTGCCCCGTGTCCCTAATAAGAAGAAGAAGAAGAAGAAACGCGCGGGATAGTAATAAGTGACTCGGGGCTACGCCCCGAGTCACTGGCTCCTGCAGCTATGAAATAGCTGTAGGAGCCAGTGACTCGGGACGTTGCCCCGTGTCCCTAATTACAATGTTTCAGTGCTCATGCAACTATTAGCAGTTGAGTCTGAGATCATAAGAGCAGCCGCAAAAATGACTTAAGGCACTTTTTCACCCATTAAACATTAAACACACTGATGAGAAACTTCTCAAGGTGAGACTACTTGTCTCTTCTCGTCACAAGATACACTGCAGACACACAGCAGCTGACCGAGAGAAGAGGTCGTACTATACAGAGAAATATGAGCTGTTTCTGGGTGAATAATTGTTAATGTTACTAAAAGAGGATCTGAGAAAAGGGCAATGAGATTGCTGAGCCTTCAAGTTTTATCAGGAGTCATTAATAACACCATCAAGCACATCATGTTTAGAAAGGTAGTTTGAAGAAACACACAAAGGGCGACAACCATTTACTGCACAGTGCTGTTAGAAATTGAGTACAATTAACCTGATCAGCCACCGGTAATAATCAACATAAACACACATTTTAGACTGTGAACAATCAATCAAACCAATAACTATCCGCAGTCAGTGAATGCCAGGCAACCTTAGTATGCTTCAGCATTTGCGTTGACATTCTGTGGTGGTGAAAAAGTGTTAAAAATATACACACAGTACAGTATTTGATTTAAATTTTATGGCCTCATCTTCCCACCATTTCCCCTCATTACCACTGAAACTACCGGCCTCTGTTGGTCAGCTGCACTATTTTAGTGGGAGATGATGGGAAATTAGAGGTGAATGACGCATACCCGTCAACACATCACTGTAAACTGAATATACTGAATGCCGTATACAGATAGGTGGCAAGTCAGACCTCACAGGAAGTTATAGACTCCATGAAAGTTTGTGTTTAGCTAACACTGGGAGTGGGATGACCGAGACACTGGGGAAGGGCCAGTTCAAAACAGAGCATGCCAGACTGGCTGTGTGGTAGAAGGGGAATAACAGCCACACCCCGGGGCATCCACGGCTCTGGCCGTTTGCCCTTGGTATACTTCCTGCCCTGCCAGGACCCTGAAACTGAAGCAGCTAAATGGAATTCAGCCATTATTAACTGCACTATTTACACATGTGTTTCTCCACGAACGACTTGTAACACAAAAAATAATTAGAAAGTTTTCCAATGATGTTCCACTCTTTTACTGAGTGTGCTGCACAGTGCGACTTTTAGGGTTTGTGTGTTTTAGGGACTTTGCAGTTACAATTTGTCTCCATTGCCTTTTAATTTATAATTCCACTTGTGCATTGTGTGCAAATGACCTTTTAAAAAGTAGTCCTTTCCTTTTTGCAACATCAAACCTCTTAACTTGTGTGCACTTGCGGTATTTTATAGCACCTCACCTTTTATTGTTTATAGGCTCCGAAAATGCCTGTAGTGCAGATTAGAAAGGGAAGTATTTTAATGGTATTACATACAAGAGGATCTGGAGCTACAGGCATATCAGTCAGTATGGACTGAGCCTAAGAAGCCATGCCAAGTTTACACACATGCACGCACACACACGTACGTAATCCCTTTGATTGTGTCCTATTTCTCTGTCTCCATTGCCGCAGGTTTTTGTGAATGTGTCCTAGAGTGTGGGGGGATGTTACAGTGATGTAGCCCCATGAGCCAAGACGTGCACGAGAAGAGCTGAGGCTCTGCTCCTTTAATGCAGCCTTTGTGCTTGTGTTCAGACTCTGTTTGTCTGAATTCCCTCATTTTGGAGGTCAGTTGTATTAGAGTATATCCAGGATTATCTAAAATGTAGGCTGAAGTGTAGGAATGCAATTGGTGATTTAAAGAAACATGGAAAATAACATATTTAGATGACTTGCATTTAATATGAGTAAAAAATAGGACAACTTGAACTGCGAGCTGCACTGTACCACATCTGATCGCTGAGGGCAATCTGAATACTGTTTTTGAGGACAAATCCAATGCCTTTAGAAAATGCTAGTCAAAAATGGTTCACTGTAATCTGGTATTACATATTAGTTTCATTTTTGAAGGTTTAAGTACAGAGCAGTTTGTGGTTAATCCCTGCATTTAAGAAAGAGCCCGTTTATAATCCGTTGTTCTTGAGAAGTTATATCTTTAATCACCACGTTTAGGAAAAAAAAAAAAGCCCGACCCAACTCAGTCACACCTGGAAGACGTGAAAGTTTAATATCATATCATTTCTAAGTCTTTGTAGCACTTTTTTAGACCACATAGGATTTTTTTTATTTCCTAATTATTTCACATAATACATATTAAACACACTTTAGTGCAAGTGGAGTTCCAGGGTTCGTTTTAATAGAGTAGGGGGGTCTTAAATCAGGAAATGGCTTCTTGAATCCTCAGAAGCTCTACATAATTAATATTTGATTTATTGTACTTAAAAAAGATTTTATGGATTTTTAAATTGCCACTGCAGCTTGTCACATTAGCAAGTTCAAGGGTTTTATTGCAACATTAATGCATTTTGATGGGTGCAGTCATGGTGATTGTGCTCTGCCACTGTTGGAGCACACTGTGTGTATTTTATTGTTTGATTTTCAGAGGCAGGGTGCCTGTAATTCATTTTCTCTGGTTGCACATAAGCAGCGTACATATAAAAGGGGTTCACTGTGGAGATTGTGTGCAGTGACCCCCATCAAAAAGCATTAAGGTTTTTGTTTGTTTGTTTGTTGAGAACAACCTGGACAGGAGACGGTGTGAAGGTTTGCAGTCTGGCACTTTAAAGTTTATTGATATGGTTCACTTGTGTCCCTGACTTTTGAAGATCACAGAAAGATTTCCCCATATGTTAAATGAGGGACTCACATACATGGTTTGATTGAATTCAGATCCTGCTACAGTGTGGTCATACACACATTGTATGAGATTAAGAAAGATTTAGTTTTGTCCAGCTGAGAACGCAGCTGGTTTGTCAGTATTAACTTGGAGCTGTACTGTACAAGAAAAGGGCAGAAAAAAATAAATCAAAATGTGAATAACACGTTTGTTTATTCAGCTTTAAATACCATACAGATCTTGTACTACTAATGGTGGCAAATACCCATCATAATATCCTAAAACTAAAGCTGAGGTCCTCAATTTGCTCATTTTTTCCGACCAGCAATCCAAAACCCAAAGTTGCGGTTAGTTAACACATTAAACAAAGAGACGCAGCATTAAACTTAAGAAGTACACAGATCCTCTACTAAGTAAAAGTATTTGCTCTGCAGAAAAACGTCCCCTGTGTCTGACATAATATCATATGTGACATTTTTAATCTTGATTCTTCAATTCGTAAAGATTTTACTGTCGCTGGCTGAGGTGTAACTGCTTTTTACTGCTGTAGATACAGTCAGTTTATTCCAGTGGTTCCCATCCAAAGATCAGCGCCCCTCCAGTGGGTCACAAGCTACGTCTAAGGGGCTGTGAGATGGGAAAGTTGTGATGCACAAACCTGAATTCATTTTTATGCCTCTGGGTCAGCGACAGCCTTGACCAGAGGCATTATGTTTTTGGGTTGTCCGTACGTATGAACACGCCAAAGTCCCACTGTTGTGAATGCGATATCTCAGGAAAGCCTTGAGAGAGGGAAGCTCTCTATCCGTCCTCTGGACTGTTAGAATAGTCTCTGAGTGAAAACAACATGTTTCTCACTGGAAATTATCCTCTGGAAACATACATGTCAGTGATAACTTACATTTCACCAAAGACTACACTAAATGCTTTAAGCTCACACAAAGTCTTCACTACATATATTGCATGAGTTTAAACATGAATGTAAACTGCAGCTTGATTGGTGGTTAGAGGCATACAACTGTGAGGCGGTTATTCTACTTTTGGATCCTTCTCTAGTCTTTGCTTTTTTTTGAGAAATATTGGATAATTTTACATCTTTGAGCCTCAAACAGTTCTTTAAATGAAATCATCCGATAAGTTTAGTCTTCAGTGGAGCTGCTGACAACTCAGACACGTGAAATGTGACAATGTGGCCCAAGTACATACGCTGCTTTTCTCTAACTGGTAACTGTAGCTGTGCTTCAGAATTGTACACTATGACTAAATATGCTTCATTTTCTGTCAACCAGCAGTTTCAGCTCCATATTAACATGGATGTCCATTTGCATTTGAACAAGAGTTGGTAATTAATTTTCCCAGTGAACAGTAAATATTGAAGTGCTGTATTTTTGGGTAGGACTGGTGGGCATATTACACTGAATACTGGTGCTCTGCATTTCAATTTTCTACATTTATTCTTTTATTTAAAACATACTCTTCATATTGATTCAAAGTGCGCAGCAGGACAAGGGGCAAAAGCAATGAGAGGGAAAGATGGTCATATCACGGTATCCATAATTCAGCTTTCTCGAGTGTGGCGACACCTCTACAGCAGGTTCTCTCTAATAGCTCTATATTTCATTGAGGAAAACACCCTGTCAAAACTGACATGATGTATGACAATGTCTCTTTTCACCCCAACCTTGTCCCTCTTACATTCTCATCCTCACTAATGCCTTTTCTTCCTCTCTCCCCTCTTCTCTCTCCTTCTCTGTAGTTTGACAAAGCATATGCCTACGGCATACGCCACATGTTTGGCAAAGAAGGCAAGCGAGCAGACTACACCCCCTACAGTTGCATGAAGGTGATTTTATCAAACCCACCCAGCCAAGGCGACCATCATGGTGAGTTGACGGCTGTTGGAAGAAGCCATTACCCATGTGATAAGCCACACATCAGTCATTATCAGGCTTTTTAGCTGAAGGACTTAGCTAAAGGAAATAGTGATACAACTGACTGTGAACATCAACAACATCATTTTCATATGCAGATAACCCCATTAGTTTTAATTAATCTTTATTTTTCGTTTGTAGGATGTCCATTCCGACACAGCGACCCAGAGCTGCTGAAGCAGAAGCTTCAGTTCTACAAGGTGTCTCCCAGTGGAATCAGCCAGGTGGGTGCCATCCCATCAACACTGCGTCTCTCGATGGTTGGACAGCCCTCCATCTGACATTATTTGCTTCTAACATCTTCTGTATTACATTTCTTCCCTGATCTCATGAAACTCAGAAAATATGAATTGATTTTGTAAATAGGTTTATGAAGTCATAAAAAAAAAGGATTCAGAAACTGGCAAATGGTGTGAGGCCCTCAGTGGCTGAGTGCAGAGCCTTAATGTCATTGTACAGACAGTTTAGAGAATAGAAAATACACAAGTTGAAAGTAGTAATAGCCCAGTCTTGACATTAACCTCCACCAGGCAGGTAGCAGACCCCAACCTGTAGCTGACTTCTCAAAAAGAAAAAAACATTTGAACAGAGGGAATTTGTGCTGACAATAGTTTTTTCATGCAGAACACAGACCGACAAGACTGCACTTGAATGCAGATGTTTGTTAATTAGTACTAAACACAAAAGTACAGCTGAGGCTGATGCGAGTGTCATTAGTTTTGCAGGTATTTGGTCAAAGACATGACCCGATGATGGCGCCAGGGCTGCACAAAGTCGTTCCGCCATAAGGTTTTGCCCACAAGATGTTTCCTGGCAAAAAATTCAAAAGTAGTTAGTTTTATTTTTGTAAGGTAAAATTGCTCTTATGTGTCAGCCATGGCCCTCCAGAGGAAAAGGTTTGGGCACCTCGGCACTAGATGAAAAGTAAATGGTTCACCAGAAGTCATTATTTCAGGGCAATTCACGCAGTAGTTAGAATTCTCTGAAAAACACAAATGTCAATGTCATGGCAATGCCAGGAGAAACTGCTTTTCACAGTTTCAAGTCATGAGAAGTCCCGATCACCACAATGATCAGGATTCATTCATGAATGTCTGTACAAAATATCTTGGAAATCTACATAGACAGAAGCATCAGAGTCATAAAGATGGCCTTTATTGTTGTTCTGATGGGATGACCAACAACATCTTCCCATGAAAGCAGTTTATTTCTGACGACCTGAATTGTAAAGGTAGTTGTGGCTGTGATGTTATGAACAAGTATCTAGTTGATGTTCAACATGTTTTTGCAATAATCCCCCAAGAACCCTCCAGAGTAATTCTCACAAATAGGAAGTGTAATATTTGCCAGTTTTATAGAGCAGAAACAGAACTCACAGCACAGCGAGTGTTTGCCCTTTATTATCAGTCCTCTTTGTGCATTTTTGCAAATGTTCCTGGTATTCCACTAAACAAAATCATAAAAACTGCAATATCTGGCAGAGACTAAGAACAGCTCGTCACTGATCTAATAGCAGCCCCAGTGTTGAGCATGCTTGTGGCAGTATCACGCTGGAGGCAGCCTTCAGGAATATAGGAAATAATGACGGAGCCAAATACAGGCAGATCCCTCAGAAGATTCCTCTCTCCTGGTGAATGCTGAAGAGACCTTGAATTTATTTTTCAGCAGGTCGGCCACCCTGAGTATATAGTCACGCTGACACTGTGGTGGATTATGTGCAGGAATGTGACAGCACTCACGTGACCCAGCCAAAGCCCGGACTTTAAAATATCTGCACACATCGTCACTTTTCAACTTTACAGAGCTTAAGAAAAACACAAAAAACAAAAAATTAGTTGTACCAGAAGACTTGAAGGAATAATCATTGCCAACGGTTGTTCTACAAAGAGCTGACTCGGGGCATGAATATTTAAATGATCCTAAATAAGCCTGTGATCTGTACTCATTACATCTGCAAAGATTTCTTGAAGGATGGAGTCACTGCTGTCATGATGATTATGAGCAATGTTTGTTGGAGGTAGTTGACCGATTGCCAATTAAAGTAGTTTTGAATACCAAGCTGCAGCTGCACCAAATGTTGACAGTACTGTTAATGTGCTGTGTCCGTATCTAAGGTGTAACCACTCAACAGCGTGAGAAAACAGTCAAGTTAAAACCTGTTGTGGTGTCTTGGAACTCGTCTTTTTCTATCCTCTGCCTTTTCTTTGTTGCAGATCCTGGAGCTGGTTAAAGGAATGCACTATCAGCTGGCATGCCAGAAGTACTTTGAGCTGACACACAATGTAAGTGCAGATTTAATTTGAACTGTGGCTACCTGTTTCAGAGGCGGGGGCTTTGGTCCTCACATTGCATGCGTGGAGGCTCAGGAGAGACCCAGAACTGTCATCCCCTCCATCATCAGCTGGCTCTCATAGCCGTTTAATTTGTATTGGTTTATGATAGCGTTCAGATCTATTTTGTCCCCTGTGGATACTTATTTAACGTAATCTGTTTTAGTTTGGATGCTTGAGTCATCATCCCTTTCAGTCACACTCTAGGTCCTCATTTTAGAGAAAAACAGCGATTGGGGAAAGAAAGGTAAATGCATTTCGTTCAGCTGAGTTTAGGACACAGTTTAAACGTTTGATCGGGTTCATACATCCTCAAGAGTTGGACTTGGCATCGGTTGTTTATGTCACTCCACAGTGTTAAAGCAGTCTAACATGTCAAACCACTTGGAACACCACAGCGCAAACTACTGGGATTGTTTTGAAAATCTGTGCTGTTACAACTCAGCTTCAGAGAGATCTGCTGCAAATACCACACAGCGTTAAATACTCTGTGAGTAACTCTTTGGAACACCCAAAGGTCACCAAATACAATAGGACTTTAGACATGTTTTTCAGAGGGGTGGAGGAATTGTTAGTGTAACTACAGATGATTTGTTGCAGTGACACAGGTTTGACACAGAAGCGCTGAAATGTACATTTTGCTTTTTTGCTGAGAGTTAGATGAAAAGATCCATTCAACCACATGAAGCTAGAGCCCAGCAATGGTTATCTTAGCTTAGCATAGCATTAGGGCTGGAAATGGGAAGGAATTGCTTCCTTTGCTCTCTAAAATAAAAAAAATGTTTAATTCATAGACAAACATAAATGTTAAAAATGAGAAGTTGCAGTTTTAAAGGAAGTTAAGGAGCAAGCTAAGTAAGATAATCTGCCCATAGCTCCACCTTAACATACAGACATGTTCATTTTTGGCCAGAAAACAAAGAAGCATTTTCCCCAAAGTGCCAAACTAATCATTCAGTTCCTTTAACCCCTCTGTGGAGAATATACAGTTCTGGGCTGGGAGCTGCATGTGCGTGCTTACAATCACTACATGTATATTCATTTAGTCCATGCAAACAACTGATGAAAAGAAAAACACTGATGTTGTGTCGTGTAAAATGAAGTAATTTGCTTCCCTGGACAATATCTGCACACTAAATTCACATTCGTAAGAAGGTACCAGCTGATTACAGCAAAGATTTAACCGAATGTTTGTGTTTTTTGTTTGTGTGTGAGTGCAGGCGAGAAATCTCAACAGCACTCAGTGCTCAATATTAATCAACAGCCCTTTCAGCCTCCTTCAGATACACTGACATATGTTTTTAGGAAGCAGTAAAATCCTCACATAACTGCCCTTAAAGTACTCCAGAATTTGTTTTAGGAAATGATTTTCTTCGCTCCAGTGTCTCAGCAGGTAGAAATGGCAAATAAAATGTCTCCCTTCTGGTCTTTTCTTGCCACTTGAAAGACACTTGTGCTGTTGTGTACAATTTTATCATAGTAATTTAAAACATGCACTCCCTCAGTATGAAGGGCTTTAAAAACCTCAATCAAAATTACCCGACTGTTTAAAAACGATGATGGAAAAGGTCACGGAAAGAGCATCTGGAAGAGCTCGAACTTCATCTGCTAATTGATTCATAGGTTTTTACTCACCGTGAGTGATTTTGACATTTTATTTCCTGAAAGGGCATTTCGTGTCTTCACTGCGCTCTGATGGAACAGGTAGCAGGTGACGTAGCTCGCTAAGTCAGCCATGAAAACGTTCTGTCCTCGTTATTGTTCATAGATTAGTAAATTGTTAGTGAATCATTCCACATCGCCCCCAATGAAGTAGATGCTACACGATCTTATGACAATTACACTGGATCAGTGTTTGCTACTAACCTGCCACTTCTGTGAAAACTAAGACTCTCTTGTCCTTCTTCTGCTGTGTTTTCTCTTTTCATGGAGCAGATTGAGGACGCCAGCTTCTCACTCAATCACCCCAACCAGTACTTTATAGAGAGCCAGAGAGTTTTGGGCGGAGGCAAGGACATAAAGCGAGAAGCTGACACTCCACAGAGGTCGCAGGAAACCGCTGGCAGCAGAGGATCCAGCTCAGCCCGAGAGGCAGCAGCGAACGCCTCGCAGGGTTTGGCCGAGATGACGGAGGAACTGGACTCTTTCTTTCAAGACGCCTGATTTAGTGTTTTCTTCTATACATGTAGAAATAAATGTTTGTGGTTTTTATGAGGACCAGGGGTTAAAGGGGTGTACCACATTCTGCTTTGAATTATCTGTATCTGACATGTTAAGTATTAAAGTTGCATATCAGTCATTTCTCCATAAGTTGTTGTACATTGAGTTTGCCTTGATGAGACATTATACGAACCTCAATATCAGACCAAAGTAGAGTTTTCTACCTTAAAATTGCTTGTCAACACATCAGTGACACGACATTTTTAATGTTCCCTGTTTAACCTGCGTGCTAAAAGTAGCCTGTCTGTTTTCCTCTTTGTTTCCACTGTGGTCTGAACTCAGATTGCTTATAGCCAATCTCAGCACAGTGTTTTGGCAGGCACCTGGTTTTGGGGGTGATGACTAGAACATTCCCCAGCTGTCTCAGAAACAATGTCATTGTATTTGCTGGCAGGAGTATGGATGAATGGTGGCAGGAGGATGGATGAAAATAAACAATTTCCACAGTTGTATTATGCCGCCTTGGAATATTGCCTCCTAGTGCACAATACAATTTATGCAGAGCACACATGGTCAGGAAATATTTCCTCACTCTTCTCTCCAACTTCTGTCTGCTCAATAATTTGAGAAAAATGGTCTGAAAGTCAGGAACCTTTTACACTACTGTGGCATTGGCAACACAGGCTGCTCCTCTGATCTTGGCTCCTCAGGAGCTCGTATCTCCATTCTCACTATGTGCTGCAAGATTAAACTTTAGACCCAATTAATGCACCAAACAGGCAGCCCTGCATTATATGAATACAAATATGTTTCCCAGGAGGCCAAAGGAAATATTTGATTAAGTGAAAGCCTCCTTCTGTAATTTAATGACTGTTAATTTTAAATCAAATTTGATGTCCCTGAGGATGTCAGATGTTTAGAAAAAAAAATCACAATTGCTCTGTGGGCTTTTCTGTTTTAAGACTTTCTGACACATTCAGACCGCAGTTCATCACTGTCTGACACTTGTAACGTCAGAGCCCAAACACACGGTCCTGCACCACATAGCTGGAATTAAATTAGGTCTTAAAATCCAGGCATGGTGCTTGACATAGAGAGGATTTATTCAGTATAATAAGGCAACTGGATAACAGTGTGCAGCCGGGCTGCTGTCAGCAAGAGACCCTTGATGTTTAATATTTGGTTGAGCATGACTACGTTTGACAAAGCTGGCACTTTCTTAGACTGTGGGCAGGCAGTTGACTAGGACGGTGTTTATCTCCGCTGAATGGATTTACAATCATTAGTCATGAACTTGCTTGCTTTCGTTTTGTGATGTGTTCTCTCCCTGCGCTCATTACACGGGCTAGAGGTGTTCTCTGGGATGGTCCATTATCTGAAAGGGCAAGAAATCGAATCCAAGGCCTCACTGCAACGTTTGTTTCATGAGCCTCGTACGGAAGCTGACATGCAGAGTGAATCTGTATGCATGGATGTGTTGCTGAAGTGAAGCTTTTGTTGCAGCTTTGGGAGCGTGTTGCAGTCTGGACCTCGTTAATGCCGCAAACACAACATCCTCAAGTTAATTTGCATTCCATAGGTGAGAAATATCAACTGAAATCTGTAAGAATGAACAGAGAAGGCAGAATGTTAGGTGGAATATACAAGCATGTTACAGAAAGTGAATACAATTCAAATGATCAACTGCCCGGTGACGTGAAAAAGGACAAATAAAAATCAAAGTTCATTCGTCAGTTATTTCAATACTCAACATTGACTCTAGTACATTTCTATTCAGAGCATGATGCTTCTCTTTGTCCTCTTCCTAATGTTAAGTCAGCCAGGAGGCCAAATGTGCAGCAGTTTGATTTGCTACTTACCAGAAGCAGCTCTAGTTAATCCGTGGATTTCTGTGCATTGTGTACCTGTTTTTAAGGACGAGATAACATCCCATAATGCATACTTGTACATCTTACCCTCCAGCTTTATAAAACTGAGCACAATTTAGTCAGTAACTGTTTACAATAACATTCCTCATTTCAGGTCTCATGAAAGGTTGTGTAGTCATGATGATGGAGTATTAGCTTTTCAGTGGGAGGAAGAACATCTTATTTGGGGTCTTTAGTGGATTCTTGTCAAATTAGCTGCACTGCAGTCGCAAACTATATCCTTACTGCACTGGAGCCGCTGCTAAATACTTATTTTTTTCAAGGTAATAAAATATTTGGGCAGATCTGCAGGCAAAGCCTGATGGAGGTTAAATTAGTAACTACATCTTGAGTTAAGCCAGAGTGTAAAGTACATCGCTTAGAGGCTTGGAATTAAACCTGTTGCTTTGAATTTTTGTGGAAAAATATCACAAAATCGAGTCTGTGGGAAGGTCTCATATCTCTTTCTTTAAACAAAAGCTGAGGAAACTGGGAAGCGAGTCTTAAAAAGATCTGATCTGTGTGATCTGCATGACAGCTGAGCAAATGGCAACTGCTGACGAAGATCATGAAAAGCGGATTAAAGTCCAGGAAACAAAACAGTGAGTGAGACTTGTTGTGTTGCATAAGCAAATGCTTAAATATGCTACTGTGGAGTCATAAAATTCTTCATGTGCAATTTACTTGGAAATGTTGAGGTGAGTAAAGGCAGAGTCGGTGTCAATTACTCGGCATTAGATCTTTAAAACGTTTGTCGTATTTAAAACATTTCTTTCTAGCGTTTTCAGGAATAGAGGTGTTTGGTCAACTAAAACACTGGTTTTAGTTATTTTGTTTTATTTAGGTCAAGTGCTTCACTGTCAAAAAGTATATATATTTAAACAATAATGGCAAGAGGGTGACATTTTATCCCTTTACTCTCCAGATTCACTCAAATGTCATCCATGAGCATATTCCATGTATCCTAAATCCACCCTACAACCCCAGGTCCCACTGGGATGTATTAAACGCACAGAGCTCGGGTGTTGACTTTGCCGGCATAGAAAGCAGGACAAAAACTATTTTACCGTGGAAAACATCGCTCCTATCTGCTACCAACAGCCTGGAAGATTGTATCTGTTAAATTGTGTAAAAGAAAAATGTGTCTCTGCCTGATGTGTCACGAGGCCAATCAGACACGTTCTTTTCAGTTTTAACAGTTTCCATTTCCCCTCAGCACTAACACGAGTCGCTAGAAACTGGCATTTATTAAAGTAATTGCCCAGGCAGACCACTCTGCTAAGATGGAGATGAGAGTAGAATGACTGTATTGTGGGAAGTTGCAGGATTGATAATGGAAATTATATTAAAAGTATACTTTCCCTTGCCAAGCACTGTGTTTCCAAGATTAAAAACCTTGATGATCATTTTTATTTAATTTTTCTTTGCAGGCATTCAACTAAAGATGCATGATGGCATTTTATTGTGTCACCACTGAAATCCATTGTGGTACTGAATTTGCATAAATTCAGTCTTTCATTCATTATCTGACTAATATCACCATTCTGTTTAGTAAATGTATGACTTGTCGGCGTTTAAAATGCAGCATCTTCACTTTATCTGCTTGTTCCATCTCAACTGATGGCTGGATTTGTTCTCGTCGTACACAAGAGGCAGAATTTCCTTCTGTTTGACTGTCATGCTTTGTGTGGATGTGGAAGAAAAGCCGAACTAACAGGAGGTAAACTCTTCATGCGGCTGTGTTTTTGTTCTCGCTGGGAGGCAACACTGATGCTGCCTTTGGCTTAAAATATGAGAGTGAATTGAGCAGGAAAGTCAGTCACTATAGATAGGTGTTATCAGGGAAACTGTGTCCTTCCTACAAGGATTTATTCAGCAGTGAGGACGCACCTGTTGGCATCATTCCACTGTTCTAAATCTGGAGATCCACGAGTGTCCATTACTGCCTCTTGATGTTTGGTATTGATCAGAACAACAGATGGAAGCATCAGTTACACTCCCATCAGCATTTTGTCCAATTCATGTGAAACCTGGCAGTTCTTGTTATGCTGCAGAGTGTGATGTTGGTCTCTTATGATAAAATAACAAACCTAAAAACTGTGCAGCCACACAATACATTCATCATCAAGACCAAACACAAAATTAGCCAGGAGATGTGACAACTCGGATGATTGTAAAATTGGAGCAAAACTTCCTGCAGCTGTATGTGAACTCATCATTATTCCCCCGGGCATTGTCTCATTAACCTGACAGATGTGTGAGCCGCTGCTCGTGTGATTAACTTTGCTCACAAACTCTTCACTCTCTCTAAGCCTCACCTGCAGCCATGCTGTCGCCTCCTGTTAGACTTTATGTTGGACGAAAACCTGTGAAAGAGGAGACTTGGCTGCTAAAAATATGCCTGCTCCTTCATGCTTTGGTAAAGAGGTTTTAATCACTGCGGCACACATGCGAGTTGGTTTTACCCGTCTTCACATTGCTGCGGATCAAACTGCAGAGTAAACACTGACCATCTATTTGATCCCTGTGTAGAGTTGGCCTGCCTGAGAAGGGAACTTACATTTTCATCTTTCTCCCTGCAATTATTTTCCCCATTAGCTATTTGAGCTTTGAAGACAGAATTTAATGAGAACACATTGTCGTTTATCCATTTGACTTGAAAATGCTTTGCATCTCATTTGGCTGCATTTATCCATAGGCTATCTGTGTTTACATTATCCTCCCTGTTCATTGCTTGTGTGGACACTGCGGCTGGATTACTGTATGTGCACGACTGTAGAAATGATCCCAATGCAAGTTTGACCACATTTAAATTCCAAAACCCATTTTGTGTACATACTGCATCAATGAGATAAGCCACGTGTGCAATCACAGCCAGAGGCGGCAAATTGAATATTTATCCAGCGTTCATTTGAACTTGATTTACTCTGTAGGCTACTTCATTGTGAATAAAACAGGAAAAGAAAAAAAATTGAAGGAATAGTTTGACATTTTTGGGAATATGCTTGCTTTCTTGCTGAGAGTTAGACGAGAAGATTGATACCAAACTCATATACGTATGTTAAATACGTCTATGAGGCTACAGACGGCAGCCAGTTAGCTTAGCATAGCACAAAGGCAGGACAAAGGGGCAACTTGTCATTTTTACACTTTTTTTTAACGGACTAAACAAATTAGACATAACATGCTAATTAGTGAGCTTTAGGTGAGTTGAGGCAGATATTTTTACCTTTGGACACAGCCAGGCTTGCTGATTCCCCCTGTTTGTTGTCTTCGTGCTAAGCTAAGCTAGCTGACTGTAGTTTCATATTTAACTGACATAGACAGGCATGGTATCGATATTCTCATCTAACAAGAAAGCAGCTGTATTTGTCAAAACGTTTAGTTTTTCCTTGAAGATATAGACAGTAGGTGCAACATACTGTCAGTTACATACTGGCTATTAATGGCTGCCTCCGTGGTGATGATTATTCATCGTTGAATGGCTGCTGTTGCTCCACAGAAAAAAAAGTCTTCTCACTTCCTCCAGTTAAGTGGATTCTGTCACACATATTAAAAACAAATCTGGAGCAGAGTGTGACACATCAAAGGGGAAGTGGAAAGCAAACCCCCTTGTTAATGGTAGCAATTGTGGAAGCAGGGACTGTGGGATGTTGGGGGGACATAATGGCCCTGACAATCAACCAGCTGAGTGCCCGTCCTTTTTCCCTACAGGGGGTGTTGGTGCAGACAGAGCGCTGGAGCTTGTTGATGCTTCATGAGCTGACACAGAGTCAGGTCTGTGTCAGCTCTGAACAGACCAATGATAAGAATTCGAAAGATGGGGGAGTGAGGAACCAGAGTTAAGAGTTTCCCTGGATTTCCTCTTTGACGTTGATAGATTGATGAGCCGCAGCTCTCAGCAGTACACCAGATTGCCCTCTTGAGATTTATGGATATAAAAGAAGTTTTTTGCCCTTATTTTCAATGTTGATACCCTCCTAAAGGCTACATCTTGGTACGTTCTAGCCAGATAAAAGGCTGTGAAAGTGCATTTCGTCTCACACCATCCATTTCAATTCAAAGCCGACATTATATGATCGTGTTTTTGGTTAGAGCCCAACGACAAGCCACAGCCACTGAAGCTGCTTTTTCATGCTGCCTCTGCAGGCAGGCAAGCTCTGCCTAATGCAATAACAAAGAAATGTAATGCTCTACCTTGTAGCCATGACTATGAGACATGCTTGGTGACAAAAATAATGTCATAAAATGAACTATCAATTGTTCGATGCATCACTTTCTGAGCTTCTTTGCTTTTGTGTTTTCAAAAACACTGGATTTATCATTGTGAGATCAAACCGTCCTTTGGGCCCTTCAAGCAGACACAAATGATTTGCTCCATTAAATCACACATCATTGAACATTTATTAGAAAATAAATCATTTTATAAATGATCGGCTTGAGAGGGCGCAGGAGAGAACAGGGAGCTCACCTCTTTCTCACAGCTGCGTTGGTTAATCTCTTTCTTGTGGTTCGTAGTTTCAGCGCCCCTCAGGGACTCGGGATTTTTCACTACTGACATGCATTTTTCATCTTCACAGGGTCTCCAGCAGCACTCACTATATAGAATTGCACTTTTTCTGAGCCCCAATATTGTCTGTAGTTTGATGTCTTAGTTGTGGTAGACCGCACACGTGTGCAGATTTGAGCCTGCAACTTCAGAGTAAGGTCCAAGAAGATTTGCTTTAGTGACCCCTTAGCCTAATGTAAATACCTCACAGGGCTCAGATGGCATACATACTGATGACTCCATTGTTTTGTAACCGTGTTTCAGATATTGTTGCCCTCAAGGAACAGAATCCATTTTAACCTTGACCCTTATACAGTAGATGTCAAGTCAAAACAGACAATAAAACTTGCAAAATTGACATTTTAAAATAATCTAATAAATCATTGCATTCAAACACATTTTCTTTGGACTTTTCTTGTGACATTTTCTTCCCATTCACACATCATAGTTGAAAAGTATGTCTGAAGTGAAGGACTGTGTTAGTGTTAATTAGAAAATGTCAGAGTGGCTCTATAAGCAGGTCTTGCATAGTTGCCTGCTTTTATTTGATCCTGAAAATGATGTGGACTGCTTTCACTTGAGACAAAGCACCAATACAGCCCCACTGATGAGGTGAGGTCAGTGCAAACTGATGGGCTCACTGCAACAATCCCTCAGGTATTTTACCAAAGGAATAAAGCAGCAGCCAAATAATGACTCAGTAATATCTGATCTGTGGCTGTACAGTGTTAAAGATGTTAAGTGTAATGATTCTATTCAAATTATGGTAACTATGGAGCCCCGAAACTGACAAGATTAAACAAGTCACATTATGCAACTCAATGCATACACAAATAATAATGTTAATTAAATAATTAAAGTATAAAAAAGAAAAATAAAGCAAAATGCTTGATCAGTTGATTAAATCATTTAAAACTCAAATGATTTAATCAGTTTGTTAAAACTGAATTAATTTTACTCTTCTATGTATCTTCACTACTTTATTTTTGAACTTCAATTTTCATTTTTTTGCACATTTTATCATATGTGAACTTTAAATCACTATATTACTGCAACACTGGATAACATAGCCAAAGCGTTTTAGCCATTTTATTTTTTAGCAAACAAACACTAACAAAATTAGCTAATGCTGCTTAGAAGTTTTTATTAAATCTCACACAAATCAATTGTGGTCTTTGATGAAGATAAGAAACATTTACTTGAAGATGAAGATAATATAATGAAGATGTTAGCTGAAGATGAAGCTGTGTTAGCATGCTAACTTTGCTAGTGTTAGATTGACAGCTAAATTTTTTTGGCTGTTGTTCATACAGCCATGCTATGGCAATATGCAGTGTGTGAATGATTAGCATTATGTGTACTACCTGGTGTAGTTTTATGATAACAGTTAGCTTCAGCTAGGTAGCCAACTGTATTTTCAGTGAAGCTAGGTCAGCCTCCTCTTGACTGCTCCACTGACATTAAACACACACACACACACACAGTGGACCAATTACCTCTCAGGACATACATGACCATGACTATCTCATTCTCATACATGCATTAGGAAAATTGGAAATGTGGTGAGGAAAAGGACATCGTGTGGGGGAAAAAAGATAAATGATTAAAATTGTGCCAAGAGCAAATAAATAGGAACATTACGGGGGTGAAAAATAATTTCAGCAAATAAATGAAGTTTTAATTTATTTTATCAGCTGACTGGTGGTAAAGGAAAGAAAGATTTTTACTTTTTTATTTCTCATTTCTTATTTTTCCTTTTTCCACTCCATGTCTTTATTTAACAGAAAACATTATTTACTGATGTATTTAGTTATATTTTCTATTGTCTGAAAACCTTTTACCACATCTTGTCAGTTTTGGGGCTCCATAGATGACAGCATAAGTTATGAGTTATG
Organism: Chelmon rostratus; assembly: GCF_017976325.1. Taxonomy (NCBI): domain Eukaryota; kingdom Metazoa; phylum Chordata; class Actinopteri; order Chaetodontiformes; family Chaetodontidae; genus Chelmon; species Chelmon rostratus. The sequence goes on along the minus strand of NC_055668.1, from coordinate 11,843,570 downwards.
ACTAAAGTAGCCCTAATGGATAGTGGCATCAACCTACATGTGTGTCGTGCTGTAAAGTGAATGTGGGCCCCCTCTTATCACGTACTCGCACATTGAATGTGCCAAAGTCGACACATTAACCCTTTTGAGAATAGCTGAAGCAATCGATGATGATCCCGCTGTCACTCTCCTGCTCTGCACGCTGCACGGTCACATTATACCTATTTTCACCTATAGTGTGTATAGTATAGTGGCCATTAGTTCTTGACCGATCAGCCATTGTGATAAGCATTGACTGTCCTATGCACAGATATGACTAATTTCACTTGGCTGGAAAAAAACTTCCCCACAGTCAGTTCAGACTCTTGTCATATGCTCTTCATTAAAGCACTCAGGGACAAAAAGACTCAAACATGACCTTGACTGACAATCAACTACTGAATCAATAGCCTGCTGTTTTCGTGTGGGCGAGATGGATCACCTTGCCCTGTGAGTAATAGTTGCTGTGGGTACTTTTGTCATCCAGATCGAATGCAACAACTGCGTATTATTTCCTCGCTGTGAAAAGAAATACAAGCTCGGAAAACAAAAAGGCTTCATTGGGGACGTCCGTGACTCTGATTCTTGACAGCTACATCACAGTCTCGCCTGTCGGAGGCATTTATCTGACACGGCAACTTGCACTGTAACTCGTGGGGGCGTGTACAGCAGAAAAGAGCTGAAAAACAGGCCAGATACCTGCAGTGCCGTCACCCTTTTCAGCAATCTTAGATGTAGTTTGTCGGCTGATTGGATTCCCATGAATGGAACAACGGTACAACAGTATGAGAGAAGATCAGTTGGTGGTGCTGAGGCTGTGAGAAGATGGGAAAACCACACAAGATGTGAGAGGATCCATGCAACAGTAAACATCTGCTGAGCATGAAGCTAATTTTTACCCTTGGCGTGGCGCACAGTCGTGTTAATAAAGCAAAAACAATTTAAAAACAACATGTACATAAAACGAGAGAACAGATGTCAGAGCTGTTGTGTTCTATCCTGTGTAGTTTAGAAATGAAAAAAACACTTCTTCTGTTATTACTGGAGATGTTCAAAACAAGTGAGCTGAGTAATAATTCACAAGCTACTACTTCAAATAGACATGAGTCATACTCTCTTCCAATGAAGCAAAGGCTTTTTGAGTATGCAGCTTAATTTAATGTAGAGAAAAAATGAGTAAGATATAGAGAGTTATTGAACCTCAAGTTAATAGGTTAATAATATATATCCTATAATGCACTCAGTGGTTTTGTTCTAATCTATTTTAAAGAAGTATTTTACACACATGGACAGCAAAACAGAAATGACCTTTGGTGCTGGATGAGGGCAAATAAATAGACTATATATATATATATATATGCATATGTATATATATATATATACATATATACACACACACACACACACACATATACATGTACATATGTAGCAATAATTAACCCTGTTTAGATCTGGTGTTACATACACAGACTGTATATGTCTGATCCTGATTAGATTCAGTGGAAAAGATACATAAGCTGAGGATTGATTACCATTATTAGCAGGGATACTGAGGCATATCAGCACTTTATCCTGTTTACATCTGCCTTTTGTGGTCTACAGAAGCTCAGGTGCAGGGGAAATATTATGTTTATTCATAAATAGCTATTTGTAATCTGAATATGGAGATGCATTTAACAGCTTGTATCTGCATTATGCATTAAAACACTCCCATTGGGAAGAGATTCAGACTCCGCTGTTTGTTTGAAGACATTATTCAGAGGATTGGTTTCATTTTTGTGGAGAGAGAGACTCATGCAAGTTCACACCTTGAGCCCGAATTGTTGAAAATCACAATAATGGATGTCGATTTAGTCTTTTTTGGGGGAATATTGTATTTCATGGGGGCATTTTTTTCAAACAAGCTTTGTAATCGTGTTACAAATGGTTGGAGGGAAGCTGCATCCTGCATGTTACGAACCAAAGAGAATCCTGTGCACCAAACCAGCGCTGTATTTGAGAAAGCGTTTTGTGTACCAGATGATTTTATTGGTAGAAAACATAGTTAGCCCAATTCAGTTAGTGCTCAGTTGTTTATCCACACGCACAGCGCAACACAACGTGTCAAAACGTATCAATGCTCCAAAAATAGCTCTAATGAGCTGGGTGGGGGGAGGTTGGGGGTGCTTTTGTGCAAAAGGGAGCTAAGATCAGATATAGTAGTCCGTCTAGAGTAGCACACAACTTCTTCAAAACTGCAGCTCAAGCTATAGTGCATCCTCACCTTCTGTCACCTGGCTTAGATCCCAGGCTGCTGTCGCAAGGGAAACTACATGAAAATCATCAAAACACGTCAAGGACTCTGACTCTGCACATCATTTCATCACAAGTGCTACGCTGGAGAAGAGGCCCTTTTAGGCTCGGGTGATTATAAGCCCTCATTTTCTATTCTGGCTCATCAGGCAGCTGTCTAAACAGAGCTGAGTTTGCTCAGGTAGCCGTCCCTGGCTGGGGGAAACGCTGTGTGTTCGAGTTATTACCATGCACTGTTTTGCATCATTGAACATTTCTGGGTACTCGCCTAGATCCTGACCCACTTTGGTGTCTTTGTGTTTCCAATATTTAGATCAAGTGATATAGAGGGAGATAAATGCTCCACTGCCTGACAGGCTATGTGGAGTGTATGTCGTGGAGGAGAAGAATTAAACAAATGCCAGACTCAGGGGTGGGTGTTTTGATGAAATCAGTCTGCTGTACAATTGAGCAGATTCACAAAATCCCTTTCCAGCCAAAAAGATAAGCAATGGATGATTTTCTGCATCGAATCTGACTCGCCGGCCCTGCAAGCTGTTCCAGCTGAACATGTCGCGAGAAGCCGAGACGTGCCCGGTTCGCAAGGCTACTGATTATTGTTTTGTAAAAAAACCGTGAACAAATCAGGAGGAAGACATGCATGAACATTTGCTCGAACAGCGGCACGCTTGTACTGCTTCCATCAAACTCGAGCGTTAATCACTGCATACCATATGTACAGCTGCAGACGGCGCCATTCGTCATGACTACCTCTCTGAAAACGACATGACACGTGTGAGTTGTGACTGGCGGTGTATTCCGGTGGGTTTGGCTCGTAAAGTAGCTGTGACAGTTGCCCAGAACGGCAGCAGTGGGCTCGACTTGCTTAATGAACTAACATGTTCATGTTGGCAGCACTAAGTGAGCAGTTTATTGGCGAGCTGGGAACAGACACGGGGTGCACTCAGGTTGGTAATGACAACAGCCGCCAGATGACAACACGGCTAAAATAAAGCGCAGTTAAGATTTTCTTTTCATTTTCTTACATATTTCCACTGTTACGTCTTTTACTTTAGGCATTAACATAAAATACTGCTATGATTAAACTGAACAGGAATGAACTAAAAACACATTTCTAACATCAGAGGCGAGTTAAAGAGGTTTTTCTGCTGCGAGGAAACCCTGGAAGATCTACTGGTGTGGACTTTGCTAACCAGAGGACATTTTAACATGTCAAAAAAATTACACTTAGATGCCTTATCACAAGTTCAACGTTTTATTATCCACCAGGAAGTTGACTTGTTGATGTCTTCATGAAACGACCTGCAACACAAAAAGATAAAGAAGAAACACAGATTGCATACTGAGAGTAATAGAAAGGAAACAAAATAAATGCAGATATCAAGAATAGTAGAACATTGTGGGGAAATACGCTTATTTGTGTTCTTGCCAATAATTAGATTAAAAGATTGATACCACTCTCGTGTCTGCACATTAAATATGAAGCCTTTCCTGAGCTAAGCATGAAGACTGGAAACAAAGGGAAACAGCTAGTTTAGCTCTGTCTAAAATCTGCCCATTAATTAACTCATATCTTGTCTGTTTAATCCCTACATGAAATAAGTGCCAAAACAACAATTTGTGGTTTTATGCATTGTTTATTAATTATTTATTTCTTCACTATTTTTCTGTGTTAAGATAAGCTAATGGTCTCCAGGCTGTGGCTTCATGTTGAAAAGGACATATATGAGAGTGGTATCGATCTTTTCATCTAACTCTCATTTTGTATTTGCCAAAATGTCCAACTATTCCTTTCATTCTATATAATAATATAGAGCTGTCCAGGTGATATGCATGTGGTTCTGTATCTGAATTGATTCTGAGGATGTATGACAAATGACATTGTGTCCTTGGTGAGCAGCGGTTTGTATATGCAGCGAGCCTTTCAGCCCCGAGTCTGACATTTTGGCTGGGTGCACATCAAATGCAGTGTGGTAATTCCCCTCGATCCACTGGCTGTCTCTTTATGAATCCCCCAGTTATAATCTGTCAACATGCGTCTGACACCCAGGGTGACGCTCTGTATGGAGATGCAGCTTTTAGCCAGAGACAATCAGCTCGTCCTTGAGATGGAGATGGAAGGAGATAGACCTCCTCGCTCTCACCTCAACCTTTTCAAATGAGTTTTTATTGTCTTGTTAAGAACAAATAGGTGCAATCATTGGAGAAAATAAGGCACTAAGCATGAGAGTTGGCAACAAAGAGCGTGCAGCCGTCATTTATTTGTTCCCACGGCCGCTGACTGAATTAGCGAGGAGGCTACAGCGTGTTGCAGATCTGAGGTTGTCTCTCTCCCAGCCAGTGTGAACCCAGAAGCAGATGGTATCATTACATGACTGCAGAATGTGTTGGTAGCAACGCAAGTTGTTTCAATCATACATATTTATACAACTTTTTTCTGCTTTTCTTGTCTCATTAGAAGTCAGTGACAAAACTAAGAGAGTAAGATTTAGTGCACTGCATTTTGGGAAAAATGTAATGCTCTTTCTTGGTGTTTGATGAGAACACTGACACCGCTCTGATTTCTCTGTGGTGTTGATCTTCTTGTCAAACTCTCAAATAAAATTATTTCCCGAAATGCTAAACTATTCCCTTAAAGTAAAGTTCTGTGTTTTTTGTTTTTTCCCCCAGCTTTTTGACTATGTTATCTACGCTCTGCACGTATCACTGTTATACTGAGCCTCAGCTGTACTTTGTGTAATACTAAGTAAAAGTAAAAACATGTAAAAAAAATGTCAGCTCCATCAGCTCCATCACTGTGACCGTCTTTCTGTGCATTAGCATTTAGCTCCAACTACAGCTGCTAGCATATGTAGACTCTCAGTATGGTTTCAATTTGGCAATTTTTCCACCATAAATGTAGAAATAGTGAAAGTGAGCTCTGCTGGAAACAACTTTCTAAGAGTCCAGTGAGGTCAAGGAAACAGCATCCTCAAATTGCTTTTAAACATTCTTAACCCTAAAGTCCAAAGCAGTTGTGTGAGGGCCACAATGAATGCTGCCATTAACAGTTATTACATCCAAAAATCCATTAAGAGAGGCTTTCACATTTTCACACATTTTCTGTTTTTGTGTGAAACAGCTTTGTTTACAGTGTGACGTGAAAAATGACCGGCCAGCACAGCTATTAAGCCATTCAGGCAGTCCAAAAGAGGAAAATGAAGTTTGTTTGTTTTTTTCTACATTTTAAAATCTTGGATTTCTTTGTCCCTGCTGGACTCAACAATAAAAGTGTTTCCAGCAGAGCTCTCCGGCACATTCATAAAGGCAGCAAGATTCAGGCCGAACAATATCGGAACAGTCTTTTTAAATACGAAGCAAATCAGCTGCAAATACTTAGACAAAGATGAGTTAGGTAGGTTGTTCTTATAGTGAAAAGAATCCACTGATACACACAATCACCTCCTCACCTTTCAGTCATCGGTCTGTGTTTGCCGTTTTGTGCTCCATCATCTTTCCTGTCCCGGTCTGAATTCACCTCTGTGTGCGATACATAAAATATAAACAAAATTTAGCTTTATTTTTTCACAGGAACAGATGCATACGCAGTTTCACGAAATGGACTGATGTGTATTCTATTAAGACTGTTGTGGCTGCATAAACAATGTTGCCAAAGGTGATAAACTTGGCAAACCAACAAAACAAACAGCTGCCTGTTCTTTATTAGGCCCAGGGCTGCAGCCCACCACTGCCTAATGGACAAGAATCACTGTGGATCCATGTGTGGACTAATGGCACAGAGATGCGAGGGCAGCTGCAAAGTCTTTAAGCACCTCTGACTCCATTCTTTGTGCAAAACAAGAAAAAGATACAATGAGTAATGGCTCTTTTTTTAAAATCCGTTTTGTAATCCGAATGTGAGATTTTTATCGGTGGCATTCACTGTCTGAAAAGCATCAACATCCGTAGCGGGCTTTGGGATTTCAGCTCTTGGCTGGTTACGAGCTGGCGGTGGGCTCGTTAGGAAAATGGATCTGAGAGTGCTTCTGGCAACGGCGGCATGAACATCACTGGCACACACAGGGTTTCCAGCAGCACTGATCACTTCCAGCTCATAGGTGCAAATAAACACGAGAGATGAGTTTTAAGAAACGAGTCACAGAGCTTTGGACAGAGAGTGCCATGTTTCCTGAAATGTTTTCTTTGACTGTGTAGTTTTCTTCAGATTTATTTAATAAGCAGCACACTGACGTTGCTCGCTGCTGATCTACAGATAATAAGGCGTCCTGAGGAATCAGCCTTGAAAAGTGTACACTATGACAATGTGATCTATTCACGGAGCACAAAGTGAAGACATCTTGTTAATTTTGCATTAAGTTGACACAGTGTTTTTTCTTCATGTAACCTCAACAACCAATCTTTTCCAGCTCAGTACTGAGAAAAACTGTCGACAGCTTGATCATTAGATGCTTTATGGAGACCAGCTTGAAAGACGTACCAAGTTATACTTTCCTGACTGATGACAGGCCCGAGCATGTCTGAGTACAATCTTCAGTCCTCTGGGAGCAGATTCCTGTGCCTGCTGCTCTGGAAGGAAGCACAAGCACAAGTGGAAAATGCTATTTTGCAAAAAGGCAAAGGGAGCATGAGTCATGTTGCAGTACTGCAGAGTTACACTGTATAGCAATGAGGCGGTCTAGTAATTGTACAACACGACTGAAGAGCACTGCAGCACAGTATGATTTCAGCAACAATGTATAGCTATTATTTGGCAACTACATGGGAGGTGAGGCAGAGGCAAATGGCTTTTTTAGAGACGGATTGTACGCCGTTCAGGCAACTGGCCCATCGTTATATAATATATATGAAAAAGACTGCTAGAGACTATTGGAAACTGCCATGCTGTTATCCCAGTTTAAATGCAGCATTTGTTTTATAAACTTTGGATGAAAGTTCTTTCATTAAATCTACAGCTATCTTGTTTCAGCCAAAAACAGATTGTTCCTGCTAAACTTGTTCATTAATTAAAAAAGTGTTTCTTTTGCAGAGAGCGATCTCTTTTGTTTCACGAGCTCAGAATAACTTCAAAGCACACACAGTTCCTCTCGAGACTGTTAAACGTTAACTAAAGTTCGCGACTGACTATTGACCGACTCTTTGTTCTTGATTAAATATTTCTCGCCACTGAATGAAGCATTGAACACAGTAAAACCTGCTCTAACAAGCTGCTGCAACAAATGTCCTAAGCTTGACATTCGTAAGTAAGTGTTCCTGCGCTTCATTTGATGAAAACACATCAGATGGTCTTTAGTCTGTTTGCAAAGAAACAAGTTAAGCTCTGACAGTTGTTTTTGCTCGTCTCAATCAATCCTATTAATTTGCTTTGTAGTCACGACTACCGCCCATTAAGACTGATGACAACTTAGTTGATTTTCTGGTAATGAATAACAAATGTGCTATATTACAGGAAAAAATCATTTTCAGAAATATAATGGCACTTTTATGCATGTAAAAAAAGGAAAATCCTAACTCATCACAGCCTTACAGGAGCTACCTATAGCAGCAATGCGTACAACTATTAATGCAGTATCGTGCACTTCTGAGTCAACTTTGTCCATAAATCTTGTTATGCATTATCAGTACAAGTGTGCAATTAAGGTGCTATGCCTTTGAGTGTATTTTCAAAAGGAACTGCACCTTTGGAAAGAAGAAGAGCTTGAATTATGAACAGGTCAGCAGGTATCTGTCCGTGGGGATTAAGTGCAGCTGTATTTGCACAGCTATAAAATACAGGTTGAGAGAAAAGTACACACAAATTGGATTCAATACAGAAGCAGCATAAAGGAAGGAGCAAATAACGGGTGCAGAAGAAATGAAAAAAATCCCATTTGTTTGACAGAAAAGAAGGCATGTAACAGCAGTTATGTGGGTGCAGTATATATATATATTTATTAAATGATCTTCAGTTTGGTTTTCTACATTCTGCATGTAGAATTCTTATCCAACAACATTTCACGTACTTCTCTTCCACCAGCCTCATAGCGTCACTACTCTACTGTTCTACAAATCAAATGATTAATTATTTCTAATCACTTTGCAGTTTTAGCAAGATTTTGTTTCCTTTATCCCTTTTGTTTCCATTATTTTAATCACATGTCTGCATGCTTTGTTGCGTTTTTAATGAGGTGTCAGAGTTATAAAGGCTGCACACTGTAACACTTGTAGTTGATGTAAATGAGCTTTAATGGCGGATTCATGAGAATGTGCAGCAAGACGGAAACTATATTTCAATCCTTTAACAGTGCGAACAGAGCGAGCCATGAGAAAATATGACGCTCAGTCACAAACCGTAAACAGACGAGTTCGGTTAACATGAAGACAAACATGTGCTCATTAACAAAGGGGAAGTTTCAAACTGTTGAAGTCAGGATTTAAAGCCTCTGCTAATTGATTGAACAATGACGTCAATCAAGGAGGCCAAATGAGCTCCACCTGCTGAGCTTCTGTTAATTATGCCTCATTTTAATGTTAAAAGTGATGTCTGCGAGTGAATGCATCCACTCACCTGTTACCTCCCTCTCTGCTTTGACCAAATCACACAATTGTGTGTTCCTTTATCTACAGGGAAAAAAAAGGTATGATAAAGAAATATGTCAATCTTATGCATCATCAATAATGAGCAACAGACTGCATGCAAAGTGTAGCACAGAACAGCCATTACATTCCATCACTGTGAAAAAAGTAAACCGTTACAAATATCATGAAACTTTTTGAGTTTTGAGCAAATTTTGGGAATTTATTTAGATCACTGAAGTGATGTTTAGTTTTCTGGACATTATTTTAGCGTCTTTTATTAAAACGTATTATTTCTTTTAGCACAGTTTAGCTGAATTCCTTATGGACTATTTAGTTTGAGATATGAAAGCATTTTAATTCAACAGGCATTTATTGGGCGTTAAAAAGGGCAGGTTTACTTTTTTTTAAGTGGAAGTTAGCATTTGATGATTAAATTGGCATTATTGTTATTAGGGTTACCTGCTTAGTGTTTAGTCTTCCTTTCAGTCCCGTGATCTACACTCTTAATGAGAGCCAGGCGTTCAGGTGTACTAATCACAAAAGAGAGTTGAAGTGGCTAAATGGACGTCAGCTTTGATGTTTAAAGCACGGAAAATTACAGTGCATATGCAGCTTTCTCAGGTTAAACAGAAATGCAGAAAGAGGTTAGCAAAGACATTGATGAGTCGCAGATAAAGACACTGCACTGTGTGTGATGAGTGCACTGTTAGCTTATTCAGCAATAACAAACTATAAGAGGGTGAATATCTACAACCTGTATGGTTCATTATACCCTTCACGAGCCAGCTTCAAACGCTCAGCGTATCTGAGGCATTATTATGATAATATATGAGGACTTCTTACCTCTTTTAACTCCATATCATTCTCAGAGTCAATCAGTGTCTGTTTAATGGTGTAAAACTTCAGAGAATGGATTAAGAAAAGAAATGTATTAGTTTCTAAATAAGGAAGTGATCAAAGATTCAAGGACGATTGAGAAGGAATATAGATTATTTAAAAAATGTGCCATTTGGAGACAGGTTGGTGGACTTTCTTTATGAAGCGAGTTAGCTGTTACCTGAAAGCACATGTTAAAAGAGCTCGGTGTCAGTTATGTTAAAAAAAAACTGCAGAAAAAAGATGCCAATTTATAGCCACCTACTTAGAGTCTTACACACCGTGTTCAGGTTTATGTTGTTTTTATTAAATGCTTTATGTACAAATACAGATTACACACAAAACAAAGCACGCATTATAAATCACACACTGGATATTGCTGATTGCTTCCAATCCAAACATGGTTTTCTTTTTTTTTTTTTTGCACGATTACGATCTCACATCTTATATCATTTAAAATCACAATATAACTTGGTCTAACTTTAGACTGTGGTGTCAAACCCATGAACGTTTACCATGAAGTCATCAGAGTTTCATATATCAGTTATGGGGAAACTTAATTTAGATTTCTGAACATTCAACATTTTCATAAGAAATGTCTGGATGGTTTAATCACTTTATATTCAGGTCTTCAATTCTGGAAAAAGGTTTCCATCTGTTGCCTTTAACAGAGTTTATCAGGCCATTTATGTTGAGAGCAGCATTTGTTTCTCTGTCCGTTACCTCAGAAATGATCTTTGCAGTTCATGCAACAAGTCAAAGCCACAGCTGGAATCAAACAGGACGTGAAGCTTCTGCAGAACAACACTGATCTGCAGAAGCTTCAAGAGACAAATGAGCCACAAAAACCAACATTTTTTTAGTTTGTTTTCTGTTTATTTTTTGTGATTAACACATTTGTGGGGAAAAAAAAGTGTCTTGAAGAAGCTAGTCTGAATCTCACATTAAGGCTAAGTTCAGGGTTACGGCATTAGTCAGTAAAAGATCCACTTAAACCAGACTGAGCTCACAGTCAGACCTGTCAGTGAACTGGGGAGGGAGGTTAGATTATTTTAAATTTGAAGTGCAGCATCACATTTGCTCTGCAGCTCTGACTGGTTGAAGTCGCATCCAGCCTGTTAGCTCGGGTTTGTGCTAAACTAGCTCTATGAAAGATGAGGAATATGTTAAAATGTCAATATGTTAATACCTAGAATTCTAGATCCAGAAGTATTTTCACCCTAAAGGAATACCTGTGTATTAATGGAACTGCATGGGCAGCTAAAACTGTCTCCTGTGTCTTTTAGTGTGTGATGGTGGATGACGACTGACATGGGATGTCTTCTGATAAAACGGCTAATGTGTCAGAATTCTTTGTTTTCTCTTTCCTGGTCTGACAACTTCGACGATGTGTTCTGCGACGCTGACCCACAGCCGCACAGACGACTGCACGCAAATAGCAAAAGAGCAGGGGATGCTGTTGGTGCTGTGAGGTGGAACAGTGGAGTCACCTACAGCGTGCACTTCTGACAGAGCACGGCTGTGATTGGTCGGCGTCCAACGGCAAGAAATGCTGACTCTGTGATTGCCTAATCTGATCCAGTGAGCATCTCGAAAGGCCAAAATATGCCACGAGTAAACCTTAATAATGACTGCATTAAAGGCAATACATGAAAACTAATCTGTTAAAATATGAGATGTAACTTATGAGATAAAATCAGCAGTTTAACATCAAAACTGAAATAACGGGAGTTTTTGGGGGGTACAGAGGTGCGATGAAAGGCATTTACAGCCAATTTTAAGAACAACCGTCCTGTGTCTCTTTTCATTTCCTCTCTGTATTTGTCAAAAGATGCCTCTGTCCTTAATGAATAAACAACAAAAAAAAATCTGAATACTGCAATAATGTTAAAGTTTGTGGATTTATGTGCTTTATGGGGTTACTCTTTATTTCAATTTCTGAAGGAGACGAACAACAACAAAAAAAAGCAAACGTTACAACATTTTATGAGGAATTTAAAAAAGGTAGAAATAGTTTGAAATTGGAGGTCACATATCTGGAGCACCTTCAGTATCTACCATAGGGATGTTTTCTGTAGCCCCCTCTTGTCAGCCGTAACACCGGGGCTTTGAGACTGGGACGCGTGGTCGCCCACTCCTCCTCTGCAAAAGACAGTCAGAAACAGGTTGTAGAAAGCTGCTGCATTCACCGTGCTGAGAGGGGTCATGTGCTCGGGCATCATACGCTGTCCTCTCACAATCCATTTAACCAAACACAGAAAATTTCAAGCGGGCAAATTCTGCCCCAGGTGCTATAGAGGCTTCTCTCCACAGAAAATTAATTTCTTAAGCTCTTTGCCCTCTGCTGGACCAATGCAGAAATCAGACTGTCAGCAGCTCCTTCCATAGAGCCAAATTACATAAAGATGGCCGCCGCTGCTGCATAGCACATTGCTCTGCTTCCAAATAAGAAAGTGTTTATGGAGCAGAAAATCAAATCATTGCCCCCTTGGTTTTGGTTTGGTCTGACCTCAACACGCCAGTGCACAATTCATTGTGCTGAAAATGAATGATCCTGCAAACCCGCTGTGGCAACCAGCTTACCGCCGCTGTCACGTGACAACCTTGTAACTCCACTTTTGGGGGTTTTAACATTTTTTGCCTTAATTGAAGCTTTAGTTGATGGTTTGGGGGAAATGCTTTTGCTCATGAGAGCTTGTAAAAAAAGCAGCTTCCTAAACAGTTGGTTTTGTGTGTGTGTGTGCGCCCAGCAGAAGTTACTCAGCCGATAGTAACAGCTTTCCTGGAATGAGCCAATGACGGCACATATCCAAAAGGCAAAACACTCCACCTTTACAACGGGCATTGGTGAGCCCCCTGAGCCTCCACTGGCACATTTACTGTTCTAGTCAAATGCAGCTTGTAGCCAGGAAGGTAGGAGGGGTGATGCATGCAGGAGCGGCTCCCTGGGTGAGGATGATTAGAAGTGGGCTGGAACCACAAGGCTTTTTCCTTTGTTTCTCTGCTGTAAAACATCTTTTAAATATCAGAGAAGCAGTAGCCAGGATTGTGTGGCCAAGACTTGACAGGAATGAATTCAAATAAGGTTCAAGGACGTTTCTTTAAAAAGTTGTTTTTAAAATCCTGCACTGTGTCCACATATTTGAGTAATTACCTTTAACAACAGAGGGAAATTGCTGATGAAATATGACTCTCTTAAAGTCAGGCACAAGGAGAGAACTGGGAAACACTTCAGGAGAGGAGTTGTTATCACACACTGAATGTTGCTGCGACAGAAAATGGTTGCAACAGTGACGGTACGAGATATTTTAAAAGGTAATGACCAACAACCCACAAGATGTGGAATTCACAATGCAAAGCAATGCTAATTCTTTACATGATTGGTATTTTTGCTTGAAAAGGGATTTGAATGATTTATTAACTTGTTGCCACTTTGCCACATTATTTTCTGTGGACAGTAGGGACAGAGTGGATGACACATGAAAAAGAGTGTGCCTGATATTTGGATCAGTGATGATCGGCTCACAAAAACAAAGTTCTGCTAAGCAAAAAATTAGCTGTACTTACCGTAGCTGTTGTAGGATTCATCACTGGTTCCATGCCCATACTCATAATATTCTGAAATGCTAAATCAGACACAGTGGAAACATCGTCACGATAAAGAAGAACAAGCTGTCAAATAGGGAAAGATAAAGAAATGTTTTGTGGGGGGAAGACATATTTAAAGTATACATAAGAAATACCATATATTTATATATATATAACAAATACCAAGACCACAACCAACAATGCACTATTCCGCCTTTCAGTCCTTTCAACCCCCCCGACACTGTGTCACTCAGCCTCAAGCCCACTGGTTCCTGCTAAAGATCTTTGTGAACAAGTCACACATATATTTTTTCATCATAAATTGACTAAGTCATTTTCTCAAAAAAAAAATTTTTAACACAACATTTCTCAAACAGGAGTAAATCATGCATTTGTTGGGGACTATTTTCAGCTGTGGATCAATACACATCTGGTGTATGTGGGATTGACTAGAGTGGTGCAGAGAAACTGGATACATCAGGCCTCAGATCCACTTGTTATCAGGATCTGTTCATTGCTAGTTTTGGTCTTTTCATGGGATTTGTTAACAATAACAAAAATCACCAGACTTATCTTTTATCAAGTCAGACATGATTTGCCTACTGTATTAAGCAACAGACAGATGCAGATTGAAAAAAATGCATCATTTGCTTGGTTGTGTGTGTAAACATCACCTCTTGGACTGATTGCTGTAGTTATCCTCATAGGCTTCATAACTCTCGTCATCATATTCTCCACCGTACCCGTCGTCATAGCCCTGTGAGGAAACACACGGCAAGCATCTAAGTCGACTCGTCTCATCACCTCTGCCCATTCTAACTGGTTAGAGATTAATATAAAACCAGTCAATACACCACAGGCAAGGCCCGTGACTTTGTGTCCATAATAGCAGAGGAAACAGGAAAAATTCATGTCCAACAGAGATTATTGATTAAGGTTTGCAGAGGAACACATCTCACTAGTGGAGCCTAATGGACACTGCAAACTGCAATATGGATCTCAGCTATTGATAAGTAGCTACTCGAGAAACAAGCACAACTAGCCATCAAGTTCAAGACCAGTCAAGATCAATAACAACAGCATGCAACACATTGTGCAGACTTCCTAAATTTATGCACAGCTGTATGAATGCTTTGCAGAACGTCTCTGCTCCAACATGGCCGCCTGTAAGTACTGGCAACCACATTTAAACAATAAAAGGCCCTATGCTGTGCGACTGTAAAGCAGGTAAAACACCAATACATTCCTCTCTTTTGTAAATACATTTTATATAGCACTCTATAGAGAGTAAGGTTATTCTGCTAAACGCCTCTGTGCTGTGTGCGATCAGAAAACTCACAGTATCACTTTACTGTAATGACAGCAAGATGTCAACATATAGTTTTGAAATGTCTGGAGTGTAAAGGCTAATCCTGTCGCTAATCCGTGTGTTGAGCCTCAGATCATTTTTCCCTCCCCTGGCTGTTAATCCAGTTAGTGACTGTTTACATCTACGGAGGACTCTGTTCTCAACCCAGCCATGCAGGTAACCTGGTTTTGGAACAGTTCAAGTAAACATTATAAGTCGGTTAGAAGAAGAAAGCACAGAAGGGCAGGCTGAGAAGCTCCTAACGTCACATATTCTAACATTAAGTTGGTTACTGTGGCATGAGGACAGCTCACTCCTTTCACGAACCGTCCAATGTTCACATAACATCATCAATTCAGGATCATCAGTTCTTTCCCGTGTACTAAGAAGAAAGGTCGCTGCACCTTTTCATCTTTTCATTGCTGGAGGGCTCAAGGTTGTAATTTCCACTGGGGATATTACATGTCCGCCTCACTTTTCAAAATCCTATTTCTGTCCATCTCACTTTTACACTTCCAGTAGATTTTCTCTTGAAATCTCTCTAAACATAAAAACATCCTTCCACTGTCCGGCGGACAAAGACCCAGATGAGGGAATAGAGGAGTTGATCAAAATGTTAAAACTCTCATCAGTTGCTTTGCACTCAAAGCAATTAAGTTATACGAGCAGGAGAGAGTTTGATTAGGCTCTCGCCCTGGGTTTTGCCTCTCAGGACACTCTCAGGCTGTCCTAACTTTTTGGGGGGTCTGTAAACTACTTATTTCAAGAAAACAAGAAGTTGTTATTTCTTAGTCAATAATAAAGCAGCAAATTATGTAACAATTCTAAAAATCAAATTTTCGTACTGCTACCATTATTATGGAAAGCACCAATTTGATCAGAATTTGCCATTTGTTAGATTGATATAAATTTATATAAATGAATCTGCAGAAACCCATCGGGTCCTCCCCACTCCTGAATCCAAACCTACACCCTCGTGTGGACTGAGAGGAAAATACTTCACATAATATTCTGTTAAATGTTTTTTTCATGACAGCAGGGATAATCATTCTCAGGGGGGCCAGGGGTTCACGTAAACAGCTTAACCTGAATAACACCTCTACTGGAGTAAGGCCAAAGCGTGTGCAGAACAGTGAACTTAGCTATTGTCTTCTCTTGTAATTATTGGATCTTGCTCATTTAAAGATTTTGTGGGGTGTAAAGTGCTTACGGCTTTGCTTCATCATGATCCAGTCTTTTCTAATCCTTTCCAAGCATCCTTTTTCAAACCAAACTCCGCCACGACAAATACACGTGTTCAGTTTCTTTTAGTGATCGAATGTACTCTAAATCAGCAGACTAAAACGTGTTGATAGCTGCAAGGAAGCTGGTTTATGCCAGACGTGGTCTCAACAGCACATTACTCCTCCACGTCTGCCTGTAACAATAAAGTAATATCACCTTGCTTTAGGTGGGGCTGCTTTTGGTAATGCTTTGTGACACAAAAGCAGACGCATCTGTGCGAAAGACTTCGAGTGCAGCAACACAAAAGAAATTACATTAAAGGCACTTGTGCACACTCTCCCTCTCCTGACGGGTAATGCTGATTCAAACAGTTCTGGTTCCTGTGTGGTTTTATTTTTGTGAACATGAATTTGACTAAATTCAAGTTAGGGATTATGTCAGGGATTAAGTTGTTCAGGGGATCCAATACTTCTCCTTTTCTTGCATGAGTCTTTCCCCACAAAGGCAGAGTCAAAGACCCGCCTATCTCACTAATTGACTGTTTTGTTAGCAATCCCAAATGACAAATTGCTCCACACTGGACCATAAATGTAAAGCAATCAGTGGATTAATTTCAGTCAAATGTATTTTAAAAATAAGCCCACAGTTATGGGAAGTCATGCAAAACTCTGACTCTTTACAGTATATTCATTAAAAGGGTGATTTCTACCAGTGAACTGCAAGAGCATGTGCTGTATAAAAACATCAGTGTTGTTCTCAGACATGCAAAGCAAAAAGCTAAATATATGATAGAGGGGGTGAATTCAACTGAACACATCATAGCCCAACATAGTGTGTGTAGCTGTTTATCTACTGGACAGATGTGTGTGTGCTCAGCTCACCATGAGGAAGGCTGCCAGTGATAAAGTTATCTCAGTGTCGTGCTGCTCTTCCCACTTTCTAATGCTACTTTTGAAAATATGGTTTCTAAAGAAATGCCATTCCCAGTTTTCTCCTGAGTGAGGCTTTGGGTCATACTGTTGAGTTTTATTACAAGGCCTAAAAGCTGTCATTAGATCTGTGTGGGAATTAACTTTTTTAAAATACTATAAATAATTCCAATGGAAGCGAAGGTTAATTGACCATTTGCTAATCCCCTCCCCTGAGCAGCGATTGTCCAGTCATAGCTGAGCCATTGAAACAAGGCACAGCAGCTCCGTCGAGCTTTAAGAAGCAGTGTGCGAGGAGCTTTAGAAAGAGTTTTAATATGTAGGCTGGCCTACACGAAAAGTTTTTGTAGCAATGGCTTCTCTTTATTAGCTGTCCTAAACCAAAAACACATGAACATAAATGCAAAATTGATTAAACAGTGTGTTTATCTGCTCTAATGTAAGCCGCAAATGTTAGCATACCTGGCTAGCAAGCTTAAACCAGCTAACTAGCTTACACAGACAGTAGGCTAACGTACGTTACGGAAGAACGTCATTTTTTTTGTTTAAAGCCAATGAGCATATCATGAGATAACTGTGTTATTATGCTTGCTAAGTTGAAAACAAGCCCTTTTCAGGACTGACACATCCATAACAAAAAAAAAAAGAGTTTTCAAACTTTCATTAAGTTAGAGTTCATTAGCTAGCTAAGTTAGCCACAGCAGATGAAATATGCTAGCGGCGTCCTCTTTTCAGTTAGTTCTGAGTGAAATAAAAAGACTCATTAGTTCAAAGACTACAATGAAGCGGCACCTTTGGTTTCATAAATTTCTAAATACTTTGCTTCTACTTTTATTTTTCATTTAACCAGGGGTTATATATATAAATAAATCCTCTTAAATGTTTAAAACATCACACAACACATCTAGGCTACAGCCAAATGTCCTTCAAATTTTTTGAAAATAATCTTAAATGATAGATTTCAGATTAACTATGACTGTATGTGTTTGCAAATGTGTGGTGACAAATTACAGCAATGAAATGTGTGACGAGAACATAGCTCTGTCTGCTGAGGAAGACAATGAGATGCGGTTGAAAGCTCTAGAAAAAGCTAGTGGTGTACCTTGAGATAAGATTTTTCTTTCTTTGGTTAAACTATATGTATAAAAATAGTTGAACAAAAAATATATGTAAACATATAGTTTAACCAACATATATAATTCTAGATTTATATAAAACAAAACATAAACATGTTTATTTATTTGCTGAAGTCTTCATCTACAATACAGGTAAGCGCTGTTATGTAGAAACAATGCTGCAGCTGTAATAATGAAAACCTATGTTCATCCTGCTGACTTATCTCTGCTGACCTCAGTGTTAGTTTGACCCACAACACAGGCTTCAATGAGATTTGACGAGATACTACATGCAAATAGTCCACCCCCTAATTAATAAGGCTTGATTCTTCTACTTTGACACTCATCTGTGAAAACAATTAACACTGGTCCTTTCTAACAAGGCAGAGGAAATAAATCAAATGTTAACACAAGGGTGGAGAATCCTCGCTCAGTGTAATTAGGACACCGAGAACCTAAAGGCCCTTAGCACTGTGCTTCATTATCAATTGACAACCTGTATGTCCCCTGACAGTGACTGATCTTCTGCCTGTGAATGCCTCTCCACAGAGTCGAATGGGGAGGAAAATGAGATTTGCAGCCTTTTGTCTCAGTGAATAAATGCTGCTCTTCACTGCTTTCTACCTGTGCAAATTCAATCAGAATGCACCTTTTGCTTTTAAACACAAAGTATGAGCTTACTTTTTAATATATTTACTCCAACTGTGTCATGGTTAAATCTGAGAAAAGGGCAAATACCACAGCATAATTATGACAAGACTGAGCCTCGATTAGTTTCAGGAATAGTGACATTAAACAATACCTGTTTCTGTCATACTGGCTGAACTCAAGAGGAGGCTCAAGAACAAAACAAACAAACCAGATAAGTATTCTAAGTCTTGCTTGTTGGGTTTAGCATTAGACGCAACTACATCTGTCTGCTTCTTCCCTCACAGACGGCTTCAGTCTGCGAGGGATATGTTTGAGGCCATTATGCATTCTACCTGAGTTTTTTATTCTATTAAATAATCGAGAGGTAGTGTGTGTCATACATCTGTTTTAATAAACAGGAGGGTTCTGCACGGAGAATTTCCATAATTAATCTAACAAATGTGAACTCAGCAGTGTATCTGAACCTATTGTTATAAAGCAATTACAGCAGATGTGCATAGAGGTGGCCCGAGAAAGTGCTCTCCTTCAAGAAATATATAGAACCTCACGAATCTCACGCATCTTTTATGTTCATGAAATAGATGATATGGGGAGAATTTTTCCCCATTTCAAAAGGGTGTCCTTTTGCTTTTTGCACAGTAGATAGATTAGACTTTTTTTCTTCAAAGCCTCCCAAAGCTCTGTGTTTAATCACATTATGGCATTTCCCGCACTGCCTGGGTATGGTTGCAGGGCTCAGGTTTAAAAACCAAGCTATGCCTTTCAATTTTTACCCACAATTTGTACAATTCATGGTCTGCTGTCAGGGACAGAATCCTGCATCACTCTCATATTCCTCTCTTCTATCATCAGCCCTGACATGAAAAGATAAGATTTGATCCTGGGATTTGATCTTTAACATTAGACTGAGGCCATGGTCCCAGTCTATGCAAAATTCCATCAATCACATCTTTAATATCTCTCTGCTCTCCCTTTGCACTTCTCACATGGAGGAACTTACACTAATTGCAGTGAAATGTCTCCCTGCTGCTCTTTCCAGGGCATTAGTAACATTCATTTTTTAATGCTTGTTTAAAAGTCACGAAATCGTGGTTAGCAGTGGTCATTTTAGCACATCGGCAGCAACTTAATCTAATAAAGTGCAACTTAGCAGGACACCTAAAATGACATATCTCAGTAAGGTAACTTCATTTTAAAGCCTCTTAAGATCAGAATGAAATATGGACTCTCTTAATATTAGAGACCATAAAATATAAATGCAACAAAAACAGTGTGCAGAGCGTTGCCACAGATCAGATCACACAAGAGCCCCGCTGTGGAAGATGTTATTTCTGTGGTACATTTAACAATCTCATGATTCACACTGAGCACAAACTGTCTGCACACAGCTAAACAAACCTACAAAAACCTGTACTGCTATACCTATCCCACCTGTGCTTTATGTGGAAACCATAAAACACACTTCTCACAGATGCATCATAGTTTGAAAAGTAGCAGCACATCAGATCACATACTGTACATACTGTCCTGAAATGTTTTCTGGCACAACTGCAAACAATTATTAATACAATTCACACGGAGGACAATGGCTGATTGCTGAACTAGGAGATTACTTATCACTGGAAAACAGACATTTTTGACTGGATAACAGATCTGCATTTTAAGCACTTTTACTCACTGTATTGTACAGATGGGAGATTCAGTTTGCAGCTAAATGCAAGCGTTAGAATTCTTTATATGGAGAAATTGACAAACAAAAGAACTGTCAAATCATTTACTGTTCACATTTCTATTCATGCTGACCCCAAAATGTACCTTAAGCCACCTCAAGGTACATTACCTGACCCTCACCTAAAGGTAAACAGCTTCATTTTCAGGTTGACCACCATGTATTTGCGAGTAAATGATGTATAGAATTTTGGTTTTTAATGATCAAATGGTCTTGATAAATAAGTCAAGAATGCTTCACCTTAAAGGGCCGCAATGACAGCTTTTGGTAAATTGGCCAAATGATCAATTGATGCTTCATGGATTACTGAATCACTAAAGGGCTTATCAATTTATCTGTGAAATGATGCTAAGAGCTCACTGGCACTTCACTGTATGAGACAGAGATATCTAGCAGACCCACTGCAGATGATTTGGTGGCACTTCGACTGCATTATGTTAACATCTTCCCTCAAAACTGACAGGCTGACAATCATCAATCTCTGGATTAGGAGGATTTCATATGACAACATGTGAAGAATCTGTTACAAAACTGTATAAACCCAGAAAAATGAAACTAATACAACATTGTAGCTCATTCCATGGAGGTGATACGTAAATTTATAGAAAGTGAAACCTCCCAAACTCCCTCCACGACAAAGCACTGCAATCCACTTCACTTCTGAATCATTGCTATCCTTTAAGAGGTACAATAATGGTCACTGTCACTGTATTAGTTTTACGACACTGACAACATGACAGAGTCCATTAATCACTACACTCTCTGGAGGACTCGATGTTACATGATGACCTGCTCCACAGCAGAAACACAGGGACTGTTTAAAGAAAATCCACCCAAAATTGAGGAGAAAACAACAGTCTGTCATTCATTCACTTATCACGTTGGCTGCAAACTACAGGATGCATGCTTTACTACATAGTGTATGTATGTGCTGGTTATGAATAAGCAATCCTATGCAAATTGGTTTCTGGCAGGAGATTTTGCAGCAATGTTAATAACTTGTTGTGTTGACTGTGCATAAAAAGATGAGGGACAATGCAACTCCAGAATGTTGTTGATGCAGGAAACCAAACAGTGGCTGCATCAAGGATTTAGTCATGTGACTGATAAATGTGTCATACTCTCTGATGTTGCCTTGAATATTTTATTCAATGAGGACAATCTGTGAACAGTATATTGATTTACAACAAGAAAATCTATATACAGTGTATATATATAGTAGCCTAATATATATCAAATCTTTTGGCTTTTAATAAAAAGAAGAGCAAATGTGTTTCCTGAAAATATGTATTCACAATAAGTACCAGTATTTAGATAAATAAATTTAAGAAAAACAGTTGAAAGAAATGACAGTAAATTACTGGCACAGTTTGCAGTTAAGCATTAACTATAACCTATTTACAAAGTGGCAATCAGTGTTCTAGAACAGTATTTTAATAAAACTAAATTTACCTGATTCTTACCACTCAGTAATTCTACTGAAATGCCATGCATGCTTGTTATTCTGTCTAGTCAAGCAGATGCTGCTTTGTCACCTTTCAAGGATGAGGCTGACATTATTCAATTTTTTTCTTATTGTCAAGAAATCCAGCAGACCAGAACCAAAAATTCACAAGTACTTTTCTCAAGTTTGTGGCTCTCCTGTGGACCCAAACCCACACAGGCGTAAATCTTTAAAAACACGTCTGGAGCACGTAGTTTATTTGAAAGGGAAGGTTGAATTATGTACGGAAACAGCTGGACAGTGTAGTTTTTAGCAAGCGTTACTCAGGAAAACAGGAGTAAGCTTGTTTGGTTTGGGGACTATTTTAGGATGGGGATTAATACACATATGGTGATCTGGAGAGTTTTTACAGCAGCAGTGGAATTGACTCGAAATAAACGGTGCCCATGTTCATCGTAATGCAGGAAAATGTCACTGTGGCTGCAACAGTGTGGCTCATTGTGTTTTTGTACAACAATGGAGCTCGAGGACTATCAGGCTTTGGGTATACAGAGAGTACGTGTTAGCACGATCGATTCATTGTTGGCTTTGTTTTTGTTAATGGGATTTGTTGTGAACCAGACAAATATGAGTATATCAGCAGTCTTATCCCGACATCAGCCAGTTTGGCCTTGGATTCCTTCACACAATAATGTCAAAACAACACTTAGGAGTGAAAATCTGTTTTTGCTTCGGGCAGGGCTCCTTTATATGGCTTCAGTGAGAGTTAGAGAAGTGAAGTATCGCTGCATTCTGTACACCTGAATGGTAAAAACTAACTTGAGTCATTGCTCAAAAAAACTGCACTCTGGGAGGAACAAAGGAAAGAATCAAAGACGGGCGCTGGCGTAAAGGATACAGCAAGGTGAGATTTGTGGGAGAACGATAAAGAGGAAACATTACGTTCATGAATTATAAAGCAAAAACTGATACGTGATAACTAGCAGCTTCCTCGTGCTTTCCACTGAGGTTTTAAATCAATACCACCCACAATTAGATACAATTATGGACATTCTCACAGTATCACTTTTATGAGACAGACTGACAGTTTGACAGAGTCCATCAATCAGCAGTCTATATGATACCCATATACACGCTACAGTGCATAGTTTCCCAAAGACAAACACAGGATGCGACAACGAGGGCGCATCTACAGCCGCCGATCTGTTGTTGTGCTTTAGCACGTTGTCCATTGCATGATTCTCATAATGGAATAACAACATGCGGTGCCGCATCTTCTACACTCGCTGATTGAAAAAACAAACACACCTGGACCTTTGTATAAAGAGGTCTTGCTACATTCTGGAAACATGCTCAAAGAAAATTGTGTAACGTGGTAGAAAAAAAAAAGTAGCAAAGTGAGATATGAGGGAAGAAAATGTTCAGGACAAACTCATCTTTCCATAATCCCCTAGTCTCTGCGCTCCCACCCCTCTTCCCAACCTCCAATTACAAAGAGAAGAAATGCCTCGCTTTTTACTCCTCAGAAATACACAGGCTCTACATCAGAACTCAATTTGGTTTGGTAATGAGACTGCGCTTGTGCATTTCCCCATGCAGACAGCCCAATCTTCAATTGCCAGCACACATGGGGGCTTTGCTTAGCAGGAAGGCTCTGAGGAAATAGACTAGTAAAAGTGTTGCCTTTTTTCATTTGGATGAAACTTAGAGCTCACCTTGTGCAGTCTTTTCAAAATGACCTTGAGAAATTTCCCAGATCTGAGGACAAGCGTGCTTTTAAGAAGGGCTTTGAGCATTTTTTGATATAGATCCCAGCATTGTGTGAACAAAGATTTGGTCAAGGCAGTACTTACACCTCCAAGTGGGGTTTTCTCTTTTTGCATGTTAATGGTGCAGCTATTCACAGCGCAGAGCTTCACGGGCTTGTGATTTACATCCACATGCATCATACAAACTTACTTTAGTTTATATGACACCTCCTCAAGGTGAACTACAGTGACTGCTACCTAGAGCACATGCTACATGTTTGTGTTATATTTGTTCGTTATCTTTTTTTTTTTTTTTTTTTTACTTGTGCTTCAAATACCTACAAACCACTTTTTAAGTGCAGTTGCTACTTTTGAGGCAGTCATTGGTATCCATTCATTTCTCACAGAATGAAAATCATCTAGCTGCAAGCACAAACCGATTCAAAAACACTGACATCTGCTTCAGGTGCATTTTCGACATGTTTTCATACCTAATCAACGTAATAGGTCGGTTGCAAATGACTCCCAAAACAATATTCAGTATATGACCATTGGAGAGGACCAGCGGCAGGTGTACCAGTCCATATCAGTAGCTGCGTTTCCATTGCCCCTAGAAATGCGCAAATCCTAAATATCGGAATAAAAAAACGGTAATGGAAACACCTAAATTTCGAAAATCCTCTCAAATATCGCAAAAACATTTTTACGCTCTCATGAGGTGGTTTTTCAGAAGTGTCGATATTTAGGTGTATCGCAAAAGTGTAATGGAAACACTTTTTTAGAATTTACACGTCTCCGAGGTCAGCGGACTCCCCGTTTCGGGACGGCCGCATGCAGTCAGATATAACGTCTTGTCAATTTTGTAGTGTTCGTATGTTTTTTCTCTCAATAAGTAGCAGACAAAAACACTCCAGCTGTTCCAGCTGCCATGCTGGCTGATCTGTTAAAGACAATCCGACAGCTGTGATCTCATCCTGTGCGCACTTTGCAAAATCTAATCATTCCGTTTTCATTAATCGTGAGATGAACTTGTGATGAGTGTGTGCACCTCAGCTATGTGGGAGACTCGCGTGCACGGCATTAACTTTAATATTTTCACATAATTGCTGATAGGAAAAGTGTTCAAAGGACACTTCAGTAATTCGCAGTCCTGTATTCTGCTGCTGCTCCGCCGGCGCGAGCTGACGCTGTCAGAGCGAGCCTCGCGTAATAACAAAGTGATAAATAATAGGCCATTAAAATCAGTGATCACTCTTAGTCAACAGATAATTTCTTTATTTCACCTTCAGCATGTGCTTTTTAATTATAGGGCTTTGTGTTAAGTTTTACCGACGCACAGCACGCACACAAATCTCGCGGGACGTCCGAGAACTTACGAGAATTTCAGCTGGTTCACAAAACACTGTTCAATGGAAACACCTGCAAATCGCATTCGAACTTTGCCGAAATTTCAGAAATATCGCTTTTATTTTGCGAATAACTGTAATGGAAACGCAGCTAGATACTTAAGTTTCGTACGTAAGATAAATAAATAAGTGCTGACCTTTGGTTTCACACAGGACATGAACAACGGTCTCCTGGATGAAAGTCTATGTTTGATCCATCCATCCACTGCACACTCTCCCTACCTGGGCTTTGTCAATCTTTATACCACACCACCTGACTTCTTCCTTTGCTCCGTCATGATTACCACCGCCACGAGAGGTCAACAATAAACTTAACTATGGGTCGTAATAAGCTGCTTGCACCAACAGCCTATACGGCCCTTTCTTGAGGGGAGCACGGTCTGACATTTTTAGTGCACAAGTTGGCAAATTCACATTATGCTGTTTTATCACTTGTTCTACCGAGTCATGTAACACAGTCGTTCTCAAAGCCTCCTGATTTGCCTTTTTTACATTGTATGTAGTTCATTGGTCCATTTCACACAAATATCAGATTCTTGGTATCATCTTTGATCAGTTTATGACTTTTGTCTAACATGTTAAGCTAGTTCAGTTTTCTTCAGCTAAGAAATGCTACAAAAATCAAATATATGTTGTCTTCTGCAGATCTTTAACTACTGATTCACACTTTTATTTTCTCCCGCCTTGATTATTCTGATTCCCTCAACACGAGTCTCAGTCAAGCTGCTCTAAACTGTTCACAGTTAGCTCAGAAAGCAGCTGCCAGGTCCCACATCCCTCCCGTTTGTGCTTCCCTCCATTTCCTGTAAAATTCAGAATAAAGATCCTGTTGATTAGTTAAAAGGCTCTGCATGACCTTGTTACATTTCTAATCTCCTCGTTCCGTGTTCCACTTCTCGGCCACTCCGATCTTTTATCCATCCCCCGCTCCGACTGCATGTTGCAACTGCCTTTGCAGTTTTAGCCCTCTGGAATCATCTCCCCCATCTATCACATCTGCTGAATCTTTGGACTGTTTCAAGCAGCTTCTAAACACATAATTTTGTAGGCAAGCAGCTTCACAGATCTCCATTCTGGGCTGTTTTAGCTGTTTGCTCTGTCTCTCATTGTGCTGTGTTTAATACTGTATTTTTTCTTTATGTCTTTAATCGTGTGAGTGAAGCACTTTGCTTGTGAGTTTTAAAAACTGCTACACAAATAATGTTTTACTCACTTATTTGATAAAGTTTCACTGCATCAAAAAGTGACGTTTACATTGACACATTTACATTGACTTCAGTTGTGCTTTCAAACATCAAAACATAAGAAATAAGCAATAATCACCAAATGGAAAAAGCTGTTAAATACGTCATATGTCAGAAATAGCAACTGTCAGAGAGAGATTTGTCACACCAAATAGAGCTCAAAGCTGGTACGTCTCAGCCCTCAACACAGTCTAAGATGACCAAACCTGTGCCAACCGAAAGAACTAAAATCTGGCCGTACAGTGAAAGATACTTGGCTTCGGGCTGTGAGACAAAACTGTTGAAAGTGACAATAGTGAAGCTCAAGACCCAGAACACTCGTCTTTAAAGGCAGCAAACATACTTCAAGTGGCGAAGTGTGTGCATGTTTTCATCCTTGAATACCTCAATTGTGAGCTAATTTTACTTTTCAACAAACCTAAAGAAATTCATTTAAACAACTGGCATAATTAATTTTTATTCATTGTTTAGCTTGGTGTAATATTTACCTGCAAATCTCCACGGCAACAGAAATCTAATTACTGTGTTTTTGACGGAGACATGAAAAGAAAATCCACAGTTTTGAAAAGTTTGGGAAAAGCGAAAGAGAAGATGATCCCTGCACTACACTCAATGATACCCTAACTCACTAATAAAAGATGAAGAGCATGTAGTGTTCACTGTGATGGATTATTAATCCAAAGCAACTTTTAAGTCAAGCAAGTTGATTTTATTAATATGCCGAGATGAAACTGAGAGCTGCCCAAGAGGCCCCTGAATCATTAGACAATGACTGGTACGCC
Source organism: Chelmon rostratus (assembly GCF_017976325.1). NCBI lineage: Eukaryota > Metazoa > Chordata > Actinopteri > Chaetodontiformes > Chaetodontidae > Chelmon > Chelmon rostratus. The sequence goes on along the minus strand of NC_055668.1, from coordinate 11,816,621 downwards.
TTTAAAAGAGAACTTAATTAAATAAAGAGATATTGTAAAAAAATTCCTGCTTGCCCTAATTTTTCAAACACACGTCCCTGAAAGCTCTACCTCTCCATGTAGAGCAAGACCCATCCAGATCACATGAAAGGGGATTAAGCCAAGTCTGATTTACCCACAGTTCAAGTAAAATTATTATCAGCTATACTTCTCAGTGTGTGCAAAGAGGATTGGACTTACATAGTCGTCGTATGATTCATGTGTGACGGCTAACAGCGGGGGCCTGTACCCGCCGCTCCCCGCTGCCCCCCTGGCTCTCGGAGCTTGCACCTCCCTCGTTAAAACAGTCGTGGGAAGTTTGCTGTGCGACGCTGCCGCTGTCCCCCGAGGCGCTGCTGCGCTCCTTCCTGTGCCTCTGTGGCCCCTGGTAAAGCAAACAAGCGAACAAACACTGCATCAGTTGGCCCTGAGAATGTTGCTGCGCCATGTTTGTGAATAAGCAGCAGCGATTTGAGGGAAAAAGAGTTAAGACAGTAAGAAATCTGTTAAATCCCTCTTATCGCTGCATATGCGCATGCAGCCTCAGTTGGTGGCTCTCGTTACAGTCTGCTAAGCATAACCTCCGCTGGCACTGAGGTAGATCTTGTAATGATCACAGGGCTGAAGAGTGTCACTTTGTGTCTTTCTCAGCTCTGCAAACATGCCTGTGGGACGCAGTTCAATAATACGATGGAGCGGCGCCGAGCCTGTGTTTGCACCAAAACACATCTGCATCTGCCCGGAGCTGCCAAAGACACCCAGGTTGTGGATGTACTCGTAATCAGACAGGTACTGTATAGTGTACAGAGAGAAATTAAAGGCCAAAGGACTTGGGCAGGCATGAGGAATTGAATGTGGATTGTTCCTTTTAGGAAGCAGTGACTGTCCAGTAGCAGAGCCACAGGAACACCACAGGGATTGAAGGGTGGATTTAGCACCACAAAGCCGTCTATTGTCTGCTAACTTCACATTTTAACAGCAGCATGATGTAGGTGGGCTAGGATACCCTTTCTTCCTCTGGCACATCCTTCACTAGGTAGCAGCTCATTGTGATCCAAAAATACAGACACTCAAAGGGGAATTACTGGTGCATATTTTTCATGGAGATTTACAATAATCGCTTATCGGTGCGCCATAAGGAGAAAATCTGGGCAGGGGAGTGCTGGTGGTGACTTTAAATTGGGGGCGTCCCATGTTGCTGCTGGATTTAGCTCATCTACATGTGCTGCCTGAATTAGGCCAGGCTGTCATGGCGAACTGTACCTGCTTACTCCTGAGGGACCGCTGCCGCTCAGGTAGATTACGGACATTTTTTCTCCAAAAATGAACTTAGAAGGAGACGGAGGGAGGCAGGCTTTTCACACGAGCAGCTGCACGCGTGACTAAACCAATCAAATGCAATGTAACATTAAGTTTTTCTCGAGCTGGTCCTGCCTACGTCCTGAAATCCCCTTGAGCTATGGTACATGGAAAACAACTACTATTTGATTTATCAAGAAGACATAACTGGGGAAAAGGAAATACTGTTTAAAACTATTAGCCTGAGGAAGAGAACTAAGAACAGGTTCATATGAAATATTGAAATGCTTCCCAGTGAACCCAATTAATCTGAAAATTCACCATGAAGGTGGGTACTTCCTTTTTTATTATTAAAATACGTACTTGGCATTCACAACACTGCACACTAACTTTCAGATGATCCCGAAATGTGTAAAATTACTATTTCTATCACTGTGAATAAAAACGGCTTTTGGGTGATTGCGTAACTGAATTAAAGGGGCACTCCGCTGGTTTGACACATGAAGATTAGTTTACTCATCACAAGGAATACTACTCTGACTGTGACAGCAGTTGAATGTATTCTGTGGCTCTTTTTTCCATTTCTTCTCAACCTTTTTTATAGAAATAGTCAACATTAACAACCAGGAGGACATCTCAAAATAAGAGCACACGTCAGTCGTGTGATGTTTGATTTTATCAGTGGATTTGAGTTTGAATATTTAGATTTGTGTATATAGTATTATGAACAGTATCATAATTCAATTTAATACATTTGTTGTTGCGTATCTTTATTGCGATTATTGAAAATAAAACTGTCGATCATACTAATTGTCATATTTTTCCATGAAGATTCTGCATCACGTCAAAATAAAAGCATCTACACAAACTGCCGTCACCACAGCTGTTACTTGTGAACTTCTAAAGAAAATGACTGGCAGAATAAAAGCAGTGTTAAAAGGAGCTTCCTGAAGTCATCAGGAGAGAAAATAAGCCTGATGATGTCATTCGGTTTATCTTGACCAATTTTTGATGATTTTTGAATTTTTCGCCAGTTTCCCAACCTAATGAATGTGCAGCTTTTTTTCCTGATAATTAATGTATGGACTCACACACAAGTAATCCATCTCATTATTACCTATGATCTGGTCTGTTTTCTGTTGGACAGGCAGGTGCTGGCAGATAGCTTCATTAGCTCGCTAAAGTACCAGCTTATCTATTACAACAAATGTAGCATTCCTACAGGTGAGGAGGGGACTAGTTTGAATGTTGAGTATGTAAACTGCACAGTATAGAGAGTAATTTTTTAAGATTTCACCATTATGTGGCCTGTAAGCACATATTCCATAATAACTAATCAGTTGCATAACCCTTAAAGCTCCTTTTTTTTCAACACTTAATTAGTTTGTCACCTCGTGGACATTGTGGTGGCCGGTCGAGCGCTCCTCCCTTGCACGCTCCTCCCTCTGCTCGACTCGTCGGAGCCGTTCAGCAGGGAGAGCTCTCGGAGTTGCTCCTGTCTGATCTCGTCATTGTAGTCCTGTGGGAACAAAATACAGCATGTCTCACATAAAAAAAAAAAACAAAAACAAGGACATTTGTCTTTTGACTGCAACAGATGCTCGCAACAGCAGCAAAATGTCATCAAATAAAAATTATCTTGACACGCACAGGGAGACACATGGCGCTGATGAGCGTTGAATACCCAATGAAGAATGATTTCTTTTGGGTTTGCTTGGACACGAAGTGCAGTGGAGAGATTAGAAATGCAGGAAAAGACAATAAACACTCCTCAAGAGCCGTGGATTCATTTTTAGCAGTATGATTAAAGCAGAGCAAAGGTGGGAAAGCTGTTTTTCTGTTGAGGGGTTTGCAGAACTGGTGTGAAAATTTGACTTTTGGATGTCTGGAAGCCACAAAAAAATAAAAAATCCAAATAATTTCACAAACCTGTATGTTGAGAAGGACATGAAAGGGAAATTAAATCAAAAAACCACTTCTTCTCACTTTAAAGCAACAGAAAAACATTCCTAATTTTCCCCGCACACACACTGCCTGTAATTGACAGTTTCGACAACTTTGTGTGGAATGTCGTTATCCTGCGATTCGGAACCATTTTTCTCAACCCGTTATCAAACATGATACGGATCATTACACAGCAGACAAGGGAGTGGACAAAGCGGTATTCATTATCTTGTCATTGCTGACAGATAAACAGGCTTATTTCTCAGAGACACATAAGCAAAGCCCACAAGATTTGGTACCTCGGGCGAAATGTTTTTGTAACAGCGACAAAGCAATGCAGGCAGCAACCAATGTCTTCCCTTGCCAATGTTTTTGACAGCCACATTTTGCAACTTTTGTTTTGCGTTTCTGACTGTACGAATGGGTGTCACAAACTGAAAGGAGACCGAGAAAGCCCTAAAAAAAGCACTTTACATCATCCAGAAATACATGAAATTGATCAAGAAATAAAGGCTAGTTTGCATGTGGAGTTTCCAGATATGTGAGATAATTTCTCCAAGTCTGCATTAATCATTCCTCTTAAACCCTTTATATTCTTTATAACATGGAGTGAATGACATCTTTGTGAGCTCGAGTCCAAACAGTAAATTAACTGCACGCTGATTCATGAGTCCAGTGCATTGATAAGAGGACAGGACGCTAATGGGTGTGCAGGCTCTGAGCGAGTTAGCTCACAGCTCACTCATGGTGTAATCTAATACTCTGATGAATAAGTGTCACCTTTTATTTTTTTTAGACATTCTTTTCATGCTGCTCTGTGTATTTCCATTATGTTACATCTATAAGCCCACCTACGCCACACCAAGTCATGAGGATATCGCAGCAGAGTAGCCCACTCCGTGTTCTGCATTGTTTTGACTCTGAATGCAATTATAGGCTTAACAAAATCCTAACGTGAAATTTAATTAATTGTGTCGCTTTCAAAAAAGTGAAACACTTTGTGTTTAACTTTCAAGCTCAGTAATGTTGCAAAAGTGGTGAAAAATGTTCGTTTTTAGCATTTTCCACCACTTTTACCACAATATCTCCTCCTTCACTCAAGCTGTTTTTTTGCTAATTGTTTTTTTCTTCTTCAGTTGTGTGTTTTTGCGTCATTGTGCAGATTGATGTCTGTTCAAATCGCTCTGCTGAAGAGGGAAAGTTGGATCTGAGTTTAAGGTGATTATCTGACAGCTGAACTGTTAAGTGGCCAATCATGGTCCAGCTCACACAGGTGTGATGTGGAAACTTGAAGCCTCCAGCAGACGTTAACTGAGATCCGACTGTTCAGTGAAGTAGGAGACGGCTACAGGTTCCCAGTGGAGGTTTTGACAAATGTTAACGCCGTGAATTAATGTTTTTTGTGTGGGTCTCCGTTTTGCTTGTGGTGGTGAGGAAGATGACTGCGAGCCAGTAAAATGAAAATGCACTCAACATGTTTGTTTAAACCTCGAGGACGCACGCAATGTGTCTCGGCGAGCGAACACAAACATTGTAAGTAAACTCCTCAGGGCACCTTTAAACTCGGCATATTCATAGATGCTGTTGTTTAGAATTTCTGACTAGTTAATTTTTTGGTGAAAAAAATGATCAGACACAAATCATTTCAAGCAGATTCATTTAAATGTGGGACCATTACATCATAAAACGTGCCTGGAGGGAATCTTTAAGATCTTGATGTGACTAGATGACATGTAAACATTAGATTTTTGGATATTAAACCATTTATTAAGATACTTATCATACATGTGTAATGGTTCATTGTGTTTATGACCAGATATATTTTGATATCCTCATGTAAATGTAATAAAATGGCTACATACAGCATTTGCGCACATGTACGCACTGAACGTGTTGAATACTGAATATCTTCTCAAGTATTTTGAGGGCATTTTGTCTTTATTCAAATGCGGACTGTAGATTTGTGACAGGAAATGATGGGAGAGAGAGGAGAAACGACATGCAACAAAGGTCCCCAGCAGGAACAGAACCCGGCACATGCTGATCAGAGTCGGTGTACGTGTTATGCATCTCAACCACCAGTCCACCTCCAACACCCCAAGACCTGCATATTTGCCCACCTTGTACATGTATCACCAAACTGCATCATTTCCTCAGAGACCACCACTCTAAAAACAGGAGCAGGGATGTCACGTTGTCACAGCTCTTCATTTACAGTAACGGGACGTGTGTCATGCAGGGAGCGTATGATGAACAGATTGTGACACCCACCTGCCACTGAAGGAGGAAAAAAAACATCCTCATGGTTGATTTCTAAAACATTTGACACACAGCACACATGTGCTTCCCTTGTTAATGAATTAATAAGGCCCACAGTGCTGTGCTGGTTTGAAGGGGACTGGCACAGCTTTTAATTTGAAAGCTGGCAGCTTATCCAAAGCACAACAAATATGCCAGAGCTTGTAAAAGTCGACTGTTGACAGAGGCGTTAACATGAGAACACAGAGATAAACCATGCTGAGGATCCTCAGGTCAGACTGTTTGCTCACTGAGATTAATTCTGACCATGCATGACCTTGTGCATGATGCCCTTCACAGAGACTTTAAGGGGTGAGCACATGAAGCGTGGCTGCCACACGTCTCTGTATTGGCTCTGTGCTGACCGATTTCCTCTTACACTTCAGTGATACGAGTCTGTTGGCTACAGGACCATTTATGAAAGAGCTGCTTCAATGTCCTTAGATGTGTTTCTGGCAAAAAATATACATAAAAATTCGAAAAGTTTTGGACAATAAATCTCGGTGGATTTGATCTTTAATTAAAAGAGATGTTAAGCCAGATCTCCCCTGAGACCTTGAAGCTTCTTGTGACGAACACATTAAAACACATTTTAAACACATTTTCTCCAACAGGAAAGAATTGTTATTGAAGAAATAAACAACCAAAGACAATACATCTACATAATGTGATGTATTATCACTTATTATCAAGCGTAAGATGGATGTAAGTGAAGAGATGCTTTGGCTTCTTTCGAAGGCAGAGATGAGAGCTCAGTGGTAACATCAGGAAACTGAGCAGATTTATGGCACACAGCGATGCAAAAGAACCGATCGCCATTACCAAGAGCAAACAAAACACGAGTTGAAATGTATCTCGTGTTGGATCAGCTGATGCAAAGGACTTAAGGCACCTATACCTCGCCAGCCTCTCATTGACCTGATGCCACAGATAGTTTAATGAGTCCTGCTGCCTCACAAGGTAACCCTCTCATTTCAGGAGAACAAGATATTCCTGAAAAAGCTCTCACAAAGCGTCATGTCCACAGCGCTGGATGAGCTGAAGTATGATACATCATGCACGCAGCAGGTGTACAATTCAACCTCAAGGACAGACGGTGTTACGAACACGCACTCATACTGCAGAAACAGCACCCTCGGACAATCAGGGTTTGACTTCATGAAAGTCGAATTAAGGATGTAGTTTGCAATGAGACCAATGGTAAATTTGATCCTAAACGTCATCCTGAATATTTTTACATGCACCACTTTACACTTCATGGAGTGGTTTCCTATTGTTTTCTTTTTTTGGATCAGTGTCAAAAAAATATTTTCTCAAGTGAAGAAGTTTCCTCATGGTGCGCGCCGCCGTGCATAACAACCTCCTGAAAGCTGCTGTCATCCTCCCAAAGCACATCAGGCCAGTTAGTGCAAAGGCACAGAGGCAGCCGCACAGCTGCAGCAGCTGGTAATCTGCATCTCGATATGATGTTTGTTACATTTTGCACTGTGTGTCTGTATGTTTTTGAAGCATGAGCTGCTCATTTCAGGTCTTAACCAAGGTGCTCAGTTGGGTGTCGATCTGGACTTGATTCTGTATTTGATACCAGAAGCTGAGATTTATTAATCTTCACTTTCTGGACTTCATCGTGCTGCTTCATGACTACGCCTTTGTGTTAAATACAGAGAGGAATCAGTGCTACTATCCAGGTCCTGATTGCAGCAAAGCATAAGTGGTCCATAGTATGATGGAATTTGCATTTATCTATATATTGTCTGCTATTAGAGAACAAGATCTACTACTAATGCACAGTAAAAAAAAAAAAAATGCATTAGAATCTTTCACATGATGGGTTCTTTCAAAGTTCACTCGGCACAAATTGCGCACCACATTTTCAAAGCAAAATTGACCCTGCATTGTTAAGAACACCTGAACGGTCGGGATCTTTGCTGAGGATAATAAAGCAGATGAATGTGCATAAGTGCTTGCCTCTGCAGTGAGGCCAGACTTCACTGTTGGTGCTCAGGCTCATGTTTTAGGATCGTATGGATCAAATAGATAAAATTCAAGTAGGCCTGAGTCAGTTTTAATAGGACGCTTATTTTAGTTTGACTTTACATTTGACTTTATGCAAAAACAAATTACTATCACGTCTTGTTCAAGCATCTGTGTCAGCCTCTCTGTGCCAAAATGCTCCCCACCGCGGTTTGGCCCGAGATGAAGGCCACGAGCTCATCCAGCTGAGAGCAGGATCGCCTGTCCTTCTCCAGTGCCTCTCACCCTCAGCCTGCATATACACAGTGGTGCACTAATTTTTCTCTTTTCCAGGGTGCACGACTCTGAGCTGACAGCACTGACGGCATTTCTGCAGTCAGATTTCGCTTCACGGCAGATCTGAGGGCTTCCACTGAGACAAGCTTCTTCTGCTCAGAACTGAATGAATACCTATGTATGTGAAAACTAACAGGAAATGGTCAGCCAGCTTGTTCATGTGATTTTTTAATATAATTTAGCAACCATTTCATAATCATATCAGAAGGTGGGAATGTATATTCACTTCTCCTGTTTGTAGATGTGAGCTTAGTGAGAAGGTTTTGTCAGATTACTGGGGTAAGACCAAGCTACAACCTCCTGGGCTGAAAATTAGGCCAACGTGGATGTGCTGCTGTTCCTCAAATAGCCACTTGAGGCTGGCTCCAAAAGCGAGTTACTCTCCATAGACCCCCATATTAAAATGCCCACCTTTACAGCAGAATGTTTACAGTCTAGTACAGAAAATGGTTTTGGTCTCTATAGCTAATTTCCCCATTCGTGAAAACTGGACAAATTCTTATATAACTCTCTACAACTGAACTTTAAGTTATGTGCAATTGTGGGCACGGCTGGGTTTCAGCAACCAGGCTTCATTCAGCCTCAGCTTCACCCAGGCTCCACCTGTTTGCTCATTTTTGGATTAGCTAGGAGTTTGGAGGAGAAGGCGATGTCACCGAGCTTCACAGTGACAGAAACTTGTGGCTGATGTCACAGAGATGGTTGAAATGTCCGTGGTTTATATTGTCTGTGGGTAAGACATTAATCTTGGGATGGAGCCACATTAAAATTATTTTTTGTAGAAAATGAAGCACATTTGGGTTTTGTGTTCTAAGACAGACAAGAGGAGTACAAGTGAAGTCACTCGCCTCAGCTCACATCCTCTGGTACAAACTTAAATTTCAGCAGCGACCAACAGTGTAAGCCACTTAACTACACATGTGGCATTGTGGGAGACTTCTCTGTGGCCCTGCCTGCTACATCACTCTGAGTTTAGTTTGGTTACTGAAGCATAATGTCCAACCAGCAGGGGTGGCCTGGCCACTGGAGCAGTGGGAGCTTTCCTGGAGGGCCAGCAGAGAGAGGCAATAGTATTGCACACCAGCTGGCTCGAATCAGCCATGTTTGTTGCAGGATTGTAAATTCAGTCCATCTTTCCTACTGGGAAAACTTATCTTTGCTATGTTTTCTTATATCTTTTGCATGCTGAGCTGACAACAAACTGAGGTCTCGTACATTAAATGAGCAGCCTGTCACTTTAGAATTGCTCTCCTAGAACACTGTCACACTCAGGGTGGACAGTTTAAACCACCACAGATTTTTTTCTATTTGAGATGGAAACACAGGATTTGCTGTAGAAACTGTCAAGAAATGCAACTACACATGACAACATCACAACTTAGTAGACAAAGTTGACTGTATTCATTTATTATTATTATTATTAATATATTACTATTTATTTTTGCATAAAAAATGCAAAAATAAATAAATGAAATAGTTTAACAGTCACTTGACATGCTGAACCTCAGATTTTTGAAGTAGCATCATTTTGGTACCAAGCATTTGATATAACTCTTGCAGCTTTAAAGACACAGCCATCATCATACTATGTTTAATCTTTTGTTTCATCAAACTTCAGCCCCAACTGACACTGACTCAAGTGACTGAGTCACTTGAGGAATTTGACAGACATTACACAGCTCTGTTCCACATAAGTACTCTCCAAGACCTGCAAACAGATTTTGATGTGTAAAATTGGTGGACTTCCCCTTTAATTTCAATCGAATACACAAATATATATTAGTCTGGCTGTTGGAAAAAGTAAGATTAACAATTTTAACAAGCCCATGCTGCATATTTTTAACCAAACCGATCCCCATTAGCAATTCACTTGAAGTCCCACTCTGACAACGCAGTCTTGCAGCAATAAAAAAAAGGTAAGCAGCAGGATGCAGTTGCCAGTTTCCACCAGAGGCAGGGAACATCTGTCACCGTGGATACTGACAGATGCCTGTTGTGTTACATTATGTGCAGTTTATTTGCAAAACCATAAGATCCCTGAAGCAGTGAGCTTCTGCTATATAATAGATGGTATGGTTGTGATCTTGTGTTTTTATTGACATTCAAGTTGAATTTAGGAACAGAAGAACAGAGGCCTCATCCATAAAAATGTCCTTAGATTTATACTTGAGCTTAATCTTAACATCATTTCCAACAGTTACTTTTAATTCATAGGAGATGCATAATAAAAAAAACTTAAACAGCTTCTAGGAATCCTATTTTTAACATACACACCTGTGATCTATATATTTCCAGTCATCTTAAATCAACAGCACCTGCCTTGTGATTTCCCCTTCTATAATGCCAGCACAAAGGGCAGTAGAGAGAGAAAAGAGTTTTCTCTTTGCAAGACAAGATCACAGTGATGGTAAAACATCACGTATTATTTGGTGGAATAAATCATGGGTTGACAAACAAAGTCAAACAGCGAGCAAGGAGGGACAGAAAGAACGGTGGCTAATATGAAAAAGAAACCTAACCTTAAACTTCAAGGGAAAAAAGAATAGTCATAACTGCAGCACTAAGGCAACAGAAGGGGGGGCCTGGCATGCCTGCTAATTCTTCACCCCTTTAATTGATTGTTCTTATCACTATGTTCATGTAAAGCTAATGCAAAATTCACCACAGGATTGGATGCGTCCCAAACTGCAATAGTCCCACATAAACAGCAGGAAAATAACTTAAGTCTGCGTACAGATAAGATAATTTCCACTTCAGAGTAGCATTGTATTAAAAGTTGCTTATGCATGGCTTTCAGCTTAAGTCATACTTTAGATCAAAATTGATCCTAAGTCCTGTTTATATAAATGAGAGTGAGATATAACTTAATGTGATGTTGGATTGGCATTTATAATAAAGCAGCATTGGAGGGTTTTATTGTCCATTTCTACCTGCCAATCACTGGTTTTGAACATCCCCAAATATGGCAAACGGTGCATTCTCATGCACAATAATGAACTTCAGCCCTTTTGTCACTTAGCAAAATCTCACTCAATTGGTTCCTTCCCAGTAACCCTGCAGCATTAGTTCTGCTGGCAGATTCTCACAAAAGATTCAAACTGCTGTCTAGCCTATTTAAAAAGAAATGTATTACAGCCAATCCTGTGTGTACACTAATTAGAAAATGTGTCTGCACATAATAATTTAGAATACACAATACCTCATCTTTTCTCAAGGTACTGCAATTAGAGCGAGAGCTGAGGCTCTGCCAGCAATACATTTATATTCCTGGAAAGACTGTGTGTGGAAATAAAGCACATTTACTGCTGTTTCTACAGTGACCCCCCTCAAAGCCCCTGCTGATCTAAGACGAGCGAGAGAAGCCAGCTGACCTTTTTATTACTAGAACACGCTGGAGAGCATCAGAGCACCAATGTGACGCTGAAGCAAATGAACATTTCTGAGAAAATGTACATGTGGTGTGTCATCTACACCATCAGTCTCACGAAACTTGTTTTTACATACTGTATGGGCAGTTGTCAGCTCCAATTTGAGCTCTGAAAGCATGCAACATGTACAAGCAGTTCTGTCAGGGCCTGAGTTTTCATGCAAATTGAGCGCACCAACAGATAATGAGCCATGGCTTCAGCAGCTGATGTGAGGATAGCAGGAAGTCATTGAAGGGTGGAAACAAGGGCGGGATAACTTCGGCGACAACACTGTGCCAAACCTCTGTTCTCACTTTGCCAATGCTAGAATAAATCTGAAGCAGTCTGCGAACAGGGAAACAAATATGATTCACTTTTACTAGACCTCCTATGGACTTTTCAACAGTTTGAAGACAAAGAGAATCTGATATGGAAGACATGTCCAGCGATAAGAAAACTCCAGGAACAGATGAATAACCTTTATTTGTTGACTTGTTTTCTTGGCAGACAATGTTCAGTAATTTGTGTTTGGACGGGCACGGCCCGCTCAGCGCAGATGCGGTAGCATCATCCAGCCCAGTGAGCAGACATGCTTGTAAGAGCACTGGCTCGGTATAGGAAGGAGCATGAACTCTGTGAAGTAGACTCATGCAGCACAACTCCTCTATTAGGCTTGTCACATTTGCAAAGCTTGATTAATATTTACAGCTTAGACTCAGCAAGTGTACACAGCATGCACATTAATTATTGCTAAGTTCTCGAGGCTATAAGTTGCTGGAGTCTTGCAAGTTGTTCCATACCGCACTTTAATTGCTGAATACATTATTTTTCATTTGTAAGAGTATGTAGTGTAGGATAGCCGTTGTAATGCAGAGAAAAACTTCACACTTATATCTTACCCTTATGTAAACAAACCCTGCATACATAATACTGGATACTGTAAACTTAGAAACTGTTTGCTTTGTGTTAATAGGCCTGGTGGAGAAATGATCGAGTCAGCAGTAATGACAGGAGTTCATATACGACACAGGAATGAAAATTAGGAGGAGAAAATAAGGTGAAGTGTTAAACTTACTGGAACTAGGAATTTTTTAATCTCCTCCAAGGCATGACTCATGCGGGAATAGGCCTCCCCAGGTGGAGCAAAGACTTCAATTAAAACGTGAAGATCATTACTCAGATGGGCGTATTTGGCGTCCCCGCTCTTCCTTAATTCTTCCTCCTGTGGAAAAAAGAAGGCAAGTGAAGGATTTGTGTCCATAAATGAGACGTCAGATGATTGGCATGGGCCTACATGTTGTTTATTAGTATTCATTTTGCGAACTGGAACAACGTTGTAACCAGTAAAGACGTACCAGTGAGGTGTCGAAGTGGAAGTTTTCTTTATATTGCACATTGCAGTGTGACAAAACTCTTGCAGCAATAAAAGTACAGCCGAAGCTGCAGGAATGTTGTTAGCTTTGCACATGTTTGGTCATAAACCAAAGTCCTGGACAAACTTCATGGCTCCATCCAACTGATATTTCAGTCAGGACTAACAGACATTGCCGTCTCCCGGGGTGCACTGCCAACTGGGTTAAAAATATTTTACATTTACATTTAATTTCACCATATGAAGTACTTCTGCTCTAATATCAAGCTTTTCGTGTGACTGTAAAACACAACTCCAGCTTTTTTCTCCTCCTTTCATCATAAGCAGTCCTTAGACAGGCAGCTTATAACCTATAGTTACATTTATGACTTTGTTTCAAGACAAGGAGCCACTTGAGCAATCAGCACATCTCCTGGAAGAGCTGGACCTCATACAAAAACCTCTCTGAGTGATGTGTGGCCTTCTCCGCAGTTGTGTAATGAAAAACTTCTGGATAATGATTATTGCTCATCTGACAACTGCAGCAAAAACAACAAGAATAGCAGACTAAATAACAGAGCGCTGTCATAGATTTTGGCACCAGGGAGGCTGTTAGTGAATGTTTTTCCAATACAAGTTGCATGTTTTGATTTGTTGTGAAGAATGTCTGCAGGCTGTGCTCCAAAACAGCACCAGGACATGTTTAAATGAAGAGACAGAGACAGCTCGTGACCCACACATGGCGTACTTCAAGCCATCCTGATGATCAGTAAGTGAAGTGATTTGGTGGCTGCCGGCTGGACTGATCAGCAGATGAGGGACAGGTGAGGACTCCTAGTGGACAGGTGGGGTATGACAAGTTTGAATAATGAAACAAAAGACATGCTGTAGAGATTCTGTCTGTTGGGGGGACGGAAGAGAAAGGAGAGGGAAATGATGCAGGAGTCACCATGAGAGAGACAAGCAGGTACAGTGAGGGACAAAAGGTTTGGTAAGGTCTCCAGGTTCTCTTTTTCTAATGAGAAATGCCATAGCAGTCAGCACAAATGGTGCTAAACAAGTGCATGCAGCAGTTAAAGCAGCATTAATTGATTTTTTTGACCATTTGGAGGCAGCGGAACAAGCTGTCAAAGTCAAAGTCAAAGTAAACACAGCACTGACATATCATCACCTCAAACTAAAACTATAAAACTTGGTGAACTTGTTGTCGCGTAGCTGCACATGCAGCAGATATGGAGCAACACGAGCATTTATCTGGAGTCATGTTTCTGTCCACCTGACAAATATCCACTCTCGTTTCAGCTCTGTTTTGGCTTCCGCTAACTCCTGAGGGAAATATCTGGCTCTTTAGCGGCTAAATGCTCCACTATGTTCACCAGCTAGTTGCAAACTTTGTCTGAACTTCAGTGCAGAGCAGGTAGCGCGCAGTGAATTGATGAGAGCAGTGAGGATGAATAAAAATAGCAAAGCTGTGGGCCACAAAACCAAAACAGTGACTTAAAAGCTAAAATGCTTTGAAGAGCTGAGGGGAAGTGCAGAGTCCGGTGATTATTCCCATTACACAATGTCAATATAAAAATAGCTACTAATGATAAAGATTGCTAAATTAAAAGAAAGGAAAAGAAACAACTCCAGCTGAAAACTTTGTTTCTGACAGGTTGAACGTCGCATGGATTAATGGTTTTAGTTTATCACTGTTACGATTGTCTTAAGATTAAATATGACAAGGAGAAAAATTTTGAATGCAATATACTTGCAAATTTCTTATTTATTGATTTGCTGAATAATATTTTGCGTAACACATTTTGGGAGCTGTACAAACACAAGTGCTTCAACAATGAAATGAAAGCAAACTTATGAATGCTTAAAGCAAGAGAGCTCCAGAGCATGAATGCAAAACAAAAAAGAAAAGAAAAAAGAAAAACATGATGAATGTAAAGAGGTGAATGTTTGGACAGGGGCCACTGAGTTAAAGCAAGAGCTCCACAAGAGGCCACCAAAATAAACAGAAGATGTCAATACAAGCTGTAATGCAAATGTTCTAAAGTCTGATGGCAAGAAAAGCCCAATCACCTTTAAGTCTTAACCCGGGTCCAGAGGGGCCCTGCCGGAGGCTTCACACTACCTTTAAAGACTTAAAAGATCTCTAATATAGCTCGGGGCCCGTCCTAACTGTGTTTCAAAAGAAGCAGTTAAATCACAAAATCAATCCTGCACTGAACAAATTAGAAGTGATGTCAGAGCTGGAGAGGAGACGTACTTGCACCAGCTACAGGTGCAGCAGCTGCATACTGAACAACGTAGGGATTATCCAGTCATGCCAAAATTAACACAGATAAGAAGCTTTTTTATTTTTACCTGCATTCATTCATTCATTCATTCTGCACTGCAACAGTTGGGTGTCGAGTGTTTTGCTCAAGGAAACTCTGATGGTGGCTGAGAAACAAGAGTGCAACTCATACAGCTCACTCACACCCAGACAATCTGGGCATTCAAACTTCTGTCCCTGCATCACAGGGCCGCTCTCTACCCTCTGGGAGGAATCAGCTTTAATTAAAAAATCACTCCTAAAAGTTCGACAGGCCTTCACACTCACTGTCAGAAAGTCCAGGTCAGTATGAGTCAGATCAAAATGTGCAAGCAAGATGATAGTGTGAGCTGTTTCAACACTTCACGAGGCTGCAGCACAGGCAGTGCTATACATCAGCTATGGCTGCAGTATGCCTGTGTGCTTAATCAATCGATATTGCATGTTTGCACAGCTATATGGACTTCAGCAGCTCGGAAGTAGAATTCTCTCCAGTCTTGCAGTGTTTGTGCTAAGCAGCCTAGAGTCAGGGAGGTGAGGTGAGGACTGTGCTTCAGCTCTATGACTCAGCACCATGTTAACCAGGCTAAGATCTGTGCACATGGTGTAACATTAACCACATGGTGTAATTAGACTGGGTGGGCCGCTCCAATGCTAAATTTCCAAACCCGGGATGTTAACCTCCTGCTGGACTGATGCATGGGACTCTGGCATGTGTCTGCACCACACTGCCTTCTGACCAGCTGCCTCCAATGGCAGCCAGCCTTTCAGTGACGACCTTTAGGTGTCAGTCTCATCACAGAGTCCTTCAGACATGGTCAGACTGTACACAAGATCAATATTGCTAAGAGAAAACACCCAACATTATATCTGGTCGTTTGAAAGCCGGCTTTGGTTCGAGACAGCTGTTAGTGCTCTGTTATTATCTATTGTGTTGCACACAGTACACACCACGTATCTCTGTCACCATGTCAGTAATTGATTTATTAAATAATAAAAAGTCATATTGCATGCTGTACTACACAGTGCAGTATCACAGCCTGAGCACTGCATGCATGTAAATAAACCTTTATTCTACACATAGTTATTGTCGTTCACGTTTTAGCTTCTCTTTACCTTATTTTACACTCTGAAGACAAGTTAATGCAGCACACAAGTAAACTGAATGGACTTAGTGGCAGGAAGCCAAAGCTTTAAATGAACTCTCGCAGCGGCCAAAGCCCAATGAAAAATGTGACGGCACAGAAACGTCTCAGTGCCTTTAGTCTTCGTCAAAGTGAAGACTTTCAGCCACGCAATTAGGCCTAAATGGAAATCCATGGTAGTAATTTCTAATTACAAAGCCATAGTGTTATTGAAGATTGTTGGGCTTTATTAAGTTAACTTATCCACAAGCTTTTTCACCCAGAAGTTCCCTTTTGTTCAAATTGCACCTTTTTTGTATAAATGAGCAAAACAAAAGCTGTTTACACGGCCAAGAACTAACTTTGAACATCAATTTTTTAGTCAATTGATGGGAAGTTCTGTGCTTAGAGAAAAATGGAAATTTAGTCGACGTTTCCATTAAAACTGGGCAGCTGGGGATAAAAGTTGTGTGATACGATAAAAAGCTCCAGAACAGCTACTGAGCGGCCCTTTGTCTCCTGTTTCCAAGGTGAAGAACCCTCAATCTCACACTTCTGTTCAACTTATTCACTCATTAAAATGACATTTCTGATTAAGTGTGATATGGTTGAAAGCTCCAGAATAAGATAATCCTTTATTGATCCCTCAGAGATGAAATTCAGGGCTGCTTAATGACCTTGAGGTGAGACTGTTTTCTCAACCGAGCTGAATTTAATATGTACAAATGACCTCTAGAACCGCACCGATTTGTTTAAGCTTGCAATAGCTGATTTCTGGCAGCTGAAAGAAGTTGTGAACACTGTGAACACTGACATATCGACAGCAATATTTTCAATAATGTTTGTCATGATTGCGTCCACCTCAATACGTCCTCATATCTAAAAGACTGAAAACAACCAACCATGTCCCAAAACTACATATTTGACTGTTGAAGAGGACCAGCGACAGGTGTGCCAGACCTTTGTCGTCACATGGTTAACTTCATGAAACTGTCACAGTTTGGGCAGGTTTAGGCACCAGCACTACTTAGTTGGGTTGAGTTACGTAAAACAAATTCAACCAGGACACAAACAGCGGCCTCCTGAGTGAAAGTCCTGTGTTTGTTTGACCCATGCATCCATCCCTCATCCTCAAAATGCAGGCTTTCTTGCTCTTACTACTGCAGCACCTGACTTCCTCATTTGCTCCTGTCATAATTACTTTGGCCACTCAAGGCCCCCACCTAACAATAAACTGAAATATTTGTTGTAATAATCTGCTTGCACAGACGACCAGAGGGACAGGCTGGTCCACCTGATGAATGCAAGTCTAATATTGATTCTTTTTTAGCTATGTTTTGGTCTCCACCACCGCCTCAGAGGAATATTTGGCCCTTTAACTGCTAAATACTTCACCAGCTAGTCCCCTAACTTTGCTTCAGCTTCACACACAGGTGATTCATATTGTCATATTGTTTTAACATTTTCATCCGATACGTTTTTGTCACACAAATATTGATTTGAGCCACTTTAAAAAAGTTGTAACAGCCCCCGCATTATTTTACCCTCAACATGTTCCTGACGTACTGAAATGCAGCTCCAGTTTCACCAAAGAGATGGTGACACTGCAAGTCTTTTGTCATGTCTAGGTGTGCGAATCGGAGGCTACAGTAATAACAGCGATGTAACTGGATAGCAGCGCACTGAGACCTGTTAGGAGCATGAATAGCAGATCCGGCTGGCTGTCTGTGTACACGCTCGGATAGGTTTGGCTCCAGGGGACCACAAGTCAGCAGGATAAATGGCTTCGGTGAAGAGGTTCATTACTTTGCAGTCATAATTGACGATTACAGAATATGCTATTAAACAACACACAGAAAAACATTCCCATTTTCTCCTACATATGTTTGTCAACTGAGAGCTATTAATTCTACTCGGGGTGTTATTCATCTCAGTTACAGCTCAGATGCTGTTGCTTAGAATATTCTTCTGTGCTTCTGTTGAACTTCAAGCGATTTGTTTCCGTAAATATCTCCATTTGATCGATATCTCAGACCAGCCAAACAACTATATTTCGACGCAAATCGATATCTTTCTTACCTTGCCTTTATCCCTCATGGACCCTTTGCCGAGGATGGACATCTTCACTCCTGTTTCCTCTTGTAATCGTTTCATGGAATTTCCCCGTGGTCCCAGCAGCTTCCCGACAAAATTAAACTGTGACACAGGAGAAAAAAAGCAATCAGACACCTTATCAATGCCTCCAATATGTGCAAGAAGCGGAGGAATAATGGTAAAAGCTGGCTTATATGGGAAGATGTTTCTGAAGCCTTTTCTCTTTATGTGTTGAATGCAAAAGGAATTTGATCCTTTTGGAGAAAAGGTTAACATAAAAAATGCTTGCTGGCCATTAGTCATCTATTATCAATATAATCTCACATTCTGTTCACCATTCATCATGTGAGAAAAAGCTACAATGCACCCTGTAATAAATCAATATAATTGGGCTCTGTATGTAGCACATTAAAGGTGAATGGGACTCACATATGTGGCCCAGCCTAACGCATGCATCCGTCCATTTGCTTGAACTGCGCCCTCGCTGGTCATGTATCTTATTGGCGTTTAGGGTCATCCATGTCGCGC
Organism: Chelmon rostratus; assembly: GCF_017976325.1. Classification (NCBI taxonomy): domain Eukaryota; kingdom Metazoa; phylum Chordata; class Actinopteri; order Chaetodontiformes; family Chaetodontidae; genus Chelmon; species Chelmon rostratus. The sequence continues at coordinate 11,797,940 of NC_055668.1, read as the reverse complement.
CAATGAAAAAAAAAAAAAGGGAACATAGGCTCCAACCAATAACGTTCCTGAGACTGTTCCAGAGGTCAGTGCTGAGATAAAGTCAGAAATAATGAGTTTCTTCCCAGTGGGAAATTAAGTAATACTATCCCGATGACAAACTATCAGATTCAAGCCTCGGGGCTCTGACTATCATTTCCCTCTCGCTGTGCACCAGCTAGTGTTCATATTGAGAAAAGTAGCTCTGGGTTGTTGCAGGAACAACACTGCTGAGATTAGTGGTGATTAATTGGAGGGGTGAAACTCATAACGCAACTGTAGTCAAATGGGTCGTTTCTGAAGAAAATATGAGCAGATCTATCAGAGAATGATCCGAAATAGAGATGTAATCATTCAATATTTCAAACAAATCCACAAATTTTTTTTAATTTTAATATAGTAATATAATAGTCCGACCTTCAAATGTTTGCTGCTGGATGAGACCATATGAGACCCCCCTCTAGAGCTGAACAGGTGGTCAGCCGCCCACCACAACACACTCTGGCCAACCCTAAAATGATATTAACCTTTTCACAAAGCAGCCTTTCCCACTGTGGCTGAGCGGCTAATAACTTCACTGCCAGCTGTGTGGCTGCTGCACCTCAGCTCCGACGACTGCACACTCAGCTTATTTCATGGACATCATTAACGTCATGAGTGAACGCTACATCTCAGGTTAGGGAGGCGCCAGGGGATGCAGAGATGAAATCTTTTTTTTTTCCTTTTAAAAGCATCCCTACTGTCCTTGCCTGTCCTCTCATCTGAATGATTAAGGCACCTCTGTGGATGCGTCTCTTCACAGGGGTTGCTTTGACAGGACAATCCTATAGCTGGCAGGGAGCTTGAGAGCAGATGGTCGTTGCGGCTGCGCCGAGTACGCGCTCGCTGGGCGGTAGAAGAAGATTGGCCTGTTTTCATTAAGCTAATGAATGTCTGGAGCTACTCTGCTGCTCCATGGCGAGCAATTTGGGCTCTAGAAAGGGGCACGGTTCGGTGTTAAATGAGGTTTGAAATGATGCAATGTGCCCCCTGCAGTCTCAACACTGATAACTATGCACTATTAGATGGAAGGGTGTTGTGAATGCGACGATTACGTACGCAAGACATTTTAGACGTTGAACAAATATCCAGTGATAAAATTGGTGCCCCCAACTACTTATTTGTATTTCACAAAGCGTAACTTCTACATGAAGGGCAAACATTTAATTGAGAGCGTCTGTGCAGGATGAATTCTAATAAGCTATATTCATCCCCACGTTCATTGTGAAAAGTAATTTTTAAAAAAATCCATTCTGGCCTACAGGTCCACAGGGCTTAAAGCACGGGGTGAAGGTTGAGTTGCGTCACGTCACTGTGAATCTGCAAAGCTGCTAATGCTGCTGAGCAAAGCACTATTCACAAGATCCTGGGTGACTGAGGCCTGTTTCTTAGTTGTGGTTTTGAATGAGATTACGCTGACTTCTTAAAAAATCTCCTCACCGCTGACAGGTACGGTGGCCTAGAGAGCCCAGTGCACCGCAGCTGCAAGAAAATACCTACAAGCAGACAACACGAGAGGCACATTCACCAATCTGACGACACACACCCAGCATGACGGAGCACACAGCTAATTAAGAAAACACAAGCAAGTACAGAAAACATTGCCCTGCAAATACAGAAAATACAGGCAAATATTCCCTTTGCAAATGTCTTTTGTTTTGTACCTCAGTTACACAGCACGTCCGTGTTTAGTTTATGTTCTCTGTGTTTGCACTGTGTTTTGTTATGGTGCAACTGTGCTTTCAAATGATTGCGTTTCTCAATTTGCTTGTTTATCTGTTTGCACGTACTTTCTAAATGTGGAACTCCACTGATTTGACACCTACAAGTCTGTTAGCAGGTCTTGGGGAGTGATACTGCGAATAAAGAGTTGTGTAAAGCCTTTATGGCTCCAACGGGAGCTGCGTGAAGTCTGATGAATGTCCTCCAGTGGTGTCACCTGAATCAGCGCTGGTTGGGATGAAGTTTGAGAACAGTGAGCTCACCAGACCTCTGTGGCTCCTCATGTCTGCTTGAAGTTAGCTGCTCAAGGCTTCATTAGCTGCTACAAGCAGAACATGCCTGAATCTGACCGAACTGTCAGTAAGAATGTGTGGAATATAAAAATTAATGAAGTGACTTCCGGCTGCTACCATCTAAAAGGAGATTCATAGTCCTGAGAGTTAGGACCACTCGCTGCAGGAACAGCTTTGTTCCTGCTGCTGTTTCTCTTTTAAATGGGAGGTCTGTCCTATTTTAATGTGGTCTTAACTTACTTACTTATTTATTTACTTATTTTTTTATTATTGTATTACTGTCCCTCATATCATGCTCTTATGTTTTCTTAGCATGCTCTAAACAGGTCTTTATATTGGCATTTTTAGTGATATCTAATGACTTTTATTTATTTTATTTATTATTTTAGTCTTTTAACCATGATCATTGAGCGGCTGGGAGTACCTGTCAATGTCTGCTGTTAATCTCTCTTCCGTATGTGTCCTGTGTTTTTAAATGTTGTGTATAAAAATAAATCTACCCACGGGTATCATTAAAGTTACCTTGAACCTTGAACCTTGAATCTCTGGTTCTGTTGCATTGATTTGATCATTTATTAAACCCCTCCATCACGTGTCCTCTTTTAAAGTGCTCTCAAAGCCATCAGGACCTACTCTGAGTCCTGCGTCACTATAGTCCATATCATATTCTCCTATTTTTATTTGGTTATGCTTGTATCTGATTTCATAAATGAGCTCTGTTCAGTGTCACCTTCTGCACAGCTATGTTTAAAAATGAGTTGGCCTACAAGTTTCATAAGATCCTGTTATCCATCCAAAGATGTCAGTGAGTTGCATTTTAGCACATTTCCTGCAGTAGTGACTGAGGCTTACAGGTAAAATATTTAAAGATTTGGCACAAAGGACAAGTCCTTAAATGTTTCAAAAATATTATTTTATAGATCACACCTTTCATCGTGGTTGTTTTCTGCATGCGCTGCATATGAAAAGTGACTGAGACGTGGGACTCGTTGTAGCTGCGACAAAGGCATGTAAACCTGTTTTCTGCAGCTGGAGGACTGAACCAGGAACGATCCATAACATGTAAAACCACAGAGCCTGACACAGACTCAGGTGATCCTACTGAGCCAAAGATTTATTGCTACCTTTTTACATGATGCCATGTAAAATTGTTCTTTCCATTTGAGACAGTTTTGCACCACAACATCCCTAATCATGAAGTTGTTAATATTCAAATGGAATCTGGTAACACATATTGTATGTAAAATGATACAACTACTCTATAAGAGGATTTATGTATTGGATGAAAGACACTGTGCTGCAGGCTGAAGTATATTATCTTTATTTCATACGATGTCAGTAACATTAACACAGTCACATCCCAGCAGAGTGTCAGAGTCGCACAACAGAATATTTTTCCATACACTCAAAATACTTTCATGGCCCTGACTTTTTAAAGCGGCTAAATTTTAAGTAATACAAGTCATTAAATGAGATAAGATGAATAAGAAAGCCAAGATCAAAAGAAGCATACACGAAAACAAAAATCAAAGCAACCTCAGGACGATTTTATGGACCAAACCAGTGTGTTCCTGTGCTTCATTAAAATAGCATGGCAGATCCAATAACAAAAACAAACATTTCAGCTTTTAAGCTGGAAGATGTGCACAGAGCCCACCCTTTAATTCGGCGCACTGGGGCCAGTCAAGATTTGCAGATGTCCTGAGGCACTTACTGCCAGGTAAGCGAGCTGTGCTATTGGGGAAGTCCAGGTCCTGCCTGATAGGAGGATTAAAGCCTGAGGTAGGGGTTTCGGCTTTAATGACAGCTTGGGATGACTGGGCTGTGAGCCTGTCAGAAGAGTGTCTCCTATCAGCTCCACAGACATTAAAGAAAGCAGATGAGTGGTTGTTTGGTGCTTGTGTGACGAGCAGAGGAGATTTCCTGCTCACCTGGAGAGCTTTTAAGTAAGGAATCCAAATCATCAAATGGTCTAATGGAGTGTTTGAACAGAGGTTGTGGGTCAGTGTTAATGCTAATAAATGGTAGCAGATATTAAGGTGTGACCTGTGGTCAAAACATAAATGAAACAACTTCAGACACATGCAGTCCAAACAAATAGCAAAAATAATTGTGCGTTCATTTGTGCAAGGTTCCAAAACGCTGTGGATCTCCCCTTACTCACCCGCCATCTGCATCAACAAACAGGAGCACCGTGTTCCAGTACATATTCAACAACCCTCATGGCCAACACACGCAGACAGGAAGCAAGACAAACACCACGATTCCTGTAAATTCTAACAGGTGACAAACAACTTGAGCCAAGATCAGCGCAGACGAGCAGCCAGCGATGCCAAGGTGACGCAACACTACAAACGCTGTTCAAGACCACGAAAGTGTTCCAGACAGGCTGTCAGAGCAGCAGCTACTTAGCTTTCCTGTTAAAGCAAAGAAAAATCAATTCACACAATCTGAGCTCTTTTCTTGTGAGTCTCTAATAAGCTACAGCCTTTAAAGGACAAGCGACTTGTTTGCTTTGAATCTCCTCCACCTCTTCACCAATAGAGAGGCAGAACTTCACAAATCCTGCTCAACAGAAGAATTCGATATATGGTCAACATACTGTGGTTTGTCTCTCTATGTAATGCTATACATTACAGTATATGCCTGGCTTCATGCTATGCTTTTTGGCTGTTAATATACAGGATATTAGCGCAGTTTTAAGTCAAGTTAGCAATAATTAACATGCAACAAAACCACTTGGTTAGGTTTAGGAAAAGATCACAGATCTGAACAGGAGGTGATATTAGGCATGTGTTGACCAACCCAGTCTCTAATCAAAGTGTGTAAGAGCTGCGTTGCTCATTTAATTCTATACATGAAATCACTCAGTTTGTCACGGCAAAGGCAAAGCAGACTGGCTTTGTCTCCAGAGAAACCCTTCATTCCTCAGAATTGAAGGAGAAATAATGAAAACCGATGGTCATAACACGAACCCATCTTGCTGTTGAATCATCAAGGACACGTTGGTGCTGTTGTGTTGAGCGATGTTGAGGATACCATTGAAAGGAAACTCTCACATGGACAGCAATGCGCCTATAGTCTGTCTGAAGCACGGCTTCACTGTGAGTCCAGCAACCACCCTTGCGGCAATAGAAAACACTTCCTTTCTGGCGAGACCTGAAAAATCATTTGTAATAACTTCCAAACTGCAGCTCATACACATTCACTGAACATCATGAAAATAACAACATCCATTTCTCCCTAGAAATGCTATCAAAAAGCATTTTTGCATGCATATTCCTCTGAGAATGAAAGAAATGTCCGCAATGTGTTTTTTATGTCCACAGACAGAAACTTGACAGCCGCTTGATGAGGATGCAGGACGTTAGAAAAAGAACAGGCAGAAAAACTTGTAAGTATGTCACTATTTTAGAGCCTTTATTGTGAAACTAATACATTTTGCTTTACAGACCAACGTGGCTATTTCACATTTTGATGTGAGCCTGGGTTGAGTTGACAGACATCCATCCAAATGATGACGACACACTACTAGTACTACCTCACATTTAGAACAAGCTGCAAACACAACAATGACATATTATGACCTTATAAGGTCGTTATGGCCAACTTTGCAGACACTAAGCAACTTTAGCATGAGTTGTGTCCGTGTCCATCTAATGACTGCAAGTCTAATATTCACTCTTCTCGCTGTGGTTTGGTCTCCTCTAACTCCTGAGAAAAATATCTGCTTCCTCGCTAACTGCCTCACAATGTTCACCAGCTAGTCGCTAACTTTATCAGAGCTTTTTCACCTGCTGCTGCTTGAAATTAGACCGATGAGAGCAGATAAAGCGACCTGGAAAAGCAGCAACTGGCTGAAAGATGCTAAAATGCTGCATATAGCTGTGAGGTAATTTTTCTTTGTTCATCATATGAGCTTTGACATTACACCAAATCATTTGATCAATTACTATCAATTAGAGGAGCTTTTGAGGCAGCACAATGCAGTTCAAAACATATAACTTTACCATCTGCAATCAGCTGCACACTTCAAACTCCAGTGAATCTATGATGCATGCTGGCATTTTTACTTGATTTCGTCAGGTTTCCAGAATGAACGCCCTCCATACTGAAAGCCCTGTTAGAATTAGTATTTCCTATAGAGCTGCATATGTGGGAAGATTTTTCACATGGGGGGCATTTTATCTCTATTATCTCTCATGAGCAGCATAGTGGCAGAAAAAGTCATCACACAAACAACGACTCTGTGGGATCCCAGAGAGGAATTGTGATGCTATCATACAAATGCTTAATTTTAATTCACACTTCCTCCACTGTATTGAGCAGTTATCTAAGCAAAACACCTTTCCACATGATAGGCCTTTCTTTGGGAAATTGTCATCTCTGGGCAGACAAAAAATGGAATTTCTCTCTGTGGGTAGAGCACAGCTGCTGCAGTATTTAAAGGTCACAATAGCCCAAGACTGATAAGCTCAACACTGTGGCACCCACAAGGACAAACTACAATTTAATGTGTTGTTGGCTGTGTATGCACCTGTAGAATGGATAGTTACAGCAAATACCCTACGGAGGTAACTAGCTTGTTTGAATGTGACAAGAGCAGAAATGTGTCCAATTTATTCAAATTAAAAGGGTAAAATCTTTTTTTATTACACACACACACACACACACGCACACACACACACACACACACACACACACACACACACAGACCCAGCACTGGACTGAGACTAGCAGACAGAATCAGCCATTGAAAATCCATTTCATGCCCCAAGGTTATGAGATGCTAATCAAGCTGTCTCATTAAACAGCAGCGGATAAATTCTAGTTAAGAGATAATGAAAATGACTATGCTGATGATCTTAATCATATTTTTGCTGAGTAAGTACTGATCTCGGAGTACAGTTCCGAGCCGTCCGTAAGCGCGCTGTGAGTCTGTCGTTTGTTTACGTGTCAAAAACGGGACACGTACGGATGTTCCTTCTCTTCTCCAGTTAACCGAGATCAACCCCGTTTTCAAGGTTTCACCACTTTTTCAGAGGAGATTAAAGACGAGAGTGATGGTAAGGACACTGGAGCGAGGTTCCGAGGCCAAATGTCTTTATCTTGACGGGCTGTAAAACGACAACAAACCTAATGTGCATTTTACAGAGGGTGGTGCACAAAACACACAAGTCGCCCCTATGACTGATGCATGCAACTGGGGCCACTCATGCATGCTGTAATCCCTCCGGGTTGAATCTAAATAGATGGGTGGTGCAGCAACTTAAATTTCAACTTATTTTACTATCCCATCATCCAAATTCACACGACAGAACACACTGTAAAACACAAAACTAACTTTCAATTGTTAAAATTTAATTATAACTCTTAATACATACATTTACTAATTGTGGTAAAATAATTATACTCTTTCAACTGGCGGGTTTAGTTGAGCATTAATCCTATTTTGAGTGAATATGTTCTTCTGTCAGCTCTACAGCTACCAATGAATTTCCGATGCTGGCAGCTGAAAGTGAATTTATTATGATTCAGCAATGGAGGGTAGTGTGACATGTACAAGCCACTGTTGGTTTGCAGATGCCTTGTAGCTCATTGGGGAATGATTGTGTGAAAAAAAAAGTAGGGAATGATAATATATTAGAGTGGTTACAATACTGCAGTTGCATAATTGAAATCCTTAAGTTGCCTTTATATTTTATAGACTGCACAGACTATACCATATTTAATCATATATTACATATGTATATGTAATGTATATAATAACATTATAATTCATTATGATTTTATTATTTTTGCATCGGTACTAAGTAAACAGGATAATGAGTTACGTGCTGGGGTTCATAATCAGGGTTAATGGTTTTCCCTGTCGGCTGCAGGACGTATGTATATCTATTATCTATTGTATCTACTATTATGCTTATTGTATTATATATAATGTTTTATACACTAAAACTGTATGTTTCTAATTATTATTCTCTTACCGCATCAAGCTGCACGTCACTGGCAGCCTCTTCCCACAGATGATAAATGAACGTTTTTTGCTATATTTGGTGCAATAAATGTATGCATTGTCCCTAAGTGAACAGTAAAATAAAGTTAAATATTCCTGTTATATGAATTTGTGTGTTGGCAAAGACTTAATGCTAATGCTCTGATGATGCCAAATCATATTAAATACATATTTTTTACCACCTGTTTTTGCTCTTTTGATGCCACGGTGTGTCTCTGTCTCTGGCTCAAAGCGTGACAAAGTTTCAGTCACTTATTTTGTTGCATTGAAGCAAACTTGATTAACAGCACAGCTGAGATATTTCAGTATTTTTATATCACCATCAATAAAACGCTGCCTAAAGAGTGAAACCACATGGTGTCACAGAACAGGACTAAACAGGCCATTTTCTCAGAGGACATTTTGACTTGTCGTAGCAGGAGACGCACAGGTGGAAGAAAACATGAATGAGAGCTTACATTAAGATGTCAGTAAGCCACTGACCAGCATGCATGATACCAGAGTGCTGTAATGAAATGCTGTAAATGCTTTTCCTGCCATGACATGTCAAAAAATGTCCTCTAAAACGGCCTGCATTTCTGCCAGTGTGCCATAAAGACTGATTTCATCAGAACTCGTTGTTTCGCTGTTAGAGGACATTAATCTTCCACATGTCACGTCGTCAAATCCCAAACCATGCAGAAGAATTCTCCCAAGTAATAATTTAATTACTTTGCATTTAATTACGTTGCAGCAAGATGGCAGCTGTAAGCACGAATGAGCACTGTTGGACTGCTGAAACGCGAAGGAACAGATTGATGACGTTTTATAATGTGCTCTGCCGCCAGTGACAGAGAGTAAGACTGGACATTATGGGGCAGGAGACGTGAGAAAGTGAGGCTCCGGCGTGAGGTAAAATAAAACCAATTAGTCTGTGCGTCTCCGCAGGGCCAGATGTTGTCAGAGTGAAAAGTCAAATATATTGATCAGTGAAAACTGGCAGGAATAGTATCTGTGTAGCCACAATGAGCAAACATTTTTCATAACGGTATGTCCAATATTAATGTTTATGCCTGATCAAGCCCCCAAACAAATGTGTTTCTTCACAGAAGCGTTAAGAAAAACCAATATAAAAATGAAGCCATGCAGCTGTTAAAAAAGTTTGTGCAGGTGTTATAAATACGTTAACATGGATTCTTACAGAAACTCTGAATAAATTTGCAGTAATATTGCTTCAACATCTACTTTCTACATTCATTTCTGTGTCAAATTGTGTCAACTAGCTGTCAGAAATCCGTGCTCGGCTTTGTGAGGTGTGTGCTGCGTGCTGCATTTCACTCATCTTTCCGAGCTCTGCTCCACTGTTGTTTCTCATCCTCCCGTGCACTTGATCAAAGAGTTGCTTCATGTGGCTAATTACAATTAACTGAAAGTGCAGTGTTACCAAGATGTTTAAGATAGTGACACTGCAGTCTTGTTTGTTGCTGACTGTGCAAGTAAGTCTGAGAAGCTGCTGTTGGACAACGGCTCCGTCCCTCTGGACTGCACCGCTCTGCTTACTGTGCAGAGCCGCCACTGTTGTGTTCCTTACACAGAGCCAGCATTGTGAGCCTGTGTATTGTACCTGTGAAGGTTTTGTTCATGGTCATATCACTTCGCACTACATATTTGAAAATATCTGAGTGGTTTTTTTTTTTTTTCTTTTTTGACTCTCGCACCACTGGTTTTCATTAACCATCTAATCAGAAGCTGACTCACACCTGGGACAGGTGAGTGCAATTAACCGGCAGCAGGAGAGAAACCGAGGACCCTATCTGCAATCTTTTCATTTTACTCCTCATTTGTCTCCAAGAGGAAAATGGGTATTTCCATAGAATCAGTTTGCTTGACATGATTTGTGAGAGAACATATTGCCGTTTAATTGAGCCTCAAGTTGCTGAAGTGATGCCCACGGTGCATGTCCACCCAGACCCTCGAGGAGTATGAACCACTCATTCTGGAAGAGACATTACCAAAAATGCTTATTCCTAGCTTTACATGCTGCAAGTTCGGGGAGAACTCAGCGGTCACAATTTGGAAGTACTTTCGAATGAAAAATGGTGGACAGAAAATGCACTTAATGAGGCAGAAACACAAGGACAGAAAGATATCCCTGAGTCACTGCGAGTCTTCTGCTCCCAAGAAACTGGCTCAATTGACATTTTTTATAGATCTGAAATCAATGTAATAGAGTGAGGAGTTCCTGAACACAGCTTAATTACTTTCTCAACACTGATCCTGAGGAGGAAACAGCAAATTGATTTCTATGGAGTGTCCTGAGGGGCTCACTGGACTGAAGTACGCCGCCTGTGCTCCTGAGGCGCAGTTAAATGTTCCTCTGCCCACCGCTCGTCTCTAATCTTTCTCTAATGAGACAGACGAAATCAGTAAGCTACGTTTAAAACATCAAATGGCAGCCCATGAAATGGCATGAAACAGGATGCCGGGGCAAGGCTTAGCACTGAAAGAAACATAACAGGACAAATCCTGAGGCTGAGCTCTGTGATTTGTTCAGGATCTCTTTTGCAGAACTCCCTTAATGAGCACTGGACCACAGGAGCAAGGTACTGGGAGACAGAAAAGTGTCACTGAAGGTGTTTGAAAGAAGACGGGAGCCCTGCAGGGTTAATATGATGAGAGGCGATGGCTCGGCCACACCAAAACCTACGACCAGATTGGCTGGATGGAAGTTTGCACCCCCCGCCCCCCCAAAAAAAGAAGGTGCATCAGCAAAAGCTAATGAAGGAAGTAAAATGAGCGCAACATAAAAAAATACATAAAATCAAAGTAACAACACTGAGATGGCAGTTTTACTTTATGGGAACTTCATGTTGGCCACTCACGGGTGCCAAGTATCCTATATCACCACACGTATATGCTATCTTCATTAGACCACCATGAAATGAAAAGCAGTTGAGAGGCAGTGAGCATCTAACAAAACTAGCAACACAGATTAAGGACTAATATTTCATGTGACTAATTATTATCTAATTTCATCTGCAGTCATCCTGATAAATGCATTGAAACATGTGGACGTAACGAACACACACACACAGTGTGACAGACACAGACATATTGTATTTGAATTATTAAAAGCACAGAGGAGAACTGAAGATGTTCTCACTAGTGATCTGGCACTAACATTGATCTGTTTGTCTACCTACACATACAGAACATATGCAGTATATACTGTACTTGCACAGCAGCACAAATAATCTATAAACTATATGGAAATATGTTCTGTTGCAGTCCGTGTTGCTACACTGAGGCCATTATTCTTAGCTGTCTGTTGCGTGAATGTGTGAATGCAAAGTCAGTGGAGCAGGTTTCCTTGATTACAGTGGCAGCAAAGCCTTTTGCTTCTCCACCAGCAGCTGTGTGTTGTTGCTTAGCTGCCTGATGGAGCAGCCTCATTAGGCTACATTTCAAACTTTGTCAGTACTGACATTGCATAACTCAGAATAACGCGTACTGTGTCATGCAGTGATTTATGGTCATTGTTCTTCACTATACCCTTGAGTGCTTTAGTGCGCTAAAACTTTTCTTTTTTGATGACTTCATCAAAATAAACAGACACCGGCTGATGACTTTCTATTAGCCTGTTCGAGGCTCAGCGGTATTGTCAGTGCCAAAAAGTTGTGGAGGGCGGAGCAGGTGAAGCTGGAGTGTCCAGAATACGAAGCCCCATGTGCCGACTGAAAACTGAAATGGATGAAACAACACAAAACGCACAAAAGCTGTGTTTTTCAAATGCTCCTCTTCCATCTTGCCTTGCAGCTTAACTCTTCCGAAAATAATGCATTTCCAATACTGGTCAGTTTCTTTCCACAGGAAATACAATACGTGACAGCACAGCGGTGCAGCGTGTTGTTGACGTGGTTGTTGTGTCTCTTACCTTTGGATACTGTTGGACTGGAATGAGAACTCTTTCGGAGAGCTTGATATTTTTATTGCTGATGATATCTAGGTATTTCTTCATGTCACCATCTTTTCTCAATTCATCACCTTCATACTTTTCAATCTCTGCAGAAAAACAACAGATAAGAAGATAATTAGCTTGTTATGCAACTGAAAAAGCATCAATCAACATCCTGACGTCCGCTTTGGAGCCAGCTGCAGCACGACAAACCAAGCGGTGTCACGTTCGGCTGGGGAGGCATCAGGAGAAATTTAACTACGAGCCGCATCACACTGTGAATATTTTGCTGATTATTTTGCGTCTCGGTTGTAAATGTGCTCACATTGCAGACTTAATGATGCGAAATGATCCCACTGACTCCTGATATGTCCTCTTACATCGCGCCCTGTAATCTCATGATCCAGTAATTCCAATCAAAATAACAACAGAGGCAAACAGTCACACTCAGCTCGCTGTGCCTCCCTCCACTGCAAACTGAGCTCTAGTGGGCTGTCAGCAGTCTCTGATCCCCACACAGCACAGGATTAACGCAGACGGCGGATTAAACATGTAAAATGTTTGATATTATCGGGTAAAAGTCAATTGGGGTTCTTCAGATTAGATCTGTGAACTCTCATATTAGGCTCATATTTGTAAATCGTTGGTTTCGATCAAACTGCTTATTTCTCATTACAGTTTGCAAGATGGACAAATCTTGTGCAAATTAGCTCAATGGTCCTCATGTGTGTCCCCACCCTTATTGCAGTAAGATGAGAGATGAGAGGTGGATATTAACAGCCCGGTTTAGCTTGACAGGAAGGGCACGGAGCCTGAGCACCCCGAACACTGATATTTCTTGATTGATGCATTTTAGAGCACTTAACCTGAAGCATTCCCAAATGCATCAAGCGCCGCAGAAACAAAGCCGCTGTTCACCTAGCGGGGGAGACTCCTCTGTCGCTAATTAACACTCAGTGGAGTTACAACTATCAGTCTGCTGCAACACACATGCTGGACAATAAAAGATGTTCCTCAAGAAGCCGGCGAAGGAGTCACTGGCCCCTCCTGAGCTGCTTTACAGAAACTCGAGAGGTCATTAGACTGGAGCACTTCACCCTTATCTGAGCTGTCAACAGTCAGTGGACACAGCTGTGAGGTTACAAACAGCTCTGGCACTGGCTTTGAATTAATGCGTTTCTCTCTTTTTACAAACGTTCACTCAGGAAGGACAGGAATAAGTCCTAATAAGTGGCTGAATTTCACTGATAATCAGTTTGTGTGGAAATTGCATTGCCTCGCTGGGAAAGTGTTCTGGTTTATGTTCTCTATGAAGGGTCCTTCTGAGAGTTTTCCTTGATGTGACCTTCTCGACATCCATAACTCGAGCTTAATGATGCCTCTGTTCCAGGCAGCGCCGATATTCACTCATTACAGTTTCTTATGGGCGGTGGCTTCAGTTTTACACCAAGAATTGAGGTCATTTGTTTGATATTTCTATTGTCTGTGAAATCACAAAGCCCAACCAAACTCTGACAGTTTGAAATGCATCCGTTTCTTCCAGCGTGACACAATCTCTCTGATTGTGTCTGATTGTCCGAGGAAGATCATTTAAATTGGAACATGCAACCTTTTTGCATTCTCTTTCTGAGGCGGCCTTTCACCAAAGCTGTAAACATGCCTAAACGTTAGAGCTCGACAAAATGGAAGCGTGGCAGCGAATGAAGGTTTAAAAATGCTGTATGTAAGTATGAAGCAGCACCAGATGGAAGCGCCTTAACTAACAGAGATATTTACTGAAGAAAGACTTTGTTCGTTGCTTTTTAAAACTGCTTTCTGGCACTGAAATCAGACACTATAATTTCATCAAAACAAACTCACGTCCCACGACGAGGCTGTAAGGACGGTATCAGGTCAACCTCAGTGAGCTGGTAATGCTCACTCACACCGCCATCGCCTGCCACTGGGTACAGACTGTGCCCGAAACCTCTCGCTAAAATCACAGGTATCCAGATTTAAAGACCGCTCCAACCTGATTCAGCTGATTCACACCTCCGTATGTGACACTTTCACACAAGACAGGTGTCCCAGGATAGCAGGCGCATCCAAAATGCGCCTTTTAAAAATAGCATTTATGTAGCTTGCCTAAGGAGATGAATCAAACACAACCCCTGGTGCACAAACACATGCATATTTTGAAACAGCCCTGCTTTACATGCAGTATACAGGGTCCCGTATAATGACAGGCTGGGAATATAAATACGGACATAGGGGGAGAAGGTATTTTTAGCCTTGCTGCTGGTGGAGTCTGAGGATGTCAGAGTCAGTCAGTTGGTCCAGACTGAAATATCTCAACAACTATGGGATGGATTTCCATGATATGTTACATTCGTGGTCCCCAAAGGATGAAATGCAAAAACTTTTCCTTTATCACCATCATCAGCTAAAAAAAGTCACTTGGTCCACATCAGCCTCAGCTGCGCATTGTGTTTAGTGCTGATTAGCAAATTTTAGCATGCCAACTCGGTGGTCAACGCGATGAACATTACCTGCTAAACATCAGCAAGTTTGCACTGTCAATGTCAGCATGTTAACATTTAGCATGTAGCTCAAAGCACTGTTTTGCCCAAACAAGAGCTGCTGGCATAGCGAGCCCAAAACCACATTTGTTCATGTTTAAGCAACAGAGCCTCCTGGCAGCTGCGGGCAATACGAGCAAAGGAGGAAGCCGTGTGACATTGTCTAATAGCCACGAAGTCCACACGCAGAAGAGGTTTGGGTGGACGGATGTCAACGAAACATTGGATCTTAACACAGGAGAGTGCTGTTAGTTTCCCCTTCTTTCCCTAACCTAAATCACATGGTTATTATTGTAACCATGACGACGAAGGTCCCCTAACCTGAAGAAAGAAGTCAATTTGACCCAAGCTGTGAACGTTAGCACTGTCTCATCATGACTTATTTTTCAACAGTGATCTGTAGCAGTTTTAGAAGACATGGACGAACGCTGATGGGGTCATCAGATCATCAAAGGGGCTTCTGTGTGTCGTTCTCGTGGGCATGGACGAACATTTTGCTGTTTAAACTTGTTGCTGTCGACTCTTCGCTTTCATCATTCGAGAGAATTCAATCTCATGTGCATTTGTTCCATCAAATAAAGCTCGTTTGCATTTAAAAGTGCTTTTTCGTGCTCACTGCAAAGTCCCACTCACAGGTTTCATCAAGCCTTTGTTTCTTGATAACCTCAAAGATTGGCTCTGGACCTCGGCATGTGAGAGAGAATTTGTTTTGGGTTATGTTTTCACTGTGAGGTGTTTCACTTTTAAATGGGCACAGTGTTCATATCATTTGAATAAAGTAATGATGTTTTTATAGCCGATGAAGATGATTATACTCTGGAACAGTGCATAATGGGAAATATTCAGGTATATTCAGGTCTGCAGCCTGCCAGTGAACTCAGAAGAAGATTGCGTGTTAGAAAGAGTAGAGAGGAGGATGAAAGACAGGGAAAGGGAGAGAAGAAGAGGAAAATGAGCTTACAATATATAAATCTGAAGCAACGTTCACACTAGTATCATCGCTGTCAAATATGTGGCAGAGAGCGACGGGAGCCTAAAGATCAGAGAAGCGAGAATGTGCTTTGAAGGTCACTGGTTTCAGTCCTCACACAGGATGAAAAAAATCTCACAGGGGGGACTGAATGAGTAAAACACTCTCAGCGACTATTCTGGTGCTCTTGATCCCCTCTGTTGCTCTGCCCAAACGGCTTCAGTGGAGCTGTTCAGCGGCCAAGAATGAAAAAAAAAATGGTTTAACTGGGCAGCTACCAGATAAATGTGTGCAAGCGTGCGAGTTAGGAGACAAGGTTTTACTGAAAAAGAGAAAATGTGCTCAGTCAGCCTGCCGTGGCTTAAGGTTAAATACATCTGCTTTGGTCAGTATGCAGCAACACAGAGCATCAACAGTGGCTGAGGAGCAGTTTGAAGTTTATTTATCCTGGACACCATTAAAATGTCAATAAATATACAAGGAAATCTATTCATAATATGTAAAATACAGCTAATTTCAATCACATTTGGTGGCTTTTAGAGTCACTATTTGCAGAGATTTCTTGTAAATATGGCTTTTAACAGTTAGTTGCCCTCCAGCCAGCTGCACCGCTGGATTTTCCTGCTGAGCAAAAAAATTATTTGTCTATTGAGATACGCCACAAACACACAGGGGCTGATGGACTGTGTTGCATTGACTGTGTGAAATCTCTCGCAACTCGCACAGACTTGAATTCCAGCAATCTAAAAGTCACTAGAAGCTCTGCTCTGCTTTGCTAAAAAGAAAGTATCATGCACATAAATGTTTGAGCCACTATCTGTGTAAAGTAGAATGTATGCGGTTCAATAAGAAGAAAGGGGAACGGGAGCCGCATCATTTTTTAGAGATAATATGTTTACTGCTCGGCTGTTTATCCTCACATCGTAGCTTTATTGGATTTCAGTTGTTTGCCTTACAGTCCACGCTGCTAAAGCATGCAGTTTGTTCTACTGCTGAATAGGAGCCGTTTGCAAAATGTGTGTGCTTTCAACTCCAAGATGATGTTGGTGAGATCAAATTGTCTCTTACTACACTGCTGGGGGCGTTGATGTTGTTTTTGCGATGGGTCAACAGAGAGACATAGATTCAGTGAAAACTCACACACAGAGACACAGTCACACAGTGATGAAACAGCCATCAAAAGCCTTTGCTTCCAACGCAGGTTGATGAACCTCATCACACCCAACAGAGCAAACTCCGGCTGTCCTGCAGCCTGACATGTGCTCTGTGTAGACAAATAATGCACACATAAGCCCCCCCCCCCCCCCCCCCCCCCCCACTTTGTTTTTTACTCTGCTCACCTTTTATTTTGCAAAGCTGGCTGAAAGACTGCAAACCTTGAATAACCTGCAAAGTGACGAACCAGCAAAAAAAAAAATAAAAAAACAATGAAGAAAAAGATAGTAAATTGCTAGAAACTCTGCTAGAGACTTTTAACGTCTACCAGGTTTAGACACTGGCAGTTTGGAGAGTCACTATGTATTTGGTTTATATTAAAATACTGATCCAAAATGTGGTGCACCAGTCAACATTGAATTAAGTGATTATTTCTTCATATGCTTGATTGCAGAGGCCAAAATACAAAGGACTTAAGTGCAGCAATTATCCCGTAGACAGCTAAATTACTCACTGATTTCTTCTACCTGTTGACTGATATATCTACAATAATGACTTCATAATGGCAGCAAAAATGAATCAATCCAATTACTCTCCAATAACTGATTGCTTGTTCACATCAAACACAGAAAGAGGGAGTAATGGCACGCAGAGTGGACCCGGTATGGAATGGGCTATGAGACGTGCAATTAGCTTTGGCCTTTTCCACTCTGCACTGATGAATGTAAATGCATGGGGGTTGGAAATACGTGCCACTGTTTGGCCACATGCTGTTTATGTGTTTTTAACTGAGCGGCACTGAGGTAAATTGCACTTAGCCGCTGACACGGTGATAAAAGTATTAAATCTTCAATCTAATCAGAATCCCGTCTTGAAATTCTCTGCTGAATGTGCAACGGAAGGTGAAGTGAAAAAGCAATTACCGTTCAAGCAAATTATACACATTTTAATCATGATGGCATTTCAATAATCATCTATTTATTCCAACTGCTTGCAAGCCAGACAGGGTGGAAAACATTCTCCCGCTTCAGCTGTGGTACACAACATGGTCTGACAGGCAGGGCGGAGGCAGGGGTTCGATACGGAGGAAATGGACATTACAATCGGCTTTATTGGCCATGTATGAGTGCAAATACAAGGAGACACCGGTTTAAACATCGCACTCAGTGTACTTACATAAAAAAAGGACATACAGCTCAACGTAAACAAGAGAAATGGGCCAATAAATAATATGTCAAATGAAATTTACATTGTGCAGGTATTTATGTTGACAGCGACTGTGAGTGATGTTAAAAATTGTTCATTATTGGATGATAGATGGCCAGTGAGAGGATGTGTTGGTGTCAGAAGGTTAGTGTATGGCTAGCTAACTGTTCATCACTTGATTGATTGATTGATTCTCTCATTTGTTTGTTCGTGATCCGTTTGTATATCTCTTTGTATCACTTGCCGTCCTGCTCCCTGCCGTGCCGTTACCGGTGCGTCGGCTGAAACAGCGCATTAGGCTCTATCAGCATGTAGTGGTTTTAAAAGATGATGAATCGGTAGTTGTGTTGTTTACGTTTGTCATCCACGCTCACACACTGTGTGGAGCCGTGGTGGTGTAAAGGGACAAACATGCAGCACCTTGCTGCAGTTGCTGCCAGACACTTCAAATCTGTCACTTAGAAGTGAGCCGAAAGTGATTTAGCAAACACTTTCCGATGTGACCACAGCATAGCAGAAGACTTGTGTGATAAGCATCATAAAGACAGTAATTCGGCTTGTGTCCTGAACACCTGCTGCCACCTGTGATCTTTGTTTTGACTCAGACGAGGTCACATTTGTGTCTCTTTTTGTCTGTATGTCTTTACTTTCCTGTGATATGTGGACATTCAAGTGGCACAGCATCTGATATCTAACATCTATTGTCTGAGTGCCGCGGCTCATCCACTCATTCCTGTTGCCTGAAATGTTCACGACCTTGGAATTTAATCTTATTCGACCCGTGCACTCATTGTGAGTCACTCTCGATAAGAGTGTCGGCTAAATGCCGAAAATGTAATGCAATGTCTCACTTTCCTGAAATGTAATTTTTGTGTCCTTTTGATAGGTCATACCACACAGGGAGGTGTTTATCTGTTGCTGCGAGCTGGGTCACTGCTGCATACTGAGCCATAATGGATACACTGAAAATATGAGCAACAATTTATTAACAACAGGGAGAGATAGATTAAATGAAAATCAATTCTTAGAGAGAGAGAAAGAACTCCACTCTGCGGTGAAGCATCATCCACATCAATTGTAAGAATGTCAGACATGTTTTTAATAGAAGTTATATTCATATGCATATTCTCCTTTACATTGCTTGTATTCAGCACAAAGCAAAAAGCAGCAACTGTTTTTGCATTTAAAGTCATGATTTGTATCTCCTGGGCACTCACTCATTGAAGCTTACCATCTCAATTTCTAATTACTGCTGCTTCATTATCGGCTGACTAAGACCAAGGCTGTAACAGCTGCAGTGCATTGCACAGGTTCGTGTATCGTCTGACTAATTTTAATTAAAGTTTGAGGGTCATTGGCCAGAATGTGGGCCTTTTGATTGACCCTTTTCATCAGCCTACAGTTCGTGCCACTGAATTAACTCTTGCAATGCGTGCAAGCAGAAACTGACCAATACTGTAATTAACTGCTCACTACTTTGTCTCTTTCATTGAATATTTCCTCCTGTGTGCAAACACGACAGAAAAAAGTGCAGCTCCGTGCTCAAGTACAAAACTTGGGTGCTCAAGGCTGGGATCCAAATCTCTCACTGAGTGCACATCAAAATCAGGAAGTGAAAACACTGCAGTAAACTTAACAGATGTATAGATTGTCTTACGTTCTTGCTCTCTTATGTTTAACTTGGCATCATGGTGTTAGGCCTCCTCCATATCTTTACTCATCTTTTATTCAGAGAAGCCTACATCGTTCAAATCTCACGCAGATCCGTTTGTGTTGTCACAGTGCCGAGCAGCACAGCAACACATACCCTGTCAAAATGCTTAGTGACAATGTAAACTAGATCTTTGACTGCAAAACAAAAAGTGGAGAAATGTCCCCTTTACCCTAAAAATGGAATATATCGCACGCTCGCCTGTGTTTTTCTCAGCAGCCGCTGCTTTCTCTTTGTCGATCAAATGTGTCACTTCTGCCTCTCTGTACGCTTTTCTTTTATTAGGAATCCCATTGGTGTCCGTGAGCTACGTGTCATGTAGGCGAGCCTCACAAAGAAAGCCACAGGGATCCATTGAAGGCTTCCTTTTCTTGACTCGAAGTTCAACCCACTTTAAAAATAATTACACTGTTCGTCAGTCAAAGGCGAGTTAAAGTGCAGCATGTGAAGGAAATGACTTTTGTTAGTCAATCTGAGTGACCATTAGGTTCATGCTACACTGAAATAAGATGACAGTTTCTGGCGGAAAGTGGGACGACCATTTGACAACGAACATGAAGTTTCATACAAGTTGTATTTATTGTGTAATATTTTGACTTGTTTTATTATTTCTTTCACTATCAAAGAAAGCGAGAAGCTAATGCTGCGCTGTAAAAGAGAATTATCCCCACCCACCCCCTGCAAGAGCTTTGTCTCAAACAGCTTAAATCTGCTCAAAGACAAATGACTTTAGAGGCAACATCATTTAAACACATAAGTAATTCAGTTCGTACAATACCGAGCCGCTAACTGAGACCGTGGTAAATCCATGTTCTGCTGTTTATTGTGCATGATGGGAATAATGCAGGATTACATGCTTTTTTCTATTGAGTGATAAATTGCTGTGAATCTATAAATCTATAAACGCAGTTTATCCCGCTGTCCACTGATATGCATGATTCTGATGATTCTGCATTATCCACGAGCATCGACTGGCAAAAAAAAAAAAAACAGATAACAACTGTGTGAAAGTGTTGGAAATTATGAAGATTATTTCACAGGCTTCCCACGGCTGACTGTCTTTAACATCTCCGCGGAAGATGCTGCGAGACTGTCTGCACTGACAGTTTATTACACTGATTGTCCACTGTTGTTATGATGCATCTGTGATGACCTTGCAAACTGGATTCTTTGCAGGGAATTACATGCTATTCCACCCACCTGCAATGTATTGTGTTTTTGTATACTATTATACTGTACTGTAGGCTGCACTGTATTGTATATTAAGGGGAACTCCAATTGAGGTGCAAGTGTATCTGTTATTAATTTGCAAAAACTGCTTTAACTAAATGACCTAAACATAAAAATCCTCTTGAAGTGAATAAATACATAACACCATGTTCGAGTGCTAATTGCTGTTCATTGGGGCGGACATGATGAAGACAAGATTTTCTGTGAGTATCCTGGCTATGTGAGTCAGCCCTGAGTAAATTTGGCAAAGTGCGCTGGGTGACAGATGATCCCATCTGCATCACAGTTAGCGACAAGAGCGGGACTGTCAGGGTGTCTCATCAACACATTTCAACAGGAGAGCTCAAGGGGCAGAGGCACCAGAGCACAAACACCCTTTCCAATCCAAGCATCTCAATCCAGCACACAGCCTGACTTTACCTATTTTAACAAACATGTCAGAGGAGGTTAGAGGACGAACGTTCACGCGAGACTGTGACGTTTTGCGTAGGCACAAAGTAAGACATAATGAACAACTTATATCAGCGGGGTCGGATGTTGCCTTTAAAGTGGACAATCACGTGATAATAATCAGAATTATCACTAACAAGGTTTACGGGAATATATACTTCTATACAAGAATAATATTGACTAATAATGACTATTTAATTTGATTTGATTCAATTAATACAGATTACAGTGATTGTTGGCATTAAATATCACTTAACTGAGACTATGTTGAAGCTTTACAGTCAATTTATGGAAGCATTCATGTTTAATTCACTCATTTTATACCTAATATACACTACTTATACCTGTAAGCAGTGTCCTGTAAGCTCATGTGGGCTCAGCACCTCTGGGTCCATGAAACTAAAATGAAAGCACATTCATTCATCCATTCACCCCAATCGCACATCACTATTGGTGCTATTCTCAGGATTACACCTCCACCTGCCAGGTGCGGCTCAGTCTGGGGCATGAGAGAGAGCACACTGTCTGGATTTTCACACGTGAATGTGAATGTTCCATCTGTGGACCGACTGAGCCGAGCTCAGGTCTTGTGTTTGCCTTGCCGTGATAAGTTTCCTATCAAAAGTGACACATTCTCAGCATGTGAATGAGACCAAGGCTACCTGCAGTATGAAGAAGTGCTTTATGTGCTGCAGACTGAGCCTGATTATACTGCCCTGTAAGACATACTGTAACATTAAGTCAGAGGAGAGACAGGAGAACATCTGTCTCAGTAGCATTAAGTCCCTCCTGTGACCTTGATGACAGTTATCAGTTATTGTAAGTAGTGATAGTTGAAGGTGATATTCCCCTACTAATTTACATCCAGGTAGATCGTGAATTAAACTGTTTTCTTTGCCATATTATAATATAAGGGTCCTGTTAAAGTTAACACTGGTATTTACACTTTACCCTGTAATGATATAATAAAATATCAGACATGTTATATTATTTGTTCAGTGTGCTTCATGTTAAATCACGATAACTCAAGATGGATTCAAGTTTGCAGCAAAAAAAAAGTCCTCCCTGAGAACATTAGACAACACATTAAAACAGTTAACTTATTTAATATGAAATGATAGTGTTTGCAAAAAGATCCTGGTCGTTCTCTATGCGGGGCGGACAGCAGCTTTAGTGCACTAACATTAACAGCAGCTTACATCCAGTCAATCATATAATTAAGGCAATTAGCCCCTTTACTTATTCCGTTCTGGAGAACTGCTCTGTGCACATTTTCCGTTCATTTTCCGGGTGTTGTGCGCCCGTTTCTTGACCTTGGAGGGCAGTGGGTTAGAATATGAGGTGACGACCCTGACTTCACACTCACTTTACTTTCTGTGCTCGCTGTGTTTCTTCACTGGTTGGTGGGAAACGCCGGAAAAGTTCTGCACTGGAGCCAAAGAGCAGGTTCCTCCATCAAACACAGTCACTGCCAGCAAGCGAGCCTCAAGAGCCGAGGGCAGTGTTGAAACAAGCTCACACGAGGTCACTGCGCTTCCCCTGAACGCGATGCAACGGTGCGTTCACATGCAGGGAGCGTGCTGGATGGAACTGATAGACAAGTGCGCAAAGCTCGGTGGATTAGACTTCAAAAATGATCGACTTACCTTCTGCGAGCAGACGCACCGCATGGACGAAAGAGGGGTCCAAGCTGTTTTTCTCGGCCACCAGTTCAGGTAAGTGCTTTTCTGGATGCATCCTTGTCACAGCGCAGCTCTTCGCCGGCCGTGCAGGTAAGACGACAGGAGGGCTGAGCGTCGGAATGTAAGCCTTCCCGCTCCCGCCTGCTCCCAGCTTCAGTCTGCCAGTTCAAAAGCACGGCAACCAAAAATCCCAAAAAAAATACAAACAAAAAAAAGAAAATAGCTAAAACAAAAAAAAAAAAAAAAAAAAACCCAACTCGTCGTCCCAGGTCTCCGAGATGCTCGACTGGAGGCTGAGTTCAGAGGTGTGAGCCCATCGCTGCCTCTCCTCGGCGCTCCGCCAGACTCTGAGGCTGGCTGGGTCTGCAGACCGCGCTGCTCCCCGCCCCTCAGCAACAGTATTGGCCATATTCTGGGACTGATGCTGCTGGAAAACAAAGACGCTCCCCGCTGAGCGCATACTAATTGGCCGATGTGGTCGGAGGGAATGGATTAAAACAAAAAAAAAAAAAAAAAAAAAAAAGTTAAGGTTGAGCTCGGTCAGGGCTGCAATAATCCCACTCCAAAAAACTGTAGATTCAGTTGGGTTATTGGAAGTTTTGTGCAGCTTCAGTCCTTTATGAAAAGGAAGGGAGAAATTCTGAAATACATTTGAGCAAACAGCGCAGTAACACTATGAATGTTGTGTGGCTGCAACTCTATAAGTCCCTGTAAGAGCATCTTAAAAGGACACACTTCACTTTCTGTTGTGGGATTTTGAAAGGCTATCAGTGCAGTTTGAATTATAACTGACTTTGATGTGATAAAGTTTAATTATAGCTAAATCAGCAAGGTCGTACTAGTGAGAGATAGCGCCTTATCTCCCAGAAAAACACTACTTATCCAATTAGTTTCTCCATCCAGCTGAGCCAAATAATCTACGGTGGCCTGTGAGTTTTCTATTAGCGTTTCCAAAATTCTCCAGAGCGGCTTGACAAGTGTGCAGTGAGACAGAGACACGGTCATGTCTCTGTCCACGGTGCTGAACAGGTGTCTCTGGACGTGTGGACATTACATTCAGAACATCTCTGAAGCTATTATTGTCGTGACATGTGTTCTAAATGAAAGTGTACCAGAGAACAAACAACATAAAGTACTTTGTGTCTTTAATTGGCCTTCTCACCAGTTATTTATACTGCATCTTGTCTCCAGATGGTTTATTCTTGCTGCTCTTGGTGTCTTGGAGGCCTTCGCAGAACATTTTTCACCCTCGCAGACCTCATCTACACCAACGTCTCGGTTAAACAAGCCAAAAAGAAATGTGACGGCTTTATTGTGGAGTAAATCACCGTTCAGCATCTTTCTGAAAAGCTCTGGATTTAATTGTGTTGCATCGTGCGGTGGATTTTACCATGGTTAACGTATGGGTGTTTGAATTTATCCCTCATTTGTTTCCTCGCTCTGCTACTTGGTGGATTTATAATCTCATCACAGTATAATTGAGTTTAGATCTCAATAAAATGTGGTCACACAAAAGCACTTTCTTTCAAATGCTGCATAGTTTTAGAGTAAAGGCTGCAGAGAACAACCTCACTGATGTTAAAGTCACCTCCTGTCCTATCGGGGCTCAAGGAGGTCAAGTCAACAGCTTGTAAAGTGAATTATCAGACCCGACATGAAATAAGTTTAAACGTCATGTGACTGCTTCATGACCTCCTGCAGTGATGTCAGCGGGTTCATCGATGGAAGCAGGGACGCTTGCGTCTCATATGCAATGCTCCTCTTGTCCCCACACTCTGATGGGACTTGAATCCTAAAGTCTTCTGCAGCGCAGCGCGTCGGCCACTTTACTTACTTACAAATGGGTTCCGAGCTGAAGAGGCTGAATGAATGACCAATTGTGGCTCTGCTTGACCTTTAGAGGTGATTCTGACCGTGCTGATCAGAATCGTAAAGACTGTGGGGGGACTACAGACACTGGTGTTAAGTGAATGAGAGTTTATTTTGGTGTTATTTATGTTTCTGTGCATCCGTTTGGTCAAATGATGTCTTGTTAAAATCAGAAATCTTGTCATTGTACAGTAAAATGTAATGTTTTAGAAGTGTTTTACTACACATTTAAGACTTAAATTGTTATGGATGTGCACAGAATCTTTCTTATTTTAGATCTAATAGCTACTGAAGGCACATTACTCAACATTTTGGATCTTTTTCTTTTATTTGACCTGTGTGGTGTCGTGTCATTAAAGATGAGTATTAAGTTGGAAATTACTGAAATCTAGTTCATTTGGGAGACTAACAGATTGTATATGTAGGTTTCAGAAGTGTGAATACTGTTTAATTTAACAACTGTTTTCTCAGTAGTTCTTTATAAATATTTAGAAAGCAATAATTAGTCGTATTTGATATTGTAGCTCTCGCTAACTGCCACTTCAGCCCATTTCCGAAATGCCAAGCAGGCCTAGAAGGGGCAAGTGTTTGATCATAACTTCACCTGAATGTCCTCACATTTTCTTTCTTTTCTTTTTTTTTTATGATTAATCTCCCTCCTCAATGAGACACAACTTTATTTTTCTGCTTGATAGCCTAAAACAAGTGACTATAGGCCCGTGTCGGCCAGTACTGTCTTTGCATTTCATGCTTGCTGAACCTTCACTGATTTAATTTCACTGAATGAAATGATTCACGAATGCTGATAATCCTGCTGCGGTTACAGAGGCTACTAATGGCGGCCTGATGACTGTGACTGTTAATGTGTTTTAATCTTCTAATCCTGTAGTATGGTTGTAGATTTGGACTGAAAGACATGAACACACACAATGTGCTCTTTCACTGTGCCGCTAAAGGAAAGGGAAAAAGAGATATGGGAGGAGGAGCTGGTTTGAACACTGATTTTTTTTAGCACAGAGAGAAGAAGACTTTTGTCAGACTGCTGCTTGTCACTTTGCACAAACATTGCTGAGACTGACTCTAGTTTAACTTCTGTATCAAAACTATTCCAAGTGTTTTGGGGTGGATTTGATGCATTCTTACAGCTCTCTAGTGGTCAAAAAGCTGCATTGCACATTTCATTGCTACAGAACTGTGACGCAGATCAGGCTTTCATGGGTTTGATCTTTTTTTTGAATGGTTTTATTTTGTTTTGATGTCTTTTTTTCCATTTTCAATGTCAGGATTGCCTCTAAAATTCCCTTTACAATTAAAATATCTGTAAAGAACTTTGATGTATGATTTATGCTACATGAGTCTGCTTTGCCCTGCATTCTGCTCAGTTCACATTATTTGATGTCACTGCTTCCCTTCTTCGTTAAGCAGGGAAGTGTGAGGCGTGAGGGTAATAATTAAGGGTCTGTTGCTGCCCGTCTGTGAATGGACTTCACCCCTTTTAGTATCTGCTGAGCTTTGTAACTTCATGTATCGCTGAGGGCACGTGTAATTACCATGTTTACTCTGTTAAACCTTTATTTATTACTCAGGTCAGGTTTTCTGCCTGACGCTTCTCCAGACACTCATCAATCATTAATGAGGTCAACATTGTTTTGATTTGAGACACAATCACCAAAAATCCATGTGAAATCTGGGCCCCCTTTTTGTGGAAGTTTACTCATTTATTTCCATATAACTTGAAAGTGGTTAGAACTATGTGGGAAATGCTAAAACCCTGTCTCTATGCCTATTGTGATTGCTTGGCCAGTTGTTTAATCCTGTTTTTGCACCCTGTTGACTCTGCCTCCATCAAGCCAAACAAGTGCTTTCAAAATAAAACGAGGCCATATTAAAAAAAAACATCTACTTTCTCTTATGTGTTTCACAATAAAATATAAATGCAAGGGAGCTGGCCTGTGAAATAGACTAAACATCCACCTAAAACCTTCCTGACAAAGCATTTTGTTTGCTTTTGTAGCATCCACTGTGGTCATACATGCCAGAAAATGGTAAAAAGAAAAAAAAAGAAAAAAAAGAGAAGAGAAGAAAGAAAAATCAAAAGACATTTTTTTGTGTTTATGTTTTGAAGCTTGTGTCTGTGGAAAGGCCATAGCTTTGTAGGTGGTCTGGTTAATGTTTGTTTGCCCTTTGTTTTATTATCCCTGCATGTCATCTGCAAATATGCACCGCATGAAAACAGAAAGTCAATTCCTCCGTAAACTGATCACTTATTTAAAGGTACACCGTGGGAGGTCAAAGGTAAAAGGTAAAAGGTGTCATGCAACAATAAACCCCTCAGTCATCATTTATGACCCACTAGAGGTGTGTGGGGTGTATTTATCTGCTTTCTGCCTGTGTTTTCTTATTTTCTTCTTGTTCTGCTGTGGTTGGAACGGTTCTGTGCTGCAACCTTTGGGCAATGTGTGTGAAGCCCCCAGCCAATAACAGCACAGGTGAGGGCGGGACTTTATAAAAACCGATTTCAGCATTGGTGTTGAGCCAGAGAGGAGACGTTGTGTTTACAAACTGTAACCGGCAACTGCTGCACATTACAGGCCTCATTTTGTTCAATTAATGAGAATGCAGCGTTCATTGATTTGGTCAACGCGGATTTTATTTTGAAAGCATTCACCGGAAGTCGTATCATCATATTAGACAAGTGCGGCCGATAGTCTGAAGGAAGTGGAGCGAGACACTTCAGAAATTTCAGCAAAGCGCGTGAGAGCTTTAATCCACGGGTGAAGTGTGAGGATCAGGAAAGGTAAAAAAAAACAAGTAAATCCAAACATTTCTTTATAATCACATAAACATCTGTAAGAGCAGAATGATCGAGAGCTGTTAGCTGTTGAATAAGCTGTCTGTCCGAGAAGCAGATTCACACGAGTCCTGCAGTCCAGGCTGCAGTCAGCTCAACACTTAACGAAGTCACGCATGAAATATAAACTTAAATGGCAGAAGACTCGGAGCACTTCGAGCTAAAATGATTTATTATCGTTTATTGGCAAATGCATATAGAAACCTGAATAAATATGTTACACAGAGTTACTAGCGCACTCCAGAGAAAGTAGCCCACGTATTAACAGTGTATTTAAGTGGAAAGGGGAGTAGTATTAGGCCCTAATAATGATCATTATGGGGTAATTATAATAATAAGGTGTTCGAAAATGATGACGGTGTGAATGTGCAAGAAACATAGTAATACAACAGGTAAAATGCTATGAAAAGTAAGTTAGATTCATGCATGCATGAAAAACGTGGCTGCACTGGAACAAATTTACCAATAAATGACTATCGGAGTCAGTCTCACCTGGGGTGACTTATTTAGAACTGGTACAATTTTGAATTAAATAATTTTTTTGGATTTCTTTTTTTTCTATATATTTTTTTACACAAAGTGTTTTTAGAAATGATTGTAGGTCTTGGGAAAATGTAACTAAACATCTAAGGCACAGACAAGAAATCGATATTAGTAAACCAGTGTTTCCTCTAACTTTTGTGAGACTCCATAAACTACTCTTGTCTTTTTTTCTGCAGGAGGTGAAAGATGTCAGCAGTCGTGGTCGTGCATGGTGGGGCGTGGGCCATACCGGACGAACTGGCCAAGGCCTCTGTGGATGGAGTAAAGGCTGCAGCATGTGAAGGGTTTTCAGTGCTGAAAAGAGGAGGAAGTGCACTGGATGCTACTGAGGCAGCTGTGAGATCCATGGAAGATAACAAGGTGTTTAATGCAGGTACATAGCACAGAATTATTCTTACCAACGTGTATTAAAGAGATTGTTTGGGTTTTTTGGAGTGAGGCTGTATGAGGTACTTATCCATAGCCAATGTATTACCTGTAGAAGCACTATACTGCTGTGGACGGGGAAAGCAGAAAAACACATTTCAGCCTAAAAAAAATGCCCACCTAAAAAAATAATCCATATAAGTTTAAGTGTAAGCTATATTTAAAGCATTTTCACAGCTGTACCTTGCTGTCATGCAGTCCTTTTCAACAGGAAACTGAAGCCATTATTTGCAAACCAGACTCCTTAGACAAAAACAGTAATTTTACCTCACAGAACGACGGAGTCGCTGCTTTACTGCTGCCTCGATCGCTCAGTTTCTTTGTGTTACTGTGTGACTTTGGTGTTAGCATGGATTCACCCAAGTCACACTATAACACAAACAAAGTAAGTGATTGATGCAGCAGCAGACTCCTGGTTCCAGCAACTCCTGTGTTCTGTGAGGTAAAATGATTGTTTGTGTTAAAGGAGTCCGGAGGCTTTAACGAGAGCATAGATGAAAATATTCTAAATATAACTTACACTTAAACTGTAATATAAAATACGTTTTGCTGCAGCCTGTGTCCACAGCAGTACCATTAAAACTACTTCATCCTGTCTGGACGTGAGCCGGTCACTGATGAGCCTTTATATTCATTCAGGTCTGTCAGTAGTGCATTGACTCCATCTGCTGGTGGTGGTGCAAACATTCATCTCGACTCCATCTACAATCAGAGTGATGGTAGTCAGTGGGGGTCAGGTTTCTCACTGATTGTGAGGCTCACCTTCATAATTTGGTACTGATCCCACATTTAGTGTGCACCAAAATCTAATCTAAATTTTAAATGATGTCTATAAACTAGTCTGTCCTGCATTATATTTTCTCCCTAAACATAATCCAAGCTTTCTCATTCAAATTGTGAGTTAAATGTTGTTTATGTGCCATCCTATGCCAGTGAAACAACATCTGTGTTATTGTATGTTACGCCTTAACAACAAGTGACTGCTTGTGCTCAAATTACTGTGTTCTTTTCCTTCTTTTGTACTGCTTTGTCACCACCCTGTGGACGGGTGCAGGTGGTGCAGGCAGCGTAAAGCCTCTGCACACAAAGTAGGAAGGAAATCGTATCTCCATCCTTTCACTCTCTTACCCTCTCTATGCTGTTGTTAGGATTTTATTTCAGCCTACTCCACACTTCACTTGCACTATCAGCTCTGAGAACACCAGCAATCTTTGTTCTGTTTTTTTTTTTTTTATTCTCAATGTTGTTGTCTGAATCATTATTTGAGCTAAGCCACTAATTGCGACATTTAATTGTAGGGCAGGGAGCTGCACTAAATGCTGATGGAGAAGTGGAGCTGGATGCCATTATCATGGATGGAAGGACACTTGCCAGTGGTGCAGTTTCTTCAGTGAAGAACATTGCCAATCCCGTGTCACTGGCGCGAGCAGTGATGGAGAAGGTGCTATCTTAACTACTTAGCTATTGTGTAGGAGACCACTGATGTTTAGAGAGGCAATCATATGGATCCTTTTTAGAAACGTTTCTAATAGCAAACAGCTTTTGTGTGCAATGAACAGAGTGGTATCAATGAAAATTGACTTTTTCTTTCATGTTTGCTGCCATGGAAACCATTAGACCGCCCACGTCATGTTGACAAGCAAAGGTGCAAACCAGTTTGCAGAGAGCATTGGTATGGCTACAGTTCCCACTGATACGCTGGTGACTGAGTATGAGAGGAAAGAATGGGAGAAGCACAAGAATTATGTTACTGGAGTCATGGAAGATTTCAACTCTCAGTGGTACGTATCTGTGCTGTATGACTTCATTTTCACCTGTTATTGTGTGAACTGAACTTTCCTCATAAATCTCTACACAGCATCTCTTCATCCTGAATAATCTGCCGTGACACTGTGCTAAATTTAAATAAAACTCTGGAGCCCACTTGGCAGAGAACCTGCTGCATGTACAGTATATTGTATGTTTTCACAAAAGTCAGTACAGCAGGTTAAATCTGACTTAAATCTGATGCTCCTTTGCAACACAGAAGCTTCTGACATTCAGTACAGAGCTCCAAGCACATAGTCGTGATAGAGAAAAGACATAGGGTCAAGTCAAAATGGCTTTGACAGAACTGCAGCTGATGAATGAACTCATGCGGGATGCACTTTTTGTCTCACTCTAGGACCCATGATACTGTCGGGGCGGTTGCTGTGGACTGTGCTGGAAATGTTGCATGTGCAACATCAACTGGAGGGATCAGAAATAAAATGGTTGGCAGAGTCGGAGACTCTCCAATCATTGGTGTGACTTCATTTGCTTTCTCAAACTGCATTTTTTACACTTTGAGCTGCGGCTAAAATTAAACTAAATGAAATCATCATCATCCAGTCTGATTTTATCACATCATAAATTACATTATCCGAAGCAAGAGTCATTTAATCATTTCAATTATACACTCAACATTGATTTTATTATTAATTTTTGTCAAGTTTAGCTCCTGATTGTATTTAGGGAGACCAGTGCGTGAAATTGAGCAGTTTATTTCAAACAAGGTGATTTAATATTGTTTTTTCACCTGCTTTCTTGTAATCAAGGCGCTGGAGGATACGCAGACAACTGCAGTGGTGCAGTGTCTTGTACCGGCCATGGAGAGTCTATTCTCAAAGTCACATTGGCCAGACTCACTCTTTCGCATGTTGAGCAAGGTAACGAGGTCACACTTCGAAACTATCTGCATGAAGACGAGCCACATGTGTCCGACTTTATCTGGTCCTAATATAATTTGAGGTCACTGCTTCTGTTTTTGGGATAACATTAAAACAGTGTGAATGTCTAATGAGCCTAGGATAGTTTAAAGTAATTATAAACTGTGATTGCTTTGTCAGTTTTTGTTTTTGTCTGTTAGTGGGGAATCACAGATGTTTCCAAACGTTGTCTTGCTACTTGTCTACTTTTATGTAAATGTAGCTGTTTTAGCATTTTGCTTTTCAATGGTTAGAAGGTCTTATTTATCTGAAAATGGCAGCAACAACAGTATATATGGATACACTCGTCTATTTGTTGTGTATTGTAATGGGGAATAACATGACCCCACATTGATTGCCTAAATGTGTGCATCTATTTCACGTGTTTCCATATTTCCTCTTCCCTCTGCAGGTAAATCAGTAGCAGATTCTTCACAGTTGTCTCTGCAGTACATGGCAGACCGTGTCCGCGGTGCAGGAGGCTCGATTGTAGTTTCCCCATCAGGACAATGGGCCGCCACATTTACCACAGAACGAATGGCTTGGGCCGCAGTGGATCATGATGTTCTGTGGTATGGATTGGACCCAAATGAAAGATTGAAAGAGCAGTTGTCAGAGTAACCACTTTAACACAGTTTGCAATCCTTATTGGTCATAGTATTGAGCCATAAAGTAGAAAACTGTATTTCAAGTGTGCTTTCTACTAATTCTGGATCGCTTGGTCTAATTTGGAAGACATTTACTACTGTTGTGTCTGTTCAAGTCAAAAAGGTTGTTCTTCTAACTAGTCAAAGCTACATACTTTACACTGAGACATTAAGTGTAACAGATGGAGAAGGTGGATATTAGAGTATATAAGTCTATAAAGCAGCTTATGCACATATTAGATGACTTTTTTTATCCAAATTCTGGATTTAATATTACACATCCAAATGTAGGATGACTTCTGATGATTTATTTGACTAAATTCTCTTTAACTTTGTGTCACTGCTGTGATATTAGTAGTATTAGTTCATGTGTGTCAAAGCAGAGCAGAGGACTGCAAGACTGGTGGCTCTGGAGGTCTTGTTCCTAAAGACTATATTAAAGGAACCAAATGTGGACAATGCAACCATACTGAATATGAGAGTCATTAAAGATGAATGTGTGTAAATGTGTTATTTCTCGAATGTGATGGTCTTAAACATTGTCTTTGATCAGTGGTTTTCAGTTCTGGCCCTCAGGATGAAGAAGTCCAGTAGTTTTCAGTTTTCTTTGCTTAAAACAGTTAACTAGTGGATAAAATAGATGTTTTAGTAATGATTTGTTTGATTGGTTGGCACGCAATAAACGCAGCTCTTAATGCTCCTCCTGGAAATGTCATTCGGTTTCATCAAAACTTGTTTGTTTTTTCAGTTCTCTCCAAGCACTTCGAGTGCAATGGGCTATTAGGAGGCTGTCAACATTACAACAGCCTCATTCATGTGCCTCCACTTCATTTGGCCAGCTGCATTGTTGGCCTTGCTTCATCCTACGAAACAATGGCCGCTGCACCAGAGACACTGGCTCTACACAAAGCTGATGCAGAATTACAATTAGGTAGTATGATCATGTCCTCCCACTGTAAGAGGAGATATAGGGGCAGCTCTGAATGGCTGGTTTACATGGTTTTATTTCACATTTAAAAACTGGAGCTGGACAAGAGTAGCCGTTTCCTCCTAGACCGAACAAATCTTTGTGTAACTTTTTTATTTTTTCATGTACTATGACTTTTGTGTCCATATTTTAACAAAAAATGTTACTCTTATGCTCTTATAAGAACATAATTTAGATACTGTAGTCAGGGCTGTGCATGGTGAAAACTTTCAAGCTGAAGTATAATTAATATATAACAATTAATTAATATATATAATTAATCCTAAAGAAAAAAACACTGTATTGTTGCATAACTATTTCAGAAAAGCTATCATGTAGTTTACACTGTTAATGTCAATAGATGGACTTTTGACTGCTTTTTTGTCTTCTTTTTACAATAATAAAAACTCCCAGGTTGAAAATATCCCTTGTACTTAATGGCTCCTTTATCACTTTTTATATATGTAAATAAATTAACAATCTTTTCCTGACATGACTCAAACAACATCTGTCAGACAGTTAACCCCATGTGAACTCTTATTTACATGCATAACGATCGACTGCCACGTCTATAGATTTATGTTATGTTTGTAGTATCAGCTGCTATGCTACCTGTAAACAGAAGCCACGTGACAAGCAGAGCTGCTGTCAGGGGCTTTGCAGCAGCAGGACGAATGACGGCTGAGTTAGAGGAAGTTACTGGGAGCAGCTGTGCTAGTATGTAACCCTACACGCGTTGGATCCAGCGTTGCAGGGAGAGAGGTAAGAGTCTTACATATATGAAAATAAACATCTCTAAATATCCAAACTGCAATTGTTGGAACAGATGCATGTGGGCGTGATCGCCTAAGGTCCGTTAGCAGCACTCAGGCTACAAACAAACTTGGTAGCTAAGGCCTATGCTAAAGCGACCTAGCTAGCCTGCCGGACAGATTTAGCATCGAGCTGTCTATCTGTATAACTTAATATTTACACACTTTCTGCAACATTTTTTAGCTTTTCTGGGAAAGATAGAAATTATGCTCATAGAAACGGTGCTAGAGTTTTAAACGATGGGATTCCTTGGGTTAAAACTTCCTCCATAAGTTACCGTTAGCTTGCTAACATACGTGATCGAGCTTTGCAGCAGATTGTTGTTAGCAATCCTATACCGTTAGCATGCTAACTAGCGAACACCTGATTGGAAGAACCTGGGCATAGAGAGGCGGCTTCTCATATAAAAAATAAGTTGTGTTACATGATATTAAACCAGCCCATTTGAAGAACAGTCTGCTAATAGCTCTTAGTAGCGTTTTTTGTGTATACACTTCATTTCCGGCCTGCTCCAGGTTGTGTTGCTATCGTTGTAACTTACTTGATTTAAAACGGTATATTGCAGGTCATTTAACATTAGCTTCGCTCTTAAAAGGTTCTCTAAGGTGGCCATAGGAATAGTTTTCTCGCACTTACATACACATACTTCAAGCTCATTGACAGTGCACAATTTGTCGGCTATTTGGAGGGGAACGACCCACGGAAATGGCTAAAAACTAAGATGCTAGCGAACCATGCAACATTTACAGCTGATGGGGGCATCACAGAAGCTACGTTTAAAGGTGCCACACTATGTTCAGCAACTTTTAACATGATCTGATGCACAGTGATGTCTCTAACGACAGTTATCAACTACAGATAATACTCAGGTACTTGCTGTGACTTTGTCAACACTGTTATCTTGCCAGTAGTTACATCAAGAAGTTTTCTCAAACTAGTTTGGACTTCGAAACGACAGAGTATCTGATCAGGTCCTCACTGGCTTACTTAGACTAGACTCTGATGGTCCCCTGAGTCCGGTTAGATACACCCTGTGCTGCCGGGATGATGGGCGTGAAGCATTATAGCTGTTTTGAATCATTATTAGCATTATTTTGCATGATCAAAATGGGTGATTTGACGCCTTCTTTCCCCACATTCTGTCTGTGTCGCTTTGCTACAGGAAGGCAGCAGCATTCATGGATATTGTGGACACTTTTAATCATTTAATACCCAGTGACCAGTTGGATGAGTCCCTGATAATAGGCCAGAATTTGGAATGTGAAGCTGGTAATGAGTTTGGGACAGGACACCGGCTGGAAGATTCACTGAAGAACATGCTCAGTGACAAAGATCCCATGTTTGGATGCGCAAGCTCTCAGTTCAATCTGCTGGACAATGAGGACGCCACTTTTCAGATTGCTGGCTCAACAGGTCTGTCAACAGACAAAATAAGACAGTCAAAATGTCTGTGTAGATTTGTACTGGTGCCAAACTTTGATTAAAAGCTAACACATGATACTCCCAAAACAAGCCCATTCACAGGTCATGGAAAACGTGGTAGAGGGCACTTTAAGTATACATTAACAGCTTGCTAACGTTATTTATCCATCAGTAGCGCCTTTTCTTCAAGATGGTTTTGCTCAGTTCTGAATTTTACTTCGGCTCTTTAGGAGGTTGATAAAACAAACTAAGGTATATGCAGGGAGATTCCTCAGTGTCTTTCAGACATTTTAATGTCACATTGCCACTCTCAGATGTCACATTCAAACTCAAAATCAGCACAGTTAACGGTTCCCTGGCGAATATGATTACATGAGTAAGTGTTGAAGAGATACAGCAGCTGAGGGAAATTCAGTGATGGTTCAGTGGTTTTTATTTCATGGTATTTTAATTGTAAATGTGCTAGTGTCAGCCAAATGGCTAATTTTCAATTGCTGTGACTGCCATCTATCTTTCACATTTATTGCATTTATTTCTTTTAGCTGTTGCAGGTCTCGCTCATGGTTCAGCATCCACAGGCCTCAGCAGTGAACTGACAGTTGCAGGTACCACACAAGCCAAGCGACCTGTTGGCAGGCGGAGGAAACGTCAGCGTAAGTTGATGTTCAATTAGGTTCCAATTTCCGCCATATGACACCTTCAAATTGGAGATGATGTGACACGTTTCTGTTGTGTTTCTTCTTGTTGAAGCAGAACATAGCAGTGGTCCACAACCTGTGAACACATCCACTAACACCATGCCCCGAGGACGACCAGGAAGGAAACCAGCAAACAGGCTACAGAAGTCATTTCTTATTGAGAAAGGAGTTAAAGGCGCCCAGCTGAAGAAAGAATTGTCTTTGGGAGGGCGTGTTAATGTTAATGATCTTGACGGTGGATTATGGCTGAATCCTATGGTTGTATTGAGACGACTGACAGTCACAATTGGAGGGTTCAAGATCGAGCTGCTTCCAGGACCCTCTTATACGCAAAATGTTGAAACAGGCCAGTCTGCATGCTTTGATGATGGTTTATCGTATGGAGGAGGCGTTGGGTTTGCTGTGTTGCCAGATAACTCTGTCAACGTGCAGATTCCTGTACCTGAGAGCGTGGCAGAGGCGGATGTAACAGAGCAGAGCTCTGCTAAAGATGCAGCCCTTGGGCTGGGCCCGTATGTGAATCCTAACGATGTGCAGACCTCCAACGGGACGTCAGTTGGGAGTGCCTGCACACAAGAGACAAAACTTGACAATCAGAATGTTTCTGAGAAGCAGAAGCCTTCAGTAAAGAAAGTCAGCAAAGAAAAAGAAGACATTAAACAGCCGCACAGCAATGACAATAACGGAACTACTGTTAGTAATAAGAGCGATGATAAGGAAAAACAACAGGTTGTGGCTAAAACATTGCTCAAGCCGAAACAAGCACTGACTCCTACTAAGAACAAGGACTTGGTTTCAGGTAAACCAAACAACACCATTAAGGGACAAAAAGTATCCCAAAACACGCCATCCACAATCATCCAAAGAGAAGACCTGCACAAAATCAAGCCTTTAAAGGAAAAGAAAGACGTTGCACCTTTGAAAAGGCCTGGAGAAAACACCCAAAGTGAGCATGCTACTAAAATGCAAAAGATACAGGGTTCAGGAGATAGTAAAGCAAAGCCAAAATTACCAAGTCCAACCAGCTCTGCAGTCAAAAAGGTCCCATCGTCTGGCGTCCGTGTCGATCAACAGGCACCAACTAAACATACTCTGCCTCACAATAGCTCCAAAGTTGAGACTGCTCAACTGGCGCACGGTCGTCCAGGCCACTCTTTGAAAATGCCCGACGAAGGAGGGCAGGAGAAGCCCAAAGTGAAAAAGCCAGAAAAGATCCTTCAAAGACAGAAAAGCAAAAATGCAAGGAGCGTCTCTGTGGATGAGCCGCAGCTGTTTATTCCAGATAACGCTCCTGTTGTGAAGAAGGAATCTGCCGAGGAGCTACCTGCTAACAGCGAAACTGCATGGGATGGAAACAACTGTTGCGGTCTCTGTAAAAAACACCACAATAACATGTAAGTGTTGCTCTTCAGCATTGTATACTATTAAAATTGCATCAAGGCAGATGGTTATTTTCTTGCTCAACCTTAGTGTATGTAGTAGCTTGTAGTTTTGTTAGAGAACTGTGAGTTGTTGATAGTTCTGCATTTAGTCAGCACAGCATGCAATAGTTAAGGGAAGATGAAAGCTAATGAACCAAATTATTTGCACAACCATAAAAAGAGTCGACCAGCTCACAGTCAAATGCTCTGTTGTCTGCTTAAAACGAACAGGCGTTTGAATAAACAAAAAAGGAATCTTAATGTTGTCGTGGCAGTGTGTATCGGGGGCTCAGAGCGCTCGTTTGCAGACACCCTCTTAATAAAAGCCGTACTTTGTTTAGGTTCATGGTAGGCTGCGGTCGCTGTGACGACTGGTTCCACGGCGACTGCGTTGGTCTCGACCTGACGAAAGTACGTGAAATGGAGGAGGAGGACCAGATGTACGTGTGCTTGAAGTGCTGTGAGGAGGAAAGCAGAAAAGTGGAGCCTGAGCCCCCGAGTGCTGCCAAACCAGAAGTTCAAGCAAAGACCGAGGCGCAGGATCATAAGCTGCCTCCCAAGCCCCGACCGGGACCCTCCCAGTCAGTCACACCAGGCGGTGTCAGACCAGTAAGAAAGGTAAGCAGTGTTACCATGAGTTCTTATACAAAGGCTGTTTATCATGCATTTTAAAACCGATAAATCTTTCATATACAAAATTTGTTCTTTCAGCTAATTCATCCTCTGATATTAATCATAGCCAGTGTTACCACTACACAAGGGTTTGTTGTCTTTTTGCTATTACTTTGCCTCTACAGAAGGCTTACACATGGGCGTGTGGTTAACATGGTGGTGTGTGGTTTCTTCCCCCCGTATAAAACTCACCCTGCATTCTTTTTAACCTTCTGAACCCCAAGTGTTTTCTGGGCGTTTTTTTTTTCCTGTCTGTTATCACTGCAGTGTGTAAGTGCTGCACCTCCATGGAAACAGCACAATCATGGATAGAAGTAGGGTGAACTTAAAAATATCTTTTGTGCAGTCTAACACAGTTGCAACCGGGGATGCACGTAACTTTTTTTTTAGTCAGGTGTCACATAGCGTGGTCTTAATAAATGTATCTTCCTCGCTGTCCTACACTTCAGCATGGTAGATGCACCTCGGGTCCCTGGTTGAGTCTCTATCCACAGGTCAGCAGCTGGCTTTGGGTTGATGCCTCTGTGTGGGGTCATCTGTGATGGGTGAATGTGAATCAGGGCTGAGGCAGACAAGATTTGGACTCATGTTTATTATGTTGCGATGTCATAATCCCCTCAGATGCTGCTCTGCTCAAAGGCAGTGGAAGAGACAGTTTAACTACTTTGTTAATGTTGATAGTTTGTACCGTGCTCCGGATGATATGCACCTCTGACATTCATTCATAAAGCAAACTCCTCTGCATAGGAAGACACAGGACGTGCATGTTTCTGCTTGTGAAAGGCGAGGAGAAGAACTTGCCTTTGTTCTTCATTCAGCTTGTTAAGAAAGTGGGCGACTGGGCTTTTCAGCTCGACTGTCTTGTTTGTTAGCAGCAGCTTGTGCCAGTAAATGTGGATGCCGACGACGTGTCTTGCACTACATTTCAGTGGGGTCATCATTAGCTTCAAGCCACAGCACATCTTTGAACCACTTGTCAGAGAAAAGTCTTTTCTTCTGCTCCGGTTTGATTATTTTTTGTAGGTAGTGAAGCTCCAAAGTAGCTGCTTAATGTCTGTTGTTTTTTGGACATCTCTCACAGTAGTTACTTTATTGGGTCGAGTGTGTTGACAAGAAAGGTGTGTTGATGACCTGAGATGCGCTCTTCTTCTTCTGTTGAGTTTTATGTTGGTTTGAAGCCTTACGTGTCGCATTACTGCCATCTGCTGGATTGTAACAGCTTCACAGTGCAACCCACAGTGATCCCATTGTTCATTCTGTAACCCAAGAGACCCAATTCAGTTGTTTGGTGGTAAAATGTAATGTTTTTATACAGGACATGGTTCATGCGAATGGTTTATTATTGGCAAAAAGATGATGATATATCACTATTTTAAGGTTAGATTTGGTTATTTTTTATGACTGAAGCATTTATAGCCCGATTCATTTAAGGACCGTCGGAAATTCAATAATCTGATGATAATTTCTGTTTTTACACTTTCTGGCTATGATCAATGGTGTA
Source organism: Chelmon rostratus (assembly GCF_017976325.1). Classification (NCBI taxonomy): domain Eukaryota; kingdom Metazoa; phylum Chordata; class Actinopteri; order Chaetodontiformes; family Chaetodontidae; genus Chelmon; species Chelmon rostratus. The sequence goes on along the minus strand of NC_055668.1, from coordinate 11,758,400 downwards.
ATGCTGGTGAATTTTACTTTTATATTGTTTTAAAGAAAACATACCTTTCAAAACCGCTGGTGGGTTGTGGAGTTCAGGGGGTTAACCTTTGTTCGGGGGTTATAATGTTTATTCTTTATCACATTTTCATTTTTGCTTATAAATCCTTTCATGATGACCAGCAATATTAATAACATGGTTTATGTGCTTTTCCACTTCTTTCCGAAAAGGAGCCTGACAGAAGGCAGTCCGCAGATGTCAGAGAGGCAGCTCATAAAACAGGTATTTGTTTTTCAGGGCTGTGTATGTAAAAATAAGTTTATTTTTGGCTTGTTTTTATTGCCACATGGGGCTCAAGGGCAGGCTGGGTTCACTGGATTCAGTTATAACAATACGAAAACGAGACCGAATGAAGACCATCACAACACATGAATACATCTTTTTTCACTTATTTTAACAGCTGTTTTTCATGTTATTTTAGTTAAATAATGTCATCAGACCTGTGAACGTCCAGTTAAGATAAGACTTTATTCAAGATAAAACTGCAGACTTTAAAAAAAGAGCTGTTAATTGTATATCTAGACAAATCTATGACCTACACTCATGACGATTTATGGAACCAAATATAATGCTGGAATGCTGCAACTGCCCGCATGCTGGTGACAGCTGAGGTCTGACTGCAATGTGGTGATACACGTGGGTGTTGCATGTTTCCGGCGTATAAATACCTTTGACAAGGGTGTATATTTAAAATGACATGGCCGGATTTTGTCACAACCGCCTCAGAACCCAAAATTGTCTCCCAGCTCACTGTCGATATTTCATATTTCGTAAGTCAACAAAGTGTACAGTTTGGAAACATTTTGTGAGCGGGGAGGAAGTTTTGTGATACTGTTGGGCAATATGAAAAAACAAACAACAAATAAAAAGGGAGTGTATCTGTTGTGTAAAGGTCTCCTAAAATAGCTCCAGTTTCCTTGTGTTGCCTCTGTTTGCCTCCATATTGGGAACCCAAACCAGCTTCAGACTAAATATAATGCTCAATTCCAGCATCATCTTGCTGCCTAATACAGTCTGTCTACATCCTGCTGTGATCTGTTTTGCTGAAGGTCGTCCACAACTAGATAACAGTCAAAATTACAAACATTTTTCCTATCAGCCGTCTGTATGTCACATTTTTGTCTCACAGCAGGAACTTTGAAACTATTTTTATAATCTGTGTGATCTCAGATTTGCCCCACCTGCTCCGAACATATTGTCACTCTGTCCTCGTAGGCGTTCAGCTGAAACAAGAGACAAAAATCAAGAGTCCATCTTCAGCTTCAAAGAAACCCGTGTCTGTGGAGGCAATCAGGCGAAGTGTCCGTGATTCTCTGAAAGAAATCCTCATACAGAGGTAAGTATGTCACGAGGAAAAAGTTATCTAAAGAATTGTGGAAGTTTTTTTTTTTAATCGAACACCTTAAAATTACCAGAGTTCATTAGATGTGTGTGGATTTTAGGTTGAACGAGTCTGATTTGAACATGTCAGTGGAGAGGGCCTCTGAAGTCGCCAAGAAGACAGAGAGAGAGCTTTTTCACTTGTATAAAGACACCGATAACAAGTACAAGAACAAATACAGAAGCTTAATGTTCAACCTCAAAGACACTAAAAATAATGTAAGTACCACGTTAAATCAGGCATAATCAAAGTGTAAAGTTTCCAGGTGTTGCATTTCAGTATTAATATAAATGTAGTTACATTTGCTTTATTTTAATTGTATTGTTTAGGTCCTGTTTCAGAGGGTTCTCAAAGGGGAAATTTCTCCTAGTAACCTAATTCGAATGAGCCCTGAGGAACTGGCCTCAAAAGAATTGGCTGCTTGGCGAAAAAGGGAGAACCGACATGTAAGTAATGCTAAAGTCTATGATATCGTTTCTTACTAATTTTAGAGCATAAAATTCACCCTGATAACTCAGTTATTCACACAGCAGTTCACAAAAATTCTGATATGACAGTTAGGCTCATGAAGAAGTATTGATAACATGTACTGTTACATCTTTATTTTTTTTTGGAATGCAAAACTTTCAGTAGCCCTCTAAAAAGCAATACACTTGTCATTTCACAGACTATTGAGATGATTGAAAAAGAGCAAAGAGAGGCAGAGAGACGCCCGATCACTAAGATCACACACAAAGGTGAAATTGAAATTGAGAGCCAAGAACCGGTGAAAGCCCCTGAGCCCGCAGAGGTAAGGGACACGTCAAATATCACTTTGTATGACTGTGTATTTAACAGTGAAAGAGTGTCAGCGTGAATTTCTTTTTTTCTCCCTCTTGCCAGCTTGAGCCTCCTCCCAAAGTGACCGAAGTCTCAGCAGAGCCTCCAAAAACCCCTGAGGACAAAGAAAAGAGTACAAAGACGGAGAAAGACACTACCAACCAACACAAGTCTCACCTATTTGACCTACACTGCAAAATCTGCACAGGTAAACCCTGACATGACAAGATCATCTCAGTCATTAACCCTCTGAACCCCAAGCAGCAGCATCATTAAGTAGGGAGAGCTAAAAAATGTATTTTGTGCAGTATAACAGTTTTAAAGCTATAAATATTTTCCAATTTAGTTTACCAAAAAAAATGGAATTTACATGTGCAACATTTTTCCAGTTGCCCACATGTGCTTCACATGCCATACATCTTGAGGTATGCACATTTTTACAACTTGCACAAACAGCCTCTGTTGTTTCTCCTCCTGACTGTCGGCTCCTCTTCTGCAGCTCAGTCAACTTTTTGCTGAGTTGTCGTCACGTGACTGTGGTTTCCCAGCTGTGCTGAGGAGTGCAGAATTTAATGTTTTTTTTCTTTACAGGATCTGGTTCATGCAAACAGTTTATTTTGTGAGACATGAGGCATGTAGAATAAAGGGATCTTGATGAAATATCACTATTTTTAGGTTAGATTTGTTTTTGTTTTTTTTGGTTATGATTCATTCATGGACCGTTGGAAATTTGAAAATCTGACAATTTCTGTTTTTGCAGTTTCTGGCTCTGATAAATCGTGTGATTTATTTATTTAAATAAAAGAAAAACGTTCAGAGGGTTAAACTCAGCCTTAATATCTACCTGTTTCTGCAACTAATGTGTCACTATCCTCAGTTACCAAGATGTTGTGTTACTTTTTTCAATAAGGTCGTATGGTGCCCCCTGTGGAAGAGGCACCAACCAAAGTGGTCAAAGTTGCAACCACAGTGGTTAGGAGGCAGTCCACCAAAGCAGAGGAGACGAAGAACACGCCACCTGCGATGGACGACGACCTGCACCTCACTGTTTTGGAGGAGAGTTTCCGAAACGCCCAGTCAGGCTACGAGGGAAGGTGAGCAGCTATTCCTGACACTCTGTGTGTCTCCTACCTGCGCAGCTCGCTTTTGCAAGCTTGCTTCATTGCTGTTGTATTCGCCACAGGTCGGATCATTCAGCTGGAAGAGATGAAGAGACTGCTTTCCTTTCCAACCTGAAGTCCCTGTGGCGCGGACTCATTAACATGTCAAATGTGGCGAAGTTTGTGACAAAAGCTTTCCCCGTCTCAGGCATTGTGGACAATTTGACTGAGGTAAAGTGGACACAACAGAACATATTTAGAGTTACAATATCTGCTGCTGCAAATTATTTTAGACAATAAGTCAGTGAGGTTTGATTGTTTGATTATCCTTCTGTCTTTTTTTTATAGGACCTTCCAGACAGCATTCAAGTTGGAGGAAGGATAAATCCACAGACAGTTTGGGACTACTTGGAGAAGATTCGGGCAACTGGAACAAAAGTGAGTTACAGTAAAACAGTAAAGTTCAGTCATTAAATACAATCACACACAATTACATGTGGTTCATTGTGATCAAGAGCAGCTTTGTAATGTCATGTTGTGCATTATAGAGCTGCTCCATTTAAAGTTGTGGTCAAACTTCTTGAACAAGGATGGTGGATTTTACTGACACTTGCTTTTTCTTTAATTAAAGGAGGTGTGCCTGATTCGCTTCGCCCCCGAGACTGAGGAAGATGAGATCTCCTATACTCTTCTCTATGCTTACTTCAGCAGTCGTAGGCGTTTTGGGGTGGTGTCCAATAACCGGAAACAAGTGAAGGACATGTATCTCATTCCGTTGGGCGCCACTGAAAAAGTTCCACATCAGCTTGTTCCCTTTGATGGGCCAGGTAAGCTGAACGCTAAACCTCTTTTCTCTTGGGTAATTGTTTTCTCTCACTGAATTTCACTAACATTTGTAATCTTTCAAACCTAATTAATGTTTTTAATTTGACAGGTTTAGAAAACAACCGTGCCAACCTTCTCCTTGGACTCATAATTCGCCAGAGGCCGAAAAGGGATTTTCTCCCCGTAGACATGAACGAAACTGCGAGGATTATTCCTGAAATCAAGCCCATCACCGTCTCCACAAAAGAAGCCAGGGCGACAGAGGTGGATGAGAAGTCTTTCCTCTCTTCCTTGACTACAGCACATAATAAAGAGAAGGACAAACCACTTAACACTCCTGAAACTGTTGATGAGCCAATTACAGAGTCTTTTGAAGAACCATCTGCATCAGAGGAGGCCAACAATCAGGAACCCCAAAAACCACTGCGCTTTCTTCCAGGTGTGTTAGTAGGCTGGGGTGGAGAATTACCACCTCTGCCAGATGTTGGAGGTAAACCCGCAGCAGATGACACCCCGAAGTCACTACCAGCCCCAAAAACAGAGGCATCAACTGGAAACACTAAAAGTCCAACAGCTGCTGCACCACGAGAGCGCTTTATCATCAAGAAGAAAGAAGCAAAACCTGTTAAGGCCGAACCGGAGATATTGAGCTCGACCGACGCAGCTGCTGCTAACAGCTCATCAGGAAAGGATGTTACAGCGGTGCACGGTGCATCAGTCTCTCTGAAAGATAAGCCTCCAGATGTATCGACTGAAGCATTCCTGGCGAGCTTGTCAGCAGCTCCGAGTGCGACTGAAACCAGCAGCGCTGCCTCTGCGAACAAAGGCGATGCTGGCCTTTTGTCTGAAACTGAAAAAGCAGCATCTGAAGGGAATCCTTTGTCGCAGTCAAAGTCCCAGGTTGCTTCAGCTCATACAAATAGCTCAAAACCTCCCTTAAGTGGAATATTGAAAAAATCTTCAGCCTACTCCAGTGTGAATGAAGAAAAAACAACGGTGCTACAAAGGGATAAAGCCAGCCACTCAGCTCCTTCCAGTCCTAAACCTGTTCCTGTGTTGAGCAGCACTAGAAATGATCCAGTTACACTATTTCACCAAGGATATTTACAGGTTTCTCATGCCAAGAACAAACCTGAGGAAGAAAACCAAACAACGGTTCAAACATTCCCGAGTGAAAAGGAAGATCCTGGCATGTCCCATGCTGGTGCTACAGTAACTCAGACAGGATATCCTCCTACAGGCCAAGGACCACAAGCGGCCTCTGAGCAACAACAGGACTCCGCAGTGGTACCTGCTCTCCCAGGATACAACAGCGCTGCACCTATCCCATCACAGCAGCAACAGCCTCAGGCACCTGGCAGCTACGACTACCCGACCGACCCACACGCCCAGGACCAGAACAGCACACCGTGGGTTCAGGACAGCACCGTTCACGCCCTCCCGGGACTTCAGTCGCAGTTCGCAGCGAGCTACTCTGAACCACCTGGCCGACCTCCGTCCCTGGCCAAAGACTACAAGCGCGCAGAGGAGCGGTACAGCGACCCCTGGGAGCGGCCGCGAAGCGCGGAGGACAGAGAACACCACGGGAGGCACAGCTACCACAGAGACTCCCATCACGGGAAAAAGAGCAGGTATCACGAGCGGGAGAAAAAGCATGACCGCAGCCACGAGGACAAGTACAGAGAGAGGAGCAGGCACCACGGACACTCAGACGACCGCTACGGTGAGAAGAGGAAAGAGAGGCAGCACAGCGACGACTACAGCAGCCGTCACAAAGACAGACACAGACACAGACGGGACTCTGATTACGAGAATGGACGCAGAAGTTCAAAAGACAGTTACTCATAGTCATGTTTAGTTTTTGAAAGCCCTGCTAGTGATAGACTGTTAGCTTTTTGGTCACTTGGCTGGTGCAAACCACTTCAGCTACACTGACTGATAGTGGAGTTGTTTGTTGTTTTATACAGCGTCCTGCAGCTTATATGCCATTTTCTTTTACAAGTTCCATTTTATATTATTGACAGTTCAGCCAAAATGAAGTGTAATTTCAGCGGGATTGTGAAGATTTTTCTACACTGGCATGCAAAAGCTTCAGTACCCCTGGTCAAAATTTCTGTTACTGTGAATAGCTAAACAAGTAAAAGATGACCTGATTTCTAGCCAGTATAAAGTTAAAGATGACACATTTCTTTAATATTTTAAGTAAAGGTACCTTTTTATTTCCATCTTTTACGGTTTCAGAATAACAAAAAATGAAATTGTCATCACCTGGTAAAAGTTATCTGAGATCTCACATCTCTTGGGGTGCCCAAACTTTTGCATGGAGCTTCTTTCCCTTTTCTCCCTCAAAAATGTCAAACAAAAACAAAATAATGCACTAACCTTGCTTAAAATGTTGAGCAGAATGTTTCATCTTTAACTTTATGACGTGGAAATTTGGTCATTTTTTACTTTCTAAGCTGTTCAGGGTAACAGAAATTTTGAACAAAGGTGCCCAAACTGATGCGTGCCACTGTTGATGCATCCTCTTCACACCAAGAGGAACTCAATTCTGGGACATTTTGAAGTTTTTAGCCTTTTATTGTATAGATCTTGTTCCTCCTGAGCTGCTGTACTGACCACAAGTGATCTGTGTTTTCAGTCTCCTGGTAACATACACAACAAGTGTGGACCATTTGGTAAAAAGTTTTAAGTTGGCATGAATGTAACACAGAAAACATTTAAGTGAGGGCAGCGATCTGAAGAGCAGCTTTGCTTTTTCCCAACGTAATTTCTTTTAAATTTTATAAACTTACTTTCTATTGAAAAAGTATGTAAATTTTGGCTTGTAATATACGGTAGAGTTTAGGTGTGCCTTTGCACTGTGTGTTTATGTACAGTTCGTAATAAAGCTAATCCTTTTTTATTATTGATTATAAAAATACTTCTAATATTTCTTTCTAATTGTATTAAAGGTCAAACCTGGATACCGAATTACATTGTGCTATTACTATAAAGCTGTTATCTACAAAAAGAGACACGTCTTCCACAGAACTTCAGTCAGATGGCGTGTTTGACTGACTCTCAGGGCAGGGTTGAAGAAACAAGCTGCAAATATAGTTTGTGAACTTTCCTTTAAAAATTGGAACCTGACTACTGCCAAGTGTCACTAACAACTTTGTTGTTGGGCGTTATAAAACACAACTAATACAAATTAAGAACATGTCACAAGGGGGATTTTCAGCCGTTGTAGGTGCCAGGAGTTGAGAGTTTCACTTCTATTCATTGCCCTCATAAACATTAAAACCCTCACTATCCTTGAGAAACAGCAGTGGCTTGGTATCTTTAAACAAATAAACGTTTCTGAGATTTCCTTCAAAGGCTTTTGAAAACAACCCAGAAGTGACAATAGATACATTTCTGTATAACTCAAATCCTCCAAAGTAAACCCGGCCACCATAGTTTAAGGCCACGTAACGCTCGAATGGGTCCACGTCCTGGAAGAGGATTCTCCTGTTGTTTAGGAACACCTGAATAATTGTGCTGTTTAAAGATATGGAGACATTATGCCACTTGTTGCAGCAGAGTGTCAGATTTCTGAAGGTGATCGGGAGGGAAAGCCTCTCCCCGAGGTTGACTGCAATCTTGAGGTGGCCGTTCTCGAGTCCGGCCGCGAGGTAGTCGTCGTCTTCGTGTTCGGCCTTTCCCATCCACATGATCAAACTGTCATTTGAGCTTGTGCGGAAGCTGAAGGCAACCTGTGTGTATTTCAAGTTTCTCGTGTTGTATCTCGGGTCCCGGTATTTAACGTACGAGTTTCCCACAAACTTCAGAGTGTCTGTGGCTATTTCTGTGTCGCAGTACTGCCCTCCCCATCCTAGGCGGCACATGCAGCGGTATGAGGCGACGCTAGATGGAGCACACAAGGATCTGTGTTTGCAGAGGTTGTTGACACAGCTTACAGACTGGTTACACACAGAGCCGGTCCATGATGGTGGACATACGCATGTGAATGAGTCACTTCCTGTTGCCAAGCAGCGACCTCTGTTTTGGCACACCTTGTACCCGCAGGCAGTCCCATCCCAGTCCCCTACGTTTGCACCACTTACTGCCCCCATCTCTGTGAGCTCAAACTCTTCACCATTGACTATAAGTTCTCTTAAGCCACCAGTGAAGCCCATTGGCTCCCCTTCAGTTGCATCTGTGGAGACGAAGCTCAGAGTGGACACGCCACCGACAAAGATGTCTGTAACAACATCGAGCGTGGTCATGCCTTCAGTCCTGTTCTCTCTAACCTCCTCGTTATCCAGACTCAGGAAGCCTAGATGCCCAAATCGGCCGGCCTTCACCGTGTGCCAGGTCCTGCCGTGCCAGTCCACCCGCTGAACAGACTTCAGGATGTGGGTGCCGTCGCCAAGGTTGAATCTCAGCTGGACAAACCCTGATGTCAAGGAGAGGCAGAAGAAGTCTCCTGTTGAAAGAAAAAAAACCCCAGCAGTTTAGCACGTCCTGCCTTATTCTTTGGTAATATCTGAGTCAGATACAAATGCATCACAGTTTCTTTGTGCCTGCACAATGCCATGTTCCTGAATTGAGTGATGCATCTTTTTAGTGAGGTCTTTCATGTAAAAAGGTAAGTTCTACACACCTGGATCCTACAGTACAGGTAAGTGGTGTGCTGTCAGCTTGTGACCCCTCCTGACAGGTTGAATATATTTGAGTTGTGAGCAGTTCAGCCAAGGATTTACTTTCTTCCATAAGAAAAGTGTGAAGTGATAATGTAATTGTGTCCCCACAGCTAATATTAGTTGATAGCACTTGCTGACTTCAGTAAAAGTCTTTGCTATCATGATTTTTGGCGGCCAGGACCACTATGATATTAACCTTTTGTTTTTTCATTATGCGTTTATTATGTTTTGTGCTAGATGCTATTTATAGTGTTATGTCATGGATCATATCAGTGTATTTTTGGTTTGTGAATACTTGGAGTGAGTACAGCATATGTTGTGAATGACAGAATCAAATCAAGTTGTATCATTTAAATAACTGCTGGAGATCTGAGGAGGTAAAAGTTTCCAATATTTTACAAGAAGTAAGCAAAGATCAGAGTCAATTCTGGGGGAAAAACAATCTTAAGTTGCGAAGCAGAACATTATTTTTCTTTTCTCATGTCCCATGAATCACCTCAAGACCCTCAGATTAATCCTGTGACGGCTGCACGAGAGGCAAGTAAGAAATATGTTTTTTTGGAATTTTGGTCAACTGGAACTTATGGTGCCTGACATTAAGCACAGTTGTGCTAATGAGGTCAGTTTAATTCAGGTAACAAGTGAAAAAAAACTTCTATACTGTATCAACATATCTTTGCATGTCTTAACTTAAGATATTGGTGGAATCAATGCACAATTTGATACCAACATCCCACAATACCTCTTCACAAATGCCTTTTAGCATGACATACTTGCAGTTTAAAGAATAATTCAAGCTGAATTTTTCCTATGTATGTACAGAATTATGAAAGGTGCAAAGTTTCTTCTTACAGACTAACACAAACATCTCAATATTTCACCTATTAAAACACAGGCGGCCATAAATAGGGAACTGAACGTCCTCACCAGCACTGGCACTGAGATGTTGTGCAGCGTAGACAAGGATGCCATCGGGTGACAAAGGCTGGAACTGCAGCTGCAGAACAGTCCGGTGTCTGATACTCATCGGTGGGAATGACATCCACGAGGACTGGTTACCGCTGAAGAACGGATCGCTGATGGTCACAGCTGAGCGGGCCAAACAACAGCGCAGTTAAATAACTGAATAGTGAAGGTCTTGTCTTATTGAATAAATAAATAAATAAACATATTTGTGATACAGTCAGGGTTCAATGATGCAACCTTTCTCGCAGTAGAGTCCCGCAGTCCCCAGGGGGCACTGGCAGGTATATCCATTTGGGAGAGGGATGCAGGTGGAGCCGTGGGCGCACAGAGGAGGGGGACTGTGCTCGGCATCGCACACAGACACGGTCTCAGAACAGAGCGCTCCCTTCCATCCTAATGTGCACTGGCAACTGCAGACGGACACAGTCAGACACTGTGGAAAGCTTGTAAACACTGTCATTTCCTTTCACGACACTTGCACCGTGTAACTGATCTTCTATAGGCAACTGATGCCTATGGTCACAATACGTATGGGAATATAAACGTACATGTTCAGTTGCTGGGTGCATTCAACTCAACTATTACGCCTACATGTGTTATTCATGTGTGGGCTCATTATTGTTTGTTTTCACTCACTACACGGACGAGCCGGAGTCCACGCACGTCCCTCCGTTCCCGCAGTGAACATGAGCACACGGGGTGACTCCACACTGACCCACGCTGCGCCCGAAGGCTGGATGTCCCGCAGGCTGTCCCAGCACTTGGAACTTTCCGTCTCTTCTTGTGCAAAACTGCACATCAAAAATGCACCCTAAGAAAAGAGCAAACGCACCGACTTCAGAGGGAACTCTTTCATTCCTCTAATAAGGGATTATCACAGTATTCTTTAGTTTCCTTGGATGAAGATTAAAGGTGGGATTCATCTGAATTGTGTTTCCCACCCAAATATCAAAATGTATGCACTGTTTGAATGAATTTATTTGATGGTTGTTTGTTGTGTGACACCACAGGATTCAAGTATAAATACTTAAATCTGCACGTCTTTAATGGTGGTAGAAAATCTCTTCAGTCTATACAGTTCACATCCAAGTGCCCCCCCCCCCCCTGTCATCAAGCATCTCCCTCATCATGTTTGCTTTTTGCTTTCATAATTCAGTTTTATCAAGACAATATTTGCTTTGGCCTGTACCTGCAGAGCACAGGGCCTTCTATAAATATAAGGCCTGAGCACAAGCCTTGTAGTCATCTGCACATGCAGACTCCCTTCTCTCTGCTGCATTAGTCACCGGCATAAACAGGATGCAGGGGAAATGTCATGCTCATTCATGAATATTCATGGCATGATGCTGTCTACTTGGCAGACTCAAGTGATGGTTGCGGCGCTGCAAACATAGACCGTCGAAAAGCGAAGCAGATTCATAAGGAAGATTATAAAAGCTGGTTATTTTTGTTCTAGCTGCACACAGTGCCTCTTGTAACAGAACCAAGAAACCTGAGGAGCCAAGTCTAGCAATTAGACCTGCCAGAGGAAAAGCTCCAAGTAAAATGTGAAGTTAAAAAAAAAGTTTTCTTACAAAACCAGCAAATTGCTTCATAAAAATGTTTTCTACTACGCTCCCATGGCAATCTTTAAAAATCCAAAAATGACCCTCGAGATCTTTAAGCAAGTCTGATAAAAAATATCTGCATCAAAGCATGACATGAGAGTTTTTTTAATAGAAAAAAGCTCGACAAACGCAAACTTCTTGATCAACAGCTCAAATTGAGTAACTGATTTTTTTTTTTTCCTAGCAGCCACAGTACCCCCTCTGCCACCTTTCCACAGGGGAGTGTGGATCTGTTGATAACTGGGAGTGAAGTGCATTATCAGTGTGCTCACTGCCAGCCATCATGATTAGGGCTCGAGGAAGGTCACACAGATCTGATTAGACGCTCATGAGTTCTCATTACATCCCGAGCAAAAAGGTTATGGTTCCACTGGTGTCGCCTGGCTCAGGTAGTGCTCGCCGGTACGGGGGCCTGCGACAGTCTGATACAGCGCGGGCAAAACTGATGCTCCACCATAGCTGATTTGATTTTTGAAGGTTTGTTTGGCGAGCAGAAAAATGAATTATATGATGATAAACAAGCAAACGCGCAAAATTGCTCCAGTCCTTCAACATAAAAAGCTCTTGTTCACCTCAAATGAATCTACCATGACATTTTATAATAACAAGCTTCATTGCTGTAGTGCAGAGACTGCTGAATACGGTTATGATGATATTCATAGCTGTTGTCATCATTACAGTTATGGCAATTTTGCTCCACAGCTCCGCACATTAGCAGGCACAATGAATGCTCTCCAGAATACATTCCTACACGGGGTCACTTGAGAGAAAGCATAAATGATGCTGATGATGACAAAGATTATTGGTATGGCACCCTTGCCGAAGTGACTTATCAGCAGCGGAATGGATTTGCACACAACACAAGACTATGCGGGGAGTGATTAAAAGGTGCAGATACAATCAGCCTCAAAGCTCCGTTCTGGCCTCATACACAGTCCGAGCCTGTAACTGCATTTTCATTACACACCTTCCCCTCCGCTTACAAAGAGATGGAGATCCTGGGAGAAGCTCCAAGCCCCAGTGCTCTCACTCCAGACGGCAGCGTTTGGTTGTAATGAAGCCGTAGCAGTCTTACCCTGAAAGCCATGACGGAACCTGGAGCCAAGTGGCAGCAATTCAGGGGTGTACTCATTATATCCACCCACAAAGAGCTGGGTGAAAACATTGAGGCCCATCAGGGGTCCTGGAGATGATCCCGTTCTGTTGCGTTGTCCATCAACCTGAGAAACACAGTTAAATGTCATTACACAAAATAAAGTCTTCCATCTGTAGGCGTCGGTGTGAGAGCACAATATATTTAAAAAGTCTGCAAAACTTGACAAAATGTATGACCTAGATTGATCTTGGAGTTATTCAGGCAGTGTCCACTTATTAGCCACAATAGCTACATTACAACACCTCCATGTTTCTGCTCTCTGAACACGCTAAAATCTGGGAGGCATCGATTCCCCAGGGACCTCGGCCCTCGCTGACTCGATAGCATCTCGCGGTTCCTGCAGCTTTTTCAGCCACACTTTAGATGATGTGAACATCCTGTTCTGCCTGATCACTGGACCAGAATGATTTGCTGTAACACAGAAGCCTGCTGTGTTCCAAAAAAAAAAAAAACATTTACCCATAACACCATTTACCAGCCTACACCACCAACATCGAAAAATCTATAGCGTTTGCGTGTACAGTATATAAAGGTTGTACCCTATACAGCCAGGTGACAAATTAAAGGAAAGGGCGAATACATGAGTGGAAATAGGAGTCAGTGGGTGGTTTGATGGGATCGAATGAGGACATATTGTTTAGAACAGCAGTTGCTACTGTTTGCACTACCGGCAGTGCAGCTAAAGAGTTAATTTCCCTTCTCATTTCATTTGCAGGATTTTTAGAAGCCTGAAGACACAGAATCATTGATTATTTCACAAGAAAACAACTAGATGAGGTACAAGCCTGAAAATATAACATAAAATAAGTTAGTAAAGTTAAGTTTAACAAAAATACATATTATCTCCTTCCCATCACTTCTATTTTCTGTTGAGCTCTTCAGATTTTTTAGACAAGTGACACTTTTCTGATCATCAAATCACCTTCAGCCACCCTGTTTTCTTGGACCTCCCAAATGTAACGGTGTGAATGTTGATCCGGTGGTTGAGTCGATCACTGACTATGGTGGCTACGCCTGATCCGAGGTTGAATTTATGCACAACTCTTCCATTTCGCAGGCCCAAAACGAGGAAGTCGTCACCATCGTTTCCTGGAAAACACATAAACAGCATGCCAGTGAGCATGTACAATATATAACATATGACATTACCTGCTGAGCATCCTCAAAACCTCCAACAGAAACAAGCGCTTTCAGTAAAATCACTCATTACAAACACTATAATGGACATTTAGAATACATGATAGGTTTGGAATTTAGATTTCCGTGTGTTTCACGTATTGTATCATTGCATTATGTTTTGCCACACTGCTTATTTAATTCCATGTAACTTGATCACTGTTATAAAATGATTAACTCTGTTTCATTCCTTGGTGGTGGTGATCAAAAGAAGCCACTTAATTACACCAATTATCTTGTGCATTGTTCACATTTCATCTATTCTCATATTGTGCTTTTGAATTTGTACCATTAGCAACAGTGCTGCTCACACACCTGACAACTATTCCATTATTCATACAGCTCTTATTTTATTTCGCCTCCACCTTGATGAGTTGTACTCTCAAGAGAAAACAAGTGCAGGAGATCCACAAGATCTTGTGTTTTCTTCTTCTTCTTCTTCTTCTGCCTCTGATGAAATATGCTGGTGACAATGCCACGACAGTTACCTGCTCCCAAATCTGACCCCGCAGAGAGGAGACCCTAATTTAAAGTGATGGCTGCTGACAGAATCACATTGCACCTACACCTCAAAGACTGTTTCATTCAATTAACACTGAAACCTTTGAGATGCTCGGTTCATATGTTCGTTTTATGCCAGCACTTCCAGCATGCTCCTTTTGAAAGTCAAGAACGATAACAGTTTAGCTGGAAATTAACTAATTGCTGGACTACGGGAGGACTCGCCCGTAATGTCTCCAAATCTGCCAGGAAAGAAAATCCTCTTGATTAGAGGATCTCAGAGGAAAGTGGAAATCTATTAGATAGCACATCACCATACACAGTGGGTGAAACCTCTCAAAATAGCAATAGCATGTCTTTTAAAATCCTTAATGGAGTTTGACAAGTAAAATCCAAGGAGACGCCTCAAAGTTGTTTTCCTCCTTTTATTTGACCGCAAGAATAATTTTAAATTGCTGCTCGGGTGTCTAGCTCGGAGCTCACCTTGTCCTTTATGCCCAGCGAACAGCATCAGGTTGTCTTTCACAGCAGATGAATTGTCGGCAAGCGTGAACTTCAACTTGAACTCGTAGTAGAAGCTGAGGCTCGGGATGGAGGAATAAGCCACAAAGGAAGTGTAACCGAACTCATCGCTTCCACTGAACCTGGCGCGAGTTATGTTGATGCCTGCAAAACAAACGCAGTCACAATCACTTTCAGTTCATATCTGTGTTCGAATGTGACAAGCGTTGGCTGGTGTGGGTGTCTGTGTGGGGTAATCTTGTTTGAATTAGGAGAAAACAGGTCTAGATTCATCATCCCTCTCGCAGAACACCAAAAGATGGCACTATTGCTGCACATTACACACCAGGGGCAGGGGAAATATTTTCTTTTCTGAGTGCTATTACATGATGACCTGTTTTCAAATACTATCACCTCTTCAGCTCTTTTCTATTTTCATTAATAGCTGTTTAGGACGGGTTCTGGCTTCATGCTCAACGTCCACAAGTGTAGCACAATAATCCCAGTGATATTCAATTACAAGTTTCCTTACTCAGAATGCATGCTTGATTCAATAATGCTCTCTCTTGTTCTCCCTCTCAGCATATCCATCGACTTGATTTAACACCGGGGATTCAATCTAAATTTCCCCATGCTCATTCAAAATGACATGCTGTGTATTTTGTGTGTGTGTGTGTGTTTTGACACAGCGCTGAGGATTCAAACACTGAACTGCACTCCGTCTTCACTGGAAACACCTTGCATATTCTTCTGCAGCCCCAGGCGATGGCTAAGAGGGGTTCCGAGCTCCCCTCTGCGACTGCCCTCAGCTCTGTTTGGCTGCTAAATTATTAATAAAGCTGGAAATGCTTCTGTTATCATCTCGAGTCTGATAGAGCTTTATTTGCCTGTTGTTCCATGGCATGGCCTGAGTGCTGCAGCTGCAGCTTATTTTTACGCCTTCCCACCCGCTCAGGCCAGATACGAACATGTCAACCATTGTTACTAAATTAAATGACCTTGAGCTATTTGTTCATGGATGAATTATCCTTGTGTCTTCTGTAGAAATTAATTCTGTATCTGAACTGACCTAAACTGATATTAGCACATTTTAGATAAGAGGAATTAATAAAAAATGACACTATTACAAATGCCATACGAAACTATTCTCTTAGCCAGTAACTGTTTTACATTGAGTAATATTTGATTGTGTGATTCTATAATTTTTATCAGGATGTCTAATCAAAACTGATTTATTTATAAACGTATTCTGAGTGACTAAGAACATCTGTGTCATATTACTTATGAGAAGGATGATTTTTCACATCAAAAATGTGCAAGCGGTGGACATGAAATCCATCATCAAACTGTACTATCTGACTGAATGCAAGAAAACAGCTCTGCTCTACCTCCATTGTGAGGATTATATTGTTCATATTCTTGCTGAGACTGTCACAGAAGTGCTAAACGTCTCAAAGCCCTAACTTTCGAGGCCACAGTTTGTCAAGCTCTTATATTAAGTTTCATTATGTTGGAAATGTTTGTTACTTTGTGTTGGTAAACGGGATAAGTACACAGGGATGGGAAAGGGAGTTAAATTTAACACTTTTCGGATACAGTGTCCACAAAAATTCAAGTTTCACAAAACTAACGCATTTGCATTTCATTCAATTTTGCATGTGGTCTTGATTTTGACTTAATTCCCTGCAATTTTAAAAATAAAACTTCCCATCTACATCTCATTCAACAGACACTAAAAGACATTAAGATCCATATTTCAGAACTATCCTGCAGGCAGGTTTAATCTCATACAGTAACTCTAGGCTTATGAAAAGGTTGACTTTACTATCAGTTACCTTTGGGTGTGCTAAACTGCATTCATTCAAAACCACAAAGGTCCATAACAACTCTTTTGATGTAAAAAGTGATAGGATTGTAGGAGTGAATTACTGTGTAAATCTTCTGTTATGCGTTCCACTCATTTAACTGTTCTGCGTACAGGCACTTATTCTCAGGCATGTGGCACGAGCATTGGATGTCACGTGTAAATACAAAATGAACAGAGATGATTGAGGTCTATTGGTTTACAGTTATGTGCTCCTGCTAGTAGCTAACCCATCACAAACACTGTGTAACTAGTGGTTTCAGAAAACATCATTAGCAAAGAAGCTTATGGACTGCCTCTGTGACATGTGTCCATCCATGGATTATACCGCCACACTATGTCAAGCAATATTACACAGCATTTCCACTTTGCTGGGTATTTGTTTAATAAGGTGCAAACCTGCAGGAGTGGCAGAAAAAAAACAGCATGATTTGTGGCAACAGATTGTGAAATGCATTTTGACAAAAACTGCATGTGTATGGTGAGAGTCTGAGCTGCCACAAAGCAGCTGGGAAACCAATACTTGGTCTGATTTAGAGATACTGGATAAGGTGTAGTGTTATATTCTTTTCAATCTCAGAACAATGCAAGGTTAACAGAAACACGACTAAATCAATACTTAACTGAAGTGCTGATGCAGAATAATGCTGCACAGTGTTTAGGCACGCACATGAATACCATTGAAAATGGATTGTGTAAAA
The DNA here is from genome assembly GCF_017976325.1 of Chelmon rostratus. Lineage (NCBI taxonomy): Eukaryota > Metazoa > Chordata > Actinopteri > Chaetodontiformes > Chaetodontidae > Chelmon > Chelmon rostratus. The sequence goes on along the minus strand of NC_055668.1, from coordinate 11,741,097 downwards.
TGTGTCTGTGAGAATATGATGTACTAAAAAAAGATGGCATTACATAACTGCATGTCTGCGCTTGGCCGTTGTTTGTTGATTGCGAGACAGTGTTAAAATCAGTGTTAGCATTATTTTTGTTTGGTGCACTCGGACCTGTCACTTAACGCATCCTTCCTCGTCTGGAAACATTTGAAATTAAAATGACAATCACAGCCAGCAACATTACAATTAGCAAACAAAGCTGATATTCAAGACAGACAGAATAAACTTCGACTGCATTTGAGAAGCAAAAAGCGCTGGCGCTATGCTGCAGGGCTGCTGGAAGCACTGTATGTTTCACATGTGACGTATTGTCTTCAGTGTTTTTTCTCTATTAATTCTAAACATGAATCTTTAACAGGAGGTATGGGCAAGTTGTGTACAAAAATAGAGCATTAATAATTCTCAGTGAAATCATCTTAAACATCCATTAATGTTTCATGAACTCAACTCTTGAGGCACACCAGCATCAATAGCACTTCCTAGTCTCCCCTTTCCTCTATTTCCTGCTTGTTCATAGACAAACCTGATGAATTAAACTGCACATGAGAACGAAGAACTGAGAATATCGAATAAAACCCATTTTGCTCTTCCATGTTTCCTGCTGGACAAAAAACTTTAGTTTTTTTCTCAAATGAAGAGAGAGAGAGAGAGAGAGGAGGGAGAAAAGACAGTGACCATGTTATCACTGACAGTATTTTGCTACAAGTACCAAGTAGAGAAAAGCCCACAGAGGCAGGGGACCTCAGGAGTGATCGGTTTTGACTCTGGTCTTATCTGATGTTATCAGGATTAAAATTCAAATGCCAGCCATAAACTGAGTGTGACACTGGGAGGTTATATTACTCTGTTTGGCATGTGGGTGCTGTGAGTCTGTCAGGGGCTGTGACATGGCTGAGCGACTTATATGCCAAGCGCCCTGCTGCTCCTACAGTCGGTTTAGTCAAGCACCACCCTTTGTCTGTGAGAAGCACAGTCTGTGGAGTCACAGAATAGACCACTACAAAGCAGATTCACGGTTTCTGCACGTTCTTGTTCATCCTGAAGTAGCGATTAGCTTTTTGTGACCGCGCTGGTTTGCAATTTTGAGCGTGCAAGGCGATAAACAGACGTGCTAGCGGTTATTAATGTGTTAATCAGTTGCTCCAGTGGTCTTTCAGCAACTGCAGCTTGTAGCTATAGGCCGTGCATGTCCAAACTATTCCATAAAGGGCCGTGTGGCTGCAGGTTTTTGTTGCAACCAGTCAAGAGGTCACCCAATTATCAGCTGGAGACAGAGATCAGCTGATTAAATGAGTCCAGCCTGGTGTGCTCCTGCTTGCTTGGAATGAAAAGCTGCAGCCACACAGCCCTTTATGGAATAGTTTGCACATGGCTGCTATAGGCTGTGTTTGCAATGTCTCAGCTTGGGTGCACACACATGCTTTTGTCTTTCAGTATATATATATATATATATATATATATATATATACACACACACACACACACACACACACACACACACACACACACACACACACACACACACACACACACACACACGTAAGGTTGCTAATGATGACATGAAAAAGAAATGACCACAGCAATGCAGGAGTGACAGCAAGCTGGCTATTAGCATAGCTGGTGTGAGAACACATCAACACCCCAATGCACAGTTGTGGCCTGACATGTTAAGGAAAAAGTTCTTCTGACAAGTAGCTTTAAGTCACACTGCTGAAATTCCAGTTGCTGGGAAATAAGATCTTATGAGCTAAGTCTTCTGGATAATTCAGCAAAGCAGCCGCAAGTTTTGTCTTGATTGTCTTCCCCCATTGCTGGAGGAAGACGTTTCTGCCTTTTCAGCACAATTTAGTTTCATTAATCCCTTTACTTAACAACAGGCTCTCATTCTACCAACCGCTTAAGGCTCTCATTCACCAACTGTTTGCAGATCAGCCTCTTAATAAAGCTGCCAAATCTACGGCGCATTGATCCGTGCGGCGCTGCAACACTTACGCTCCTCACACAGTAGACCTTGTCTTCCATAGGGGCAGAGACACACGGCCTCCAAGGGTGACTTCGGGATGCACGTGGCCCCGTGGCCGCAGGGGTCGCGCTCGCAGGCGTTGAACTGGCACAGTCGGCCCGTGTAGAGCGGCGGGCACTCACAGAACCAGTCCTCGGCATCGCTAAACGTGAACACATAGGGGGAGATATTGTTAGGCCAGAGGTGAAAATGGACCATGACATTGCAGCAGCATGTCCAGATGCTTTACAAGCTCACATAGTGGCCCACAGAACACACAGGGAGAAAGGCGATGATAAAACATCCCCCCTCCCGTAACGCATGAAAGATTTGAAAAGATGTTAAGAGCAAATGTGTCCAGCCTGATGGAATACTCGTGATCTATGAGATCTGCAGAAACACAGGCATTTAAGTGAATGCATGGAGAGCAGTGGAGAAAAATAAGCATGTTGGTGTGGTTTTAATCATCTTAGCAGCTCCTACAGAGGCAGAAATGACTTCACATGGCTTTTGGTAAAGGTAAACACAAGCAGCCTAAAAAATTACAGCAGATGATTAGCAGCGTGTCAGAAAACTTATAGGGAGAAACTGTACAAGATTTTCTGCGTGTTCTACCCTCGATTCGTATGCGTGTGCCTCCTCTCTTGGCAAGAACAGGAGGGTGATCTAGCATGCAAAGTAATATGCAGACAGGGACTTTATAAAATGCTCTGAGATGTGCACAACTTTGAAAGGTATAATATCAGATAGAGGAAGCATTGGTGGGGTTTCAAATCTATAAATTAATAATGTGTTTTGAGCAGCAGCAGCACTGCAGGATGTAGTTTGCTCCTTGAGAAACTGGCTTCTTGAAATGAAATATTTACATTCTGTCACCGTAGTTGAGCATTGTTAGATGTGGCTGTATTGAAGTCCAAAAGAATGCTGTATAATGCAGTCAAAAATTTCCAGTGTATGATTATTAACGGGCTGCTAATGTCAATTTTGAGACATCTTAAGGCGCAGTGATACACAGCTACACATTGTCGCCGCCAATTGTGTGACCATTATTTTCAGAACAATAGTCACAGATGAAAATTGCCACGAGTTGAACAGAACAGGCATTGTTATTTGTATAATCGCTGACAACTTGAATCAAATATTTAATGGAGCACCTTCTGGTGCCGTCTCCATGTTTCACTAATTTGTCGCTTGCATTGTCAGTCGATGTTTGCGTCTAAATGTTTGGCGCCACACAGAATGAGTGGGTTTTCCTCTGGATGCTCCACTTTCCTCCTCCAGTCAAAAAACATGCAGATTTGGTGAAGTGCAGACTTTAAATTGCTGCTAGGTATGAATGTAAGAGTGAATATGTTTATCTGTCCGTTTAATTTATCCAACACTCCACCCTGCAGGAGAAGTGAGTATATAAAAGAAAAATAATGGATGGATACACAAATCAATAGTTTCTTATGATTGCAGGACAGTTTTTCCAGAGATTATTTCATGCACTATCTGCGGTCTAGAAAATTTGTCCAAACAGTTTTGGTGGCTTAGTTGAGGATATATTTATTAATCTGTGTCTTTTTACAAAAAATGTTATGTATGTTTTTGTGTGAAATATTCCAAGTACAGCAAGGATAATGTGAGCTGCAGTTTTATTGAACAGAAATACAACAAATGGGCTCATAACGCAAAGGAATCACAGAAGACAACACATCAATATTGACCTTGAAACTATTCGCTACCTTTGTTGGGCAAACAACAGTTCTCCTAAGATGTGTTGAAAGCAGCTTGCAATTAATAGTACGCAGATGAATCAGTTGGACACGATGCCCGACATATGTTCATCTTTGCAGGAGATACAAACGTGTGCAAATATTTGGGCCCTTTTGATCCTAAAAAGCGTAAAACACATGTAATTTAAGGGAATATAATGACTTGTCAAACGGCTTGTATATAAGCACTAAAACCTGGCAGCAGGTATTGCTGGCTCCAAAAATGTAAAGTGCAGATAGAGGAGGAGGAGCGCAGCTAAAAACACTTGAGTTTTAATTGGCCTAATCAAAAACTTGGCTGTGTGGGGTGACAAAAGGTTATTTTAATTTGGCTGAGGCAATCACTCTGATTATGAGACTGTAGTAATGTTTGCAAAGTCACTTGAATATGTTGATCATAAGTGCATAAAGCTGGTACTCTGCATATATCTCTCGCCATTTAAAGACTGCCCCGCTACAATACATTGTAGGCTTGATAAATTATTAAGAAAGACTACATTTTTAATCTAATAAGTACCAGATAAAATGATGAATAATTGACCACTTAGCTTATGATATCCCTGTCAGCTAGAACAATAAGCTGTGCGGCCACATACATCCTCAGATTTCATCCCTTGTAAGTTATTTACAGAACACTTCTATTCAAGTGCTTGTTGGTATGCAAATACACTTCTACAGTCCGGCACTGATGAGGCTCTGCTGCCATGAAAGTCTTCAGTTCTCGGGATGAAAGCATTTAGCACACTTCATCCTTTGTTAAAATAAAAAGGACCACTGGGTTTAGCAGATATTATTTATAGAGAATAACTGCTTTGGTCCTGAAACGCCATTTGCTTTCCAGTATTGTAAACAGCCAATTGGACACCGTTATACTACAGACACTATAATTCTTAGTGGGTGGGAGGGAAAATCATTTGAAAGCCGACGAGTGCCTCACTCAATTATTTGTCTTGTGAATTTGAGCAAAGGGATGAAGTGGAATTTACACATGGCATTCACCTGACGTACTGTGGCTCCTGTTTTAGCAGACGGCTGTTCGATATTTCCCTAACCTCCTCCAGGCACCCTGATGTCTGTTAAGTCTCCATCACAGAGTCTTTTGAAACCTACTGCCATAGAGGAGCACACTTTAGATGATACTTGAAATAAAATCCTTATAGAAAGGAGGCATAAAGCGTGAGGGAACTTTTCTCAAGGGATCAGGCAGCATTTCGACGGTCCAACCTAGAACACACTGCACTCTGCAGAAAGCTATGCTTTTCTGTAACACTTTTAAAGTATATTCACATGTTTAAACTCCAGACTTTTCAAATGTGCCAGCGTATTTATTCAAGATTTTTTACATTTCTAAACTCCCGATGCGTTGACTGAAAAGGGAAAAAACCTTAGCGCACCTGCAGAACATTGCCCTTTTAATAAACTGGAGCGTTGCCTCCATGTCTTAAAAAAAAAAAGGTGCGAGAATGATTTAACATTTCTTCTCTTCACAGGCTCAGACAGATGAATTAGTACCAACATGTATTTGATGTGAGTAAGAATCAGCTGTCAATAAAACCAGCCTCTTTGATGGGAAAGAGTTTCTTTATCAACACAAAACGTGTCCACTACATCCACTACAGGCTGTGATGTAGCACTATCACTGGTCTCCTGTCTCACCAGCACACACAGGTAGCAATAGCAAGCTGTCATCGGGCCAAATGATGTGAGGTTCCACCTACTTTTGTGAACAGACGCAGCATTTGCAAAGAAAAAAAAAAAAAAGAAAAGGCAAAATGTTGAGCTGCATTGTAGTTGGAACCAAAACTGAAGCAGTGTTTAAAGGGAAGAAGGAGACAAAAAAAAAAAAAACAGCTCAAACTATCACTGACACGCCAAAGAGGTGAGAGACAAAAAAAAAATGTCTCAAAGAGGAAAACACAGCCATTAAGTGAAAAATGATGTGCACGCTGAAGACTGGCTTGTGCCGGATGAATAAAAGGACGAATAAAATAAGCTGATGTTTTTGTCTCGAATGCTGTGGAGACGTCTAACGCCTCACTGAAGAGAACAGATTCCTTTAACTGGAGAACACAATGTTCCCCACAAAAGCTACCTGCAGGTGATGGCTTCAAGGACGTGTGCCTGCACGATTTATCAAATTTCCTCCAATTTTTGCCACAAACCACCACAGAAGGTTGCGTCTAGGTAACATTTTTTGGTTTTCTGCTGATAACATATGATCACCATTGTATCTTGCATGTTTTTGGAATAAGGTTTGAGTTTGAGCACTGGGTGACATGTTCCTTCGTTACCACGACAGGGGAGGGAGTCACAAAAATGAACTGATCGATTTAAAGCCAGTTTGATTAGAATAGTCAAAGTTTGGTGAAAACAGATCCACGTTTCATCGTTTTCCCCATCCTACGTTTATCATTCATCACTGACAAAACAAAAAGCTGTTTATTATTTTAAGAAAGTGGTCTCAAGGGTGGGAGTCACAAAAACGAAGAGAATGGAAGGGATGGACATGCTCATGCATTAATCACAGAAGTGATGAAATGTATGTGAATTAAAAAACTGAGTGATTATTGTCAACTGATTTGACAAACTCGATCATCACTTATTCTTGAAACAGTGTTGCTCTGTTAATCCGCAGGGCTGTGCTACTGTCCATCAATCATTCATAACTGACATTTATCGTTTCCAGCAGCAACTTTTGTCACTTTTGCCCAAAATGTCAACTAAACCCCGCCCACTAACAGTTATTGAGAAGGGTCCCGCAGACCACACCACAGACTCCCCATGAGATTTTCTCCTAACCCTAACCAAGTTGTTTTATCAAATCAATTGACAATTTATCACTTAATTTTTTCAATTAACATACATTTCATCACTTTCACCATTAATTTCATAAGCGCTTTCATCACTTTCATTTTCTTCTATTAGTTTTTGTTACTCCCTCCCTCGAGGCCACTTTGCTTTAATGACAAACGGCAATTTTGTGTTGTCAGTGATGAATGATGAAACATGGCTCCGTTTTCATCACATGGCAGCTATTTTAATCAAATGGTCTTCACATGGATCAAATCACTTGATATTTAATCACTCCATTTTCCATTTCACATCCAAGTTTACCCCTTTATTTGTCAGTTCACATGCATGTTCATCACCTCTATGTTTGACAATGAACGCCAGCAATTCTTCCTCCCCTCATAACATACACCGTCCTCCTGTAAATACGCACTACAGCACCAAATGTGTATCAGTCTGCAGCTGAAAATAGTCCCCAATGAATGCATTACTTACTCCTGTAAACTACAGTGCCCAGGAAATTATTCAGACATATTTAATAGTAAAACTACATATTCATGACCCCTTTTTTTGAAGATTTATGTCCTCACCAAAGGCCACTTGGCTCAGGGCTGAGTGCCACAGGCAGGGCAGGGAAGTTGGAAAGTAGTGAGAGAAGGACTAATGCATTGCTCTTGGTCTTCTCATCAAACGTGTTTACAATAAGAAAAATACAGAATAATGCAAGTCTGATCCTTCAAAAGTACTCTCAAAAGCAGAAGCATTTCCTGTCCCTCCGTGTTTTCATACCGAGCCACGTGAGACTTGTCCCCAAGTCATTTTAATACTTATATAATCATTATCAGCTTCTTCTAAGTATGTCAAGGTTACACAGAAACTCATTTTTAAACAGGAAAATGTATAAAAATAAACAATTTGGCCAAAAAAAACACCATTGCACAGTTGTTTTGAAAGCACTCGTCCTCCAAAATTCAAAGACACAAATACAATAAACTCTGTAATGAGCAAGTTTTCTCTGGAAATATTCTTCAGGGACTGTAATCACACACGGGATGATAGCTATGTTTGTTTCTCATGGTGAATTAAAATAATTGTTTCTTGGACCTTGAGTTATTTTATAGGTACTTTGAAACAAGTATAGCTGGAACTCTGATTAAGATCAAATCAGTTTTACTTTCTTTGCGAATAACACTTGCAGGCAGTGAAATGGAGCTTCGGGAGAATTCAGCGTTAAGTGGAGGTTTGTGTGCCACCGAAGCTGGACCATCTCATAACGAGGAAGCCACTGTCTCTACTGCAGCCAATCAGCAGGAAGTAATTCTGTCTACATGCTGCTCTCTGTCTGTGTCTCTCTCTCTCTCTCTGTGTGTGTGTGTGTGAGCATATGTCCATCCCCTATGTGGTAACAATGGATCTATTTAGGTGATCTGTCACAAGAGGTCACAATCTGATGAAAACTTACTACTACTACTAATAATAATAATAGTAATTATTATTATTATACCATTTTCTGTACATTAAAATATGAAACTGGTTAGCTTAGCTTAGCATAACGAAGCCACTGTCTCTGCTAGTCTAAAGCTCTATACAAAGGTAACACAATCTGCCTACCAGCACCTCTAGAGCTCATTAATTGATAGGTTTTATCTCATTTGTGTAATAAGTAAACAAACCGAAGTGAAAAAACAACATATTGTGATAAGATTATTGACTGGGCGTCGTAACTTCCTCTAGTCCTGAGATGTCCCTGTGAGGCTGTCAGCAGAGGCTCTTGGAATTAATTTGTTTACTTACAAAATGTCACATACACAGTCATTAAGGTAATAAGTTTAAATAAAAAAGAAAAAACACCAGTAAACACGCAAATACAATAGAAAATGCTCTGGTGATTTCCATGCTCTTGATTTTCCATCTGTCTTATTAAAATGTGAATATAATACATCTTTGTAACAGCTTACTGCAGTGTTTGTTACAAAGCCTTGAAATACAAGTTGGCTCATGTACCAGAGGTCCAAAGAGACGCCATCAATCAGGGAGCAGGATGCAGGTGCAAGTGTCTCACACCACACCTGCCACAGCTGGCCATCAGTATTACACAGGAGGGATTATACAGTTGTCTATATTTTCTCTCTGTATATATATTTTCTATTGTCTGATCTATAGATGACGACATGCTGCATTTCAGAAATATTATCTGACTGTTTAAAAGTTCACATTTTGCTCTGATAAGATATTCCTTTTCTTTTTAGTGTCACAGAGTAACTGCAAAGCACTTCCTGCATGTGCGCGTGCAGCTTGGACACAACTTCCGTTTCAATATTTCCATCTGCTGCATTTACAGTCGCTCTAATAACACGGTCTCAGCAACCCAGTGCTGAGGCTTAGAAATGACGCAGATATCCTGCATCACAGAGTTGGCACTGAAGAACAATAACAAGGCCATTGTCCTTCGGTGCAGACTGCCTGGCTTTTTACGCCGTTGTCACTTAAATACCTAATATGTATGTATCACCCACCAACCACAAGCCATTATCCTCTCAGGTTTAATATTGATATTTCTCCATGCCTAAGTGAACAGAAAACCACATGAAAAGGGGACAGCGTCAAAATCGCCCCAACTGAACCCACAATCAAAATCCTTTTTCATTCTATTATACTGTGGCAATGCAGGGCAACTAACAGAATGAAGAGAGCTGTGTGAACTCCCGATGACCCCTGCATGCTGTGTGGTTCAAGAGGATACTGCATTAACGCGTATTCATCACACGGATAATTGCAAGGCCCCCTCTTTCGCTCATGACAAGCCAATGTGACCACAATGCCACCGGCTCTTAATTGGTATTCTTCGAGCCATTCATATTCCAATATTCATGGTGCCCCTTTCCATTTCCTGTTTAATAAAAGCAACTGTTAATTCATAGTGTCATAACACAATGAAGAAGACATTTAGAGCAGCTATTTTCTGGATTACCTAAGGTGAAAGAGCATCATACGTAGTTAATGCATACTTAAAAAGACAAGCGAAATTGCTGGTAAGTGGAGTGTGATGGCAGTCTGATGAGCTGTACTAGATAAAGATGAAGGAAGAACAGATCCTCACATATTTAGTCTAGCACGAGGGACTAAGTTTGGCCTAGGGATTACCTTCACTGGGTAAACAAAACACTTGTGATTAATAGAAGGACATGGGAAGGAACAGAACACGCCTGCCTTACTCCTTTAGTGTACAGCTACTCAAAGACATGGGCAATACTCTGTCTTACCTTCTGAACATTTAAATAACTGACTGTGCATTTTTACATATTTCTTTGTAAAATCAAGGTAATGACACACTATGAAACATCATTTCAAGGTACATATTCCCAATCTGTTCTTGTAAGTGGCACTTAATAATTCAACTTCCAGTGGAGAGAAACTCTGTGATATGAACAACAATACTGCAAAGTGAAAGCATAAGTCGAGGGGCAGAAGAAGCAGAAACACTCTCTCTAATCATCTTTGAAGTTGGAAGGGTGAACATGTTCACTAGCAGTTGCTTATTTACGCATCCATGCAACAGTAGCAATCATGTGGAGCCCTGTTTGTGTCCACCTGAAGAATCTGAGTCCGACATTCACTCTCATTTTAGCTCTGCTTTTGCTCTGCATGGACTCTCTGAGAAATGTCTGCCTCCCCAGCTTCTAGATTCTCCACTGATGACCTGCTAGTCGCTAACCTTCCATCTGTCTGCTGGCTGGTGGATGCTGTGCAGGTAGTGTACAGTAGGCTTTTAGAGCTTATTCACTAACAACAGCTGGCTGCTGTGGCTGAAAACACCACTGAGAACGAGAAGAACAGTAAATCTGTGGGCTGTAAAGCCAAAATAATGCACTGATAGATGCTAAAACACTCCACAGAGTAGAGGAGAACTACAAAGTACAATGACTCTCTGTGGGTTCATTAGTATGAGCAACTGGTATCACATACAAGTGATCTATTGTTAATATAGATAATAATATAGATAATAAAATATATATGTAATTAAATGTTTATTATAGCAGCTTTAAAGATTTAGTCCTAGATAAGTTCATATGGGTGAGCACAATATTGGAAATATTATTAAGTTACTTGAGTTCTCAGCCAGATACTTAACTGCTGTAGGATATTTTGGCAAGATGGCTCGTTTTCTGTAATAATTGTCTTATAAAGCCAAAACCAAAAGCAGAGGTCATCAGCAGGTGGCAGACTGAAAATTTTGAACTGAGCAGGAAGCTAAAGATAACCAGGAGATGGTCAACAACTAGCTGACCTCTCTGATATCCCCTTATCACTGATGTGAACCCAGTGCTAGTCCTGACTCTTCACAGAGGCGCTGCTGAACTGAGGGAGAGCAGGCGCCGTCACGCTGAAGCCAGCGGTTTCCTTTCCGCCTGACTTTCTGCTATTGCATATTTAGTTTGTGTTGTACATTTAATTGGTGCAGTGTTCCAAACTCTCGGAGAACTCAAACTTTCAACAACACTGAAAAATTAATCGACTTGCAAAGCTGCAGCCCTTGAGACAGTTTGTTTATTGTCAAAAATATCTGCAAACTCAGGAGCATGCAACTTTTACCAACTTGCATCTTCCACACTTTATCACTAAAAATAAGAATTTTTAAATTGTTGAAATTCCAGATTCAGATCATCCTTAAACAAAATAGTTACATCATGTTTTGACAATTATCCATAGCGATGTCCCAATCATATATTCCACCCCTTGATGCAATTTATGATCAATTCATGTTGAGTGATGCTGAGTCCCGGTCCAATATTTCACAGTGCACAGTTAGCCTAGAGTAGGCCTGAATTGAAATTAGTCCAAAAGTAGATAAGATAAGCTTGACAGTTGTGCATTAAGAAATGGTTGGAGCCGGGAAGAAGAGCTGTTGCCAAAACTGTCATTTCATTCGCTGGCTGACTGGGAGCTCAAAGCTCCCATTGCACAGCCACAGCTCCATTCATGTTTTCAGAGATTGGGAGAACAATTTAAACTGGAATATATATCCCTGCACCAGAAACACTGGCTGTGACAGTCCTGCTTCACAGTGAGTCACATGGGCGTGCGGAAACAGCTGGTCCAACACGGAGATGGACTCATGAGACATTTTCTTTCACGACCTCGGTTGTTTATGGTTTAAGCACATCCAGTAAACACTTCTTTCTTTTGTTTGACTCATGCATGACTAACGCTAGTACATCTAATGTCTGGAGTACATTCTTGCATGTTATGCATCAACATTATTGAAGGAAAATGTATTAAAAACTGGATTTTCTATTCTTAATGGCTGCCAGGGTCAAAGGAGGCTTAGTAGTTTTTCAGTTATGTAAAAGGTGACCTTGTACCTGACACAAGTTCCTCCGTTACGACAGGGAAGGTGTTGGCAGACAGGTGGGTCACAGTTCTTGATGTTTCTCCCTCTCACTGCCTCACCCACCAGGTAAATCTCCTTTGAGTTGACCTGAAGTTCCCTGATACAGCCAATGAATCTCCTCGCTCCCTTTGTGCTCCCGTCATGCATCTCCCAGTGGGACGAAACATCCCCGAGAAATATGGGTCCAAATGTTCCCTGCAAAAAAAAAAGAAAGAAAATAAATAAATAAAAAAAAAAGGGGAAAACCATGATCAGTGTGATTGTTTAGTAAATCACACTAAATCAATATATGTCAAGTACGAGCTTTGTAGCCAAAAACAGACTCTACCAGTGTGAGTGTGTGTGTGTGTGTGTGTGTGTGTGAGAGAATATATTAACATTATTATTACATTAACAGGACCTTACTATATATTAAGATCGACAAGAAAGATTAACACTAGCTACTGTTACTCTCCAGTTTAACATGACCCAGACAAGAAACTGGAGTTACAATCTTTCCTTTTCTCAGTCCTAATGTCATCATATGATAATGCACATTCTGGTACAAAGAGAGAGACGTGCAATATCTGAAAAATACTGCAAGCTTTCTTTGATGTGCAAGGTAATTGGGTAGAATTAATGTAGATAAATTCTGCGAACTTGCAGCTTATCGTACCATAACGGTCAATTTAACAAGTAAGGCATAATTGTGTCTGCTACCAAAGTGGAGCTGCATAAAAAAATGAAGCACACAACTGTCTCACATTAGCACTAAATTACATATATTTCATTCACAGCAGTGACCTCCGAATTCTGAATCCTACTTTGTGTTTGGAGGGTTTACATAACACTTTCATACTCACACCGTGCACAATGATTCATTTATGAAAGACAAACCAACGTTTATCACGGCTTCATTACACGTTCTTTCAAATTATGTAACATCATGGTGACGGTGGATTTCAAAATAAAACTCCTCTGAGTCTATGTCGTTTCATGCATGAATAGTTATACAGTTTGTTTCTCCTCTCAATACAACATTTTTCATCCTTACAGCAAAAAACAGCAAAACAATACAACCCCCACCCTCTTTATTTTGACAGTTACCAACCGCTGTGGAGGGTGGGTACTGACTGTGCTGTGCCTGTTAACACAGATAATTGTATTTTATCACATCTGGTCACGGCAGATGTGAGCAGCCGGTTTTCATATAGAGGGTCATTACATGTAATGCCTTTCTTTAACAATGCATTTAAAAGGTTGAAGTTATGTATCTGACAGACACAACTGTGTTGTTATGGGAGACTGTGCGTCCAAAATAATAAATGCTGTATGTGGGTTGTGATGGGCCACTTGGAAACATGATTCTTTTAGGTAAAATCTTGTCTAAAGTATGCTGATGATATCCAACTTCATATGGAAAACAATACAGGACAAAATCCTTCATAAAGAATACAGAAACTCTGTTTTTTTATGACACTTTGAACACAACAATTCACACTCACTCGTTTGGAAATAACCAGAATTTATATGGCCTTGTCCCTCAAATGCAACAACCATCATGACTCCATGCTGGTGCTTGAGGAAAGGTGTTGGACAGCTGCAGTGGAGGTGTTCAGTGGAGTGACAGTGAGGTGTTAGATCACATACACAACCATTTGGGATGCTGGCTTAATGCAAGCTTTGACTGACATATCTGCCCCACATTTGAAAGCCTGTGAAAAGGCATGCAGGACAGGGTTCATAGGAACATGTGTTTAATGTCATTGCAAGGTTAGGAGCTCTAAAACCATCTTTAACAAAGCTGAAGATTCAAATAAAACGCGCTGTTGAGGCTGGATACCTTTACTATGAGCTAAACTGTATTTTACGTGACGCGACCAGCTGAGCCACTGGAGCTGCATGATGACGATGGGCTGATATGGAACGACTTTACGGGGCCCTCAAGTGTGTTTACCATGTTTATGAGGGGGGGCAGTTTGATATGATTTTCACGACTGATGCAAGTGGACTCACAGAGCGAGTTCACGAGTGCCATATGCTGATTCTTGAGTTCTATTTAAAGGCAGCACCAGTCAGTATGGCCTCCATCTCATTATTATGTTTCTAGATACTGTTCTTATGTACATGGGGGCCTGCTTAGATGACCAACTTGAAAAACATAGAATCTCCAGGCAAATACCACTGAAAGCTTGCTTTATGAACGTGACCTCAATTAAAAATGTAGCAGTGAGACTTTCAAAGCAACATATGATCAGTATGTTCAGAATATTGAAATAAAGCATCTCTGCTGTATGTTGCTGTTGCTTAGAGCCTAAACTGCCAAAGTTGACAGCAGCTGTGACTTGTTTAAGCATATTCGCAGTCCAGTGTTTCTATCACTTATAGTTTGACAAACACCAAATTTATTTTGGTAATGTCTGTGAGAACTGCTGCACTGGCACCTGCTAAACTGCCTGATGACCCTCAGCAGTGTAGAGTGGAAACTGCTCACTTCATATTCTCTCTAAGGCAATGTGGTGAGTGTTGGTTTGAACCCTTCTCAAGCTCCTCTGCGGGTTCACAATGTCAAGTCATATCAGTTTTATCCATGAAGCCTAAAATCAAAAATTTGCCTCAAAGGGTTTTACAAATTGTACTTCAGAGGACACCCTTTTCCCTAAGACCCCTGACAACCAAAGACCACTGGCTTGAATGTGAACTGCACACAGTAGCCTGCTAGTAGCTTCTTTTATTGCTTTATTTCAACATGTGTGAGGTTCTTGCTTTTCCTACTGTAAATAATTGTAATTAATTAGCTCAAAGCACAGCTGTTGCACGCCAGCAAATACAATTCTTTGTCTAATTTGTGTAGAAATCTCATTTTCTTTAATGTGACTGGTGTTCAGTGCTAACCCCCATTCATTAACTATATCTTTAAATCACGATAGGCTACATTAGTCTTCTATAAAGGCTGGCAAAGTGTAACTGGCAACCAACTTGCAATATAACTGTGGCAAAGATACTTGTGTAATGAATGTATTATCAAGGAACAAGAGAAGAAAAAACATCTTGGCATCTCAAATTAGAAGACCATAAATCACACTGAGGGAGGGGGAGGCATGTTGAGCCTGTGGGAAGGTTGGAGCCCCTCTCTGCATCTTTGAAAGTGAAAAACAAAATTATTAATTTAATAACAAATATAGGTGTTGTTAATCAAATTAATGAGCCAGAGTGAAAAGACCAGCCTGTGATTCACAAGTGAAGCTAGCTTAGTGATACTTACATGCTTGCCATTAAGGACATTATTTGCCAAGTCTGATCATCTTGCCAAATGATGTAACAGGTGTGCATGCTTTTAATGGGAGCTCCTGCTCCTCATTCATGAGGCAACTGCTGTTATTTAAAAACGGTGTGCTAGGCTAACTTTAAAAGCATATGGCTAATCTGCTCATGATGCTGCTGTCATTAGTTCTATGAGTGATTAAAGGCAAACTCTATAAATTAGCAGTACATCTGCAGGCAGCAGCTAGGTGCTTTTAGCTCTTATAAACCAACAGATCAGTTGACAGCATCAGTATCCTTTAAAATTCTGTGATCCTAGTGCTGATTTAACACTGATACAGTATCAGTACCAGTACCAATACCAAAACAATGTCTTTTTTCACTGCCACAAAGAACATATTCAAATATTATTCAATAAAAAAAATCTGAATATGTATATTGAACAAATGTCCAATATTAAATGCTGTCTAAACACAAGCAGTTTAAAATAGGCGACCAGAAACCGTCTCATCAAGTCAGTTTATTGGATTCTAAATGCTGCTAAATAATGAGCCTCAGGCCACTTTGAGACTGACAAAAAAGCAGATCCGTCATCCAGTGGGGGCTGCCAAAGCTGAGGGCTCTAGAAAAATAATGCAGGGTTGTCTGGCAAAAAAGTTGAACCTGGCTCAGCTTGTGCTTGAAGGCATCATCCAGCCAGGTGCTGTGGTGGTCAATCAAATATTTGCAAGTGCGCAGTCCTAGAAGATTACTTGGTAACATGAACGCTGTCGTAAATACTGTTTTCCTCTTGATCGGCATGATGAAATCTAAAATGATTGAGGCCGTGATAACTTTCCAGAGCAGTGAAATCCTCCCTCATAATATTAAACTATTATGCATTGTTTCAGACTCACAGATCTCAAACTGCAGTTCCAACAAAGGCCCTTGTGTTTTGTTTTGGTCTGAATTCCCACTTAATTCCCACTAAAAAGAACAAAACATATTGCATGAGTAGGTTTAACCTCAAATGCATCTGATCCCAGAAAAGTTAGATAACAATATATTAAATAAGTGACAAATATATTTCATGTAGCAAGGAAAATGCTAATCCAAATACTATGATTGGTCTGCACATTGTTTCAAAATTCATTGATATTCATAAACAGAGCAGTGTATAACTGGCTGTAACAGCTGTATTTCCTTTGATTGTTGATGGAAGGTATGCATGCCAACATGTATTTACTGTTTAAATTAACATTTTAATATGTCTAAGGAAGAGATACAAAAGACACTTGTGTGGGTTAGAGATGCTCATTTAAGAAAATTGCTGTTGTGCGAAGGGTTGATTTGACTGCAGGCAGGTCAGGTTACCTCTGACACGGGGTGTGACACGTATTCCTCGAGACGCTGAACTGTGCCATTATCTGCAGCTATTTCAATCATACATGACCCTCCTTGTTTGCCAAAAGGCAGATTGTATCTGTGGAGAGAGAACAGAGAGAGACCAGGTCAGTTAGAACGGCTGTGATATCTGATACAATAAATCCAGCAAAGCATGAAAACATTCTGGTGGAGAGTCAGACGGAGGAGCCACAGGAGTGAAGCTACTAATGTGACCACTGACACTGTACTATAAACTGACAATGTATGACTTCTTGTACATTATACACTATTTTCTGAGAGGCTTTATGCAGTGGTCGATGGGGATGGAAGCAATGGTGCGCTTGCATCTTACGCTAACACCCAAAACCCGGGAGAGACAAGAAAAACAGAGAACGGCTTTCACAGCTAAATTTAAATAATAAATCCAGAAATAGGGTTCTGCTCAGTGCTGTGCTGATATTCTTTAAGTTGTTGTGTTCTTCAGCAGATATGAAATTCACATAATACATAATTCACATAATAAATACACTACAGATACCACTGAGATAGTGGAGACCAGTCAGAACAAGCTGAATGTACATGATCAAGCCTAAATGCATGATTATTTCAATTCATATAAACAACAACAATAATAATTAGAATAATAAAAAGCAAACAAATCAGCCCGCAAAAACATTATCATGACTGTAAGTGCTCATTATGTCATTCAGGATTAATTTATGATAAAAATGAGGGCACAAACTAGATATACATTATAAACCTAATGAGTAGGAAGACAATTTTATCATTTGACCCTCTGAGTCTCTCTGGGGAAATACACGATTGTACAAGTCATTAATGTTGCAGCCATAATGTTAAGTAGCTGGTCTACTTGTGTCATATTCCAGCTTTGGCAAAGTCAAGTGATTCCCTCTCTCCAATTCATCATTGGTTTCATACCGGCAATATACAATCACAGCCTCTTTACGGGGCTGCACATTATGCAAAGGGTCCGTGCAGCGCACATAAACGCGTCTCTGTTACAGAATAATCTACATGATGCACTTTTTTTTTTTTGGTGTCCCCATCGATTTACTCATTGTTTGCCTTTGAACATGTAATACAAGTCATGCATCTCTTATCTGCAAAATCTGATTCTGCAAAATGTATTCATCCATTCTTTGCGATGTGGAAAAAACACCCTCAATGTCTGCTTTAATGGCCAGATGGAAACAATCAGGGCAATCGCCCTCCTGCTAATTTGAAACAGCCTTCCAGGACACTTCCCTGAGGCAGTCACACGCATACAACTTCAGATAGGACTAATTACAGGTATGTAAATCATTTGAGCTGGTTTATACACACACACTGAAAAATGAAGGGATATTTAAGTCTGCAAACGTGAAATGCAACCTAACGTCCAGAGATGGTGTGTTTTATTGAGGTCAATCTCCCCTTCTCAGCAAGTGATTTCTTAAAACTACTTTGCTGTTTATTTTCAAGTCACAAAAACGTGTGTTGGTGAGCTATGAAACATTGCAATATTGTTACAAATCTCCCACTTGCAGAGGATATGTGAAAAACATTTTGGTGCTTACTACAGTAGCTTTTTACTTGGCCTGCTAATGCTGCAACGACTGTCCCTTTGAGACACAGAGAGCATGCTCACTAAGCAAACAGGATGATGTTACTTGATGAGCTCTCATGAGCACATTGAATGCTCCACCGGGCTAATTTACATTGGTCTTGCTCTAAGGCAAAAATGACTATTTATAAAGATGACTATGAGTACTTTACTTGGTCTAGTAGATAGATAGCTAGGAATATGGCCCACAGCCCATCATCATCACCACCGCACACACAGACATACAAACAGAAAACCACAATGGATTACGTTACACAAACAAACATATGAGTGAATCAGAAGAGAAAAGAGGCTGGGGTTTGTCTTATGCAGAGATGAAGCACTGTGTAATTTCTTATTGGGCTCCCAGTGCACCATTCAGTGCTGGGTCTCACAGGACCAGCAACAGCAAATTCCCAACTTGAGGTAAACAAATACAAACGTATGAATATTTCATTTTCGCCAAACACACAAAACCACAATATGGCTGTGATCATTTCTATTTACTCCATCATCATTTATGCATTTCTTCATCTGGCTAATGCGCTAATCATAAAAGATTTGTCATCTCTAACATCCTCATTTAGATTGTGTCTCATGTGCAACTAATTCAGTGCAACTGCATCACTGCAGCTTTCCTGAGGATCACCACTGAAATATTACCTGCAAGATTCAGGCTACCTTTACAAAAAGGTATTTGTTAAACCTGATGCTCTGGGGTTTGTCTTTACAATCCTACTTGAGCGTCCTCCGTCACAGTCCCCTGCAGAAAATTAATAATGAGGGAGGATCATCATTAAAATATTACTATTGCATAAAACATCTGAAAGTATTGGCAACAGATGGCAGTAAAACATCATGCACTGCACTGGTGCCCTTGCAACAGTTTTCACTGGCTGACAGGCAAGATGTATTTTTTATTTTTTTTAGATGACTTATTTACTTAATCATATTTCAGATTCTGACAAAAAGCAAATGATAATGTGGAAAACGTTAGTGGCAAATGCATAATTTGCAAGTCATTTAGTGATTTAGAGTCAAGAGTCTGCAATAAGAAGCGGCGCTCAGTATTGTTTCATACCTGTGAGCAGACACAATGTAAATGGGTCACACATATTACATCCTATATAAGGAACACAAGTACCACCTGTTA
This sequence comes from Chelmon rostratus, assembly GCF_017976325.1. NCBI lineage: Eukaryota > Metazoa > Chordata > Actinopteri > Chaetodontiformes > Chaetodontidae > Chelmon > Chelmon rostratus. The sequence goes on along the minus strand of NC_055668.1, from coordinate 11,721,768 downwards.
CTTTGATTTTCTTTTAAGCACAATAGGCGGCAGATTTATACATCGGATGTGACTGACGCGAGAGAAAATAAAGCCCCATATGTTTAATAATCATGTATTACTGTGCAAAATCATATTACACCACAGCACCTACTGCACAAGATGTCAGGAGGGATGTTTGTTGGTTTTTCTTTAAGTGCAACAAGCCCTGCATCAGACCATAATCTACACCTACACTGACTGTAATGCCTGCTCTGGCTCTGGTGCAGTGACTTCCTCACACGCAGCACTGCAGCATTTGCTGCATAATTTGTGCTGTGACTGGCAAGCCTCAATTAATTTGGGTAGCCTGTGTTCTATCATTATATCTCCAGCAATACAATTAGACAGCACACAGCAAGCTTCTTGGCATTGTGGGGCTTCACAAAGGAAATTCCCAGTGAGCAGGCAGAGCTGCTGGTTGCTTCTTCAATTAATCTTTTATGGGTGCTTGTCAATACAATGCTGAGTACTGTGTGATTGATAAACATAAGCTACCTCAGATTTGGCATTGTGTTCAGAGGATGTGGATTTAAAAACAACACGCGCAATGTTGAGACCTCACTTTTCATCCAGTTGCACATATGGCATGGCACATCCCCAAAATAAATGTTGTTTCCCCATTACTCTTCCAGCGAAGCAAACCCAGTGGGGAAAGTGCGGTGAAGTAAGGATGGGTTCTGTCCAATGTTAGCTCAGAGAAGTAATCAATGGCTGCTTACTAATTACTTTCCAAAGTGCAAAGGGATTACTTCACCCATTACTCAGATAAACACTAATTACAGGAGCAATTATTTTACTTTTGAGTTACCTACAAAACACATACCCACGTGTACCAAAATGCAGAGATCGATGGACGCTAAATAGCCCTCTTAGTTCTTTATTAGCGAGTATGTTACTGAGCGAGTTGACAGAGGTGAACAGCTGTTTCGGACTTGAACTCAGAACACTTTCTTTGAGTTTCTTAGATTTCTGTGATGCCATTTCAGAGAACTCAGACTCACGCATTTTGTTCAGAAGTTTGCGACTGTTTTGAAATTCTTTTCAGCGTTTCTTCTCACGGCACTCATCTATTTTCTTCCTCTTACAGCAGCTGTTGCTAGGCAACATTTCACATGCATATTTTTTTCAAAATAATATTCAATGGTTGGTGAACAGACTATCAAATACAAGTTTTAAAAGAGTCACAACATAACTGCTAGAATTCAAGGGTCACAGGGCTTTTCTGTCAGGGCTCCAGCCCTTTGGAATAGTTCACCTGAGGACGTTAGACTAGAAAATTCACTGCCCTCTTTTGAAATGTCTCTCAAGACTGACTTTTATCATTCGGCTGTTTCTTAATTATTCTATCTGTTGCTTATCTGATCTGTAATTTTAAATTATTTTTATTCATTATTTTATCTTTAGATTGTTCTCCTGCGTTCTTTCATTTACTGTTTGTGAAGCACTTTGTAAAGCGCTCTATGAATCGAGTTATTAGTCTTATTATAATAACTGTTAGAATCCCACATGCAAGTACAAGCAGTTTCACTAGTTCAACAGCTGATCACTAAAATTTAAACATTAACGTCCTCCATTATATTGGAATGAAAAGTCACAGTGACAGCGACATATTACTTATTTATACAAGCATTACCCACAACACAGTGGATTCACTGTTATACAGCAGTCCTGTACTGTGTGTGGACCTTTAAAGGAAGAACACCTTGCCTCAGTGGATGTGAGACTTAAGGCAGGGAAGGCTGGATGACTCAGGAATGTATAACCTTTCTGGCATGCCTCTCTTCAGAGGACGAAAAATGTTCATGCTCCCACCCAAGTGTAAACCCTCTGTGAGGTCACCCATTGGCTGTACTCGAGTTTGGCATTACAGCCATTACAATCTTGTTTTTTTTTTTTTTTTTTTTGAGGCAGAAGTGGCCTTATTTGGATATGAGGGTGGAGCTGGAGAGGATTGCTACACCTCTATCCTGATTGGATCTCACTGAGTACTCGAAGACACGCTGTGGTAGCGACTTGACAATCACAAGGTAGCCACGCCCTAATGCACTAATGCACGACTTGAAAGTAGTGATTGAGACCACAAACTCATTCGGAAACTGTTTATCGAGGTAACAAATCAAGTAAGGAGTAGGGTCATTTTCTCAAAAGCTTACATGCAATCAGACTTCTTTTTGCAGCCAGTGGAGATGCCTCCCATTGGCCATTAGAAAGAATTCAGGTCTGAGGCACTTGGCTTCACTTTTCAGACCATTTTATCAAGCAATAACAATAATTGGGGAAGCCACAAATAAAAAAGGATCCTACTTGAATTTTAGTGTAATAGTAGGTCAGCATCAGAAGACTCTGGTTTGTTTATTTTCACTACAAAGATCATATTCAATCAACTTTGTTTTACTCCATATTTTTCCACTGTTCATCCACACCGCCCCCAGCAGTAGCTGTTTGCCTGCCCCCAGTTTGAGAACCTCTGTTTTCAGGAGACAGATTCCATTGCTGAAGCTGAAAGCCAGGACGGATAGGACATTTGTGATGGTTCTATTGTGGAACACAGAATTTCTACCTAAGACGACAGTAATTGTGCCTTATAAGGTATTTTACAAAGACACAAGATGTGGGCTGGCTTAAAAGCGACACTCCACCAATTTTACACATGAGGATCAGCTTACTTGTCACAGGGAGTTCTACTCAGCCTGTAAAAACATTTGTACAATGTCCTCTGAGACTCTGCAGGAGCTTTATAAAGTCTGAGAAAATAACGGTGATGATGTAAACGGGGTTATCTAGGATTGGGCTACAGACGTCAAATTCTCAACAGAAGGCCAGGGCTACAAAACTTCTCGGCTTCTGCGTCATCAATCATCCATTAGTCATAGGTTTGCTGAATTGATCGCTGGCTCACCCTGTCAGCGTCAATGTGTCCTTGAGCAGAGACACTGAACGCAAAGTGCTCCTGATGTACTGTATGTATGTACTGTAGTAAGTATTTTGAATCAATTTCAGAGATGTAAGTTAGACATATGAAAAGAAATGCAACAATACTCCATCCAGTCACCAAATAAGCATGCAGATAAGATGGTTGGGTCCTTTCCTTTGCATGATCAAGCATTACATTGACATTTAACAGCATCCAACAAAGAAGTTCATAAAACCATGAAAAAAATTGCAGATGTAATCGCCACATATTGATGCACGGCTCATTACGACACAAAATATCCAGTGTATTTTAAACAGAAATTGTACGACAGTCTATAAAGACATCGGCATGAACATCAAAACCCATGGAATGCTAGACCCGAAATCCTCCATCATAAGAAACGCATATTCCCACCAGTCAGAACCATACTTGAGACACTCCTCTCATTCCTTTGACTGGAGAGAAAAAAAGCAAAAGTGGCATAAATTTGAATAATCATATCTGCCAGGGACTCGGAGTTCACCTGTGACAAGAAGGGAAATGTGATGCTGCAGAAACGCTATGTGTCATCCTTGTTAATCTTTGACCGTGCGTGAATGAAAATGACTCCAAACAGTGAATGCTAAGCACAGTGGGATTCAACCAATAATGCGCACACCCTCACAAATGACCAGGAGAGTGTTTGGAGTCTGCCACTCTCAAACTTTAATCCAAGCAATATTTCCCCAAACATCCCCAAACATCCCCAAAGGAAAACTTTCCGACATCAAAAAACCAAGCCGACAACAAACGCGTCTTCCCCAAATGAAAAATGACACAGCCTCCCCGTCTGCACACTCCCCTTTGTGAAATTATAAAGCAGCACAGGGCATTTCAGTAGTGGCCTTTTGTCTTGCCGACTTCACAGCCTGTAAGGGAGTACAACAAATGGGTTGGAGATTTAATTGTAAAAAAACACACAAACAATTAAATTAAATATTTCCAGAAACAGAAAACAAATTTAAAAGTTGCTATGATGCGGAATGTTTTCAGTGTTTCACATCTACCATCAATCTGCCTGCCGGAAAACACAATACACTGTAACACCATTACATTCTACTGATTCGCCATTCATCTATTGATCCTGTGCCTGAATAAATTTAAGCCATAATATTCCAAGTTCCTCAAACCAGGCCCGCTGTTTATACTAAGACTGCAGTTTTAAATCAAATGCAAGCTCTTCTCTGCTCATTTTAAAGAAAAGTCTACCCACCATGTTTCATGTCAACGGCGGCCTGTTTGGATTGTTTCGATCGGTTTAGTGCAGTCTTGCTCAACAAAAGCTGCTCTACAAAAGGGAAATGTGATTCTTTCAATTACGTTTACTGTCGGAACAGGCTGCTAAATTCTTGATTAAATATTCACACTGTCTTTCGTGCCTTTGTTGGGGATGATTAGCGAGATCGAGTGGTGTAAGACTGTTAAGCAGCGGTCCTCTCTGGCTCCAAGAGGACTGCAAATAGGGCTGAGCCAAGAAAACCTGAAATTCCTTCTAAGCATTTAATGATGAGTTTTGGAACACGCATAGTTTTTTACTTATTGACAAATGTTACCTATAGCCATGATACGAGCAATATTCTAACTTGTTGACATAATGACGCCATGCTGTTGCGCACAGCAACGATGAGCATAGCTGAAAACAAAAGCAATACTGCTACCTGCTCCACGGTGGAGAAAAGGGGAAGTGACCACAGTAGTGTGGAAGCAGTTATGTAAGAAGTGCAAGAAGACCAAAACAACATAGGGGGAAATACAAACATATTTCTACCCCCACCAGAAGAACCTGGGTGAGAACACAGGGAGCCCCTGAGGAGAGCTTAGCAGCTATTGTGAGTTTAAAACCCAAAATATTTTTCACTATTTTGTTATATTGTCAAGAATATCGTTATCATTATATTTAGGGCTGTATCGCCCACCCCTTAGTACCTAAATGGTGTTGATATTGGAGTGGGAACAATGTGGAGCTAAAACATTTGAGCTGCAGCAACAGCTGTGTAGATCACCCACTAGAGGGCTTTTAATGCCATTTAAATAAGCCCCCCACATTGTTTAATGCCTTGTTTTGTGCTCATCATCGCAACCACTTGTGGCAACAATTATGTCATTATCAGAACTGCAGAGCATAAATGCCCAGCATGGATAAACATCAAGAAAGTGAAGTGCCTTTTTTTTTTTAATTGCATCATGGGGCATGCTTGACAGAGGTCTCACATCACTTCTTCATGTCGACAGTGTTGCATCAGTGCAAATGACAGCTATCCACGCATGTGTGTTACATGAGCAAGTCAGAGTGGTGGAAACGTGTACACGTGAAAGCAAAAGGCAAATGCTTCCTTTTTCTGATGTTCTGTGCATTATCAGTCCAGCAGTGAGAAAAAGACTGGTGGGTTAAAAATAAGAGAGTGTGAGTGGTGGAAGAAGGAAAAAAACTAGAAAAAAAAGAGGCAGATGAGTCTGTGTTACAGTGACATGAGGCAATCTGTATTATGATAGGAGCTCGGATTATTTACAATTAAATACAACCACTGGCCTGAACTGCATAGACGCCAACAGCAAGTCGAAGCAGCTGTATTCAGTGTTGCCAACTATCATCCAAGGAAAGTAGGTATTCACTGCTTAAACATGACTAGATGATGTCATGCGTTCATTTGCATATGAATACAACTGCTGAAGCGACAAAGAATAAATAGAGGCAGAGCTCGGCAGCAGGGCGTCTCTCATTTCACCCACTGGCTCACTCTGCCCCACGGTGCCTGAGCCGTAAGCTTGTGTGTGCACTACGGAGACAGAAGATCAGCTGTGCATGAGGAAGCATTGTGATCACACCTACGGTATTTGGATGAGACAAGCAAGTAGTGCATGGATAAGGTTCAACATTTGGTACCAAATCTGTTGCCAAATGCTCATGAGTCAACTGTTTTTCCCTGATAATCCAAGAGAGCAGCCACATTTGCTGCTTGTGGCTTTTAAGGACTAATTGCACCTGGGGAGGTATCTAAAATAAGTAGCTAAACCTAGTGACAAGTGTTGGAAGTTGGCAGAAATAATTGCTTTTGATTATTATGTAAATATTATATAACTGAGTTACTACTGTCTGACTCCAGCTGAGTTACTGCAATGTGTTACTGAGGCTCAACAATAAAGCATCTGCATACTGGGTTATTTCTTTTTTTATGTTTTGTATTATGTTAAGATGAATTTTCGTGTCATGCATTTTTTTTTTCCTTTGCACAAATGCACATGCTCATCATTTTTGTCACTAGTATCAGCTTTGATATGGGCACAACTTTTATTTAGAGCTTTGACAAGCACAATGTAAAATTATTCCCACCGAGGGCAGAACTCAATGCAAGAATTAACTTAATATTCCACTTAAGCTTTGAAAGCAATCTCCTGACTCACTTCAGACTTAACCTAACAGGGTAACAATGGTACAAAAATGCGGTAACAAATATTGTAGATAAAATATAATCCCTGATCAAATATTTTGTTATGCATTTTGTTATTGTTAAATCTAAGCTTTTTCATGGGAATCAGGCTTTTTAAAACGGTACAGTATATGACTATAACTGAACTGCTAAATGTAAGTTAAAGTCACTTGAATGCTGCAACGTGAAGTGAAGTGAAGTGAGCAACTTAAACGTTAATAATCTGGACAGATATGGAGTGTCATGGATCCATGATTCTCTGATCTCTTCTTATGTGAAGTATGTGCAGTGCAGGCTATATTGGATCATAACAGATTCTGAAGTATAAGAAAATTAGTGGGCGATTCAGAAGGTGTAAGGTTTGTCTACTGTATGCAGTCAAGATTACAGGGTCTCAGGCACTTACAGGAAAACTCTCCACAACCATTTATCAAACTGGCCAATTTTCTCAGCAGACTGAATATCAAAGGTTAATTTTGCTAATCTCTATGTGAACTGTCTGAAAGTGATCTACAAGATGTCAGGGATGGGAACAGATATTCTGTCCGCTTCTGACAGCATTGAGCAAGTTGCATTCAAAATCTAATATATTACACATTAACATTTATTGTGTTTGAAAGTAATGCATTTCTTTACAATATCACTGTCTGTGTGGAGTAATGCAGTACTGATTACACTAGTTTTGTGCTACTAACTGTGCAAAAATAACTGCAAAAGTAAGACTAGTGTTACACAGTATGGTTATATTATGGTTTGTAATAATAAGGCTAAAACTGCAATAGCCTCGGCATGACCTGGTCTCTATGGCAACAATAGCTTGCCTTATGACTGTTCTTGACAGGAATTTTGCTGACAAGCCTCATCAGATCAGTTTTTCCTACTTGCTCACCTCACACAACATTTTAATCTGAGCAGCTGTCTGCACCGGCCCCGTGCAGGCTCGAGTTTCAGCTGTGTCACGGGCGTAACTGCGACCGTTTGTTTACTTTATTTATTTTTGGCAATATGTGCTTTAATGCAAAGTTGAAGCCCAACAAAAAGGCACTGAATAAATATATTTATCTACTTTTTGTAACCGAAGCGGAACAGAGTGTGCTGCACTCTGGACAGAGACAGCCACACACACACACACACACACACACACACACACACACACACACACACACACACACACACACTAGTTTTAACCATTAGTGAGGTGGTTGTTACGTGTCTTGACCACCGCTGTATTTCACTACAGTAGTTTGTTGTTGTTCCTTGTATTAGACATCATTAAAGGGCTGACATCGCAGAGAGATGCTGAATATTCAATTGATAAAGCATTACTTGATACAGCAACATAATGTGAGTGAAGTGAAGTCTGATTAGTATTGTTGTATATAATGTAGCTGCCACAATACAGAAATATATCACTAGAACATGTTGTGTTTGTGCGGTGTAACACAACCGTGTGTGTGTCAATAATAATGAAACTGAGTTTCAGGGAAAAAAAAAATTATTATGTGATTACAATTTCTGTATGTAACCCTCTGAGGGAGACAGCTGGCTGTAAGTACTCAACCAGCTAACAGTTCTCTTTGTTTATGTGGCTTTGACATTTTGACACATGTCAGGGACTGCACTGCCGCTCAGGTCCACTGAGATCCAGGGCATTAAAGTTGGGATTTGTCTGATGTAGTAAGCTTTCATTGCAATTCTGTATTACTGTAGACTCAATTCTCTGATCAGCACTGATCTGTACAGCTACTGGACAGACAAGCTTTCAGAGGACTTTATCAAAGAGACCATGACATGAAATCAGGGTGAGGAGCCCTGAGCACTGCACACAATTTCAAAGTCGTGCACATTTACAAAAAATACAGTGTTTTTTTTTCTATTTTTTTCATTCTTGTTCTTAGGCTTTTGAAAAACAGTGCGAATGAAGTTACAGTTACCATTACTATAAAATCTCAGTGGCAGTGTTGGTGAAGTTGACTTGCATGAGTTTTTTTTGGTGTTGACATCATCTGCTCTTGGTTGCTTCTTTATAGTGACAAACATTTTACATACACTTGGCACCTCTGCACCTGCATCCTGATTTATAAAAGCAAGTCTTATGGCATGTCTGCTAACATACATATATCATATTCAATGCTGATTACAATAACTGTCATTGTAAGACAGTAACAATGATTTTGGCAATTGAATATTAAGGAATAGTGAGGAATGCAGGAGAGACAAGTCATACCGGATTGTGATTGTCATCCATCTGTTGTTATTGATGTTCCGGCCTGCGTCTGCATGGAGAACCTGGCTGCCACCACACCCAAGTTTAGCAACAGGGCTTCCATCTTGAAGGAACACGTGAAGGAATTGATCCCCAAAGTTCTGTTCCTGAGCTGAAATAGTAAGAAAATGTGGTTAGTAAAGAGTCTCTCTTTCTGTATTACCAAATTCAATACATCATGTTGAGCCACAATATTCATGACATTATTTCAGGGTTAACCCTCAGAATACCGGATACAGGAAATACAAAAAAATACAAAGGTTTCAACAACAAGATGATGGTGACGTGGTTAAAAATAGAAAACAGTTTGTCATGATTATAGTGGTATGGAAAGTAACTATTATTGAGGTCAGGGTGGTGGATGGACAGATTTTTGCTTTTGACTTTAATTTGCATACACATACAATATATAATGGTGTTATATTGAACATACCAACATAAGCGAGCAGGACTCAGAGGAATCTTGACAAGCCCAGCTAGTTAAACCTGATAAATGTCAGTGTGTTGACAACAAGGCCATACTTGTGATCAATACCAAGCATATGAACACCCATGGGAGGATTCCTGCCTGCCAACAAATGCCGCTGCACAGCCAATGGGTATGCCTTTGTTTAGACAGGAGTTTTCCAGGAATCTAGTGCAAATTGTTGTGTTCTGCACATAACATGCCGATAAACACACAGAGCACAACAAGTGCAGTGTTTCTTCTCTCTAAGAATAATTCATTACAATGAACTTCCCCAGACCTGATAAACTCTAAATGCTCCAAGGCTCAAAGAACAGGCTCTCTCTGCATGCAGTACTACTGTATACTTTTCTACAAGCATTCAGCTAAGATGGACCAAGTGGCACACAAGTCAGTTACTCTTAGCCAAGTGAAAAGTAACAAGATAACGAAAGAAGACAACAGCCAGGGCACAATCCACCCAAAGGGCTTGAAGGGCTCATTTGAAAAGTTCTGGAGAATCACAATTCATAGTCAGGGGAAAAAAAAACTTTCCACTGGATATTTTTATGAAATGATTGAGGAAAGAGTGGAGAGAGGACTGATTAAAGATCAATCCCTACTAAAATCCCTTGAGAAAAGAAGTTTCAGAGCCTGCTCTATTAGAACCTGCATGACAGTTAACACAGGGCTTCTCTTTCGTCACACCACCTGAGAAACTGGACCTCAGTGTCAGTCAGTCCTTGATGCACCAACATGGTCCTCTCAGGATCCCAGCTACAAGAAGCTTTCTCCGTCTGGGCCTCAAATATTAAGCACTGCCCACTTGAACAGCGGTTCACAGCACAATGTACCAGAACTGCAGCAATATGAGCTGAATCATCCCTGCATACCACAGTGCCATCATGCTGTCTAGGTCTACTATTATAACCATCAGCTGTGTTAGACTCTCCAGGAAAGGAAAGGTTTTTATGTCTGTGGCATTTATGCAAATATCTCCAAGTGTGGACTGTCATGGGCCAGCAGAAGGCGGTGGGTTTTCTGCCTCGAGAGGGAAAGATCCACTCCTGTCCACCTGTGCCAGCAGGGTTATGTGGTTAAGTCTTATCTGCTGATCTTGTCATTAAAGTTTGCTGATCCTCTGCATAGAAGTTCCTTTCACTGAGGATTACTGGTCGGCCAGTTCCCACCTGCTGACAAGGGGAATGATCACCAGATTCTGTTTGTGATGTGCATCTTATTTGCACTTTGTCTATTCTATGGCGAAGAAGAGTCTCTGGGTAAACAGCTTCACCATGTGAAAATCAGTGCGGTGGGTCCTGCTTTTCTCCATGATCCAAATCAGCGTGCTGATGAAGGCAAGAAACTGTTTCTGTTTCTGTTTACAGCTAATATAAGTTGTGAGACAGGACGTCATTAGTAGATATGCCACTTCCCAGACTCCAGTACATTATATCACAATGGGAGTTTCTGCTGGGCTTGCACAGTCTTTTGCAAGTGAGGCAGTGTGGTGGGGGAGTGACAGACAGCGGCAGCATTAATCCTCCCACACAGGCTACTAGGGTCTTCAGGAAGGAGGTGGTGCATGCCAGTCCCATACAGCTGAAGACATGAGCAGAGGGCAGGTAACATAACAATGCAGCTCTGTGAAGTAGACAGAGATAGAGAGACCCTGCCACTCTCTTGCCACTGTCAGTGAAGACATGGTTGCAGGGCAGTAGACAGAACATGACTACTTGCCTGTTAGAGAGACCTAAAATGTTTCAGTGTTTTCAACGAGGCATAATTCAGCTGAACTAGAGAGACTGACAGGGAACCAAAAACCCAGAGGGAGCTACTGAGTAGGAGCAACACAAGCAGGGTTGACCCCTTGGATTTCACAATGGCAATGATAATTGAGCCTGGACTCTTCGGGGAGGGGAAGGCTGGTGTAGCTCACTAGGCTATGGACATGGACAGAGGTGTGTGGGCTGCAGAGACAGATGTGTGCGCCGTCTCTCATGAAGTAACGGCACGGGTGGAGGATTTGGACACCAGAGGAGGAAAATGGAACAAAAGCTGAGATTGTTGTTTCAAAGCTGCATGGCAACTGATATGAAAGCTCTGAACAATTCCTCCAGGGTAAGAAGGGCAACCAGGAAATCCCCATCTCTTTGTCAGAAAGAGGCTCTGCTTAGTTTAATATACTGCAGTGTGATAATGCATTTTCTAAGAAGACTTGGAGGTCTTCCCTGTCATAAGACTCAACAGGGATGCACTTAACAGTGCTATATTACTAACCACTGTTGCCAAATGGACCACAGGAGGAATATCTTGTTAAGACAATCCACCGTTTCCTCATCCTTGTTCTGTGGAAGACTCTTACTCCATGACAAAATAGCAGCATTAGGGACAAAGAAGGCAGCCAAAGCCTTATTTTTTTTTTAAAATGTTATTCTTATTTGCCTGCAGCATTTAGTAAATTTACATCTTACTTTAAGCGACAGATTTAGTCATTTTCTGTTTCTAAAGGTGGACTTAGTATGCGAGGTTCCCCAGGGATCAATTCTGGGTCTCCTGCTCTTCATTTGGACCATGCTGCCAGAAGGCATATCGTCCACAGACATGTTTGTTATTATGGCTATTATGGCTGTTTTAACAAGGACGAGAGTGTTTGATCACATCTGTCCAGCCATAAGATCCATGCATTTGCTTCCTTCTAATTTTAGAAATTAGTAAAAAATGTAACCTTACGTCAACGAAACTCTGTGCAGTACATCACTGACATGCATGTCATTATAAAGCTATCAGGGCTCTATGGTTATCTGGTAAAGGCCCCTGAGTTTTCCCAAGGGTTAAAGCAAAAGATGACAAAGCTGCTCCTAATTTTCATGCTTCTAGCTGCTAAAATGGTTTAAAATCACACAAAAAAGTTTCCCTTTCCTATGCATCGATTAGCCTTGTTTTTATGTTTGCCGTCTCTGTTTGCAGTTTGTTTTTAATTTTATTTGTTAGCATACTACATTTGCATGTTTGTATATTTCTAAAGTTCTTTTCTCTTTTGTAAAGCAAATTTCTCTTCCCTTAGAATCAACTGTATCTGCATGATCTAATGCAATCCAGCACACAACCCTTCCATAAACTCTGCCTTCATGAAGTTTAGAGTGTTCACTGTTTGTTGGAAATATGCAAATACTCAAATATACGTTTATCACTTAGGTCACAGTCAAAGGTTGGTGTTGTACTGGACTACATAAAACTGAGAGGCGTTTTAATTTTTTGTCCTCCCCGTTAGATACATGAGAGGGTCACCTCATAATTCAATATTCAGTGCAACACCATCACTTCATCACATCAATTATGCTCCAAAACAATCAACAAAACCCGTATATTATAGGTACATAGTAGAACCCTTCTACAGGATTGCATCAGACTGTACAGGTGTACTTATTAAGGTGGACACAGAGTAAAAATCAGGTTTGCTCGTTCAAATGTGCTCATGCACTCTTTGTGGCAATCTACCTCTTTGGATTCATCTACCTATGTATTTTTCTACAAGGTAAACAGTAATATGTCATATTTTAACCTTGTATTTGGCTTATAAATGTGTCTGTGCTTTGTGATGTAAAAGGGGGGGCTAGTGAAAATCTCTCATGTTCTTTTCTTGCAAGCAAATTTTTAGTTTGTGGCATGAAATGAGGACATTTAATGATTTCTGCTTATTCACAGACAGATGGCTTCATATCCCATCCTTGACTTCCCTGTCTCAAACAATTATTTTTGACAGAATCATTTTCTGTTTGTGGTGTGGCTTAAAGAGGTCTTTTTTCTGTCTTTCTTTGAAAGAAAACACTTTTCAGATGATGGAGACATGCATCAAACACTGTGTTATTCTGCATAAATGTGACTGTCAGAGACGGTTTTCAGCAGCAGTAAGAGGAGGCTGAGAGAATACACAACTAGAAATGTGACTTGAGGTAGCAAACAAGCAAAGAGGCAATGCTTAATATTTTCATTTCATGCTTACTTTCATTAGGATTGTGACTTTCTAGCAAAGGTCTGTCCAAGGTAGTTGTAATGCTGAAAAATGACGTCGCATTGAATAGTGGGAGAGATTGAAAGGTGCATGTCTGAGGTTTTTCTTTTTGACTCCTGTGATCCCACAATGGCCAACAAATACCAGAAATTCTTCACTTATTGCATTAATGTCCACAAATTTGCAGAAACGTTAAAGAATTACTTGCAGTTTAGTTTAACTGACAGGAAAAAAGCCAGCATCTGATTGTAACTTTCTGAAATACATTTGCTGTTTATTTAATATTCAAAAATATCTTTTCAAGAAATGCTTGTGTGGACGAGTAAAAACATAATTATGCTTGCCATATGATCGTCTATATCACTGCCAAGGTACAGATTCAGTAGAGACTGTCAGAGTTAATGAATGTGGCAGCAAAGACAACAAAAATCACACAGATGCAACTTCCCTCTGCAACAATGAGCCTTTGTCTCCTTTTCAAACCTGTTGTTTCCGCTTAGTGCTATAACTCATTTGCTGACAAATATTATTTACTATAGAAGTCAATGTTGCCCCATCTTTTATTTTTCTATTTTTCTTCTGTAAGGATATTGTTCCCTGTTGTCCCCATGGCCCTGTTACTGTGCACCGAGTCTAACAGAGCGTTCGTCCTTTTGTCAGTGCCTGTCACCTGTTCTCTCTCTCTCGCTCTCCCTCGCCCCACCTCCTCGTATTTCTCTTCTCGAGCTGACAATTGAAGTCCAGGGGGAGACTCGCATGTTTGCTTCAGGGAGAGGTGTAAAAAGGGGAGCGGAGAATGAGGAGCAGGTCTGGCGAAGAGATTCACCGCATCTCAATGCATGTCTTTTGGTTGTCTTCTGATTAACTTTGTCTGTTTGATCTCTGGAGTTTTCTTTTCAGTTCCTATCCTCTGATGTGAAAAAGATGGTGCACTGTACGGCAGGAAGCATTACTAGATAAAAGGCACTGCGCCCTCTATATATGCTTTCTGAACATTCATCTCTCTTCATGACAAGGCCCACAGTCTGCTTTCTGGCTTTCAGATGCTGCAGCAGTGAAATATCGTAAATATGATTTGGAATGAAGAATAGAGTAGGTACTGATTTAATTGAAGTAACCAACTTAAAATCATGAATACGTTACTTACAGTAACTTTCACATTTCTTCGCATGTATTCTTGAGGTTGCTGAAAGCTCTTTAGAAGTGACGATGGCATCGTGTTGTCACAGCAGTCATTATTTTTCAAAGTAATCTATAGAGGAAATCAGTGACGACTTAGACAAGCATCGACTTGTGATCAACGCAGCCAGATGACTGGTGGCAGTTGATATACGAAGCAGCTAATAAGACAGGGTGGAGGTGGAGGATTCTAGTTCCCTTGACATCAAGCTCAATCTAATTCAATTGACACATATCACATCTGATAGCTAACTTCAGGCATTTTCCAATGTGATCTTCCTCTAGCTGAGATGAACTGTGATGTTCTTCATCTGTAACCGGTTTTCACGTTTTAATCTCCAAAATAAAGATTTTCACATGCAGGAAAACTGTACCAGCACCACTTTTTATATCTCTTTATTCCAAAAGAATTCATGTGTTAAATATTATCTATTGATAATGGCCAGGTTTTTTATCATTAATGAATTATTATTATTAATAACTAATCAGACTACTAAAGGAACAACTTTGATTGTTCGAGCAGCATTTCTTCGGTATATTTCTAAGTTTTCATATAAAACGTATAGCTTTTGCCATTTTTTGAAGGTATCCTCAATCAGTTATTGAAAAGCATCTTGGGGAAAAACATGACTGAAAAACACACCTCAGGTCCCTACAGCTGTATTCTTTTTGTTCATGTAATGTGCTGTTTTTCCAAAAACACCCCAAAACAAGCATTAAGCTTGTGTGCTTGCATAAAGCATACTAAAAGCTCTGCTTTGCAATTATTCTGCCACTCTGTTCTCAAAGCTGTCATTTCAAAGTTTCAAGTTTTTTTTGAATAGTCTCTCTTAAACAGACCAAAATACAAAACATTGAATTCAACAACAAATGATTAATAGGCTACTGCAAACAGACATTTAATGGACACACTTACATTTGAATAGAGAAATGCTTGTAAGTTTTATGTCACTGAAAAGCTAATACACCTAATTGGAAACTCTAGAATTTTTGATCACTCTAATTAGGCACCTATGTCCAACATACACATAGAGAACCACATAGACAACTCCCATTGTCTGTGTGTTTTTAAGGCTTAGCTGGTTGACCTTTCAAGTGTACCAACCTTATATAAAACAAGATTTAGAGTGCTATTGGGTTCTGGGAGCTGGTTAATTAATAGCTCGTTTAACACAAAGATTTAAGTCTTTGGTGGAACCCTCAGCAGCCATCATGGGAGGCCAATTTCAGCCTAGAAAGAGAGAAGTCAAGCTATTATGTCTCTAAGGAATACGGTAGTACAGTAAAACTACCAAAGACTTTTAAGTATCTTTGCACACTGGCTTACACTGTTAAAGGCATCAAGACATTATAGTTCTGAGTCAGATCTTCCAAGATCAACTCTATGTTGGAAATGCAGATGGTACAGCACCCACTGTTAGAGAAAACATAGTGTTCAATATATTCATAAATAAATTACTTTGTTGCATGCCGTGTCACTAACATCACATTTTGGGTCTTTGGGGAGGCATGCTGGATTTGAGCTTCCTGCTCACCACAACAAATAACAGCAGTTATTGGAGCCAGAAAATCTAGATTTTGATGAAAGAAGAGGAAGCACAGGTGTTTAAAAGGTCTATAAATGCAAATGAGAGGCCATGAACCTGCAGACAATACTACAAATAAGGGGCGATCTAGGTCACACCACAAAGATGAATGTTGTGATGCTGGTGTAGAATAAATCACCAGTGATCGCCACACAATTGCTGAACCGCATTCGCTGGGGTGTCACAAGCTAAGTTTCACTATTTCCAAAATTATGGCAAATAAGGGCAAAAGGAGAAATGGTGAGCTTTCATGCATTACCAAAGGATCCAAAAATCCGAGAGCCAGACTGTAGCCAGCAGTAGCCTTTTTCCAGAGCACTGCTTCGAAAAAACTTAGATTGAAGCCCATTGCTGTTCCATCCATTTCTCCTGGATTGACAGCGGGTGCGAGCCAACATGTTGGTCAACCAGTGAGCTTATAAAACTCCAACGTTGGCCTGCCAAGTTACATGATGATTCATACCAAATGCTGACAGGACACTTTATATGGCTTGGGGGTGTTGACGAAGAAAGTGATGGCAAATGTTACTCAAACAGTTTGTCAGACAGCTGAGCCGCAGATGAGGTCTGTGGGTTTGATGAGCAGAGTCAAAGCTGCAGGCGAGCGGCGGAGTGGCGGGTGGAGACAGAGGCGGGCACTATTTCGATCCTCGCATAAAACATGAAGGCAAAGCTGTTGAGTTACGACTAAGCCAATGTAAGGCACTCCGAAATATATAATTTGAGATGAGTTATTAGGGGTTTATTCAATGCCCGGTGAGAAACTTTAATATATGCACCCATATTTTGAACAGATGTACTCTATAATACACACCAAGCTGGTAGGAACAGTTCTCATGGCTCAGCTTTCTCAAGTCCTATAAAAATTACCAGAAATCCACCGACTCCTCTCCTCCCAAAACAATGTACTATTGTTATAAGGGTCTACTCAGTGGCTGTCAGGCCTACCTATCCACATCTAACAAAAGAGAGTGTGTATGTGTGCACGTGTAGGTGTGCAGGAACAAAAGGAGTGGGCAGGAGGTAGACGTACAATGTAGAGCTCACGGTAGATGTTAAGGGTCAGCCCAATCCTCGCTCCCCACGCGACCAACTGGCTCTTGCCGTCTTGCGAGGATTCCTTTGTTCGCTTTAAGGTTATGGCTCAGATCATCGGCAGCGCAACAAAACAGACGGCTCAAAGCTGTCCTCAACAAGCAAGGCTATGCGCTGTCCTTCACCACGCACTTCCTTTTTCTCCCACTCTTTCATAATCACATGACACATGGCCTTATTCATTAGATGACTTTGTGACGTGGTTGAGAGGATTTTTACAAAAAGCATCCTATGAATGTCCTTGACTATATAAACATATGCATATGTATGCCTACGTGGCAACCAAGAGAAAAGCTGGTCAAACTGTCTTTAAGACAGAAATGAATGTCAGTGCTTCCTTGCCTTTCTCCTGTAGTCTTGGAAACACACGACCCACCTTTGTGTCCCAGAGTTCCCTGCAACTGCAAGAGATGACTCATGGTGCTGGTGACTTCTTCCTATCTGTGCAGTAGTTTTTAAGATTAATGTTTGGGACTGATGATGAAAATTATATTGAAACACCACAGGCAGTTGCTTTAATCCACTCTTTTACTCATCTCTTGTGTAATCCTCCTCTACATTGTGAACATGCTATTGAACTTGAATCCATCCAGCTTTCATTCAGTGGCTTCTTGTCTTTTGTTTTTTCCTGTATTTTCTATGCCATCATAGCTGTTGCTAAGCATCCTCCTCACCAGCACTCACATTTCCAACATCTTGATAAAGTCAGAGGCTGATTAACCCAGCACAGCCGTATTTATCATTTCTGCATTATCAATGAACAAACAGAAGACATTGAGAGCAATAACAATACTGAGTAGAAGCATGTCAGTAATAGAAGTTTTACAGTCAAGAAAATGTCCCTTATTCCCAACATGTATTGACAGCACAGTGTAGACAAGCCCTTTTGTTTTTAGAGTACATATTCGTTTTCTGCCAGTCAATTCGACTCTAGCTGTGCTGGAAATATCTTAATGTGGCATCACAGGGTCTGTTTAGCCCTCAGTTTGATTTTAAAGTTTGACATTTTGGGAAATATGCTTAATTATTTTCTTGCCAAGAGTTAGATAAGAACACTGATGCTACTTTCATGTCTGCACAGTCAATATGAAGCTACAGCCAGCAGCTCATCCTGGTATAAAGAGAAGGGCGGGAGCTAAGCCTGACTCCAGGAAGTCACTGCACCCGGCCAAGAAACACCCTGACTCATACCCCGTATAAACAACAATGCTAACATTTTGTTTTTTGTGGGGATTGAACACATGAGACATCACATATTAATTAGTGAGCTTTAGAGGAGCTAGTAGGCGGGTGCTTGTTACCTTTGGTCAGGCCCAGGCTATCTGTCTTCCCCTATGCTTTCTTCTTTCTTCTGGCTGGAGCTTCTTACTCATTAAACAGACATGAGAGTGGTATCAATGTTTTCATCTAAGTCTTGGCAAGAAAACAAATATGTTTATTTTGCAAAATATTCAACTATTTGGTTCACAAAGAGCTTTTGGTAAGAGAAAATGTGATGCATGCCGTCACAGCAAATATTTACAGACGTCAGGAGTATCTTCCATGGTGACCTTTAGTGGATCACAGAGCATCCCTGTTTGACAAGATTCACACTAATGCTTGGATTACTTTCTTATTAAAGGTACAGCTCTGATCTTAATAAGTTGCATGAAAGTGATTTCTTTTTGAATATTTTGTACATTTAGTATGTACTCCAGAGACTTGTAAACTTGCACAGCAGCAACAAATTAACCACTAAAAACAGGATCATGAAAAGCACTAAAAGAAGGCCATAAAAAATAAGACAACCCTTCTGCACTCACAAACCCAAACGTAAAGAAAAATGTGCATTAAAAGGTACTCAGCATATATTTCCCAACCTTTGCCTGTGCTTGCTTTCACAGTTTTTTGGTGCTTTTTCATGATAAAAAGAGATTATACTCACTGTAGAGGATCGTGCCCTGTGTCGATCTTGTTTTCACTGTCAAATAGAGAACAACAGCGGTGTCCTTGAGATTATTACTCGCACCAGAAGGCTGGAGAAGGGATGCAAGAGGCTGCAGCTCCAAATAAGACGTGCCATCGAACGATGGGATATATACTGTGGTATCTAGAAACAAAAATAAACACAAAAAAATGAAATGCATTTAAATGGAGTGAGAAAAGCAGAGTAGAATCCTATCGTTAATGTTTTACACATTTGTACTAATTACACTTCTATATAAATGAAGAACGGCCAATCTAGTAAAAGCAATGTCCTACAGTGCTTTTTTTTTTAGTCAAGAGAGGAGCAGCAATTGGCTGCTGTGTGCCAGCACTGCACTGATAGCTTGGCTGTAAGCAGAGTCAGCAGGGCCTTGTCAGGACTATGTACTAGTGTGTTATTTCCCACTGGATGAAAAAGGAGTATGACTTTAAGGAGAGGCAGAGGAGGTACCAGCTCAGGTCATCAACCCCACAAGCCAGTGATGATCTGCTGGCTTTTACACAAAGGACATCGTACACCTGCTGGATAGTTTGCTGCTCAGGTGCATGACAGTCAAGTCAAAATAGGCCACCCTGTCCTCAGCTCAGGGGATTCTACCTTCAGAGTCCAGCTCTCAAGGAAAGCTACACTTTATTCTCAGCTGAGACCCGAGAGAAGATATAGTAAAAACTTGTTTTTTTCAATGTAAGAGAAATATGAATATCCTCTCATGACTCTCGTGTTCACTTTTTTTGGTGCTTTGATGTCAGATCAAATGGATTTTTAAAGCAGACCTGCGAATGACTGACAACATTTAGAACAGACTCCACAGTAAAAGGAAAGCAATATGAGGAATTGTGAGAAATTTTATAAAGATGTAACATATGAACTTCCACAACTGGCTTAATGGTGGCAATGGTAGAGATTTAGCTGAGGTTCAATCAGTGCCCTGTGCTAAAAGAACTTACTCAAGTAATGTAACACATCTAAATATCACAACTCAGTGTACAGGTTCATATACTTGGATTACGTGAAATCAGGTAAAGGCTTGTTCCAATATGGAATGGGCTACTGGGTTACATCATGATGATTCAAGATTCAATAAAAGAAAATCAATGCACACTTCAGTGGTCATTTTGCTCTAAAGTTTCGTAACATATTACTGGATAGTCAAAGAAAAGAGGAGTACGTAGCTGCAGTTCTTTTTTCATAATTCACTACTGGACTGCTTGATCTGTGAGTCAGACACTCCTGGTGGACAGTGCTGCAGCAGCTTTATTTATGGCAGCGGGGATAACACAATTCCTGGGTATCAGTCATTCATGTCAACAGCCGATTCTGCAAATGGCCTTAATGAGGCTATGAAATGGAGCCGAGTTATATAGCAAGCGAAAATATCAGCAAGGTAAATTGCAGGGTTTGACAGTAAGGACTGCATCGTGGCCTGTGGGCAAGCAAGATGCAGACCTGGTCCAGTTTAATGATCAGTTACCAGACCAGCACCTGAGAGGAGTCTCTGGTCGTACCATTTCTCAAATGGTCACAATCTTGTTACTTCACCTGTGTCTCTGCCAACGTCCAACTCCTGCTCTTTTCCTGACCCATCACAGTGGATGACTCCTCTGAGATGCACAGAGAATTATGTGGAGCAGACATGAAAGCCGATACTTCAAATTACAGAAAAAATAATAATAAAAAACAGTTTCTTTTGTTGTGGAAGGAGCAGCTTCCTTGGGCTGAAAATGATGAATCAATCCTGTAATGTTTGTTGGCAATTTCTGAGTAAGGCAGATTGAGCTGGCTCATTTTTAAAGGCACCAGCAATTACAGCAAACACACACTAGATGCCCACAAAAAGAGCTGGCAGCACCTAGCCAGTGTGTTGGCAAAGCAGAAAGCCGACAACCCCTCATCAGGTCCCATTAATGTCAAACACAAAAACAGAGAGGCTCAACACCGTAAAAAATGCCTTTGTTGTTGGCTTTTTTTAAAGTTATTTGTTCCTCCTCACTACATTTTGCAGAAAAGATTCTCTCTGGTCTTACATGAAAACAGTACCTGCATCAGGGGGCAACTTATATTTCATAATTTGATTTTCGTAAAAATTAGACACATCTAATGTAACAGTCAATTAAGTACAGAATGTCGTCATTTTGGGGTTGATTACTGCTATAAATGCACAAATAAATTGTATGTATATTGTTTAAAAAGAATATGAGTTACTAGTGGAGCAAAAGGTACAGATAAAATATTTAAAAAAGAGCATTTGGATGCAACTTATTTGAGAAAAATAGCTTTTGAAATAGCTTACACCCAAACAAAAGAACACCTTAAATGAGAAAAAAAGAATGGACGCTCTTATTTGGATTGATGTCGTGGTTAGGTAAAAGTCGTTGAAAAGACATAACTGGGACAAAACTGCGCTCTCAACTTTCATTTTATCATTCCTCTATGGCCAACATCCTACATCACCGCTTCAAATGTGCGAGAAGTAAGGACATAAGGTAATGAGCTGTAGAAAGAGGTCATGATCAATACAGACCAAGTCTGAATAATTTGCTGCCTCACTGCTTTCGTCTTTTTTGCCTACCTCCTTACCTTGCGGCCATTTACTCCGTAACTAATTTTTGTGGTCACTTAGCTTTCAACTGAATGCTTACATACTTGACAGAATGTCTTTGGCAAGGTCTACGACCTACTGTGTCTTCTTTGAAGAGACAATTTATCATAGCTTAAAACTGTGACATACTCAGATGAACTGGCTTTATCTTGACAAAAGCTGTCTTATGGTTGACTACATGATATCAAATACTCACTCAACCACCAGGCACTGGCCTGGATTACGGTACACGCTACCAGAGGTGCAGCCCAGGGGTCCATACATAAAAGAGCAAGACTCATAGCTCACACATGTCAAGTTTCTCATGCACAGGCGGCACATAAGATATCTACTCAATTTGACAGACAAGTATGTCAAGTACAAATTATATAGTTTTAGCGATTCAGCTAATATATGATATGTTAGATGTGTGCAGGCATTCTGTGTATTATATTACCTGAAAAAGGCATGTAAGTCTGTCTCAGAAATACATCTGACAGCATGAAACCTGACACTTTAACCACAAAGGGAAGCTTGATGCTTTACTGGGCATTAAAATGTTAATAGATCCACTGGTAACATATGTAAATGGTGGAGGAAATACTCAGATCCTTTGCTTAGGTGGAAGCAGGAATAAGACATTACACAAATACTGTTTACTGCAACAGTCCTGCATCATCATTTTTGCTACAACCCTGATTCCAAAGAAGTTGGGACGCTGTGTAAAACATGTTTTGGAAATTTTGGAAAAATCTGCTTATTCTGAATTTAATGCAGCAACATCATGCTTTTATCTATGTTTTACACAGCATCCCAACTTTCTTGTAGAATTGTATAATTTATTTATATGACGATGAGAAAACAATGTGAAAGAAATTGCTCCTTGTGATTAACCCCACAGACAATTATCTGCTGAATCTGCAGCTCCCCTCAGTCTTACTGAGCTTTATAACAATTTTCAGCTCATTATTTAGCTGTCCAGCTCCCAACTTTTCTGTTTTGGTAAAACTCTCTCATAGCTTCGTTTTTACCCACAGCTCGTTGTTGCTCTAACAACCCACTGTACATTACCTGGTCAGTCCCAAACAGCAGGCAGACACAGTTAGCAAGCAGCTGGTGGACATAGCTCAAGAGCCAGATATTTACCTCAGGACGTGGTAGAGACAAAAAACAGAGCTAAAAGAGAGTGAATACTGAATGCACATTCATCAGCTGACCAGAAACACAACTCCAAATGAATGCTAATGTTGTTTTGTAACTGCACAAAAGGTAGCCTTATGTCAACATCATGTTCAGTTGTTGCCACTGCGTGCAAGAGGCAAAAATCTCTTATTGCAGGTTTGAGCAAAAACAAAAAAACACAATTACTTAAAGTATCAGAAGTAATAGTACACATGATGTAAAATGGGCAAAATTATCATAATATACGTGTAAAATACTATAAAATTATTATTAATAATGCATAAAGGGGTGTTTAAACATTGTAGCTGATCAAGGAGGAGCTAAGTTTAACTAATTTATAGACTGCTTGGTGGTGTAAACTACAGTAATACATTATATTCTCTAATAATACTTAATGCTAAACAATACTAAAGTACAAGTATCTCAAAGGTTAACTTTAGTACAGTACTTGAGTAATGTTACATTGAACCACTGCATGTAAAGATACGTACTTACATTCTCACCTCTCCGCGTTCATGTACACTGCATAGACATGCAGAAAAAATACATGCATGTGCACAGTGGATTTGATCTATTTCTTTTATTGCATTTATCCTGAAGCAGTCTCATTGATTTGTTCAGTTGTTTTAATCTGTTTGTAAAAGCCTAACCAGCCGTGGGGGCTACAAATTAGCTTCAGCTACGCCCTCTTTATACATTACATCTGTTGCGTTTGCTCTTCCAGTGAAACAATTTCATCTGCATTGTCCACATTAAATAAATAAACAAACAATAAAACATAATGTGCACTTCTATAAAATACTGTGACATTTTATATATAAGTGGGAGGTTTGTGGGAGTTTTCGTCTGATCCAAGGCTATAAGGATAGAAGGTGTTGTACAGATTATAGCACCTTTAAAACAAGTCTGCCATCTGTGATTTTTGGCTATATTAATAAAACTGACTTGACTATGCTCCTGAATCATTATTTTTTTCTTTTATGTATAGCCTGGGAGAGTGGTTATACATCTAGAGCACTTTCTTCATGAACTGTCAAGTGAAATGATCAACTATTTGGCTACATTTCAACAATGTAATGCACAAATTACATTTACAACATGTATTACCAACATCTAACACATTATAGCTTCTTGAACAATTACATAAGAGGCTGCAGACCCATGTGCAACGTGACGTTTCTCTTAGTTACATGCTGTTTGACATGTCAGCATTTCATCGAGGACACAAACAAGTCTGCATCATTAGTCACCGGGTAGGATGACGTAGCTATAATTAGCTGAGATCAGAGGTGACTTGCTTTATTCTTCTCTTGTGTCTATTCTTAATCCAACAAGATGTGAGGACAAGGTTGTCACCCGGCAAAGTTGCCGTAGCACCACACACTCACAGACTTTGTCAGCATATAAACAGCCTCCGGACTCCGTCTGCGGGCTATCAGAACTAGTGTGGCAAAGCACATCGCTGGATGAGTGCTCATATGAGATTGCACTCTGTTAAACCTGAGAGACTGAACTGCTTTTGAGGAGGAGCAATTCCTCAAACTCAGCAGAAATGACTCTAAAAGGCCACTGCCGGTATTTAAAGGAAAAGTTTATGTGTGACAGGTTGAGGGATAAGCAGGAACTGACTTTATGGTCATGGAGGGAAAAGGCTGAGGGTAAATCCCATTACTTTTGAAAAAAAAAAAAAAGATTGATTAGAAAAAAAGCAAAAATAAAATGGCACAATTCTGAGAATGTATTAGCAAATCAAGCATAACATCTGATTACTTTCACAGGTATAGTGGCTCTATATATTGAGTTATTATGCATCATTATATTACATAGTCAGGTTAAAATGCATCTTCGAGCGAACAAGGTTAATTTCCAATTAGTAGTGTTTAGCCTTAAGCTTGCACATTATCACACAGGCAACGCGTCAATGCATGCGCTGCAGTCACATGCAGTGATATTTTGTGGCAGACTAGCAGTTACCATTATCTAAACCTGAAAGCTACTCTGGTGAGAAATAAATGAATGAATACATGAGTGAATGAATCAACGAACGATTCATGTTGTTCTCTACTGGCGGTTTAGAAGTTCACCAAAGCATCTTTAATAATTGGCTTAGCGAAGCAGCGTCTCTGTCATGTAAGCGGAGGGGGGCACCGCTTTCTTCGACATAGATGTCTCCCAAGGGAAAAACAAATGAGAGTGAAGTCTTAAAAATAGCATCATTTTTGTTACATTGCCTGGAGAGACAAATGACATTTCAGTAGATTACTTAAACACCTGTAAATTAGCATTTTGAGAACGCACGGCAGAGGTGTCAAATAAGGGTGTCAGGTGAACAGAGGCTGCTCAAGCCATGCTAGTAACTGTTAACATTAACTGTGAGTGGCATTCTGTCAGATTCCCATATATTCTGTAAATACAAGGTTAAACTATCAAATCATGTTCAGGGGTTGTGAAGGTGAAGATCAATCCACTTTTTCATTATCGAAACTCCTTGTAATGCAAATTTCCATTGCTTAAAATATTCCTCGGGCTTATAATGTACAGCATATATGACATTTGGTGGCTGCTGTCATCCAGAACTCCTCATTTAAAACCCACGCCTGAAAGCCTTGTTTGGGCAATGGCCTACAAGCTGCACAAATGTGCTGTGGCTGAGGCGTTCTGTTCCTGCACATGGCATATATAGTATGTAGTTTACGTTAACAGTGGCACATTTACCACTCACATTTCAGTTATTTTTTAAGCAATTATTTTCCGCACTTAATGGCTTTAACAGCTTTGTATTGTAGTGCAAAGCTAATTTGTCCTTGTATGGTATGGAGAAATGCAATTTGATTCACTTTTACAAGAGAGAAAGGCAGGGATAAGGACTAAGTGGTGTATTTGGCAGATGAAATGCTATTCTGGCCAATTTTGGCTGGGCAGCAGCATGGATATATACAGTAGATGCTGCATTCAGACTTGTGAGATGCGTCTCTGCTGCTGCCTTCTCGCTCTGGGGTTCTGACCTGTTCAAGAGGGAAATGCCAACCAAATGACTTTTGTGCTACTATTGGATGTTCTTTTACAAAAGAAATGCCAACAACAACCAACAGGAAATAACATTTCACAGATAAGAAGTTATTCTACAATATTTTGCTGTTAGAAATGTGTTGAATTTATACATATACATGTCTGGCATTTTGTAACAAACCAAACTGGATAAAAATTAGTTGAAAATGTAGCGAGTTGTGATGATTTTAATAGTGGATAGATCTCCTGTCTCCATAGGCTTACAAGAGGCGCGTCTTTACTGGAGCGATATGCCGGCCATGTTGAACAGCAATACAGCACATATCATAGTTGATTTAACATGTGTAATTGAAATCAACAAATTATCTATATCTTTTAATCCATGTTGGAGGATTAACCATGTAGCTAGTGCAGGGGAGTGAACATGGCTCTCATAACACACCATCTGAAACGTCTCTCACTTGTGAGCAGCGTGGTTTGCCTTATTACGCACACAAGCAATTAATTCACAACTCTAGTGCGACTGCTGTGTCACTAACAGAGAATGACTACAACAGCAAAATACAAGACGCTGTTGTCTACACTGTCAGAGCATATAACGCATGGCAAGAGAGGCAGAAAGGGACGTCAGTACCTCCATCGTACAGTAAAGTGCACAGAGAAGAACTCTGCAAAGGAAAATCTCCTCAGTACGCGTGTCTAGTACTGCGGTCTCCCTAATATTGATGTTGTGGTGGTTGGTACAGAATATTTTTGGTTGGGACAGAGGTGAGAGCTTTAGCTGAAGGTTGAGCAAGTGCTGCAAGGTCGCCTTCTCATTCTCAATGAGCGTCGGAGGTGAACATGGGCACACAGCAGCGGTTCAAGCTGCTTATACGGATCTCTCATTTCATTAATCATATCCTGAATAATTCACATCACTCAAAATTCCTATTGCAGCTGACTCTATTCTCCCTCATAGTGAAGCCTATTAGGCAAAGAGGCTCAGAATATATTAACCAACATAATTTGTGGGCTGGCTCTTGATGATACCACTGTGGAGGTCACAGTACACTTGGTTTTTTAAGCTTTTTACTGCCTGTGTGTGTGCATGTGTGTTCTAAATCACAATCACATATACAAACCTGGAAACACTGTCAGGTATAAACACAAAAAAAAAAAAAAAAAAAAAAAAATCAAAGCTTACCCTTCTCACAAAAAGTTCCAGTAAAATGTAGCGGGCAGTGACAGGAAGGCAGCGCTCCACCAGGCAGCTGCAGCTGATGACATGTTCCTCCGTTGCGGCAGAGACCGTCGCGGCAAACTTGAGGTTCATGCAGAGGATGTTCAGGTGTTTGTGTGGGAGCTGCCATTGTTGTCGTGTTCACTGTGTCAGAGGTGGTTGGTTGAGTCGTCAAACTTGAGGAAGTTGCTGTGGAGGCTTCTATGGCATACAAAGTATATCTGTAAAATTGGACAAAAGTTGAAGTACTTAAGTGGATAAAAACCCAATGTAACATTACCATTTGCTTTTAAGGCAAAAGATTATTGTGCGGCTAATTTTAGCCATTAAACAAGAGGTGAATGTAGTCAATTAACAAGCAGACAAATTTATGACTACAATCACAGGAAGAGAGTTTGTTATTTATCACAATAAGCAGTCAGATCCCCCTCCCGCATCACATAAAGCAAAATGTGACTACTGGTGTTTGCTGATTTTTGTGCATGAGCCTAAAAAACAACCAAGCAATAAACAGATGCAGTGTGAAAATTAAATCAAAAGAAGAGATTGTGATGATCTTTTGCGTATCCATAGATTTTACCTGCATTGGTCTACGTTGCTGCCAGCGATGGCATCAGATGTGTAAAAGCTCCTCACTGTGTTAATTTCAATTATTTCAATGCAGCCAGTATAGTTGTGGAAAGGCTTCGCTCTCTAAGGAACAAAAAAAAAAAGGTTTATTTACACAATTCATTGTTTTTATGGTACATATTATGTGACATTGATGTAACCTTTAAGCACGTGTGTCCTTTAGAGCTGTATGATTTCAATAGGTAGGTAGAAATCTTACCTGATTGGGTAGATATTGTTGTGGCAGACCACCGGTGAAGACGTGGTTAATTCTTGGTATCATGTGTCCCAACCAGTAATTGCTGGCTGTACTCTTGATTTTCTGATGACCAGAGAGAGTTAACTCTGCTTCACAGGGGGTTAGGTATTGTCTGTAAATGAGTATGAATAGTTACTGTTTTCGCATAAGCACACATGTCTCTGTTGTCCCTCTTTGGACAGTTTCACTAAGCAAAATGTAAAAAAAATGCACTGTATTCACAACAGGCTGATAATAGGAGAAAGCAATAGAGATCAGCAATAATCTTGCAGATAATGTGAACCTGTCAATGTGTGCTCATTAACTTTAGAAAAATCCTGTAGTGACATTTAAAACACTCGACAATGTGAAGTTCAGAAATCTTAATAGTCATCTGAGAAGTAAAGTGAACTACCGAACGCTGAGATTTAGAAAGTGGGGTAAATGCATGGACCTGTTTTGTTTACTCTGTTAATACATTCATTAACCACAACCCTGTTCTGAGGTGCTACTGCTGAACTCCACTTTGTTTTCTCTTGGTATCTTATGTGCCTTCACACAACTATTTTGGACCCACCCCAAAGCCATTCATAGATTTCAAAAACCAATTCTCCACTTTGAAACAACAGGGGAGAGCAGATAATTACCTAAGTGCAGATTCTGGACTAACCATCTGCAGCTTGAGGGTACTTGGGCCACAGATGCACAGTCTCCTCTCCAGTGTCTCCTGATACCCCTTGTTCCCCGAGTGGAAGTTAGGAGGTCCATGAAGCAATCTAGTCTGATTTGTTAAGCCTGTACTTTGCAGGCTGTTGCATATGCTGGCGAAACACTCGGGGCACTAACTCCGAGCTGCATAAGTCCTTCCTCTAGAGCCGGCGTGGAGAAGCGGTTAATTTAGAAGCAGTCTGCCAGAGCGGCCTGGCCAGCAGCCAGAGGGCACTGTGCTCACTGTCCTTGAGAAGTCAGCCCCACTGGGTTTCTATTTAACATATTGAAAAGCGTCTTTGACGGGAAGATATATTAAAAGTCTATAATGAGTTAGGCGGTGACGTTGAGGATGGCCATGGTGTTGTAGCTCTGGGTCAAATCAGACAAAGATGGACGGACTCGGCCATCAGACAATTACAAAGAATTTGCTTTGTGACACCATGAACCATTTTTCCACACTCCCAACCCTCTAGTTATGACAGCTCTCTTTCTTGCAATGTCTCCAAGGGGTTGGTACAGAACATTATGATTGATTCATACTGCTGTTGTATTTTTCTTGCAGAGAAAAAAACAGGGGGTGGAGCCTCCCAGCCCTTAAACCTGATAGGCCTTTCTCGATGCACTTGCATATTTAGGGCAGTGCAGCTTTGTGCCAAGAAATATGAGGCAACCTTCCCACTAAGCTTTGTTTAGACAGGAAATAATTTGCTCACCTTTGGCACAGTATGTTCATAACGACCTTCAGCGCTTTACCTCTTATCTGTTTCATCTCCATTAAAATCTTCTGAAAACCTTAATTCATTTCTTACTTAGCCTCTCAATCTGAGGCTTTTAGATCGGTGCAACAAAGAGAGAAGTGCAAAAATCATTATCTCTCCCCAAACAGAACTTCTGCTAAAAAGTGATGAAAAGGCCTCTCTTCATTTAAGCAGAGAGTACAGGGACTTTGTTTAACATTGCAAAGTAAACTGATTTGATACGAGTTGAACATTAGCCACTTTGTTTCAGCTTCCAGCTCATACATAATAAACTTTGTATCTTGAAACTAAACCACAATCTTTCTCATGTCAGAATATAATGGAGAGGGCTGGCAGCGAGACTGCACATGGGCTTAGGAACAATATAACTAAAGGGGCCACAGCCTCACTTTAAATCATTTAAACATTGATTTTGTGCTCGGCTCCTGCTTGTTAATCTTTTCGTAATGAAAAACTGCAAATGAAGACTTTAGAACAGCCAATAAAACATGGTCAGTGATCACTAATGCATTTTAATAGGCACATTCTGACGTTTGTTTTAGTTCTTTAAAATGGTAAGCCCATTTGCCCATTCGTAATAAAATCTAAATTCTCAGTCTGGTGATTCTTGCCAATTACATATCTTCTCCCAGTATTAGTTACAGCCCTTCTCCACAAAAAAAAACAAACCTGTCACACTTGAAATGTGTGGATAACCAAGGATAAATTTAATACCACCTGAGGTGCAAAGACTATTTGAACAAAACTTGTATATTACTAAGTAGCTTATCGTGAATGTGTCTCTTTTTTCACACTAGAAAATACTCTTCTGAAACACATACATAACACACTGCAGATTGGCTTGATGTCTTTGTTAACACACCCTGTAAATCAACAACTGTCAAATGAAATTGCAACTTATTTACCTCTGATGGAAACATTCACACCCAGACTCACAAGGTTAATTGAAAAGAAGAAAAAAGAACATACCTGATATTAACAATGTGAACGTTGCCATCATCGACATGTATAACTGTACTGATCTGTGTAACCTCCTCCTCCTCATTACAACAGAAGGCGTACTGAAACATTAGACAGAGAGACCATTCTATGAACCGTATAGACTGACTGTACAACAGATCACTTTCATGGGCAAGCATGAGGAAAATCCATGTGATGACTATAAAACTAGCAGGTAATCACGTACAATAACTTTTTAACTTGAGTTTTTACCTGCAAGAGTCCATCCAGGATGAAGAGTTTCATGAAGAAGAAATGACCGTTGGCAGGTCCTTGGTCCACATAGAGTATAGTTCCCCGGGCGGCTTGAGTTTGAAATCTCAGAGTAATGTTGTTGAGCGTGCTGAGGTCAATACCCTCAAACTCCAGGTATGAATTCCCAAAGTACTGCAGGTAGCTTGAATCTAGGAAATACGAAAATACAGAAAGCTGGATTCACTCACTTTCTCCGCAGGGAGGTCAGTGCACGGGGTGAGATACAGAACAGCAACCTCAGAATTATTTAAGCTTCCGAGTCAGGCTAAGGACACCTCAGCAGGGCAGCTACCGTTGAGGCTTGACCATGCACTTTCTGGTTTTGGGTGCACACACTGCTGTCTTTTACTCCGTAAAATGTAAATGTATCCATCAAATAACCTTGGCGTTGTGGATGGAATACAGCTTAAAGAGATTAGTGCAGGCGATTCAGTGTGGGAAGCAGAGACAAAAAAAAAAATAGCTGATTATTATTTTGAAAGTAGGAGAAAAGGCTTTGAGGGCTCTTGGTAGCATCACAGTTTTACTTATGCTCACTGTACAGCCATACTGTAAATAGTCTTATTTGCCAAAAAGATGTGAAGCATGCAAATGGCACTATATTAGCCGAGAGAGGAGTCTTGGCTGAAATGAACGTATTCGTACAAGTTTATTACATGCCTCATTTTATAGTGGAATAACTTGGCTTATATCATCCATGAGAATGGGCAATTACGGGATATTTCAGTAAAAGTTCCACTGCCCGCAAGCTTATTGGGGGTAGTGACGCAGACAAACTTAAAAGACTGACTCAGACTGCAATTGGAGGCAAGCATTAGGGCTGCTCATGCTCAATATATTTCTCATTTGAAGGAAATAGTGCAATTTGTTTGGCAAGAAGTCAAACCCGAGAGGCTCTTACAATGAGAAGCATTCCTGGATGCACCTGTCTCATGCTCTGTCTCTTATCTGGGAAAAAAAAAAAATCATTACACTGGAGAAATCAGCAAAGCTCCTTTAAAGTTGTTGCCGTGATTAATCGGGCAGCTGCAAGTGAGACCTTTATCAATATTTGTTACACGTCAGCTCCTAATAGGCCAGACGCTCTTTGATCTGACAGTGGGCCCCTCAGGGCATTTGGCAAACAAGCTAACCTAAATACCCCCTTTTTCTCTGGAGAGCAATATGACCAATACCCTGAGGAAAATCCCCTCACACACAAAAAAGTGAGAATTATCAGGAGCAGACCTACTGTGATCTGTGAATTAATGAGGATAAATGCACACAGCAACAATGCTGCGCTGTCTTCTGCTTCACTCCTGACAATGGGGTTTGCCAATGCTGATGATGGAAAATTACCCCTAAGAGACAAAGCTATTCATTAATTTTAAAGCCTTGTTTAGTCTGTTGTAGGCTTTGATGCAGTCTGAGGCTGTTGCCAGGAGGCAGTATCTTACCTCATTAGCAGTTAGCTTCAGTCTCTCCTTTAAAGGTCTCCTGTTTTAAACCACTACCTTACATTCTCACACCAGATTTCTCATCCACACGCTTCAAGTAACTGGTCGGTTAAATCTAAATTGAAACTGTGCACAATTTAAACTGCATCCTAATTTTTTTCTTTTATGTTCAATATCTTGCTATGCACAGAATTTTCTTCATTTTCTTTACTGCTGTTATAATAGCAGGAAAAAGGAGGGCTAATATAATGCTGACCAGGGAGTTTGTCACTGCTGTACTCTGTTCTAAAGCTTTTCTAGTTTCAATAAGGGAAATAAAGTTGTCTCAGTGGGAATATACCTTGACATAAATCTTTCAGATCAGATTTAATTAGGGCCCGTCTTAATACATGCCCATAAAAGAGGTGAGAAAATTGATGAGTCATATTTAATTCAACTTAGAAAGGTGGAGCGCCATGTTGCAGCACAGACTGTGTGCAGATGTCAGTCAGGTTAAAGCACAAGATATTCCACTGGAACGATATATTTGGAGAAATACGAACTTTAGATCAATTAATAAGAGGATAGACTTTGGACAGCGAGATTTAATTGATATGGACGTAATGTCCCATTTATTTTAAAACAGCCAGGATACGAGTACTGGTTTGTGCCTGATTTATTGGGTAAAGTAATAGACTGACTGATTGAACTTGTCGCATGACAGAGATAAAATACTGCTGAGGACCATTCTTGGACCCTTGCAATTTCAGAGCCCTGAGGGAAGGCAAAAGGTCACCCTGTACTGTACCGACAAAACTGGCAGAAAATGTCTTATATTCAAGATATGTTATGTAAGATGATTAATTTGAATATCATTATACTGCTGAGCTTTACAGAGGAATCAGTTCCCAAATATATATAGCTTTTTTAATATCTGGTGTCTAATTATATCTTTGTTTGGTTTTAAAAATA
This sequence comes from Chelmon rostratus, assembly GCF_017976325.1. Classification (NCBI taxonomy): domain Eukaryota; kingdom Metazoa; phylum Chordata; class Actinopteri; order Chaetodontiformes; family Chaetodontidae; genus Chelmon; species Chelmon rostratus. The sequence continues at coordinate 11,688,866 of NC_055668.1, read as the reverse complement.
ACTGATGAAATCACTCCAACACACTGACAGTTACTGTACAGCACACAGGCCACCAACTGCAGCTGGAAAAACACATTGAAACACAGCTTTTTTCATTTCACCGAGCCTCAATGAATATTCATAACTGTGCACTTAATGCGAATGTTATTATGACTCACTGGCAAAGTTGTGTCACTGAATATATCAAAACGGTTGTACGCACGCTAATCAGGCACTGCCAACTCAATTATGAACAAACTAAATAAAAAAAAAAAAAAAAACTAAAACATGCTAACATAAAGGAGCGCTATGCAGAAAAAATGTTAGACTGAAGGTTAACAAGGTGACTTCCCCGAGACAGGTAGTGCATGTTTAAAAGGGCCCTCCGGCTAACCTCTTACTCATCAACTTGATTTTGAGGAGCTTAAGCAATTTCATTTCAGCTACACGTGGCAGCAAAAGATAACAGCTTCACCTGTGCTGTGGTGATCACTCCAAGGAAAGTCAACCAAATTGTGGCTTAGCGGCAGTAAGCCTCCCTTCACCTTCCTTTCTAGATTCCCATCAGCTCTCACATTGTAGAGCTAAAATACTGCTTAGCTCAGCATGGCATGTACAGTGATAGGGGAAACAAAGAGAGCCAGAAGACAATCATCTCAATTCGTGGAATAAGGTGGCTTTTTAGTTGCTACGAGTTTCCTCTTTTTTTTTGTCTAAAAATTAATGTATGTATAAAAATTCTCAAGAATTCATGTTATTTAGATGTTAACAAGAAACTGTATCCTCTACTGTCAGTGGACCATATAAACTACCCTCTCTATGTTTAAAATCCATTGACTTGCTATATTTCAAAGGTTGTGGAGCAGTCTTAGGTTTAAAGGAGCACTGTCTGAGTCTATTTCAAGCAGCACCAAGGGCACTGCATGCGTTTAGATGGTGACCTAGTTAGATAAACTCATGAGTTTCTGGGTCCTCTTACTTTAAAACTTATTTACTTTGATTATGCACGTATACGTAAAAGACTAAAGAGATGTTTCGGCGTGTAGATGCTCGGGTTTGTTTTTCTTTAACAGTATGTTGTGGGTATATTTAACCCTCTCTATACCGGTGCACTGGATGATGGCTGGATCAGGTGCAGTGGGGAGGACTCCATTATGTTTGGCCCACAGTGATTTTCAGAGTGTCGCACTGAATTGGTTCAAGCTCGTCTGTGTTCAATAGATCTGTTTTACAGCTCTGTGAACAGTTTCAAAGGTAGACAGGCCTCATCTGTCAAGGAGTAACAATCTGCCCAGTGCTCCCAATTCCTCCTCTCTCATAGATGACTGAATCCAATACCAATAATGTTGAACATATTGTCTTCTGTGTCTGTTCTTTGAGTGTTAAAGGATATAGTGCCAAATACTGATTGGATTTATCACTCTTTTAAATTATTGTTCTCAACAAGAAATAGAAAATGCACTTTAGTGGCCAATAGGAATCTAGCTTTTAACAGATTTTTTTTTTCCCTCACCAGAGCTGCACAAACTATGCCAACCTCTCAATCAAACCAAATATATCATTTCCTGCTATGTTCCAAAGGCTCTAAAATCACATTTCGAGTACCAGCTCAGCAGGAATCTCCTTGTATTCGAAACCGACAAACCTTGTGCTGCAAAAATGCTTGGTGGGAAGGACAAGGGAAGGATAGCTTTGTAATTTGTCAAAAAAAAAAGAAAAAAATCCCTGGACCATCATCAGTACAAATTGATTGGTGTAATGGCTTATCAATTGAAATAATTTAGTGTCACTTTCTTGCCACATAATGTTAATGGAAGTGATAGCATAGTAATGGGGGCAATGACTTGACTGAGAAACATTAATTTATGTTGATACACTGCCATATTTCAGATGATCTATCATTAGGGTAACAGGTGTTATTCTTGTTAGTGAAATAATTGTCCATCAAAATGATTCCCTCTCCAGAAACTGTGGGTCTGTGCTTCACTGCATATAAAAATAATTCATAATGATATGGATCTTCTTCATATAAGAGAGGTAACATTAAAAATAATGTATAACAACTCTGAATACACAGACAGGTCAGAAAATGACAAACTGAAACATCTCAATTGTATGCAGCCTTTGAAGTTATACGTCTTTAACAATTAGGACCTAAAGTAAACTGCATTTAAATCTGCTTTAAAGAGGATAGTGCAGCACACTGAATATTGGTGGAAGAAGTACTTGGATCCTTTACTTGAGAGAAAGTAACAATTCAACAATTTAAAAATACTCCATAAGTACATAAGTACGAGTAGCATAATATACAGTAGTATCAAATACTGTATCAAAGTAAAAATACTCAATCCACAAATATATTACCATTTTGTTAAGTCAATGATCAAATATCATTAAATTGTTATTGCTGATGAAAAAAATATGTAAGCAGCATTTTACTGTTGAAGTTGGTCAGAGGGGAGCCAGTTTAAATAGGCTACTAAATATTGTTACTTAGATAAAACCACGTGAGGGGAAATGTCTCTTTTGTGAAAGTTCAACAACTCATAAGCACCACACACGCACACGCACACATACACCGTTCTGACTGGCTGCCTGTGGGCCGCCGGACTATTTATTGTTGTTTACCTTTCTTGCCATCTAATGACACAAATGCTACGTTCACGTTTATACTCATATTATACACCCATAGAAAGCTAAGATTCCTGGTCCTCACTGACCAATTATAATCTGTCATATGAAGCCTAGCAACCAGAGAAGCCAATAACAGTCTGAGTTTGAGAGAGGGGTCCCTGTTTCTATTTCCGTGTGAGGAACGAGCCAAATGCAACCGATTTTACAGATGACTGAATAGCCAATGAAATTCTAAAAACGCTGATATGCTACTTCAGTGGATTATTTACAGCACCAGATACCTCAAATCAAGGATTTCAGTGGTAAGAGGGATATTACACATTTGATTTGAACCATGCATATACTCCAATTGGTTCAAGAATAGCTATTAGTTTACTTAGTTAGCTTTGTAGAGACATCATAGGCTAATTTTTACTGGACTGCTATGGGGTTGAAATTTTTGTTGTTACATTTAAGATTCCAAGCGTCTGCCACAAGGGCCCCTACGCCTATGGATAAATGTAGTGGATATTTCCCTCTGAAATGTAGTAGAGCAAAAGTATAAAAGAGCATAAAATGAATAACTGCATGCACTTGTTTGTACATGCCTGCGTAGTGTGGTCTGTACCTGAGGACTGCTCAGCTGCTGGTGTTGGTTTGAGTGTTGGCGTCGGCACTCTGGGTGTGGAGCCGCGAGTGATGTTCTTGACTGCAGTCGTCAAGGGAACAGCATCCGTAACAGGAGGCAGGCAGCTGACCTTGTTGATGCCATCTACACAGGAAAATGCTTCTGGACATGGATTCAACAGGCAGTCATCATAGTTGTGCTCACAGTTCCTCCCCTGTGTATGTAAAATAAACATCTTCTAAATGTGTGGAGTAATTCTGCCATGAGATTCTAAATGGGACATGATGTTACCAGCTTGAAAAATAAAGGTTGCATATAAGGAGCATGACATTGTGTAACAAAAACAAGCCTTTTTCATAAATGTGATGCAAGATAGTATTTGATTCCAGACAGTTTAGATTATTTTCATTCTTATGTGCAACATGAGTAAAAAAAGGCACATGTCGTCCTGTTATTTGTACGAGGAAGGCATCGGATTCACCTGCTTACAGTGAGACAAATAATGATCAGACTACATACAACAAAGAATAGGGCAGCCACACATTTTTAACAGCTGAGTAAACTAGTGCCAAGAGAGGACAAGGGTTCAAGAGGGTAAAGGTTGATAATAATATAAAAAACAAAAAAGATGGAAATGGGAATAAGGTGGAGAGCCTCACCACAAATCCAGGACGACAGAAACAGGTGTAGCCATAGCCTGGATCATTCTGAATGCATATCCCCTGGTTGCAGGGCTGTGGAAGGCACTCATTAATGTCATCCTCACAGTGAAGGCCTGTCCAACCTGCCAGGAACAAAAGCCCACAGAGTGCCGTGGTGAGCCCAGGCTCTCCCACTTCCACCCTCTGAAGTGAATATCAATCAGATTCTCCTACATTGATTTGCTTCTTTTTGGGTTCACACACATACAAAGACAAGAAAAGGCTTTCACTAAAGAGTAAGATGCCACATACATTTTAATGAGCCCCGGCTGTATCGTCTTTTTATCACTGTCTTTTTTAGTACTGTATAGCTACAAATTTCTCCCTGGAGAAAAGTAGTTTTGTATGGCTTTGAGGCACAGAAGTTATGTAGGCATTATGGTAACCTTCAGTGATACTTTATATGGCCCATTTCAATCCAGTATGGGTGTTCTGTAAGTATTAACATGGTTTACATATGGTAAACTGTACTCCACCGCATCTTGGGCGCAGTAAAAAAAAAGCCATCTAGTCCAAGTCTTAGTAATCGTGTTCTTGAGCCACAAAGGTTTCCTGTAAGAGGACTTTTAAAGGAAAATAAACTGCTCCGGTTGCCTCATTTCACAGCAAATTGAGAGACTCACAGGATGTTTGAGTGACTCACCTGACCTGCAGTGGCAGACGTAGCTATTAATAAGATCTTGGCAAATGGCACCGTTGTGGCAGGGCGCTGAGCAACATTCGTTAACATCCACTTCACAGAAATCCCCCATGAAACCTGGTGGACAGCTAAGGAAACATAACATACTTTAAAACTATGAGGCTGTCTCACAGAGCTGTCACTTCTTTCGTGTGGGTCGGACACACTGTATCTGTAAGAACTGCTGGTTTTCATTATTTATCAAAAAAGCACCACAACTTTTTCTAGTCAGTTGATTCATATTTCTGAGAATATTATTAAAAAACAGACATTTTTTGGAATCTTGAGAGACAGAAACGGAATCAGTAACGCGAGCAATGAACTGAAGAGTGGGCTGATTTTAAAGTGCAGTAGTGGGCTGTTCACACATCAACTCATATTAACCCAAGTGCACTGCTCCTGGGCAATATAATGTGGGACCGCAGGGTGTCAAAATCATACAAAATATGAATATAAAAAAACAAAACAGAAATCTCAGTGACATAACCTGCTATCATTTGCTCATACATAAAATAATAACACATGACTGTATAAAGGATGTTACTACATGGGCTCAGGAACACTTTGTAAAACTGTTGTTGGCAAACACAGTTTGTTCACAAATGACAGCATCCTATTTTTTTTTATCAATCAAGTTGTATGTCAAACATACTTACAAAATAGTAACCTACTTTCTGCTGAACTCAACATTTCCTTTGCTTGTATCACGATAAGTGTGAGAATTGTTTGCTTCCTATATAAAAATATCCTCCTCACTTTTATTGCATTCTACTATATCTGAACAGCTCAAGTCTGTACATCCAGATGCTCTCATAAAAGGAATATTAATTCACAAGTCAAACTTGCACACTGTCACCTTAAAATTCATAATAAATCCAACAACAAATACACAAATCAACAGTGGCACACTCATGACAAAGTACTTTGGAGTTCTGGCACCAGACATTGTTGCACCACCTGAGTGAAGTTCAGAGAAAACACTGTTCTGCAGAGTTAACAGATGATGTTGCTAATGCACCGCTCTCTAGCTAAGGGCCCTGGCTGGACTAAATCAATATGGCCCTCTATGTGTCAGTGTCATTAACACATAGATGGTCATGGTCCAGCGTGCCAAACAATGGCAGAAAACTCACTGCTGGAAACTCGAGTTAAGTTTACAGATCACAAACTTAAAATTGGAGACCTTATTTGAGGGGAAGATAAAACAGAATGGATTAATTCAGCAGTGCATAAAATCCACAGGTAAACAAAGTGGAAATATTTAGGTGTGGTAATGGCTTTCTCTTGTGGAGTTGGTGATTTGCACAGGATAAGCTGCACCTTGAGCAAAGAGAGGTACCACTCGATTCTGCAGATGTCATCCCCACTGGCTTGAAGTTTTGTAGAAGCGCAGTCATTTTCCAGATGGATAATGAGTCTGATCAGGCATCAAGGCTACCTGAGGCCACTGAAGACCAAGATGTGCTGGCTGGCATAGATTTTCGATTTTCCAATTCACAGTCACCAGACCTCAAACTTACTGAATATCTTTAGGAATATTTGACTCCAGAATGTGACATGAGCAGAACATTGGGAAATAAACAATGTAGATTCTCATAGTTACAAAAAAATAAAAAATAAATAAAAGACTTTTTTTAAAAAACTTCAGAAAAAGCTAACAAACTCTATATTCATGAGGCTAAAATTCCTCTTTTGGAATTTGACTTCCGTTGTTAACTGAGATCTGTGAGGCACGGTTGCTTTAATCATGCAACACTACAACATCAGAAAATGGGCAAAGGGCCTCATGCATAATCTCTTGGCTGACCAGCATAACAGAGAGAGAACGGAGTGCCTTTGAGGACATTTGCGGAACAGGTGCAGAATTGAATATGTACCACTTCACACATAACATGCACATAAAACAACACTTTCATGTTTTGTAGATGTGGCCCAGCCAAGAAAGTGTTGCATGACTGATTTTATATTTTAGGCCATTAGTCAGTGCACTAGCCTGACCAAACCGTTCCCATTGAAGTGGAAGAAATATGCGGATGTACAAAACATTGTTGCCTCTTTGAATGGGATTTTAAAGTCGCAGGAGCTTCCTCCACCAAAAACACCATACTGGAAGTTGCTGTCATTCAGATCGCCAACACATCTTTTAGCCAACACTACACGGACTACAGCATAATCTGTGTGATACACAATATGTCAACACAGTAATAAATGGGCAAACTGCTGGTTTTCCATCTATAACTCAAACTAATTATGTCTGTAAATAAACCCCAAATCAAACAACTTGGCTGAATCTAAACAAAGTCAATAAGCAGTTAATAATGCACTGATACCACAATAAATTCCTTTGATGTCAACATTCAGTGAAAGAATCCTCTGTTGTGGAAAGAGCACACGATGCACAATCATCATATTGCAGATCAGCAGGACATTAAAGGACACGGTTAGCCACAAAAGGTGTGTATTCACTAGGTTTATCCTTGCACACACTCACCTGTAAATGCACAACATACACTATAATGCTTCCCTGTAATACATACACAAATTAGCCTACAATGAAGCAAACATCATAAAAAGTGCTGTGCTGAGGCAGTAGGCAGTCCGGTGTGTCAATACCGTAAAGTGCACCAACCTATTTGGAATTGCGGTCGTCTCGGATACATTAAATCATGACAGCGAGCAGCAGAACATCAGCACAAGGTTAGACAATGTAATTAACTGTAAGGCATCCGGGGAGCTGCTGTGTCAAATCTGCACACTCTTACGACATCCACCTTGTATTCAGATACACTTCATCACTCAAGGGAGAGCGTGTCAGCAATTAAAAAGTAATGATTCACTTGCGACCAACCTGGAAGGCAGCTAAGCACGTACTGTAGCATCATTCTTGGGAGGCAAGATGCATGTTTAGTTAGAGAGAAGCATAATTCCTGGAATAGAATAGGGGAGGATGCAAATTCAGATTTTAAAGTGTTATTCAAATTTTACAACAACTCCTATTGACCCTTTACTAAGGCCTGCATGCTTAATCACTGCTGCTACACATGTCAAGGCACATATGCAGTTTACAACGATAACTTACTCACCATTTCCAATTACTTTTAGATCTTTGACTGAAGTAGACAAAAGCAGGCGTCTTAATTCCAGCCAGCGACTGAAGATTTTGCAGGCTGAACTGCAAACTGTCACTGGCAGCTATAACTACCTTCACAATTGAGCTAATGCTAACATTAGCTTGATGAGTTGATTGAAAACACTGTCTCTGGCAGATGTTTTAATGTTTAAAGCTACATGTCCGTGGGGAAAAGCCAGCTTCATCAGCTGATGATCCATGGAGAAAATGCGCAAATAAAGCAACAGCATTGTTGTCATACTGCAGTGTAGAGTAAGTTTCTATTATTTTAAATCTGATGAGGAAAAACGTCAGGTCAGACTTTCATTTTAACATAAACCTGTTTGGTTACACAGTTGTTATTTCAAACTGTACGCTTTCACCTCTAACATTACAAGAGCATGGGTTTTAGGAAACTGATGCACTTGGCAGCGTGATGTAACGTTGGCATGTGACCTCGTCAAATCCAATAAAGAGCTGAGTAGAGCTGCTAACGTTTCCTGTGCATGAAGACACATTTAAACTATCTGTACGGGCTGCACTCAGCAAGGCATGCTGTTCCAAGTACGATGACTCCATCCAGGGACAATCATTCAGTGTCATTATATCAAAACAATAAGACTTTTAACAGTGGTTCAACTCACCTGCAAGTAAAGTTTGATCCTTCACCATCGATGCACGTGGCTCCATTGAAACACAGTGAGACATTAAAAGCAGCATCTTTGCAGACATCTATATCGTTCTCGCAAGCTTTCCCTGTGAAACCATCCTGACAGAAGCATGCGTATTTATCAATGAGATCCACACACGAGCCTCCATTCAAACAGGGACTGGGAGCACAGTCCTGTGAATGAAAAGACACCAGATGCTTACAGGAGTGAGGCACTGTACCAGTTACACAACATATTTTAACAGACACAACCATTAAATGCATGATTTGCCATCTACAATGCATAATGTGTGGTTAAAAAAGGCAAAAAAAGCAACTTTTTTTAGTTAAGAATGAAATGCAGGTACTTAAAAAGCAGATGATCTGACTATCCATTGAACTACATGCTCACACAGACCCTGTAAGCAACTCAATGTTTTATCTCAAGAGTCCAACACAAGCGGTGGCTTTAATCAATTAAGCATTAGCAATTTCTTTTAATCAGGTATTTGTACACTGCTTACATGATCCTGATAGTTCAATTGACTTATCTTGCAGAAAGAATCAATAGAGTTAGTGATACCAAAGGCCACACAGAGATCAAAAACATTCCCCAGAAATTCCTCTTGAACATCTAGCAGGTTTATTAATAAAGCTCAACTCACGTCAATATTTGTTTCACATCGGCTGCCGGTCCATCCAGATTCACAGAGACATGAGTATGAATATATTCCATCCTTACAGCTGAGAAGGTCACAACAGATGTTAGAACTGATTCACCAAAACCATGAACTACTTCAAGAAATCAACTAAAAAGCATTTATATATGTAGGTCTTTTGCTGTATAGTTCATGCAGAATGCTTAGAAAAAAGACAGTCTATTGAATGTGTGAGCATTTCCCCTTCAACAGAATTAATGACTATAATTTAGAGACCACTCAGACAACCTGTAAGTGCGTCACATTAGCTCCTTACAACATGTGACATATGTCTGCACTCACTGCGCTGCCAAGGAGCATAATTAAAAATAATTCAATGCCATTTCTGCACAATTTGCAGCGTTTCTGTTTTACATGACACAGAGAAATCTGTACCTCCCATGAAGACAAGGCGCTGACATGCATTCATCAATGTTGGTTTCACAGTGGAGCCCACTGAAGCCATCAGGACACAAGCAGTGGTATCGATTAGGTGCGTCAATACATCTTCCTCTATTTTGGCATGGGTTTGAAACACACTCATCGATGTTAACGTCACACCGTGACCCTAGGAAACAAAGCATATTTCAGCAAAACGTTATGTATTTAACAATTTAATGAAAGAAAGGTTTTTTTTAGTACTTGTTTAGTAAAAACCGTGCAATGGGATGTAAAGCTGGGGGGCAGTCAGGAATATGACAAACTGACTTTAGAGTTGGAGAAGTAGGTTTGATTCCTCTGTGATGTGTGGGTTCAATTTTAATTAAATCATGTTAAATTTAAAAATTCTCAAAGCCTCCATATAAGTCTTCGGAAAGAAACAAACAACCTAGACATTTAAAGGCTGAGTTTTGATAATTCTGCAAAGGCTTTGCTTCTGGCATAGTGACCTTTGGGATATGAAATTTCATCCCTTTTATAATTAGCATTAGCATAAATTCTTGAGTTATGGACAAAAACTCATTTTGTGAGGTCACTGTAACTTTGACCTTTGATCACCAAATTTTCTGAGTCCAAATGACCATTTGTGACGTATTAGAAGAAATCTCTTCAGGCGTTCCTGAGATATTGTGTTCATATGAATGGGATGGACATACAGACATAAGTATGTATCTGACACCCAAACCAATAATACCTGTGGTGCAGAGGCATAGAAGAACATAACCTTTATCCTTCAATGGGTTAGAGTTATATATTTGTCATTGTCAAAATATGTAATAATTATCTGAAAACAGTATATCCCATTGTCTGTGTAAACCTTGTTGTCAGCATAATTCATTATTTTCAAAAGACGTAAAGGGTGTGTTTCACATCCAGGTCACACTACTTACCAGGGTACTGTTTTTTTCTTTACTGACATTAATATATTTTTGAGGTTGTGTGACTGTAAACTTGAGACAAGAGATCCATTATAGTCAGATATAAGAAATTCTGTGACTTCCGATAAGGCTGTCTGTCAAGATGTACTGGATTGAAAGTGATCAGCAAGCAAATCAAACATATAATAAAAGTGTGATGGTTGTCAGTTTCTGCAAAATCACTCCACAAAAACTTACATATAAAAAACAGAAGTATGCAATTTGTAGTTAACAGATTACAAGATGCAAAACATCCGGTACAGTCTTTAAGAGCAAAATACTGTGTAAGCGTACTGTCCAGAAAAAGCTGCCTCATGACATGTTTTTCCTCTCTGGTCTCTTCAGTGTCTTTGAAATAAAGTGATCACAGACTGACAGGGATGGCAAACATGAGCATGCTGTGCATAGTTTACTGGCATTGCATTAAAAGATTTCTGGGTTCTGTAGCTCGAGTGTATTTTTTATTTTTTATTTTTTTACCTCAAGTTACCTCTAGCTCACACGTTATTTTTCTATTACTCACAACATACCTCGAATGCTTTTAATGAAAAGGATTTGAGATGCATAATTCAAAGTGGCTTTAACTTTTGTGTCATGAGTGTGTTTGACACTTCATTAATTATTACACGGTGAAACATCCTTTAGTTTCTTCCTGGCATTAGCTTTAATTATCAGTATCCAGCTTAAACAGCAACTAAATCAAAGCATGAAGCAGAAATAATATCTCCTCCAGGAAGTTTCCACCAAGTTTGAAACCTCAGTTTGAAACCTTAGTTAAACCTTAGTTAGAACTTGTTCAAACGGTTTTTGAATTTTAGGGGATGAAGAGGGATTATGTGACTGATAATAGTAGGACTAATGACAAGGAACAGAGTCAGTTTGTTAAATGCAGCATATAAATATAACCACATACGTCTAATGAAGGATGAGTCATTGATTAATTCCCTGTACTAAAAACAACGTCTTATTCTGCCTCGTGAAAGTAAACAGGCTGTAAAATGTTGACCCACTAACATCGAAACTGGATTTGGCGATCTATTAAGCAAAAAAATCCCAACATCCACTGGTTCCAGCATTTTCTGCTTTTCTCCACTTTTTATGACTGTAAATTGAATGTTTTTGTGTTTTAGTCTGTTGGTCAAATATAATGAAGCAATTTGAAGACATCACCTTTGCTCCGGGTAAATCTATTGACTAAATATTGGATTGCTTTAAAAATTGATTCCTGGATAATGAACATAATCCTTAGTTGTAGCCCTAAGATAGGCAGTAAATCTTAACACTTAGATGTTAAGTCTAAATTCAGCAAAAACTAGCCTGCATTGAATTGAATTGACATGTTCTTGGTTTTAGGCCCCACTGATAATAGAGTGCTGAGAGGAGGTGTAGTACATCGCAGTAACAATAAACAGATGAGGAAACCAAATAATTCCTCTAAAAAACAACTTAATATAAGGATGCATAATGTCTTTAAGTGGCCTTTTTCTGAAACGTCCGTTTCCATCAGAACAAAGTCAAAGTGAAAGAATGTGTGGTGTTCACAGTGTAGTAACAAAATTAATTCAATTAATCAGAAAGAGAAAAAAGGTTGGTGCAATGTAATGATTACATGATCTGTATGACCCCAGCCCAGTGAAAGAACAGTGCATGCAGCAACAATCGCTGGCCCCTTTAATGTCCCAGCGAGGGCTCAGTGAAGTGCAGTGCTGAACTAAAGGAAAAGTGTGCATCACATGCTGCACACACTGTAAATCCTTACAGCTGACTACACAGCGGCACGTCTTGGAAGGCATGCTCCTCGACAGAAACTGCGCAAAACGTGCTGACTCAAAGGGAACACATGAATTATCCTCAAAACAACTTACTGTATATCTTCACCCTCCATCAGCTGCACTTAAGACAAGTCTGAAGATTCGCTAAGTAAGTCAGCTTTATCCAGAGAGTTGACGATATTCATTATTTATGCAGACCTCACAAAAATAGCAACAAGATCACAAAAGGAATGAAGGGGCGGGGAGAGCTCAAGCTGCGAGGGAAACACCAGATAACAGAAGCCGTCAGAATTAGTCTTCCTCCTGCCAACTAATCAGAACACAAGTTGGGAAAACACACGACTGTTTATAGAAGTCTAAATTGTAGCATGTACTGCCTCAAAAGCATCCACAAAAGTGACTAGATTTGATGAGGGGTTACAAATGAAATCTTGGGTTGTAGTTTTTGTAGTGATGTTTGTATGTTTTGTCACTTAAGTGGTAAAAAGATTATCTACTACCCCTAAACTCTATTTGAGATCTCTCTGAGAAATTATGGCTGATCATTGTTTATCAATTTGTTCTTGTGCCAAACTGATAACTTCTTTCATTTAGCCAAAAGGAAAGATGCGCTGCAGCTGGAAAATTTTATGTTTATGACCGCAAAGGTTAAAAACGATCCCTGAACCCAAAATAATAACAGAAAGCTGCAGCAGAAAATGAACTATGGGCAATGTGATACACAAGTGTGACGAGGGAAATGAAGCAATAAGTGAAAAATGATGGTGGGAAAATCTCTTATTCATTTAAAAGACACATTTTTACGACACTTCTTTCTTTTTCACATTATCCATAGACGGATGCTCCCATTCTCCACATATTCTGATGCTTTTATTTAGGTTAGAAGTCATAAAACACTTCAGGTTCCGAGCTGGCATTTTACAACCAATCTAAAACATTAAGAGGGCTGAACTTTTAATGAGACATGGAATTACATGCTGAATATTCAATGCTGCAGACTGGTCAACAAGGGTCTGAAATACTTATTAAGATGAACTTTGATGAAAATTTGAGTAATTAAAACAAGACTACAAAGTGTCTTGCTAGTCCGGTATCGCGTGACGGATTAGTGACAGAGGGATATGTAATCTGAAATCAAAAGAACTGAGGCTTAATTGTGACAAAACCTTAAAATGTAGATCAGCTGTTTTCTTAACACACTGCTGAAGGGATTCTGAGAATCACACATATTTTAAATACTAAGCCCAATAACGCGAGTCATGTACTAGCACCAGAACTGTCTTAGTCTTTAATTGATACAATTAGTGATGATTGCACAAGCCGAGGATGTTTTTCCATTCACATTAAATGTGCACTACGTCTCCAGAGCAACAGATCTCTGCAGAGACCAAATACTATTCATCAAGTTCACCCGGCAAAAGACTGAATTTACTGAAGCCAAGCAACGTCGCGAGGGCCAGAACATCATCATCCAACAATGTGCTGACTGAGGAAGCTTCAACAATGTGCTGATTGCACTGTACCATCACTCAAGGGAGCACGCTCCTTAATGACGGGTGGAGAAGAGAAAGGAGAAGGTGACGAATAGTGTGCTTAAAGCGTGATTTATATAAACAAGATTACCCATTAATCAAGCTGCTGTAATGACTTCTGACCCCAGTAAGGAACACGCCTGTGTACAGTTAAATAATACGTTATTGGGATTGCAGCACTTTTTTAGACGAAACATCCTAAATAATGACCAGACAGCTGAGATTTAGGCAGCTGCCAAGGCTCACACTGTACAAAACTGAGCATCCTTTATACTGTTTGTCAATATGACATAAAATCACACAGTGTGTAAAAATAAAGCATCAATGTGATCAGAGCCATAACTAAAAACTGTTGTGGAATAAGTGATTCATATTGACACCTGATTTGCAAAGAAGTGAAGAGCACCGCGAGATAAAAGTAAATCAAGTTTAATCTTAATGTCTCCCTTGTGTACTGACTCTTAGAAAGGTAAGAAATGATGATAGAAGCTGGTGGAAGTGTTAGAAATGCGAATAAAAGATTTTTTTCTGGCTTCTAACTGCACTTCTTTCTCAACATTTTACATGCAAACAAATGCATTCCATCACTTCAGGAAGGAGAGGTAATTAGCTGATTTACTGAAAGAGCAGAAAACAGAGACGCACTGACTCACTGACCAACAATATGAATAGTGATGCAGGCGGGAATGAAGTGTCATTACAGCTTAATCACATCCATGAAAGTGAGTGGATACAAAAGTAGACTGCTGTATTAGTAAGCAGCTTCAACTGTTGCAGTCAAAATGAATGTTGGCATTCGATATGCAAAAAACACCCCTGGACTTCCCTGATGGCTGAAGCAAATAATATGATAATACCATCAAGTGACACAACGAGTTACAGTCCTTCAGTGATAGAAGACATGACACATCATACCATCAAAGCAGAATAACATTCAGTCGATTCCAATCACGCTGATGACGCGATGAACCAACCTAGATGGCAAATTTACTATTACACTAGAGCAAAAAAAAAAAAGTTACATGCAGCTACAGTTCTGCCATGAACTTCTTTGTGTTTTGTTTTGTTTTTTTGTGAAAAAGTTGCAATGCTGTTACATGTGTTACTAGAGCAAATATTTTGTATGAGTTCCAGTTGGTTTGAGCCAATCCAAACCGTATCCTCTGGCCGCTTGCTCTCTTGGGGAACCCTGTTTCCTCAGATGAGCTTAAAGCAACAGAAAAAGTAATGGCTTGTACTATGCTGTGCGTAGGCCTAATAATAAAAGCTGCTTCTGTGGGAATTGGGCCATGTGTGTCAGGTTCTGCTCTCCAGAGTAGCAATACCTCAGAGACTTCCTCCCTCTCTCAACTGGGGAAGGATAAATTGATGATACAGTGTGGAAGACAAATGAAATTAATCTTCCCAGCACCTGACAAGAATCGGCTTTAGATAGTGCGCACACACACACGCCCGCGTGCGCACACACACACACGGACTCAGACGTTAAAATAGCTTGATATCTGTGGAAAATAAGACAAATGGACTGAAGTAAAACAACAATGGCATTCTGAGACTAACCAGGAGGGCCGATGAAATGAAATAAAGGCAACTAACAGACGCTGAGACGTTTTCATCAGATAAAACAGGTGACGTGGACTTCATTCTTGTTAGCTTTGTTGAAAAGCAGGCACTGTATCTTCCAGAGGCAGACGGGCTAATTAAAAGCAAGCATTGTGAAGCAGTTTTTTACACTAAGCCAGATCTGTGTCAGAGTTGCCTCAGTGGCGTGTGGCCGCAGGAGTCACGGTAAGCTTTTTAGACTCTCATATTGATCTTCATGTCACCTGAGGGCGAAAGAGCTACCTGAGTATCCAGGGCGACAGACACACTTGAAGCCCCCGGGCGTGTTGATACAGATGCCCTCGTGTAGGCAAGGTGAAACTTCACACTCATTCACATCCAGGTCACACAGCGTTCCAAAATAACCAGGAGGGCAAATGCAGTGGAACCTAAGGAAGATGTGATAACACTCGATCATTAGGAAATAAAGTCCAGTGACGACAGGCAGTAGACAGTAATGACAGCATGCTTTTAGGTTTAGCTCTTACTATAGAATAAGCAGAATGAATTTCCTCAGTAAAAACGACACACATTACTTAAAAAATACCTGTGTTTGTCCAGACCCACAGAGACAAACTGCAGATTAAGACACATGTTTTATTCTCAAACTGACCGGCAGCTCCTCACACAAAAATTAACAACGCGACGGCAATTAAGCCTCGCTGTGTGTGGCTTCATTTGAACCACGTTTGAAGACTTATTACTACAAGGAAGAGCTTAACCTGTCCGATAATGCGGTTTACTCAATTCAAATCCCTCTCTGCAGCAGTCGGTGGAGCCTAATATCCCCTGACCACACACCTCAGAGGAGATGGTTATCCTGCTTGTGAGTGAGATGAAAAGATAACATGTCATCATGCACCTCTGTGCTCAAATCTAAACAACATCTTTTGATTAGTTAAACATCATTTTTCATGAGTAAGCCAGTTATGTCATATCAAATTTATGTAATGTGCTGAAAGGTGTTTATTGTCGTGTGGCAAAACACAATTTATGTAAACTTTACAGGCTAGACTTCATGCACTCAGTACACTGTATTTGCTCTATTTATACTCATAGTACTTTAAGAAAACCGGTGGAGACAGCGAGGGTTTGGTGAGTACACTGAAGAGTCTGATTCATCATCACAGTACAGGTGGACTCATTCGCCTTGTTGGGTCAGGGAGATGGAGATAGTGCGTAGTGTTTGCGGTGGGCAGCGAGGTTAAAACACACCTGATGTGAACTCCCCGCACTGTGCAATCAGGGAGAGCGCTCTGAGCAGGGCCAGGTCACATGGGAGAGAAATCATGACGGGAGACAAACTGGAGACAAACCATTTAGGACTCAAATTGGCCCTGGGACTTCTCTACCCATCTGTCCGACTAAGCCTGGAAGCCCCGGGGCTCCCATTAAGCACAGCAGAGAGAAGCACCAGTGGAGTAAAGCCCAATCTAGATACATGATGTGTTCCTGCTGAATTCGCTCTGTGTCTTTAGGATAGCAGCTTATGTGTGGCAAGGATGAAGACAGGCTTGTTATATAAAGCGGAACATTTTGAAGAGCAGCGCCACAACCTCGTGTGTTTTCTTCGGTGAACGATTTTGTTCATGCGGCTTTCGGAGCAAACTCGGGAAATTAATTCTGCCTGGCCCTTGCTGATATGTGCAATTTTTTAAAAGCACACAACGAATAGAGGCTAAAGTGTTTATATTCATACTTACTTGTTCACAAGGTTTTGACAAACACCGGTGTTGTGGCAAGGGGTAGAGGCACACTCATTGATGTCTTCCTCGCAGTGAAGGCCAGAAAATCCCATCTTACAATCACAGCTGGGAAAGCAAAAAGATTAATATTGATGTTTTGTCCCAGATGGAAAAAAGGAGATATGGCATATGCACAGAAAAAATCATTCGGAGCTTAACGATGTTAATTACACATCATTTATGGTGTGATTGCACATTCATGCCGTAACATGTAGGCCTGGACTTTCACTCTTTAACAAAAACCAAAGCCTGCATGACAAGAGAACTTAAGGCAGATTTTTTTGGAGACATTTAACAATTTGACCCCATTTCAAATGGCACATTATTAAATCCATTCCATTTTGTTTTTAAAAAAAGGGCCACAAGCTCAGAACATATCCATTAACTTGGGGTAATCGAGTCTGAAAATTACTGTACAATGGCCTGAAACCTGTACCAGAACGACGGTTGCTGGTACTGGCACTCAGGATTTACAAATGTTTAAAGTTCATCGCTACAAAGCGGGACATTTTTGTGCCACCTAAGAAAGGAAAAGCGGGTTAGGGCTAATGCTCTTTACCTGTAGCTGTTGACCTGGTCCACACAGTCACCCTGGTTCTGGCATGGATTTGAGCTGCACTCATTGGTGTCAATTTCACACCAACTTCCTTCAAATCCTGAAAGATAGATGAGATGGTCATGGATCAGCAAGCCCCACTACATCCTGAAAACGTCAGGGCCGATGATAACAAAGGCCCCAGTGAATGCCATTTTAATGGAACTAGTAGCCCCTGTAGCATATCTCATCTTCCAGCTCTCAGCACTCACTGTTTCCCCTTTGAGAGTGTGTAAGTCTAATAATACTTTACTGCCACAGACAGATTGGTCTGAGGGTTAGTGGTTTGGGGTTTGGGAGGTGTGTGTCTGTGTGCGCAACCGTGCATATGCATGTGTGTGTGCGTGTGAGAGAAAGCGAGCGAGTAGGGGGACATCTTGTTAAGTTAGGGTAAGAGGGAGAAGCTAAGCCCAAGAGCTCTTTTGCCCTTGTTCATTAGGGGGTTGAGGGGCAGGATGGCTAAGCAGATCAGCATGGATGTTTTGTTGTACTTTTGAAGGCAGCCTGGGAGCCTTTTAATGTTCTGCCTGTCAGAGGTACTGTGCTCCTCTGGTGCTTGGTTTGGTCCATAAGGTGGGCTTTCTGCTGAACAAGTCAAAGTAAATGACTTAGTTTTATGAAGAGAAAATGAATTAATGAATTTAAAAATGAGAGAAATGAACCCCTAATGCCCCGTTGTATGGAGGCAAATAACAGCCGTAAAGATTTGAATTTTACAAGCAAATGGATCTATGTATAAATAAATAGCACTGAATTAATAGTATTGGAATAACTGACTTTGAAAACCATTTACTTTCATTCATACGGTCTGAATTCCCCCATTTAAAAATCCCTACAGTAAATTCAAAAGCTATTTTAAGTTCAGTTCAGTTAAGCCCCATTCGGATCTAAAAATACTGCACTTTCAGACAGTAAAATTAAATCTATGACATTCAGACCTAAACATCCAAGATACTGAGAAGAATAAATCAAGCCAAGCCTATCAATTCTTCATTCCATTCATTTGCTTCCATGCCATTGATTTCCAGCTTTCTGTGACTGTTTCTGCCACTGCATTTGTCTGGGATATGAGCAATGATACAAAGATACCGTTTCCTCTACAATTCTATTATCAAACTCTGAGCTCAAATTTCCAAAGACTGCTGTGTTGTACCTGCAGATCACCATCTGCCACCCATAATTAAGGGCGATACAAGCATATAACAAAGCGTGAATAAAACTAGTTTAAAATGAGTGTTAGTGCTATTATTGTTTCCTTACATTACATTCACTCCTGCTGCTTCAAGTGAGAACTAAATATATATTTGAACTGTATAAAATAAAATTATCCACTGATTCATACCATGTGAATTTCTTAAGGTTACTATAGAAGTCTGAGCATCTCCTGCACTGTATGTAATGATACCATAAATCAGGCGGAAACACTATATAATACCCTGTAATGGCAACAATGATGTTTCTCATTTCAGTGTTTTCAAAATCCACTGTGAACCACAGATGGCAGCAAATTATATAGATCATAAATTTCTCAGTGCAGATAAATGCAGCAATTTTAAGCCATTATTTGTGCTTTGCTATTCAGCCGGATGAAGCTCAGAACTGTCGATTATTAAGTGTTGTTGAATAAAAAAATCCCTTAAAAACTGAATGGTATGCTTTAAGCAACCCTCACTGAGCATTTTTAATCAGCTGGATAAACTATAATCAATGTCATGATGTTTAAAATAAAGAAAGACAAATTTTCAACTACAGTGATGCTAGTGGAAAAAAGCAAGACAGCGACACTGACGTAGCTTGGTGCATCTTGCAACGTTAAGCGTGAGAGGGATTCCACGAGACCACAGAGAGCACAGAGCATCTGGTGAATTATGGGACAGCACAGGTTTCCCAAGCTGGTCTGTCAGTCAAAGCGATGGTGGAGCACCTCAGGGACTATTTCGAATGTCACCGCAATGTAATGCATCTTCTGCCACTAGCAGTGACTGGAGGCTCCTCTTTGACAGAGTACAGAGAGGGATACCCAAGGCGCGTCCTCACGTAGTCATTCCATCATGCGGCTGGAGCTGCAGTATGTGATCACCGCTCCTGCCAGTGAATGTCTCCGAGGAGAAGAAATTGCGGGTAATCCCCTGTGGATAGTGAACTAACTTTGATGGACGTTTCAATTGAAATATAAGTGATGTCTTCATTTTAACAGTATGAATTTGGTTTGGACTGCTACATTTGTGACTACAGTCGTCTTATCAGGGTTGCTGTCAGTCTGATGTAACAATTTCTCAGAGGGGGCCCCTTGAAAATGATCTACAGCTTGCACAACATAGATTATGGTCTTTGTGGTGTCATTAAAGTACATCAAATCTCTGTGTATGACTGGACTAAAACGCATCATCATTCCAGGTTTTCTGTTTGTTGAACAGCTTTGAGCTTTGGCCTTAATTTGTTGTACCTCTATTTGGCCAGTCTGCATGGTATGTCTTATGACAGAACACAGTGCTTAAATCCTTTTAATATTTAATACTGTTTGCATTTAAAACTTTGACCTTTAATTGCAACACCCTCGTCTGCATGTCATTTTTTTTTAACACCAAGAACCAGATGCTCAAATGATGTGTTTGTACTAAAAGCACCTATCCTGTGCAGCATGTCCCACATGTAAACTGGTATGAAAACAGAATGTGAGCACAGACCGTACATACACATGGCTTTCTACAGGGATCCGAGTGAAATATCACAAGGTGGAGGCGAAACATAGGAGACAAACAGACGTTGAGGCTGTTAGTCAATTTCACAGATGTATTTTTTTTAAACTAAGTCACTACACATGATGGATTGCAGGTGATGAATTAATCCTGTGGGCACTGTTAATAGTATGGGTTATGGTTGTGCATAGTGACAGCTGAAATTGTGCTAATTCTTATTTGCATGCAATGTGTCACCATCAAAATCTAGTGCAGCAGTCTGCTATAAAATTTAGTGAGCACGACCAAGTTCCTGAGAGGTTGATTTTCTACTTTGAACTCCTCACGAGCTTTCATCTGTGCTGCCCACACGCCATATTGTCAACCCGGCACTAAAAATATTTCTTAATCATAATAAATATAAACAACTCTATAATATGGGCAACTAAAACATACTGTATACATCAATTCTAAAAAAAAAAAACTGAACATAGGAGCCTAAAGAGATTTCATATCTGTAATGCCTTGTTCGGCACTCCCCAAGTGGCCTGTCAGCAAAAACACTATGCTACTGTCTTTGACTGGGCAAGAACTAATACAAGGGAAATGGATGATTCTCTTAAGACTAACATTATAGTATTGTGTGTGCTTGCAATGACTTTTTGTTGACATGAAAAATGTGCCACCACTGTGGCAGTCTGCATTTGCACAGAAAGCAAAACACAAAAGCAAAAGGATGAAGAATGTGGCTGCATCACCACAGCAAAGAGAGCAACTTGATGAAGCGTTGCTGTATATTTTGGTTTGTTTCTGGATCCGTTACATAACTTATGTGCTGTCTATTCAAAATCATAACCGATAAGATGATCACGATGTTATAGAGCTGTCAGTTCCAAAAAGCTGGACGACGACAGAATTCTTTTTTGTTTGCAGGAGCAGACACACTTGCCACAGGCAGACACATCAATCCTGTGCAGCAAACAACAAAATTTAGGCAATTTAAAAAACAAATATAAATGGACGGACAATGCAGATATAAAACTAGTCATCACAGCTGTGTTTCTTGTAATTAGGAGTGCAGCAAGCTTGTGAGTCCTTCGCATGCACTGACCAAAAACTGGGTTACTTGAATAAGTGGGTTAAGAATCAAAATGTCTTTGCATGTATACGCCAGTGACTGCAGCCAGTTTACTCCACTGCTACACACCTGGACCACCATAAAATGATTAAACACTGAGTTTATCTAAAATTTGTTAACTATTCAGCTGTTACGGACCCAGGTCTATTTTTATACATTATGCACGAATGTAGAAGCTAACCTCTTTCTCACAGTGATGGACAAGTACTTAGCCACAGCTCATAGTGTGCGCCTGATGTTTTTACCTGTGCCTTTATGTTGAACTAAACGTTACTCGCCGTAACATGACTGCACTGCTTTAATGAAGGTTCTATGTTAATAAACTGTGCAGCCAATGTTTAGAACTATTTTTTTTTCCACTTATAAAAGCATGCATTACGTAAAACCAGAAATCTGCTACATGTTCAAAGGAGAAGCGAGAAGAGCCACCTCCATTAAACGCCCAACAATAATGGAAATACATGAGCCGGCTCCAATTGTGTGCCTCTGTTACGTATATCATCCACACTTCATAACCCTGTCACTGTATTCAATTACAAACTGTTTTTAAAATTTGAGTAAATCACCACGTCCTCTCTTAACAGTGTCCTCTACGGGCCAGCTGTCATAATCTAAATGAAAGAGTACTCCGACTCGATACAAATGCAGATGCACTGAGCTACATGAGATGCAGTGATTGCTTTGGTGACTTCTTTTTTTTTTCTGCTGCTTGCGCTACATGCAGGCAGCCTTTGGCCATTTGAATGGTGGAGCTTGCTGGAGCTCTGCGTAGCCTGACAGCCTTGCTACAAGCAGACACCAATCAGTGATGGAAAAATGAGGAAAAGAACATTTAAACATCTTTTGATTAACAGATCCCAGGTCTCTATAACTGAAACTATGAATTCATATATAGTGGACTCTTGACTTCACTGTGTCCCCAAACACCTGAAACTAAACCTGCATGTTGGATCTGTGGTTCATCTCCACAGATTTACACAGACACCATGCAGGTACGTTTACCTGCTGTGAAGCATTCAGGGGTTAAAGACCAATATGTTTGAAGCTACTGATGAGAAGAGGATTTTCGTGAAGGGAAAACCTCTATGTGCTCATTAATGTTTTTTTTTTTTGTTCCTTCTGACCTTCTTTGATGCCGCTGTTGTTCCGGCTGGTTAAAGAGGTCTCAAAGCTGAAAGGAAAGTGAAGACACACCTTTTGCCCTAAGTAATGGAATATCACACAAGTCCTGAGACCTTTCCTCACTGAGGGCCACGCTCTCATACTGAGACCGTACACCTGCTACATTTTAATATTTTGAGGCCTTACTTTCTGAATGAACAAGACAAGACACTACTGTACGTATGTCTCCAATTAGGGCTATGATTTACATGCTGTGAAATTTGCTTAAAATATAGTCTGGTCTTTAACCGCCTCTTGCATGGATCATTATTCTGTGAGAGAGATTTCTTTGAAATATCTTTGATCTCAATAATATCATATGAGGGATATGGATATTGTGGAGGCTTACTGTCACAGTATATTGGTTTAGTTACATTAAACTCAGGTAATGAGCCAAAATACAACACATCTTTTAATTTCATAGTTGGAATCCGTACAGTCTGTGTAATATGTAAACTAAATGCTCTTCTTCTCTTCTCTTCTGCTGCTATCTGAGCCTGGAAATTCACAAAAAAAGATTTTTACCCTGCATTCATGCACAAACCAAGCTCAAATAAATGTTGTTAAACATCTTCGAACTAATATGAAGCGAGACAGTGAATGTGGTTTGCATGAAATGAATGTATATGATTTGAATGCATAAAGATAATAAGTGCTGAGTGAAGGAAAAAGATCGATACATCTGCCCGTGCATCTGGTTTATAAACTGAGACACACATACTATAAGTCACATTGTTTCCCTCCTCTATAAAAAAGAATAATCACTTAAAATGAATGCAGTGAGGAGAGACTTTTTCAACACATCTTTGGCAACACATGTTCCCAACACATCTTTTTCAATATCATATTAAGTATGTGTCAGTTCTCTTGTTGGCACGGCTTCACAGTACCTCATTAACCAACTGTTTGGTAGGACACAATCTCAATCTTGTGGAAGGTGAAGGCTAGTGTAGCATGCCATGCAAATAAAGGGGTTTGTTCTCCATCTGGCCAGGAACACCTCTGGGGATATTCTGAGCCATGGAGACCAAATGGTTTTTGCATGTAAAGGGACCACACAATGTTTCTGAATTCACAATACTGCAAGAATCATATTTCTCCACTTCATGCAACAGACTTGAGGCGAACAGACTGTCCCTTTGTCAAATAGCACACGTTTAACACTGAAATGCACCAATGTGTCACCCAAAACCCGGTGAAAAGGTGGGGGAAAAAAACATTATCTATAACTGCTTATTCTTTGGAGGGTTGCGGGGTGTTGGAGCCAATCCCAGCTGACTTTGAGCGAGAGGCGGGCTAACCCCAGACAGGTCACCAGTTCATCACACGGTTTGGCACACTCTAATAAAGAAAATTATATAACATATTATGAAGTCTTTCAAAAATCTGAACCATTAAGTGCAATAGTCACATATTGTTCTTTCTATTAAATACCAAAATGTAAGACATTAATACTTTGTCATCAGCGCAAAAGCCATTTCAAAGAACAGTGGAATAAAAAGGAATGTGACATTCAAACACTTTTTTTCCAACACAGTTTTACACGGCAGCTGACTGGCTGGTTCATTACGTCAACTATTGTGTACTTTATCCTGTGGTGGTAATCTCCGTTTATCTGAAAGTGACATGAATTGACTGTGAGAATTATTCACTATCTCTGAGATAAAGCCCCATAGTAATTTCTTAGCATTTTGCAGCATTATGAAACTCTTAGATTGTCCTTTGTGTTTCCATATCTACTAGCTGAGGTTGAAATAGTTAAAATGTGTAATGGATTCTATATTTTTGTGTACCATAAACACATTATGAGGTAGCAATGCTGATAACAAATATAAAAAACAGGTCCTTATATTTGCAGGACTGTAAACTAATTACATGCTTCATATTTAGACATAAATTATTTGCAGTTTAAAGAAAATGCTATTATTTTAGCTGCAGGAGGACATGCAACAAAGGTCCTAAATCAGATTTCAACCCAGGATGTTGCAGTTAGCATGTGCAAACTGTCCTCTGTGCAGTCACTTCAGCGAACTGAGCAAGGACACCTGAGCCTACAGATTGTGAACAACACTGAGAATCTGATGTAACTCTGCCTCTCACCGTAATCTGTGTTGAGTGATGCTATGCGTGTTTGTTTCATTTGTTGCGGTTGTCGGCCAGTAACCCTTACCCCAACCTCTACCCTAACTCTCCCATTTTCAGGTTGCTCTTCTATCAGGCTTGGCACTCCCTGCTGAGGCTCCTCATTAAGAGGAAAGTGGAACATCTGTGCTGGTCAGGCAAGATGACTTAGGCCTCCTGGCCAGAGCCTCAGCGGAGAGTCACTGCTAGGAAGAACAAAAACTTCCTACAGGAGCTTTCCACAATCAGGAGAGGATAACTGCTCCCCTTATATTTTCTTTTAAGAAGATTTCTTGCAGCTGGCTCTGGTTATATTCTGGCCTCCAGGTTCTCACAGTATACCTTTGTAGACAAAACTCATTTCCATTGTGGCTGTGTTTTACAAATTCCTTTAATGCTACTCCCAGTAGGCACCTCCTAATGGCTGCCTTTTAGTTCCTGTTGAACTGACGAATAGTAAAGTTGCCACATCACCCTTTTTGTGAGACTGATATAGTCTAGTGAAGTGTCTTGGGGAAACTATGACCACACACACACTTTAAAACGCATTCAGCACAGCAAGTTTGAGAAAAAAATGACCATTAAACCCACTGTGAAAGTGCTTATCTTTAATAAAAGACCCCTGTCAGGTGCTATCAGATGTTGTTATAGGACTGGCCAGGAAAAGTTTGACAGCGACCATCCACTATCAGAGTATTACCATTGTCTCCTGGGTATCTGCACATCAGATACCATTGCCCCTCCAGTTAATAACTGGCCGAGAAGTAGCATGAAGCCAGAATCTAAACACAAGCCCAGAGACACAGATAAAATTAGACCCAAAATGGGTGGGAAAAAAGTGAAGCTGTAACAGCTAAGGTGAATGAAGTAGAATTTTCTTACTTGTGTGACTAATTGTTATGACTACATCTGTCACAGAAAGTGGATTGGAAAACAATATTGGACTGCAACAATTTTGTTTTGTTGTGTTTGTTTTGCAGTATATCAACTGGAGCCAAAGTTTTTGAGACTGCTACTGGACATCATAGATATCCAAGAGCTACAAAAAATGAACAATAATAATAATAATAATAATAACAATTCCCATACATGTGTACTGACCAAGACATTTCACAGTTCAGAAATTAACTTTCTGGTAGACAAATAGGTAAAGGCAACGCTACATTATCTCAAACATATCTTCGGCCTTGCTCTATTGCTATTTCTTACTTATTGGCAAACCCATGCAATGATACCCGTGTGTGTGCGTGGGCAATACATTGGCTCCACCTTTTAGCTTGAATATAAGACTATATATAATAAATATGCATAACATCTCAACATCTAAATGATTTAAATGACCCAATGATCAATATTGACTTCATGTCAAAATTGGTGAAATAACAACATGCCTCACCTGCACTTCAATAACCCCTGCAACTGCAAACACACCCAAAGTCTAGACAACTGATATATTCCATAATAAATCCTCGTTAACAGCGCAAACCTTCATGTCTGCCCTGAGGCATGTTTCTACTATGGTGCAGCTGCCATGATTTCCAACTGTGCCCACGTACGAGAGCACACACTCTCTCTATTTGAATGTGGACCATGTGGATTCAACTCAGCTGCAGTTGGAAGACATTTGGGCTGTACACCAATTGTGGACTAGTGCTATAATGTTTTCACTTCATTACTAACGTTCAGTACCTAAAAGCAAATGAGAGGTTTTTAATTTTGATGCAGTACACTTACTTTACTTACATACTACGTACTATGGCAGCAGTATGTACTGTATTTTAAGACAATTACACAACCGAGGGCTGACTAAGACGTGTGCCATCGCATGTTGTATTAGCGCATTAAAACCCTGTCTCTTTAATTCAGTTAATTTTCTTACCCCGCTGCCCCTCTACCACACCACACGCAAAACAGCAAATAAGCACAACTGAACGCTATGGACAAAATGGCTAATTGGTGATTACTTCACAACAAGTTAACCTTGATTATGCTTACTGTGTGGTGTCCATCTCGAGGGTGTGGGATGAGATTTGTTTATAGCAGTATATCTGGCAGACACAGGCAGACATATTCTAATTTAATTAGGTGCGGGAATAATGTAAGGCCTACACAATTTCCTTGACAAATAACCTACACTGAATGGTAAATAACAAGTCAGTAAAACTGTTGCACTGGAATCAAGCCATGTGTTGTATAACAGCTCTGTGTTTGTTGAGTAGTAGCTATGTAGGATGGATTTATGGTGAATAATAATGGAGAGTAGTGAGTCACAATGCTTGTGTGAAGTGAAAACGACCAAGCCCACGCAAAGCTCTTGGTGTAATGTATGCAGCCAGCACCTAATTTCCTATTCCTCTCCAAGGAAGCCTTCTGAAACTAACCCAGCCGCTCTATTTATATCTGGCAACATCTTTTCATCTCTGTGCTGATAGAGCCATTAGGTACAGCACAACCCTATAGCATCTGAACCCGCTCGCTGATAAGTTTGAATGTTAAAACACTACATCATTTATAATTCTGAAGCTGTGAGGGGGGACTTCCTGCCTTCAACAAAGCAAGTGGTCATTTACACGGCTCCATCACTTAAATGTTGCCTTTTTATAACGCTGACAGAGCTTGTGGATTGAATATAAATAGATGGTGGAGAAGTGAAAATAACATAAGCTCTTTCACTGTGAAACTGAATTCCTGACCTGAATTCAAGCTGACCACTTGAAACTGCAGTTTTTTCCTTAATTAAAAGGCGTGTGGCACATACATATAAACTACACACTAGAGAAGCAGTAAAATCTGCTTTGTTGGAACATGATTTTAGGTCTAAGGATAGCGAGCAAGGACACAGCTTTACACATTTCAGAAAATATGAAATATACAAGGCAATGGACGACGCATGTGAAACTGCATGTTACTCATGGATCTGCTGGGCTTTGTTAGCTTGGATTTATTAAATGGCTTGCTGTGGTGACCTGCTAGTATAATTATATTTTAGCAGTAAATCTACAGAATTTATTCAATGTAGA
Organism: Chelmon rostratus; assembly: GCF_017976325.1. Taxonomy (NCBI): domain Eukaryota; kingdom Metazoa; phylum Chordata; class Actinopteri; order Chaetodontiformes; family Chaetodontidae; genus Chelmon; species Chelmon rostratus. The sequence goes on along the minus strand of NC_055668.1, from coordinate 11,661,088 downwards.
ATTATGGTACTGTGCAATAGTTAATTGTCATCTCATGATGAAATGTCTTGTCAAAAATAGTGTGCTTAATGTTGAGTTGGTAACATTAGAAGAAACCACAAAGGAGCACAAGGCTCTCCGACCATCCATATTTCTGACTTTCATATTCATATTCTATGCTGCTTACCGTTGTAACACAAGGTTCAGTGGTAACACTGGCTGGTCTTTATGTTGCGCTTGCTGTGAGCGATGCATGCTAAATGGAAGCAGGCACGGTTAAGAGGACTTTTATCTTTTGCCATGGTGATGGGAGCTAATGGGTTTACCCACATGACTTTTTTGGACAGTTAATGAGTGAAAAAAAAGGAAGATACAACAGAAAATAAAGGAAAATATGCAATAGCATTATGCAAAAGAGAAAAACTGCTTAATCGGGAAAGAGGCAGACATTAGGCTGATGGGATGTAGACTTTTTGTTATATAGTTTAAAAATATATATAATGTTGATGTTGATTTCAGCCTGGTCCTGCAAGGTACTGTTTCTATAAATAATCACCATGTGAGGGGGCAGGGTACACACTGAGACCAGTATGCAGTACGCTAGCAGCTGATTCACCATGAACTGTAAATAGAAACAGCTAGCTAGTTTTGGTTATTTAAAGTCATCGGGAGAAGTCAAAACAAGATAAAGCAGTTGGCAAGTTCTCCTCATAAGGAATAAAAAGGGCAAAAGTAACCCTTGTCTGGCTCTGTAAAAATCCAGGAAATGTCTTGCAATCAATAAAACACCAACTTCTTGGCAAGCCTGATATGATCATTATGCTAACCACCTCTTTAAAGCCTGGCCAGTCAATGACCAGCTACACGGAGTACTGTTGTCTTTTGTTCCAGAGGTGTCAGGAGTACAGGTCAACATGTGAGTCATGCACAAGGAAACAACATTCACTGTCTCTGTTGAAAGCTCATACATTTGAGTAAAGACGTAATTGATTGCAATGTGTGACACAAATATTTTTCATCTTCTTTGCTAGAACCCTTTGATCTATGCTGTACTGTACATGGTCAGTCATTTTTGAAATTGTGCTTTTAGTGATTTTCTCAGTTCTTAAGCCGTGCAGGTTGTCTATGTACTGTAGCCTATTAAACTAAATGCTGTAGTTACAGTTGAAAAGTGGGTTGAAAGAGAATAAAAATAAAAAAAAACACCATTTGTACAAGGCTGTGGCAGTGTGCTCACTCACCAGCTGGGCATCTGCAGGAGGCTGTTCCATTGGAGCGTGTCAGGCAGGTGGAGTTGTTCAGGCAGGGATTGTGTAGGGGGTCGCAGGGGTCATAAGGTTGGTTGCACAAGGGGCCACTGAAGAAGGGGGGACAGGTGCAGGAGAACTCCCCAGGTACATCTGACTCCTGACACTCAGCTCCGTTTAGACAGGGCCCTGAGTCACACTCATTCACGTCCACAGCGCAGTCCACACCTGTCCAGCCTGGTGAGCACAAACACCTTGGAAACACCAGAGAGGAGATATGGCACTGTCATTCTGGAAATAATTAAAACAAATCCTAAATAAATAAACAATTATTTAGAGGTTTTCTAAGGATAAAGAGTGTCATTGTCTCTGAGACAATGTGCTAAAAATGGATATAGCAGCAGCACTGTGGGGTGCTGCAAATAAACTACTTCATAGCACATACGTTTTTTAAATTCAAATGATCCAGGACATATTTTTCTGCAAAACAAGTACACAGTGTTATAGTGCAAGTATTGGCACTGCACTCCTGGATCTTCGTGTGTGTCCGTGCAGGGAATTTACAGGTTAATTGAACCACTGGTCGGAGCAGCTTTTCATTCTGGACAGCTGAATGTAGGACACGGGAGGTTAGAGCACTGAGTGGGGATTAAATGGAAATGTATGCTAGACAGAGAGAGCGACAGGGACAGAAAAACAGAGCCAGAGTGTGTGTGAGTCTGAAGTAGCTGCTCTTAAGGCAGGTGAATATTCCACTTGGTGGCAGTGAGTACCCGAGCACTACCAACCACTCCACCTTGCATTCCTTTTCATCCTCCAACTTTTCCACCTGAAGCAGTTTTACGTCTCCCCAGCGAGAAGGGGGGCATTAGCTGATGCAGATACACCAGCTTTTCCCTCCAATGAGTCACAGATCCCCTGAAACCTTTTCATGCTGTGAGCCATTGATTGACTCATTTGTTTTACCTGCCATCTGCAATTCATTATCTCTGCTGCCAGTGGAAGGACATATTGCTATCTCTGAATGGCTTCTTTTTCTGCATTTATTAAGTGACTGATGCGCCTCGTGAGGACAGTGCCCCCGAGCCAGCACGCACACCTACTTGTAGCTGTTGAGAAGGTCTGTGCAGGTGGCGTTGTTTTTGCAGGGCTGCGATAAACATTCATCAATTTCTCGTTGGCAGAACTCCCCCTCCCAGCCGGAGTGACACACACACTCATAACTCTGCAATACAACGAAAAAGGGGAAACACAACAAGATTAACACTGACATATAGTGACACATAATATCTGCTCTTGTCTTGCTAGAGTAATTTAGTCTAGTATTTCTAATGACAATACACACCGTTAAAGACACCCCCCCACACACACACACAAAACACGTTTTTAACCTATTTAACCAGTCAGCGCCATGCTTGAGCGTTTCCACCTTGGAACTGCAGTGGACCATTGGCGTCTCACAAACACAGACTCAGACAGGCTTTCACACGTAACATATCTGAATATGTATTGCTATTTTCTAAGCTATGTTTTACTGTTTTACAAATGATGGCAGAGACGTGTGCCATTTTTGGTTGCACAGTTGCAAAAGGAGAAACAACAAGCCTTTATGTATTACCAAAGGATCTGAAACTCCAAGAGCCAATGTTAGTCTTGCAAGTTACATGATGATTCATGTCAAATGCTGACGGGACACTTTATACTGCTTGGGGGGTGTTGATGAAGAAAGTCACAGCAAACGTTACTCAAAACAGTTTGTCAGACGGCTGAGCTGCTGATGAGGTTTGTGTTTTTGACGAGCAGAGTCGAAGCTGCAGGCGAGCGACGGAGGGGTGGGTGGAGACAGAGGCGGGGACTGCTTAGATCTGCACGTACAACATGATGGCAAAGGAGTAGAGTTACATCTGAGCCAATTTCATGCCAAAGGCACGAAGAGATTTTTTTCACAGAAAAACTTGTAAATATGTAATTTTGATGAGCAGAGATTAGTTTTTAGGGGCATAACTGAGAAAAACTTTAAATTGCAACTAAAATAGGAAAGTATATACATATGGAAGCTGTTAATTAAGCTGTATGGAGCATTCAGAGACCATTATTTTGTATCACATACTTGTTTGTTACATTTTCATAAACAAACGGTGCATTGCTTAATATTGATCAAATACATCTCAATTTTCTCAAAAATACTGCAGAATAAAAAAACCTCCCACTCACAAAAAGACCTTTCCTGTGGAAATCTGTTTAAAGTGTGGAAGAGTCACGCTTGTCTTAAATTTTCACATTACTGCTATGCAGATGTATTCCTTCTTCCACCCACCACCTGGATAATATGCAAGCCTGTTTTTTTCTTGTCTTTCAAGGTATATGGTATAAGCCTTTACCAAGCATAATATATTAGCACTGCATTTTTTGCGTGGAAAGGAATTTTTTGCGGGAAATAAAAAAATGTAAAATATGCCTGATTTAGATTTGTAGAAATTTCTTTCTGTAACCAATGAATATGCTGTTTCTACTGTACATAAGGAAACTGATTTATATATAGGTCCTTCCTTTGGTAATCTTCTTTCTCTCTAAATTTCTTCCCTTTATAGCAGTATGTGGACCACTCGTCCTTTATTTCATCATTGCAATCTGCATTATGATAATTAATCACAGCACGGGAGATGCATGCTTTGTTGTCTCACAGTTTCCAAGGTAGCAGGTTAATTCAAATTTCTCTTTGCATACAGGATGAAGGTAGTCATATGGTCAAGGATTTTTCAGGAGTCCTCATTGCCAACATCCTGGCTAAAGGTCCCGGGTGCTGCTGGTTGAATGCATGCTAATCTGTATTTCATACACTGGAGGGGTGCCGTTAAACTTTGTCTGATATAATTTGTACACTGTGGGCCCTATGGTGGTGGGGGAAAATGCCGTCATCTCATGATAAATTAGATACCTCCAGGAGACTCCAATTCCTTACCCCTGGCAATAGAACATAATCTCATTTTTGCTGCTAAGTCACCTTCAGGGACTGCAATTCTCCAAAATAAGCTAAAGCTCTGTGGGACAAAATGTTCAGAGAGAGAAATAGCTGCACTGTAAACAAGACTATGTGAAGGGGTTTCCAAAAACTGTCCCTCTTTGAATAATGAGTTGAAAAAAAATATATATATATATAACGGTGAAACAGTTTGACTATACTGGCTGAAATTTCATTATATCCCTCATATCACACCCGATTCACTTATTAAGCAGTGTCCTTTCATCCGGAGTATTTAGTTTATGCCAGAAAATTACACTGAAATGCTTAGCCGGGATTCTGTGCTGGGACAATTTAAAAACCTTATCACAGAATTCCTTGTAAACTACTTTACAATATAGTAGGGATGCGCCGATTCTGATATTAGTGTAGAGTGTCAGGTGTGATACTGAGCCCATGTACTGGTAATTGTAATCGTTTTGTAATTGTAAAAGTACTCTGACACAATGGTACCATTACCTCTTTACGGCAACGTGGCATTAACCCCTCGTCAGCTGAGCAGGTAGGTGGAGGAGGAGCAATGTCAGCAGTTTGAAAATATTTTAGTATAAGAGATGCTGAAAAAAAGTAGAGCAGACTGCAAACTATGCTCTGCTAAATTGATAAGAAGAGGGGTGAAAAGTTTTTTTTTTAGCGCAAGCAATCTGATAAAACATCAGCAGGACCAACACAACGCAGAGTGCAGTGAGTTTGCTAATGGTAGCAGCGGGAAACAGCAACAACCAACTTTGCAGCAAACGTGGGAGAAGTGAGAGTAAATGTCCACGGACAACCCAAAGCCTCCTGCAAAAAAAACAGAAGCCCTTCCCAGTACATTACTTTTGATGACCAGTTGTTGTTAGCTGTACATAATACAGGGTTTTGTCGTCTTCTCAGTGTAACGGGGGCGAGATCTGAGATTCCCAGCCGTCCCCACATCACAGTAACCGTGTGACCAAACATTAAGCAGAAGCGGGCTCTGGGAATATCCTGGTCTGAACATAAGCTCCTTGATAATTTCACCACTCACTAGTAGACACTTCTGAAAAAGACTCTATATGTTCAGGCTCCATTTGAGGAGCCAACTTGAAAAGTGAGCTCTTTCGATGCTTTGGCATCAGATGTGATTCATGCTGTAAGACTTTTGACAGTGTCACACCATGGAAAAAAAAAGGTGAAGTGTGTGTCTGTGTGTGCTGAGCATGTTAGAACTGTCCCACATTGTGTTCCTGGACCAACACTGTAATTAACCAATCACAGCCCTCTGTGATCAATGTGCTGCGACTGTGCTTCTTTCAAAATTCCTTTGTGCTTCGCCAGAAGTGCACTAGGTTTTCCAAATTGAAGCCGTACAATTGAACAACATCTTCAGGAAAACTGAGCAAAATCCTTAACTGCGTGTCCTTAACTCATTAGTTGATAGTCTTGATAGTCTAGGACCAAGAGCTGTAGCTATATGAGCTACAGAGCTGTGGCTATGTTTTAGCCAAATGTCCTACTTGGCTGTGTGATCAGAAAGTACCCAAAATGTAGGTACTTCCACTTGGTTTGGAAAAAGGAAGTGGTATCTGTGAATCCCTATAATGTAACGAGGAAAAATTAGCATTTGTCCGACAATTATCCTGAAATTGCATTGGCGCTTTCATAAAACCAACGTGTCTTGATAACCACAATAAACCATAGTTTGCTTCAGGCAGTGACCATGAACACAAAGCAGTGGAAACAAAATTTGTTTGTGATTAATTAAAATGTAAAATTACAACATGTTGGCTTAGAAACCTCAAAGCATGGTTCAGCAATACCATAGTCAGGCTTTAATCGTTTTTGACCATTTCAATAATGACCAATCATTTTTTATCCTTCAAGGTGATTTGTTGGATAAAATACCGACCAGTTTCAATGGACAAGCTTCAATGCAACGAGTTGAAAGCTTAACAATTGGTTTTGAAGGTTTTGAAATACTTTTTCTCCTCCCCCTGTGCTTCCGCAGGTTTCTGGGGGCTCACAACTGAAGCATGCTGTTTTTGTTAAACAGATCTCATCTTTCTTACATGGATTATGCACTCTTGTTCAAGAACACAAACTTATTTTAAACCAAAACATTAGGTGTGGGCTGTGCACCAGAAGTTATCTGTCTTTGTCAAATGAAAAAAACAACACAAACCCAAAGACTTTATCTATGACACATCTGCTTCACTACTGCAATCTGTTAGCAAATAAGCAGCTGTTGGGAAAAGGCCCCTGGTACTCATTGCACAGTTTGTGAGCAGCATTCAGCTCCCAAGGCCTTTTTGCAGCTGCAACAGATCAATGTTATTTGCTTTAAAAACACTTGAATAACTACAAAAGTAGAGCTGCGCCTTGCAAAGAGAAAGTCCTAAAATGTTCCTTTAAATTCAAGGGTGTGCATCTGTAGAAGCAGACAGCAGTAGAGAAGGACCAGCACGCTTGGAATAAAATCTACTGAGAAGAAGTCATTAATGGAATCACTTGATCATTGATGTGCAATTTACAGCCTAAATTTCACAAGCTCTATTTTCAGTAATCATTTCAATAAGCATTTGCAGAAAATCAACTCAGCCCTGCAGCTACAAGACAAGCTTGTCTTGTTCATCCTACGTAAATATCTTAGCACTGTCGTCCAATCCAAAGTCTGCTAAATTAGCTTAGCTACGACGATTTAAGATGTGGCTAATGAGCTTTACAGACTAAACAAAATGATTATACAAACATCTAAAATAAAAGCTTTCTCTTTGTTTTATGTCTGTCAGATTTGAACCCAGAGCCATGTCGCCATATTTTAGTCTTTTTATCAATACACCACAATTTGTGTAATAGCACAGTTATTATTATCTTACTGCAATAGAAATGCTTTCAAACATTAACTGTGTGACAGTCATCAAAGGTAATAGACAACGCCTTGATTCAGGTTAATGTCAACATTTTATGATAAACTGTAGTGTTTTAAATGAGTTCTCAACTGCAGTGATTTACAGGACATTGGGCTGTTTTAAAGCCTTTTAAAAGCCATTATATCAGCGCGTTATACTGCCAAACAAAAAAAGTTTCAACTTACCAGATGGAGGTCCTTGCATATTGAATTGGTACTGCAGGAACTGTTCACGCAGTCATCAATGTCTTGCTCACATCTTAGCCCAGCATAACCAGGGTTGCAAAGGCAGTAAAAACCGTCTACAACTGAAACACAATCAGTGGGACAGTTACAGGACCTTGCATCATAAATTAATTCACTCTGCTCTCAGAAGGTCCTATTAATGCGCTACATATCTGTACAGGTAAGTGCTGATTACGAGTATAAAGCACTTTCACCACTTTGATTTCATCTTTTTAATGGATACGACCATATAAAACAAACGCCTTGCGCTGTGTCACCCCAACATGTTGCTGCTAAATCTATGTTACCTCCTTCTGCGTCAGTCTGACAGATTCTGACACTCTAACCATCTTCAGATGAACCTGTCTGCAATGGCCATTCAGTCCTCTTTTCTCCTACTACTTTCCTCATCCCCCGTCTGTACTTATCCCACTCCTTCTCAATGAAAGCCTGAAAGCCCAGACATTTGTTTTCACACTCTCAACACACTTGCAACACACTGAATGAGGTGGAAAGAGGTGCAACAGAGGGAGAGAGCCCATTTCATGGACATTCTTTATTCAGATGTTACAAATGTGCCAATTTCTTCCATCAGAAGTTACAATCTCCCACGTCTAATAATCCATTCCTTCCTCTCTTTAATTATTAATGACGTTGAAGCGGGATGCATCATTCTGTTTCTCCAACACAACACTGGTGTACAGGCAGCCAGTGACAGAGGTAATTGCAGTTCTTACAGGAGTGAATTTATTACTTCCCCAGTCAGGGTCCCAGGATTCTTCATTATCCCAAAGATTTACCACGTAATCTATGCTGTCACTCTGTCTTGGTGCGTGTAGCTGCTATTACTCTCATTAAATGCTTTAGGTCCTGGGTGGCAGCAGCATTACTCATCTCAGCCACTGTAGCTATGCAGTGCTCTCCCTGGTGGCTGGCTGGATGCTGCTGAGCGCCGGCCAATAGGTCCTATAGGCCTGCCTCACTAACCTAAGGTGAACTGGCTGCACTCAAGATGAGTCGGGACAGCTGGCCGAGGTCTACTGGAGCACAGTGAAGGATAGGTTGCTCTTTCATAGCGATCCACAGCTGACGCTGTTTTGTTCCGGCATAATCCAGTGGCAGGCGCAACAAGGGATTTGTTGAGATTCCACGAAAGAAAGTCAAACTGCAATGCAAATATTTTTGCTACTGAGAGATATCTAATTTGACAAATTTGAATTCTTATGTGATCAATAAGTTTTTAATCACTATGCTAGAGATAGAATCCATAGGGCTAAAATGTTATCAGACAGCCACAGGAAGGCAAACAATATTCTGCCTTGAGCTTTGATTGTATTAATTTTGTCATTTATCATCCATTATTCAAATCGCAGCACAACATTGATGCTAACTGATTTCCTTTTACAGTTACGTTAAGGAACTAATCAAGCCTACTCCAGCAGGTAATGTCCTGGATCCTCACATCAGATGGAATAGCTCCACTCATAACACCCTTATTAGCTGCAATGGTGACCTAATTGAAAACTGCCTGTCAGACTGTAAGTGAGCAAAACCAAATTTGACATAGCCACTATGTGTGTGTGTGTGTGTGGGTGTGTGTGTGTGTGTGTGTGTGTGTGTAGGTTCGCTTCCATCTCAAGTGCCGGTTAGTAAGCATGTTGGCAAGATAGGCTGTTTCTTACCATCATAGCAGAAGCCGTGAAAACAGGGGCTGGAACTGCACTCATCCACATTGATTTCACAGCGGGGGCCAGTGAAGCCCCGGCGACAGTGACAGCGGAAACCCAAAGGGAAATGGTCCTGATCCAACTCCTCCACACACACTGCACCATTCTCGCACGGATTACTGGCCTCACAGGGTAAGAACTCACAATTATGACCTGGAGTGAGGCAAAGAAACACACGTTGGAGGACAATACAGCAGACAACAATCTGTGGAGGAACAGTAGAAATGTTAACCTGGGGATATTAAAGATTAAGCTGTTTCTCTTACTGTTACTCTTTCCCCGTGCAGCAGAGTCCTCATTAAAACAGAATGTAAACTACTAGAATGATAAACACCAATGACCAAAATATTTGCAATCACAGATTCCTCGTAGATACTAAACAGTCAAACACTCAGGACGCTGCTTTAGGTGCATTTCACTTGCAGTTTTTATTTCTTCCATTTCTGTGCCTGAACATTAGAAATGAAATGACTGGTGTTACTACAGTATCTGAAATATTAGAAGTTAGTGCTTGTGACAAGTTACTGAATGTCTCAGTTCAGATTAGTAGTCACATGCTCCATGCTGATTTGTAACATGGCCAATTGCAGTCAGTACGTAGTCGTGAGTCTGCAGTGTGGTGCATCTCTAACAGACTAAACTAAAACGCTCACCATTATAAATAAACAGAGCTGCTAGCAGAGCTGTAGACATAATAACATTCAGTTCAGTTACTAATGTGCTAACTGAAGGTCGCCATTTGCACTATTAAGAATTTTGTGTCACTTTGTTTTAGCAAATTGCTCAAACTGCTTGAAAAAAAAATCACCCCACTCAAGCACAAGTAAGAACGCATGAAATACAAACAAAGGGAAAGAAATAAGCAGCATGCATGTGTACGAACGATCTGCACAAAGCAAGTGTGCAACATCAATTAGTGCAGGCAATGCGTGATAAATGAGCTCATAAAGGAAGTTGCAAAACATGCAAAGCTAGACACACGACCAGTTATGTGTCCTACCTCTGATAATTTCTGTAAAACAATCATACATAGAAGGAAAAAATGTATGTTAATAAATTCTTAAAGAAGCTGCTACAATAATCAACAATAAAATCAAAAAAAAAAAAAAGAAGAAAATGGGTTCTGCATGCTTTAATCAAAATGCACATCATCATTTTCGGTTGAGCCACAGCTGATTACTGGCACCATAAGTAATTTGACAGCCAGATAAAGGCAGAAAGCTCAGTTCTCGCTATGTCAACTTATTTCATTGAAATTTAGTGAACACTGAAATTTGGTACTTATATTTTGTGCCATTATACAACAGCATGCAGTAAACAATATTTTATTGATAGGTTCATAATAAAACAACTTCGTGACCAGGCAAAAGTTACTTTCCACAGTATAAGAAGGGCATGATAGTGAAGCTCCATGAAGCAATACTTAGACAGAAACACTGAAATGACTCTCTGTAGTATGAAAGGGTTGCAAGGCCAATCTCAATGAGACTCAACAACAGAACTGGAGTGCAGCAGCGTTTCCACTGCCAAGACCCTTGTTTTAGTATTATCACACTTGTACTGTGGCTACCCACCATTTGGAGACACTAAAGAACAAAACATGCAGTGTGTGTGTACAGACTTGGAGAACGAGTGGAATTGTGGGATTGTGTATTAAATCAAAGAGGACAAAAGAATTTCAATTTGCTTTAGACACATTGTGCTTCTCAGATGTGTGATCTCTAATGAGGAAGATGAATGAGGTGCTGATTGAGTCGAGCAACAATCTGGTGTAAACCAGGGCTTCTGCTTTTGTTGGATGTAGCATTTCTGAAGCAGCTGGAAACTTCGGCCACAAAGTAATTTGCGCAGCGTGAGACTCAAAACTGAATGTTCTGACGTGATTCTAAGTTACTTTGCATACTCTGCTCTTTTGCTTTCATAATATTAAATACAGAAAATAAAAAAGAAATTGTTATAGATTCAACCACATTGTAACCACATCATGGTATGACCTCTACCATGCCTTCTATGGTGAGTCTAATCTAAGGTACTAAGGTAAGTCTAATTTCTGTTGCACTTTCTGTCCTTTGAATTAAAGCTGAAGACTTTCTTTCTTTCTTGAATCTCCTTATGCTGTCAGTGTGTCTTTGAAGTGCCTTTATGTAATTTCCATGTGCCTTTTTCAAGAGTCACTTCCTCCTGGCCATTCTGCCTTAAAGGCTAGATTTGTGAAGTGCTGCCCTGACTGTTGTCCTTCCAGGAAGAGCCCATAGCCAACGAGCTCATTAGATCTGTCAGAGAGGTCCATGAGTTTTGACCAAGGTCCTTCTTGACTGGTTGCTCGGTTTGTTAGCATGAGTGTGTCTAGGAACAGTCTGGACGTTTTTTTTTTTTTCATTTATTCATGACAGAGTCTTTTGTGCTCCCCAGAAATCCCACTTCAAGAATTTTGACTTCATGGTAGAGCCTCCTCTCCAACATGCACAGACAACAGCAGCTCTCTAATAATGACAAACAGCTTGTGTTTTGCTGTAAATCATATTCAGAAAATTGCAGTCATTACCAATATGGGATATAAACAAGCTGTGCCAACAAGTCAACATCATAAAAAATCTGGTCATTTAAGATTGTTTTATGTTTGATTATATTTTTCCTGTTCAAGTACAAGTGGTGTAGTACCATCTTAATACTAAATAATCCACTCATAATTAAATAATTCACACTGCAATATACTCTCATTATTGCTTACAAACATGGTAAACTAAATATAAATTAGTAGTTAGACAAGAATTTAATGATAGAGCATTTTCACTTTGAGTAACTAGTGCTGGCCATTACAAAATGACATTATGAAAACTAGAGCCATGTTTGGGCTACAAACTGTGTTCATTCATTAAATCCAGTCTGAGCTCCTCACCATCTCCTCCTCTATTGTAAAATTAGAGAAAGAAACTGAATCTGAATCTCTTTCGCTGTTAGTAAAACCATCCATTACCACAAATCACCCATCAGCATTTTCCCCGCTGATATGCGATGATAATGCTGTACAGTGGCACGAGCTCTCTCCTCTGACTAAATGATGGAAGCTGTCACTTGTGTGGCAGAAGCCACTATCATAGCTCACATGGCACTAATTACTCAGTTTTTTCTTTATTTAATCACAGGTAGCAAATGAAGATGTACTATTTTGTTGAGACATGCGAAGTGAGTTCAGACAGGTGAAAATAATAGTATGTGAAGTTAATTAACTTTGCTTTTTGTCCCCATTCCCTCAGTGCTCATTACCTTTAAATGGAGCCACACATTGGCAGAAGTAATTACCAGGCTGGTCAATGCAAGTGGCTCCATTCTTGCAGGGAGATGAAGCACACTCATCAATGTCAAGTTCACACTTCGCACCTTTGACAGGAAAAAACATAGATAAATAAATATGTTATATCCAAGGGTCACCGACATAAAGTTGGCAGTTCTAAAACAGTCAGTGTTTAGATGACAAAACACATCACTGGCAGTGTTGTAAGTTGTGCTACAGGCTTGTTTAGCACAGGAGTTGAATGCATTAGATAAACAGTATAAACCTGAAAAAAGTGGGTCAGGGTTTTTTGCATTATTTGGGGGATTGTGTATGTGTATACCACACATACAGAAGATCGGGGAAGCTGCACTGTAGTGCTGAATACAGCTATAAAACCTGAGAGGGCTCCCTATGGTGTTGCAACATGGTATCAAACAGCAAAGAATATCCTCACAGCAAGACCTCCATTTCAGATATAATTTCTGAACGTTCAAAAAAGTTTTCTTCAACATATAATTCAGAGGGATAACAAAGGACACAGCACTGCAACCAGTTTTACTGCACTGTGAATCCTGCTCTGTGGCAATTATTAGCAATTATTAGGAAACTGTTACAGTGTTTGATCTTTCCAGGTGGAAATACATCATCTTTGTAGTAGAGTCATTATTCATCGTTGTACGCTTAATAGTTGCCATCACAGCATCACATGTAGGAAATAATTAAATAATAAATTAGAAATATTCATGCAAGACTTCAAAATATGTGCATGCATTAAACCATCCTGCAGTCTCTGTGCAATTAAGAGGAGCTGCTGACTCCACTTTGCAAAAAACCTACCTGTTTTAACAGCAATGCATAATTTATGAATAAAGATATGACTGTCTGAATGTGTTATTGTTCTAATTGGTGACTTAGAAAACATACAAATAAGGGAAACATTTTCCAAATGTAGGTCAGTGTCTTCATACACTAAAACAAACTTCTGTGCGTGAACATTAGACATGAAATGACTGGTGTTACTGCAGCAACCTAAAATATTATAATTTTGTGCCTGTGACAAAACAATTACTGAATGAATAGTCTCCATCCCCAGTTCTGATTGGCAGTCATGCTCCATGATGATGTAAAACACAGCCAGTTGCATTCAGGACGTAGAGGTGACTCTGCAGTGTGGTGCCCCGCTAACACGCTTCACTGAAATGCTTGAAAATACACGTGCCGAACATCACCATGTTAGCATTGTGAGCATGTTCGCATACTAATATTATTTAGCTGAAAGCACTGCTACTACAAGAGCCATGCAATACCACTGCTAACCTTACACTGTAAAGCTTAACCCTCTGACAAGTGTAGATTCATTTCTGGTACCATGCTTTATGGTGTTTTTATTTTGAAATGCAATACAAAATATCTCCATATATCCCAATATGTGTACAGTGGTTTCGTATCAGTTGCAAGCTACTGCGTGTACTAAACATGCCCAAATATATGAAGTGCATTCACTAACCTGTAAAGCCAGGCATACAGACACATCCATATCCATGAACAAGGTCTACACATGTGGCATTGTGCAAGCAGGGTGAAGATATACACTCATCTATGTTGACTTCACAGTAGTCCCCTGCAAAGACATGGCATTTAAACAAGTCAGTGATCACAAGTCCCACACTGCATCTTTGATTTGTAAACGTTTATGAGTCATGCTCAGTTTTCCACTTTCTCTCAGCTTGATGAATATATGTTGCAGTTGATTTATAGCCTCTTCGTGCAGAAAATGTGATGATTGGTGGCATCTTGAATCCCTTGGTTGCAGTATATTGAGACAGTTGTCACAAAAATTAACTCAGCCAGATATTTCACATGGTATAAACACATTTTTACCGTTATGCTGGCAAAATTAATTTGACACTGATATTTTGTTTTGAAAATTTAATACAAATAGGGCATTTAAATTCAGAAGTCAAAGTTTTAACAGCTAAACAAATTCACTGTTCCTGTAAAAAAACAACATTGTCATCTTTCTGTACTAACAGCATACTCTACAGCATGCACAGAGCGGATTTATTTTTATATTGTATATAACACAAAGAATTGCTCATGTAGTATAGAATATAGATTACTCTCTTGGTATTTCCCCCTAATTCGTTTTCTCTGACAATACAAAGCAGATCAGCTGCACACAAGCTAAGCCTCAAGATGACTTTCTGGAGCACTATTTTACACATTTAGAGTCTCTGTAAGCTTTGGAGGAGGCTGTTACACGTGTGAAATTCTAAAATCAGTAGAGGTCTTTGAATTACAGCAACATCTCATATAACACAGCGTACTGCTTGTGCTGCTCTTATAACAGTCATGTGGCCTGAAGGTTAGCATGAGTTAAGTGTTGACGCACTGAGGTTCTCTTAGAGATGTTGTCAATACTGATGCTCAGCTCAGCCAAAAGCATTTTGATCTCTCTGAAAGGCTTTGGGGATATGCAAAGATTTTTTGAATCCACTTACTGCTGGCAGAAGTGCAGCTTCAGCAAAACTGTTACAGCAGGTTTGCTCACTTACGAACTTTATGTAAACACATCATTATTTGTCTCGGTCTATTCTCAGATTCTTATCAGCCGACACCTATAAAGGAACCAATTACCTTCATAATTAGATTCTCAGTATAAACCAACTGTATTCAGAAATTAGATCTTACTGTACGATTGTTTTGCACCATTAGCATTCATTTCAGAGTTGATTTCAGATCATCATTATAAAATCTGGTTTGGACATTTGTGGTTCCAGGAGGATAATTACAGCTCCTTGGCAAAAAAAAAAAAAAATGCACTGGTCAGGTTTATGCTCCCTGGAGGATAAACACATCTACATTTTTGGCAGGTCAAATAGTCAACTTTCTACATAAAAGATCAGAAACAAATCTCTAGATTTCCATAAAATTTGCTGTAGATATTGTTCCCCAGTGGGTGACTCTTGACCTTTACACTGGTATCACCATCAGGTCAATTCAGTACAGTAATGCCATGCAGTTTGCTGAACACATTCATGCTCACAGTAGAATAAGCCCTTTGGATTTTTAGGACTCCGTGCTCTTTATTCAGTCATTGCCCTAAAGATTAACATTACATTTTAGCTTCAATTTTGGTAAAAACAACTTGAGTCAAGCAAAACTAAAATTGCCATAATTTCATTCGTCTTTCCAACACTCACATATCATGGGGTGCAATAAATAGTGCAAGCTGTAGTGGTCTGGTAGCGACGCTTTGGAGTGCTAGTTTTGTTGAGGAAAGGATGAGCACTAGAAACTTCTATCTGAACAATATAAACTAGAAGAGCACTGTGAAAACACTGTGCCCAAGTGCTCCATAACGACTACTTTCTGTATGATGTTTGAGCAACTATGTGTACTAAGTGCTGGCTACCGCTGAGGTTCACCTGTACCCGTGAATGTGAATTGTGATGTGGAGACATATAATTTCTAGCACTGGCTATGTTTATGCTACTGAACTTTAATAAAATCTACCAGATTTTAAAATGTATTGCAACAAACTGAACAGAATATATAACCTCCTTGGTGGTGGTAATTACAATTACAAAACAAAAAAAAACAAAAATAAATAAAACACAATTTCTTTGCATATTCACTAACATCCTACTGTTATACTACTACTACCACTATATAGTCCACATACTGTATTTTGTTCAGGCGCTAGGCTCAAAAATGTACTGCATCATGCATGTAAGTATTTGTAATTTTGACTAGAGTATTTACAGTAGATGCACAAATTGTGTGTTTATGCTAAGATACCTGCATGATTAAGCACATCACCTGCCACACACTATGAGCAGAGAGCCGTGTCCCTCTTCACATAAAAAATATAGTCCTGATGGGATTTCTGTGGCTCCTCTGGAACTGTACTTCAATAAAAGGTTTCCATTATTGAGAGGCATCAAGGCTGAAGGGAATGATGGAATGTAATCAAAAATTGTTTGTTGCAGTAAATCCTAAAAACGTGCAGACTGGCAGCCAGAGCGTCGGCCACCTTTTCATTCCTACAATATATCTATAGGAGCACCTGTAGTTTAAGGAGAAGTTCAATAAGAGTGATGACAAACGCCCCTTTGACTTTCCTGAAACCTGATCGCAGTCAACCATTTTACAAATCAAAACGATCACACTGTTTAATGAGTAGATTCTACTTGTACATTGCTAGGGATTGAAGTCAAACGTTCAACATTACATTTATCAATTATGTTTACACTGTTGTGTTAGCAAGATGCTCTGTTTGTGGTGCTATAAGACATTACACCATACTCCATGTACAGTATTTGAATGGGATGAAAAGAGGAGTGAGGAAACCAGGCTGAACAGACTTGTCCCGTGTACTGCATTGACACAACTGTGATAGTGCAAGTTAACACTGAAGAGAACACAAATTAAATTAAATATAATTAAAAGTTTGCAGTAAACCCTGCTCTGTTATTCAATGAACTGGCCTGTATGTACTATATTTACTGTTCTTTATGTACTTCCTTATGTTGTTTTATCAGTGTTTTGTCTTTTTCTCTTAATTATAATAATAATCAACAATGATAATAATAAAACCATACTTAATAGTTCACCCATACATGTTAAATTATGGCATTATTTTGAAAGTACATCTCTTAGAAAAGCTTCAGTACCAAATTAGAAATTCCGAAGAAAAAAAAATTTCTATTGATGCATTGAGTAATTTTAATGACTACTGTTGTTATGGTAACCAAATGAGCAATTTCTAGAAGAACAAGTTTTATATAATTTGTTTAAAGCTAAGTTAATAGCGCTATAAAAATAAAGGTTTTCTAATTAATTCAAGCCTCACTCATTACCAGAGTATTATTTACCTCCAAGCAGTCAAACAGATCCCTGTCGGTCACTGGAGTGGTTAAAGCACCCACAGGTCTATGGTTCCATGTATAATCTGGGAAAAGTTTTGCTTCTAAAACCAACAATTGAATTGACTTCAATATTTCTTTACATTATTAGTATGCTCAGTTAGCCCGACCATACCCATGCATACTGTATGAGTAGAAGTGTTTAGCAGAGGCAAGTTATTTTCAAAATATTATACTACTAGTTATTTCATTTGAAAGTGATAAGTTACTCAACAATATTTCTGCCTGTATGGAGTAATGAGTTACTGATTAGACTACTTTTGCATTTATTTCACCAAAATAACTGCAGAAGAGTGACAAATGTTATATTTGTTATATCTGCAACGGTTATATTACAGTCTGCAATAATAATCAGCCTTGGCATAACTTTGTCTCTATGGCAACGCTAGCTGACTTTATGATTGGTTTTGACAGGAATTTCACTGACAAGCTTTATCAGGTTTTTCCTACTTGTACGTCTCGCACAACAGATACGCTCTCATTTTAATCTATGCAGCTGTCTGCACCGGCTCCATGCAGGCTCGAGTCTAGGCCGTGTCTCACGTGCGAAACCATTTCCTGAAGCATTTATTTAGGCTTCAAGTCCATTTTATCGACAATGCACACTTAAACGCGAAGTCGAGGCCCAAAAAAAGGCACTGAATAAACATACATTTGTAGTAAACATGATTCATTCAATAGATGTTCAAACTAAATAAACAGACAAGAAAGGAAGCAGGGGCACAATTTAAGGGGCTCCAGACTTCCTCAAAAAATCTGAGTTTTGTGAGTTTTTGTTGTTGACTGAAGGCGAAGCAGTTGAAAATTGTCAAATCTTCAAAAATAGTAATTGCAATTTGGTCTTTTGTCACCCTAGGGCGAAAGTGCCCAGACTCCTTTAAAGAAAATTGCAGAATTTGGTGAGCTAAGTTAGTGGTAAATCTATCAACTTAGTGAAACATTGTCTATGACAAATGCTTAATTATTTCACACCACTTGTAAATTCGGCAAACACGTGAATCCAGACTTCTGCCAAATAGGCAATCTTGCAATGCACTATCCAGTTAGAGCGACCACAGCATTATTCAGCTTTTTTATGGTTATGTTTAAGCACTGATGGCACTTGGTTAGAGAAATATCATGTCTGTTTTAATGCAGAAAGAGTCAGCAGTGACCTGAGACACCAAAATCAGGATGTTTCCCTAACCTTAGCCAAAGTGCTTTCATTGCCTAAACCTCACCACAGACAGGAGTCGGGACATGAACCCTGGATTCTGTCACATTCACAGTTCTGCACTTTATATGCCCACCATCCACCCGACCACCTCCCTGAGACTCCAGTGTGGTACATAAATTTTATTCACTCAAAGAAACGTTGTCTCTGGACATAATCCAAGCAATGATTATGTTCGTCAGCACAATGTAGTTATGAAGACACTAGGAGACAGGGTTGTGTATAACACAGTCATGGTAGGAAGTGCATAAAATACCTGTGGTTCCAAGAGGACACTGGCAGCTGAATGAGTTGAGTTCATCAATGCAGGAACCTCCATTTTGACAAGGCTGGCTTAGACATTCATTCACTTCAATCTCGCACTGATTTCCTAAGAAAGTATGAAAAGTACACAACATGTTGACACGTTGCTCCTGTGAATAAAATGCCATGTTAACTCACAAAGAACACTCACTTACCAATAAATCCAGGCGCACAGAAGCAACTATAGCCACTGAGAGCGTCTTTACAAATGCTCAGGACTCCACACGGCTTTTCTTCACAGTCGTCAATGTTTATCTCACAAAACTGGCCTGTTAAACCTGGAGAGAGGGAATAAGATGTTCAGTAGGATGTCTCCATTTCAGAGCAGTTATGACTGTTGGCTGTTTATACTAATACTGCAGAGTAAAGATCTCGAGTAATGATCATACGATTAGTCCTTAAGAATTACAATTACAGAGCCAAATAATAACTGTTTGATCACTTGGTCTTCTTCCCGTCTTCCATTTCTTTTTAATGCACAAGCAAAAGACAACATGTGCAATGACCATACAGGAACCATGTAGGTATTCAGGCTAAACACTTGAAAAATGATTCATGTGTGATTTGTGTGAATTTCTGCAATGAAATGTAATACAAGTAAAGTTAATTTCCTTTTTTTAATTGATACAATCTAATTATTGCATGAATGAAATTTCAGGTACTATCTGCTGCACTCCCTGCTCCTGTTATCTAATGCCCATATGTTCCATTGATTGTAAACTTTTCCTTTGATAAAACAGCAACAAAAAGACTTTCGGGTCCTAAGTGGGCAAACAGGTATTCCAAGCATCATCACTGCTTTGAAGTCAGCTCACAACCTGATGAACTGAGCCCTGACTTGCACATTTCATAAGGCTGTTGCGTGTTGTTGCTTAAGGCCAAAGAGATTAGACTCCCACAGAGAAGGAAGCTGAACAAGGGAAAGCATCAAACCGGGAGTGTGTCTGCTATGTGCATGCTTCATTCGAGGAACTGCCTCCATTTGAAACAAGCCCCTGCTGGATGGTGAAACCTACCTGGTAAACAATCACACTTGAACCCTCCCGATAGATCCGCACACGCTGAACCATGCTGACACAGACCATCAACACAGTGGTTTATAGGTGTTTTGCAGTGCAGCCCCATGTACCCATGTTGACACACACATCTATAAGTATTTGCCAGCTCTTCACAGAGGAGAGTCCCCTCAGGGTCACAAGGATTCGACACACATTGGTTCACAGACGAGGAGCAGTCATTGCTGTGGTATCCTGTAAGAGGTGGGATCAAAGAAGTGATTGATGTGCTGTGCTGTGTACAGTATCCTCCTGCCTTCCCACGGCTGGCACACATCATAGATTGGGATTTCACGTAATGCCGTCATCGCCAGTGTTTTGCCTCACCGCTGATTTACATATTTTATCCAGCTAGAGCCTGAAGCACCACAACCAAGGAGGGATTTCCGCAACCGTATACAACCCACAGGGAAAAAAAAAAAAAAACTGTGGTGTGTGTGTGGCTTTTTTCACCAATTGTAATCAATTTGTGGATTTGTACATGTGCTTCCTAATGGCATTCACGTAGAAGTAAAAGCTGCTTTGGTGATACCACAGTAATCAACAACACTAATATGTTTTCACACGCATAAAGGGCTGAATTTAGAAAAGAGGGATTCGTGTAGAAAAAGCAAAGAAGAGCACATGACACACTGTGGTTATACTGATTATATAGCTTAGTATTATTTTTTACAGACCACAGTATCAAGTGTCTACATTTCTAGATGGAATTACTATGGCAACTGAAGATCAAACGGCAAGTTTGATTCATGTATCAAAACAAAGACTGAGCTGAACAAATTTATGAACAAATCTACTGTATAAATGCTCCTGTTCAATACCTGGAGGGCAAATACAGAGTGTTTCCCCTGCAAAGTTGTGAGTGCAGGTTCCTCCGTTTTTGCAGAACTCAACATCTGATGCACATGGAGAGACAGACGTGGAGCAGTTCTTACCTGAAAGATAAATAAAGATCGCTAAATGAGGGCAATAAAGACAAACACCAACTACTACAAAAAAAACATCACCAACATAATGACAGATCTCAAAGAAACGAGTGTGACCGCAGAGAGTGACGACCATTAACATGATGAACCAGCATGATGTGAGGGATGTGAGTGTTCGGTAATGGAGCCAGCAGGGGTGACACTTTAGTATAACTGCCATATCTCTGTACTTTCAGCGTCTTTCAGTTTCTTCCCACAGCCAAAGCCACACATAATTGATTTTGTCTATTTTCCTGCCTGCTTACAGCGTTACATGATAAATGTGAACAAATCTCGGTTACTCCAAACATATGGGGATGAGCAATACAATGATACAACATAAAAGTGGAGACAAAATGAACATGTACTAGTCATGTACATCTTAGCATTATGTCAAATTGAATCAGTATTACTGTAAATGTTCCTGCGCTGCCTTCAATAAAAGACAGACAGCACCTTCTTAAATCTTTGAATCAATACATTATCTTAAATAAATATGTTGTTCTGTATTCAGTTTCTGCAGGAGGAGAAACAAAGATATCTTTTGTCTATCAGACTCTCTGCAGTCAGTCTGAGATTGGTAAATGAGCTCTTAGATTAGACAGTGGGGCCACTTCGATAGTTATCACTGCTGAAGATTCATCAATCTGCACTATTTTCATTAAAACCTTAACTATGAAAATGATGACACAGATAACTCACCAGCGAAGCCCGCAGGACAGATGCACTCATAGTCTGCAACCAGGTCAATACATGTGGAATTATTGGCGCAGTATCCATGGACACATTCATCATAGTTGATTTCACAGTTCAACCCCCCAAACCCTGGTACAAAGAGAGAAAGAAAAATCTCATCAGAGATGGCATGTGAATGTCAGTAAAATACCACAGTTGAAAGGATACTAATTACTATCAAATTGCACCCAAAAGCAATTTATTACTGTTGTGAAATTTTACATGACTTTTCACTGCAAACTTGTCATAAGTAAACAACCACATAATCTGGAGACTAGACTGCATCACAGCCTGAAAGTGAGGAGATAAATTAGATTTTGTCATATTGTGTGTGCCTGCTTGATTAACATGTTTTGCATGGAGGGTTATAGCAGCACATTTGATATTTTGAGAATAAAAGGTTAAAGTCACAAACTAAAAGTGAGTGCCGCCAATTTCTGACATTTTAGTCCCCCATAAATATATTCCACCGCATGGTCACGCTACAAAATGACTATCATTAGCACTGTCACACACTGCAGCTACAGGAGGCCCATGACTAATGCTTGGCTATCAGCACCATCGGTGCAGGTCAAATTCTCATCATTTCTCAAACTGACCATGGAACCAATTTCCACCTCTCTCCATGTCATAAAATTTGACAATTATCCTGACTTCATTAAAAATGCATAACAAGCTTCACCAGCAATCAAGGTTTAATCAGAGGTAAGTCTCACAGGTAAGATGTCAACTGGACCAAGAAATTATTGGAAAAATAGCTGAGATTCATTCTTCCTTCCTGCACTGATGCGGGTGACAATTTGTGATGGAATGATTTTGTGTGATTTGAAATGAAATTCAAAGCAAATATTTGTTAAAAGTTATTTTGCTGTAAGCAAGGAAACATGAGAAACTGTGTCTATGACACTGATTAGTTTCTGTTCTTTGGCCCAAAGTGTGCTAATCAGCTAAATCACCTGTTGTGTTTGGTCAGGACAAAGTTCTGTGAACTCTCAACCCTCCATGACACACGGCTGCAGAAATATTGCTGCAAACAATGAAACAATTTGTGCTAAAGTATTTCTGAATGGCTTTTTCAGTTAAGCCACAATCATAACTCCCGGGCTGAAACCGGTCGGCTGCACACTTAAAAACCAACAAAGGTCTGAGTTAGCCACATAATCGTATCATCTCTACTATTGGGGGATCTAATTGCAACTTACCCTCTGAGCAGAAGCAGTGATACAGGTCAGTGCCGTCCACACAACTACCACCGTTCTGGCATGGTTTTGACTCACACTCGTTGAGATTTACTTCACAAAACGACCCTCCAAACCCTGCAGCATATATATAAAAAAACAATGTTATTAGAATTCTTCTGCACAGTTTCATTCCTCAGCCAATTAGGATCAGCATGACTTTGTTTTCACAAACAAAAGCTGGTTTTCAAAGCTTGTATTGATTCAAAGAGCTTGCTGGGCACATGCAGACTCAGTTCACTGGATCATTTAATCATGTTTAATAAGAGCCAGTCATTGCCCTTCTGATTTATTACATTAAACAGGCCAAATCCAGTGATTTTTAAGACCAAAGTCAATCTATACACAAAGAGAGCCACATGAAACAAATACCATGCATCAGTGCACATGTGTAAAAGCACACACACCATACATACACACACATGCACGCGCATACACACAGGCCATTAAAGAGACGAAACATGTCAGCGTTTACGGCACATTATTGCTGGTGCTACACAGGCTGTTTGTGGGTTAACCTGACACTTATCTACCAAACAGCATTTGTTCTATCATTGTGTACAATGTGAATGTTTCACACAGCCAGCCAAGGACTAAACAGAGCATAATGGATGCATCTGGAGATGCTCTTCACAGCTAGGGATGTAGAAAAATGAATCTAAAAAGAACAGTCAGAATAAGCAGTTTTCCTCCAAAATAATACTGTAGCGTTACACAAAAACAAGAGCAACAACCGAACAAAAACAAGTGCTGCATTGCGAAAACCTGCTGTATGACAAAAACTGTCTCATGCCAAGTGGTGCTTTTAAACAACAGCCTTTGGAGCGCACATATTTTTTTGGCAAAAATAAGTCCTG
This sequence comes from Chelmon rostratus, assembly GCF_017976325.1. Classification (NCBI taxonomy): domain Eukaryota; kingdom Metazoa; phylum Chordata; class Actinopteri; order Chaetodontiformes; family Chaetodontidae; genus Chelmon; species Chelmon rostratus. Next base: position 11,637,448 of record NC_055668.1, on the reverse strand, counting down.
CACTGCAAAGTTGTTCCTTCGAAATAGATGCTAATGTAAAACAAAAAGATGCTGATGTTGAAAACTGTTTCTTGGCTGTAAAAACACAATTACTGCCCGGCGAAATCTGCTCTTCAAGACAGTTAAATTACTCGATAAATAAGAAACACACAGACCATTTTTAGTTCATGCAACATTCTCAGATCAAGGCTATGATTTGGTTGTATATGTTAAATATTAGGTCAAAAGGTTTGCAGCGTGGGGGTCACAGTATAGTGAAGGAGGGTATGAATAACATGTTTTGGAAGGCGAGACAGCCGACCTGAAACATTAGGACAAGGCAACATCTCGCAGTTTGCCCTTGAGAAGTGATCTGGGTAGACCAGCTCGCTGCAGGTTGCTTTCATTTACATAAGAAATCACTCACAATCCTTCACTTTGACATCTGCCGAGCATAAGTGCAACAGGAGTAATGGAGTTACGGTTATTGATTGGGTTACATGAACTTCTATGTAATAGCCATTCATTTGAAAAGAGATAGCAGGGCTGGTGTGGAGTACTGTCGACTGAATTATGATTGGCTTGGCAGGAAAAACGTTTTTATTTCAAATACTGTTAACTGTATCCAGGAATAAGCTGCATGATTTCCTGTGCATGTACACACAGTGCTATACTGGCACTCTGTCACTTGCTATATATCCTTGACTTGCAAGACTCTGAAGTGTGGTTACCTCTGGCAAGCTTCAGAGTATCTAATAGGTCAAGCCTCTTCTACTTGCTCCAGTGTTATCCCTGTCACTGCTGGCAGCTCTGGCTGTGATAAAACTGTCATCCTCATGGGGGGAAATCAGAGGGACTTGACTGACACGCAAACAAAATTCTGTTTTTTGCAGGAATTTTCACATTTTTGTGTAAATGAGCATAAGCATACAATCATCAGATGATTATAAAGGTGTTAAGGCATCTGTGAAGATTCTCAGTCATCCAGGTCATGGTTATCCAAGGAGGGTTGAATCAAGGGCAACAGGACTTGTTTGTAGAAACCAGAAAAGCCCCCTGGAGGAGAGGAGAAACGTTTTCAAGTTTCTACAACCCAGTCCAGCTGCCCTTGATTCAACCCTCCTTGGATGAGGTGTGAAAACTTTATGCACCAGTTTTGGGACATGAGAAGGACTCATTGCGCAGTCTTGATCTGATAAAACAAAAAACTGGACATACTTTTTGATGCACAGACAGCTCAATATCATCTGAAGCAGCAGCATTTACGATACAGCGAAATACTCCTTTCAGTAGAGAGAACTTAGTAAGCAACAGAAAATGTTCCCAGTCTCACCATGTGCTCGTTTTCCACCTGTTTATACACCCACTTGACAAATCTAACACCTGCTCAAGGCTTGCTCACCTCTTTCACATGTGCATGAGACATTCTGTCCACCCTTGGTCTCAGCACATATTAATGTGTGTTCGCTGCATATTCCAAATGAGCAGAGGTCAATATCCACAGAGCAATCTTTCCCCTTGAACCCTGCAATGAAAAATGAGTTAACAATGGAGAAGGGAAATTCAGCTAAACGCAGGAAAATAAGAAATAAGGACTGAATTCATAAAGCAGTAGCACACATTATGCAGCACTTATTTGTGTATGTTTTATTAGTCAAAGACACCTTTTCTTTAGCGGATTAATGGGGGTATTGATTGTTCCCCTTGCAATCTACCTGCTATGCAGTATGCTAATTGAGTGAATAATTGACAGAGACCCACCACACCAAACTGATCTATATCACATTTATCTGCTCCACCAAATGCATGTCTGCATGTCACTGATAGATACCCATGTCAATATCTATTGTTGTAAATAAAGCACAGACAGATGGTGTGACTGATACTCATTACGTGCGTTTGCACAAATAAAGATGACTTAAGGGGAGAGTCCTGAAATAGATTACCCTGTTTTTCCGCTGACATCACTCTGTCTGACCTGTGCCTATAAGGTAACATAAAACCCTGCTAAATTAGTGCTAAAAAGCAAATCCTTCCTGGCTTATACTCAATTGAAAACAGTACAAAGACAATATACTTAATGTTCATTGATATTTGTAAATATCTGCTTATTCTGAATTTGATGCCTGTAACACGTTTCACATTTCAAGTTGGGACTGGAGCAACAAAGGACTGGGAAAGTTGTGGAACGCTCCAAAAACACCTGTTTGGAACATTCCACAGGTAAACAGGTTGATTGGTAACAGGTGATAGCATCATGATTGGATTGTGGGCTCAGCCGCTCACAAGCGAGGTTCGACATTTTGTGACACTTCATGGGCTCAGGTTAGTTTGTTTGCTAATGATCACATTCTGTTTTTACCAAATTGTTTTGGAATTGGAGTTGTAGGAAAAACATGAAGACATACATTTAATGGCTACTTTCACAAAGGCTCTATGGAGTCAGATAATATTTGGGTTTTCAAAGTACAAAATGTTCAAAATTCATACTCAAGCTAACCAAAAACCCCTTTAAAGCAGAAGCCTCTAAACAGGAAGAATGTACCCATATTCCTGTCACTTTAATCTGTGTGCAGTGGCTGTCTGCAAAGTAGGTCTCACTCACTGGCAAAGGAGTGAAATATTTCCAACATCACTTCCTTATGCAAATCCCTTTTATCAAGACTTGAATATACACTGAGGACAGCAGTCATATAACATTACATAGCTCCTGTTGTCAGCAGTCTCCACATTCTTTACATTGTAACCTGTATTCAAAGCAGCGTACTTTACATCAACACATCTATCTAGATGTTTGATGACCTTCCAACTACCCTTTTCCCGTCATATTATGTATTGCCTTGACTAGTTAATGGACAGCTATTGCCTCCAACAGAGTGCTTCAGAAGTGTTTAATAACCAATTGTGCATGCAATTCACTCTGAGGTTAATGTTGCATGAAGGAATGTCACATTTACAGTGTCACCGTCTCCAAATGGGACTCCCTATTCTGACAGCTACTAGAGGCTCAGCCCAACTCTGCTGCAAAAAGAAAGGCAGAAAGTAAAAGTGTTTTTCATTTTATCTCAAAAAGCACACTATCAATAAGACTGCATACTGTGATGCATTGTGGAATACACTGAAGTCCTCATGCACTCGTGTGCAGTGGTTAATGATAACAGCCATGGGTCATAACTATTCCTTGGCTCAGAGAACTGCTGTTCATCAGCATATTTAATCACCTCTCATCAACAACGTTCTGACTGCTTCACTGAGCTGAAAAACTGAAAATCATGTTCTTGGATAGAAATCACCAAATTCAGTTTAATAAATATAATGAGTAACGGTTCTATACGATTAGGAAGACTGGATCTCCACCAAAGGACTCACGTTTTGGGCCTTCTTTGTTCGTTAAGCTGGCAGGGTGAATATAATACAGAGTTCAATGAAATTTGGTGTCAGGTACTCTGAAGGAAAGAGTGACTGGTTTTCAGTTCTACTGTCGCACAAAAACCATCTTTCCCTGGTTTGTCTGGCCATTCCTTCTAAATTTGACTGTATCTTTGCTAAATTTGGCACTAAAAATATTTGGATGAGCCACCAAACATCAAGTGAAAATGCACACCAAACCATTTTCCTGGTATTGGTTCTAACCTTCTTGTACCTGTTAGCTTGAATAAAATCTCAAACTTGCTGAATGTCTTCTGCAGTACCCAAATGTAGATGACATGCACATTGTAAGTCACGCAGAAAAAATTGGTGGCATGACTGCAACATTATGATTTTAAATGGTACAAACTTCAGGGTCATGAGTGTGACTCAGTCATGACAGGATTTAGGCGTTTTCTCCAAAAATCCATGGCTGCCATCAGCTAATTAGCATGATTGCCAACCATGATGTGTGTTTTGATGCAGATCCAGATGCAGATTAAACATTCGAGGAGGACTGTGCAAACTTGGCTGGAGTATACAGGAGAGCTTTCTAGCATACTTATGCGTCGTTCCAGTCTTAATAATAATTTGAAAAATTGCTACACTGATAAAAGTGTAAGACTGTAGTGTAGCTGCAAACAGGAAACAGCGGCATGAATGGGTCTGAACACTGGATTGAAAAATAGTGATCGTCTTTTCTGATTCTGTGTGCTTTTGTAGGGAGAAGCAAGCGAACCTAACAGGCCATTTATCTAACTGGATTTCTGAAAAGATAAAGTGATCAAAAACACCTGTCCATAAATCTGTCAATGAAATCAAACAGTAATGGAAGCTTTACTGACACATTGGTGTTCTGTTTTGGCCCAAATCTAATTTGAGCAAAAGGCAGAAAACCAATAAGAGCAGATTATTTACAGTGATGCATTTACTGCATCCATAATGTTATAAAAATACACCATGTAACATGTACTGCACATGTTTCAGTGCAGTTAATGTTTAAATGACTTTACCCACATTTGTGTTGATTTATCGTGCAGTAATAAGAGGCCTGTGTGGCTGAGGTGTGTGAGATGCACAATGACAACAAAACAGTGCTGATATTTTTTCACTACATCAAATTCAACCATCCTAAGCATGAGGACTGATTTTCAGAAGAACACAAGAGGAAAACATCCAACATGAGCTGTGCTGTTCTTCTGCCTTTGTGGAATATATATTAAGAAAATAATTTACCAAAACAGATACGGCCAGAATGTATTTTGTGTCCTGTCAACACCTATGTTTTGTCGATTTTATTTTTCAAATATTTGTCTGTAATCCTGTTCTGTGGATTGTGGCTGTTTACCATCGAATGTGACATTGGACTTGTAATGCCAAGTGGGCTGGCTGCAGCGTTCTGACTCGCACAATCAAGTAGTGATTAAGTATTTTATTACCGGAGGGCATCGTAAAATCAGCAGCACACTGAGGAATGCAACACCACCCTCTATTATGGACTGATTATGGATCCTTTCTGGAACATGTCTTATAACATGTCTAGCATATAGAAACATGTAAAACATGGTGTCACAGTTGAAGGGCGATGCTGAAAACTGAACCTCAGTCCAATTAGGAAAGCCATGTTTACATGCAAAGATCAATCTTTGCAGGTCTGCTGATGTAAATTTTAACATTGATTCTAAAAAATAAAATGTGAAAAACTAATTATTTTTCCTTTATTTTGACTGGTTCCTAGCCTGCATTTAAATTTCAAAAGACTAGGGTAACCGATAATTCCTCTCTTTACAATCTTTGGGAGCACACCCTGAACAAACACTAAAAATGATCAAAATAAACAAGTTTGTATGTAAATGTATGAGGAACAATCTTTTAACAGATTCCCAAGGCACAGTGTGTCCTATAAAATGTCAAACATATAGAAACCGAATCTCAGTCTAATTAGGGGAGTCATGTTGACATGCAACAGTGTTGTTTTCTTTGCAGGTCGACTGATGTCGATTTTCACCTTCATTCTAAAACATGAAATGTGAAAAACTAGCTTTTTTTTTTTAACTGTAACCCATAATACAGATTTATTACTTCTATTAGCTTGTGAGGAGCCTTTAGGTGCTTATTTTAGCTGGTTCCCAGCCTGCATTCAAACTTTCAAAAGACCAGGGTAACTGATAATTCCAGTCTTTGCTATCTTTGGAAGCACATCTTGAATAAAACCTGAAAAATGATCAAAGTAAACACACAAGTTTGTAGATTCCCAAGGCACAGTATACAGAAAATTAATGGCATGATATTTTTGTAAACATGTACCAAGTACTTGGTACTTACCAAGAGGACAATGACAAATGTAGTCATTTATCAGATCCATACACGAGCCTCCATTTAGACAAGGCTGCGACCAGCAGTCATTTACATTCTCAGAGCAGGTCCTTCCTGCAGGATAAAGAGAAACAAATCAACTCTATTTAAAGATACATGGAATACAATTAAAAATATGCTTTAACTACGAAATTTTGCCATCACTGTGGTTAATAATTACAGTATTGGAAGATGTGAAGCTCTAATACATAAATGGTGATTCTAACCACAACTATATTCAGTGCAGATGCAGTACAAATTTCAGTTTATTTTCTAAACAATGAGCAGCACCTGGTTTATTGAAGACAGGATTTTATTTCATGAGGCAGCTGATTACTTCACTCTCTACTGGCTCAAAAATGTGATTGAATGATTATGTGTTCAGCATGTTGCAGCTTGTATGTATGCACAAATAGTGTAACCTCAATTTTAGTATCCTCTAGGCAAGAGTTAGACATGGAATTGATTTAAGATTTAACTGACAAATCTAAAGCTCCACTTCGTCTGGCCTCTGGCGGTATTTCAGACCTCTGAGTTGTCTGTGAGCCGGAGAGCTCATAGACAACTAACAGCCTGACATACTCAAGCACTGCTCCTCTATCTGCACTGCTGTCTACACCAACGGCAACTGTACATTTGCCATCACAACCCCACACACAGGCAAGTGGTCTGTTTATCATGTACTGTAAAACACATAATTAAGGTACCTGCTGACTGTAGCTCCAGTCTAAATGTACTGTACAAGACACGAGAAAGATACTGAGCCACATCATTATGCCGATATTAATGAATTTAACTGCTTAGACATTTCTGCACTGTTGGACATTTAGACTTTTTTATCACACATGGGCAAGATTGGCAATTTTACCAGTCCACATTATGCCAAATGTCTAAGAAACAGACAGACTGTTTTGAATGTACATAATATATAAGACATAAAAAAGAGGAACTTTTTACAATATTTACTCTGCAAGTTAAACATAAACAAGTATGGCACAGATGTTATGAATATGTTTATGAATATCATAAAAACTGGTGCTTGCATTAACAGTGCTAAATGAATGCACACCTTCAAGCTACAAGCTTTGCTTGTGGTTAGATTCTGAATATTATTTTAGTAATACAAATGAGTTATTGTTTTACTTTGCAATGAAATGGACGTGATTTTTATGTTACTATAAATCTGGTTCTAATGCATACTGATTTACACAAGGAGATCACCTTCCCAAAACTATCAAACAGCATTATGATTATTAAGAAGCTGTTTTTTTTTGTATGTCTGAATTTCAATCTTTTCTATGTATAGTAATTCCAATTTGTCCAGCTACGTCCACCATATGTAAACCTGTAAACCCAACCTGCATATTTGCCCTGACCACCGGCACATATCAAATTTCAATATGAAAATTGTACCTACTGCTCAATAATCCTGCACTTTCTGGGTGAATGCTGCATATTTCTGTCTCCAGTATCTAAACTTTTCAATACTAAAACATGCTCTAAAACCCAGTATTCCTGTGGCTGGCCATACTAATGGCTGTAAATAGGCTCACATTCGCATCAGATGGTCTCATACCCTCAAACCCTGGGGGACAGTAGCACCGATAATCACTGATTAGGTCCACACAGGTGGCTCCACTTGCGCAAGGGAAGCTGTTGCACTCATTTGTTTCCAGTTCACAGAGCGACCCTTCAAATCCAAGCATGCAACGGCAGGTAAAGTTGTGCTGCTGGTCCAGGCAAACACCATGTTCAGAGCAGCGATGGCCAACACAGTAATCAATGTCCTCTTCACAGTAGATGCCTGTATATCCTCTGGGACAAAGGCAGCTAGCAATAGATCAAAGAGAATTTCTTAATACTGTACAGAGTAAAAGGAATTCTTTCAACCCTGAAGGAAGGGAACAGCAAATGTCACGGCTTTTACAATCATTGACATTCTGGTGCCTGAATGGCCTGAAGACAATCAAGATTTGAACGCTCACCTGTAACCGTCAATCTCATCCACACAAGTGGCTCCATTTTGACACCAATGTCGAACACAATCATTGACATTTATACGGCAGTTCTGGCCAGACCAACCAGGTGTGCAGATACAGGTGTAGCTACTGGCATTATTCAGCACGCATCGTCCTCCATTGGCACATGGCTGTTGATAGAAGGTAGAGCTGTTAGATGCATATGTCATGATAAGAGGCACGCTGCTTCATGTGCAAAAATGAAATCGCTTCATCTTGTATGATAATATGCTAGACTGGACTGAGCCCTTTCTGGGCAAAAATACAACTATCATTTTATAGTTCAACCCCTTATCATTTCTTGCTCCTGGCTGCCTGAGAATGAGCTTCATTACAGCCACATGACACACTCATGAATACTGATTCATGCTTTATACTGGGTTTATTCAGTATTCCATGTAGCATCTACATCATGTCTTACAAGACAAGATCAATGGTCATTGAGGGCTAAAGCTCCCAAGTGTTCTGTGCAATAAAACAGATACGCCTGCTAGCTGGTACATGTGTAGATATAGCAGAGGAGAAACAAAGGGGCAGAGGAAGCGCTGGCTTGTGCAACGGTGTATAATGCAGACATCATGGCATTTCTGTCAGGCGGCCAACACAAGCCTTTCTCCACAGTGAGTGATCATCTCCATCTGTCATCTGAAGTAGATCCTCTCGTTCAGGTTTGCTTGCTTTTTTTTTTTAAATGCAGAGGATGGATTCATCTACATGCAAAGAAAGTCGTGCATTAAAAAAATGCAGACATTCAGGCAAATCTTCAGCGGCACTCATCTGTGTCAGGTGGCTGCAGCCCTTTCAGTGCTGCAAATATGCTCTCCTTGTGCATGCCAAGAGCAAAACCCTGACAAACAATCACACAGTTCCAGCTTTGTCTTCTTGCAACATGACTGCCTAAAAATCTGGAAGAAGTGTGAGCACATTTAAACTAAATAAAGGACATAAAAATGTGCTTCAATGACTTTAAATATGTAGCAGACAGCGTGTGAATACTGTGAATATACTTCAACCCTATAGTCACTAACCAGGTGTTTTTGTATTTAGAGTTGGATAATGGGCCAGAATCTGTCATCTAATTACATTTATTGGTTCTTTTATGTTTCAAACGTATCAATAAAAGTCACAAGAAAGAAGGAAATTCCCTCATTAGTCAAGAATTTAATGCAGCTTTCTTCTCAGTTAAACCAACATACTCCAGAGCTTCAGCACCAGCTGATTGCTGTGTTTATGGATTATCGCATTTGCTGTCGATCTTCCTGTGGGATTTATGCTTATTTTTATCCCCGTGTATAACAAAGGATTATCACACATTTTATGAATAAGATACTGAATTATTATTTGATACCTTCTCACTTAAGTCCTCAATGTTATAAGTCAGTTTGTGGTGACAGTTTGCAGATCTTTTCCTAGTTCCTGCAAATAACTGTGAATATTCCTTTCTCCATTCTTATTTAACAGATGAAAGTTTAAGCGGTGTAAGCCAGAGCAGACTGTGCTTTTTGCAGGTTCTTATGGCGGAGTGTCACTCTGCTCATCTGGAAATGCACTCATGAAGTATCAGCAGCTCAACTAGTGCTCAATCAGTGTGATTGTTCTGATGAGTTCTGTGATCAAAAATGACGAAACAGTGTGAGGAAAAGTACATAAAACTTCCTCATTCATTTACGTTGCCTATCATTGTGACAAAGAGACACAAACAGAAGATAAGAAGCTCTTTAAAAATGAGACTTGAGACTTAAGAGAGATACAGAACAGCAGATGTGGACAAATAGTCTTTTAAATAGTTTTTACGTACTTGAAGGTTTTGAGGGCAGGGTACACGACAGGTATATTCGAGGCCATCTGAGAGATCCAAACACTGAGTCTTTGGCGGACATGTGCTGTTGCGCAGAGTACAAGCATCTACATCAACTTCACAATTCTTTCCCAGAAAACCTGAAAGAATAGATTGAATACAGTTGAAGTTTTTTGGATTCGTAGACAATGTGCCGGAGTGCACCGGACTCTGTATTTACCCAAAGCCTCAATTTAATTTTTAACTCAAGTTTAAATATGCAAACTTTCGTAATGTGCTTCTTCTTGTTCCACTGCTTTTTCATCTAATCCCTCTTCTTCTTCCTATTTTGATTTTAATACTCATCTGTAACCATTATCAGATTTCTGGACAACAAAACAATGGTTGGTTAGTATCGCAAGAGACACTTGTCCCAAAGGAAAACTCTTTTTGAGGTGGTGTAACTGGAAATAATGTCTGATTTATTCCCAGAGATAATACATTTGGCATAACCAATAGTTCAATGTACCATGAACTTGCATGAATTAATTCTGTAAGCTTTAGGAAAGTGAGAACTGTACACTAGTTTGGCTTTACACGTGTACTGTACTAAAGTAGTCAACTTATAATTCCACTCATGTCCCAAGACTTTGCTTTGTACTGTGGTCCAGCACTCAGCAGACCATTTTCTTAGATTGTAGAATCCACTTCACCACGAGAAGATGCAGCAGATGATGCATATGAGCGGAAGAGGCTTAGGTTTACTGAGATAACAGATGAGATTTAGTAGCAAGGCTGGAAAGCCAGGGTACGCCCTGTGGAATTTCGTTACCATGGATCTGTGGCCACATCTAGTACCAGTTTACTCAGGGAGTTAGGGATTCATGATCAGGGATTATGGCAGGCTGCAAAGGCAGCTTCAGAGGCAGCTGAAAGAGCAACCGATGGCTCTGGCTGAAAAGAAAAGGCACCAGCTTGTGTGCAAACGATGGATATCTTTCTCGTGTTTAAGATAGGAGATACAGCAAATATCAGTGTTGGTGGTCAAACAACACGATACTCAATGTACAATAGTCCCCCACATTTAAGAGCTTTCTTAGTGTTGGTTCAAAATATGCACTTTAGGCCGACAGTAATACTAATAATAGTAAGAGGGCACAGTCCTCATTGGTAAATCTGTGAAACATGCATGTTGCTAAGCATACAGTGTGGATGGTTACGGTCCTGATCAGTGCTCTGAGCAGGTGTAACGGGGGCGGCTGCGATAACTGTTGAGCCTGCTGGGGTGTCATGGGTCTAATTCAACTTGACATATGTGATGGGAGGCTCCCTCTCGATAACCCCAGTGACACAGTCATCAGCCCACCCCCTCATTCCTCTAACGTCACTGAAAGATTTCCACATTGACGCTGACATAAAAAGCACAAGCGACAGTCCCATCAGACCTGGTGTATTTAAAAATGAGCGTTAAAAAAAGAAAAACACACATATGAACACACGTATGAATGGCCACATTTTAATTGTCTGCATAGACTCGCTGAACACTGACACCTGCCTTTTCTTTATCTTTAACTCCTCAAGAAAGAATGAAGCTTTAAAGACAGAGGCTGTAAATTTGTAAATTTCTGTAAATATTCAGAAAGCCCTCCTTTCAAACCTGCTGGCCTTTAAAAGAGTTTGTAAGTTCTCCTTGTGTCTGCAAAGACTTCCTCCAGTTTTCTCCCTCAGTTCAAAGACATGCCAGCTAAGTGAACTGGAAACTCTAAATTCCCTGTAGGTATGACTTTGTTTTTCTGTCTGTGTGTTAGCCCTGAGACCGACTGGCAACCTGTCCAAGGTTTGCCCCACGTCTCAACCAGCGTATGCTGGAAGAGTCTCCAGCTCCCCCACAACTCTGAACAGGATAAGCAGTATAGGAAATGGATGGATGAACACTTCAGGCTATCATTCAGATTTTTTTAACTATTGAGAGTTGAACACAGGCACCTCAAGGGCTGACATAATTCATCAGTTGATGAAAATACAATGCCACCTCTGAATGTCACCTTAAATAGTGACACTAATGTGCCTTGCTTCAGCAGCTGATGAGACGAACGGACTCCGTGACCCACGTGTCATTAACACTGGTATTGTCCTTCAATGCTTAATTAAACAACAGTGAACAAACACATTGTGTCATTACCATCAATGCTATATTTCTCTGAAGAGCCCAAAAGATTTGCTGGGAAAAGGCAGCTAAATATAACAGTGGCAAATTCTTGTGAGGAAAAACATCACCTGGCTACTAAGATGCTCTGCCCACAGTGTCTTTGGTCTGCCTGTGCAGGAAAATGCTCCAGTAATTCGGGCAAGAGCAGCAGTTGCCAGACACACTAAACCTGCCAACATGGTGAAGCTCCCGAGAGTGGTCCATCAGTTTACGTTCAGTGAATGTAAATTCAGGCTCAGCCCGTCAGGCACAGTAAGCAATTACAGGAAAATTATATTAATGGCAGTTTTATAATATAATATTATGAAACTCTCATTAATGTATTTGCACAACTTGGTTGCATTATTGAGCTCTGGCAATGAGCTTAGTGATTTTTCTCAGCTGTCAATCACAGGCTAAGGCTGTAAACTGATACTGTGAATAATGTCACCCTGGCAGTGCCCTTGCTGCCTCTATACTGCTAGAAGGAACATGATGTGATCAGAGAACCAGCCACTTGTAATTTCATTAAAAAAAAGAAAGAAAGGCATTTGACAGCTTTATTCAAACATATAAGCAATAGCAATAACATTATTTTGAATCTATTAAATAAATGAAAAAACAGCCCAAGAATAGAAAAATATTTTCAGTAAAGACATATGATTCGTGTGATGAGTTAAATCATGCTGACTTCTCTAGCTTTGCTTCTTCGGGCAGGATGTGTCACAGTCTGGGGACCCCGCTGGCTAAGGCTAATCACCTTTGGTTTTCAGTGTACACTGAGATGGCCAGAGGGGCCCTGGCTGAGGATCTTAGACCACATTTGCCGCATGAGTTTAAAAGCTCTGCAGTTCTGCCTGCTACCACAGCTAATGCAGCTACCACTAAAATGTTATTACAGAGCTCTAGCTCTGGCCATAGCACAACATACCTGTAGGACATTGGCATTCATAGTGTCCTAGCGAGTCAGTGCATGTGCCATTGTGCTGACAGGGGCTAGAGTCGCACTCGTCAATCTCAGTCTCACAGTTTGCCCCTGAGAATAGAGAGAGAAATGAGTTGCATTTACGTCACATTGCCCTCTTCACATGAGTGATAACATTTTACATGTGTCATTACCTGTATATGCCATATTTAAAATTCAACTTTGCCAAAAGCCCCTTTTCATGTATGAATGCAAGAAAAAAAAAATTGGCCATATTGAGTAAATGTGTCCAACCAGGGGTGTCCACCTGAATCCCCCAGTGTCTTAGTAAAGGAATGTCTGTGGCCTCATTATGGCTTCAAGACAAAGGGGGCAGGCAACTCTTCAAGGAACATTTTGGGAAATAGACTTATTCAATTTCTTGCCAAGAGCTAGATGAGAAAATTGATATCATTCTCATGTCTGTACTCTAAAGCCAGCAGCCACTTAACTTAACTTAGCATAACGACAGAAAGCAGGGGGGAACAGCTACCCCGGCTCTTTCCAAAAAGCACAAAGAAGTCTGCCTACCAACAACTGTAAAGCGCACTGACTAACATGTATTTAGCATGTATCTCATTTGTTCAATGATGTGTAAAAACAGGAAGCTGGGGCTTCACAAGGAGAGTCTTTCCAGGATGTTGCACTGACAGCGTAGAGTCATGTCATCACTGTGACATTGCAGGTAATGGTGGACAGATCTAGATGTAAAAAAATATAATCTAGACAAGTCTATACAGCTTTTTCTCCTGCTTCCAGTCTTTTTGCTAAGCTAGGATCATTCACTGCTGGCTTCACGTTTAGCAGGTAGATTTTTTGGTATCGATTTTCTACTACTAATAAAATGTTTGCCAAAAAAATGAAAGGGAACAAATCCAGAAATGCTACACACACATTCCTTTAATGAGAACGTACAGCATTCAGGTGCTGAGCCCCTGTAAACACAAAGAGAGATGTTAGAGAAAATATACCCCTGTTGAACAAGTTCACTTTCTTGTTAAGAAAATGGACACTTAATAACGAGCTCTGTCCCAGCTGAAGAGAGCTGATGAGGTAGGGAATGCAGGTTGCTTGAGAGGAGATTTGTTTGGTGCTCAGCTGCCTCAGCAGCTGCTGGTTCTGCTGCTGTGGCTGGGGGTGGGTGTCTTCCAGTGCAGGTTATTAATTTAAAATGTCCTATCATCAATAACAGAGCGGCAATGACATGTAGTGAAAGTCCCTTCTTGACAGTGGCACCCTCATGCTCCAGCACAAACACCATGATTGATATCATCTGCTCGGTAGTTGCTACAGGTCATTATATACAAAATATGCCATGCTGTGCGGCAGGAAATTATACAAATTTGTCCTACTAAAATCTGCGAAACGCCCACGCTCATTTATGACTGTGCATAAAATCAATTATGTAGTATTTGAGCTTTTTAGCTATCTTTAATTACATGAAATATGGCACTTTAAGATGCATTCATTCAATGTGTGTGCTGCAATGTGTTAAAGGTCTAGAAATGATCAAATATATATAAAAAAACAATGATGCTAAAGGTCAATATCAACTGAAGGTTCTTTTATTGAATTTTAGCAAAACACTTCTTGCTCTTGTGCACAATCATTATTTAGCTGCAGGTTCCTTAAAGCCAATAAACTCTTACCTGCCAGATAAAGGTTTAAATGCAAAGACCTCTCAGACGATTTCAGGTGAAGAATTACAAATGTTTGGTGGATTCTAAACTTGCATTTAACTGCATGTGTTTTCATGTGTTATATTATTAACATTCACACAATTAAAAATAGAAATGAATACGACTGAGACCATGCAATGTACATGACAACAGTTGCTGTTCTATGAAAAATAAAGCTCTCAAAAATGAAACGTGACTGCCGCAGCTTGAGTAATGTATCCTGAGTTATGATCTATGATAGAGTGGGGTTTCTGGGCAAAGCCTGAAATTAAATTGGCCTTTCTACGCTGCATGGCTCGGAATTCCAAAGCAAAAATCCCAAGATGCCAGAAAATGATGAATTCTATCAGTCACTAAGACCTGCCATGGCGTAAGAGACAATTTTCCATTACTGAAGTGGCAACAGATTTCAGCTTTGAACACAGGGAAAAAAAAAATGTGTTCATGTAGTGCTATGTAAGGGCTTATCTGACTGACAGGTGAGTGTGTCAGGACTTAAAGCTAGATTGGGAAATACGCTATAGGCCAAAACCAGAGTGCACTGGGGAAGGATATATATATATAAAAAAAATCACATTCACTGGTTGTTTAAGCAACAAGAGTAGAACAATACCCTGCTACACCATCATAACCCCTACAGTATAAAGCATGCAGCATACAATGTTCAGCAAGGATCTGTGTTGTTCCATACTGTCAATACTGAGCTATACCATCATGGCACCTATAAGGAACACACAAAGCTCAGCAAGGATCACAATCTATGTTGTTGCACACTGTCAGTGTTTTTTTCAGCAGATGATGTCTAGAATAGAAAATGTAGCAAAGTCTACATAGAAATGTTTACATATTGTATTATGCTAATGACTCTCCTATAGAGTCTCTGCTAGAGACAAAATCAACTGTTCTTGTCATTACTAAAATATCACTGTGTGGTTTCCAGCCAGGGAGCTCTTGAAGCTATGACAGACTTATGAAAATGACACCTTATTTTGTGTGCTTCTATGAATTTATTCAATATTTTTGAAGCATAGTAAATGAAAAGGGTTCCATTTTACCCTTTTTTCCCCTTAAATCATCATAAATCATACTCTGTAGTAACTCTTTTTGTTTTTGTGTATCTGCCTTGTTCCCTTGTGTTTTTAGAACAGTTGTCATTGATAGCTTAACAACTTTCGGCCATGTTCCGAGCTGGCAGCTAATTAGGAAGCAGTTTGCCAGAGTACTTGGATTAAATGCAGTCAGCAGCAGGCCTTAGAAATGTCAAGTAGGCAAGGCTACTGGTAAATAAGCTTCAAGGTTAAAAAAAAAAAATCACTTCATCAAAGAGAGCTGGCCTTTGCTTAAAATGTGTGGTTTGCTTGTGATTTATAAATCACAAGCCAACTACAGATTTCTGGTCTGAAATAGTCATTTTTCAATTCATCTCCACATCAAAGACATTCAGTTATGTCCAATGTTATAAATGCTACTTTTAGTGCTTTTCTGTTTGGATTTATACAAATCAAAAAAAAAAAAGTGTTTTGCATCAGGTACAGTCTCTTAAGGTTGCTTATGCTGGAAAGCAGCAACTACTGATACCACTAATAATAAAAAATGTAATGATCCCTGTAGGGAGTTTGTTTTTCCCTGTCCACCTCCTCAGGGTGGTCAGAGGTCAGAGGTCAATTATGGAGCAGCAGCCAGTGAGCTGGCTGTGATACAGCCTTGTGAGACATTAATCAGAGCGGATGCTTGCAAACATGAACTTTAAACTGTGTTAAAGAATGGCCTCTACTCTCATTATGTTGCCCTGCTGACCCGTGCGCAATCAGTGTACAGTATCAGAGGTCTTTGAAAGAACCCAAATGTGACCCCCTCTGCACAGATAAACTGCTTTCAGGTACTAGCCTACTGTGTTACCCAGCGACAGACAGTCCAACTTTACTTCATGTCAGCTATATGGATATATAAAATCAATGATAAATGTATGCTTGAAAACTCTGTTTCATATCAAATTATCAGCATTTGTTAAAGCTCTATATAGGGACATTTTCATTTAGCTAAACATTAAATCAAATGACTGCAGATTAAAGCTAACACTAACATTGAAAATGAACAACTCATTATAATACTGCTAACACTTACAGCCCACTGGTTAGCTGGATTGTCAAAACAAAAGCAGTGCTGAATAATAAAAGCAGCTGCCCCAAATACAGGAGCTAACACAAGCTAATGATAAGCTAACATTAGCTTACCTGCCCAGGATGAAATGGAGGCATTCTGAAGTAAAAGAGTGCTCTTGAAACCAAAATAGACAAATGGTTTTCTCAGAAGTTGTTGGTGGAACAACTACAGCTAACACCCCTATAATTAACTTACATTCACCAGTTTGTAACTGTTGCTCTGTTGGATACGTCAAAACTTCCTGCTTGAGCTGGTATGGCTAATGTGTTAGCTAATGTGTTAGCCAGACCAACTGACGCTTTTCTCTGCTCCTATTGGTCAAAAAGTCTTATTGCAGCCTTAAAGCCTGTTTGTGGTCAATTTAATCCACAGTTAATTTTACCAGTGAATTTGTTGGTAATAATAGTAATAATAATAACAGTATGAGTCATATTGTAGGATTTTTTTTCTGTTATTTAACGAATAATGCTCAATGAGATTACCTGACGTGTAAAAATACTAAAAAGTAAGAAGTACAGGCGTCACTGTGTGGTGTTCTTTCCAAGACTGTTTTGATGGAGTTTGTCAGTGCTTGGGTAACATTAGATTAGATTAGATTTTGGTATGCTTGAGGTTGGTTAAGATCCATATAATCCACCACTATCTGCAAGATCTCCTCCTCCTCTTTTCTGAAAGCTGTGCATAGAGAAGAACGCCTTTGCAAAGCTTTTTTATATGACATAAATTCATAGCGGACACCTGCCAGCCAATCAGAAACCAATATCTGCTGTGACCACAGCATAAATACTGTATATTTACTTTAGCATGATCGAAATTATGCACTTATGATAGAATACATCTCCTGACCTGTTTAAGTTTTAAGACATTTTTATGCCATCTGCCTTAAAATGCCAACAAAAGGCTGAAAGGAAACATTCATAATTTATGGATTGCTCTCAGCATGAGATCTCTGTGTCAAATGTCGTGCATCAGACTGCACAGTCACTGTCTGAAAGGAGTAAAATATCCAGAAAATGACTGCCTTCACTACTGTATTGCACGTCTGCCTCATATGGTCATAGGATTGTGCACGCATTGCATTTCCGGGATGTTTAAAAAACAACGTCTACAAATGTCATGAAAGAACACGCCTGTGCCAACAGCGTGTAACTGTCAAGCTATACCTGTCCACGTCAGATTTTCCCCAAACATCAATCAGTCATTCCTTGCCCCATGATCAACCTTCCCAAAAGGGTTTGTACAAATCGATCTGTATTTCAAGATATCCTGCCAACGGACAGACAGATGGAAGGGGGCAAAAACAGATAACAAAGCAAAGATATCTCACCTGTGAAGCCGAGGGGGCATTTGCAGGTGTACTGTGGGGGAGATGATGGCTGACTTGTTGTAATGCATGTGGCTCCATTCAAACAGCGGTTTGGTTTTATCAGGCAGGCATCGCCTACATATTGACAAAACTCTCCAAACCATCCTGGGGCACAAACACACTGCAGGAAAACAGCATAATATTTGTGAGATCAGGGTACAATACATGAACTCATCAGCCCATACCAACAAAGTTTATTACGCAGAGGAATATGTATTAGAGCAACAATATAATGTGTTTTTCATTGTTTTTTTTTACCACAGTGCAGTGTTTTTTATTTAAAACAATGACTTTCAGTTTTAAGGGCGTTGGGTGGCATTCACCACCATTTTATATCAGCATAGGAATCACGTCTTATTTTATCCTTGGGGAGCATGAATACAAATGAAAATAATTTGCACTTTTCATGGGATGTGGCTGTAAACACCCTCAAATAAAAGGATCAGTTCACCCAAATTACAAAAAGCCCCGCTTTCTCACCTACCTCAACTGATAGGTACCCACACAGATGTAGTTTAATTTGCTCAGGTTTTCAGATATTCTCCTGTGAAATTTCTACCTCAATATGATGGAGGTGAGTGGAGTTTATTGTTCTTGCAGTACTAAAAAAATAATTTAAATAAATCAGATCATCTTCACAGAGTTTGCTAGATCCGAGATCATGTCTTCTTCAACTGCTGACAGCGTGGTCTGTGGGTTTAGGGCTGAAAAAAGATGGGAATATTCAAGGTTTTCCATGAGAATGAAGAGGGATGCGTGGGAAATAACAGGCATAAAATGGAGCTATAGGGGCTATTTACTCAGCTTGTATTTATTGTGTCACATGCAGATAGAAACAAACCTTTTAACGAATCATAAGCAAACATAATTGAAAACCTCTCTAATATTTAAAAAAAATCTACAATTTAGTTGAATTGAACTTTAATTAAATGAGCTGCCTCATTTATCAAGACTGAATGGAAACACATTAATTAAAACTCCTTAATCAGCATGCTCAACGAAGCTACATCCAGCATGGTAACAGCAAGCTAGCAAAAACTAGCAGCAGATGTTAAAGTTATAAACTGTGTACTTTACTTAAGGCTACCATCTGCTGGTTAATTTAAAAATCCTCAAAAATATAGAATATATTGCCTCCAGTAATGTAATCAGTCCAGTGGTGTTGGTGTAGGCTGCACATGTGACGGGAGAATGCAATGTGCAAGCATTTAATTAATAAGATGCAGACAAATTATCATTATTCTTAAATGTGATGGAATACAGTGAATACAATGCATGATAAGAATTTTCTTTTATGGGTACACTTTTAATCAATAGATGCCATAAGCTGCTAAATGCTTTGGACTGATTTTCGTGAGTGTAATTTCAACATGCTAAGATCATCATGGAAGATGCCATGTCTTCATTATAAATCCAATGTGTCGGAGTGCAGAGCCAAAGAAAAACAGTCAAATTATTGTCCATAAGGTCTGCCCTGTACATTTAAAGGTAAAATCAGTTCTATGGGACCTCTAGCTGTGTTCTGCCTGTGAAGAGCATCTTCATGACAAAAGGGGCTGAAATGAGCGAGTTACCGTTAACAAACCACCCAATGGTTTCTCGCACTCAGAGGAGAACCACATCAAAACATGAATAAAAATAAAAACATTCAAAGAAGAAATGGCCCATTTGCAGTGAGCAGCACTTTTGATTACGTCCGACCCCCACCTACACGGAGCGTCTAAAAGTGGATTTTAGATTAAGAACACTCTCAGTGGTCTAATGGAACAAGACTGATGGAGAATAATTAGGAGCTATGGGGCATTACAGAGCAGTCTCAGGTGTTATAACAAATACAGACGTTTGAGGAGACTGAGCAATAGGGAGGCAAATTAGACCAGAACCCGTCTGTCTGAGCAATGCCTCCACATACTCACAATGATTAATGAGTTAGAATTGGATTACTGTTGTCTATAAACATCTTCTACCCCTGATGCTTCTGTCATCCTTCGTTGTTGTTTATTTCAATTAATGACAAGTTTTCACATGCACAAAACATTAGAGACCAAAGATGGAAAGACCTCTTATGTTGTGACATGCAGTAGCCAATAAATGCATTCAATACGCCTTCAGCATCTATATGCACACTGGTGTTTACATCTTTATGAATCAATGCATCATTAAAAGAAATGCTATTACGTAGTCTTTGAAATGCATTTCATGTTGAAATGTAAATAAAAGACATGCATAAATCTTGCAACCAACAGATTTACAGATATTCTGGTCCACAAAGTGAGAGCAGTTGCTGTTTCAGTGTTGTAAACAGTATATCATACACATACTGACTAATTCTTGCACTGCATGCAAATAAAAAGAAATGCTGTTATTATCATGTTTTTTGCCTTAAACTCAAATTATACAAAATTGAAAAAAATCTCACCACAGAAACAAAAAATATATTATGTGTATCATAGCTGTGCTTGCACATGTGTTTATACTGTAATTAAGATGCAGCACGAGTCATATTTTGTGGGCTTATAGGACTGAAACATTGACTACTTACCTGATATCTGCCAATTATGTTCATGCACAATCCATCATTTAGGCACTTGATACTGAGGAGCCTGCAGTAGTCAACTATTTCTTCACAATTCTTCCCGGAGAACCCTTTCAGACATCTGTTAAGAGGAGGTCGGTGTCATCAGAATCAATTCACCCTGAGCCTTGAGCACTAATAAGCCATGTTTTTTTTTTTTCTAGCAGGATACGTGGGGCTATAATTTCTACATGGCCTGTTTGTGATACAGACGTGGGTGAGATTGCGTGTGCAAATGATTCTTCCAATTTTCATGTCCTGCATTGCAAAATGGGTGGAGCACATCAGGACAAAGTCAGCTCCATTATAAATCACACAGATCTCCTATAATTTTCATTTACTGTATTTTTTCATTCTGGTTTAATTCAAATTTCTTGAAGTAAAAGAGCTGTCATAATGGGAAAACTGAAGAATCAGCAACATGCAAGTACTGTAGGCACATTATTAAGTATAGAGCCATCACACGACATCAGATCTCCACATTTATAACAGAGACTTGGAGCCAATACCAAACGAATGTGTTGAGTACTTATCAGTCTTGCCATCTGGCAAGACTGATATTTACCAACTTGATTTAAAAGACATGGGATATAAGGCAGAATATCCTCTCATCAACCCAGCAGACCTGAAAACATATTCATATGAATCCAAATAGTGACTCACCAAAAAACATTTCCATCTTGTCCGCCTATGTGTAACAGTGTTTCACATAGGCGTTTGCTTAACAATATATCATACAGCCATATTTGAATATATACATACGTGTGTGTGTGTGTGTGTGTGTGTGTGTGTGTGTGAGTGCGTGTGTGTGTGTGTGCGTGTGTGTGTGTGTGTGTGTGTGTGTGACAGTACAGCTTCAGGATAGATTTGGATAGTTAAGATATGGACAAAGGCTAGCAGCTGCGGAAGCACTAACAGGAGTTTTAGTGTGCGCTAAAAGCAGGTTTCAGTGTGATAATAAGTACCTGAAGAGCATCAAAGGAAGACTGTGATTTAGTAGAAGCCTGTTTCCTCCGAGAGACTTTGTGAAGCAAACTGCTCTCAGTTTAAATGGCAACTCTGGATGCTTTTCACCACCTTTGCTGGTTTAGAGATGAGTCATAACTATATACAACGGTTGGCAATGCTTTGTTGCCTTTTTTTTTTTATCAACACAATTGACCAACATCATTTATTTTTCTACTTAAAAGATTGAGATGGCATATTTGACACTTTTTGTGTTAAAAAAACCCTGAACTAACAAAGTAACAAACCCTGAACTAACAAAGTAACAGTTTTTTTTTTTTTATTATTCACTCTAGTAATCCCAAAGTGGGAAATTAGTCTCTGCATTTCACCCATCAATGATTTACTGAAACACACACATGCACATGCAGTGAGACACATCAGATGCTGCCGCATCAGGCGCCCGGGGTTAAATGCCTTGCTCAAGGGCACATCAGCCGGCTAATGGAGGGGGGAGTGAATACTCCACCACACCCGAGTTTCTCTGCCAGTCCGGTGGGGGGAATCGAACTGGCGACCCTCCAGTCACAAGCCGCTTCTCCAACCTCTAGGCCACAGCTGCCCCAAAGTTCCTTTGTTAATACTTTCTGACTTCCAAACCCTGCACAGTACATCGTTTCATTTCTTAAAAAGCCACATAACTTCCTACAAGAATTTAGCAACTGTTACTTAAACATGTGTAAATAGTGCATTTTTGTCAGGAGCTATTTACAGCTGTGGATTAATGTACATTTAGTGTGCAAGTCCGTATTTACAGCTGCAGGAGGGTGTATGTACTGTAGGAT
This sequence comes from Chelmon rostratus, assembly GCF_017976325.1. NCBI lineage: Eukaryota > Metazoa > Chordata > Actinopteri > Chaetodontiformes > Chaetodontidae > Chelmon > Chelmon rostratus. The sequence continues at coordinate 11,615,186 of NC_055668.1, read as the reverse complement.
TGACTCAAACTAACATAATGCAATAATAAGAAATACAGCAGTTCCTATAATACAGCTCCCATGTTGAAGGAAATGAGTTATCCACTGTAACGCTGTGGCTCACTGATGTTTTTAATAGTGCTTATTTGTTTGTAATACTTTTTGAACAATAATGGAGGTTTATAGCACAGGGAAATAAGCTCTGGATACACAGACAAGACTTAAGTAAGTAGGATCAGTTCATTGTCGGTTTGGGTCTTTACATGGGATTTGTTGACAACGAGAAAAATATGGAATATCACCAGCCAACAATGAGGCTTGAGTTTCTGCCAGGTAGGTATGTATTAGCCCTAGAGCTTTTAAGTCAAATGTAAATCCTAATCACATTAAAAGGATGGAAAAAGAAAAAAAAACTCTCAGTAGGAGACACATTCACAAGTCACTCCAATCATCTAGAAAGGGGACCGGGAGAGTGGCCTCGATTAGATCCCTGTATGTGTCTCACCTGCAGACATAATCATTTCCCCTGGACACACAGGTGGCATTGTTGAGACATGGTGATGGGCTGCACAGGTTCTGCTGCCTCCTGCATGCTGGGACCACATTACCATCTGCGCAGACACATTCAGAGGCCTGCACACAGAGGCGAAACAAACCAGGTCATCTTTCAGCTTGGGAAAACAGGGTTAGATCACACAATGGTGCATGGGATCCACAACTGCAGGAACATTATCAATAAAAGAGCGATGTAGTGATAAAATTGTGCCTTGACTGGCTCATATTATTGTTACTGATCTCTATAATTATATAGAATCTAATGGAAGCAGGCAAGTAAATAATAGGTTTTATATGTTCTAATATGAGTTTTAGAAATCATAAGAGGCTAATGAATGCTAATGGTCTAGGAATCCACAGTTAAAGAGATTTGAATTTCATATTATGCCTCTGGAAAAATATCTATGTCAAGCTGCAGCAGTATCAGGCATTATTGTGATGAATGTCCCTTTTAGTGTGCTCTACTCTGGTATTCTTAGGTGGGTTGTGAAAATGTGTATAGTGCACTTGGAAAACTGTAATGAACAAAACAAAGGTCAGAGAAAGACAATTAGACCATTACTGCATTTTCTCCTGTGTATCCTCAAGAACATTAGAACCACTACTGCCTTTACAAAATGTATGACCACGATAGCATTTCCAGTGAAAGGTGAAAATTGCAGCAGGCATCCAATTACAAAAATCTTTTGATGAGAGCCATTTCAAACTGGCACTTTAAGTATGCACTGGGTCATTCAATCAAAATGCTAGAGGAACTCCATACCCATAGCTCATCTTCAGGAGGAAATATTAATTGCTGCTGCAGCCTTCAGAATGAAGTCATTTGATCTTGTTTAAACAAACTATATTAATATCCATGTTCCATTCCTTGTTTATGTCCCACTGAGATAAAACAAATGAGGGAAATTAAGTCCTCACATGCTCCCCTGCAGTGCAAATCTGTTCCTCCTCCTGACATGCATACGACATGCAATCGAAGTCAATACGGGAGTCACAGTAGAGGCCGCCGATTCTTTCTGGGCAATGACAAACAAATCCTTCGGGGCTCTCCTCACATACACCACCATTTCTGCATGGATTTGGATCACAGGGGGCTTTCCTCTTCTCACAAGGTGGTCCTGCAAAATAAACAGCACAAAATGACAGCACCTTCAGTCAGATAGGGAATTTATCTGACCAAGTTTATGCCTGAAAAGACTTGACTGACATGACTTTTAATCCACGGAAGAATGCGTGATTGATGCGTTTTATCAATAATTACACAGGGTGGGAGGATGCACAGGAGCACTTCTTGTCACTAAGCATTTGCACACAAATATTCTCGCCATTATAAAAGGCAAGACTAAGTACACATAGTGTCACTGCTGTCAGAAATGGCCTCTGATTGATGATATACTGTAGAGCAGAACTGAAATGCCCATTTCAGAAACAAACCAAAGCAAGTGGGAAATAATTAAAAACCACCAAAATGATTCAGCACAAGGAAATAATGTTATATCAAGCTCAGGAAAAGACTAAATTATTTACTGTGGTTCTCGGTTATGCACAGAGTTGTTCTGCCCGATAGAGTAACATTATTCATTTTTACCCAAATCACTTGAGGGAAACCAAACTTGTAGTGAAGAACATGGCAAATGTTGTGAACAAATAACAGCTAACAAACCTAAAAATAAACTGTTTGGTTTGGTTCACCTAAAAATGCATGGTTTGCTCACACAGCTAAAAAACAGGGACCCGAGTGAGTGCTCTTGTGTTTTTCCTGCTTCAGAGAATTGCCTCCATCTCGGGGCGCTGGGTTTCATGCTGTGTGTGTGTGTGTGTGTGTGTGTGTGTGTATTAAAGTTTGTGCTTGTACAACATAGGAGACTTGGTCTGGTCTGCAGCTGCCATCCCATGAAGTCAGGGCTTGTGTGGCATAAATGAGCATTTGGGTCAGCACCATAGTCAGAATTGTCAGCTGTTCGACGGCGCTGTAAACACTGCGAACACAATGAAACGTAGTAAAGTAAGGTGTGGCTTCTGTTCATTACCTTTGTCCTGGTGACTGGTCGCATATTTTCCTGAGCAAAGCAGCTTCATTATGTTTGGTGTCCGTCTTTTAAGCCAATACCATAATGGAACATGAGTGGTGCATGAGTAATACATGAGTAATACATAAGTGGTGCATATGGAGTACACAGTATGAGTGTGTATGTTAGACAGATGAACACCAAACACAAAGATGCAACCAACTGATTATCTTATAATTTTCTCTAATGAGCTTATATTTAATTTATTAGACATAGGGCAACTTATTTCTGCACTATAGGTGTTCTATACCATAACTATAACTGGGCCATTATTTTCATCTGTTTGTATTATATTTTATTTGATCTAATTGTATTAATCTCATTCTATTTTAACTGATTTTGGATCAAATTTCATTGTTTTTATGCTGTTTAAATACTTTGAGTGACCTTTCTGAATGCTGAGCAGCTGAGGACTGCAGAGCAACATACTACGTTTCCCCAAAGTACGTACTTTTATTCATTATTAGTATTTACTGCAATATTAAATATCTTTGTGCTTGCAGCACTGAGCGCAGAATATTCAATCGCTTTATTAAAATGACTACAGGTTAAAAATAATGCAGCCATTATTATTGCTGCTTCCACCATTTTGTTATTATTATTATTTCTATAATCATTTTACACTTCACTACTTTTGTTACACACTGCACTGTAATACACAACAGTTTATATATTGGTCGTTTAGAATATGGAATAAAATAAATGACTCAGTTCATATGCACACATAACACATAATGCAAGAGTTCCCAACTTGGAAAGTCTGGTACTTCGATCCCGTATGAGGACAAAAATAAGTCGATGCCTCTGCGCCAAATACAGGAATAAAAGAAAGACGTCATAAAGATGTATAAATGATTTTCATGGAGGATTTTCACTGAACGGTAAACTAAGTAGTCCGTGCTGCAGCCCGGTTCATAAACAGTCGTACAGTCGTAGCCAAGAGTTTTCTAAATACTGCAGCACCACAACACTTTCGCCACCAGCAGCTTAACCAGGAACAGGGTAACGCTGTAGTGACATTGTATGCAAAGGATAAAATTAGACTGAATTCACTGGAGGTTCAAGGTGAATAAAATTTGATGTTATTCCCTGGTGAGGGTTTTCATTTTTGTGTTCTTCACAAGGTGCCTACACATTTATCTTTCCAGTGACTCTTTCTTTGCATATTTTCTTTAATCCCCCTGCTGATACAAGTGCTCATGTCCCAGAGGCTCCTCATAGCCTCCTCTGTGGGCATCAATCTTACTGTGTACAACTTCAGGGCTTGCTTTTTCCTCAACTCATTTCCCACCAGAAATTGAGTTTTCATAACTGGTCCACTAAAAGTTGCGCCAATACAAACTGCTGTATTTTCAGGGAGACTTCCATCTGCCGCGTATATTTATGACAGAGATAATGGTTGTAGCACTCTCTGCCCTCAAGGGAGAATTTCCTAATATGTGATCATTTTAGTGTAGGTCATGCATGGTATAATATATTTGTATTTGTGCTGGTTTTATGTCAACTGAATCACCTCAAACACCCTTATCATTGCAGAGATTATGAACTGCAGCAATGTAATATAAATCGTGTCGGTATCTCTTTAAATAGCTTAACAAGGGTAATGACTGTACATGGCGCAAATTAAACTCCAGAAATTTTATATTGCTACCAAGAAGACTGCAAAAACAATTAACACCTTACACCAAATGGAAATGGTCCCATATAGATGGTAATACCTTGCAACAAATACCCTAGAGGTAGTGCAGAGGAGAGTCAAATCAAAAGAAAATCTCATTTGAAACGTCCCATGAGTTTGGCTCATTATTCTGTGCGCATAGACTTTGGCCTATGAGGGCAGCCAGCGCTGGAGCAGCCACTAACTTCCAGTTGATTAATGAGGCAACTGCAGCAGGGAGGTAGAGGAAGCACAAGCTCCACAGAACTCCCAAGAAGCTGATGCGACAGCAGGACACCATGACTATGCAAAAGCACCCAGTGGAGTGCGCTTACTTGAGAGAGCAACAGCAATTAAAGCAAATTAGACAAAATCTGCAAAGGCAAAGGGTGAATGTAACTCACCGATTTGTTTCTGATGTGAATTATATGAATTATCCATTCAGAGTCAGGCGAGGGCGGACACTTTTACAGTGCCCACTGTTTCCTTTGGTTTTACCAAATGTCTTATTATATCAGTCATTCATTGGACAAGAAAATGTCATTTTCACAGCTTTGTTAAGTCGTCGCTGACAGCTCGTCCTAATTATTCCTGGCATTTTATCAAGAAATGCATCTTGCTTTATCAACAAAAAAGTGCTGAAGCTAATAGAGTTCTTTGATATTCATGTACTATATGTTTTAGTGCCATAGAAGAAGAAATCCAAGGGTGAGGGAGTGTAATATTCCAAACAAAATGTGACATTTCAGAGAATTATGTCAGACATAAACAAGGGAAAATAAATTCAAATGCGATTACTTTGACAATCTGGTAATTCAGTGTTGCCTTGATAATCAACAAGCACAAACTCTTTGTTGAATGTAATACACGTCCTTTATCTGATTATACACATGCAGCATTCAGGTCACCCAACATTTAGCATTCACTACATACCGGAACATGAAAGCAAAGCAATAACGTTCTATCCTGTAATCTTCCCTTTTAAATGTTCAATAAATTCAGAGTTCTCTAAAACATCTAACACTACCCTTCCCTCTCTGTACTTTGCTTTCTTCTTTCACTGTATAGACTTAATCTCCTCTCTCAGAACCCGATGCCAGACACTACTGGAAGTAACCTTGGAACCACTTCTCCAAAATAATAAGCTGAAAGCATGGGCTGGACTGGAAAGGCAAAGCTATGACACTTCAAGAATGCTGCCAGGACAAATTGTGCTGCAAACAAAACAATGAATCAATGTGAAGAGCCACCTGCAGTTTTTCCTCCAGAAAGTTCACTGCAGGCTTGGTTTTACAGCAGACAGTGATATCCAGGGCAACCGGAGGAGTATCCAGGTCTTGTAACCCATTTGCGTGTGATACCCATTAACCTAACTGTACGTTACTGGAGCAAATGAGAGTCATTACCTAAATAATGGGTGAAGCTGAAACGTCTCATAAACAAGCTCACCAGATCAAGAGTGCCACCCGACGCTCCAACACGAGCCTCCGGCAGCTCGTCTAAATCACACGGCGCAATTTCTCTGCCAGTGAAAAATATGTTACAATTGTGTCTGATTCCCTTTTATAAATGATTCATGGGGAGAGGCATTAGCATACTTAAGCACTGACTTGGCTTAAGTGGGTATTATGAGATGAACAGACCACCAAAACCAAGAGCATAACACACAGGGAGTCACAAACTCTAGTAGAAATTAGAAAGAACAGAAACTTTACATTTCTTAACTTCTTCAGTTCTCTGTTATGACAAGGCTGTGGTTAAGGTCAGGGTAGGGTCAGGAAAAGATCATGTTTTGGCTTAAATCCCCTCTACCTCCTGATGAGAAACTCAGCTCTTATACATGTGCCATTACTTTGATACCTGTGGTAGAAACATTGATAAAAAGTACAAATTTAACGCACCATTCACTCAACAACTGGGCTGCTTTTTTCTATCGGGCTCACAGAAGCTGACCAGTATCAAAGTTCTGATTTAATACGCTCAGCGGAAACAATGTGCAATAAATCCCCTTTTAATTGATCGCTGTAAACCTTTGTTTTATCAACCGCGACACGCTCAGTTAGCCAGCAGTTCAGTCCTGGCTTTTTACAGCCGCGTGTCACCGGTCGTAACATGAGGTATTTGATCTGAAGTGGCCGCTTCATATATTATGATGACAAATATAATATCAAGTGGTATCAGGTTTAAAGCCCACAAGGAAATGCTGATCTTTAAAAGATATATGGCTTTTGTAGTTTTCAGCTTTGACCTTTCCAAAGATAGTTGCCCCTTGGAGGCAAATGACATGGTTGTGCATGAGGAAATGGGATGCTGCAAAATCCTCCCCACTGCCTTTAGTACACAGCATCATGAAAACTGATTAGTTGTCTATAATTCACCTGTTAGGGATCAGAAGTGCAGAATGACATTCCATGATGATGTTTTCATTGTCATACTGTGGTGACAAGACAATTTATTCATATTATATCAACAACCAGCTAAATAAGAGCTGCTTACCAGAGACTCCTGTGTCACAGATGCATTTGAAGGAGGCAGGCAACACTTGAACGCATGTCCCATTTCCACAAATCCTGTCACAGGTTTCTTTCCCAATGACTTCAGAGCAGTTGACCCCTAAAACAAATTGCAATTCAGCTGAGTACAACACAGAGACACACAGAATTGTCCTGGGTTATGAAGTTTGTGTGCATGTACTATAGCTGATGTTATTTATTTGAATTTCTAATTGAAAAAATGAAAATGGAGAGATCATCGCTAACATTGCTGAAGAGAGTACACACTGGCTGTGAAGAGATTAAGAAAGAGGTCATTTGGAATGCAAGCTGGTTTAATATTAATTCTGTTTGCATTACACGTGAGTGCCGGAGTCTATGCTGCATAACATTAACTCAATGTGTCCAATAAATGTATAATTGAGAAGGCAGCTTGCATTAAATGTAAAGTTACTTTTATATTCTTTCAGTTACTCTCGACTAATCTGAGAGTAAAATTCGGTCAAATGCATCAGTCAGATTATACAAAACATACAAACATGATGGGTTCCTCCGGGGAGGTGGAGTTCTTCCATGCAGACATAACTCATGACATCAAATAACATCAGATCTAAAGCGATTGTACAACTGAGGTAAATATCATTAAGTGTGGTGAATTTTTAGATGTTTTTGATTAAGGAGAGAGTTCAACAAATGGGATCAGTGGGTTTTGCCCTTACCTGTAAAATGCGGAGGACACAGACATTTATATGTTCTGTGGTTTGGATCTGCGGATCCATTGCTCAAACAGACTCCTTTGTTTTCACAAGGGTTATCCAAACAAGCATCAGACTTTTCACAGAACCTCCCAGAGTAGTGGTGGTGGCATCGACAGTGGTATGCACCATCCGAGAGTCCTGTTTGACAAACACCGTTCCCCGAACAAAGTCGCAGCAGAGGAAAAGCCTGACAAAGTTGCGCTTTAACAGACACATTGAGCCTTAAGCCAAGCTTGCACAGCTGCACGTCTCCCTCATGCAGAGCGATGAAGTAATGATGACCCGGGACGAGCCACTTGGCCTCAACTTGCTCACTTTCATTCATATTGTGCGGGAAAAGAAACCGATCTTTTATCTGTCCGTTTGTGGAGCAGCTTTCAAAGTCGTCTTCTGACACATTGAGGAGTCTGATGCCATATGACTTTAGCGTTTCATCAGCAGACATCAGCAGTTTGTCTCCATGTTGCAGCTGAAGCGGACATATCTGAGGGAAGTTGAAAGGGCGCGCAGTTGACTCCTCTCCCCCGTGAAAATCCCAACACTCAGAAACGCTGCTACAGATGTTTCCTATGAGAGTCCAGTTCATTTGGATTGTGTGCCGTTTATGCCGCCATTCAAGTGAAGCTTGTCTGTTGCAAACTGTTTGGCAGTGGATCGTGTGGACGGCCACAAGGAGGGCAATCCAGTGAAACGATGAAGCCCCCATGTTCCCGCTCTCTTACTATTTAATTCAAATCAATCCGGACTCTTAAATGCAACTTGTGTCATCTGGAGACGGGATGAGGTAAATGCGTTGTATCGTACTTTTGCTGTTTCATGTACTCCAAGAGGTCCACATGAATAGTAGCAACCTGAAAAAAAAACAAGTATCGTGATTAACGATTGGAAAAGGAAGCTGATTTCTACAAAACCATCACGTCTCTCTGATATTATCTTAAAAACTTGATTAGAAACAGCACAGTGGACTCAGAGACCACACTGTTATCATGAACACTTTGTTTCATTGTAACACATAGACTTGAGCGAGTCTAGCAGGGCTGTCATAATCATATGCAGTGCTGCTGACCACCAAGTGTGTCACAGCAGCCTCGGCCCGCCTGAGGTTTCTACAGAGAGTGACAATGTCGGATAAAATATTCTCTTTCCCTCGCCGGTGCCTCAGTGTCTCGCGGTGAGATGAGTTAAAGCAGACAGCATTGTCTTTTTCCCTCAGGCCCTTTTCATACGTGTGCACGAGATAAAACAACAAAGCAGAGAAGCCTCCCTGCAAGACAGAAACTCCTCTTCTTGATCAGCTCACAAGGGCTGATGTGAATAAGTGCATGGTGATAAGTAATAAAACGTTGAATATGGAACACCGATATCAATAGAGGCTGGAGTGAATATGATTGCGAGTATTGTCATGGCGGCTATGTGTGCACCCAGAAGATCTCATTTACATGAGATGAGGTCGACTATTGTGTTTCCCAGAACAAATCGGAGAGTTGCCATTTGATTTCTGGAAAAAAAATCCAAATTCAATGAAGAGGATAAAATGTGTAACTGGTTTGTGTGTGTAGTTTTTATTCATTATTAGCAGAATAAATAGCGCTAGTAGTTTATCTATTTTCCTTCTTTTTAAAGCTAATTCATATTTCAGAATTAACAATGAATCAAATGGCTGTGTGTAATGTCATAGTGACGAATCTATACAGAGGATTATCCCTTCAGTGTTTTAACATTTGTTTTTATGGCTCTGAACTTTAATGTATTCGGAGTCAGCAGGCAGCTGTTTTCAGTGGAAAATCTCCAAAAACTCATTGTGCACCACCTGCCCAAAGAGGAGACTCGTGACAGACCGCTAAGATCTGCAGGTTGAGGGCTGCATTAATGATGGAGACCACCAAAGGCGTCAGTAGGAAAGTCTTTGGGTTTTCTGAAGCCTTGCGAGCTTGTCTGCTTGTTCTGTAGAAGTTAATCAGCAACTAAGCACATAGAACAACTGTGCATGATCAATTAAGACTCATCAGTAGGCCTACAACGAGGCTTGTTAATCAACCCGCTGCTTCGATGTGATTCAAATGTAATCAATGAAAAAAGTCAACCTCCTTAATTTGACTTTATAACCTGCATGAATATTTTTTATAATTGTAACTTATATTTAACCTGATTAAACCACAAAAGTGATCACTTCGATACCAAACTTTTCCTCAGATTCTTCTTTTCTTTGTGAGTCTGTCGGCTTCCAGCAGCTCTGCGTCTTCAGGTGTTACTGCAGAAATGTCAGGAGACCAATGAGACTGCACTAAAAAGCATCATTTTTCGACAACAATTTTCTTCTGAAATAGGTCCATTGCAACATTTTAAATAACAGCTCAATAAACCTAATCAAAGCCACAGTCAGTGTGATCTATTACGTAACTGCAATAACAACTAGAGCGCCAGCAGAGCAGCGTGCCCAGCGGATTAGCTCATTAGCGGAAGTGCTCGCCTCGTTTCGCAGATTGTGGGAGAAGGGGTCTAACTGCTTTCACGTATGAGGACCCCACTCTTTCAGATTGGCATGCAGACATGGGGTCCACAGACTTGGGTATATCAGTGTTGTGATCAGAGCTTGTTGCAATGCCCCCAACTTGCAAAAAACAAACAAACAAACAAACAAAAATCAGTTACTTTACACTTAAAATTACAGGTTGAGCCTGGAAAGGCTCTTGTAGATTTCAACCAATGTCTAACTCAATGTCCTAGTTAACAACGATGACTAGCAGACTAACACCATGAAATTTACAAGCTAAAATGTGTCATAGGATCATAGCTAAAGGTAAATGTGATTCAAACATCATAAAAAAAGAATCATATAAAACATGACATCCCAGAGGAAGCTAAAACAGCACCTAAAGTAAACCTAAACACTCCAACACTCCAGATCCATAAAAAATTAAACAAATCTAAAGCTGTCAAATATATTAATAGGACGAACTAGAGATTCTAATATGCCCAAAAACAGCCAGCCAGAAGGTTAGTTACGTACTGTGACTACAGGCTCTATGAGCACAGGCCTAGCCCTCTCAGAGCTGTTGCTGCTGGGTTTATTCTCACATGTGTGCTGCAGCTATGGACAGAACTGCAGTAGCAGTAGTCTCGACTGGCATCAGCTGCCTAACACCAGTGGTGGAATGTAAGTACATTTACTCAAGGACCGCACTTGCAAATTGAGTATTTTTAGACTATTTCTACTTCTACTTAAGTGAAGGATTTGAGTACATCTTCCTCCACTGCCTATCACCAGTAATGCATTTTCCAGGTCATGACTGGTATTGCAGAAATGTATTGGACTTTCATAGCAGCTGTCACAAACCAATATATACTGCGTGATAATAAAAATAATAACACAATGCACTTATTTTCACCTCATCCAACAGCCGTAACAAGACCTTGGTCACCACATCACCGATCCTGTCTCACCAAGATCTGTAATCCAAAGTTGGAGCAGAGAGACAGCTGGGATAAAATCTTATATCACTGCGCATGTGACAGCGACCTGGCAACGTCAACGAGCAGCATGAGCAGCAGATCGATGCTCGAGAAAACACTGTGGCCAGGGGGAGAGAAATGCAGGACAAAACAATGCCAGCTCTTTATTTTTTTCCCCCCAATTTTCACAGATAAGAAGCAGGGAACCAAAAAGCATTCCAAGCCTTGTGATTTACATTTTAGTCAATGCACTGGATTCTAATGATTTTTTACAATAACCCCTAATACACTGCTGCTAATTTGTTTGAGTTAAATCCATAGTGAGATATTTAGAGGCTGCTCCAATTTTACAGTTTGCACGATGAATGCAATTTAGATCCTAAAGCACATTTATCCTTCTTAATTGTGCAGTCATTTAAAGTCATTTAATTGGAATTACATTCAATACTAATTCATAATATACAGCAATCTATACTGTTGGCCTCCGTGTAAATAAACAGACCAAGAAGGTTTTCTAGGATATTAAGACGCCTTAAAGGTATTGATCAGTCAGGATTAAACTGCGGCCCACACACAGAAGTGGTTCAAGTACTGTAATAAGGGCCACGGGGTCAGAAGCAAGGTCACCTATGTGGGGGTCAACTAATTGTCTCTTGCTTTCATTATAGCTCCGTTCAACCCACATTTTAGGATGCCAAACACGCAGGTGTGCAGAGGGCAATGGATCAAGGGAGCTGTGTAAATCCTCGCTTGACTGATGACTGAGAGAGACACCGAGAGGACACAACAAATTATCACATCAAACCGGGAGGCCTACATGTCACACGTTGTCTGTCATAGGACAAAAAACAGATTACAACTGCTGAAATGCTGGGTCCATCAATCGATTAGGAGATCGACAGAAAAGTCATCGCCGAAACTTTTGATGAGCCATTAATTGTTTGTCGTTTTTTTTTTTTTAAGTAATTTTTTTTCTTCTTTCATAGTAAATTTAATATGTTTCAATTTCCAAACAATTGATGAAAATGTCATATGTCTAATTGGAAACTGAGAAGTTATGAGGGCAGTTTTTCACTTTTAAACATTTTACAGACTCAACAGCTCATTAATGAATCATGAGACAGATCAGCAGATTAATCCACACTTACAATAATCATTGGTTGCAGCCCTGTAGGCTACATTCCATTAAAAATAAGCACCAGACAGGCCAATCCGCATTACAAAGCTCACAGAATGCAGTTGGATCATAAACTAGGCCGCGTCTGTGAACATTTGCCAACTTGCCATCTAATGAGAAAAAATTACATTTTCTTTTTTTTTTCTGCTCAAGTAGCAAGGTTTGGCTCATTAAGCCGTCACTGAGACGCACAGACGGTGATGAAGACGCTGGCTAGTGAGTGAGGCGCAACTGCTAGTTATAATGACACTTGTGCAAGAATGAGGACGCACAGGTGTACGTTGAAACAAACATTGTTGAGATAAACAGCGCAAGCCTCCTTGTATATGGTAATTTCTCATTCTGATTTCTTGATTCAGAACTTCTCACACCCTGACAGCCGCCATGGCTGAATGCTGCTGGTGTTTTGCCATTGTGTTGTACTTTGAGTGCACTGTACTGTTGTTTGCCTGCACAGGGACTGGGGATGACTTCTCAGAAGATTCTATTTGTATTGCATGTTAAATAAAGAAGAATAAAAATATCAGTGTGAGTTGTAAGCCTCCCACGCTGATGAAATCTGCTGCTTCTCTGTCATTAAATATTCCTCAGGAACGTCAACAAAGAAAGAGCCCTTTACAAATCACTCCAGCTCAATGAAGCTGCTGAATTGATTAAATCAGAAGGCAGAAGCAAATCGTCTCTCTGCGTTCTTCTCCGCGGTCTGTTTTTTTTTTTTTTTTTTTTAATCTCACCAATAATTTGGCAGAGCAGGGGCTTCGTTTGTCACCGGCACGCTAACTGATTCTAAAAGCTCGATCCGTTCTTGGTGAAAAACAAAACAATTCTTTGGAAAGTTTTTCCACCTGAAAAAGTGTCACTGCAAAGTAAACACGCAGGCTTCAAATCGACTGGCACAGAACTCATTTCTCTGTCCACTCACTGTTGAACAGTCTATTTCTGACAACTCTGTATTGATGGATTTGGTGAATGATGCCCCATTTCAGAGTGGGTTAGAGCAGAAAGAGGTCAACCGCCATCATCATTAAGTGCGCTGGAATGCAGACGTGTTTCTGAATACATTTACAAATCAAAAGCACTTCGGCTCCAACATTTGTGATGATGGCCCGGAAACATTATCGTTACTGGATCGTGTGAAACACAATCACTCCGATATCCTGCGGCTAACCGTCAAACCTTGAAAACTCTGTTTACTTTTCGATGCTCCATCACCAGCGGGACACCGCTGAAACAGCACTGAGCCATTGATGTCACCGCCGAGCTACTGGAGGACTGATAAGCGAAACAGCAGCAGGCAGCTGGCCGCAGATGCTGCCGGACTGATCACTTGTGCTCCCTGGGTAGCTATCTGGATCACCACTAATCAGTTATAACACTGATGAGCATCCGGGCCCAAAACCCTGAAAACAGAGCCCCTTATCAATTTCCTTACTCGAAATGCAGTAATTAATGCCAATGGCGGAAAACAATTTAAACTCAAATCCCAGGACTGTTTTGCCAACGTTAATTTACTAAGAAAATTACATTATTTTGAATTATATCTCAGACTGGGTATGAGAGCACAAGTTGCAGCTAACATTCACCTACACCAGCATAACGAGATGTTTGCTTCTTCCTTTGTTCTTTCCAACACCAAGAAACATTTCAAAGAACTGCAACCGCAGGACGTTTCCAACACCGCGATACCTCAAAGAAGGTGTAACCACGGGTTAAATTAGGCCAGAGCCAGCAGCGGCACAGTCCCCAGCATGACTTCACCCCTATGAATTGCTAATTTTTGTTCGAGGCAATGCCTTCATCAGTCACTAGCCCCCCCTGTAGACCAGTGTTTGTTGTTTACGCTGTGCTCTGGAGGAGAACCTCAATAAGGCAAAAATGTGCATCTATGTTTGTACCACTTGTGCAGTGCTGGAGGGAATTGCAGTATACACTCCTTCAGCCACACAGAGCCTTAAGAGCCCTCCATGAAGTTAATACTGCAGGTCTGTGAGGCAGCATGGTCACATAATCATTACCCAGTAGCAGGTTAGCATGTTCTACATCTTCTACGTGATTTCCTCACTGCAGTGGTCAGGTCGACGCATGAATTGAAAGTTTGGTTCCATGATTTTTTTTTTTGTTTTTCACCTTGGTGTTAACAGGTGTGGTAGCTGAAGTCAGAATAGTTCAGCTCACTTCAATCAAGGCAAACGCACCTTCGCCAAACCCCCTACCTCTTCACCTGGAATGCTCTAGTGCACTTATTCAGGAAATAATCAGTCCCACTTTTATAAAGCTTTTTTTTTTCCCCTTTCACTCTTATACGAGCTGAAGCTCAGCACAAATGGAGCGACACAAAAGAGCGACAACGTGAGGCTCACACCTGCTAAATTAAATATTTTATACAAGTGAGAATAAAGCTGCGTAATACTTAAAATACAACAAAATGTTTTAAAGATCGACCTCCAGACATATTTTACAGCTTCTGGTGGTTTAAAAATTATTTTTAAATGGTTGGACTGTTCAAAGGTGTAACATTTAAACCCAGCACCAGATACAAAATTACAAAATCAATCCCAGAGCGACCATATGTCACAGTTATCGGCTTATATCATGGAATAAAAATAAAATAAGTATAGTATCTGGGAGCCTTGAAGTTTCTTAGGAAATCTCAAAAACCTGTGCCATGATTGAACCGTGCTTGTTTTGATTCCAATCAGTGCTTTCTTTCCACACCTACAGTCCATAGATTACAAGATTACATTTGCAATCATCAAAAGAGCTAACAAAAAAAGGCACATTTTCATTTTCACAATAGAACCGCACAAATAATCGCATGAATACACACTGCAGTAATAAAGAAGACAAATAGGTCTTGTCTCACTGTTGAGCTCTGTTAGCATCACAGATTGTGTAATATGAATATACAGTGTTTGATTTGATGACCTTTGGCAGTACAGGGGGAGGCAGCCTCATTCACTCAGGCTCTTACATCCACCACATCAGCTGTCTGTATAGTGACTCAGTGGTGAGGTTGTGGTGATTTCTTGCTTCTTTTTTTTTTGCTCTTGTGTTACTGTACAGCACTGTGTCAGTAAAAAAACAGCAGACTGTCTGATTCAAGTGGGCTGAGCAGGTAGGTTTGTAGTCTCGGAGAGTCCACCTGCTCTGCTGTCTGCTGGAGTGCGCGTGAAGCTGACAGGCCGGCCGGCGCGCCGCTTCTCGCGCGTTTCCAGCCGAAGCAGGCCTGCAGCCAAAGGGTTTGCATTAAACAACAGTTTAGCATTGAAGTCAGCCGACGCGTCTCCGTGCCCCCATTCTGCAGACGCTCGGCCCGGGATTTACTACGGACGGGTAATCTGACTAGGAGGGCGCACACACGGGCCATCTGCCGCTGTGTGCACAACGCCACGGCCGCGTCTCCGCCGACTGACAATCACACTGCAAGGTTACATCCGTGGGTGCATGCTCACCATTAAGTCGAGGAGGCGGTCCGTTCTGGGACGGCGACTTGCAGCATCACTTTTTGGAGTTTCTCACTCAGAGCTGAGGTGTGTGTGTGCGTGCGTGTGTGTGTGTGTGTGAGCCTCTGGGGGACATGACAGCTGAGCCGCCTAAGCGCACACAGGAAGAAGCATGCTGCTGAGGAAATGTGATCAGACGCTCAGGGCTGAAGGCGTGCCTGCTTGCGGAGGAGATGGCCCGCCGGGGGCAGAGCGGGGCGGGGACAGAGCCCGCCTGATTGATTATTTAATTAGGCTTAACTAAATATTCATTAGCCAAGCGGAGTCATTATCTTGTGTAAACAACTGAAGCTCAGTCAGTGAATGAAAATGATTTTACATGGTACCTGTGGGGTGAAAAAAAATACATTAAAAACAAAACTGACTGGATTGTCTAATAAATGTAATTGCACCGTGGCAGGTCTGGATTGGGTAGCACGTGTAATAAACAACTAACCCCTAAAAGCCATTAAACCCGTTCACTGAATGAATGGATGGCTATTTCATGCATTACCTAGCAAATAAATACACATTACTGTAATACTTCGCCATGCATGAGCTTTCTCAACCGCTCGGCTGATAATTAGATGAAGATTATCACAAATGCAGCCATTCAGAAGCTAGAATACTGCAGGATACCAGCTTTTAATGTTGGATTAAAGGAATACTGTAGTTCCACATTTTGGGAAATAGGTTTCTTTGCTTCCTTGATGAGCGCTAGATGAGAAGATTAATACTGAGTGTGTGTGAGTCAGAGTGTTGATCTTCTCATTTAGTCTCTGCAAAAACACTGAGAAATGCACCCTCTCAAATGTAGAACTAATCCTTTAAATGTTGCTCTCTGACCCAAACTGTATTAAGTTTGGTATAATTTCTTCCTCCTTGTGCACACACACACACACACACACACACACATGCAGATAGAGTGATTAGTGGTGCTGTGCTTCTATTATATTTACTGTTTATTTGCTCGGGGAACATTTTGACAGCTTGTGTATGATGGTTTTTTTTTTTTTTTTTTGCAATGACCTACATCCCCATTCACTGCAGCTCCATTCACACACCAGGGAGCTGCACTGCAATCAGTCTTGTACTCGTGGTTGCTGTGCAACAGCATAAGTAAGGGGTTAAGTGCCTTGCTCCAGGGCAAATCAGAGGTAGTTGCCGAGGGAGAGGAGAGTGTTGGCCATTTACTTTCCCAGCCCAGATTCCTCCAGCTGGCCGGGGATCCAACCTGGAGACTGTCCATTCATAAGCCTTTTACTGGACTGCTACCGCCGTCTGTTGAGGAAATGTACCAGCGCCCCTTTGAAAGTCAGCTGAGTTATTCAGAGAGACAGTTTGCACAGATCTAAGTTTTTGGTTTCACGCAGTAGGAAACAGTCGGTGTAAGGGATTCATAGAGGGATACATGAGAGTTTAAGTTCAGAAGTACATGAAGGAAACAATCTGGGTTCAGAAACACCTCAGAGTTTTGTTTAAAATGGTTCCCCTCTCATTTTAATACAATAAGCCAAGCGCTGACATAATTCATTGACCTATTTTTAAGCGCCACCGGCTGAGAAACGCGGCACAGGATGACATGTGTTTTCACAAAGGTCACTGGCGTCTGTCACACCTCACTTTTCTTGATTGTTTGTTCACAGTAGGATTCGCCACACGCCTCATTTTTTACAGTACGTTCCTCTGTGGTTTGTGCTCCACACTCATTCAGTCCTGTGCGAGCGTTCGCCCCACAGAAGCCCTGCAAATAATAGTCTTGCCAGTAGTCAGTTTCAAGTAATTTCAGGATCAATTTTTAAGTTGACTGTTCTTATCAAAATGCATCAGTGTGAAGCACCTGCCTGACCTTAAGATTTGACATATTCTATCTCCTATGCTTATCCTGCTGAAAGACATTTGAGTTCTCAGATTTGGTTTGCTTCCCCACTGCGACTAGATTAACGAGCTGCCCTTTTGCTTGTAGCATCGGCCATATTTCCTGCAGCTTTAGGTATCTTCATTAGATATAGAAATATTGACCTTCAGTGCTTTTTATGAGAATGTACAACAGAGAAAAGCAAGCATTTATCTATATATAGCTCTGCAAACTATTCTCATCATTCCATATCTTCCTGTACTGTACCAAGTCTATCGCGGGTATTTTGCTTTGCACTTATTCTTCTCATGTTCTTAGAATTTGTTCTACAGATGTTACCTATGTCTAAATTTGGTCAATTTGCAACGTTAAGAATGAATTTACAATCAGTGTAGTGGATTTGGAAAACCACAGCATATATTGTGACTGCATCAGGCACTCTGCATCACCTCTGTCTCTTAAAATCTCATCATCACCAAATAAGAAATTAGCTCAGGATACTTTATTGTCTTCCAGTTAAATGTAGTGATTATACTGTAAGTGTGTAAGTTATAAGGACTTGTTTGACCAGTAGTGTTAAAGCATAACTGAAAAGGAGTTCAGCTTTATGGACTCTGATCAAAACTACAGTGTGTCCGTTACTTCATCATCACCAGGAAGGTCATCATATTTCATTGGCTGCAAGGGTTTACATGTCTTTAGATGCATATGGAGCCAGAAGATACATTAAAGGTCCAATGTAAAGGATTTCGTAGCATCTAGCAGTTGCAGACTGCAACTTATTGAATACACTTGGATGCAAAAAATGCTAAAACCGTGACAGGCCCTGTCTAGAGCCACTGTTTGGTTTGTCAGCTTTGGGCGTCTGTAGAAACGTGGCAGACTCCGGGGAAGAGGATCTGCTCCCTCTGTAAATATAAAGTGATAGTTCCAAGATAACAAGAGCACAACATTTCTTATTTTCAGATGATTATACACTAATGAAAACATACTTATGAGTATTGTACTCCATGTCTGCCACATTCTGCCAGTAAATCCAATAAATCCCACACACTGCTCCTTTAACTAAACTTAAAATTACCTAAAAGTGTTGGTAACAATTAACTTTAAAAGAATTAACTGAAATTTTACAAGTAAATCAAACAAGAGTCTACGATAATTGATCAGCACTCATTTCTGGTTCTTTTTAGCACCTTGTGGAAAGTCTGTGGGCTGGAAGCACTTTACTACACTATGTGCTGACTCAACAACTTGTTAATCAAGCCCACAGTTATGCACACACAGTCAGCTGCATGGAGCCCGCTGAGAAATACTCGGATCCCTCTTGAATATAGATATAATTAGATTGTTGCACAAGATCTCGCTGTCTGAATTATGAACTCAGGCGCAGACTCTGTGTTCGCTAAACAGAATTTGGTGAGTGATGCTGCACCAAGCAGTCGACACGACATCACTAGATTATAAAAAACAAGCTCTGACATTCAGAGGTTCAAATATTTATACCTGCGTTGTGGCTTGTTTGTAGTGTGAATGTCATGAAAATGTGAAATTCCGATTTTTTCATTTTATTAATGTGTCAAATGATATTCTTTCTGCAATATTGTCAGCTATTGACTCTGAGGAGCAGAGCAAATGAAAAAGTGAAATCAAACAACCAACATTTTAAGAACGTCCATCCCAGAATGTCAAATATAAAAACAGGCAGAGAAAAGTGAAAATAATGAATGTAGACAGACATTATTTAAATGTCACAGAAAAACATTCATAAATTAATTATTGATTCTGAGGCCAAATGCCATGTTGTAATTGCCTGGAAACTTAAATGTTTTAGGTGATAAAATTAAAATATTATATTTCATGAATTCTGCTCAGAGTTGTAGGGATTAATCAACATTTACATGTCACAGCGCTTATTCTGCCCCTGAGTTATGTGACCTTTCCCGCTCTCCTAACTGCATATAGCTGAGCTCTGGGGTAAATGCTGGTGCGCCGTATGAAGCGGATGCTCATTTAATACAAATGCAATATGCTATCCTGCAGTTCCCCATACTGACCCACAAAGAATGTATTCCCATCAGGTTTGGAGGAGGAAAACATGTACAAAATGAGTAATTGTTGCAAACGGATGGGAAATGAATGTGTGTTTACACGCCACGCACACACCACATGGGTTTAGTTAACAGGCCAAAATGTGCGTACCGTGCAGTATACTGCAGAACTGGACTATACCAAAAACAACCCTGATTCAGCCTGTTTGTCGTAACCTTTCCACATTTTTGATTTCCATATCCATTTAACAGTAATCCATCACATTTGCACTGGAAAACATGAATTGTGATCGCAGATTGCGCTTTGCCGTTTGATCGATTACTCTGGACTGAGTTGATAGAGTAGAGAGGGCGCATGAAACAAGGACGCCACCATCTTTCTCTCTTTACCTGTGGGATTTAAATATTAAACATAAAGGATGGCAGATTATTATCCCTGTCACCTTGCCTTAAGCAATGATATTCTGCTTTAACAGTGCCATCAAGTCCCTGCTGTGTCACATGTGAGTGTGATTTCAGGTTCTCTCAAAAAAAAATAAAAAAAAGGCTGTTTATGAGGCAAGTGAGTTAAGGGACAAAACACATCTCCAGAGAGAGCGGTTTGGTCAAGCTCATGAGCATTGGCTACAGTCTCAAATAGTTACAGTGTAAAGTGTATTTAAAATAAAACCATTAAGAATAAGGTTTTCTTTCTTTCTTTTTTAGTAAAACTGAATTTAGATCTATTGTTCAAAGAGATTACTGAAAAGAAAAAGTCTTTGGGCCAGACATTTCTACTTAATGTGAAATACGTTCAGATTTTTTTAGGTGAAACGACTCTTTAAGTCCTCGCTGCTTTGTGTTATCCTCGTTGTAGTGTCACATTTAGATAATGATCTTTGCGCAGCACAAAGGACCAACATCACAAACTCAGAACCTTTGCTCTTTTCCCAATTTCACATGTCTCGCTGCAGCAGAAGGTTTATGTCAAGGCGCTATTTTAAAGTTCACAACACAAAGTCAAAAGAAACAAAGCACCCAGCGAAGCCTTTCAGGACTGACGCTGAAACTGTTTTTCTCAGCTAAAATCCTCAGAGCATTTAACATGAAGAACTCAAGCTTTTCACACCTACTTGTAATTTAGGCCTGCCACTAAGTTTGAAACACTCATCAGCCTGTGTGCTGTATGTGTTTGTGTGACTGTGATCACAACAAGGTCTAATTATAAGTACGCAAGCAACATGCGGCATAATCGATGCATCACAATGAGCTGTTGAAACACAGAGGAATATGTTTTTGAGCAAGCCGCAGCTCTGCCACATAGCTCTGGGAAAGCGACAACAAAAATCAATGCTCAGAGGTCAATCTGCTTAGAGCGAGTAAAAATTGCTGGTGAGAGCTGGGAACAAAGAGCAAATGTCACATATGGTCCTGGTAACTGCTCAATGGAAGGACGGTTGCACAAAGCCAAGTTCTGCACAATTCTAGAGGCTCAGTCTCTCCTGAAACCTGCCAGGGAGGCCCATCGCGTACATGCATTTCATGCATTTTTAAACCCGCCATCTTTATTTCCTCAACATTTACACATTTCACATTGTGCATTTTTGGTACGCCAACATTTCCACCAGGAAGGGCTCATACTTTCTACTTATTTTCAATAGCCCGTTTCCATGACAACGTTATCAAAATTCTGTTGCTGCCATCGTTCTGCATTACAACAGAGACTGACATGCCATACCAGGGTTCATTCAATCCGCTCAGTGTTTAAATTGAATATATTTATTTATACTGAATGCAGAATTTTCACGGACACGCAACAGTACTCTTAAAGTCACAACGACTGTATAGGATAATGAAATGATTCTCTGGAGTTGTTTGAAATTTAACTGCAAAGCAGCTTAAAGGCAGGAGCTGTTTTAGAGATAAGACTCGGGTTATCTGAAATTCCACAATGGGATCGGGCAGATACAGTTCGAGTCTTGACTGCTGTGTCCACAAATAGACTAAGATGTGTAATATTCTTAACCGCTTCAGCAAAAACTTGTTTTCACAAACTTTATTCAGCAAGCTGGCTGATGGATTTCACGCTAGTTTAAGGAACGCTTCAGAGTCAGAGGCATCATATTACATGTATCAAACTTTGTAGTGTCCTAAGAGAGCTATGTGAAATCCTCAAAGCCGGCAAAACATAAATCATCACAGAGGCACCAGACATATCAGTTACTGAGCTCTGCACTCACATGAAAGTCTCGGTCCATGCTGGGAAAATCAGTGAAGTAAGAATGTCACTACCTGTATATGCTGGTGTGCTTTCTGGCTGCATCCTCAAAGTCTCTCCGTGGCTTCATCTACCCAATCGTTCGCATCCAGGCTTCATGACACACATGCACAGAAGATACTGTACTCGACACAGTCTCTCATCTCAGACGGCTGGCCCAGAAAGAAGGGAATACTGCATGATGTCAGAAATAATGATATCAAAATTCATGAAAACTATAATATGAAGATGAGCGATGGCTGTGCAGCAGTTTGTTATAAATGTCGGAGGAAAAGGGCCTATTGCTTCTCTCCCGTCTGTGTTTATCTCAATCTAGATATGCTGTACCGTTAGCTGCTCACTTTGCATTTGAATTACATTTCTGTGAGACGTTTGTCTTCTTCGGGGTTTTAATTAGACACCACAGTTAAGAAACACATTCCTTGAAATTAGCCATTTCCAATAAACAACCTTTGCAAAACAACTTTTTTTTGGCCTCAGCTTAAGGTCTTTTGGTTTGTTTTGTTTTGTTTTTGGCATCAGCTTTAGTGTTCAGCAAAAAACACTTTTCTTTAATGGGATTCAGTGCAACAAAAGAAGCACGCCAGCAGTCACCCGTAACCCCGAACCAGCTCTGGGACTGAATTTACACCGGTACAGTAGCTCTATCCTGTGTTGCTGTAGGGGCTGTTCGCTCTGCCTTGTGCCCTTGCTTTGCCACATTTCCTTCCACATTGCACTCCTAAGTCATACAAGTAAGCTGGAAGTTCTCAACTGGCAAAATATTCTAAAATATGCAGTCATCCATGAAATCCTCCATGTTGTCATCATGGGATGCGGTTTTTGCTGTTGGCTGTTCCAGCATTGTTTATTCATCTTTACTGAGTGATATTTTGCAGTAAGTGATGCTCCGAGTGGATCATTTATTCAGCTGTGAAGTTTTGCACAGATTTGCACATTGCACGAGTTACCATTCCGCCGTCTTTTGAAGTGATAGGTGGAGGATCTGAATGCGGGAAGGCATGTTTGTAATTATGTGGTGAAGGACAGACTCTGCTGGATTACTGACAGTTTGGGGATCTCACTCAAGGTGACCAGTGACAATCTGAAACTGGGGACCATAATGAGTCTCCACTGGCACATTGTTTTTAATGGAATTGAGTCAAGTTTCCTGTTTTCGAGCTTCACTCAGAACTGAAGAACTGTGGAAATCTTTGACTTCTTTGCATGATGTATGTCACCTTTATAGCAGGACGGGAAAATGGTTGATCTGCTGAAACCATTCCTTCAAAAACAGACTGGTGGCATTTCCATCTTTAACATTTCACCCTGACATCCTGTCAGACTCTAAGTGAATATAGACAGCGTAGCCTGTGATCCTCAGATAACACTGGATCTAATTTTAAACGTGTTATCTGCAGCTTAGTCTGGAGACCTCTTGCAGATCTGTTCAGAAATCACACGTCTACACGTCCGAATTTGTCCGTAACGTCTCTCCTCAGACGTACAAGATTAAATGAAGTCCACCTGAAGTGCTATATATATTTAATAACATCCATGAGTAATTGTCCCTGACACATTTATCCTGATCTGCACATCCAGCATACCGATTCTAGTTCACATTCTCTTATGAATATTCATTCGCTTAACCCATTAGCAGAGAGAGCGGTTTGTTATAGCCTTGAGTGGATGCACGTTTTTTTTTTTCCTATTACAGATGAAATAGATTTTCTTTCCTGCCTTTCTCGTCAGGGGGACAAAAAATAATTGAAGCCAAGTTATAGCCAAAGGATCGGGGGAAAAGGATCAACCACATCCTCCTTTTGACCTAGTTATCAGTCGCACTGGCCTCCCTCCAACTGAATCGTTACATCTGTGGAGTGATCCAAACCAAACGCCACGACTGTCACCCACAGGTGTCTCCACGTCACGTCTGACTCCGCTCAGTCTAGCTGTAAGTCCCTTGATATATTATGGGATGGTAATTGGATGGGGAGTAGCCATGACTCAGAGTGGCTAGAACATGAATCACGCTGGACAGAGCATATCTTTGTACCCAATGACACCTGAGAGGTCATCGCTCTCGGAGTTCATAAGCGTGGTTTTCTTTCTGATGGGTACCGGCGGCACTAACATTTTTACTGTGACGCTATTATGACAGCTACCTGTGCTGCATCCCCATACCGCTGCTGGCTGGGGACAAACTGTGCAACAACACGAAGGTAGACGTTGAGAATGCTTATTAATTGATGTGATTTAAAATGCCACTGTTTGGTTGCACCTGACTGCGAAGACAGCATGCTGCGATGGTCCTTTAGCATCGCTGAGCACGGAGACCATGATGTGGATAATTTCGGAAATATGCACATTCGCCTTCTTGAGGTCGATCGATAGCACTCATGTGTCTGGATGGTAATGAGGTTAGTCTGACACATAACCCCTGTAAACACATCTCTTTTACTCTTCAGGTTTGGTTCAAATTGAACAAACAAGATATATTGTGTTAATTAGTGGGCTTAAGAGGTGCTGGTAGGTGGATTTTCTTACCTTTGGACTGAGCCTCCTGTGTCCACCAGGTTAAAATAACTGGCTGCTGGCAGGAGCTTTGTATTAATCCTAATCTTCTGTTTGGGCTCCTGGAGAAGCCTGGACCCTCTTTCACAGCTTGGACCTGTGCTGTGTTTTATCACCTTGTTAGCTTGTGACTTTTTCTGATTTTATTGGCTTATTGCTTGTGATCATGGTTTCAAATAGCAAACTGTGAGTTCTCTATAGAAAATGACACATTTACTCCTGCTTGGGGAGAACACAGCTGTAAATACAATGGATGGATTTTTTCACAGCTCTATGCCTCCTTATTCCCAAATAAGCTTATTTTGATATACAAAACATAAAATATTTGCTTATTTGGTGCAATACTGTAATAATGCTTTACAATGCATTATAATATAAACATACAAGCCCAGTTTGTGACTACCACTTGAACACTTTTCTACATGCTGGCTCTAATGAGCTCAGACAAAAAAGAAAAAAGAAAAAAGTTGTTGATTTTATATTTCTTATTTTTACACATACAGCAACAGAAACACCACGTATGGAAAGCTCTTAATATCTAAATTTGTATTTGCAAATGAATATGGAATCAGAGTAAAAGCAAAGCAATAATTAATATAATCCTGTAAACAATATTGGCCGGAAAGGGAGCATTAGATCATGTCTCTAAAGAGGTGTTGAATCCGAGGTGCACTGCATTGTCCTTGTGGCATCCAGTTTCCAGCCTTTGGTTATTCAACCAGGTGCTTGGACTGGATCAATTGCGCTTTTGTGAGGCATGAGAGGCCGTCCGCCTTGGAGGTTCCCCTTAGTCAGCAGACTGGTTCCTTAGATGTAATATCCTGTTCCTATACTCTGTGCTGCAGGTTATTTGTTATATTTCCCCTGGTGCTTCATATAACATGCTGTTCAGATGAAGTTGTCTGTGCACTGAAATAACTGTTTACTTTGAATATATGGCAAAATATAGTATGAAATTAAAGGCTAATGGTTTAGAGATTATAAGGCTGCATCGATATTTGTTTGAATAATCAGTTTGAAGTTTCCTTTTGCAGTTTGTCTTAAGCTTGTGCACCACTGTGGTTGCTGGGGGCCTTTTTTAAATTATTGCGCCTGCAGGGTTTCTGTCTTTCAAATCCCACTGAGCCATCTGAGCTAAGCTTTAAAAAAATAAAAATAAAATGTTTACATTTTTCCTCTTGGCCTGTAATGTATTTTTCTACTACGTCGTGCTATGTTTTGTGCAAGGTGGTGTAATTCCCTGAAAACATGCATCATCAAAGGCTTGAGTCAACCTTGCAGCTAAAGACTGAGTTACTTAAAGCGTGCAGTTATTTCCATATGCGGCATCCTATCCATAATGCTATCAATAATATTATCAATACAGTTTACAAACCCTCGAGACTTAATATGGTCAATCAAGAGCCATGAATCTCAACGTCAATATTTTTGCCCCACTCAGTAATCATCTCAGAGCCGTGGGCATAGAAAAAAATGATAATTTTGTAATGTTTTGAAATGCCATCATTTTGACCCATTTACCCGTCAGACTTTATTTGCACAGACAGCAGCATTCTCTGCATCTGTGCTGGGAGGAAGAGATTTACCCCGCTCATTGCATAATCATTTCTTTCTCTTTGCTCGCTATACTTAGCAAGAAACCTGACATGCCTCACCAACAAGGCCCACAGACACCTCCATCCTCATGTACTCTTGTCTAAGGACTTTTGGCTTTGATGTGCGAAGACCTGGCATTGTTAACATCAGGAGGGTGTGCCTGGCATGCAAATGCAGCAGATATGTTGTTATTTGTAGATGTATGTGTGAGTGTTTCTCCGGATATTTTCTCCTTTCCGCCTGTGCTGAAGGTTAGTTTTTGAATCTGGCCGTGTTCTGGATGTGTTTATGTTTTCATTTACAACTAAAAAAATAATGTTTTCCACAGATTGCGTGCTCCATCTGAAACAGACCCCCCCCCCCCCCCCAATATTTACCATACTGTATGTATTTTGCATTATAGCTGTTACTTAGAGTCTGTTCCCTCAGCAAAATATTGCTAAGGGAGCAATGATGATATTTGCTATATTGCAATAGCAAAAATATACTGACTATTTCTACAGTGCATGAATTAATGAAAATGTGGCAAACATTTTGTGTTTAATGCACATGAATTATAATAAGTATCTACTGTCATGTAATGTAGTCAAGAACCCCTTTAATAAAAGAGGACAAACAGGCATCTAATGCAATATACGCATATTGGAAGTGCTTTTTTCTAGTCAAGACTTGCAGCAATATATATATTTTAGTCAACAAATACAGCACCTCTTATTGCTTACTCGCAGTAAAAACTCTGAAAGGGCAGAGAACACGGCTCACCTGACCCACCAAAAACTTGTTAAGCTTTAATAGAAAATAAAACATACGGCCATTTTCATCCCCGGTGAATTGCAGTGACTGACCAACAGTTCTAATAATATCACGTAACAATCCACAAGCTGAGAGTAGACTTTGCTAAGAGCCTCATAACTCAGAGGCTGAATAATAATGCACTCTCACACCAAAACATGGTGTCAGAACAAATCACAGAAAGGCAACAAATAACTAAGAGGAATAAATGCCCTGAGGCTGCATTATTGTTTTTTTTTTTTCCACGGGTTATCTGCTGCTTTGTTTTTTTCAAATCATGACACGCACACTCGAGTATAAAAATTGCAAATGAAAGCAGGTTGCGGTGCATTTGAAGTCCAAACTGATGATCAGAAAAGCTGAGGGAGCAGACATCACTGCAAACATCTGCACATCTAAGCTGAATGTCACATGCTACTAATTAGGCTTTGTGATGGCTTTTAATGAACGTTCTTTTTGCCTTTTGATTGAAAAATGTTCTTCAAAACACAAGTCCTCGAACGCTGCCGCGGTGCCAGCGCGTGCACTTTTGCGCTATTAATCCCCCTCTCAAGACAAACGTTCTTACAAAAGCTGCAGATCAATTTACGATTGCTTTATATCACATATAAATGAAGCGTGAGCAATTGAGGGAGTGCAAGAATGTGAGGCAGTGCACTGGAATCGCTCCAACAGGGGACTTTCAAACAGACGGGAAGATGGCTTTGCCAGGTATGGATGCAGCAACGATGCCAGCACCTTGACGTGAGCCGGTGATACACAGCTCAGACTCCTCTGTTTATAGTCGGGCACATCCTGCCTCGGTTGGACTCGGGCTGGTGGAGTGGGGGGCTGGAAAAACTGTCGGATGAGGTAACTTCCAGATGAAATATACAGAGCTTGTGTAAGTAATTGATAGAGTGCCCATGAAACCTAGGAAAGGCACCCTTGAACCGTCACATTCACAGCATTTTCTTCTGCCTATAATAGCAGCAATTGCAGTGGTATAAAACATAATAGTGCTGTGAAAGTCTGACCCTGGATTCAGGCCTCTTTAGTGAAGCAAGTTCAAATGTTATTATCAGGAAATTGCAAGGTGGAAAAATAATCATAGGATTGCTCTATAATATGATTTATGTTTGCAAAGCAGCTAGGACAGGAGAGCCCTCCTCAATAGATGCTACAATTGCTCCTAGAAAAATACTGGTAACAGGTCAGAGAGCTTAAGCTGTGCACATCTTTCGAGGGTTGAGATGCTGGTCTTTCTCACCTATTACCCAACCTCTTCATTCACTCAGAGCCCTGCCTTTTATTCACGCTTTCAAAGGTCAACCTGAGTGACACAGAAAGGCTGCTGGCTGTAAAATTGGCACCATGATTAAGATGATCGATCATAACGAAGAAGTAATTGACATCCCCTTTAGTGATGTTGCTTATTTAGCTAAACGCAGCACGCCGCGCCATATTACTCTCTGCAAAACGAGAAAGTGTCTCCAGACTTTTCTTTGAGCCCAGTTCTGATGGCTGCTTCACCGCTCTCAGATCGCAGTGATTCAGCCATCAAAAGGGTGTGTTTTGAAAGCTTTTCAACCCTCCACACTAATGACAGAATGAGCACTCAGACACAACCACCGTCTTATGAAATACACAGACAGCGTACTCCCACTCACTCTGCTCCCAGAGCCTGTGCGATGCAGAAAATATCTCCTGCCCCGCACTGCCAGTCTGAACCGCTCCTATTGTGCTTCTGTCTTTGCCACACCGAGTGGACGACAGATAGACATCGAGCCTCCTTCCCGCCTCGGGCCATCCAGTTACTAAAGTGAGCAGGACAACAACAGAAGCCCATGCATCTAATGTAGAAACAGCTTCGCCTGCCCACAAGTAGTAGCTGAATAAATGCACTTACCCTTGAGACCTGTGCTTGTGTATGACTGTAGTTCAGTTGCGGTGCAGTCCTAAAACAGCTACTCGGATAACAGGTGAAGATTTAACATGCATTGAACTGAATCACAGGGGAGTTAACAGACTCGAACTGAAATAAACTGAGCTACACTTGTAACTGAACTGAGGTGGTTTAAAGTGGCATGAAATGCTGTTGCAGAAATGCTAAATGGAATGTTATCTGGGCAATTAAGAGCTTTGCCTCACCTTAATTTTACTGTTTTGCTCAGTCCAGGTACTCCAGTACTCTGCATGCTGAAGTGGAACTAAGTCTGTCTCTGGTTTAAGGGTTACTGCTGCAGAAAAAAACAGCAGCACACGGATCTTTGACAGATTGGTGATGTACTGTAGCTCTCGGCACAAAGGTGCTTGTGGTGTCTGTGGCCAAACAAACAAACAAACATATATACTATAAATACACTGTAACATAGATTTAGAAAGAGTACAGTGTTTCAAACCCAAAGCGGCTCATCCTCAGGTAGAGAGACATCACTCTAAAGCAGGTGTGTATCACCGAATAAACATGTGAGTCCTCTGTGTGTGGCTGCAACCACAGAATTAGTGAACGTCTCCAAGACAGATTCAGTCATTTTGGTACAGTACCTTGAAAGAGCCGTGTACATAATTCATCACACAAGCAATATATTGAAAATAGTGTACTATCAAGAAATGTTGCAAGGATAAACACAAAATCACTGAAAAACAATCAAAGTAAATTGTGCATAAATATAATAGCAGCAGGAGGTTTGTACCAAAAGGCAATCAGTTGGGAAATCAGACGTTAGATCAAAATGAAACCGAGACTCATCTGACTGAGTAACGTTTTGGAAAGCCGTGCCACCTGAAGCACCCTCAGCAAACATCACCCCAGAGAAGGCTTCATGAACAATCATGGGGAAACAGTGTCAAAAAAGCTGAAACAAAATAGATGAAACAATCCTCCGTGGCAGAACAACAAATATAGAAAATGTTACAACCAAAACCATCTTCCTTATAAAAATAGTCATACAGAAAGCATCAACATTTTTTTAGCTCAGCATCTGGACACGAACGACTGTTTGACTGAAATGTCTCAGTAACTGTGGGATGGATTCTCATGAAATTGTGTCATTCCTGCCCCCCATCTAGCGGCAAAATTTGACCTTGTCTAATACTTTGGATTCTGACCGAACAATAAAACCTGCAAAGACACTCCCATCACCCTCAGCTGTACTGTGTGCTAAGTGCTAATCAGCAAATTTAATGATGCAAACACGCAAAACTAAGACGGTGAACATTACACCTGCTTAACATCAGCATGTGACCATTGTCATCATGAGCATGTTTGCATGCTGAGGTTAGTGTTCGGCTCAAAGCAGTGCTGGGCTTCAGCATAGCCTCACAGAGCTGGTTCATACTGGTATTGGATATCTGATTTAAATACCTAGCAGCCTTTGACCGTAGCTGTTCAAGAGTCACACGCAGAACCTTTTTATTTCGCTTGTTTGTTGTTCTTTGGCTTTTGCACCTGATAATTTGGGATCTGTGTCCAGTGAGAAATACAAAATAAGCTTTAAGAATAATTAGACATTTAAACTTTGCATGAAAAAAAATGTCCGGGACTGCACAAAGGCATGATAATGATGTGGTCTGTTTGCGGGGAGCAGAGAGCAAAGGGCCAGGAAGGGGCAAGAAGGAGTGATTTTATTTGGTAAACTCTCTAATAAAGGTGTTGAAAGGTGAAATCAAGATGTGCACTGATTAGTTATGTTGGGTTACCGACCTGCCTCAGTGACTACAACCATGCCTGATACTGGTTTCTACTGAAGTAGGGCTTGTTCGTTCACTAAAACCCCATTATGAATGAATGTAAAAACAGGCTTAATCCCAACAACTCGCTTAAAGCAAATGCTTCTTTATTTCATGAATATATATGAACTTGATATATTTTGATATTAATGATCAGATATTTAATCCAACATCTGATTTAAGGTAGAGCCTCACCTACTAATTATTATGAGGACTGTACCAGTGACTGGTTGATAAATATGCGCAAGAATGGGAACAATGTGACCTTTCGCAAATACAAATGTCTCTCACAAGACAATATAATTGGCTGCACTGAATACCACGGGGAGAACAATTAACGGTAACAAGCAAATATCTCTGTCCCTAAACAGTAACGTGATGGAGTTAAAAATAAATGATTCAAAGCTGCGACTCCAGGCTTTCGCTGTAACTTAGCTTGGCGTTCGTTACAATCACAATAAAGCCACGCATTTACAGTAAATGTGCGCACTTTGCTAATTACAAGTCATTCTGTTGAAATACATTAGACAGGCGGCTTGCTGCAGAGGTGAGGCAGAGAGCTGCACGTGCAGGAAATGACAGTGTAATTACAGAGGCGCATGCAGCATCCCGGAGACCTGCTTCAGCTCAGTGTGCAGCTGACAACAAACAAGCTCAGCCCCGTAATATGACTTGTCAAGCCTTTTGTTGGAGAACCCGCAACACACAGCAGTACATACAAACTAATCACAGTCAATCAGATGACTTCACGACGTCGTAAAGATGCTGTGAGGATTAGAAACCCAGCTCTGTTTTCAAGATCCGCAACTTCTGACAACAGGGAAGTTCTGAATGTTGCATTACTTGCTCTACATTCATGGTGTGTAACATTTATAAGATAAGAATAAGAACACTATAATGTTAATTTATAAATGAGTTTTGTCTGCTTACTTTTGCTCCCGAGGAGTTTGTGGAGCCTGTGTAGCCCTGCTGCTGCGGTACACTGTAGCTATGCTTGAGGAGTCTGTTTTTTTGTTGTCAGCAGGATTTTTTTCACTCCTACATAATTCATAACTCTGTCCTTCACTTTCATATAGTTCTACTTGAATGCAAGTCAACCCCCTCCACACAGACACAAAAATAGATTTTAGTTCTGAGCATCCTTTCCTGCCATGGTGAGCCCCCCACCCACCCCCAGCTCACATGGACCTGAAAACAGGTACAGCAAAGTGTAACACAGTGTTGATTACAGTGGCGATTGTATTTCCACTGGTGCATGTTACCAAAGATGCTCTGTAGCAAAAGATGAAGCATTACAAGCTGCAGCAATGGTATGAAGCGCAGTACACTGCGGTCTCCTCAGTAGGCACAGTCACCTCTTCCCCATCCCTGTTGGACATTTTTTATGGGCCAAGTGTGTAAGATTTAGTGGCACCTAGTGGTGAGGTTGCAGACTGCAATCAACTCAGTGCCCCTCGCCTCACTCCCTTTCCAAGAGTGCAGGAGAACCTACGGTGGCGGCAAAACTCGCAAAAAACATGAAAAGGTCATTCTGGGCTACTGTAGAAACACATAAAACCCACAGCATGTCGGCTTTTGTTCTGATTGGATAAACAAGGTGTCACATGCTAATTAATGAGCTTTAGAGGCACTGGTTGGTGGATTTTATTACCTTTAGACACACAGGCTAGCTGTTTCCAGCCTTCATGCTAAACTAA
Organism: Chelmon rostratus; assembly: GCF_017976325.1. Taxonomy (NCBI): domain Eukaryota; kingdom Metazoa; phylum Chordata; class Actinopteri; order Chaetodontiformes; family Chaetodontidae; genus Chelmon; species Chelmon rostratus. The sequence continues at coordinate 11,583,052 of NC_055668.1, read as the reverse complement.
GCTAATTGGCTGCTATGGACAGACAGAGTGGTGTCAGTCTTCTCATCTAACCTTCCTTTAAGAAATGAAACAACTACTCAAATTAGAGGAAGGATGAGCTCAATTCTTGATGTTTCTGATAAAGTCTACATTTCCTTTCCCTCCATGTTTCAAGTTATCTTGTCCTGTAAGATTTAACACTATAACTTTTGGAAAAATATGTTCTAGACGGAGTTCAACTATTGAGTATTAATTTGGAGATTATCCCATTTTTCTGTTCCTCTTGTGCCATGTGGGAACCACAATCACAAGATCAAAGGTCTTGTCTATCTGAATGTGTCAGTGCTGTCCTCACACGGGATGCATTTCCAGAATAGGTCAAATCATGTTGCTATTAATATTTCAAACATGCTAAATGGGAAAAGATGTTCATATGGTCGCAGTGTCCAAATAGCTGTCCCTTTTTCTAATAAGACAATATATATGAGGGACAATTTCCTACATCAGACCAGGAAGATGGCCCTATCTATTTCTTGTTGAGCCATTTATCTTACCAGCATTGATGAATTCATTACGGTGACAATTCCTGTCGCTATAATGAAATGCCACCCAAAGATTGGCCCCTGGTTGAAATGGAGAGCAGAGATATCTACCCCAATAATTGTAAAATTTCTCTCCTTGGGAGATCCATCTTTCTTCTACAGGCTCATATAACTCAGCGCGCTATTGTGTCTGCCATTGCTGAAGGTCTTTTTGACATCTAAATGAGTTTAGAACATCCCCCGTCAGCAAACCCTTTCCTCTAATTGTGCCCTTACAGGTTTAGACAAGGATAGGAATCTTTGATTAAAACTCATTATGGACCAAACCTGTATCACAAGTACCAATGAAGGTTTTTATTACAGTATATTATCAGGTTAAAATGGCTATTAGTGTTTGGTACATGATTGTTAGGGTAAGGAATTTATTGATGGCAGACAAGCACATACCCTGAACACTATAAAACAGTTTATTAATATAATTAACGTTCGGTAATGAGAACTCTTCCCAAAATGAGCAGCTTGAGGAAACAGAACAGTTACAGTGGCTATGATTTGCTTTTATTTATACTATGAAACCATGCTGAACACAAGACAGACGAGCTCAAAGCCAGCCCTAATGGGGTATGAGTGCATTATGGCGTCCAAGCAGGCAGTTAATATAAGAAAATGCTCAGTAACAATATGTCCTACTGGAGAAGACGGCCACGAGATCCATTTGGCAAAGCACTTCAATATGCTTCCACCAAAAGGAAAAAGACGGTCTAAACTCGGCGTCCTCGCAAGCTGTTGTCACTGTCGGCTGCCCAGTGCTGTAAAAGTTTTGATGGGATGTGTGTCACTGGATTATCTCGCCTACATCCCCCCCAGGCTTTCATTGTAGGTCCGTGACATGGACACAGGCGTTTAGTGCGACTCCCAAGTGTCACTGGCAGCACAGCAGGACCCCGCAAGGCTCCAGGAAACACCATCTATCATTGTCATAAGACCAATCATCCACATCAGCAGGGCCTTTCTTTCAGCAGGAGCCCTGACACCCATTAAGCGCTCTCACTGACCCTGTTCCGGTATATATTATTTTCTTTTTATCTTGTTTTTTTTTTCACCTCTGTGGTTAATATAATCCTAATTTTGTCATGCAGTGTAAAAATCACTTCCAAATTTGTTTTGTGCTGCTTCCCAGAAAACGTTGAAACCACGGTAATCACCTTTTGATGAAATTGCTTATAACCTAAGGGCAGAGTTTAAGTTAAGTGGTAATTGCCTGCTAGATATCAAGTTGGATTTGGGTACTTCATGGTCCAGATAAAAGTTGGGGTCAGTGGAAATCGCAATTGCTTGATCATCTCACTTTGTACCTCAGCAGATTAGGAACTGTTTGTACGATAACAGTTATTGGATACTGGAACTTCAATACTTGCCGGCAATTGAGGGGTCCTGCTGTAATGAACTCTGTGTAACCAGAATCACGACAGGAAATGAAACCCTAGGGAAAAAAAGGAAGTTCATGTCTTTATTGAAGAAGATATTGAGAGAGCTCTTGGGTTATTTGGGGACAGACAGGAAAATATCTGACACTCATGAACAGTTGCGACAGCAAATATTAAGAAGGTGAGACGGAAGTGTCAATGAAATTCTCAAGTTCTCACTAATGAAATAATATGAAAAGCTAAATCAGTGGAACATAAAAAAACACTATAAATTCCCATATAAACTCTTAAAACTACTTGAAACTTTTTTTTAACTTTGCTTCTATAATGGATTCTTAGTACTTTATCATATTATATATGTGTGTATAACTTTGCTATAATTAAGATAGATCCAGTATGGGGACATATGGTCTGAAGTGGAGCTAACGCCATGCATTAAGTGACAGCTGGATGCGAGAACCAGCAGTTCATTATGTTGATTTAATCACAATGTTATAACGCTGACTCACTCCTCTGCACCCGTCATGTGATTTGGCTACACAGACAGGATATTCTAAATAAATAAGCACAATTCTGATAGTGCTATAAATTTTTAAGACACCTACTTCAGTGTCAGAGTGTGCTCTAGCCTCAGGTGAGCGCATCTATGAGGAAGTATATGCACACGTAGGCAGACAAATTGTAGCTTCTTAACATATGTACCATGAGGCCATAATCTTACTCATGTTTTTTGAATCACGTATCGAGCCATTGGTTTTGTATGTGCAAGCTTAATATGGTGAAACTGTCCCAGCTTTGGGCTTGCAGGCTGCTATGTCCACTTGTTTTATTTAAGGCAAAAAACGCTCGGCAAGAAGAAAATTCAGCTGTGTTCAAGTTGAAACTCACCAGCGACAGTGCCTAGTGAGCCAAGAAGTTAATTTCAAGCCATGCTGGCAGTACACAAATGAAATGCAGTTTATTTTGGTCAGTTAAAAACTTTTCATGAGCCTATATTCCTCGCGTGCTTGTATTTCACTTTACACGGCCGGGAGCTCGACCATGAAATCACACTACAAAATGTAAAATTAGTGGTCAGTCAAAACAGCACATCCCCAATCTCAATGCACTGGCGGGTCTTACAAACACATTCACAGGGCTTATAGTACATGCTGAGCTTTCTGCCCACACTGCTCCCACGTTCCTGCAGCTTGTTAATGCAGATCCCAACAAGGAGAACCTCAGAGCTTTATCCTCTCGGCGCAGATCATGAAATAGGACGTCGGCCCGTTCAGCCTGATGGAGCTCGCTGCTCTGGCTTACCCGGTGAGATAGCACCTCCGCCAATCTCTGTGCAAAGACGTGCTCCGGCTGCGCACATCTGGAATAATCCACCTGCACCCCTGGAGAGCGGTTCGATTCGGGGCACGCAGCCGTGTTTCAGCTGACCTGTGTCAAAACAGCTTACAAGCAGGATCATGCATCACATTCTCTGGTTGTCCAAGCAGCAAATGGACATTGTCATCATGTGTGTCAGTCAGTGCGAGGAAGCCACTGACATCAGTGTGCAGCATTAGAATTTTTAGAAATAATGATGGCAAAAAAAATCCTAATCTCTGGAAATGAATGTTCATGCTCTGCTGCGCAAACATTTGCTATTTCCTGTTTGTCTTTCATTTCAAAATCCACTATCATTTAAAGCCAAATACTTAAATATTGTGTATGCTGAGTAACATTAACTTGGATGGATTGTGCACATCAATCATAAATGAGTGCATGGCTGCAGAAGACAGCTGTAATGCCCCGAGCTGGAGAATAACTGCTCTGGCGCTGTCCTTTTCGAAGCCTTCGCTATGAGGGGCCGTGTTCAACAGCAGAGCAAGAAAACATCCTCGAGCCTAACAGCCATAAACAGGATTGATGTCTGCAACCGAGACGTTTGACTTTATCCAGTCGAGCTTGAGAGGGATCCTTCGGCTTCATTGAGCTGAACTGAAGTTTTGATGGAATTGTTTTTCCGCACAATATTTTCTTTACCTGTTGCCAGCCATTATCACTGGATGCTATGTAATGGGAGCATTGAATGAGAGCTAGTATTATTGGCTCAAAAGGTCTGTTCTGAGGTGCCCTCTAGCTTGGGGCACCTGTATTTCTTATTGGAAGTTCAGGTTAAACATATTGTATGTGGTGTGAACTCTTCCCCTTCGAGGTTAGGTGCAATAACAACACAAAAATTGAGTTCAAATATGGATAGCTTCCCAAAACATGGCTTTAGTTTATAAAAAAAATCTTAAACGGTTCTTTCCAGTGAAACTACGACTTCCCAAAGCATACTGAGCTCTGAAACAAGGTGTTTGAAAATTATATATTCATTTAAATCATTTCTAACATTCAGAAATAACGGGTTTCAGAGATATTAAATCCCAATTTATCTGGCATCTTCACTTCATATACTTTATATATAAACATTACTCTATTTGGACAAATCCTCAGCACTGAAAGTTTCCATACAGATTGAACATAAACCTGCTTCACACTCTGCACTCACATAAAATGTAAATGATGTTTACATTATTTGAGGCATCAGAAGGTATTTGACTCCATCCTGGTGTTGCTGTATTTGTTTAGCAGTGTGCTGGGAGGTATTAGCATCCTGCAATATAATGAGGGAGCACTGTTTGCACCATAGAATGCATCTGGTCCTGTAAAATATCCCATATTCTCCTTGGTAGCTACTCATAATGCATTGCAATCATGCAACCTACTGTCTCTCATGAGCTGGCTGTGTATACTATTACACCACCATCATTTTTAGCTGTGTGCAGCGGCCGTTGGATTTTGAATGCAAATACAGGTTTTATGCTTTGTGTACACGTGGGTTCTGCTGAACTCTGTAAAGATGCAACCAACATAACTATATGGTGACTTTCAATGTGGCACTTGATGTCCATACTGTTAAATGTCCCTGCCCATCTCTGTATGTGAATATCAAGAGACATATTTGTGCTGATGTATTTTCTTTGAATTCAGCAAATGCTGTGATACATCTTAAATGTCTAATAGTTAAAAAAATAACTGTAATCTGTCATGATTCTGTCATTAACTGTCAGGGACAGCTGTATTTTATTTGTTATCATGAGTGGCTTTAATAAAGAAAGTGATAAGAGGAAAAAAACATATTATTTGACTGAACCTTGTCGCGGAAAAATGACTTTTTTATTGGCCAGAGTCACACTTTTTGGTTGATGTTTATCATGTAGCAACAATGTAAGTAATAAAATCTGTATTAGTTTGTTATGGTTCTGACAGGTTATGAGCTTTACCAGATTTGGCTTTCCAATAACATTCATTCACACATGTTCCTTTATAACAAAAGAACTGAGCACCAAATGTGTTTAAGAGAAGAATACAGAAGCACAGGCTGTGATGTCTGAAAGGTGAACAAAGACACTTTCATTTATTTCTTTTTGCATTGCATTGGATCTTCTTGGTCCTCCCTGTTCAGAAAAACCCGGTTAATGTGTCACTTTAAAGAGAGGTGCCAGTGCATCAACGCAATCTAACACGAGACTTGCCATTACCTAAGAGTCACCTCTGCCGGCTGAAATGTGACTGGTGTTTGCAGGGAGGCAGGTGCAAAAGTTTGGCCAGAGTCCCAAATGATTTTCATCTTCGCGTGTGACATTTACGCAGTGCGTGTTATAATGTGCAGCCTCAGTCTGGCTCAGTTTCCTCACTGCCGGGCAAACTGCGCTGCTGGAGTGTGCACAGAAATGAGCTTGTGGTATAATCCATGGCGGTGTCGGCACACATCCCGCACTCCAACATCTCTCAGTCTCTGCTTATCCACAGACGCTGGTTAAGTGCTACCTGTCACACTCATTCAACACCCATTCAGGATATTGGAAAAAGGAACTGGGATGAACTATTTATCCTAAAACTGAATTTTAAATACATAATTAACCTACATTCTGTTGCATTGCTTCATCATATTATTCAGAAACTGGATGTAACAGAGGAGTGTAATAATAAGTTTTTTCCTACTTTCCTTGATTCATTCCTCTGCCACGAGAGCGTGGATTTGTTGAATTGCAAATATTCTAACGGCTCTGTTTAAATTTGATTCCACGTGAAGCATTACTGGCAGATTTTCTGTGAGAATGAGGGCACAGAAACTGCACCGCTTGACAGCAGAAAGTGAAGTCAAATAAGCGGGAGCAAATTAAAATGCAGGACCCTGTTTCCCCAAACTTTTTATTGCAGCATTTGCAAGGCATAAAGTCTATCGCGTAACGCACCTTTAGCATCTGCAGTGTTCGGCAGAACCTTTGCACTTCACCTGTTTAACACCTCCAGTTACGTTTTGACACCTGCTGTCTTTCTCCCGATATTTCTGTCTCATTACCTCATTTTAATCTCACACAGGACCTCAAAACAAAGCATAACTAGTTTTGCTGTCGTTTAATTTCCATTAGCGCACTGGATAAAGAGATCCTGGAGGATGCAAGACTGAAAAGCCGCTGTATATAATTAAGTAAATGTTATCAATTTCTGGAGTAGCAATTTAACATTGCTCATTCCATGTCCTGGGTGAATAGACTACTTGATTGTAATCAAAACAGCCTTATCTAATCACTACATTACAGATTAGACTAAATTATGCCAAATTAGGCTTCGAGAGGGAAGGTTTGAGACAGGGTGTCCTGTGCCCAGCAGTGAGTATCGCGTTAAGTGTAACAAAACACAAGCGGTGTGAGACTGTGAGACAAGCAGATTTGAAAAGATGATCAATGGAAATCCTTGGTACTGATGAGGGAAATGCTGCTTTCAGGGTGGTTTTCGGGGAGATCTCTCCAATATTTTGCAGAGATAAACTTTTCACTTGCAGCAATTTATGCTTATAAATATTAAACAAATTGATGGAATGAGCTACACATTAGGGAAATGGACATTTTTACAGGAATATAAGCACATAATCCACCGGTGCAGTGCTTTGTCTAGTGAGTGATGGCAGCAAGTGGATTAACTGATCGCGCAGATCATGCAGAAGCAATCATACGTCTAACCTGCAGTGACATGTTTACGCCGAGCCTCTGAAGGATCATGAGCACCGGCGTGCTGCAGCAGCTGCCCCGATCACTAATGCACCACGTGACGAAACGTGAATCCTGTTTGAAAAAAAAAGGCCTAAACGGTGAAACTCTGGTCTCAAGCATGGAGGCTATGTTTGTAATTCGCCTCAAATTACTGGCCATATTTGCAAATTACTTAACACTTTACCATAATCATGCCCCAAATAGATAAAGAGATAAACAAAAATTGACTCAGCATCTTCTGTTGCGCATCAATTGCTAAAAGGATGATAAATAATTAACAGGAGCTCCATTTAATGCAGGAAGAATACTGATGAAATGCCGACACACAGACCTAAAGAAATTTATACCCTGCATTAATATATATTGGAAATGGAGTAGAGCACATTAATATAGATTGGTATTTTCCATATGGGTCAGTTTAACTGGTCAAATGTCACTAATGTAACCCGGTTTATGAACATCACTGTCCAGTTGCTTGACAGCTCTCTGAGATTTTAGCTAGGTCACAGCCTATTTACGAGAGGGCTACACCCAATCCAGGAGCTGTTATGGAAACGTGGTAAGGATCACTGAAAATAGTGAGAAGGAAAAGGCATTCTGTCGTTTTTAGCCACAAATGACTACTTTGTAAGAGATGAATGTGTTAAACCAAGTGCTTTTGTGCCATGGCTGCTGCTGTTACAGGGACTTCAGAAATAGAATACAATAAAAACATTCACACCTCTAAAAATGTTCAGAGGTCACTAAATTTTAACTTCCACCTCATTTAATGTTTCAACGTTCACCTTCAAAATAAAACTCTAAATTATGGTCCAGATGTGGTTTCACAACACTGCCACACATGCAGTTCTAGTGAGGAACGAAAGAATCAGTCTTAGAAAACAGTGCTGAGGAGGTCATATCTGTGGTCTTAAAGAGTAGATGAAGCTCTTACAGGAAGCAACACATTCTTCCTCTCACAAATGATAAGCTGAATTCATAAGAAATCTTTTTAAAAAAGGGGGGTTTTGTTGCTCCAGCCTTGTTTATGCATTTATTTATTTCATTTAGATGGGACCATTGTCTGGTTGGTATGACCCTCAGCTTGTGGTGCTGTTTAAAAGGTTTGACCACAAAGGTAAAACAAGAAATCCATAATATGTTACCACTAGACATGTTTGTTATTTCCTGCTCCGGCTCATTCCTCTCAATCAGACTGCATAATGGCGATCATATAATACCAGTCTTCATTCATATAATATATTGTTATGTGTATTAACCACATATTTCTGTTGAGCAATGCCGATATTTCGGTTAACATTTCTTCACTTGGAGTGGAGAAGTCACATAAAGCATAAATACCATTTTCTTCTTTCACCCATGTAAACAAATGGATAAGGTTTAAGGCCGAGACCCTCTTCTGTGAGATCCTGTACTTTATTATGAATGTATGAGCAGAGACAGAGAGAGAGAGAGAGCACAATGGGAATGTGTCGATCACCATTAAGCTACTTCAAAGAGTGGTCTCTGTCACCACTGTGGGCTTTTTGGCTGCTTAAGAGGAGGAGACGGTGTCTGCAGAAACTCACATTGTTTTTCGACAAATCAAGGGTGAATGCAACGCGCTTTCAAACGCTGCTCGGCACACAAAGGAAAAAGCTCTAAGCAGGTACACAGTGCCCTTAATCACCGCAGCAGGAATTCTAAACATGGGCACAGCAAAGAAGGGCTTGAAGGAGTTTGCAGTCGCACCGAGGCTTTGAAATAAGTGGATGAAGATTTGAGCATGGCACAGGACTGTCTCATTATGTTGAATATGGCACTTCCCTGATACTTGTTGCTGCTGAAATAACACACGCATATGCAATTGGTATGTTGATGATGAATGTTTATGTTTGCCACACATAAACACACATGAAGTAATCAGAGTATTGAGTACTGAACTCTATTTACCGCTCCCAAGAAAAAAGGAAGCGTGTGAACCACGTTGTACCCATTCCGACTTTATGCCTTTTATCCCCTCCCAACAGGTATCATCTGTTTACTGCTCTCACTCCTGGGACCCAGTAAATATTGCTACTTTAGCACTCTGGAACCTCTGAGCTGTTCAACAAGCATCAGTTTTCATTGGATAAAAGCTAAATGTGTTTGTTTCCTCGCCACCGCTGGAACTCTGGGGATGAATTATAAACACGGAATGCAAACCTACTGGCTACAAGCCGCCGTAGAGTCAAGCACACCGCTCGTCACCTTCGGCCCACGACTAGAGATGGGTTAGTTTACATTAAAAATGAATGTCCCATTATGCCCCCGGGGCCATTGTAGCTATCCTTGGTCCAGATGCAGGCAGCACTGCGACCTCAGGGAAGGACCCGTGCCACCTGGAGTTATTTGGCTGACCTAAATCCTGGGCAAAAGTGGAAGCGCCTGCTGTGAATCACCTTCTGTCTTTTGGTACATACAGCAGTAGACTTGCTGCTATTCTGCATGCTCTTTGAATCCATCGGTGTAGCCCATAGTAGCTATAGTATCAAAGCAATGAGATGTATGGTGACCTAGATTTGTGTTTTACCTTCTGAGGAGCCTGTTTTCTGAAGTGAATAGAGGAGGGCGGGTACTATGAAACGTCTCCACAAACGCTTCTCATGAAAGGCGTTTTGAAGAGCCTGCAAACAATGTTCCTCGAAGAATAAGGAACATATACGAAAAAACAATCAGTGTGATAAAGGTTCGAATGGATGACCAGTATTTCTAATTTACTGACAACTGGCAATGTTTGCAATGAACTGAAAATATAGAGGACATGTTGTATATATTATATGAACCTACTGTTTATAATAGTTTATATCTACATGCATATTGATCTATATATTAATATGCATCTAATGCATGCTTTGCATTTTTAAAAGAGTCAAATGTTTTGCAATGCTCAAATAATGCAAAACTAATGCACGATATATGAATGCACAGACGACCTAACTCTGAAACTGACTCACATCAGCAGAATGTAAAAGTGATCTCATCTTAACAATAATTACTTAACTATTTCTCTCGGACTAATTGGCTCCTGTCAGTGTTCATCATCTATTATTGGATTATTACCACTCAGTGTGTAAGTGTAAGCAGCTTTTTATTGTTTGCTGAAATGGAGCAAATCTTAAATACTGTTGAGTAATGTAACTGGTAGCAGTGCTTTGTATTCATAAGCTCATTGGATGTTTTGTATGTAGAAGTGGAATCTGCAAAGTTAATAGGAATGATTAGTGTTAAATGGAAGTAGTGGAGGACAAAGTACATTATTTCCCTCTGAAATGCAGTGCAGTACAAGTATAAATTAACATAAAATGGAAATAACTAAAGTACAAGTATCACAAAAATGTGCTTACAGTAAATGCAGAACTAAATGTGTTCCACCACAGCACTCTCACAGCAGAATGCTGTCAAACAGGCTCAGTGTCATCTGGAAAATGAAAAGGAAATGTGAAGTATGTCCGTGGATGTGTTTGCAGAAGTAAACAGAAACTAAAATAACCATGAAATTTCTCCACGCTTACAATAACTAATGCTAAGAGATTTACAAGGAGGATTCTCAGCCCACAGAAAACCACCTTGATTGCTCCTCAGAGCTATGTCAGCGGCAACTACGTATTTTTATCAGGTGATTGATCAGCTTTTATCAGGACCGTGATCAATTACGTTAAAAGCCAGTCCAGTAGAACTTGGGTGGCTGTGAAATGGAGGTCATTAGCAACTTAAAGCTTCAGGTTGGAGTTTCTGAAGCATGAGCTGTTACACTGTTTAGTTTGGATCCAAACTAACACCAAAGTCACACAATAAGACAAACAAACTAATCAATCGAGGCAGAGGTAGAGCTGCAGCTCCTGTGATCTGTGAGGTGAAATGACTGTTTTTGTCAAAGGAGTCTGGTGACGCTGAAGAGAGCATAGTAATGGCTTCAGTTGGAAGGGAACATCACATGCACTTTAACTGATATTAACTCTTTTAGGTGGGCCTTTTTTCCCATAGCTCAAACACATTTGGCTGCTGCAGCCGTCCACAGCAGTACATTGTACAGCCTCCGTGCCAGCACTGTCTGCTTCTACAAACGGGGGGCGTGCCGGCCGCCATCTACTGCAGGTAACGCACTGACTCTGTTACCACATACTGCTCCACTTCAAAAAAATCTGAACGAACCCTTTAAGGTGACACGGTCTTTTAATAAACGGCCAGCGCTCCAAAGCGCGATCAATTGTTTGAGTTTGACTTCAACAGTGCATAAAAATACAGTGACCAGAGACCCACTGAGCTGTCAGCCACCTCTGCACAACAGGGCAAAGAGCTGAAAACGTGTCTAATCTGTGATATTGTGATATAATCAGATTTCTAGCAAATGCAACGCTCACATATGTTGCACGCACAACACATCCCTTGTGTTTCCGGACTGGACTCACGTTATGAATCTTAACGACACTAAGATGAGTTAACATTATAAAAATGATGCATCACTCAATGCAGCTGGCTTATTTATCCGCAGAACATTTCTTTGATCTCTGTCACGGTGGCCGACAACTGCTGAATGAATCTGCTCCTCTCTGCAAACACTGCCAGCTGCGACTCCAAGGAAACATACAGTATTCTCCCATCTGGCGGACTACTAACCACAGCACACAATGTTTACGATTTCTAACCATCAAACAAGTTCAAATGCATTCTGGGAAACTTCCTCTCACTACGGTTCGTGTCACATCTGTCAGTGTTAATGTTTCCCATCTAGATGCTGAATGGGAATAATCACATTCAGTCTATCTGAAAATGGCAAAGATGGAGGGAAAAAAAAGAAACTTGTTTTAAAGTACTTGCTAAAGATAATGTACTTTCCCATTTCCTGTAATTCTTCATTGAGGTGAGCATTGAAGTGGATAATTAAATGTAAACTGCCCAGTGTAATTTGTCATGTCATGTGAAGGACCCAAGGCATTTTCACAGCGAGCAGATGCTACTCAGCAGTTCTCGAGCAAAATCTTTCATATGGGTCACAGTTTCCTTTGCTGTTGTTCGTGCCAGATGGCTAAGTTAGAGGGTTCTGCCTTTCAAAACCACCTTTGTGCACATTTTAATAGCTTCTAAGTGTAACATTAATGAGTGCCTGGAATATACAGTTGTTGTCCAGGTGCCTCTGAGCAAAGTGCTTGACCCCCAGCTGCTCAGTGATCAGCTTTGGTTATTCTGGCCTGATACAGGGTGTGAATATATTGGGTAATAATAAAGAAGACAGGACAAGTGAAGATTTCAACATGAAAAGATCCACATCGACTGTATTATCAGCTTGAATCTGAATTCTAACGTCATGTACAAAAGCGAACCTATATTATATTATAGCAGTGAGCATTTAGCCTGTCCAGCTGATGAAAAAATGGCATAATCGGTTTGCCATTATTTCTGGAGTCAAAGAGATTGTCAGCGTAAATCATTATGTTTTGCAATGCAAAAAGAGTGCTTATATCCTTGGTGCACCAAAACTACCTTCTACAGTTTTCAGTCAGCTGGAGTCTATATATTTATCTGAAACAGAAAACTATTAAAATCATCAACCATCATCATTATTATTACATTTAATGTCAGCGGCTGGCGGGACTTTTGCAAATGTATTGGCCAAATGAAATGTGTTTCAAGGGGAGCAAAAGAGGTGATTCTATTCGTAACAATCGAAAACAGGCCCACCGCTAACAGTTTGCATTATTCTAGTCACCGAACCAAAAATCAATAGCCACAAATCTGAGCTATCAAAGCAGGCGCCTTCCACTGAGTGTGGGGATGATTCACAAGAAGAAAGCCCCTAATTAATAGACGGATGAGCAAATTAAGAGTAAACCAGGTGAAACATCTGAATAACTCATTTGCATATCGTATAAATGGGTATAAAGGATGCTTATACATTCCTTATCTCATCGGAAGCGGAACATTATGTGGATAGTGTGAATGTCACAGTACAGACTGGAGGAAATTTGGGACATCCAGTCACAATAAGCAGAGATACATATGAGAGACATTCATTTACAGCAGCAATTTTCACTGTCCTGTGAAATCACTGTTGACTTTCAGCCCAAATGGCTTCAGTGTGATTGCAAATAGTGAAGCGTTGGTGTATATTGATACTGCCCTTTGCTTAAATCATTAAAATGGTCTTAAATGATAATATTACACAACACTGTCGACATTCCCAGAAATCACAAAGTTTTAGACTGGCTTTCTGTGTGTGAAAGAAGTTTCTGAAAGCGCACTCTTCTTTAAAGTTTGCTCTCAAACAGACTTTATAGCACTCTAAAGAAGCAAAACAAACCAAAAACCTCTATAGCTCTTAACTATAAAGGCCGTCTTCGGTGTCTGCCTCAGCATGACTGACACATATTGCAGTAAATTTTTTGAACGTTCTTTTGAATGAGATTCTGAGAGCAAAAGATGGCGCCTGCTGCGCAACCCGTGCAGCCTCTTTTGGTTACCAGCCTGTGATCACATTTTGACCACTTTCTGCTTTCACAATTCAGCAGGAAGGAACCATGCAGGAACCAAAGAGAATCTGAGCACACTCTGAATCTTGTGTAAACACTCTCGGGCGAACCCTCTGACTGTGATTGTTCTTCTAATCAGTCATTTTCATGCAGACACTCCTGACTGGCAAAGTAAAGTGTGCGATTTGAACCCCCCACCACCAACCCTGTCTTGTTCTCTTCTGATGTTCCTCATTGCTTTTTCCAATATGAGACCCCACAGTGAAACAGGTTTGAAAGATTTTTTTTTTTTTTAACCAGTCAGGCACTATGATTGACATACGCGTTTGAAATGAAGACCTGCCTCATCTTGTGTTCATTGACAGCTGTAATGGATATATTTTGAATTGCTAGCAATCTGAAATAGGAGGGTGAAAATGTACAGAGCGCTGCACAATAGACCCGACCACGTGCACACTTACATGTGACCAGCAGACACTCCAGTCAAATAGTCCTATTATACTTCTTGAGGGACCTGAGAGCATTATTCAGTAGAAAAGGGTTTCAATGAAAATTGTCCATGATGACTTAGAGGATTATCTTGAGTATAGCTGCTGGAAGTCTTTCCTGGAAAAAATGTGCTGACATGTTGAGTTTTTTAAATGTCATTTTCAGTGCTTTGAACGCCACAAATTTACATTTACAGCCATCATATGCGGGCGGCAGAAGAAATCTCACAGAGATTTACATCTGCATGCGTATGAGCCGCTGTCGAGGAAATCTCTTTGCCTTTTTTTTCGTGTTTGTTTGTTTTGCAATTTGGGTGAATGATTTTGTGCAAATATGAAAACCTTCCTGACAGAGATATCTGTGAGAATAGTGTTCTTTGTGATTAATGGCTGATCAGCTGATTCCTTTAATCATTTCATTTTTGTTGAGTGTAATTTACTGTCTGAGCACAATATAAATGCATCAGCATAACCAATGTTTAGCAGAAAAATCCAATAGTGTAACACACTGTGGATGAAATTACAGCATTAAAGCACCAAACAAAATTCTGATTGGCGTGCAGTATGTGCTATATTGAAGTAAACTGTTTCTCATTCGTGTCTCATCCTCGTGAGCTTCGGCAGCAGAGAAAGAAATGTGGAGACGTGATCATCCTCTCTGCCCGGCCCATCATTGATTTCTGTTTGTATGATTGTTCCAAAAGGGCCACCGCAGAAGGACGCCGTTGGAGCTGCGAGAATCCAACACCGATGATTTCAATCGATGAAATACTTTCTGAATTCAAACTGAATTCTAGTTGCGCTGGAAATATCTGAGCACGACATTACGTGGACCTGACGTGCAGGAATTTAAACCACCATACGATTAAAACTTAAATTTTTTGACAGTGAATAATAAATGTTCTGACTGTAGATTAAGCCTGCGGTCATCTTTTATCCTGTTATCTTTTAGTCATTAGGCCCCGCAGACCTAATTTGTCAATTGTGCCATAGTAAGCCCCCTTCTTAAAGATTGGTGGTTGTGTGCAGGCAGAACATCTGCCGTTATTGATCCACCAGACACTAATGCCCTTCTGATCCATATCACTGTAAGGCCTTATCAGTGACATACAGGGATTTTCTGTGATGCTTATAGTCTCCACTGAAGTTTCATGCATGAATGCCTGAAAGGATACAAGAATATGCAACTGCTCTTTAAAGCAGGCGCACAGAGTAACAAGATATTATATAAAATTGATGCAAACTGAAGCGTTTGATACAACATCACATGGATTCTATGTGTTAAATTGCTCTCACCGGACTTGGCTTGCAGTCCACTACAAAAGAAATTCTGCAGAAATTTAGCTGATTTCTGCTTTAAGATCTGACAAGTTCTCAGTGCTTGGGGGGGATTATTATATGCACTGCGAAGGCAGCGTGGAGCTCGGCTTGAGGATAATAGAGCGGGTGCTTATACACCAGCCAGTATGGCACAAGTCACCCAGTTAACATGGTAAACTTTCTTTTAAAGTATTGATCTCATTGATAATGTTCCTTTGCAGGCAGGGTTGGGTCAGAGCTCCGTTACAGTGCTATAAAATCTCTGTGGTCAGATGTCCTGCTCCTTTCCACAGCGGCTCACTCTCTGAATGCACAAGATGCAGCCGTTCCCATGGAAATGTCACCTCTCGTTTTTTTCTCTTTATATTCCTGTTTTTAGGCCCTTCCTTCATCCGCTTTCCATCTCGGCTCCTGTCAGAGCAGAAATCTTTCCATTGATTAGCCGCAGAATTTCATTACGATTTTATTGCAAGAAACCTGAAGCCACCTCATAAGATACTGAGAAAGATTACAGAAACCATTAAACATCTATCCAACCTAATGACCCCTTTCAAATGAAGTTTATATGCCAAAAGACGCTTTCCAGCAAATTCACGACACTTACATAAATACTCCGAAGAATCATTAGGAAAAAATTAAAAAGTAGAATTCACTACTGGTGTCATTTTAGATTAGATACTAGATTTAAGTGTCAATGTTCTTCTTTCTTTCTTTTCATTTGTGCTCATACCAGGAACATGAGAAGACGAATACATCCAAGCACTTGGTTTGTTAGTATTTCCCATTATTTGTGTGCGTTTATCCTGACAAACCAGAAATACTTCAGTGAAGCTTCCAATATCAAAGACAGCCGACTTCCCTTTTAGAAAATAGAGGAGGAAGAATGTCCTTATAAGCGGCTGCTGTAATACCTCTCAAACACATGAAAAATACACTGGGTATGACTTGTACAGCTTAACAAAAAAGGGAGAAACCTAAAGTGTTTTAAAATGAAGTTATTATTCAATTCAATAATTAGCCATTTGTTTTATGTTTCTATGTACAAAATAGTTAGCAGCTAATAAATTATGTAGTTAGATATGTTGTGTAAAACTAATTATATTAATATCATATGATTATATGAATAAATATATGAATATATACATAAGAACAACAGCAACAGTAGTAAGCTATAGGTTATAATTGCTTGAGACCAATATCATTATATGGAATTTTAGTTCAAATCAGATCTGAAAGGACAAATCCCTTGAGATGTACCATCTTACTGTCGAATAGGCCACAGCAAATATCACCATAACTACAAAACAGCAGAGGAGAGGCAAATAAATAAATTAAAAACAGAAGTACAGTTATCAATACGGCCACATGCAAAACATGAATTGATGAAAACCTTGAAAACATTAGAACCACAAGGTCGCCAAAATGGCCAGTAGTTAAACAGCCGAGTGTGAGTGGATCACCAAATACAATCAAAGTGTGAGCATCAGGTCTGAATAAATAACAGACAGTGACAGCTTCGTTGATAGCAGCAGCAGTCCGTCTCAGGGCATGCTTTAACGTACCGCACGATGAAACAGGATTTTGTTAGCATGACGAAGTGAGAGAGGTGGAACTGAGCGGAGGGCCTAACATGATCATATGAGGCAAATGCAAGATGCTGTAAATATGGAGAACAACTGAAAATAAAGACATTTAAATCTAAGTTAAGTATGTATACTTACATTTAGAGATGGCCATTTCAGTGCATCATACATGGTGGAGATGTGTGAGATCAGACCAGTCTGCAGAGTGTGTAGGATGTGATGCTCATCTTTAATGATGTGAAAGCAAAACCTCACAGTTATGAGAGCTAAATTACATCAGCAATCCTGACATATTATTTTTGCTATGCACTTTGTAGTTGCGCACAAAGGCTGTTAAATATACCTGCTTTTCACCACATTTTCCGATGAATTCTCTAAAATAAAGAAAAATTGAAATGCAGAAGTAATATTTGTGTTATTTGTTTATAATATGTGATTTAGCCCAAATGTGACGTCAGTGTAAAGATTTCAGTCTTTTATCCATTACATTATTTTGTTCACAGTACCAACATCACAAACACTGTCTGTACATTAAGTTTGTCCTTTTCCCTACTTGTAATAAAAAAACGATATGCAATTATTGACACATTTTAAATGATTGTATATATGTTTCTATCTTATTCATTAATCAATCAATGATAGATATCACAGATTGTGAGTGGACTCAGCAACCACACGAGTCCTGCCTCACACCTAAATGAGTTGTACATAAGTTGTCAGCGCCTTCCAAAAAGACCCACCTAACAAACTCTGAGCATTTTCTGATGTGCCACCATCCGCCACGCTCGACGTCTGGTTAAAACAGCTGAAACTGGAGGACGTGTTTCTGCACAGCACACAAACCAAACTTGATAGATACCCAAGCATCTGTGGTGGCCGTTTAATACATACAGCTACAAGAGCGTGGCTGCTATGTCTCAGGAGGCAGAGCGGGTTGCCCACTAATCACTATGGTGGCGGTTCGATCCCGAGCCAAATGTTGAAGTGTCCTTGGGCAAGACTCTGAACCGCACGTTGCTCCCAGTGAGCAGGCCAGTGCCTTGCATGGCAGCTCTGTAGCCATCTGTTGTAAAGAGCCTTGTCTAGCTATAGAGTGCATTTACATGAGGCTATTTTCAGCAACGCTAATATAGATCATTTTAAGCATTTGGAAAAATAACCTGCATACGCTGCCAGTTTTGCGGCGAGGACAGTTTGCAGCAGCCACTTGTGGAGCTGTACCTTAAGGCACCTCCGGCCATGGCTGTGGCCACAGGGCTTGCTGCCTTCTGTTGGAATCCAGTCTGAAGTTCTGTCTTCCGTCACGTTCAAGCTCTTGTGTTAATTTTTATGTTTTTGACATTAATGGTTGTGCTGATCCCATCACTTAACAGTTTAACATCGAGTTTAAGACAGTAGCATAAAGAAAAATGTAGGAACATACATGCAAGCACCTTCAATTGCATTAAAGCATGCACTTTTCTCTTTTTATTGCTTTATTTCTGTTATTCTTTTTATTTGTATCTATTTGCATTCATGCCATATCTTGTTATTGCATTTATTCTTTTTATTTGCATATATTTATACTGACATTTTGCATTTTTAAAGTAAGTTTGATCCTGCTTTTGTTTGGCCCGGCTGGCTTTCTGTTGTTACATTGCCTTCGGCATACCCTGCTTTGGTCTGTCAAAGCACTTTGTTAACTCTGTTTTTAAAGGTGCTGCGTTAATAAAATAATTATTAATACTTTGCGTTATATTTTTGCTTAATAATGTTTTATTTTTGTCTCTTTAAGCCCATTTTGAGCACTGATGCCTCCACTATTGAGTCATAAAAACAAACTGGATTGAACTTCACAAATGTCCTGAGTGGAAAGACGATGATGGTGTAGGCCTATATAATCATCACATATTATACTATAATGTTGCCTTTTTTCTAAGGCCAATGACTCATTGGCATCATGGTCTGTAGTTTCATATAAAATATTAATGTGTCTCTGCGAGTCTTTTAAGTCCAGCCAAGTTAACACTTGCAGCACACCTAAACCCCATATCAAACAGCAGCAGCTGCAGAGAAGCCCCAAGCCACCTCAGCTTAATCCAATTTGACTGGCCATCACTGTGGGCGATGCTGGATGGAACATTATGTGAGGTGGATGGAGCTTTTTACTCTGCATTAGTGGAAAGGGATTTATCAGTCCACTTTTGACTTTGCTGTGAAAAAATAAACTGGTCAAATGCTAATGTTTGTGCTCTTAATATCTCCCTACACGGCCATTTGAGTGATAAAAAGAATAGTCTGCCATTCATCAACATTACACAAAGAAGAGATGAGGTGGAAATCATGGGTCTATGTTGACAGGTGGTTTTTCATATTTACACACTCCTATTCAGAATTAGCGAGAGTATTTAAGAAAGACTCACTATAGCAAATTATTTGTATTTACACTCTTTGACCTTGAAACGTCGTCGACTGACTCTTTTTTGTTGTTTTTTTTAGATGCACAAGCTGGACAACCTCCATTTCTGTTGCTTGGACGCTTCGCAGCCTGCACATTATTTGGAAACTGGTGAATTGTCTGAGGAGTCTGCGCTCCAGTGACAGAGAAGGTGCAGAAATAAGCTTTTAGCTAATCCATGCCAAACATATCAGACATCTGTCACTCGCAGTGCCGGCCAGCCTTCTGCCTCGCAAGCTCATTTGGCGCTTGAAACCAAAGATTTCTGAGACAATCTTTAGATTATGCTGCTATATATCTGTCTCTGCACTTTCATGGTGCATGCTCTCTATTCTCGCTGACAGCGTATCAGGGGCTCCCTGCGGTTTAAATGTCAGAAGGATGCTCATTCCGACCGACGGAATTAACTTACAGTCAGCTCGGGATGCGTGAGCTCCAAATGATAGGATGCAGCATCAGGAGATAATGTTACTCACCTGAGCTGCGCAACTGAGAAAACAAACAAGATTTGAACAGACGCGGAGACACGTGGCGTCGCCATGACCTCAAAGCAAAACAATTAGCGGGTGAGAGGAAATGTGGCGCAATCTCGCTCCATCCTTGACAACAACATTTAAAAAAAAAAAGCTTGAGCAGGTACTGTTAATTTGTTTTCACACACTCGAATATGTTTTATATTCTGTCACATCCTCTTGCCCTCTGTGTTCCTCCCTCTCTCACAGCAGATGGTGAGAGGGATTCATTCCTGGGTCACACAGAACAGGTACTGCAGTACCGCACTAACTCAATGCACTTTAATATAGTGTCACGGAAAAGTGTTTTTCGCAACAGCTCAATCTGAAGAACAAAAGTTTGCTTAATGGGCTAGCCTGTGTGATTTACAGCGCTTGACACGGCTGCGTTAGCACTGTAGCTACCTCAGTGAGCTCTAATTATCAGACATAGATGCTGCGTTACAGGTGCCTGTGCATGTGCCACCCTGGGCTTTCCTCATGAAAACATTGCTGTGAAAACGAGTTAGGATGGTAAAGGATGGAAAGGACGGGAGGATATGTGACAGACATTAGTGCAGTAAACCTGCTTATCATGTTTCCATTTCAACTCGGCTCCTGAAGAACAAAAACATCCAATAAAGTAGACAGAGGCCTGGTAAATCAGCTTTAAAGGCACCTGGGAGTGAAGCTGGTGAAATATGCTGATAGAGAGCAGCTCACAGGGATTATGTAATGTTGTGTTGACGGTTTGTTTGACGATGTTTTAGGAGGCCCCAGTAGGGGTTTTTTTGCCTTTACGTTAAATCCCCACCCCCTCTCCCCCCATTAGCTTAGTTCAAGTGGCTCAATGGAGCGAATTGCGTTTCTTTAAATCGTGAAATAGAAGCACAATTTTGTGCCTAAATGGGGAGGTTTAAAGGCAGTGAGATTCAGTGTGACTTGAAATGTAAAACTGAAAAGCTTTGGCACCCTCTGCTGTTAAAGACATTTCCAGATGGCAGCTATTTACACAGAGCTGCTGTAGTGATGCAGACATGGCAGAGGGCAGGACGAAGCAGCCTGGCAGGAAGGAAGATGAAAAAATGGCTTCTTTGTGGGATTTTATCACACTATTACGCTCTAATTGACCCTTCTGCTGAACTGCTTTTGATCTCAGGAGTCTGCAGTTCTCTACATGAGGCCAATGCTGGAAAAAGAGTAAAAATGTTTTTCTAGTTTTGTCTTTTGTTCTTTTTCCCAGGTGATGATTCCCGAAGGAACGCCAGACTAATTGTTCCTGTTGGTTGTTTCCTATCTGCCTAATACCTCGCAGCTTTTCTCGCGCTCCCAGGAGTATCGCACACTTGCTCGGCTCTTATCTGCCGGGGCAGTGCTTTGCCTGCGTGGTGTACAGCGTGCTCTGGTTATCCAGGGTGAACTAAGACAAACATTAATTGGTGGCACTGGATCCTCTGCTCTGTACCTGCTGTGAGCCCACACCATGCGTCGGCGCGGCAACCCCATCATCCCTCCCATCCGAAATCTCCTCTGACAGGGCCAGCAGCACCGAGCTCCTGGTTATCATTTATCATCCCAGCAGATTGGCTCATGTAACACGCGGCAGACTGATGGGTCATCCTCATGCTGGGGACCTGGCTGGAGAAAAGCAGTGGCGAGTTGTCTGCTTGATTGGAGACCTGAGAAATGGAGAGGAGGGCCTGTCATTAAAGAGAGAGGCGGGGGACACTTCTAATTCATCTCACTAGTCATCGCTCTGCAGTATAAGCGCTTCAGACAGCCCCAATATCGTATTAGCGCACCTGCACGGGCCCCAAGAGGGAAGAATAGGACTTCTTGGTGGTGTTCCTCAAGAATTCCCTCGGAGATGTACACCAGAGATTACCCCATTAATATATCCCACCGCTCACTGGGGGGGCGGAGTAGCTCCCCTCCAACGCACATCTGTAGGATACCACAGGTGGCCTACCCTCCACGCAGGGAGGCACCCTGGTTGTTTTTTTCAGGGCTCATCAGCTCAGTTGGGAGTATCAGGTGGGCTCAGTTGGCTGCGATGACAGCCGCATGGTGATATACTCTTTACAAGCCATCAAATCACTTTTTCCCATTTTGAGCGCAATGCCGTGAAATGTTAAAACAACACGTTTCATCTGCACTCCAGTTCATTCATTGTGCATGCTGCGAGCTGATCAAAGGATGATGGCTGACAGGTCATCATTAAGTTATAATCTAGCCAAAGCTCCTTTTGTTATTCTTACGATCTTGGGCAAAGCAGTAAATACATACTTATGAGCGTGGACGGTTGTCTTGAAAAGGTCAAATCCAAGACGCAAATCAGTGATACCATGAAGGGACGTGAGCCGCTCCGTCAACCGGGAGGTGACTTTGTTGTCTGACGGGGATCACTTCCTGTAGCCTCTACACACGAAAGAGCTTAATTTCATATCGATGCTCAACTAGGGAATATATCTCTCCTCTGAACATCACCATGGATGCTGACTCTTAGTCAGTGTTAATGGGGCAGACATGGACAGTTTTGCTTTGATGACAAATTGAAGTATTGGCTGGCTTTCATCTGTTCTAGAAGAAATATGGCCCTAGACACAAGGCTGGATTTCACTGTCCAAGTTTATAGAGGTAATATAAACTATGTTTTAAAGTGGATTTTTACTTTAATGGAAATTACTTTTGCATTCCACTTTTTGGCATCCAGCAGCTCAGCTGTCTCCCTGCTACTCATCTCCTGGGATGGACAGACTCTGACAGGTCCTAGTCAATATTGCAAGGTGAGTGGGTGGCGCCAGATATTATTACTGGTTTATTAAACTAAGCTAGTGCACGAGCAATAATTTAAGCAGCTGTAGGCTTGTAAAAATATAATTCTGAGGGTTCCATTATTACAATTCACATTAGAAAAGACATTTTAATACATGCTGAATCTAATTATTTCATGAGCGGTAAGTCTGTCAAAATTCTGCCGCCCACTCTGTATGTACATGTTACAGCAGAAGTGAAGAGCCGGTGAGGGGAATTCTCTGAGAAGTAGTGTGGCGTGATTTAAATGGACTGTCTGGTTGTGATGACAGAGGCACAGTTTACCATGACCATTCATGCTGTTGAAAGCAGCTCTCTGGGCAGATGTGATCAGTGGAGGCAGTGTCTCCCTCCAGCCCAGATTGACAAGCCAGACCAGACTCAGGAGATGGATATCACAAGGGACAGCTGAGATGCAGGAAACCAGCGGTGCAGGCAGTTTTCAGCCGGCCTCATTACAGTGGACAGGTTGATACAGGCAATTGCTCCTCAGACAAGGTTGACTCCAAAGCACTAATTGTGTAATGCAGTATAAGATGACGATTATGATACAGTTCCCTGGCGTACAAAATGACTGTAAACAACTGGGATGTTTGACTTTAGCCGGGTAAAACAAAGGAATGTGTGAGCTGTATTACAAGCAGCATGCTGTGGCTGTATTAAACAATGAAGAGTGAGGAGATATATTGTTGGACGCGCTCGCAAACCAAATTCCTTTATGCATAATTTCAGACAGGCCACATTAGTCAGAAGTGAAACTGCGAAACAGCAAATGGGCAATTTATTCGAACTGTGTACTCTACAATTGTAATCACAATTAGCAGAATGAAGGAAACATCTTGTCTGCAATTTGCTCATTCACCTCATCTTGTAAAAGTGCATTGTTCAGTGCTTGTCTACTTCTTAACATTAAAGCATCAGATCAATTATCGCCTGTGCACGGTCTGTCTGCATTTCAGTATCCTCTCATGTGTCTCACTCACCATGGCAAGAGCATAATCTCTGAGCATTAATCTTTATTATTCAGCAGAGCCGAAGAGCAGAATTCAAATCGCCGACCCTATACTCAAGGTCATGGTGAAAAATAGAAAAGAAAGAAAAACATTTTACGCAGATTAATAAATCAAAGTGTGTGGCCCCAATCAAAATGGAAGTGGAACACTCAGTATTGATTGAGGTGTCCTTATGTTGCTCAGTAAGACCATACTGAATACATATTTCATAACACATCCAAACACACTAAATGGATTCAGCTGAGAGATGTTTGCTTCTCACTTCCTACTTTTTCTATGAATATGGCGATCAAGCGTTCTCAGCCCGTAGTTTCCATCCTATTGTGCTCTGGGAAAGCAGAGTGCCTAAGACAAGCAGCTGCCGCCCAAATCTGCTGTGAGAGCAGACAGATCACTGGTCAATTTACTGATCGGACAGCAGCCAATACTGACCTCATGCAGCACCCACAATGCAATTCTCAAAATCAGATTGAGACAATTAAAGACGTGTCAAAGATATCTTAGAGGAACGTACCCTGACACTGGACTGGACTGAACAGTGGCTGTCTATAGACAGTCTGTGCAACTGAGCACAGTACAGCTTAGCATGCATAGCTAGGCATGGCAGGTCTGCAAGAGGCCGCACAGTGATAGTCTACATTTAGAGAGCATGGAAACATGCAAAGAGTGAATGAAACAGTGTGTTTAACTGCTCGAGCAGCTACAATCTCTAGCATGTCCGGCTAACTAGCTCACAGCTAAAGTAGTAACATGGTGTTAGGCTGCTTCCAAGGCCAAGAGTTGTAGTTATTATTAATTACCTGCCGTGCACTAGTCTGTGGGCTTGCAGGTTACTTATAAAATGTGTATAGCCCCCCGTGTGGAAGCATGCACTGGATGCTATCAGAGTTTAGAAGCTCTGTTCTGCCTTAGATTTCAGGTTTGAACTCCGACCCCCAGTCAGCATTAACCGAGACAGTATGTATCAATACTACACTGTAAAAACACTCTGCTAGAGGTGAAAGTCCTGCATTCAAAGTTTTACTTTTGTAAAAGTAAAAATATAAGAGTATGAGCATCAAAATATACTTATGCAATATATTTATGCAGAATGGTTCATTTCAGAAGCACATACAATATCACTGGATTATAATT
The DNA here is from genome assembly GCF_017976325.1 of Chelmon rostratus. Lineage (NCBI taxonomy): Eukaryota > Metazoa > Chordata > Actinopteri > Chaetodontiformes > Chaetodontidae > Chelmon > Chelmon rostratus. The sequence continues at coordinate 11,558,261 of NC_055668.1, read as the reverse complement.
ATAGATGTTGCAGCTGGTGAAGTTGGAGCTCAGTATAATTACTTTCGATACTGTTAGTTAGTTTCCCCTCTGACAACATATCATCATTTATTAGTTGATGTATGTTTTCTATTAATAATCTAAATCTGCCAAGAAAGTAGTGGCTGTCAAATAAATGTAGCGGAGTAGACAATAAAATATTTAGCTCAAACATGTAGCAGAGTAGAAGCAGCAAAGAAGGAAATACTCAGGTAAAGTACCTCTGAATTGTACTTACTTGAGTAAATGCACTTAGTTACTTTCCAGCACTGCTTCATCAACTGGAGAAGGTGCTGACTTTAAGCCTTTAGCATGGTATCAAATGTGTAGCTGTCGAGTATATTTTAGACCCTTTTCACAGGGTTGTCGTTCTAATACGAGTCAGATGGAAACACTAAAAAAGTCAAGCACTCATATAGCAGTTGTTAGCTTAATTAGCTAACTAGCTACGGCTGATCAAATCTGCTGGTGACAGCTGTCATCTCAGAAGCTGCCAACTGGAAATAAGAAGTCTGCTTTTGTCCCCACTGTCTCAACTCAAGGACTCATTAGTCCAATAATGACGTTGAATTTTGAGTGGTAAATCTGCCTGTTATCATTGCAAATGATGTGCTGTGCAAGATCAGAAAGCACATGACAGGCCAAGCAACAGCAACTAAGGGGTCTGGTTTGTGTTTCAATCATTTAGACAAGTAAAACTATGCCTCTTTAACTTTATGTAAGTGTTTTTCTTTTTGAATGCTGACCTGCATTCATAAAAAACAAGTCTTGCACCACGTTTTGATCCACTACTGCATATCCACCCACTGGCATGTGGGCATTCATCCCGGTAAAGAACCTTGTGCTGCTGAATAAAAAAAAATAAAAAATAAAAGCATATCTGCAAGTAAAAATTAGTAACTGAGTTGTGGTTGTCCTGTCGACAGCAAATTGTTAGATGCTTGAAAAGTTTCTTATCAGTTCATTTGAGTGATTACGAAAGAATTTCACTCTCCATTGTCTGCCAGGGAGGCTAATTATTTTATCACAGACATTTTAATTAGCTGTATCTCAGAGTTGTCCACAGAGCTACAAAAGCTACAATAGATAGAGCAAATAGTGCATGTGGGGCTTTTCATAGGAAAAAAGCACGCTTCACATAGAAAAGTACAAAGGAAATATGGACTGTGCAGGATGTATAGTCCATATTTTCTATGCAAAGTCTCTGCAATGTATTAAACACATCTTAAAGGAATGTCAATGTTACTGCAGAGCCCATCTCACAAGGCATTCAGCAGTTGCATGAATGTTGGAGTTGTAAGAGACTCACCAGAATCTGATTCCAACATACAGTAACATCAGCGAACAGATGAATGTGATGAAAGGATTGTGCAAACACGGGAAAATCATCAATAAATCCAGCCATGCCGAGTTCAGGCTGCAGACTGTTCAGCCAGCGATTTGAAGTTTTAATCATGTTACAGCAGTGGAACAGATATCTGGGGTTAACAGTGAAGGTGACAGAGATTGATTAGTGGCTCGCGATTGATTAGCGGGACTACAGCCTGCAGAAGACAATGGAGCGCACTAATGCCAATACCAAAACGATGGGGTTAACTCATATTCTTCTCTATTATTAATGACTAAGCAGCTCTTTTCCAGGCATCTTTAAGATTGTCAGGCTATTTCTATCCCGCCCCCTCACTTCCTCATCGCAGGGCAAAATAAATTATAGACACGAAAATGAAAATGTGGCAGGTGATTTGTCGGAAAGATAGTTTGTTATTGTGTGCATTCAGAACTGATAATTGCCAAGGTGACCTATGATCTCCTTGATTAACAAGGACACAGCTCCATATCCTGGCTGCTGCGGGGCTATTTCCAGAGCCCTTTGTCAGCATGATTTCTCTCCCTTTTTTGTACTGAATGAAACACACCGATACGCTATCAGTCATCCATATTTTGTTCCCTATACTATAAAAAACCTGTGAAATTATAATGATTTTTTCTGAATATTCTTTTTGGAATTTTAACACCTATAACGTGGGCGGTCATGAGTTGTTCCATATTAATTGACACATGCTGTGACTGCAAAGACTGAGGGTTTTTTTAAAAAAAAGATCTGCCAATTTGTAAAATAAAGCACGGTACTGTAGGTTTAGGTCCGTCATCCACCGCCAGTGCTTAAGTCAGGAATGCTTGTCAATCCACAGTGTGGGGGCAGCGGCTCATGGAATATTTACACAGCCAGAGAGGGAGTCTAAGGCCTGGTGGCTGGAACCACATTCAAAAGAAGCGGATAAAGGCCCTGAGGATTCATGCAGTGAAGCATTGTCTCTGGCAAAAAAAAAAAAAGGAACAATGCTGGGAAAAAATACCTTGATTTAAAATTCAGTTCTAAACCCAGGCATGGAAAAGGCAAATAGGAGTGTGAGTGGAATGTAAAGCAGAGCTGCACTCACCAGACTGGCAGAGTTTAGGTCACACATGCATGACAGGCCCTACGTATTTTTTTCCCCTGAATGATAAATTCCAGTTAAAGAAATAGTGCCTGTTGAAGCTTAGTGCTATCTTGTTCCAATGGGGTTGCCCGGCAAACAGGATTCTCCGTGTTTGATGCTCGTATTTTCCTCTTGCCAAAAATCATCCAAATTATGCCCAATTTCTTACACATGTATTAAAAATGAAAATGAATCTATTAATATTTATAGCGAGCCATATGGTAAACAAGCAACTGTGCGGCTGGGAGATTTGGTTTGGTTTGGCAGTGTCAGCATCATCGCTCTAAAAGGAGGAATCTGAATGGAAGCAGAATGGTATATTTAACATCAAAAGGACCTGGGAGGGAAAGCAATAAAAGATGCGGATAGAAAGCACACTTTTCATCATGGGGATTATCCAGTTTTGATTGGCTTTCTTGAGACTCTTTGAGCAGCCACTGATGATACAAGAGGTTGCTCTTTAAAAGTCCCCATAAAGTGATTAAATGGGAAATCGCTTGTTTCACTTTGTTCATAATCATCCATATTATGATGTACGTTTTTCATGAATAAATACCATAGATATGATCAAACAGCTCAATTTCCATTGCTCGCCAGTGCCAGCGTGTGCAAAGATGACAGCAAATGGCACCGTTAAAGACTCCTGAACCTCTCCATTTTCCTCCAGCCCTCCCATCATATAAAACCTGCAAAATTGCAATTTTTCAGCAGCAATGTAATATGTTGGTGCATGCCTTGGTTTGCACCTGCAAGCCTAGTTTTCATGATTGTGCCTGCTGGCTGCTGTGCATTCATTTTTGAAGAACCAGGATTTGTGATTATTTCCATCCGAGCGTCTTGCCTCTTCCAGAAATATGTCAAACTGCTGAAGCAAGACAACATCAGTTTCCCTGTGATTGTGAGCATTGCATCCAAGCTTCAGAGGCTTTGCTAGTGCAAATACTGACCACTGTGTGTGGGTGTTTGTTTGCTCAGCTGTGCACTTGAAGTTATTTTCCAATGACTAATTAAAGACAACATCCACGATGTTGGAGCACCCGGACACATTTTCAGCCTCGTCATCTTTACTCTACACGCTCCATCCACGTGACCAGACGCACGTTTGTTACTGTCATCTATTCAATCAATACACAGTTAGATCTAATCCTGAAAGCACAGCCGTCCAAACAAACTAGCCACCCTCAAGTAAAGCCAAACTCAGATAAGTAATGTGTGTTTATTTTACCCCTGTGCAGCAGCTCTATCGCTTTCCTCAGAAGTTCAAGGTTCACCAGTGCTTTTAGCTCCTCTGTCTGACAGCAGGCAGCATCAAGGGTTAAAAGTAGCGCCGTCACTGCTGTTAAAAGATGAGATCATATCACCCCTATAAAGCATTTTTACACTGTTGATTAACTGACGGTTAGATTTTATCTGATTACTGCGAAGATGCTGCAGGGTCAGAGTTACATTTAGACTGCGAACGCCATATTGTGCAGACCTTGGCCTGCTGTCTCTGAGCAGAGATGTCCCAAGACTATGTTCTTACCGCAGTGGGTATCAGAGTGCAGTGTGTCAGTACACTATACATTTCAGCTCATTAATCAAGCAAGGTTATTCTAAGTGTAAATTTAAAGTGGGGTTTAAGGTGAAAGAGCGTGTCAGTGAGGTCATACAGAGCCTGTGAAATCATTTAAGATACATTTTTACGTCTAAAGTAATTACTATATGCAGATTTTAATGTTTTGGGCCATTAAATGTTTCAAATTTTTTAATAAAAGTGAATCTCTGGAACCATGATTTATTGACATATAACAAGTGAATAAGTTATCCAGTTGCACATGTTTGACAGATCATCTCCTAGTGACAAATTTCAGTTAATAAAGGACTCATTTTCTGGCCTTTTGCTCTCCCGAGGGGCTCAGACTCAGCATTTCTCACTCAATATGACAATAAATGCAAATATGTGTAAAGTTATTTACGTCTGTAAAAAAAAAAAACAAAGGAATAACACTATCAGTCTTCTCTCAGCATTGTCTGTGAGTAAACTCGAGTTTCTTTTATTAAATTCTAATTCAAATTGCATTGCTAGCAAGAACAAATGTGGCTAATAAAGCACTGCTATTGACGAGCAAGAGTCGTGTGTGCTTAGGAGTCAAAAGGCTCATATGCCACACATGGGAAGTCATTTTGATACATCGATTGCATGCGTAGTATATCTTCAAAGAGCCCAACTATGCATCTTTCTGACAGACATTGATTATCTCATAGGTTTAACATACATTTCCCTTTGCACTCGCCTGAAGTGTTTATGATTGCCATACAAGAAGAAGTGCAACAATTGCCCTTAGCACTTAACCTCATCTCGACTGCAGCACTCCGCAATTTCTGCAACAGTTTTTAATTAGATATCAAGAAAAATGGGAAAACAGCCCTTGAAGGGATGCAAGGAAAGTGCCCACGCTTTAATTTGTTAATAGAGCAGTACATCATTAGTATAATGATTGCATCGAACCATAAGACACAAACCTGTACACACTGTTAGTGACATCCAATAGACTTGATGCATGAAGCAAGCATGAATCCATGATGCTAACAGTTTGTGAGCGTGTTAAGGGAAACGCAAAGTGTTTGTGGATACCTGCATTCTCACGGTACGTGCGGATATTTCACAGGTTTCTTTGGCATTCTCATGTCTGTGAAAGTGATTATGCACTTCTATTCATGTCCCAGGGTAGGTTACAGCTTCCTTATTTAATCATGTTGCTCTAAATAGCACGAGATCTGGGAGTCCTTCCTGTGAGAGTATTGTTTTTTACATGAAGCCCGCAAGACAAAAAGACCCTTTGCAAAGGTTCACAAGAAATATTAAAGTAGCCTAAGAGTCAGCGATGCCAGCAGCTCTGTCAGGATGTACTTAGGCACAGTGGTGCTTTGAGCTAAATGCTAAAATAGGCATGCTAACCTGCTCACGATGCTAACACTAATATGCTGTGTATTATTTAAGGTTAGCATGTTAACATTTGCTAATTACCACTAAACACAATGTAAAGCTGAGGCTGATGGGAGTGACATTAGTTTTGCAGCTATTTGGTCATAAGACAAAAGATTGAACAAATTGAATGAATGCATGAACGAGTGAACTGAATTTCATGGTAATCCATTCAATAGTTGCAGAGACATTACAACACATGTCAACCTCACAGAGGCGCTAGAGTACTAGAGTAATTTGGATTCATTCATTCATAGGATTCATTCTCTGGGGACCATCTGCTCCTAATTTTCACAGAAATCTATGTTGGTCAAAATATTTAACTCAAATTCTTGACCTCTAGGTGGCGCTAGAGGAAGAGTCAGGGGATCAACAAATTCCGAATGATTCATCCTCCAGGGACCATGAACTTCTGTACATTAATGAAATCCTTCCAGTAGTTGTTGAGAGACACTGCAATCCCTCGAGCCACACTGCTTTTGGCAAAAAAAAAGAAACAAAAAGAACAAAAGGGTGACATCTTTTAGTTCAGAAGAATCATTAAACCTAACGATGCATGCACAGGTGTATGATGCTACCTGTATATGCTGTTGGGGGTAAGGCAGATGCACCACCTCTGCACGACAATTTGGCTGGAGAAAAAGTAGCAGTGAGGTGGCAAAGAGATGAGAAAATACTCCCAGATCTGCCCATTAAAGAAATGTATAACTTCTGCAATGACAAATAGCGAAACAACTTATTCCACAACAGCACAGGAAAACAAAGTGATTCAGCACCTCAAGAAAAACTTCTTTCAGACGTGCTCATTTGGGGTTTACCAATAAGTCATCCAGCTGAGATTCCTACAGGGAGGAGGCCATTATCACTGAGTTCAGACAAATGCAACGTATGGATTACCTGGTGGTGACCGAGATGAGCTGCAAGTCTGAATACATTTCACCGCCGTCTGGAGAATTTCCCCTCACACACACATCTGCCTGCATGTGTGTGTGAGGGAGCCTGCGCGACTGTATGCATTGGTGAGTACAGAGAACAGCCATATTTTTTCTATGAGAGAGAGTTCATACATTCTTAAAGCAGTCATACTATAATGATTCATAAAGGTTGGTTAAGATCAATAGACTGATGTTTATCACATGATCAATAGGCTGATGTTTATCGCACGAGATCTTGTAATGGACGTGAATGCTGTAAAGCTGCCATTATGTCAAACAGACATACTACTCTGCACTCACACACACACACACACATGCGTACACACACGTGTGTGAGTGCCGGCTCAGTCACACAAACAGGAGCAGGTGATAATAGGGCTATTCTTTATGCGAGGTCATGAATAATTCAAAATCCATGTGCTCAAACAGATTCTTGAGCTGACAGAATAATATGACAGATTGTGCAACCGCTATTAGACGGGAAGTATCACAACTGTTTTTAGAGATTGTAGCTGGGGATAAATTGAAATGCTGTGTGCGCTACTGCTAAGCTTTAACCGGATTCAGCATCAAAATATTTCAGTGAATCCAAAAAGCATTCTGAACATATATGTGATTCGAAATATATTGCTCCCGCCCCGGCTAATCAATCTATTGTACACACAGACATCTGACATTCCTTTGATGTGAACATCAGGCAAATTACTCTTCAACATAGTTTCAAACCACAACACGATGTCATTTATGTTTATTCATGTCTAACTTTCCAACCATTGCAAGGAATAAATCTTTCATAGGACAAGTCACACTGTCATTGTACAACACAGATTCCAGAAAAGCTGTGACGCTGTGTAGCATAAATAAAACAGAACGGGATAATTTGATAATCCTCTTTGACATATTGTGGAATTGGAAATTGTACAAACTCAATATATTTCATGTTTCACCTTGTCAACTTCGTTGACTTCTGTAAATATTCGCTTCTTCTGAAAACAAGTTTCAAACAAGTTGGGACAGGGGCAACTAAAGACTGGGAAAGTTGTGGAACGCTCCAAAAACACCTGTTTGGATCATTCCACAGGTAAACAGGTTGATTGGTAACAGGTGATAGATCATGATTGGGTATGAAAGGAGCATCCTGGAAAGGCTCAGTCGTTCACAAGCGTTCACTTTGTGAACACATGATTGCATAAGGATGTTACTATATAGGCTCAGGAACACTTTATAAACCATTGTTTGACACAATTTATTTGCAGATGACTGCATTCTATTTTCATTTACATTTTGCACGCCGTCCCAACCTTTCTAGAATCTGGGTCGTGTCTTGTTTATCCATTTTCATCTCAAATACCACTGCAAGGAATAAATCTTTTGTAGGCGATATCACACTGTCATTGTAACGGCACAGTGATGCGCACCTTCCACTCTCGAGCTGACTCATAGTCGTGTCATTCTTTGTCACTCAACTTCGGCTGCACCAAAACCACACTTCTTGATGAATTTCATCTTTCCTCCCGGTCGCAAAACGGCAAAGCGTGCAGGTTGCCATTTGGACTCTGGAAACATCTTTGCAGGGGAGAGCCATGGCAGCATTCCTAAGTCTTGGCAAATGGCCTCCCCATGAGTCAGTGGAGAGATACTCATTGTGTTGTCATTGTTCAATAAGGCTTTGCAAGAATTTCTTCCACCTCTTAGCTTACTGAGCCAAAAGCTCCCTAAACGCCAAAGTCTTCATTATGGCCATGGAAAGCGGGCTGGCTCGAGGTCACCCCCGATGTTCCACTGGCTGCCTGGGGAAGACTGGAATTAGGAAGCAATGCAGTAACAGGCCACGGCAACCAACTGCGCCGAATGACTCCAATCTCCTTTATAAGTTTGGCAGCAGATTAACAACGTTGTAAACGCTGCTTGGTACAGGATGCTGGGGATATAAACAAGTTCTTTCAGATTCTCACACTGCTGTGGCTGATACTCTCTTCTGGAGCATTCTTTGGAAAAGGCTGGCTTACAAACACTTCACACTGAAACTTCCTGGAAATAAATAAACAAATGGGCTCTTCATGCAGCATCTGCTCAGATGGAACGCATTCAGTCAAGGCCTGAAAGAGACGGCCAGGCTAATGAGAGTTAACTGTGCACAGCAAAACGATTAGAGCAGCTGACCCAACCCTCCACACACACACACAAAAAAAGAAACTAAAGTGGAAAAAAAAACATGCTCAAATCGTGAAGCGGGAACAATTGCTTCTATCTGCACCGACCAATCTAAGGTCTCCATTTCTGAATATGCAAATGCCTCTAAAGATGCAAATGAACTGAGCTCCGACATGTGTGAAGGTCACGCACATTCATTCCCCATTCAAGACTGTAGGCCTATGATTATGAATCTGATGCTTTATTTGCACCTGACAAAAAGACCCACCTATGTGAACAAAAACCCCTCCATCTTCAATGGGAGGGCGAACTTGATGAGCGGGCGCCTCGGACCACTGTGTTAACTCCCAGCGCCCATGTCCATCATCGTCCCATTCTCCCCGTGAATTCAGCCAACAGGCAATGAGGGCTATTGCGGAGCCATTGATGCCGCATTGTCAGTGACCAACTGCTGGAGCCTGGAGGTAACAGTGGGTTTAATTGACTGTTGATTGCTAAATGAACGCCTCTGTGAATGTCAGGGCAAAGCATGTGAGAGGAGGAAAAGGGCATAGAGGCTGAAGATGTTCCTTTATTTATCAGGCATAGTTCATAAGCGCGTTCTATTCTTACCTTGAAAATACAGTATACACATAAGCATTCCCCAGAGAGAACACTGTATAAGGAGACGGTGAAGAAAACAGGTTTGAGACGCACCTGTAAGGTGCGAGACTACACTGGAACAACTTTCCAAAGCGAGCACAAGTTGCCCCATAAGCATTTGTTGTTCCAGCAGCGTGGAGGCGGCGAACAGGAGGATGTGCAGCGTGCTGTAGCCCACAGCAGCAAGCGGGGAAGAAATGAAAACACCGGCGGGCTGTCAGCCATCAGGAGAGAAGGGAAAAAAAAACATCACCGAGCACACCGGCGAGGTCCCACTGACAGAGCGCGGGCTGCAATTATGATCGTGTTATTCTCATGCACCCCCCTTCCCTCCACAAAAAAAAAAAAAAAAAAAAAAGAAGAGAGAGAGAGAAATGTAAAAAAAATAAAAGTCCGTGAAATATTCCTGTTTTGGAGAGGCTGCAGCAGCAAAGCGCGGCGTTGTCTGAGCACAAGTGAGAGGGTCCAGTTCAGGGGGGGGAAACCCTTTTGACTCGAATTAAGGGGAGGCGTGCATGAGGGAGGGAGGGAGGGGAGAGAAAAGGGAAGGAGGAGGGCAGAGGGGGGGAAGTATTGGCGGTGCCAGATGCAGCGGCAGTAAGAAGCGTGCGTACGTGCTTTATCTTAGCGGCTGAGTGTGTGACGTGATATTGCAGCCTGCTCCTGGAGCTGCGAGCGGCGAGCAAAGCGCGTCTATTCCTCTCTCTGTTGTAACTCACCGGCCCCCCAACATCTCACATCCACCCACTACGGATCTTTTTCCTCTCTCTCTCTCTCCCTCCCTCTCTCTCTCCCCTTGTTCCAGAGGGGGGGTGTGCGTGCGCGACTTTGCCGGAGAAAACATATCAGTGGGAATAGAGACGTGGAGTCTGGCGAATTAATTCATGGTAATGCTGTAAAAAATTGCTCTCTTCTTTTCATCACTCCAAGAATTCTTCTTTCTCTCTGTGTCTCTCTCGGTCTTTCTACCCCCTTCCCTCTCTCTCTCTTTCTCTCTATCTATCGCTCTCCCTCCCTCTCTCTCTCCTTCTTTCTTGGTGGCTGGCGTGTGTTGTTGCGCTCCGTTTTGATGGGAAAAACCCAGAAGAAGAAGAAGAAGACTGGGGGGATGTGAGCGGGCAGACCGGAGTGTAACGCATTTTATTTTCGTCCATTGAACCATCTTGTTGCGCCGGACTTGCATTGTCGGGAATGGGGAGTATCGATTCGCTGGAGGGCTGCAGAATTTATTTATAAAGGATGTGGTCAAGTATGTTGGAAAAATAGCCATAGCTTCCGCAGTGTAAGGTAAGATCATTTCAACTATTATTGCTCTCGTTGCATGGAGCCACAGCCGGAAAGCTCATTTTCATATGTCATCTGTCAGTTAAAGTTTAGCCTCCCCCCCCGAACCCCCCTCCTCTTTAATATTTGCCCTGTCCATTCAACGCGATGGCTTTGCAGCTTTCATCCGCTCGCATTAGTCCAGCCTACTTAAACAGATGATTTTTAAGAGCTGATCTCGCTCTGGAGAGGCAAAAAACCACTTTAAAGCGGCGAGCGTCGAGCTGACACCGCATGAGCTGCAGCCCGCGTCCCCGCGTTCAGATGTCCTCTCCAGACGGAGCCGCTCCAGCGTCTCCCGAGCGAGTCCGCGTCTCACGGAATGCTGATTTTTCGCGCAGCGTTTGCGGAATCATGCGGGTTTATCGCGACTAAAAGCTGATTCCACTCCACGCTGCTCCCGCAAATCTTTATGTAACACCTATATTATCATAATGTGGCGTGACCCGCGGGTTTCGGCACCCAGAGAATGAAGGAAAAAAAGGGGGGAGAAGTTGGAAACATGAGTGCAGATTTATCTGTTATCTGGACTCTGGTGTCTGTAGGCTGCTTGGGATTTCAACGCCTACACACACACACACACACACACACACACACACACACACGCACGCACACACGAACGCTCTGCTGTGACACTGCTCACAGCTGCATTGCCTGTAGGATTAAAGCAATCAGGACATCGCATTGCATTCTCTCTCTCTCTCCATCTCCCTCTTTCTTCCTCTCGCTCGCACACAAACACACTGGCGCACGCACGCAAGCTCACACACACACACACATACTCAGATGCACATGCACACACGCACGCGCGCGCGCACACACACACACGCTGGCTCTTTATCAAATTGCATTGTCAAATATGTCAAGCCCTGAATTTCGGAGACATGCAGGTCGCGTCAGCGGAGCGAAAGCGCGCGGGAGGCGAGGAGCCGTGCAGGCGGACGCGGAGAGCACGTCGGCGGCTCGCGTCCGTCTCCCTCGCGTTATCTAACTGTCGTGTGAGGAAACAAGACCAAAACCACGAAGAAAACAGCTTGATTGGAGAGAAGCTCCTGTTTGCTGCGTAAAAAAATGAGCAGCGGCATGCCCCGCAGCACGCGCCGCACCAACTTGGACGCCGCTTTCGCTGTTCGCCCCTTCATGTGTCAGATATTCTAAACAGCCTTATTTTAATATCTCCAGGGATTGTGCCATACAGAATACGACCCAATTATAAATGTCTAAATGACTCACATTATTGCACCCACCCCCCTCCTCTTCCTCTGTGATAAATAAATAAATAAATAATCGCTGAAGCGACCACAAGGTGGCAATGTTTGCACAAAGTATAGTAATGAAGGAGGCAGGATGGGGATGCAAAAGACATGTTGCTGAGGTCAATGTGTCTTTTTTCTCTCTCCCCTCCTTCCATTTTCATGGCAGCACGTCATAAGAAATGTGTGAAGCGCATCAATCACATTCGATAGAGATCATCTATCATGTTTCCTGTGGCCTCTGCTTTAAAAATTGCTTCGTGTAATTCTCTCCATCTCTCCTTGCAGGCCAAATGACATAGGATGAAGGCTGTTCGAAACCTGTTGATTTATATATTTTCCACCTATCTTCTGGTTATGTTTGGATTAACTGGTGCCCAAGATTATTGGTGTTCCACTCTGGTCAAGGGGGTCATTTATGGATCGTATTCGGTGACTGAAATGTTTCCGAAGAACTATACAAACTGTACATGGACGCTGGAGAACCCAGACCCAACCAAATACAGCATCTACCTGAAGCTATACAAACGAGACTTGAGCTGCTCTGAGTATTCTTTGCTTGCTTATCAGTTTGATCATTACTCGCACGAAAAGATCAACGAGTTGCTGAAAGTCAACGAGTCTATAGTGTACCTGTGCGATTCGAAGAATATTTATGTATTTTTGCTGTATGACAAGAATTTCGTCCAACTACGGAGAGTTTTCCCTTACGACTATAACGGATTGACGCCACAGAAGCTGGATGAGGAGGAGAAGTCCATTGTGGAGTTTCTGGTGTTGAATAAGGCAAGCCCCAGCCAGTTTGGGTGTCAAGTGCTCTGTACGTGGCTGGAAAACTGCCTGAAATTAGAGAAAGGGACAGTGGAGACGTGTGGGATCGTGTACACAAAATGCACATGTCCTCAGCATTTAGGCGATGGAGAATCAGAGAGTATGCTCATGCTCAACAACGTGGTTTTACCTTTAAATCCACAAACGGAGGGTTGCTTGTCACCCCAACTACAAGCTGGGCAGGTCTGCAACCTGAGTGCAGAAGTGAAACGGCCTCCTAAAGAAGGTGAGTATCCTGTCGTCTTTCTCCTTTGTGCTGAAATAGACGTAGACTTAATGGACTACTGTATGCATAGATAAGATAGTCATCATGTCAGTCAAATGTGCACGTCAATCACTCCCCTCTCTGCCCTTATTGCATGTTTGAAGTGTGATGGCCCATGAAACAAAGAGCACACATAGATATATAGACTGCAGTTGGCTCAGAAACGTGTCAACTTCAAGAGCAAAGCTGCCAGAGGAGTTGGGTGTTAGTAAAGACCACAGCAGCACAGACCAAACCACCTACAGGGGGTCTTTTCGTTCGTTTGGTTGGACTGAATTCAAAATGCACTATCATTGCTGTGAATTTAAAATGGCTGTTTTCCTACACATCAGCACACAGTTAAAATGGCTGCAAACCCAAACAGAATTTCTGTGTGTTATACATTTATGTCAGTGTCATCCTCACAAAGGCCGACAGTGGCCAACACGGACGCGTCCCGCGCTCTTTGCCGGCGTCCGTGTCACACCGGGATCGTGGCTGCAGCAGCGTCACACTGCTCGTGCGATGGAACATTTCAAACCTGTGGATGAGTCTTAAGAGTTTAGCGCTCAGTCAAATCTGCAGCAGCTGATAATTAAACACATTTAGGCCGAGATGATTGGATGAAAGGGTATCAGCATTTGCGAGGCTGTTCTATTATATAGGGGCGCCACTTGCCCAGTGTTGCCATAGAGCAATGCAACGTGTTTTCACTGTATGTTGGAACTGAGCAATAATTAACATGTAGTTGCTGCTATCAGTCAACTTGCTTGCAGTCGTAATTCACACGTGTGTAATTGCATACGTACAACACCTATACATCCACACACACTCACAGGCAGGCCACTGGATGAACATTTAATAGTAAATGGTTATGATAAGGTCATAATGGCTCTGTTCATTAGTGTCACCAGGTAGCAGGGTGGGGGGGGGGGCTTTTTGCAGTTAACACACTTGTGTAGCGTTTTGAATTACAAAGGGAGCGCTTCTTGACACATAGCTGCTTGCATTTTAACAGATAGCAGAGAAAAACCCCAGAGGAGCATGCTGCATACTTCAGAGGTGAGGCGCGTTTACCGTGAGACACAAAGGAGGGGCATTCATCACGGCACACTGAACCAAAAATAATGAGTCAACCTTTGGATTTTTTTTTTTTTTTTTTGGGGGGGGGGGGGGGTAATGATAGCGGGAATGTTATGGAGCTATCTCCCCTGTGGCACTTCCCAAAATAACAGTTGCTATAATAGCACTGTGGAGAACAGGTGGCAGTTTTCTAATCAAGAACAGGTGAACATCGACTGCAGTGGTTCAGCTGTTTGGTTGACTCCTGCTGCTACATCACATGTTCTCCAAGCAAACTAATGCAGCAGTTTTTTTTTACTACCACCTAGATACTACTACGCCTAAGGTATTTTTAATGCTTTTGTGAGAGTTACTCGTGCTTCAGATTTTGTTGGGTGAGTGGATGATGAATTCATGTTGAGTATCGTTCACCTACCCTTTCACTAGAGCCCTCAAGCAATAATGCATACAGTTTCTGATGCAAATTACCACCACAACTCACCCTGCAGACAAGTAGCATGTGCAGGAACACCAGAAGTATGACTCAGCTGTGTATTTTTGTCAGATAATTTCATTTCCTGAATCCAAATCGCCAATATTACCAGGAAACACGACACTCATTTTCACTGAGAATTCTCTGCTCCAAAACAACATTTGACATTTTTCTATCAGCATGTTAATAACAGCTTAAGAGCACAGCTTATTTTTTTTTCCCCCTCTCAGAAGATTTTCCACAAGCTTCTATTTATAGGGCTGGTTGATGGGAGGTTTGAATAAATCCGTTTTCATCTGGATAACGGGGAGATCACCGCTGGGTTTTAAAAGAGCACTGTGTCTCCGGTGGCATCGTGGTGACAGAGTGGGTGTTCCTGATGAAGAATAAAGCATTACAAACAGTTGACAAGGGCTCCATTTGATAAAATCGCTTGTCTTTGATCTTCTCAGTTCCTGGTAGAGGATGGCTTCAGAGCACATCAAAGAAAAGCAGGGCTGGAGGTTGTATACTGCAGCCATGGCACCGAAACGCCCCACTGGCGTTTCACACAGACTGAGGATAGCAACATTTCAAAAGGTTAAAGCTCTTAACTATTTAAGGTGATTATGTAGACAAAGAGACAAACCTCATGCCTTCATACTGTGGCATTTTGAGCACCGCGCTGACACAATGAAGTCCTACACGGATGTACAACTCGGATGAGTCATTTATGCAGTTTTATTTTTGTCACATTCTTCCCATTTCATGAATAAAAGTTGTAAACGGAGGCAGCGCAGTGGCGCAGTGGCACTCACAGCCAGACAGATTTCATTCTCCGTCCTTTTGCTGCCTTTGTGTCGTGCGTTCGTGTGGGTTGCCTCCCACATGCCGCACATGCAAGTCAAGTAGGCTGACGACTGCGAGCTGCCCATAGGTGAATGAGCGACTGTCCTTGTGACGTGTCCTGGCTGTTTTCTTGAGTCCAATGAATGCTCAGAGAGGCCACGGCTAGTGTGAATCAGAGTTTTGGAGTAGACGGATGGAAAACAGCTGTAAGTCAAAGCTAGGTAGAAAATGTCGAAAGATTTTCTACACTGTCACAAATTTCAATTTCCCTGGTGCATTTATTTTGAAAAGACGAATCAAGTGCAGAAAGAGGCTTTCAGGCGCCAGACAGCAACTACCGGCAGACATTTCTAGAGTGTGTTCTCACCCGGATAGCTGCCCTTTCCCCGTCCAATCCAGTGCAAAGGCTGCTGTTTACATGTGTGCACGCTTACAATCCTAAAATTCACAAAGTACTGTCCCAATCAACCACAGATTGCACTTGGCTCCAGGAAATAAGCAGCATCATGAGGCATCGTTTTGCTTTGAGGCTCCGTCTACTAGTCTGTCCTTGGCTGAGGGCAATCTGAGTTTTTCCATGTGAACATTATTTTGATTCTGTCAGATATTTCAGCGCATGTAGCCGCGCTCATCTCTGGCCCCACTTCCTATTTCCGTGTCGTCACTGACTGGTAGGTAACAGTGGAGGAAGATGACAAACATGACACTGACAGTAAGATGCGGTCTTGAGATAAAGGTTTAGAATTTGTTTCAAACCCAATAACCCTGCAAAGAACTGAAGCTCATGTGTATGCATAATGTTCAAATAAATATTTTATGAGGCCTCTAAATTCATTGTTAGTACAAGAAGTGGGTTAGAAATGCCTGTGACATCACAGATTTGAGCCTCAATCCTCTGTTTTTCACTTGAGGGAAAAGTGCTCACACATTAATTTGACTCTCACATGCAGTACACTAAACTGTATGCAAACATATACGAGTTCTTTGTGTGGATACTTTAGCTTTGTTTAACAAGCATGACAAAGAGGAAAAGAAATTTCACATCCCTTCGCTGCAGATGTAAGTTTCTCACATAATCGAAGAAACGAACCCACTTTCAGCGTAAATGCAGATGCTTATTTGTGCAGCTGGAGACGCGTATTTGATCATTACAGCTCCTGACGACACGGAGCATGTGCCATGTGGGAAATGGCAATAGGATTTTATTGGCAAATGAAATGTGTGTGAAGCGTTCTAATGCACTGTCACCCGCCAAAGTCCTGAGCACTGCAGCAGCTCAGCCTCGCTGCCTCACATAGTGAGGCCTTTTATTCACTTTGGATCTCAGTCAAGTCACTCAGTAGTCACACTGCATTATGCTCACCCCCATTGTTCAGTACACTTGGAGGCCATTTTAGTTCCAATTCAGTGAAGGAGAGAGCTCAGCTCAACAGCACAGAATCTGTTTGTTTTATCTTAGACATGCATTATTTGTCTTTAGCTATTGTAAATATCCCGTCTCCCAATTCCCCATAAAATCCTTGGCTAAATTATTACACCTTGTCACCTACTGTAAATATTGTTCCTGTGCTCAGCTCTCTGATTTTCAGATACAATGTTTTCTCCCTGGCTTTTTGTCGCTGAGTCTTCAGTGTTCATTCTTCTGTATTCAACCTCCTGAGGCAGCTTTGCTCAGAAATGCTAAAGAAAGTTGTTGAGGAATGACAAGGTCAACGCAAAAAGCGACATAGACTGAGAGGCCCTGAAGAATCAGCATGAAAGTGTCAGGCATCTCCTTTCTCCGTTAATTGCCTATTAAGTGTCGCCTATTCAATAAGAAAAGGGAGAAAAAAAAATGGCGCAGAGTGTGGAAGTGACCCAGCTTCAGTTTTGTGAAACACATGCAGAAAAGTGCTAAAATGAGGTGCAACATTACACCAAAATTCAGCAGATGCAAGTACTGTAATTATTAGTAAAAGATAATGACGTCTGGAAGTGAGTGAGCTGTTCTTTTCTGTGCGTGACTCAACAATATACATATATAAACTGTATATTCTTCAAACAGGCCAGGTCGCTGTTTCTGCGTATAAAAATTCATGAGGCTCTGAGGTGACTCCTAAGTCATTTTACACAGTGATATAAAACCACAAAAACTGTTGCCATGTTTAAAGTTCTGCTTAAGCTGCTCACACTGTCACACATGGATGCAAATGGGCTCTTTGGAACCACAAAAGTCTCAGTTTCCCAACTATTATAAATTTATGGAGCAATAAAGTATAGGGTCCACCACATGAGGCCTATGGTTTTTACTTTGCTCGGCAAGTTAAAGGATTAAAAAGATCAAACCTGCACAGGCATGTATAATACCAAATAGCACTTGCTGAATTTCTGTAATAGAGGCCCTGAAAACCTAACAATTTTCTGTCAAAGGTCAATTAAATATTTCACAGGGCTCAATTAGAGAAAGGCCATGCCATGTTCACCAATCACAGCAAAGCAACATGTGGATCAAAATCTGAGATTGGTTGTTTGCAGATATTCTGGCTTTTTTGTTCAATTTCAGTTGTAAATCATCACTTTCAGTTTTAGTTGATTATCGTTTATCATCTATCCTGACTATTTTGATATTTATTTTCTTTATTTTGAATGAAAGCTGCTGTAAATCTACCCTTTGCTTTAGGGCCAGCCTTGATGCTAACGATGATAACCTGGCAGTGAGCGGATGCAGATCAGCTGCGTGGTTCATTTGACATGGATTTGTGATCTGAGTCTTGAGGCTCTGTTTCAGCAGCATGGCAATTGGAAGTCAGAGTGATAACTCTCCACTATACCCAGACTGTGTACTGCAAACTGTCTCACAGTAAATTAAAGCCTTGTGTTGTCACAGCTGAACTGCAGACAGGATGCAATGAAATGCAGTAAGCCCGGAAGAAAACCTGGAATACAATTTAAAAAGTGTGGACATGATTTATGGTTTTCAGACGTCTAGAAGGGGTTGCACAACAAGAATCTGTGACTACATCGCAAAAATGACTGCATGAATAAATTCGAAGTTAAACTGTCCCTCGAATGCAAAGAACTGATGTTGTAGCTGAAACTACCTCCACATAAAAATGATGATTCATCTGGATCTGAAAAAAGTAAAAGTACAGAAGTATTATTAGCTAAATGTACATAAAATATAAAAAGTACAAGTGCCCATAATGCAGAAATATTGTCCCTGTGAGTGTTATACTGCTATACATTATGTTAGTTTATATATGCATTAATGCATAAGTAAGGCATTATACTGTTGATTGGGATGGAGCTATTTGTAGGCCATTTATATAGAGAGTGTATAGCTTAATCTATATCCGTGCATTATAGTTTATACATAAATCAAAACATTCATTTAAAAAGCAACTATTAACTATAGTTATTATTATATAATACATGTAGTGGAATAAAGAGTACAACATTTTTCTCTGAAATGCAGTGAAGAATAAAATAACATGACACATAAATACTCAAGTAAATTACAAGTATTGAAAATGTATAAGTACAATATTTGAGTAAATCTACTTAGTAACAAGTTACATATCAGAGCAAAGTACCAGTAAATTACATTACATTGGTGCATCAACCCATCTCCATCACTCCTGCAGTGTCAAAGAGGCGACAAATCCACATTTTTAACTTTACAGCCTACAATAAATACGATTGTAATAAAATTTGCGAGTAACAGTTGTTGCCCATAATACCGTCATATTACAGCAGGAACTGTAATCAGAGTAATGGGTTGCGTAATGGAGTGTCTACTGCCCTGATGTGATGCGGCCACACCTCTTGTCCTCAAAACCGAAGCGCTTCTCCAGTAAAATCCTGCATAAGCAGCGATGAAACGTGCACGTGTGATTTATTAGCGTGCGTATCCCACCTGTACGCGTGTTTCTTGTTATGAATTCTAAACAGATTGCTAGATTTGTGCGCCTGTACATCCACGCTGCACCAGCTCCCACAACTACTCATAAATTCTTCTTGAAATGCCACAGATTTGCCTGTTTAGCATTCCAGCTCTCATTCAACTCAGCTTTGCCCGTTAAATTAAAATAACAGGAAGCAACAAATCTAAACCACCACCACGATGCAGACAGTGAAAATGCTGAACTGGGGCTGGCTTCATACGCCGTTTGAAGATTTGACAGTTCAAATGAAGAAAAGTAATGGTGAGAAGCAGCAGTTTTTTAAACCTGCCACTATTTTATCTGCTTAATTTATTGTGCTTATGCTGAACAATCTGCACAGTTACCATCAATGTTTTTTTTTTCTAAATCCTATACTGTATTTAAACAAGTGGTCTGTCCTCGCTGCACTGTAGTAAACACAGGAGCAGTGAAAGGCATTAAAGGTTTTGCATTGTGAGATTATGTCAGAGCGTAATATATATAAATTGGAACGAATGAGATTTAGGTAAAGCATTTTTATTGGAGATCTTTGTGATTTTCCACTGCAAAGAGCTAGTTTTACATGTGATCATGCAGCGCACTGCTGCAGCATCAGTTTTGTCACAGCAGCGTGTGCATGGCTGAAGCTGATTCTGGTCTTTGTCAAAGGCTCCGTACTCTGTGCCACTGTGCTGTTTAATTACCACTGCAGCAACACATTCCGTACTCATTATAAAACATTTCCATTTGTAATAGCATGTCTTGCTGCGACATCACAGCATCCAGGCTCTATTTTGCAATTTATGAGTTAAAGATAAGTGAACCTTAGAAATCAAAGGAATAGCCACTGTTGTGTTCCTGTTTCCTTTGACTTCAAAAAGCTTTCTATATGAATGCAAACATAACAATAATGAGTCTCTGTAGATGAAGAAGTCTGTCTCATCTTATTATACAAATCAGATTTTTTTTTTTACTACCTTCATATGCATAATTCAAAAGTAATCACCACTTTTGATTTCCCTGCCATAAAAAGAAGAATATACAGTTTTCCTGCAGTCTCATTCAGGAGAGAAGAGGGCACACCGTGAACTTCTTTTCGGTATATTCAACTAAAACTGAGTGTGAAATGAAGGTCTGGGAGCTTTGCTTCACAAGCAGAAAGGAGCAACCCAGCTCACTGTTAAAACGAAATTGAAGAACAATTGTGATTCTCATATGACAAATTCATTTAGAATGCAAAACCCTTCAGAGTGGGCCTCAACAACCGTGCTATTCATCCCTTTAAGAAACAACATTCACACGAGTGTTGCAGCTTTGCTCTACAGTCCTGAAGTGAGGGCGAGCCTCTGAAGCTCTTAGTGTGGATAAACACTGTTGGATGTCGTGAACATGCCCTGTCATTTTTTTAATAGGCTAAAAAAATAAATAAAATAAAATAAAATCATATTCTAACTTTTGTGTGGGCTGGCTTAATGTGGTAAATTTTATCAGGCCCTTGTTGCGCAGTGCCAGAGATGCTAATGTAAATTATGCACTGCTTTCAGCCTCTCGGTTGCATGTTCCTGCATTTCAACCCAGTTAGTTTTGGCCTGTCACTGGATGGCTATTTCAGCCCACAGAGGAGAGGCATTTGCATAAACATCCACCCACAAAACCTGGCAAATGAGTCTGTCACTCAAAGACACTGTCTATGTGGTAAAGTGGAGGCAAAATCCAATTTTTTTTCTCAAGGGGCTTCTGTATCTGCTCCCACTGGCAGTTCCTCTGCAGAGAATGGCAAGTGCCCTCATGTAATGGATACTGCCTTTAAAATGAAATGTTATACCATGATCTAGGGCAGCACACACACTTACATAATCAGTGTGGCACAGCAATACCATGCAGTCTACACATTGCTCAGGGACTAAGAGTTCAAATGCAGTAAGAATTTAAATCAAAACTGTATTTTCCATTCAAATACTAACCATGGACTCGTACCATAGCAGCTACATTCAGGAGGAATTTATCATAACATCTATTAGACCTCAAGCTCTGGCAACTGCAATGTGAAACTTTACTCTGAAATGCAGTTTTATGGTCAAGGGCATGAGCTAAAGGTGAATAATTCACATATATATATATATCCTTCAATCTGAGTCTGGACAGTTTAGAACTCAAAAACTGTCTCCGAATGCAGGAAGAAAGGGGATCCAGACTGATTTATCAGGATCAGGAAAATCCAGGCTGAACTCCTGACCTTTTCTCTCTCACTCTTTCTTTCTACACAGTCTCTGTTGGGTGCCCTTGTTCTTATCCCTTCTAAATAATTAGCATGGGCAGGGTTTTCTCCTTGCTACATTAGCCTGCATTATAAGTAATGAGGATATAAAAAACAATAAATAAATTATATTTGAACTTTGTTCGTGGCCAAGCCTTCACTTTGATGTGAAACCAAGACAGCTGAAAACAACTGGAGATGAGCTCATGCTCTGTAGAAGATGTGAAATAGTGAAGTAAAGAAAACACACAACAAGCATTACATAATGTACTATAGGACAAACAAGTACAATAAAAGTTGTTCATCCAACTATGTCAGCATTCAGGCAAACTGTGTTTGTGTTAAGAAAGGTGCACTTGTATGTTCGGCTTATACAACAGTGCTCCAGGAAATGAGCAACATCATGAGGCATTGTTTCGCTCCGAGGCTTGGCTCTTGGAAGGACAAGTCTGTGTTTTGCTTTATGTAAGCATAATGAAAATGAAGGGGAATTGAATTTAAGTTCAGCGGTGAATAGTTTTAAGCTTTTACGACACGATGCCATTCACTGTCCACAGAGAAATGCAGAGCCAGCACATGAATACGTGATACACAACAACTGACCACATGCAACATATTGTTAGCAATATTGTTTGAATAATATGAAGTCTTTTTTTTAACAACTTCATTTTGTTAATTTGTCTAACTGGCCCAGTTTGTATCAGAAGGTGTCTGAACAACACAATTACAAACGCCTCAGTTGCATCTTTTTCTTCAGGTATATTATTATTAATTGTAAATTCATAATTTTGAATGAAACCTCTTTCAAATGGCAGCACCAGTGCTTTCCAGATGCATGATGGGATATTTTGGTAATGGCCATCACTAAGACAGCTGACATTTGCTTGCGCCGCCTGCATGCTTCCACGGAGCATCGTGGTTATTCAGCTTCTCTCACTGTAAGACGTGTTATGTAACACGGAATGAGATTCAGAAATTATAACTCTGCAACACTCTTGTGTGCCAGATTGTCAGCTTGTCTACAGCTCTCTGTCCTTCACAGCACAGACAGAAAGGACTCCAACTCAAATATTATCATTATTTTTATTACAATAATAATAGCAAGTCAGGTAAGTGCAATGCTCAATTATAAAATACTGTGATAACCTGCATAATTAGTGTTTTAAGAGGTAAATTTATTTAAAGTGTTGTATGCAATACTGTAGACAGACGTTTTGAGAATTGGTAAAGCAGTGGAATCATAATTGTGTGCCAATAAAATTTCCAATTCCATGAAACTTCAATTTGTTTTGTGCTGTTATTAACTTCAGGACCCCAACCGGGAAATGCAGTTATAGAAAATGGGAGAATGGTGTTGCTCTTTTGACTACAGGTGATTCTTGATTGGGGCTGTCATAGAGATTGGGATGCAGATGTTTTGATTTCCGGAGTAAAAAGTGCAAGTAAATAATGACTATTCTTTGGAGACATTGATATTTAGCAAATCCAGATAGCAATCAGACTATTTCCTCAGGTCTGGGCACACAGGAACTTAATTTTACATATCAGATTGGAACCACATTTGTGGCGGCATTGAAAATCAGATTTGAGTAGAATTTCTGGATACTGTGTGTGTGCCACAGCCTGCCTGTTTAAATCAGATTTCAAACTGTCCTTTACACCACTGGCAACCAGCACACGACACTGATGTCACATTCAGAGCATGGTTAGCCTGCCAACATTGCTGCACATCTTAAACTCATCTGTCACTGATGCTGTCTGGTGCGGTGGCAGAGTTCTGCACCACAACGAGACATTTCGAAGGCGTGAAGGGAGGGACAATTTATCTTGATGCATTCATCGTGGCCTGCAGCACGCAGGTCACACCTACACACTACTGAGTCCTTACAATAGCCGAACAATGCCTGGACATACAATTCCTTATCGATCGTGCAGAAATATCAGTGTGGACAGCTAGTCCTGAAATTGGCTTGGAGACACAAATGTGATTTTCAAGCTGTCTGCATATTGTCTTTTTGCAGGATACACTGCTTTGTATCCACTGTCTTTGCAACTGATATAAATGCATGCTGCCTTATCTGTGGAGATCATTGTCCCGAGGTAAGCTGGTTTGTCAAGCCCCCATCCCATTTGTTAAGGTTTGATCATGTTTAAGAAACCAAAAGGCCTTGGTTACTGCAAAACATTCAAAGTCTGAAGTGAGTATTCCCAACTTCCAATCTAGTCCCAGTGCATCTGCTTGGGAAAACATGGACGCCTGCAGCAGACTTGTCATATGGCGAGTCTCTGAACTTCATAAGCATATTATAAGACTTTAAAGGAGACAGGAGGAGAAGGCTGGTACCACATGCTCGCAAAGAATTACATCGAGCACAAATCAGCTGAATGGAAATGGCAACTACAAAGTTGTTTCAGCACGTTTCACAACACGACAACAACAGGTTATTTTATTCCGAGTTCTGAGCACAGTGGATGCAGCAGGTTAGGCGAAGATGGTGTTCATGTGATAGGCATTGTGCTAAATGCTAACATTAACATGCTAACAATGGGAATGGTAACATGCTGATGTTCAGCATGCAACATTTAACAGGTCACCCTGTTGGCATGCTAACCATGTGCTAACTGTCACTTTATACAAAACACATCTGAGGCTGACAGGAGGGTCAAAGAACAGGGTAAATTGATATGTTCACCTGATGATGGTGCAAGTTGAAAAGTCAGAGGATCACCAAAGTTATTACAGTTCGACCTCAAGGGACCTTGAATATCTGCACCAAATTTCACAGCAATCCATCCGATAGTCAGATATTTCATATTTCTCTAAACCACAAAAGCCAACCTGATGGTGGCACTAATGGAAAAGTAACGGTATCATCCAAGTTGGGAGCATTCATCCTCTGGGAACTATGAATGCCTGCAGCAAGTTTGAGGGCAATCCATCTAATGGTTGTTGAGATATTTCATTCAGGGCAAAAAGTGGTGGACCGACCAATCAGCTTTGTCGTTGCCATCAATAGGGCCATTAGAAATAACAGCAAGTATGGTTTTAGCAACAAGAACTACTTGATTAAGGTTGACTGCTGCTTTGGTGGAGGGAAACTGTTGGAGACAGCACACACACCCTCTGGTATCAGAACGTGAATGTAGCTCGTTTCACCTGCCAGAACAACCCGTGCTGCAGACGCGTCGTGCCCAATCTGATTTCCTTGATATTTGTAGTTTATTTTCTATATTATTTAACTACTATTTTTTTTATAGTTGTTATCATTTTATATTATGAGTGAAACATATTCCTCTAACCTAACCCTAACCCTAACTATCTCACACATCATGCCTAAAAAAGTCACATACACCATTCTTCCTATGGTGTTAGTTTCTTCCAAAACTTGCCAGATGAAATCTGTTCACTGCAGCAGGTAAGCACGCACACAGCACTCACCCTGTTGCACATCAATGCTGGAGGAGATGTAAGCTACAGCTTAGCAGTATGCTGCTGCAGCGGTTACTAAAGCATCAATCCCTTTTTCCAAACGTGTGAAAATGAAATGCAATTAATTCTACACACTTGAGTGCATTTGAGAAATATGACACTGTTTGATTTGCATGATTGGCTGGTACCAGCTAAAGTTAGGAGGCATCCCTCAGTCCAGCTGTAGCATTCTGGCTCGCTAGTCGTGAATTGTGATCGCATGGGATCCTATTTAATGCTGGTAAAGGAGAGCTGTATGAATCTTATGGCAGAAAGCTGTTTACTATCACAGATAGTGATGATCTGTGTGAAGCAGGTAAAAAGAAGCAAATAACTTAATGATGATTCTCATTCTCACAACAAATTTATAGATAATAATAATAATACCTAATGTAGCAGACACTACTATGTGATGTCAGCACAGTCTCATGTGCGCTCATGCTGCTTCCTACACATTGTGTTTGAAGAGACAGCTATTACGATGTTGGCAGGTTCCTTTCGTCTGCTGCTTTATTATCTACACTCTCTAAAAGAATTTGCATCGTGGATATAGTCTCTTCACGTGAATTTATGGCCCGTAAAATGTCATGAAGCAGACAAGATTCAGCTGTCTTACCAGAAAAGTGGCAGCAGTGTAGCAGCTCGTGTAGAAGTGAGTGAAGAAGTGACTGTCATTTTCAAGAACCATAACTACACAAGTTGACATGAAAATCTCTAAATAAATATACTGTACTTACCCTAATACAGAGTGGGAGATTACAGAGCTACGGAAGCTAATTGAGTGAGTTAAGTTTTAAAATAAAAAGTGTTAGAATATGTCAAATTGCAGAAAATTGCATCATTATTTTTCTTTTTCTGGGGAAGGATCCCCATGCCCTCTGCTCTTATTGCACCCCTCCAGAGTTTTTGCTTGCACGACGCCCCTGCCATGTTGTCATTGCCCCCAAGAGGACAGTCTCTTTGTTTTCCAGAGTTAATTTAGCAGCAACCTACAAAGTGCTCAAAATGAAGAACCACTATTTCTGGCAGTCTGTATCGCAGAGAATCTAATTGCTCTCCTTGAGTATTTAATATCATAAACTTGCTCCTTCCTTAAATAACCCTTAATTGTTAATTTGCTCACAATGTCCTTGCAGTTTCAATGGCAGCGTCAGTGTGAGATCTCTAAACACAGTAAAATGAGCAAATCACACTGCAGCAAATTAGTGAAAGTCTGCTTCAGGGAGACCTATCCGATCGGCCAATACAGAAGACACATCAGATGGTTAGATGCTCTCTGTAGTATTGTACTAAAGAGAAAGAGCTTCAGAGCGCAGGAGTCATAATGAAATGTGACAGATAAATCAGAAGCACTTGGGAGATGGCTTTGGATTACTGAATCAATACTGTACCACCACAGCTAGTCCAGACTTCCAGGACCTGCTGTTTGTGCAGAGCCCCCAGTAAAAGCCTTCAGTCGGGTTTGGGATTTTTTTTAATCCTCTGACGATCACTGCTTTGCAATTCAAGTTTTTGTACAGAGGTCCCAAAACGAAACAAACTGCGGCGCGTTTGAAAAATAAGAGCACATATGCAAATGAAGCTTTGAGAAGGCACATCACTCACATGTCATCTGAGATCAATTAATTACTTCTCAGAAAGTCTGCAGCGGCGCAGGTTTCCGTCACTTCGCTTCTTCACTTTGCAGTAAAAGTGTCCTCTGGGTTTGTTGAGCACATTGTGACATCACTGTGAGGGGCGGTTACAGGTGCAACACGACATAACGCTGAACCACCTCTTTTCTGCTTGGTGGAAAATTATATCTTAGACGGCGTGTGGAAGAGACGACTATTATGCAAATACAATCAGCAGGGTGTACAGTGTTTTGTCATTGCTGTATCAATGGACACTTAAATGCTACATTCAGTCGTTGAAGACGAGTGTTGGATTTATAAAACAGAGTTAATCTGTTATTACAGCTCTATACAATGTCAACCCATGATTGGATTATGCAAGAGGTCAACCAAGCATGGTGTGTCAGTGTCAGCGTTCCTCCCGCTGATGACGGAGGCGTCTGGTGCAGTGCGAGGCAAAGCGTTCATCCCCGGCTACTGTAGCCATGCCTTAGTTACAATGCTCCGTGTCGTCTTCGGACTGTCTGGTTATTTGAATTTCATGCATGACTTCTCAGCAAAGCTGACATAAAATAATTTCTTTCCCTCTGATCATTAACAGCAGCAATAGCAAACGTTCTGCAGATGCCATTCATATTATGTTCACTTCTTTAAAGTGAGTTTACGCATGTTGATGCATGTTAGTTGAATGAAAAGAAATGCAAATAAGGCACATGAAGGAATGAAGAATTAATGGCAGATTGACTGTCAGCATTAGAAGTTATATTAAATATTATAGACATTATACTTTGTTATGCGTCACAGACTCATTGTTGCATCTCTTATAACGAATAGATTATATCTCAGCAGTCACTGCGAGCTACATTAATCATTACAGTATGTTTTAAGTGTTAGAACAAGTCACAGCTAGTCTGCTACAATAGACCTACTGTAGTTAAAGTAATTTTAAGATAGTGTCTACTAACTGCTTATTACTGTATCTGATGTTGTGAACTTTAATTTGTCAATTGCTAATTTGGCCCAGTTTCACCATCTCTTGACTGAATCAAAGACGAATCATGGCTTGATTTTACATTTGTTAAATTTTGCCCTATTTGTGCAGTTTTGGCTGTCTTCTGGGTAGCGTCTGCCACTCTGAGTATGATGTAAATCAAATATGGCTGCCATGTAAATTCTGCGTTCACGTCTGTAATCTGTTCAGTCTTTGATTTGGTGCATTCAAAGACACCTTTGTTTCCAAAGGAAACATAATAGACCATTTCTATGTGTGAAGCAGTTTTACAAGCCTTTGATTTTGTTCTTTGATACATACATCTATGAAAAGAGGTCATGCACACAGCTGCTGTGTGTGTGTGTGCGTGCACGTGTGTGTATTATACCAAGCCAATGAATATAGAGCAAATGGCACTGAAGTGATAATGTAGAAAATAATCGCCCTGTGATTCTTACCCCGCCTCTGAGCTGCATTTGATTTCTGTCACTATTAATAAGCATTTCTTGCACGTCTATTTCCTGATGACTCAGTGCATTAGAAAACGATCTCCAATTGTACTTTGCATTTGTACCCACTTTAAAAATTTGATTCCAAATGCAGAGCATATAGAATATGTATAGAATAGATAAAACAAACAGTATAGGTGGGGGCTTTTGCATGCCAGCATCTCTGGGATCTACTACAGACTTGCAACAGTCATCTAAATAAATAAAATTGCATTTTCATAGTATCAAAAATGTGCAAACACAGTAATTTAAAAAGCCCAAAAGCAATTTATTTATTTGGTTGTCATTGTTCTCATTTTACTCATTTATTGCTTCATTTGTTTTGAATTAGAACTAAAGACTTGGTTATTTTGTCAGTGGCTCTCAAATCCTTTATTATGTGTGTTAGTGTTGATGTGTTAGCGCTCCTCTATTACGGCACGTATTGTATCATTTATCAGTTGTAAAATATCTTCTGTTTCCCACTGTCTGGCGTGACTTAAATCCAGGTGGATGCCTGTCACAGAGAGTTTGACTGTATAACTCTCCAGCCACAGTGGATTTGAAGACAAAATCCAGTGCAGGACAAAAGCTGAAAACCTTCCCCAACTTATTCTGAATTCTGAAGGATTCAACAACATCAGTATTCCTCGCTCAAAGGCCGTCTTCCTGCTTTGCTCTGAAATGTATCAATGCAGGGATGATGTCTGGAGGCCAGCACTCGGTGGTCATCCTTGTGCGTCAACTGATCATGTGGCCCATCAGACATACACTAAACCCCCCTTTTTTTCCTCTCTCTCTGCCAAGTAAAAGAAATGTGCCTGAATCGTTCTGCAGACTGTGTAATAAATGTAAAAAAGAAAATCTTTAATGTAGTTGTTGATATAAATAAATGAATTCATCACAGTTTTGGCTTAAGAGCAAAATATTTTGATTCATAGGTTTATAAATGTATTTATTCGAGCATCTATATTTGCTGCTGCCCTATTTGAGATGCTGGCACACAGCTGATGCCACAGCAGTGGGGTAATAATGAAGTAAAATCATAATGGTTTATTGATTCCTTCCTTCCAAACCTTCTTTTTGCATTGATAGATAGATAGTTACTGAAGCAAAACAGATGAAAAGGTTTTCAGTAAATTGATTTGAAGTAATTTTACTGCAAATTAAATTCAAAAATTAAATCATTTCTTCTAAAATTTCCCAATGCTGGATGCTGCCATGATGAAAGCAGAAGCTTTTTTTTGACATCAGTTTCATTTGTGTGGCACATTTAAGTATACAAGTTCAATCCTACAAATGTACGGCACCTGCACTTCAAATAGCAACTTTTAGCAAACCCCACATTTGTGCGTGTGCAAATGAACACTGGTATCCATGGAAACCATTGCTGCAAATGGATCATGCATTCGGAGACAGGGGTTTGCATGCACTCGCTGGTGATCACTTAATAACGGTGGTTAGAAGTTGGACCTTTCTCCTTTGACCTGATTAAGATATACAGTAAAATTCCCAGTAGTAGCCAAAGTCTTAATTTGCATGAGCAACCGAAGTGATTATTCCCATAATTTATTTGATGCAGGCTAACTGGGAAACTATTAGTATTAGAAGCCAAAGCAGATTAATGAAGCCTACAAACACAAACTGAGGTGAAAATGCTATCAGGATAAAACACTTGCCGCATGAGTTTTGATTATTACTATTATTTGCATTAAATTAAAATTTCTCGGTGATGTTTCACATGAAATCGCTTTTTAACAGGAATACAACTGAATTTAGTGTAATTTTGCAGATGGAAACTTGCATAACAAAGAAAGTGCCCATTTTTACATGACAGTGCCTATTCACTTTTATAGCGCGTGTGACCATAAGCCCGGAAGATGTGTGACATTACGGTTACTGCTGCTGCAGGGCTACTGAGCAGTGATAGAGGCATTTCAGGTTTCTTTAGGCACCAACACCTGGAACAGCTCTGTGGGTTTGCCCCTCTATGGACACATTTATATGAAAATGTCTATACCCTCCAGTACTCCGGTGAAGCGATCTAAAACTACCATTTAGCGGGTGCTTTGGAGCTTTGAGATCCTCCAGTTTAAGAGCTCTGCTCCTCAGACCATCTTGCCTAACCATCAGCTCAGCGGTGTCCAAAGCTCGACTGTTGTGCTGTTGTCTCAACAGTTACTGAAGTGCAATAATTGCAGCTTTCTTCTCTGATGTGAGGTGACAATTAGAGGAAGGGGGCGAAAGAAGAGTATGAGCAGTGAGAAGCGAGAGAATCCTTTGCCATTTGGCAGAGTGAACGTACACATACTGAATTGCGGGAGATATCAAAGGATTTTGTAAACATTGTTCTTTGTGGGTGTCAAGAGATGCAGCGTTGGCAATTTTTTTTTTCCCAAGAGGCTCCAGATAAGTGATAAGGCTCTGAATATATTTTCATACTAACACACAGCTTATTGTGTTGCCTTTTGTCTTCCACTTTCACTTTGGAAATTACAGCGTTCACCTTAGCTTTTGCGACTGTAAAGTCTAATCAACAGCTTTAAGGTCAGCGTTGCCTCATATCTCTGACCCGAGAGACAAATGAAAAATAGTGGCTGATTTTGTTATCTGTGTCCTGAGCAGACTGAGGCATTACAATAAGCCTAAGAGGTCAGGGTTACTGGGTGGCTGCAGAGATTGCTCATCCCAATGTCGGCGCTTATCACAGCAGCTCGCACCACAGTGTCCGTGTCTGTGCGACCCTATTATGGTAAGTTTCCATCCATGAGGCCTTGCTGTTTAGTCCATAAGGTAAATTTCACCCTCCATTTGCTATTACAATCTCTACCCTCCAGTCTGCTGTGCATTCCTTACAATTTGCACAGTTTACAGATTGCTGTTTGGAAGTGTCTTACTTAGAGCTATATTAGCTGTGACATATGTTGCTGGCATAGCAGTAAAGCGCAGGCTATGTTAATGAGTTACAGATTATCGGTGGATGCATCCCCACAGTACCACTGCTGGTTGAAGGAAAGAACCGGAATTGAATCAATACAATGTTTAAAAGGCCCTGAAAACCTATTTCCTTGATCAGCTTCTTACTGTGAGAGATGGGGTCCGGCAGTTTTGGCTACATTACATGTTTTGTCTGAGCTCTTCTCACTACTTTGAAGCGGGCATGGCACCTTTGGGAAGAGGTAATGTCACACACTACCGTGCACAGAATTTAGCAATATTTGAATCAGTTAACTTGTTCACTCATTATAACATCAGTTTTTACCTATTTAGTGGCGAATATGCAATGTAATGGAGAAAGACTTGGGATTTAAACCAAGTGTTTAGGGGATTTAAGATATTTTTCCAGGGTGCAACAACTGTAATGAATAGTATAGTATAATGCACATCTACTTTTGAAGTGATTTGTTGATTAATTGATCCACAGAATAATGATGGTCGATTAATCATTAAAGTTATTTGCAAATAAAAATTCCAAACATCTGCTGGTTCTAGCTCATGAAATGTGACAATATTTCTCTGCCTTTCTCTGATTTATATGTCTGCAATTGAATAATTGGGGGTTTTGGACAAAGCAAGCCAACTGAAGATGTCACCTTGTGCTCTGTGAAAACGGATATACCATTTTTGACCATTTTCTCATACTTTACAGACAAAGCAAGTTCTAATCAAAAAGATAATTGTCAGACTAATTAATAACAAAGTTATGAATTGCAGCCTTCTATACATCATAGATGAAGAGGGTGGTCTCAGCGCTGACAGCCAGACAGGTGTATGCACGCATACATGGCCACACACAAAGGTACAAATAGTAAAAGACTAAATATTGTGGAGATCAGACAAAGATGTGCAAGATCCAAAACAGCTAACACCAAACAGCTAACACCGAGGGCTTCCATAGATCTACATATAATGAAATCCTACATGCCTTCGTCACATGTCACATAGGTGCAAAGTATGAATTAAGTCTTTTAATTTAGGTTTAATGTCCCAGTTGCATTGACTAACCAAACACTGCAACAGCGATTAGATGTTAATGATGAGACCATTCATGCAGATACTCATAGTTTTGGTAAGATCAGCTCATGTATTGCGTGTAAAAATATTTTTACACTGAGTTCAAACAAATACAACGAGCTAACAGCTGCATATAATCCACCACAGCCTCCACGGGTCGGATTTTCCCCACACTTGCCTCTCCATCGCTTGCACTTGTTGAGGTAATACTGTGATTAAATTACATCAGAAATTTTCCTTAGGGTCTCGCTGAGCTCAGCGAACCACTCTCAAATGTATTTGACAATCCAGATAGTGAGCCAGGAGTTATTTTGACAAAGCGGGCAAGTAGAAGTGTGGATGTTAGTGGGTAGATCATTATCAAAGCGGTGATACCCTGGAACACACAAACACATGAACATCATGTCAAGAGATGAGCAGACATCGCAGCCAGCTGGTGCAGGTACTAGTGCACCACGGTTCTGGTTTACACAGCCATATTGCATCATAACCTTTTTGGCTGTACTGGGAGTGGAGGCGACTCAGAAACTTGTTCAATGAAGCAACCGATTTAAGGTTCTTTAAATGATCGGCTGATTAAAGCGATACAAGTGATTCATTTCTTGAACTGATTTAGTGAGACGGCCAAAAGTAAAATTATATAATCATGCAGGAATAGTCATAATGACGGATTTGTTTCATAATTAGTATATTAAAGAATTCTGTTGTTCCTCAAATATCTGTACAGCGTCATGCCACAGCTATGATTGACTTGAACTACTTCTGTGTTTCTGTCTCAACACCATGTGAGAATGTTTTTCTCTTTGTTCTTTTTGGTCGATCAGCAGTTTTCTAACCACGTCATGGAACTGCTAAGAGGGCTCTCACGTGGTTTTACTTTATAAGACAAACTGAACAAATGTCTCTGTATACTTTCCGCCCCAAGGCCACACTTGTTCATAGAGAAAATCATGGAACATTATTTTTTTTGTCCTTGACGGGAGAGCATATTTGGATGTTTGGCCAGTACTTTATTTGCGCCCGTCCTACAAATGCCCTCCATCAATTTCTTCTTGCATTCGTCTGAAAAAGCATTGATTTATTGGACTCGCAGCATTTTTGGACATTAACAGTGAAAAAACAAATTTCTTCTCAGAGGGAGGGTTGGTTTGTGTCCATTCTTGCAGCATGTCAGGTGTGTAACTCCAAGCCTCACTGAACTCCCAGATGGACTGAAGCCATCAGCGCTGGCCAGACAGATGAATCTAAAGCAAGCAATGAGATTTCTGCCGGAGTCTGCCTTTCAGGACAGAACGGCAATGGTGAACTTAGTGTGAAAGAGGTATTTGGTCTAGACAGTGTCTCCCTGCTTTTAATGCACAAAGCCCAGGCTTTGTTTGGAAGGCCCCTCACGTCCTTGGGTAGGGCAAAGCCTGTCAAGCAGCGACTGTCAGAATACCTCCCGTCTTTAACAAAAAGAGGAGCACGCCGATCCCATTTAATTATTCAAGACCTCGGACTGGCAAGAAAAAAATAAACGCCACCCATCAGATAATGTCAGTGTTGGCTTCGACAGAGTAAACACCCACACAAATCTGTCGCTACCTTGGTTGGTATGTTAGCGCTCTGTTTACTCATGAGAGCTCAAAATGTAAATTGTCTATGGAGTGGAATGGTCCACATCTATTTGTCTGTATAGTCGTGTAGAAATGGCATCAAAGCACAAGAAATGAATGTAATCTGTTTTCTTGATTTCTAGCCAAGATCGCAAGCAAGTATGTTCACACTGGGACCATCACAGGACCAATGAAAACTCAATCATTTGCGTTGTACTTTACGTCCATAAAAGCCACAGCATTGTTGCACATAATCAACGAAACCACAGCACTTTCAGGTTGTGAATTGTAAATCCAGTCAATTTTCATGCCGTGATGCATTAGAAATGGCACCAATTTGCTTTGGAATAAGATTTGCTGTTTGATTCTGTTGTCACCTTAAGTAATGTTAAAAAAAGGGTTTTTTCCCATATAGTCTGCAGCTAGCTTTTTTTTCACAAAAATACATTAAAAGTATTCCAGTAACTATAACTGAGCTATCCCTGAAATATTTTTGCATTTAAAGGTTGACAAAGGCGCCAGGGTCGGGTTTTCATCAACGGTTTGAAACAGTTAAATTAAAGTAGATTGCCTCATGGGCATCGGTGCATTACGTTATGGCCCCATTTGACTTTAACATACCCCTATCAGAGCTGGATTTCGGTGTCTGTTATGCCAGTGTTGTACTAATTCTGATCATCCCTAGGCTCGCGCTGTTAGAAATTGTTCAAATCCGCTCTGACAGACAAGAGCAGAGGAAAGTTTGCCCTTTAAAGTCTGCACAGCAACACTGTGGGAGTGGGAGAGAAAATGAGATCAAGGATCTAAATGACAAAGCCACATATTTTAACACTAGTTCCCAAAAGCAGATTAATGATTAAAAAATAACAACCACCAATGCTCCTGCTAAAACAAGTACCTCCAAAATTGTCACATTTCTCGCCTTTAAAGATGTATTCTGTTTCTAAAATGCCCAGAGTGTGACAATCCGACCGCTCAGACACAGTGCAGCTGATGCTTCATCAGATGTAATTTCCTTTCCCATCCATTTCTGATGCTATTCATTGGATTACAGTTTGCTGGCTCATAATGGCGTAGATGTTGTCTGAGTTGATTAATTGGCCTATAATTGTGGAAACAAACACGTGTGAAGCCTGTGTGCTGTACTGCACTGCTGCATGCTGTACTGTAGACATTTCAATTTTGCTTTAGCAGTGCTGCTGTTGGTTTCACGCAGTTATTTTATTCTATGATTTTTTTTGATGAGAAGGGCTCCGAAAGGTCTCTGTTAGGCATGTGATAGTACCATGAAACACTTGTTTCAAGCCGTCTTAGTCCAGTATGTTATATACAGTAGATAAAAACTACAACACCCATTAAGTTGCTTAAGAAGCATCTGTATGTATGTTACGAACATTATCTCATATGCAAGTTATATGTACGGCTTGTTTGGTTCATAGGTATCACAGAAATGACAGGAAAGAGGAGAAGAGAGGGTTTAACATGCAAAAAAGGGCTGTGAGCCAGACTGAAAATCACAGTACACTGCATGTCCCCCGCATGCTGAGCAACCAGGACACCCCATGGCATGTTATATTTTGATATTTTCATAAACATGTCCTATTATTAGCTTGTCCTCCAGCACTTGTGACATCAGTCTGACTGCAGCAGTCTCCCTCCATGTCTTGGCTTTGCCTATCACACTTCGTCTGACTCACCAGTGGACTGTGCCTCCCAGCTGGCCATGGGCTGACACTCTCTTCCACCTCATTACCAGGAAGGCCAGTGAATGAAGTGAACGTGCCTCCTAGTCTAGTTAGAGGTTGGCACCTGGGGCTGTACAATACCTTATGTCATTTACCTTGGAAGACAGAGAAAACAGATATAATGAACCAGTTAGGCCAGCATCGTGCAGCTGTGAGATTTCTTTTAGAAATTTTACAGTTGCATGAGATGAAAATACAAACTGCATGCATTTCCATTTTTTCAATACGCCTCTCACAGAACAGCGATGTTGTCAGATGCTGGCTGGAGCAGGAATATTTATCCATGCAATGCTGGAAGAATTCTCCTCTCACCGAGAGGCGTCAGACCCAGTTCATATTCTCATATCTTTAATGTCCCCCCTGAACAACAACACACACCGACTATTCCGCTATGCATTTGGCCAAAAAAAACACATTTAAAATGTATTTAAATCAGAAATGATTGCCACCAAATATTCATGCACCCACACACACCCACTCCAAATGCTGCACTGGATGTAGATTTATAACTCCTGCAACATTAAACCAGTAATTTGTTGACAGAATGATTTGGGCATGATAATGCATGCTGCTGTTTGTTTATGCCTCCTCTGTGTACAGTAAGTATAGTCATAGCTCATTTAATTTTTAACAGAAAACAGCTTTTTTTTTTTCTTCTTATGTATCAGAACATTAATTGTGTTGTGATAGAATGAGTTTTATTTTCTTTTAATGAGCTACATTTGCAGGAAGAGTACATTTAGACCATCGATTCAGGTTCAAATATGTATGTGGCTCACACCTACTGTATAGTCATCTTTTGCACTCCACTATATTTCACCTGTCAAATCTTTTTAAAAGGGCAATCTCCATTATTAGTAGGTTGTTTAGAGCGAAAGCATAAGGTCACCTTTGTTGCTTTCAGGGGCCACGCCAGCTCTGCAATTTGAAATTTTGCCATTTTGCTAAAGAGACTTAATTATGAATGGGGATGAAGTGAGCATTTATCATATTTCACACCCAATATTATGACATATTTGTCAGGGAATTAATTTAGATTAATGGCATGGGGATGGTTTTGGGTGATCTGCAAAGCCCTTGACAGCTCATCCCTTTAAAGTAAGATGGTTTTAATGAAGGTGGTCTGTGCAGTGGCTAAACGTATAATAAACCTGGAGCTATATTAAAATGCATTTTAGGTGCCGTGTAGCCAGATTCTGTTAAAAAGACAGTGGCGATGCTCGATATGCAGTAATTGCCACAACCTCCATCCACCCACTTGGTATGTGTGCAGAATTAAGAGGAGGCAGGTGCTCAGTCCAAAAATAAATAAATGAAAGTGTGGGGGACAGGGGGGAAAACTGTTTTTTAGATAAGAATAGATAAAAAGAAAAGAAGTTAACAAGGGAACAGTCACCTCAGACAGCTTCAATGACCTCGCTGTTCATCCTAATTTTGAATAATTTCACGTTTAAAATCAGCGCTTTCCATTTGTTCCATTGTCAGCAAAGAGCATTGCAGACTGTTGCAGGGGTAAAAGTGGCTCCCATTAAAAACCTATTTTATTGAGGGGTGGTTAGGCATGTGTGTCTGTCCACGTGCCTTTCGACCATCGCCTCAGCCTCAGCATTGCACACAATGTCTGCATTATTCAAATGCATTTTGTGTCTCAGTTATCTGTCATGCGGAGGGGCTGTCAAGTGCCATAAAAAGGTGGGTGGTACTGTCATATGCTTCCCGCTTGCTGCTGAACTGAAATGAACTTGACACATAGGCAGAAGCACATCCTAAACATAGGATGGATATTTGTTGTGAGGGTGGATGGCTGGGTAGGGGCGGATGCATTCTGGACATTTACATCCTCTCCTGCCCACTTTCATAGACATAATGGGACAGCTGTGTACTTTAAAACGCTGTGCTTAGAACACTGCATGAGTCAGGGCTTTATTTTCTGCTGTATAGTAGTGACAAGCTATACAGTGTCACGCAAAATTTATTTTAATTAACCACCATAGAGATGTAAAAAGTATAGATGAAGATAATACAGATGCTTTCTGAAACAATTTCTTTTAGTTTCTAAAACCATTCAAATGGCTTGTTGCTTATGTAAGCTGCATATTGCTTGAATTAGCACCTTTCAAAGCAATTTCATGGGGTGGTATTCAATATTTTTTACCCAAGGATCTCATTTGCCTTTCTGTATGCACATATTGATAAATGGCTGCCTGTTTTCAGGTGTCAGTGATTCCTTGATTCAGATCCCTGAAACTCAGTCTAAAAATTTAAATCCCTTCAGCCATTTTTTGCGTCTTATCCTCTTATTGTGGCTTTGTCCTTACTACAGACAAAAGAATGGCTAACTTCGCCCAAATCTCTTCCTCTGTTTGCTTCTCACTCCCTCCCTTTTTTCGCTTGATTTAAATCCCTGCAGTGAATATATTGCCCTAACCATCACAACTGGCCAACTGCTTTGGATTCAAGTCACATCAACTAGGGAGTCTCAATAATGCCTCTAAATGAGCCAAGTTCTCATTAAAGGAATTTCAAACACCCCACTTAGACTTGATCTGCTGTCCACATTCCTATTGCTTTGTCCTTTAACTTGGTATATCCAAAAAGAATGCTTGGAAACGGACAGGGATCCCAGTTCCCCTCACCCTGCCTTTAATATGGACAGAGTGGTGAGTGCATTGGTTGACTTGGTTGCTTGGTAACAAGAAGCTAGGCATGCAATTCCATTCTCTCCGTTTTTAGATTTAATGATGAAGTCGTTTTATAAATGATATGCTTATTAGCTCATTGTGGACCTGTGCCCATCTGATACATTTGAGACAATCCGTACTGACCCAACTCAATATCACACAAACAAGCCAGAGATCTGTCTCATCCCTGACCCAGAGGATTGAAATGACACTTGGCAGTGTTTTCAATCCTTCATGCAATTTCCTCACATTTCAAGAGGAAGTGAAAGTGGCAACAGTATTGCTGGTTAGCTGACATTAATAAACACAGTCATTTTCCAGGAAAGAAGCTAAATCAAGCAGACATCAGAGCACTGAACCCCACTGATTTAGCAAACAAAAGTCTACTTGTTCTAACTCCAGAAGCCGCACTTTGTGCTGCTTGTGGCATTGCGGTCTCCTTTGCCCTCCCCTTGCTTGCTGAGAGACGCTGCTGAATAGATAGAAGGCGTGACTCTAGTGGGGTTAGAAGCAGGAGGGGGAGGATGAAAAGGCATCATGTAAGTGCATAGAGGTCTGAGAATTTTGGAAAACAGCTATTCATAGACATTATTCTCGTTTTTATTAGTGGTTTTTGTTTGTTTGTTTGTATGAATATACTTGCTGTATCTTATTATCAGTTAAATCCATCTAAAGCAATCACAGGCATATATCAACAAGACTAGGAGTCTACAGCCATATTAGTGGCTCTGTAAGGCACTACATGGACACAGTGGTGCTTTGAGCTAAATGCTAATGTCAGCATGCTAACATGCTCTCAGTGCATGTCAACTTGCTGATATTTAGCTGGTATAATTTTCACCATCTTAGTTTAGTATGTTAGCATGCTAAGTTTGCTAATTGCCACTAAATACAAAGTACAGCTGTGGCTGATTGGAATGTCTTTGCAGGTATCTTATCTTAAACCTAATTACTGTGCAAATTACATTTTTTATTTGATCATGGTGCTAGATTAAAGTCATGGGATCACCAAAGTTTTTGCAATTCATCGTGAGGGGTACCGTGAATTTCTGTACCAAATTTAATGAAAATACAACCAATAGTTGCCAAGACATTTCACTCAAAACCACAAATTTCAACCTCATGACGGGAACAGGGGAAAAGTCATTAGGATACATCATATGGGAACTTTGAATATCTGCGCAATATTTGCGTCAATCTATTCAGCAGATGTGGAGATATTTCACAGTTAGAAATTTGACTTACTGGTGGCAGTAGAAGTAAACCAGGGGATCACCAATAGGAGTCATCCTCTAGGCACCATGAATGTGTGTACAGAAAATCAGTCCATCCAATAGTTTGATATTTCAGTCTGGATCAAAGTGGTGGTCCAACTGCCTGCCCAACATTGCCAATAGTACATCCATGCCGTTAGCAATGCTGGTTATGCACCACATCATTCCTCCATTCTTATGGCTATTAAAGGCACATGCAGTATTTTGATCAGTGATGGTGATGATAATGTTTCAATTTCTTTATGATAATCCTCATTTCATTGGGTGTGTTTAGTCTTTTAAACACCTTTCAGCTTAGGTTTCAAGAATTTCCCCTTTGTTCTTTTTCACTTCTCCTATTTCTCTCAAAGGACCATTGTGCCATGTAGCAATGCTATGTTTCTACAGTAGCCCAGAACAGACAAACCAATCACTTGCTCTAGAGAGAGCCTTTTGCATTTTTCATGTCTTTTGAAGCCACCGTAGGGAAGTGTGACACAAGGGGTGTTTGGTTGGTAGCAAATGCAACCTCACCCCTAGATGGCACTAAATCCAACACACTGGCCCTTTAATGACCAAACGCTTGCAATTTATAACAAATCAATGAAATGAAATGAATAAAACATCACATATTACTTACAATATCTATTTACTAAGTTGGTGGTGACAATAACAGAGGATATATTTCAGTTGTATCGTAATGACAGTTGAGGTGATGTTTTGAAATTCTTATTTAACTTCAAATGAATGTGTTTTAATGGTTCAAGGAGTTGAACTGTGAGCAGCAAATACTGCACATAAAGCTCTTTCAGTTGTTTCAGTATAATTGAATGTAAGTGTAGGCTGACCCTCAATAGACACACTTTATAGATGAAGTCATGCATGCTGACTGCTTTTTTTTAAATGAGTGGTGCATTGACTGAGCTTCAGAGATTCTCTGTGAGGCTTATGGAAGTGCTCTGCTACCCACAGCACCTTTCTATAAAAATTTGACTGCGTTCTTTTAAGATTGGAGTGAGGACATTGTCGTTAATTGTCCAGATCTCCAAGGCAACAGAAAGAACAGTCATAGAGTGAGTAAAAAGGAAAAGTGAGGGATGAAGTAGCAGCCATGAATAACTGTGCAGCCTGCTACTGAGACGAAAAGCTAATGAGAGAGAATCTCCGACTGATTTGTGCTCTTCTGAGATTCCCCTCGGAAGTCACTCCTGCTGCATGTGTCACATGCTCAAGATGTGTCTCTGATGTTTGGTAAGAACGCGTTTTTTGTCGCAAAGCAAGGAGACTGAGCTAATCATAGGTTGATCACGGAGGAGGTCATTCAATGCAAGCTGCCAAGTCGCGGTTGACCGAGACATTAAAACAAGGAGAAAGAGGAAGGGCTCATTTGTAATGAATTATTGAGAATGTCATATAATGAATCCTGTCTCCTGTCTCTGTGGGGTGCCTAGAGACACCGGAATTGCTGATTGCTCTAACTTCAAATGAATGTATTGCATTTTGCATTATCTTATAAATATAGTCATGGAGAAAGTGTCTGGGCTCATTAGTTTCAGCTATAAACATGTCAGTGTTTATTAGATAAAAAGCTCAATATATACTGTATATTTACAAATAATTATCCTCACTGCAGAAAGGGGCACGATAAGCCACAGAAAAGCATTATTTGCTTTGAATATTTGTATTTTCATTAGCAATATACGCATGAATCTGTGATCACAACATAAATTGCTTGTTGTGTGTTCCTGTGGAAAGGAACAGAATTTTTATTGGATGCCCCCCCGCCCCTTACTTTCCGTGACAGTTTCTCAGTTATGTATGATGGGAAACTAACCTTCACTTAGTATTACTCCCGCTGGGTATCCTGCCAATTTTAGTAATATTCATTTTCTGCCTGACTGGTGCTGATGAAAAGTATCTGTCTTAAATGTGTCATTTTTAAAGACTGACTTCTTCCTCCAAATAATTAATTTTTGTCTTAAAATTTTTAGACATAAGTA
Source organism: Chelmon rostratus (assembly GCF_017976325.1). Taxonomy (NCBI): domain Eukaryota; kingdom Metazoa; phylum Chordata; class Actinopteri; order Chaetodontiformes; family Chaetodontidae; genus Chelmon; species Chelmon rostratus. The sequence continues at coordinate 11,517,022 of NC_055668.1, read as the reverse complement.
TCATGGTGGCCACCAATGGTAAAAAAGCTCATCAACTGCCATCAGCAGCAGGGAATGCTAATTGTTGCCATAAAAATGCCTATGTAGCCACTAAGTGAAAATATGTTGCTTGTCAAAGGGAGACACCACAACAGGCAATAAAATTTTGCTTTGTGGGAATTGCCAAATCAATAATGTTATGTAAGCAGTCCTACTATGACTTTAGATTGCTCTTTTGTGTGTTATCTACAGACTCTGGTAGAAGTGATTACAGTGGTTTTAGTGTAAATATGTAGTAGCATTTTGTATTGTAGAATCCTGGGTACACGATATCAAGGCTAGGCTATACGTTCATGCTCATATAGCTAGAATATGCAGTAGTTACTGTTGAATTCAGAAAGTTAGAAGAAGTTACAGTCAAACTGCTACTGTTATACTTGAGTCTGGCAAGGTTAGCCAGGCATATAGCCAAAGGGTGATAAGTCTGTCAGTTATATCAAATGCCAAACAAGGGAACCGCTTGTGCCTATTTCATAATGTTATTTTGATTATTTCTTCAATGTTTGCATTGTACAGCACCTTCTAACTCTGGTTTCGAAAGCCGCTTTATAAATAAAGTTGACTTACTTGTGGTGGGCGGCTGGCTGGTGAGGGAGGTGGGACTTATGATTTGGTCTTGAAATGAAGACTGTTTGGAGAACAGGAGCTGTGTGGGAGCTGCTGGACGACTTCTACTTAGCATTGGATAAAAAGCCAATAAGATAGGCTAGCATAGCATTTATCTGTTTTTGGAGAAGGCTATAGTTCTCAGTAGCCTGTGTATGGTCGGTGCATTTATATATTTAAGTTGCAATCACTATGTTGTCAGCATTAAACAACTACAGCTCCCATGAGTCTTGGCCATATGGCGTACAGTCGAAACTTCACCTGCAGTGTTAAATGCAAACAAAATAATCTTGATATCTTGATAAAAATGACAAGGTGCTTTGACTATACACTCCAGCATCAATAGTAATTTAGCTCAGAATAGGGATAGAAGTCTAGTATGAAATTTCAATACACTGCCTGAGGCTACTTAAAAAAGACGTCAGGCTCTCTGTGGCACAGGTGGGGCAGACGAACAACCTTCCCTCCTCTGAAAGGTGACTGCCTGCCATTGAAGCTGCCCCATTTTATTTGGATCAGATCTCTGTCAATCTGGCTGTTTGACTTCAAGACCATCAGTAAAGCAATTTGACTGCTGCTGTTCTAAGCACACAAAAATATTCTGCGTTGCCAGCAACGAATAAATGTGGGGTATGAACACATTGATCAGTTGGACAGTCAGTCAATCAGTCCAGAGTCTGTCTGTAATCTGACACTTTACCCATAACCTCAAATGGCACTCGCTCAGATTGTATTGAGTGATGCTTGTTTGCCCATACTGCAGTCTTGCTAGTGTGTGTGAGATTGATTTTTCACTGCAGTGCAAACTTTGTTAAACAAGCAGTGTTGTACAAGTTACTGAAAATGAGTCGTCCGTTACTAGTGACTTCTCTAAAAGTAATTTAATTACCAGTTACTATCTATAAAAGTAATTAAAGCAAGTTTTGTGTGCTTTGCCTGCTTCCATTCTCTTATTAATGCACACATAATTCTATTATTGTAGTGTTGCTGTAGCACAGTGTGGGACACTGATCATTGTACCCATTATTAGCGAGTGACCTACTGATACTCCAGACCACCAGGAGGAAGCAACAACAAGCGTTCCTCCCTATACTACACTTAATCAGGCTTGGCTGCAGTAGTTAATAAATGAGATTTGGTTAACTCAAGTTGCTTCATTTTATATTAGAAATATTACAATCACTATGATGAAAAGCAAGCTCACATCATGTGAACTGTCTTGTGCCACTGTAAGGTCGACTGATGCTAGATTGTAATGTATGTCTTCAGTTGCGGTTCCAACCAACTGTCACATACCAGTGAGCCTCCAGCCTCAGGGGGCAGTATTGAGCAAATTTACACAACACAACACAGTGAGGCGAAGAAGAAGCTGCACTAGAAAAGTACATGGACAAGTGACACAAAAGTGAGATTAATGCTTTATCATAAGTGTTCTCAAGCAGTATCTTTTGGTTTTACAAGTGGACAGACTTCGAGGATGAGGAAGAACTGGTTGGTTTTGCAAATGTACATCTGGTTAACTGCCCACCTCCGTTAAAGAGTAGCGCACATCCACTTCCCAGCTAATCAGTTAATTGACCAATTGTTTCAGCTCTGCACAGAAGCACAGCAGTGCAACATGTAGACGTATTCTTCTTGACAATGGGAGGCTGATGTGATTATCGTGATTGTTCCAGGATGGCAGTAAAGTCAACTAAAGCAGTTGATGCTGTGAATGCTAAATATGCTATTTAGTGAAAAAACAAACCATATATAATACAAAAGACATGATGCTGTTTCTTTATAATTAATTACTCAAATATTAATCAAATATCCTCCAAAAAACAATGCTTTTGTGAAGTGCACTAAATTCTGTACTGGTATAGTGCATACATTTTTAGGGAGCTTCCTTAGGGTTATGGCATATGCTCAAATTGAGATCATTAATAATTCAAATAATCATAACAATCCCCACAACAAACCGGAATGCTACCCAAGTCTGTGAGTGATTTACTCTTATAATAAGCACATACGAACACATTTCTGTCATGTTTTGCAAATTTTAGATTTTAGACATGAAAGATGCCATTCATGCGTCCAGTTATGATTTCATAGCCTCATTTACTAGTTTACAGATTTGTGTTTTCATACTGGCAAACATTAGTATGTAGAGCTGTCTATGTCCTGATGCTGGATCACATGTAATGCATTTTAAACATGTTCTCTGCTTTGACATTTTGCTTTTAGAAAAGAAAATCAAGTAGGTCAGCCCCAGCAGAGGGCAGTAATAGTGTCAAATCTCAGATGTACTATATGAAAATAGAATGTGTGTCGTATTTTAGACCTTTGAGATGCTGTAAATTTGTAATGCACTGCTCATTTTTAATTATTTATGCAGCATGCTGTTAGACAATTCACAAAACTTGGCATTGTATCAAGGAGGCTGCTGTTGAACCTCTGGTTGCCCCACTGGAAAATTTAAAACAAAAATAGATAAGATATAAATAATGTATATTTATGTGCTTCTGCAGCTGCAAAACAAAATCCATATTTGCCTTTTGGCACATATTTTTCTATATTATTACTGTAAAGGTGTATACCTGCAAAATCAATTAACAGAACTCACATGAAAAATCACATAATATTTGTGATTGTGAGAATGTTGAATCAGAGAGTCTGAAATGGTATTTGTCATCACATCAGGCTTTTCTATATATTATGCATGTCATTTTAAAGACAGTCTGCATGTTCAAATGCAGAGGTCTTATTTTTCATATTCTGTAGCATTTCATATGGAGACAGTGTTTATGGAGGACAATCATCCAGCCATAATCCTGCTGTTCTGTTTCTTGTCTGCATGGTACTCCGTAAATACAAGAATAGCACATTGTGCCCTCTGATTACCCTCTATTTTTATATCATCTCATGTCCATGGAGATTCAATTACTGGCTGAATATCGTTGATTTATGTGGCCATTCAGTGCCGCCTGTTTTAAAATCAGGGGGAAATACAGAAAATATGCATTCATCAGTGCCTCTAAATGCCGTAATGAGGTGAAAGGATAGTTAGGACTAAAATGGTTCCTTCGTCCATTTGGTGCACCATCCTTTTCTACTGTCTGAGCAGCTAACTCTGTATGTGGAGGAAAATGTAGCTATTGATGTCCTTGAACTTTTGCCTAGTTTAATAAATTCTAATTAGATCAGAGCAAGAGGGTGCATGAAGAGACAGCGTTTTTGTCTTTGCTGATTAGAGTCTGAAAAATATATGCATGGGGTCACATTTTTTTGCATTGAAAAGCTCATTAAGGCTGCTCTCGCAGAAGTGCAAGGGAAATGGAAGGAAATGGTTTTGTCATTCGGGCTCACACGCAGATCACACTTTGTTTGTTGTGTGAGAAACAGAATGAACAAGCGGTTGCCTTCACATGAGGAAATGTTGGATGCTATAGTCTGACAGCGGCGAATGATAAATATGTATTGATTATTTAATGCGGGTACACAGCTGCATTTATTCATCACGAGTGCCTCCCAAAATTAGAAGTTATCCCAAGCACTCTGATGAATTTAAACACTGTGACTCATTCTGTCATAGTCATTCAGGCACAATCCGAATAAACTGGGAGACATTATGTGGAATACTTGCCATCGCCATAACAGATTATTCTCTGCAAATTAACCGCTTCACCTGGTACCAGCAGCGAATTGAAGAAAGGGATATGCTTTAAATCACCTCCTTTTTTCAAGCCTGACAGCACTTTTGCTGAGAGGCAGAAGACCTGAGAGCTTTGACTGCATATCAGACAGGTACATCGACAATAACGTGAACTCGCCGACAATGGGTCAGACAGGCTATTCAGCCTAAGCTATTGGGGGGCTTGGGTGTCACGGGCCTTTAAAACTCCACGTTCCTTTGCAGTGAGTGTGTCTCCAGCTTCCTATTTCAGTGCTCTGCAGAGCACAGCTGAATGGACAGCAGCCATTGTGTGCCCAGATAATGCACTTCAATCATCCTTAATGTCATCACAGCCAAAAAGGCTCAGAAGCTGGGTTGAAGGGGCTTTATTTTTTCCCATATCCAAGAACAAAAACTGAAGTTTCACTAATAAGATTTAGGGCTGTGTTTGTTTTGCACAATAATTACACTGACCAGCTGTACTAAGACATGTGTTGTGTGTATGGAGATGGAAACGTGAAATATTGTTGTTTGGTGGTGGCCTCTGGGTAAAAACCGATTAAGCAGTCATGTTTAGGTTAAACCTGATTTAATTTACTTTGTTGAGTTCCACCTTTCTTTTTTTTTTTTTACATAACACTTAATATTCTGGACATGGTAGGCTGCGGGGAAACCTTGTGGTGTGGTAATCAATTCCATACATTGGCCAACGGTAAGATGTTGAATGGCTAATTGACCACAGTAATGGTCCATGGTTATATGCTGGTGGACGATGGAGACGTGCACATTAAAAAACAATTAATTTCCAATACTAATGTCACTCTTGGCTGCCTCTGCTGCTGCATATAACAAGGAGCTGTCACTGATAAGCCATTTCATACTCCATCTAGGATTTGATCCAGGCGATGCAAAGTTAGAGGACCTTTTTCTTGGATTGAGATACGTAGTTTGCCTTTTGAAAGCCACTTGATGAGAATTTAGGCATCCTCTCTGGTTTATGAGTTATTTAAAATTACTTCCCTCCTTCTTTGCAAAGCTACAAGGTCATGGACTGATTACATTTTCTGCTTTTAGCCACTGAGTCAAATTTCTTTCACTCTTGTTTACAGTGCATTTCAAGCTGCAGCGGGCAACTTTGCACTTTGGCAGCCCAACATGGCAACAAGATATTATTTTGACAGTTGTAATAACTGTCAAGAAATCATCAGGTGACTTCAATAAACTGCAAACTCTGTGGTCTAATTTTATTGTGTTAGTGGCTGGGCAATGTTGGAAATGATTTAACAGAAAAGTCAGCAGGTTCAGCCATCGTTGATAAATACTGCTTTCTGTGTTGTGGAGTGTTTGCTGGCAGCTGCGCGGGAGACAGTTTGTTTTCATTAAAAATTTGATTTATTACTTGTAGTGAATTTTGATCTATTTCCACGCACATGGACATTTACTTTGATACGGTTACAATCCCTTGCATACATATCATAAGTAAAATATCCCCACTGAGGCAATAGTTTGATTATAGCATAATAGCAACCTATTTTCTCTGGAAACAATCAAATTGTAAAGATGTGACAGACTACAGGAAACGTATTTGTTAGTGTCACATTGTCAGACATGCAAAATGGAGCAACTTCATTGGTGTTTATTCTTTGTTATATTGATGAATGAATGCCGCTTTCACTCAGAACAGCCATGTTTTTGTTTCCCTCCACCACTGACAATACAGCTCTTTTTACACAGATAAACCACATTAAATCTGGTTGACACCGTGGCCTTTATGTAGTCGAGGAGAAAAACCCAAAAGTGACAAACATGCAAATGAATTGACATGTTTCCCTATTTGTTTAATATGCAGTCTTTCATCAGTTCTTTTAAGGATGATTCCAAAGGCTTCAAGTGGATAAAAGCCAGAGGAGACACAAAAATAAAAACATCTTGAATTAATGATGCTATTTTTTTATGCGCCCTTCCTTTTCTTATTTCACACAATTACTTTGCCCTGCTGAAATTACAATTATCCCCCACCAACACTCAGCATAATTTCAACAGCACTGTTCAGCATAATTTAAAATTAAGATAATGCTTCTTTGCTCTATTTAACAGTACTTTGCATCTCTTTGATATATGGTTTCAAAAGTTTCAAAAATAAGACTGTGAATACACGCATTAAAGTTGAAAAGTAAGCCCAGCATCATGTTAGCCACAGTCCAATTTAAATGGGATTTTATTACTGAACTTTTCCAGTGTGAAGGGTAACTGTCCATTCATTTGCATCTTTTCCCAAAATCTTTAACAGAATCACTTTGAGAAAGAAGACATTTTCTAGAAGGTAAAATTTGTACCCAGTACACGGTCGCATTGTGTTTTGAGTTTGTCTTAATATTCTGGGTTTCCAGAGATCATCAAGTGGTTAAATCCCGTGCCTCTCGAACTAAATGCCCCCCTTGTCCTGGGACTGAATCCCTGTAGAGTTTTCTCTCCAGCGTTTCCAATTCTGTCTCTCCCTCAACACTTTGCAGCAGGCTAAATAAAGGATAGACAGTACCACAGGTTAGAGGACTGCCCGGCTTACATTAAGAGAAGCAATTTCTGAGTTTGTGGGTTCTGCTGTTGCTCAGAATAAATTAAAGAATTGATTAAAGCAGGCCTAGTAATACAAATGATGACGTAGAGCACACTGTGTATGGATGAGCACCTTTAAACGTCTTTTTTTTGTAGTTGGATCCCCACTGAAGTGTTAGCTAAGTTAGTAAGAGGTTATGTTTGATTAAAGAGCTGCATTATAAAACTGACCACATAAACAAAAGGTCCTTTTGCAGAAATGGCTAAGCATACTAGCTTTAAAAATAAACAAAAGTTCATTCCTGTTGCCCAGATACTGTATGTCTTTATAGTTATAAATATACACACAGTAATTACAATTCAGTGCAGCCATGCATGGCTTGGAAACTTGTAATAACTGTGATGGTTCTTATGTTCCCAGACTTGGCATCAGAATCCATTAAATAAAAATCCTATTCTGCTGCTGTTGTGCTCTTGTCTGAGGACATTTCAGCATCGCCACAGTGTCCTTGTAATTATTTTTGAGCGTGTATTTGCTTTAACATGAGCTTAGCCAATGAGTAAAGACAGGGCATGTTGCAGGCATCTTCCTCATGACTAACTTGCATATGACACAATGTTCCCTGTGCTGATAGATGCAGGGTGGCAGTCTGAAGCAGTGGGTTTTACCACTGCAAAAGGATCAGACATGATTGGTGCTGTGGAAAAGCTGACAGCATGAATTATGAAGGTCTCATTAGGGGCTGTTGGAAATGATTTATCTTGCTACGAAATATGATCATCCAACCACATTTGCCTCCGTGGTTACAGAGTCCATATTGTGTTTTGTGTTAGGTGTTTCATTTTTAGTGTATTAGTGAGGAATTTCCGTGGACGCCAAACCATGACTCTATTAAATCTAAGGTCACTGCTTGGTATGCCAAGCAAAATGGCTCAGAAAAGGACAAGGTATGCTCTTTGAAAATTGGCTGCAGTCGCAAAGGTGCTAAAAAATGTGTCATGTTTCTCGGTTGACAGATGCATTGCTTGGCATGGTGGCATCGAGCTTGGCAGTGTGTGTGACTGCCAGGTCATCTACTGGGGTTGTGTGTTTCTATACTGATGCCAAGAGCTGCTTCCATAGTTTTTTCCAATATCCCTCAGCAGCAGCATTGTAGTAGAGGATGCCTCAAAGAATAATTGTGCACAACTTACAACCGCATATTAAGATCGTGTCCAGCTGGTCAAAAGAAAATCTCTTGTTTTGAGGCGATTGGCCTGAACGTAGAAGAGAATATTCATGAAACGCTTTAAGCATAAGACTAGTGTCCCAGATTTGAGAGAACCTCTGTATTTCAAACAGCATACAATGTGTAGGTTCTATACTATTACTCTTTTTGAAATGGTTTCATTAGTAATCCACTTCCATCCTTGTTTCTGTCGGTGCACAGTAGTCCTTTCAGTTGTGTCCCTGCAGCAGCCCCACTTTCAGTCACGGGTGGTTCAGCAGTGTCGCTTTTTGAAAAGGCTGGTGATTTTCAAAGTTATAAGCTGCAATCTTGGCATTGCTTTCACTTTAAAATGCTCCATAGGCGGATCCATTTTCTGATAGCATCATGCAGCTGAACCGAAAGCATGACACATTGCTCACATTATCATGCAGAGGGTACATCTTCGGGAAAACCTGGACTAGATGACAAGGAAATGAGTATCTTCATTTGTTGTTGTTTTCATTCCCCCCTCCTCCTTTTATTTAAATCAAAATGAATCCTACTTTCCAGAGACTGATAAGCCAGCATTTGTTTACAGCCACAGTAATGTGGATGATGCTTTTGATTCCTGTGGTGTCAGTTTATTACAGTATAATATTCAGACTGTGAAATATGCATCTAAACTGTGGCTTCTGACAGAATAGAGATCCAATTTATACATGTTTGGATAATATGAAACCAGACCGCTGAGCCTGTTCCCTTTAGTGTATGGAAAAGAGGAGGAATGATCTGCTCACGGCACCCAGCAACAGGGCTTCTTGATGCAGTGCTTTGATAACGTCAGAGCTCCATCTAGGTTGCTTTGTGAGGTACTGCTCAATAACCTTGTGATTTAGCATTGTGCTGTAAATCATCAATGCAATCTCCAGTAGCCACTCATTTGCCTACACATCAGTAATACAAAATACATGCACTCTACTCGCAACAGACTATATTCTGAGTGCTTGTCTCACCACGCGCTCCATTTTTAGGGGAGTTCACAAGACTTTACAATGAGGTGCAGTGGCAGTTGCACAGAATTCTAATTTGGCTTCAATCTAAGTCATTAGGAGAGTCAACAGGAAGCAAACAGATGGCAGAAGGAATATGATGGATAATTGTATGTCTCAGAGGACAATTCCTAATTTGTATCTGATTCCGTGCAACCCCCTCATTTTCTTAATGAAGGACTAATTGAGTTTTTTAGATTGGCTCAAGCATATGGTCCCACCAATAGTGAAGGGTTGTATAATGGCTGTAAGGAGATACACTGAGGACATCTGAGTACATTTCTAAGATTGTCTCTGAATGGTGGTCTGATTTTGAGGTTGGAGAAATAGCTAAGACTCAGTTCGGATGAGCAAGTGTATCTATGAGAAATATGATGCATCTTCATTACTTCATAATCATCATCATAATCATCATCTTTATTATTTTTTTACGTTGAAAAGTAGTGTTTCACAGTTTTGTCTAAAACATGACTCACTCTGAAAAAAATGTGTTGTCATGCCTCTAAAATGTTGAAATAAAGAAAACACAGGTGTAGAGTCTGTGCTACTGTGAAGAAATGTATATTTGATGACTGTAATGTATTTTTTATGTACTCCATCGTAACACATGACACATTTTCTTTTTGCTTTTAATATATGCTTTTAAAATAATTTTTGATTTTTTGTTATTCTAACTCTTTTCTTTCAGTAATGTAATTTACTTGTACTTGTAATTATGTTTATTGTTTGAAGCACAAAATCCATAATCAACCAGAACAGGCTTTGATCATTTTTCTGCATTGATGTTTAGGTTTTAATTCCTCCAGGAAACAAACAAATGAACAGGCAATGTTGGTACAAACACGAATTTGTTGTAGTATGTACTCACTCTCACCTTGTGTAAAGGTTAATGTCTTTTAATATGGTTTGGCATCTTTTTATGTTTAAATATATTTTCATTGTAGTTCATGACTCAAAGAGAAGTTCAGTATATCTAAGAATTTACTTTTAAGCACTTAACAAAAAAGAAATATCACTACATTTGACCGAAATTTGCCAGCCTCAGTAGCCCAGCTGCTGCGAAATGGATCAAAGACGGGGTCGGGTATGGGGAGGTATCCCTCTTCCTGGTCTGCGTGGACTGTGCGCTTGTCTCTATTTTGGGTACTTCCACTCTTCAACGTGCAGTGGTAATGAAGTGCCTCTCATTAAGAGCTACATTTGTGACAGTCAGTCAGTCAGCCGGGAATGCATGGAGGGCAGTAAGCGCAGCGCCCCTGATAGAAGCGACTCATAGGGGCCTCTGAGTAAAGGCTCATTTCATGCAAGGTTAGACACATCAGTCATTGGACATGGGGCTGACTTTTGCTGCCTTTCAATAAAATTACACATGGAACGTGTCCACACAGTGAAGATGAACCTGGAAATGAAATGTCTTCCACTGGCCTCTCTGTGGCTGCCGTGATCACTGCCAGTGTGAAAGCTTAAAATTCCCAGCATGCAGGGCATCAAAGCCTCAGCAATGACAAAGGTCATGGACCCAGGGAACTTTCATTGTCTTTGATTGCGTGCAGAGTTTTTATTTGTTTGTATTGTGTACTGCATGTGCTTTTTAGTGGGACATTAATTAGATCAAGCGTGAATATCTTTGTAAATATGGCTACTAATTAAGCTTGAAAGCATTCAATGTTCTGTGATGGGTCAGAAAAGCTTTGAGCCCAACAAATCAGGCTCACGTAACGGTTTGGCCGGGGCAGGAAAATCCTGTCCAGCACTATCCGTGTTTGGACACCTTTGACACAATGATGAAGGCCTGTATGGGCCACAGCACATGCAGTAACACTGTTGCTTCAAAATCTGAGCTGTGGTGTCCTTCTGTTATAACCCTCATTTACGGTCACCTGCTGAGGTCACAGCCCAGTGGTGACCAGGTTGCTGTGCCTGCACAGCCTGTAATTTGAGTCATTTTGTAATGCTTTGGCCAAAGATTGTCATTGTGTCGGCTGTTTCTGCATGCAGTACAGGCTTTGCTAACATATGCACCCCTAGAGATCAGTGTCCAAAGCTGACTGAAACAAAAGAGCTACTTTCCTTTCCTTTTTATAGTGGCCAGACATATCTCACAGTAAGGTTAACCTGCAAAGCAGCCTCACTCACGAGACAACAGCCACCAAATCATTCAGTTTCTTAAAGTTGAGAGGAAGGTATTTATGATGAAAACAGCCTAATCTCATTCCACACCTCTTTATTACTCACCTGATTTGTAGATAATCCCTGAAAAGCAGGCAAAATGGCTGCCATTATGAACTGATTGCACAGCGTGGTGGCAGCAAGCACCTTTTAAAAGTTCTATTATTGCACTTACTGGGGGTAACTGCGGGCTTGATGTGGCAAAGTGTTACTGAATGGAGTGCTAATTCTGCAACTTCCTTAAGCCAATTAGGAGTCTTAAAAAATGCAAAACATGTGAAACAGGGCAATGGGTGTGCTGCGTGTATGCATTAGGTAACTTTTTTCAATATTAGATATTAAAGAAACATATTGTAGATTACTAAAACGATATGCTGAGGTGGTGATTAATATATTACAAGTTTCCAAAATAGAAGTTCTATAATTTTGTCAGTCAAACGTCATGTTTCATAGCGTCATAAAATGTTGACCACCTGAGTTATCATAGAGAGACATGTTGCTGTAGCTGTGACTGACAAGGAGTCACCGTGGTTCATGTGTATCCATGGTGAGTCACAAAAATCATCAGTGGATCTGCTGACAGCTATACTTCTGAGAAATTCTGCTACTCTAATCTCTGGGTGACAGTTAAGTAATTTCCTGATGCTATAAAATACTTTTGTTTGATGGAGTTGGCAAGGGACATACATCGCACAGAGGAAATAATGTATATGGTTGCAGTCTTACAACACACTGTTTAGATATGAGTCAATGAAATAAGTGAAAAGGGAGGTTAAGGACACATCCAGCAAGCACAAGTATATATTTGACCAGTAGTCCTGCTTCTCCATGCACACTGCACACTGTATCTATGCAAAATGACAACCACTTTATTCCAGCATAATGACCTATAGTAGGCCTAAAGCCTCATTTTGTTCAGTAAATACAGTGCACTAAACTATCTGCACAATTTGCTAGATAGACTAGCTTATATGACAGCTCCGTGCAAATTTTGAATGCAGAGTGTCCTCTCCGTTATTACTAATTTCATGCATTTATTATAATCCACAGCACACTGGATATAAACTAATTGAGGTCTACAACCATTTGTGGAAGTATTCTTCAGAAGCAGCCCCTTTCTGTCTGATCCATTTGATCCGCAGTGTTGCCGATCTTTCAGATTTTGAAATGATTGCTGGGACGAGCAGCACGGCTTTGACCTTGTGTTAAAACGTGTGGCCTGTTGCAGAAGATTAAGTAGTTATTGCTGATCCGCCTGTCAAGGTCATCTCAGTGATTCAGTCCCCTATTTTAGGCAAAAATGTATTTAATCCTCGACAAATATGTCTATTATTTTGGGAAAGCAATGCCGCTATTCCTCGATCTTTGTCAATCCAGCTAAATTTAGTGGTCATTAAAACACCCGTGATTTTTAATTCTTAGGCCCAAAATGCATGCTTCATCAGTGATGCATGCCACTGAGGTTATGTGCATGCAAAACAAAGTGTATGAATCCCTCATTCCATTAAAAGAAAGAAAGCTAACAGTGATGGATTTCTCTGAATGGCACTGTCTCTCTTCTGTTGTTGAAGCATGGTGGTTGATGGATATCAATAAAAAGCAGGCCAGTGTCTTTAGTCCAGACTGAAGGACAGCTCATAAATCTTAAACCTCATTTCCTCTAAAGCATACACTTAAAATGTTCTGAATACAGGCCAAAACTTGAAAACGATGCTGTCTCAAACAGAAGACATGTTTCTATGGAGTGACACATCAAATGCATCATCTGTACTTTCTGCCTTGTAATATACAGTGAAGACACATTGTTTTGGGCTGCTTTGAAAAATGACACAGCCTGCCCCTCCAGTTATTAAAATTCTGGTTTGTCTCTCATGTTTACTGTCATATAGCCACGGGCTTGAATACAATCCTAGTAGTTCAATTAAACCGCTGTGCTTGTTTCTCAGTAGTTTTTTGGTGTCGTGTTTCGACATCCTGCTCTTTCCCATTCTACCTCGGGCTCTCTGAAAACACAACCTTAGGATTAACATCTTGGCTTTGTGGCATCAAAAGAGACTCCAGACTCATTCAGTTAAAAGTCTCCTAATGCGCCAAATTAACCTGCTCTCATTTGTGTACCAACAGGCTGAGCTTTTTCAATCGCTTCCTGTCCAGGCTGATAGAATTACTCAAACATCAGTCATCAAACGATGAATCTGTGATGATGAAACACTTCTATTTAAAAATGTGTGAAATTTGATTCATAGAGTGTGTGCTCGGCAGTGACTGTTTGTCATCTAAGTATCTTACTGACATCATGCTTAATGACATTTTAGTAATCTCTTTCATGTTGCGATGCTTTTGTTGCATTGTTCATCATGAGCTGAGAGCTAGATTAGATTAGGTGAGACTGACTCCAGGGCTAATATCACTATTTAATAGACTTAGCTGATCAATGTTTTGCAGAGGCAAATTATTTTCAAAGGTACGACAGAGAAATGATCAATGATTTGTGAAGGCAGCCATGTTGGTTGGTTAGCATTTAAAAAGGACAATATGGAATGTAACAGCCTGCAGCTCCATACATTTCCTCCTTCATACAGGAACCGACCAGTTTCTTTAAATTTCTGTTACTTATAAATTTAAATAATTCTACAGAGAGCTAGGTAGGAATCATTTTCTTTCAGGATACAGCATACTGACCTTTGCAAATACATTTTAAGCTCTGCTGCCTTTTTTACCAGCCAACCCTGTTGATGTGCTATGGAATACAGGACAGTACAGTGTCTCTACTGAGTTGTATGTATTTTCAGCTCTATTTTTGCATTATTAACATTGAGTGCAAAAACTGAAAGCATTAAAAGAAGCCAAGTCCTTTCGAATGTATTGTCTATCCATCCAGCCCCAGTGAGCCAAGTGGCATGAAAGTGCTACTGTACTGTGTCTCATAGCTTTTAGTGTTTAGCTTCATTTGCATGAATTCATTAAAAAGCAGCGCACCCTGCTTTTTGTATGGTTTCCTGCAAAGTAGCTCACATTCAGGCTGACTAAATCAGACAGCCCTTTTATTCAGCTAAATGGGGAATTGGTTCATGATCCAAGACACCACAGGAGAGAGCACGAAACAAAGAGATAACATGTCAAAGTATCTACAGTAGTTAGCCTTACATGACTGACCGTTAGATCAACTGCCCGCTGTTTGTCCGACCATCAGTGTACCTGCACATTCTTTGTCCGACACACAGTTCACACTGTGCGTTCTGCTTAATTTGAGCAAAACAGATGTGGACACGATCAAATTGGACTGAAAGACCTTTGAACATGCTTCTGAAGCTCGTTACTTTGTGCAGTCATGGTTCTGAAGATCCCAATCAGCATCAAAAGGCTGCGATGTTTGTGTCTACCTAGCGGCTTTCTCTCCTTTCATTATACCCTCTTAATATTCTAATTTTTTATGCAAACACAAACACAGTTTCCCCGATGCTATACTGGGAAGGGATGGGTTTTTGTTTTTTTTTTGGTCTTGGTTTATTTATTTATTTTTCTCAATCCAATCATGGAACATGTTTGTTGATATGATTTGCTTAATGCCAACAGTCTGATGCGTGGATCAGACAACAGTCTTTTTTTTGTAGTCAAGCGACTTACCATATAATTAGTCAGAAAATCTTAGCTTTCTGTGGAATATGATCAGATGAGATGGTGGATTTCCTCCTGTAGGCCTCTCTGCGAGGGAGGTCAGTCTTTCTAAGTCACAGTTTGCTGTAGGGAACACAGGAAACTGAGGCCAGAAACTATATTAGAAGAGATGATTTAAACACCCTCCCTATCAATGGCTGATGCATTGTATTGTCTAATGTACTAACATAAGCTATGTGTGAATTTGTTGTTGATGCATCACCTGCATTGCCTATTTGCAAATGATATAATCACCTCATTAGGACCACACTGCCAAAAGTAATGCACGTTTTTAATTAAAACAGGAGTACAGAAACAATTTGCATGAGCTACTTAAGTGAGTAAAATAAATGTTTTACAGTGTGTCGGATTTACTTAGAACAGCCACTGCAAATTCTTAATTCAATGCAATATTGCTGGCATCACTTTACTCAGTGTGGCATCAGAACATTGTACTCATTGTCTCTTTGACCCTTTGTGGGAAACAAAGAGGGCATGCATTGTAATGAATACAGCTCAGAATACATTTGTCTAATTTTACAAAGCTCACAATATTTTGGACTGGATAAATCAAAAAGAAATCCCACAAATATGACAAACTTTTGAGGAAACTGTGGATCAATAGCATGTTATGTCCATGACCCCCTCCTCTGTGGCTTTCCGATGGCTTACACATTTTTACTTTCATTTTGTTTTGTTTTATTTTCTGGGTGTGCAGGAGGGCAGGGGGTGGGGCGGGGTGGGGGAGCTGGTCTGGTGACGTGTTAGAGTCTAAAAAAACGATGTGAGTTTATTTGCATGTTTGCTATGTGTCTACGCTGTGCTTTCAAGCTCAATTAATACTTCCAACTCACCCTTATAAATTCGTTGCATTGTTCTATGCCCTAGAGTAATGGAGAAATTAAAAACATACTTGTGTGGTCTTTGTTTCTAGCCATGTACTGCAGTTGCTTCGAACATCCTGAAAAACAGTATGTAATAAGCTGTTGTTCTCAGAAAATCATGTTTAAGCCTAGCTTTCATATGAACCTCTATTTTGTCCCATAGAATATGGAATGATCGGAGAGCATACAGTAAAAAGTCAGCGGCCAAGATCAGTTCATGACACAAAGGCCCTGCAGGAGCAAGCTGAATCTGCTAAATTTATGGCACAAACTGGTAATACAATAGTTATGTTTCTTTACTTTATTTTGTTAACTAAACTTAATTTCATCATGCATGCTCTCTCTTGTACTGCACCTTTTAAGTGGAAATGTTTTGCATTATTATTTTTTCCATTCTCTATTGCTACATATGAACTAGGAAGATAAATTTCCCATTTCTCTGAGTATTTACTTTGAATATAGAACATAATTGGGTTTTGTGGGTCTGTTTGTTTTAATGTCACATAGTGAGTTGGCAAGTGGATTCCTCATACAGTATATTCATAGAACATTAATTAAACAGCAGTTTAAAACTAAGGCCCAGATGTAGTTAATCATTTCCTCCAAGCCATGATAAATTAAATGTCATCCGAGGAAAAACCCACCCTTTCAGCCAAATATGAAACACATACTTGGCAAAAGTTAAACTGATAGATGCTGCCCTCAGAGATAAAGTGAAGCTATGTGACTTAATCAAGTGTAGCATTCAATAAATTAAAAACTGAAATTATGTACATTCATTATGACTTTTACAACCTACCACCTTAGTATTTTAGCATGAACAAAAATGAGAAAGTGTTGAAATAAGCAAACCCTTTATTTTGCTTTCATTATTTAGTTCATGTTTGCTTTATTCTATCTAAAGAACACTTTTTTCGGTGGGTGGGTTTAGATCTAGCTGATATTGAGATTTTTTTAATTTTGATTTTTGGGAAATGTTTTAATTTTTTCATGTGTTATTCCATTTAAATTGCTGTCACTGTTTAAAAACTCCTTTCATTGCCATTATAATTTGCAACACATCATACACATATACCAGTACTAACATATAATTATCATCATTAATGCCTCTCCATTGTACACATGCTGTAGGTTTGTTGTTTCCCTGTCAAGTTGCATCGCTGTGCTATTCTGTTTCTCATTCTCACACAATTTACTCTCCCTGTACTGCCTCATTTAACAAATTGATCCACCTTTCAGTCTATTTTATGATCTGCAAAATTATGGGCAGGATTTAGATCCCTATTTGGCTGAATCTATGTGTCCTTGATACTACATGTTGAGAAACTACTTTAAAGCACATTGTGCTTAAAATGCTACTATGATTTGATGACTTCCAATGACATAAATGTATTCAGAGCTGCAATTGAAACTATTCTTCTTTGTAGTGAATCATTTCTCTAATGCAGAAAGCCTTGAAGAAAATTAATACTTCACCTGAGGGTTTAACATAATCAAACATCAATTATTTGGTGACTACTCTAATGCAGGAATTTGACCGTCCATTCACCTGACACCAGATAATTTATTCTTTCTTCATTTAGGCTACCATGGCTTTGGAAATCACCCCACTGCCTCATCGTAATATACAGCTTTATTAAGCATCTCATGGCTTTTTGATATTTGACTATTTTGGACCATGAAGATTGATTGTCTCTTCTTCTTTTTAATTTAACTCAAAAAAGATCTTGAGATGAATATAACAACTATGATCTATGATTATTTAATGACATTTTGTCGGCATGCAGAGTTAAACTACTCCACAATCTGCTTGCAAAACCTTCACATAGGCCCAAAGGCCTGGACAATAGACATAGAATCCATTCTCATTCTGTGGCTTAAATTCTACCTGTTATGATTCCTTCTGGGCAGTCACAACTGAAATTTGAATATGTTGAAAACAGATGAAACACACATGAAAATGGCTGTGATCTGCTGAATAAAATTAGCAAACTTTCTCATATTTCTCCACCCCTGGGAGTTAATGGAGTAAGACAGATTTCAAAAATTATTTGAAACCATTGTCTAAAACATAGAATTTCCTCCACTGTTGTCAAGGAAACTAGAGTTTGCTGCAGTGCAAGGGATATCCATATCTCAGACCTCTTTCTGAACTAACACCCATTTAATTCCATTTTATTTTCTCAGATGTTGTCTTTCTTGCATGTCGCCATGTTCTTATAAAGTTTTGTTTGTTTACGGTGGTTTTCTCCGTTTGTTTAAACACATTAATGGGTTTCATTGAAATGCATGAATTATTTTTTAAAGATGAAGTGAAACGGTTAGATGTAACCCCAATGTTTACTGTTCATAACCATAGCTATGCCCTCTCTGTGATCTTTGCATAAATGCACATTTAAATTTGTTGTGAAAAAGGCTGATTCATTTACACATACACCACATAGACTATTGTTAATGCAGCTTCTCACGATGATTGTAACCCCAAAACACTTAATTGTGCTTTAAATTCAATCATTAGTCAGTATTCAGTATTTATCAAAGATCACATAAAGGTAGTATAGACTGTACAATACTATTCTTGTAAATCTTAAAAACCCCACTTCACCCCAACGTGACTCATGTTGGCCCCTCCCCATTTGACCAAACCCCGCCTACCTTGCCCCACCCGCCCCGTAAGCCCTGCCCCAGGACCATATTGCTGCATTTAACTAGTGTCACCCTTCTCCCACACAGGTGAATCAGGTGCAGAGGAGTGGTCCCAGTGGAGCTCATGCTCTGTAACATGCGGTCAAGGGTCGCAGGTGCGAACAAGAACATGTGTCTCACCATACGGAACACACTGCAGCGGCCCTTTAAGAGAATCAAGGGTTTGCAATAACACTGCCCCTTGTCCAGGTAGTGTTAGCCGCAGATTCTTGAATATTAATGTTTTGCTCATTTGTTGTTTATGGGAGGAAATGTGATGTTGTGTTTTAACAAACTTTTCAATGTGTCTATTTAAGAATGTATGATTATCAATATTGCAGGTACTATTATAATAATCAATCTAATGCTTTCTTTCTTTAATGTTATTTTGTGAATGTGTTTCCTTTTTCATGATCACTTTTGTGTTTTCCATTTCATATAACTGTAAAGGCAATTCATCAGCATTGAAATGGTTTAATGACATGTGGTTCTGCATGGAGCTTGGGGAGCAGTAGATACTGATGTGTTGTCAGCTTCATTTCCTTGAAGGTCAGCCGTGCATTTTAAAATAGCTTGGCAGCGTTTCTTCAAACACACTGTAAGGCATTTCTTCCTCAACCCATGATGGCAGGGCAGATGAGTCACTGGCAGTCAGGTATCAGCATCAGATGTTTTTGTGACTGGTGATTGCAGCGGCCTAATGTTTGTCTGTATGCGTCTGGTAGGACAGCGTGCCTTTCTAAACAAGTCACCATTATCCTTTTTTGGGATTGTTTACACAGACAAATATGTTGATTTAGTAATGAGATTCTGAACTCATGTTTCGTCAAGACATTTGCTGGCGCTGTTAAGTGAAGTGCTTCTGATATTGCATCACAAACTCTTAACTAATTATGGCTGATAAAATTACTATGAGCTGCATCCTCTGACATTCTGATTTCTGATGTACTGTACTTCATTTTTAGATGTGGCATGTGTAAGTGGGAAGTTGGTAGTTTTCAAAGGGGTCATTCTCTCACTGAGCGTGGACATTAAGAGCTAGAAAGAGAATGAGTCATTTCAAAAGAGCTGTTGCCCAAATACATTCTTGGTGTGACTCCTCTATGGCCATTAATATTTAGCTCAGACAGCATTAAAACTCCTAATTCTCAAGAAATAAAACGCTACACAGCCCAATTCCAGGTATATGCATTCATTTGCATGAAGAATAATTATCAATTCAGAACCAGAACGTACGGAGCTGCCCAAGTGAATTCGTTATTGTCTTTGATTTATCTCAAGACCTGCAGACATTAGGTATTTGCTCGTGGCTAATTGTGGATCCAGAACTTTCTTTCACATAATAATGCAGAGACGCTTATCACCAAATAACTGGGCCATAAAAGTCTGGGACAACTATAAAACAATTTGAACTTTTCTCACAAGAGCAGGCCTGTATGAGATTTTTAGACGAAATAAGAGAGGGGATGAGTTAACTTCTAAAATGTCACTATTTTTAATTTATTAAATTGTTTCATGTGTTTTTAGTTAGATAAAATCTAATTTATTGTCCTGCAGCGTCGATAAATTGTACTGCCTGTAATATCTGTGTTGAAAACCTTGCAGTTATATCACAGAATTTGTTTTTTCAAGTCATCCTCGAAAAATCCAGCTATTACAGCACTAACCTTAAAAAATTTACAGTAGCAAACTGGTGCAAAAAAAAAAAAAAAATCCTACCTGGCATGGTGCCGCATGAAACAGCGAGACTATATCTAATATTCTGTAAGGCAGACAGATAGATTCTCTTTCTTCAACCTGTCTTTATGCCAAGGTGGAAGGATACCTCCAAAACAGAGTATGCTTGAATTAAAGATACATCACTTCCAGTCTGAAGGAACCTTACCTTTTAGTCACCATCGCTGAAAACACCAACATCATCTGTGAACAATGGTTCAGGCGCTGCAGGCTGAGATCAAGCATGCCTCAATACAAGCTGTGATGCCACTCATCCAACACAATGCATCTGCCAAAACACAATAACACCTCTGCTTTACAAAATAGTTTACCTTAGTAGTCCCCCTTTTCAACCCAACTAACAGCACCCGTGTCTTTTTTTTTTTTTTAAAGTCTGGAGCAGCTATTCTGCAGAAGGAAGGCAGCCCATTATGATATTTCTATTAATATTTGACATTTCTGCAGTACAGGATTTACGTTCAGTGACAACTTTTAGAGCAATGCAGAATTAGCTCTTACATTGTTGCACTGAATATAACTTAGTGAAATGAGGTCAGTATTTAGCATTCAATACTGCTCTGTTTGCAGAGCAAGTTAAATATTATGCTATCTCAATTTATCAAGTTAACCCTTGCTGTCATTAAAACACTTTTACAAAGCACGACTTTCATTTGTGTTAGTATTAACTATTACAAATTTCACAATGTGTGGTTTGGCTGGGGTGGGGGAACAGAGTTGTTTTACGTTTTCAGACTGACCAATTATGGCATCAGTCAATTTGAAGATTCTTGGCTGCCAGGATAATGCACTGGTTTTATTTTATCTTGCTACCAGCAAGTGATAAAGTATTGTCTGTTCACCACTATAGACTGATGCAGTTTATGCCACTGACCCCCCACTGCCTTCAAACGCTGCCAAAAACACAGAGCAGAGCCATACCTTTGCACTTGAGTAAGATATTCCGTGATTTCAACGAGCGCAGCTAACATAGCTTAGTTTTCTGTTAAGCTAGCAAAGCGACGTAAACAACGACTCCCCTCACTGAGCATGCGCAGACATGTCTGTCCGGGCGCCTCCTACTCTGCGTCTGCGACCTGAATGCAGGCGCGCGGACTTCTTTCGGAATTAACTGCGCTCTGCTCAATACTCTTACTTACTGTGCCGCTCAAGAGCAAAGGTATGTCTCTTGTATGATTTTAGTGGTTTTTGGGCGACAGTGGAGATTTAGAGGAACTGGCTACTTCAGGATGGAGCTTGTGGTCTGTCATGACATTTGTTGACAGTGAGTTAATAAACAATAACGCCAGCCTTGTCCAACAAGTATGTGTTTAATGTAGAAAGGAATGTTGACAGTTGATATGCTGTATAAATATTGATTTGCCTCAAATGAATGAAATGGTCTATTTTAGCTGCACTAAATACCTGCTGCTATTAGGCTAGTATGATCGCTGGTATACAGAGTGGGATATATTTAGCAGCACCACCGATTTCCTTACAGTAAACAGAGGAAAAACTGGGCATTTAGCATAAGCACAAATGGCCTCCATGGAAACAAAGCATTTGCAAACAAAAGACAGGTGTCGTCTTAAAATATTACATTTTTGCCAGCTTGATAAAAAAAGACAAACAACCCAGAGGCAAATCAAAAATTGAAGACTGGAAGAAGTTCTGGCTTTTATTATTAACCAGTGAAGAAACAGTAATGATAAGACACAATCTAGTACAAGTAAGAGCGCATTTCCTGTTAAGACATCAGTGCAAAATAGTAAAGTTTGACTGTGAGCCAGTCACACTTGGAAACTTACGAATTAAGGGGGATATTAAAATTGATTTGTGGGAAAGCTAAATAAGAACAAGAGCAAAATAAAAACAAGATTTCCCCATGTAGCATTATAAATGTGATAAGGACATGAACTCTGAAAAGTGGCTGTTTATTAGAGAAACCCTGTGAAGGACTCTTAAAGCACTTCTGATTACTGTATGTGAGAGGAAAACCTACTGTATCGCAAAAGCATTTCCAGGCGCCGTTGATTCTTTCTTTGCATTGTGCAAATCTAAGTGTAGTATTGCACACAGCAGCCTCATGCTGCAGCATAATGATTAGCAGCGTGGACTTGGTTGTGTTTTTAGTCGAAACCATCTCAAACAGCTCTGTGGCAAAAAAAAAGAGATGGCACTCTGCAATAAAATAATAAGCACAGTATTGTGAATACAGCTTTGCACAATAGGCAGGCTAACAAGTTAAAATGGGAAAACCTCACTGGAATGTTATGAGAGGGCCAATCAAATCCCAGCTTACCACAAATTAATAAAAACATTTTTGGCAAATGCATTAGCCTTGTCCACCATCTTGTGCTGGTCCAAGAATTTCACCTCTAGCAGCACAATACGGTCGCTCATGGCCGTCCCTGTAAATCGTGGCCGCAGTTCAGAGAAAAAACACACAAAGAAGCGGAATCCTATTCCATCATTGCTAGCTATGGTGACTGCCTGCTTTGAACTCGAAATTTTCAAAGTAAATGCTTCGGCCACCACGGGACACTTAGCTAAGAGCATCAAAGCAGTGCCTGGAGGCAGGGGCCGGGACAGACGGTAGCTCGCCTCACGGCGGCCCATCGGCTTGATCCCAAGGTCCAATTACTCTACAACTGATCCTGAGATCCAACTATTGTACTGCAGGAACTTTAAGCCTCTGCACAAGCTGTGGATAGTGACCCCTCTGAAGACCAACCATCAATTCCCTGTGGACAGAGTAGTCAGACAAGGTCTAAAATCCCATTTGCAATCAACAAATGATAAAAGGCCACCACATACAGTATGTTGTGTCCTCTGCAAATCGTCATTAATTCTGTTCTTTATTTTGTGCCTCAGTTTTGAAAAGGCTGAAAATGTAAAGACATGACTGCACACATATCAGCCTGTTATTTTAATCGCAGCTCCCTGTGTGCCATTGCAGCTGATTAGAAAACAAGGAATTTGCGGCTATAATGTGATTTGTCCTTAGCAGGCACATACACTTAGAAAATAGCTCCAGCGTGATCTGGGCTTGATACAATTTCCATCCCCTTCAGTTCTGTCAGTAAATGCACAGTATCGCTGGGATCAAGAAGCCAGCAGTTGCTTTGGAAAATAATATCAGAGGTTAAACTTTTACACTTTCAAAGTCTTGTGTTCACCATTTCATATCACTGTGTACGTTTAGGAACACTGCGAGTGCCAAGACATGACAGGAGGTGTCTTACTGCTGTCAGCCTCTCAGATTTACATATTTCCTTCTCCAAAGTAAAACTTTGAGCCAATAGCAAATATTCTCTGCAGTTCTATGAAGACTCACCATCTGTCAACCAGAACCCTGTTAAGCTTACACACAAAGCAAGATGCAAGAGGAACGGTGCTTTTTACCAGCTATTGTTTAAAATGAAATGAGAAAATAGCAATTATAGTGTAAAAAATTGACAAATTTATCAATAGCGTTATATTTTAGTGATATGTGTGCTGGAAAATGGTCTGCAGTGTTGTTAGATACAAAGGGAAATGCCGGAAATGATTAGAAACCCATGCCAAAATTATCCTCTCAATTAAAAGTTTTTGAAATTTCACTCTAAAGATCAAAACTTTGTAAAATGGGACATCTTGCTGTCGTTGTTTTTAATGTATTTTGCTATTTTAGTTTTTAATATTTTGACTGAACAATTGCAGTGGTAGTATGTGCCAAGAGTCCATTGATAGCAGTGTGCTACGTGAGATTTAGAATGATTTTCATTCACGTAAAATTATTAGCCTTTCAACAAGTTTAGCATTAGTTGCTCAGGCATATATGTGATGAGGAAACACCATATGCAACATGTCAATGAAGATAATATAAGATAAAACTTTAAATAAATTTGGGCATTACAGCAGCATGTAATATCAGTGGGAAGAAAAATAGCAGCAGAGATAGAGAACATTTGAAAAAAAAACCACAAGATAAAAAAGTAGACTATATATATATGTACATATTATACAATGGATGAATCCCTTTTGGATTTGGGCTGTCTAGCCTGATATTTAGTCAAAATGGCCGTTTCATTAACAATAACACGACAAAATGTAAAATGCAGGGGGGTTAGTCAGAGGTCTGGAACCAGGTTAAGGAGCTGTCTGCTTTGTGTATAAGCATGATTAGCATGTTAGTGTAATGAGAGATATGCAGAACCATTGTCAGGCCACATTAGCCTGAAGGTCCACTAAATAAACTCAGCAGACTGTAGCACGATGTAGACCTGCTGCTCCTCACCCACACCCTGGAAGTCAGGACTTTTATTGTTGTTATTCTGCATGTGAATATTTTTTTTTATCATTTTCTATACCGTTACTACTGTAGGACACATTGTCAGTGGGTACCATTTATTATCATTGTGTTCATGAAAAGCCAAAACTAAATGTACAGAGGTGACTGAAGCTTGAGGCCAGGCTTTGTGAAGACCCACAGTGTCTGTGTGCTCAGTGTTTCATTTACATTAGTTCTGTTGCTAATTGTTTTTGATTGATTGTGTTTCATTTATGGCTTCACTGCAGCTTGTTATGGGCTTGTTTATGCTATAGCAGGGACTGAGACATTGATTAGGCCTGACGCCTTTTCTGTGCCCGCAGTACACGGTGTATGGGAGGAGTGGTCACCGTGGAGCCTGTGCTCATTCACGTGTGGCCGAGGTCACCGCACTAGGACTAGGATGTGTGCCCCTCCCCAGCATGGAGGCAGGGCCTGTGATGGACCTGAGACCCAGACTAAGCTTTGCAACATAGCCCTATGCCCAGGTATCATCTGTCTGCTCTCTAAATGTATTAAGAATAACAATATTAACAATTATCCCTGAAGGCATGATGATGAGAGGGAGGTAAAAGCGATTTACCTTACACGCTTCCATATAGTTATTACTCAACAATTATTGCAAAGGTGAGTAAAAAACTGAATGAATGTAGGGTCTGTGGTGCATTTCAAGTAGTAGTGCTTACACAATGATGCCGTTCAGGAAACCCTGTTGAGAGTCAGTACTGTAATACTGACGTCAAAATCACTTACCCGCAATGGCCTGTGAATGGTAAGCAGATTAGTGGTGATGAGTTTTTCCACACAGTAAATGTTAGCTTTGCTCTAACAGACTCAGTGAAAACCACTCAATCCCAGATGCTTTCCCTCTGCCCAGACAGGCAAACTGGAAGGCAGTTAACAAACCTTATTTTTGCAGTTTGTGCCTTTTGATATTTGAATAATCTAAATCTTAATATACAGACATTCTAACAAGCACGCCTTTTATGCTTTGTTCTTTGGCTGAATTCTAACTTGTAGAAAAAAACAAACAAACAATGCTGGAAACCAGCAGTGTGTTTCACCAAAATCTGGTAGCCAATGTAATTTTTTTTTTTTTATGCTTTCCACTTAATGTCTGTTTTATTGGTTTTCTCCCTGAGAGAGAATAGTGATCTGAATATCTCCTCCCATTTCTTTCTGCCGTCTTTCTCCCTTCACATGGGACATGCTTGTTGGGTTGTGGTTGGTGCCTCAGTGGACGGACAGTGGCAGGAGTGGAGCTCTTGGAGCGATTGCTCGGTGACCTGTGCCAATGGCACTCAGCAGAGGACCAGGCAGTGCTCAGCGGCCGCCCATGGGGGATCTGAGTGTCGCGGTCACTGGGCAGAAAGCAGAGAGTGCCATAATCCTGACTGCACAGGTAAAATCCTGAGCCTCTTAATTCTGTATCCGCTTTGATGTCTAAATTCGAAATCATTATTTCAAACAGGGAACAGAGAGACAAAAAAGAGTGCGACCCATATTGCCATCGTCATTACAATCACGAGGACCACAATCATTACTGTGAACTCCAGACGAAGCATGCAGCCTGATTTCACTGAGCTGTTTTACCCCTTCTTTTGTGTACCGAAAAGCTCTGCAGCAAGAATCAAAGCTGTGTTGTAAGAATCAAGAATAATGTTTAAGACCATGCTCTATCAATTGGATTTGTAAAATCCAGTTAGATATACTGTATGCCTTTCACATAATTCAGGGTTAGCTGTCCAAACTGCCTGTCAACATCATAGATGTATTAGAGGCTCAAAGATGTCAGCTTAGTGGTCTCCATCAGGCTTTGAATTGTCTGATCGTATGAAGGGCCTGAGCACTCTCATAATCTCTTGATGCAATTTTCACTGCAGCAGCACAAAACAGCTGGGGTTTTATTCTGTTTTTCTCTGGTATGTGTGTGTGTGTGTGTGGCAAAGACGATTCCTCTTAAATGTTTGAAAGTCAGTGGAAATGTTGTGTAACCAGCCATCCAACCTTATGCTCTCTTGGACCACTGGAGTAGCGGTAGAAGCTTGTGAATGCGCACTTTCAATTTGTGCTTATGATAATGAAGCTGGAGATGCTTTTGTTTGCCTCACAGTGAGAGCGTGCATTATGCAATTTATTCATTTAATGAGGCCTACCTATTCAGCAATTCTTATTTGTTTCCAAGGTGAGAGATCAAACATTAGTGAGACAACACAGCCTGAGCCATCATTTAACAAGTCAGCACCATGTTCACGACTGCTAGAGGCATTGTCTTGCTTTGTGGGAAAAAGAAAACACAAAAAAAAAACGAGTTCAAAGCAAACCCAGTATGTTTTTCAGAAATGCTCAAATATATCTTTGAGCAATGTAGCGTGCTAAAAAGCAACAGGCATTCTTTTGAAATGAAACAAAACAGAAGTAAAAAAAAAAAAAAAAAGCCTGACTAATAAGTACAATAAAGGCCTGTGCAGGATTTGAATCAATGTTATGTGTTTCAAAATTGGAAGAATTTCTCTAGGACTGCTGCCGCACAATGAGCTCTTTGAAACTCATGAGCATGCATCTGTCTGAGGAATCAGCTGCTCTGATGTGGAGCAGAGGCTTCAGCATCCACCGGGACTTGATCAGTGTCTCGCGGATAGTTTTAGCCAACAGGTCACACTGGTTTCTGTTCTTTTCTGTCCTCCGGAAGCGATCCTGGCGCAGGTTAGTTGTGGGACACAAAATAGCCCCGCACGTGCGAAGGAGGGGGTAAGTGGAGGTTAAAATGAGAGCGGAGCGTGTTTCTTGCTCACAGGGTGTTGTACCTTTTTGTTCAGACAAGGGCATATGATTTACAACATTGCTGACGGGGAGCATCTGTTTTTTTTTTTTTTGTTCTTTTTGTTTTTTTCTGTCTAATGCACAGTTTAACAGTGTTCATTACAAGGGCATAAAGCATGCTGCTGGTTTTGAAAACTTCAGCACAAATGCCTTTTTAATACTGGCAAAGTGAGGCAAATAATCACCACTCACAGAACAGCTTCTTTAGCCATAAAACACACACACCCCTGATTATTTAGAGTAATTCTGTTCAGTTTTGGAGCGTTACCTATAAACTGCATCAACAGACTGAATGCTTGGACAGCAAAAGAAATAAATGTAATCAAAAATGATATTTTAGATGTCACACTCTAATTAGAAGCTTGAATTGCAGAGGAAGAAAAATCCTCATAGAGATATCTCATTTTAGTTGACGTTCTGTTGGTTTTTTGGCACATTTTACACCTCCGAGAGTGTCTGTCTCTAACCCAGAATGATTCTGTTTTAGCTAACGGCCAGTGGAATCCTTGGGGCCCGTGGAGCGGCTGCTCTAAGTCCTGCGACGGCGGGTGGCAGAGGCGAGCCCGGGTGTGTCAGGGGGCAGCGGTGACCGGGCAGCAGTGCGACGGCACCGGAGAAGAAGTCAGAAAGTGCAGCGACCAACGCTGTCCAGGTGAGCCAAAGGATAATAAGACCTGCATCCGAATGAAAGCGGGGGGATAATTATCTCTGCGGGTTGAATGACATGTCTCGTTACATGAGATTAGTTAAAACAGGATCTGAAGAGGAGATGCAGAGAAGCTGGTACAGAGGAGGGATGAATGAATGTGAATATATTCCAAAGTCACTGAAAAACAGGTGATGACAATTTTCAAGTAATCTCTTTCTGAAGTGGAGTCTTAAACATAAAATCACTTAGTGCTTCTATTATCTGAAGTCACAGTAACATTTTTATTTTTATTATTATTATAATTATGTAGCATCTACACGCCCGAAAATTGTGATTCAGGAAGAGGGTACATTTTACTATAATCCCTAAACGGCGTGCTCATACTCACCAACACCATACAGCTTTGATCTCCTACATTTCCATACGTCCTTATATGTAATATGAAGAAACTGTTGCATCACATTGGAAATGCTGAAAAGCACTTTGCATTGACGCTTGCACCTCTTTTCTTTCCAGCACCGTATGAGATTTGTCCTGAGGACTATGCGGTGTCAATGGTGTGGAGACGGACGCCTTCGGGAGAGCTGGCCTTTAATAGATGCCCACCCAACGCCACAGGTGAGGACACGAGCAGCAGTTCTTCTTTTGTTATCACCACCTAATTTCTAAATGTTATAGTGTCTTCTTAGTCTCCTTACATTATTATTGGCTGTCTTCCTTCTTTTAAAGAAATGAGAAATCTGTCTGATCCATCCCGTGAGTGTAAATTGAGAAGAGTAGTCCTCCCATAAAAGGTGACAAAAGGCTGGAGTACATTTTAATATGTATGATCCGGAATCAGCTTTTTGCTAAACCATGCGATGGCGTGATTGATCCACCTACATTTGACTAAATTTCAGGGGATGGCTGTTTGATTCACACTGATTTGCCACAAGTCACTTTATAGCGGTAGAAATAGCCTGCAATCTTACACTACTGTCATAGTTTCACTGTTTGAATACACATCAAAATGTTAGTAATTCGGCTACATTATGAGGAATAATGATTTCTGCCGCCATAGCAAGTTATGAACAAGCCTTTTAGTTTTTCTCTGCGTGATGTATAAACTCACCAAAACATCATGGTGATAAAACTATATGTGCTGCCAAAGCTGTGCGACGGCAGGAGAAAACACGTATCCTTTCATCCCCTTTCCACATGCACCGATGTAACCCCCGGCTACACCCGTCGGTGCACAGCGTGTGCAGCGGAGGGGGGAAGAATGGTAGCTGTGTTTCTGAGAGCATTGTTGAAGAAATGCACACCGAGGTCTGTTTTCAGACAGTAAGCAGAAGCTTTAACATGTGCATGGCGAGGAGGGCATTAGAGCAGAGGATGCAAGGCGAGACTAACACTCAGCTCTTGAAAAGAAGAGAAAGGAGGGGGGGATAAAAAGGGAGTGCAGCCGCTGATGAAGCTGTTGTGATACTTTTGTTCTCGCCGAAGGTCAGTTTGCTAACAAAACAGGACAGTGCAGCGCTGTTGGGTGCCAAAGTTACATGTTGGTTGGTAAGCTGTTGTTAAACTTTAAACAGTCGGAGGTGTTCTGAATTGACATTTCCTCCACAGCCATAAAATAACTAACTGGCAAAGTAGCTGTAGTAGCAAACACGCTGTCATTCACAGATGGCTTACCCGCGGCAAAGTTACGCAGAGTAAGATTTAGTAGCGTGACATTAGCTTTCTGGCTTGACATTAGTTTTATGGCTAATAAATGTTTGGCACTATGAAGCTATTTCCAGCACACAGGGAGGCCTTTTTGTGTTTTTTCTTCTTCTTCTCTGAAATGATGTTGTTGGGAATTTAACACCTTCGCTGATTAACAGTTTAATTTACACCAAGAGGTGTCTATGTGTGCCAGATTCAGGTCAGTCAGTCCGGGGGAGACAGACCCCTCCTTTATACAAACTAATTAGTGTTCTTTACTGAGCAGAGTCACATTCATTAATTACATTAATTACATTTAAAGGAAGTAAACATTGTATTGTTGTGAACCCTGGACATTAATGATTAATTTACTCCACAGTTTTTTCTTAAATGAACTGCATTTGTATGCTGTTACAGAGATGTATCTCATTGCTGCAGTCTGTGTGCTGGTATCTTATGATCACACAGTAGGTTCAGACACATTCTGGCATCTGACAATAAAGCAGAGCTGAGCTGTGAGCATGTCCCACACGAAGATAATACGAGGAGGCCATGTCACTTTACCAGAGAGCCAGGACCCTTATTACCTGTGTAGCGGTTCAATTTTTAAGGTTATTCATTTATAGAGCACCTATATGTACATATATGTTCATAACAGAGGTTGTGGAAATAAAAACACATTAAAATATGGACATGTTTAAATATAATCTTAAACTCCAGGCATCAGATAAAGATAAAAACAGCACTAATAACACTACTAAAAGCCAGAGGATGAAACTCAAGGTGCGTCTTAAAAGCATCAACAGACTCAGGCGGACTCAGTGGAAATAAAGCAAGATTTAAGTGTCATGATAAAATATATGTCATGTTTAAGCAAAGTGCATCCCCCTTTCAAAGCTGCCGCTGACCACTGGAACAAAAGACCATGATGGACAATGATTCAGGTCAGGTCAAGTTCATTTGTGAAGCCATTAATCACAGTTCCAGTGTCAGCGCGTTTCACAGATCCCACGTTGTCTAGCTATAAATGAAAACAACACCTCCCAGCCTTTGACCTGTAATTAGGTCAAGGTCAAAGTCACGAAACCCTTAATGAGGAAAATGTAAATAGAAAGACCGCACAAACAAACCTCCTCCTTCCAGGACAGTCGGACATGTAATTGCTGCTGAGAGCGGGTAAACAAAGATGAAATATTGATCAGCAAAGGCAACACAAGGAAATGTGCGACATTGGTGCAGGAGGGCTGCTTGGGAGAAGCGTCCAAATGTGTTAGGGGGCATCAACGCCTACTCAGCCGTAGTCACCGTCATCATCAAGGTCATCATAGGAGAAGCACCCAGCACACGGGCATCAGCGCCACCTCGGTCATCACGGATGACAACGGCCGCCAGAGGCGAGAGGGGAGGGAAAGTGGAGAGGATACACAGACACGGCAGATGAATTTGTTGGCTTTGTATCGCTCAAACAGAGGTTCATACACAAAGTACATTTGCAGCAGCCATCTGTCTAGCTAGTCAGACATTCCTGAAGGGACTTGGCGACTTCTAGGCACCGTGCAAGGCTGAAGCAAGATGCAAGAAGAAGAAAAATGCATGTTAGAAAATGAGATTCCCAAATTTCTTTAACATACAGCACAGAATGCTGTGAGTCTGTAATTCTGTGAGTCTTGTAGATTATTAAAGGATTCTGTAAGATGTGCTTTTTGCATGCTTAATCATGTTATACTGGACAAGTATATATACAAAAAGAATAGCTTGTGTGCTTTAATATTTGATTACATTTTTAAATATTTACTGTTTGTGTAGCCTTTTTCTACATGCAGTTTTGACTCTGCTGACACCTGGGGTCACTTTCCAGAAGAGATTTTGCATGTAAAAGTTCTTATGTGCCTGTTTAACAAGAGCCCCAAATCTCAATTTAAGTTTGCATCTCCCAACTGAAGTGGGGAGAAATTTAAGCAATGAAAACCACAAGCTGTTAAAATCATCACAGGTTTATTAAAATATTATGGACGTCATTTTATGTGTGATATTTAAGTACAATCATTGGTGGTAGGTAGTTCCTAGTTTCTTATTTCTTTCTCTAAAGTAAGGGATTTATGTTGTTTTTCTACCACTGGATGATATTCACCACTTAAAGTCCTTGTCTGTGAGTGTTTTTAGACACCTCTTATCTCTGGTAAACACTGTTCTAGCCTGCTGTCTTGGGGAGGATTGTTCGAATAAAAATTCCCCTTTAACAGCAGCCGAGTTTAGGATGCTGTAAAACCGGACAGCGACAGGTCAATGCCTCAGTGGAGTGCAGCCTTGGTTTTGATCAAGCGCATCTCCACTGACCTATATTTCATCCTCAACCTACTCTACATCACTGATGATGCAAGGAGAGACGACAGATTGATGCAGAATCAAAGCAAAAGCCTCACGTTGCCATCCCTGACCGCGTTTGATACCACCACCGACATGGATCAAAGCCTAAATCACTGAAGAATATATGTTTTTATCAAATGCCCATCTAAAAGTTGAAATAACATGAAAATTTATTCAGGAAATTTAGACCACAGAGTGCTTATGTACGTTTTATTTCATGAAATGGCGGCACGTGTGGTATAAAGTTCTAGTTTTATTATACAGCTAATAAACCACAACTATGATTTTATCTGCAAAACTCAAAAAGAGCTATGGTCCAGGCTTTTCACGCCTGCTAGTGAATTCACATTAGGATTGCAAAATCATACAGCATAATACTAAAATGAAAGCAGACTAAAGGTCATCAGGCATCCTTTGAAAACATCTTTCTGTAGCTTTTGATTTAAACTCGTCTTTCAAATCAGTAAAACAATCAGATTCACATCAGTCATTCGAGAAACGTTCTAGCTTATCTTGAATGTGACCTCTTTCTTGCATGATTAACATTTTTATTGGTGCTTTTATGGTAAATATCATTCACAAGCATACAGGTGACAAATATCTGGTGGTAGGACAACCAGTAGCATTAATGTGACCTCTTTTTACTACTTTGTGTCTTTTTGTCAATTTCCACTTAAAGCGCGAGTCTTTCTCAGTTTACAATGACCTTTAGGAATGTCAGAGCCAAAACGCTGAAGTGAATCCCTAATTTCTCCGCATCGCACCATCACAAAATACACTTTTTACCATTTTTTTTTTCAGTGTGAAGGCCAGAAATATGATAGAATAAAAAATGTGAAAACATTCCTTTGAGTGCTGGCATTTTTAAAAATAGGAGTCTGGATTATGAAAGAAAATAAAAGTGCCCAGGTGAAGCCGCTGTGGAGGGAGACGGATGCTGTAAAAAAAGCGATGGGCTTCTCCTGCTGCCCTCTGGGTTGTCTCATGGTGCTGCATGGGCGCTCCCGGCATATAGCGGTGTTTTGTGTGCACTCATGGCTTCAGTGCCTATCACCAGGTAGTAGCTGTGGAGAAGGTGGGCGTAGGAGGTGTGGTTTTGATCTCTCTCTGTCTGTGTGTGTTAGCGTATGAAAGAGCGAGAGAGACGGAGGGAGAGAGAGAACAAGAGATAGCGAAGGGTTTATGTGAAGCACGGATGCCAGGGGAAATGTTTTGTACTGTGGGAGTTTTCCTCAGGATGTCAAGCACCTGTGTTGGAGCGGTGGGGTGATGTGTGAAGTGCACTCCACCAGGTCGACAGCTGGGAAGGTGTGATGTTGGACCCCTATGTGGGATGTGTATGGCGATGTGGGCGGATATTGGGTGGTTCTGCTATTTCGGGATCACTGTTTAAATGCCTGACAGCTATCGCAGCTGAGCTGCTGCATGCTCGAATAATCCACTGTAAGTTGTACTAACACGGCACACAGTGCATATATTAAAAGCCATGGGACTGTGTCTGTAGCTCATAATATGAAACCACTTCTGTTCAAACACTGCAGCACTTTCTCTCCAGAAGCCTCTCTCTCTCTCCCCCTCTGTCTGTAATGTGCCTCCACTCCACTGCAAAATTTAATGGCTGATATCAAATTTTGATGGTGAGTGATGGGCAACAGAAATGGACAAAAGGGAAAGAGATAAGTCTTACTTAAAAAGTATTAATATTTCTGTCTTCCTTCTCCTTTTTTGTCTTTCTTCTTTTCCTTTATCCAACTCGCTCTACTCTGCCACTTCCATCTGCCTTTCTTTTGACTCTCCTTTGGTCTTAATCCCACACACCCCTCCACTCCCGATCCCCCCTCCCCCTCTACGCTCTTTACGCCCGCATCCTCATCTCCCCTCTCATCCCTCTCTGTCTCCTCTCCAAATCTGTCGCTGTCTCTTTCCCCTCTACAGGCACCACTAGTCGACGCTGCTCTTTGGATCACCGTGGTATGGCCTTCTGGGAGCAGCCCAGCTATGCTCGATGCATAACAAACGAATTCAGATACTTGCAGCAATCAGTAGGTGCAAAGTCAGCTCCCTCTCAGAGCCTCTGTTTCCAATGTATCATAAATTACGTCCCCAGTGTTTTTCCCACCCCCCCACCCCCATTCTCATCGCACTGTAGCCAAAGATTAACCACTCTCAACAGGGGAGCAAATTAAAACACTGGTTTTGCCATTTTTCCCTGTGTAATGAATGGTCATCGTCAAGTGCTTAAACTATTTGATTTAAAGTTTTTGGCACGTTCTCACCTGTGTTTGTCTCGTTGCCTCAGCTTGTACTTTTGCACATTTATGAACACTGAAAGAAGTGTCTCTACTCACCCACTAAATTTTAAATAACACCCATCACAGTGCATTACAATACAAGTTTATATTGCACCAGGATAACAAAGTTGAATGGTAACTACCTTATTTTTTAATAGAATCCCTTTTTGTATCAAAGGAACCTGGTGTGAACTCTCTTTCATCCTTTTTCATCTCCTGTATGATGAGATGACTGATTCACACACAAAAAAATATTTTTTTTCTTTTTTTCTGTAAGTCTTGGTCCATTTTAGAGAGCTTTATTAAATGTATTTTAGCTTTATTGTGTTTGTACTTAGTCTGGAAACACAATAGCATTTCCACTGGACTAGGAATTTTTTGTTACCCTCCATCACTGTTAAAAATAAAATAATTCAGAAGAGCTGAGATAGCACATACAACGCTGCACCTGTGAACATGTATTTATGGACATAAACCCTGTGCAATGATGTGAAATGTCATTTCGCTGTGCAATTTCTGCCTAAATGTGTGCCTTCTGCTCCAGTTAACTCCTTTATTCATATTGGCTCATTTCAAAACATCCGTGAGGCAGAATACATTTCGTCCTGGCTTAGATATAAGTGTCACATAAAGGGCCTCTGAGAGTTGAGTCTTTCTTCCCGATTTTTTGCACTCCATTTACTCCAAAATGTGTAGCTTAGCTCGCGTCTTGAGGACACCGATGCCCCAAGTTCTGTCTTCTCCTGTTTTTGGAGGTTCAGGGGCACCTTGCTAAGGGCCAGAGGATGCTGGCGGGGGATGGGATGTCCCAGGTCACGAAAAACCTGCTGGACCTCACCCAGAGGAGGAACTTTTACGCTGGTGACCTGCTGTCCTCTGTGGAGATCCTTCGCAATGTGACAGAGACCTTCAAGAGAGCCAGCTATGAGCCATCTTCAGATGATGTGCAAGTAAGTGGACAGTGGGCTTCTTCTAACTCTGAGACATGGATCTTTGTAAAATATATTGATCTCCTACTGTATAGCGGCTATAGCATTGTGACAAAGTAATCAGTGGATAAGGGAAATGTATGATGCATTTTACCACCAACAGATATGAGGAAAAAGGTTTTCTAGCAGGTCTGGAACAGCACAAAGGCTGACAAACACACCCATGGCTCTATTGTATCAAGAGATCTCCTCCACGTCCTAAGCTGTTTCATCTCATCATGTTAGGGTTGACTGCAGTCTTGATCCTCTTTATGTCAATAGGATGATGGAGATTACAGCTAAAGCTCCACCTCCATCACCAATAAGATAATTTATGTCCTCAGTGCTGTGTCATTTTCAAAGACACCCTTCTCACGTCTCTTTGTGGTCTTTGTGCTGTCCGCAGGAAGGAAATAAATGTTATTTACTATTTGATGGCAACGGCAAAGCAAGCTTTGAATTTTCCGAGTGTTAGTGAAAAACCTAATTCTCCATTATAGTTATGTTGCAGATTTCTAATCTTGCTTTGTTGCTACATCAAGCTTGTTTTATTGTTGTTGTTCTGCACAGAGATGTACTTCATATTAGCAAAGAAATAATTTCTGCTTTAACAGTGTGAAACTAAAGTCAATTTACACAGCGCTGTTTCTACTCACTAGGAAGTTATTTTTCCCATATTAAATGTGAAAATGTTTTACTGGATATTTTTAATTTAAAAAAATGCTCATAATGTAGTGTGTTTGAGGTTTGAGGAACTGTTAGTGGGAAAATATGAAATAGAGATACATAAAGAATGGAAAAAACAAACAACCAAGATATCTAACACAAGAATTGGGATAAATCAGCATATGTGATAGGACTTAATTGGCTTACATCTTGTACTTCAGATGTAGGTAATTAAGTCATCAAAATGCTGAACTCAATTATGCACTTCCAAAGCGCAGTGGTATTTATAAAATGTAAGGGATGCTCTTTTCCTCAGTTTCCTGCACATTTATCAGCCGTTTCCACAGGATGGAAGGTGTATGGTCTGCTGATAATACTCTGCAGAAATAAAACCCAAATGTGCTGGCCATGGATGGCAAACCAGAGCCCATTCAGCCATTTCCCCACCATAGAAAATCTTTGAGATGAGGAAAGCATCCTGTCTCTGGTTATTATGAGAGCTCTATAGTGTGTGTGGGCAGACAGGAGAGCAGTCAGCCAGCCCACCCCCTCCGTGTGTCTCTGCGCTAATGCAGTGTTAAAGTGGGCACATTACCACCAGAGGGAGCATAAGCATTCAAGTAGAAAACAAGATAGCCTGTGTCAAGAGAGAGAGCCACTCCCTCAGGCACATTGTAGACCAGACGAAATAACAAGGCTAAAGATCAGACAGGGGGTCCTATTACTACTGCAGGCATGCACCCCAAGCAGCCCCTTCTCTCCGCTGCAGAAGAAGACAAGCCACACAGCTGCTCAAACATTCCCTTTCATCTTTTTTTTTTTTTTTTTGATTGCAGCTCGTGCCTCTCTCGACTAGCATTTAATGTTTGCTGCAAGCTGCATGGGGGGGTTCAAGGTGTATTTTTGTCAGAGCCGGTCCACAATGTCTGTCTTTTCTCTGATGATTTACCATCATGGTCTCATGGTTTCAAATGTCCTGGTGCTATTCAGCCCTGCAGGGACCATCGTTATTCCCATGCAGAAATCCCCGTGAATGTCAGTATAGTATCCACAACAGCCCTTTTTGAGTGCATGGTGTTTATGTGTCATGATTTTAAAAGCATCTTGCTGCAGTGCCTGTAATACT
Source organism: Chelmon rostratus (assembly GCF_017976325.1). NCBI lineage: Eukaryota > Metazoa > Chordata > Actinopteri > Chaetodontiformes > Chaetodontidae > Chelmon > Chelmon rostratus. The sequence continues at coordinate 11,479,931 of NC_055668.1, read as the reverse complement.
TGTGTGTGGGTGTGTTACGTATTTTCCCTTTCATCATCTCCACAGAACTTCTTTCAAATCATCAGTAACCTCTTGGAGGAGGAAAATAAGGAGAAATGGGAAGATGCACAAAAGGTAAGCATGTTACCGTACACTTAGAGGTAATTCAGGTTGCGGCATGACCATTGTGCGTCTCAAAAATCGACTCAGAGCTTGTTTGCAGTTGCTCCATCTGAATAGCAGAGATAAAGAAAAGACAGGTTAGTACTACACATATCACCGCGAGAGGTCTTTCAGCAGGTGTGACATCTGGCCTCATTTAGAAAGCTAGTTCCTCAGAGCTCCACTTGGTGGCAGCAGCACTGTCACAGAGACTGTCCAGCTATTAACACTGCAGGACTCACTCCTGCTGCACACGCATTGTTTCGCCCAGCAGATGCACATCATAGCAACCAGTGTGATTAGGCCATTAGTTCAGTTAAATTTTAGAACAGAAACAAACAGGTTAGACATTTCATTGCTTGTACCAGAGCAGCTAAGACTCTCTATCAGCCTCTCTCTGACATTGTAAGGCAGCTGTGTCATATGGAGAAGCAGTATGACAAAATGTAGGGGACTGCAGCACTGTTGTAATGTATTGATGAAAAGTTTGAGTACAGAACGGTGCACTTTCTCGTCACCGTGTTTGTCCATGGAGATTGGCTTCTGGCTACGTCCTCTGTCGGGCACATCTCTCACAGCTCGAGAGGTGGCAACTCCCGTCTTCAAGACTGCCACTGGTGTCTGAGACAACGTGAACCCCGAAACCATGCAGATCCAGACTCTGACAGACATACCATCTGTGATGACTGCAAGTCTGCGCAGGGCATCTGCTCTCTTGTCACCTTCACTGGCAAAATGACTTAAATTAGGTATCACCTGCACTGTCACACGACTGAGGTGGCGTCTTAAAATCAGTCAGATCCCTTTTTTTGTGCCTCCGTTTCTCCATGGCTGACTTCAGGTAAGATTGTAGGGTGGAACGCAGGCAGTTCAAACTCTGCCAGTCCTGAGTTTCTCTACAGGCAGTAATTAGGTGTTTACTCACTGCAGCTTCGGTTTGGCAGGCCCCAAAGGTAGGTTGTCGGTGAGAAGAGCTCACAAATGAGCAGTCTCGTCAGTAAGAATGTGTCAGAGAGACAGAGACAGACGGCTTAGAGGAAATATAGAAAACGTTGTCTCTGTGATTGAACACCCAGAAGAGACATGTGTTAATTATTTCTGTAGTTATTAATGTGCCTGTCTAAAGAGTGCTGCTTCAGTTTCGGCACTCCACCAAGACAGCATTAGCTAAGCGGCGTCTCTGATTTCAGTAGACGATGCTCGGACTTCACGGATAGCAATTTGTCTCACTTGCTGGCTTCTCCTGCATTAATGAGCCGAGTTTTTACACAGCACCCACACACTGCATGCTGTGGACATTGAAAACACTCACATGAAACACCTCACTATGAGGTTTTGCTGGCTGCAGAGTTGGCTCTGTGCAGAGCTCACTATATATTCACCTCCTGTCACTGTTACCATGGCAAGGAAAGGAAGAGCTCTGTCTACAGAACCTCCACTGCAGCCATTTCCCTGCGCTGCCTTCACATCTCACGGTTGCCATGGAGACCAGCCGAATGAGCATGACTGCACTGTGCGTCAGACATGCCGGAAGGGGCGACGTGATGTGCTTTTCTCCCCCACTATGGCTTTCACTCTGCTGTGTCAGAGGCTCTCAACTTCAGCATCACTGATCCGCTTGCCTGGCTTAGCGGCAGCACATGTGGAGGCATGTGCAAACGCACAGAGAACAAGGTGTCACTGAGGGGGGAAATACCTGCCTCAGGTGTTTGTTGAATATCAAGAGTGAGGTGTTAATTGCTTAATGCCACTTAAAGGCCTTTCTAATTGCCTGACATCATCAGTGTGTGCTCACACATTTGTTACAGTCCTGCGATAATATTTGTATAATATGACACATTTCCCCAGCAATTTGACATTTTGAAATGTTACAGCATTGTTCTGTGGAGAGCGTGTTAGAGTCTGGCATAAATGTCGCCATGTAGGCACAGCTGCACAGTCCTACAATCAGCATTCACTTTATCCCAGTCAAAGGACAAAACTGCTGGCCCCCAAATCAAAGCCTCTTATTAGATCTGACCCATCACCACTAGATTGGCAGCCAGGACCACTGTCCAATCTTTTGAAGGTCACTTATTGGATTAGCGTGTCTATGATTTATCGACTCCGAGGAAAGAGCTGACCCGACCAGCAGCGTCACTGGTTGAGGCGCGGAGCTGTCCATGGCGCTGAGTTCCCGGCTCTACATTCCCTCACTGAGTGCCGATGTCCGTGAAGCGTCACATGAACCCAGGCAATCACCCTTGACTTGGCAGAGCCTTTCAGAGGAGAAGCCAACCAACAACTGTGTGTGTAAACTGGGTGGTTGTAGCTCTGATGCTGATGTCACATGGATGGTTCAATTAGGGCTGCTACGATCTGCCCATTATTTCCAGACTGAGTGGACTAATCACTGGATCTATAAAGAAAAGAAATCAGAAAAGAATGAAATCCCATCACACTTTTGCAGAAGTCAATGTTAAATATCCAAATTGTTCATTTTGTGTAACCAACAAACCAAAAAAACCAAAGAAAAATCATGATTCTAATCAACAAACATGAACACAAAATAACATAAATGTCCAAAAAATGTTAAAATCTGTTGCAAATTTTAAACAGAAATTAAATATCTGTAGTTCTAATACATTTCTCATTTCTCCTCTCTTATATTCTGAATTAGCTTCATTATTTCTTCAGTTTGTTCAGCTTTTACAATTTTTAATATTAAATTTTATGGTTTTCTGTTCTTTGCAGCTTCCATGTTTAACTTTATGCCTAAAGCTCATTTCTAGTATGCATTTGTAAGCTGCTTTCTTGTTTGCCTTCTTCCACGTGTATTTTGCACTCCATACTTCCATCCATCCAGTGATTCTGACTACTGCTGTGTTTGTAAAAAATCGAACGTGTCTTTTTCGCTTTTTTTATCTTGTCCAGATCTATCCTGGAGCAGTGGAGCTCATGCAGGTCATAGAGGAATTCATCCACATCGTGGGATTGGGCATGAAGGATTTCCACAATGCCTATTTGATGACTGGGAACTTGGGTAAGAGAATCAGCCCACTTTTCCTCCCAGCTCACAGCGGCTGAGCTCGTTTTGCCATTTATTTCTGCTTGACATGGACACATAATCCCTGTGCTCTGCTGACTCCTTGTGTCAATTTCCCCACCATCATTAATTTAGGATAAATGGCGCGTGGTAAGGGTGGGGGAGTAAAATTACTGCAAATCAATAATGTTAATTAAAACTGAGCTTGTGGTCTTAATGTGCTAAATTCCTATGAAAACACTTAACACCCAATCCAATATCAAGAGTGTGCAGTGTAGGACCCCACCAGAGGAGAGCTATAAAGAAAAACTACACACAGCACTCCTACTCTACCAATATTTTATTTCAAGGAGTACAAACTAAATAAGAATTTGAAATCATTGTGTAAAGCAAATTGATTTTGCAGTAGTATTAAAACAACAGGTGCAGGTGCAGATTATTTTTACCTGTATTATTCACTGTATTGTTGTCTAATTTCCATATCGTAGACATTTTCTATCCATCCATAGCTTCTGTTGCAATAATCAGATAAAATATTATGGCATATTTGAAGGTGAAGTCATTCTGTCTGATGTTGCACTGTACTGCAATCCTTTGAGAAAGACATGATTAGCAGAGCGTACCCTAAAGCGTGTTGTGCAGAAGTGCGGCACCATAAAAAAGATTGTTTGTCAGTTCCTTGCAAGATTAGCAGTTATTTAAAAAAATATGTTGTGGGAGTGTCTGATAAAAGCCTGTAAAATTCCAAGCAAAATTACAAGTTATTCTTTGCAGCTGTAATGAGCTTGGTAACATTTTTCTTTCTGCACTGCTGATTGTGGTCCAGATTATAACTCCCCCTCTTTGGAGTCTCTGGATATGAGAATGTCTCTTCCCTAATGTTCTCGTGGGTTCTTTTTGCTTCTGTCGCGCTGCCTCTTGGATGATCTGAGGTCTCTGTGGCATTTCATTTCTTACTCAGCCATAAATGGTGTCTTACTGGAATGGAATAATAGAATTGCGGTCGTGATTTATTCATGCAAGTGAATGTGAGCATGTACAGCTGTGCTGGTAGGCAATTCCTCTGGAGGAGCGAGGTTTCTTCCTTGTATTCTTTACAATAGCTAACATTTGACCCACTTCCAGCAAACGCTCACACTCAGTGGCTCTTTATGGTAATATGATTTCCATAATGATAAATAGGTAGCCCCCAAGAATAGCATACCAAACATGGTACAATGAATGCACCCATCAAAATGCCATTATGAAACGCCATGAGAGGCACATTAAGTAATGGACACTTGGAAATAAGGCTTGAATGCATCTCATAATGCCAAACATTAATGACTGCATTCACAGACACGATAATACTTCTGTGCCCTTCTCCTATTTTATGTTTCTTCCAATTTGGCTTAATGGTAGTCATCCAACCTCATTGCCACCGACTCCTCTTAATGCTGGGAAAAGCATTAACACATGACCCCTGCTTCATACACAGTATGCAATCCATTCTGTGAGAATGACTCTAAATTGACCGTTAAGTGTTTTTATCCAGATTCATACAAATTCCTTGTGCCGCAGTTCATAGCTAAACTTGAACAAGACACACTTGACTCTTATTATATTAGTCGGCCATATGACTTCCTGGCCTCTGCTCAAATCTGTGGGACGGTGCATTAAACTGTGTCTATCCGTCAGGCATGATATGACAGAAAATCTTTCGGTAAACATGGAGTGGTGATGCAGCTCAGCGCTGTGTTTCAGTCTTAAGGAAAGCACTGACTGGCATAATTGGCCCGCTCTCGAAGGCCTATGCTGGAGTTGTTGCATGGGTTTTTATTTTTATTTTCTGCATATCATGTATATTTTTCTGCTGACTGTTTTCCAAGCATACCATCATTTTTCACTTTTGAGAATGTTTTTTTAGGTCCATTAGTTTCTATTGAATTCACACAAAATTAAAATTGAATCACAGAAGCCTAAAAACTCGACTACAGTGATCATAATGTCTTTATATTATTAAGAAATGCAATGTGTCTTACCATAATTATGCTGACACACAGATATATAATTCCCTGCCCCCCGATGAGCTCGGCCTTATTGACACACTGGCAGAATCTGTCAAGGATATTGATAATAGGATGTCCAGAGTTTTGAACAGTGTTGAACCGTGACAAGACAGAAATCCTGCTTGTCATTAAAAGCTAACAGACAGGAGATTGTCACAACTGTCTCTTGAAAGCGTCACAAGACAGAAACCTTTGCATCATCCTGGGTGCTGAGCTCACTTTCCAGAGCCACATTAACAGCGTAGTTGAAACCGGGTCATTTAAGATAAATTGCACATGAAAGGAGCATTTTATCCCAGGAAGCCAGTGAGAAACTCGTCCACGCTTCCTGTAACGTGCTGTTCACAGGAATGTCAAGAAAGCATCCCGATCGACAGCAGCTCTTACCGGTCAGGTCATGTGGAACAGGCTGCCTGGTTATTCCCCGGGTCCCCACAAAAACCGGTGGTGCCTTTAGCTTTCATGCCCAAAATGTGTTGGAGCATCCTGCCCTCTCAAGTTAAATGTGCTCCAAGTCTGTCGTCTTTTAAACCCAAAATGAAAACATTCCTTTTTAGCTGCAATTTATTGGTTTTACCTCATGTATCACTTTTTTTATTGGTCAACTCTTGGTTTTAATGATTATTTTATTTAAACTTATTTTATTCTCACGTTTTTAGTGGTTTTAATTCACATCTTGTTTTTTTACTGGTCTGCTGCTGGTCTTAAGTATTTTATTGTCTTATCTATTTCCTTCTTTCTTGTTTATGCGTTTGTTTTAATTATGTTTGCAACTTCTGTTGTAGCTCACTCTCCGTGCAGCACACTGGACTTCCACCTGGAACGGTATATTGTTGTGTGGTACAACATGTAAAAGGACATGGATTTAAAAAATGAATTGGACTGAATTTGAAAAGTCTTCTCTGCACTGTCTAACAATGATGTCATTTCTTCACATATAAATGCAGATATAATATTGATGATAACCCTGTGATTGGTAGTCCTGCAACTTTATCTTCTTATGTGTACTAAAATGATAGAAAACACTGGCTGCCTGGAACATAGAACCTCATACAAAAATCTAAAAAACTATGACATTATGTTTGGCAATAACAGTGTGTGGATTATAGTAAATGAGCTAAAACTTCAAATAGAAAACCACCGGCAGGTCTAGTTGACACAAAATTGTTTTCACACACGCTGATATTAATTGATCCCTAGGCAGTTTGAATTATAATTAAGAAAAGGGGTAAAAAAAATACTAACAGTTCACTTTTTCTCTCATGTAGCAACAACGCTAAATGTTGTTTTTCCTAGTTCTGCACAATAAACATTAACATGGCTTTCAAACTGCATGTGCATCACAGGCACTGAGAACTTTTTGTAAGCACGTAGCCTCCAGTTGTCTTCTTTACTTCAGTTCAGGTGTGACTGAAGTCTTCCTGATTACTACATGCTCCTTGTTAATGAGTTGCAGCTGTGTTGGCTCATCACTTATATTAATAAAGCCCCTCTTTTCTTTCAGACTAATTCAGTTAAAATACATCAAAATGACAAAATTCTGATTCCCAGAATCATTTCCCTTTAGTTTCCATCCTTTATAGTGGCATATTGCTTCCTGTACATTTTATTGAAAGAAACTTATGATTTTTGTTTTTTGTAACTCATAGAAAAGGACTGATGAATAGGATGCCTGAACATGAACTTTCATACATTAATTTGAGGCCTGGAAAGGTTTGGGTTTTATATAGAATTTTAATGTCTACATAAAGTAATAGGGGAAACAATAGTCATTTTTGATGGCTCATGCCAAAAGCACACATTAGTCTTCATCAAACTCTTCAGGAACATGTGTGAACCTCTTAGAGTGATGCTGGAAGTGCAGGACCGAGGCAGGCAGATTCCTGAAGCAGCTTTTGGGAAATTTTCAGCACGGAGGGGCCATTTGGCTTTTGAGCAATTATCTGAGGATGTGGCAGTAATGAGCTGCCTCTGGCTAAAATCAGCCAGAGCCTTCCTGGCCACCGGTGGAAAAATAGAAAGGTGTTGTAGGGAGGAATTTTTAGCACAAGCACTGACTACACGCTTTACCTGTTTGTTGCAAATGTCGGAACAAAATGCTGCGTCTTGTTTGTGTTTTCAGTGCTGCCACTGTGTTCCACAATGCAGACTAAGAGACACAAGGCCTTTATATAAAAGCTGCATTAATCAAGCCACATTTTACTATCTAGTTTGAAACGGAGTCAATATACCAAACTCTATTTTGATGATACATAAGTAGGTTGTGGAACAGGGAGTTTTCAGGATAATTTTCTTACCCCTGGACGTAGCACAGGCTTTGGTAGCCTGCCACAGTCATTTCAGCTCACACCACAGAGCCTTGGTGGCCACGTGGCCCCCTTGATTAAAGGAATGGAAAGTTTTGTGGCTCCATTGGCGGAAGCCAAGTGGAGAGCATCTGGCTGAGTAAGATATTGCGGCATCATTTCGTCACTAATTTACGGCAGCCTCTTGACACCTAGATAAATACTGGCTGTCACCGATGTATCGTTCTCTGTCCTCCTACTTTTAGTAAAATAACCTTGATTGCAAAAGGCTCTCCACTCCAGCAACTTATCCACTCTCCTTACAAGCAAACACTTGGAGGACAAAGTGAAGCTTGGGACATGTTAGAAAATTAAACACCGCTCTGAAGGTGAAATACATCATGCGCGTCTGACATCTTTGTTCTTGCTGTCTATTGCGAGGCTGTACTTCACGGTCGAGAGAATATTTTGACATTAATAGTGATTAATTGCAATTACACACACATACAATAGCTGCAAATGCTCATTAATTTATTTTCCGTGCAAAATGTTTGTGTTGTCAGACTTCAACAGTTTACTTAATGCTGAACCTCTCATGAACGCATTCAGATGTAATGAGCAATGCTATAATTCCCTCTTATGAAAATGAGCCATGCAGATTCACTGAATCAGTGTTCAGAAGCATCACAATCCGAAATGATCACTTTATTTATGCCGTCTAGCCCCATCAGGCAAGTGCAAAGCCCCATTTACCTGCAGCATTACCCAGAACTCTGAAAGACAGTTTTTCTAACACCCTGTTGTGTTTCACAGTGTGACCCGTGACTAAACCCCCCCAACACACACACACACACACACACACACACACACTTACCACTCCTGCTCCAACATCTGGTGCTGTGAACAGGCCTCTTTGCAAATTCCGGGTCTCGTGGCACTCTGTGATTTCATGCCCGCTGCTGGATCATCCCAAACACACAGACACACCTTCTGTCACACATTTCACTCAAACATGGAGTCTTGCCAGGATTCAAATTGTATTATTGGCAGAGCACAAGGAACAATAGAGCTTTTGCATCAATGGTAGGATTAGCCTCAGATTCCCCTCGCTGAAGCACCACCTGACCACGGCTGGATGTGATACCAGGTAGAGAACCGTACATATTTATCCCCCCCTTGTAATGTTGAGGCCTTTTTAGCCGATCCTTGGAATTTTCCTTGTCGTTGCCTTAGTGCACGGATTGGCCTTTTACGGCACCTCAGCAGGGAGGTGAGAAAAGAAAAGAGTGATTAAGGAGATTACCTGTCTACCAGTTGTCAGATGCCAGCTGTTGCTTAGACTTTGCACTTTGTGGTAAATGTGTTTGGATGCACTAACAACCGATTTGGGGATTTCTTTGACATAGAAATTACTTCTATATTCACATACGCTATTCAATTTGAAGAATGAAAATTAGTGTTTCTGTGTTCCTCACTTCATCACAAATGGAAATATAGAGCTGTCATACTCAGACATTACTGATGTAAACAAATCTTGCATCTGAATACGTAAATGTCACTGTTGTGTGCTCTTAGCCAGAGTGCTTAAAGATCTGCCTCTCAATTTGGGAGTGATTGCAGGCTACAGTCTTGTCTTTTGACCTTTTTTCCTTTAAACATGAATTAGAGATTGAGCATTAAAGAGTAAAGCAGATGTGTTGTTGCACAACCTCTGATAGATGAAAGTTTCTCCTTTGTTGTGTTCATATTTTCCCCTAATTTGAAATGTTCAAGCAGAGATTTAGCAGGTGAAAACAGATAAGAAGATATAGTGTGACCACTTTCAGGACATAAAACAGAATACATTTTTTTGACTGCTGCACAGCTGAACACTGTGATGATTGACATTAGTAGATAGAAAGATAGAAAACTCACACACGGTATCATTTCAGAACTTCTCAAAAAGCACCATAGAGTAGTAGTGATGCACAGTAATGATTCGAGGTCCCACCCATACACCGCCCAACCTAATTGCAAGTAAGGCTCATCTGTCAATCATAACATCACACCTCCTAACTAATTAAAACCAAACTTATAACAAAAATCAACACTTGAACATACCGGGAACTACCTGCAATAACACACTATCTTTGGGGAAAATTGTTTTGACATGTACTTTTTTTTAGTTTGACCCATGTCCCATCCGCTAAAATGGGGCGGGGGAGCAGGGTTTATGAGTTCTAGTGACGCCAGCCACCAGGGGGCGATCAAGATGCTTTGGCTTCACTGTTGCGGAACTGTTATGTTGTCCAGCTTTATATACAGCCTGTACAGTAAATACGAAGCTACAGCCAGCATCTGGTTATGTTAGCTTAGCATAAAGACTGGAACAGCTTCCATGGCTCTCTCTAAAGTCACTGCTCACAGCCAAACAGTAGTCCAGCACATAAACCCTGCAAAACCACAACCAATATTTCAAGTTTAGTTCAAGTTATAATTGGCAAAAATACAAAAAATAACAAAATAAAATAAACTCCAGTCCTTATGCAAAACTAAGCTCATTGGCTGCTGATGCTGATTCATATTTACCATACAGTCATGAGAGCGGTCTCAATCTTCCCATCTGACCTTTTAACAACCTGACATGGCAGCTGGAAGCAAAGTTTGTTTGTTTTTCAAAGATTATTAACAAATTATGCAAATCAGTGTAAAATGATGGTAATATGCAGTATTTATGTAGCAGACTTAAATGCACCAGTATGTAAAACACAGAAGCATGCATCTATGTGTGCCTGTTTCATACTTAAGTTCATAGTTAACGTGTGACGTGTGCGCAAGACAGGAAAAACACATCATATGTAAAGGAGAATAACAATAACTAATAACTACAAACTCAAAAATACTCCAAAGTACAATATCGATCATCAGTATTTCTTCATTGGTCTGTGTTTGAATTCTGCAGTGGCCAGCATCCAGAGACTTCCTGCAGTGTCTGTGATGACTGACATCAACTTCCCCATGAAGGGTCGTAAAGGCATGGTTGACTGGGCCAGGAACTCTGAAGATAAAGTGGTCATCCCAAAGGGCCTCTTTGTTTCCCAGTCAGCAGGTATGTGACTGACTATATTTCACAGAGTCATTCTACTTCTAGTCTAGTGCATCTTTCTTTAGGAGACCACACACACACGCACGCACAGTCTTCATGAACAAACTTTGTCTTTGAATGTATATGTAAAGTTTACTTCTCAATAAAACTTGCAGGAACATGTATAGGATATGCAGAGGAAACTGTGGTAGAAATGTAGGATTAATGCATAGTGAATACAGTAAACCACAAGTGGCCAAACCTTTTCTTTGGAGGGCCAAAACTGAATCAGAATGGTGGACCATGGCCTTAAAGCAGTATTGTATTGTGCGTTAAGATGCAAAATGGTGCTAGGAACCCAAGTTCCCTTAACTGAATGACTTCCAGCGCTTTTCCCTCCATGCTTACATCATGACAATTAATAAATAATTATGGATCCTACATATTTAAAGAGCCTATTTACCTCATGAATAATAAAACAGTATAAACAGCAGTTTATGTTATAATTGTTGTAATTAATTGTATTTTTGTATCTGGTGGGCCAAATTGCACGCTATGACAGGGCAACTTTGGCCCACGGGCCAACTTTGGGCAGCCCTACAGTAGACAATGAAGGATTCGTTGGCCACTGCTGGCCAATGGAAATCAAATAACTTGAGATTTCATCAAAAGCAGAATGATTTGCGTATTGTGTTGTCGGAAAACTTACAATAAGACTCTCACCCAGATACAGTACATCAGTGCTCCGCAGAGGGTATTTTCTTAACGTTTTATGCTACATCACCCCTTGTTTTGGAAAGGGAAATAATGCTACAAGCCTTTGAACAAAGCCAGTTTGCTTGCCTGTGCTTGTTCAGACACTGACTTTTCCATGGACTCAGCATTTTCAGGATCCTTTCAAGCGCTGCCAGTTGCCACTGTATATTGCAATCCCGAGCCGAACAATTTGGTTAATTGGTGTGATCAGTCTTGAATGGAATATATCAAAGATAACAAAGCAAGGCATTGATTGGGAACCTGTGCCATGTGCCTAATCCCAGCCACTCTCATTTGGACAGTGTAAGAGGCTGATTCTACTGGAGACTTTTCACTTCTTCTTCTGGAGTCAACAAAGTCTGTTGAAAAAAGTTGCGGAAAGCTCTCTCTGTAAAAAAAAAATCTTTTTTATTGGCAGAGACTGCTTTGGCACTGCAAACTAGCAGGTTCACTTAAGCCAAGTGTTACTCCCAATTAAAACTTTCCTTTGAATAATGAAAATTTGCCATATTATTGGAGGCAAAACTTACAGTATTAAATATATATGATATGGGCATTTTGAATATTTACTTTTTTAATAAAAAAATTGAACTGAACTGAAAATCTGGCAACAAGCTCTAGTTGTATAATAAGGCTGGGGATACTATGAAAAAGGAAGTCTATCAGTATAAAAAAACAACATTACTGTTCATTAATTGTTCATTTTCCACTTTAGATATGGAAGGCTCGCCTGTCTTCATTTTGGGAACAGTTCTCTACAAGACTCTTGGACTCATGCTACCTTCACCAAAGTAAGTGCTGCATACTGTATCTCCTTGTCTGTATTTTCTGGTCTGCTGGCAAGAGGAAATATGAGACAGATTTAATCCTTTGGAAGCAGCAGAGGTGTCCATTTATATTCAGAGTAGTAGATCAAGTCTTAAAAACCGGCTGTGCCTGACTCCAGTGTCCCTGAAATGTTCCACTTCAAAGACTTGAAACTGTTGAAATTTCAGGAGTAACAGAAAACCAGACACTTTCCCTGTATTCAATTTGTTGACATACTATTTCAGGTTTAAGTTGATGACTTTTAAAGGAGCAATTTGGAAGAATTTTAGTTTAAAACATTCAAAATTTAAGTAAAATTATCAACACAAGAAATAACAGTTCTACTGAAGTGAGCATGCTAACCAGCTAGCTGGAGGTCGGAGCTGTAAATCACCTCAATACTGTTTTCCGTGTCGTCAAACCGGCCTCCGTCGGTCTTGGAGGACATGTTCGGTCCTGATCCGGCTGTGTTCACTTGGAAGCTGCTGAGCCTGGTTCCGTTGCCCGTGGTGTAAACAACAAGAATCCCCCTGTGCTTCAGTCAGCTACAGGGCCACTAGCTCCACGGCTAACTGAGCTAACTAGCTAACAGCAGCTAGTAGCTACAGTCAAAGATGGCCACAGCAAAGAGTTTAGTGAGCAGCAGTTAGCGGTCACTCTGGTGGGATGCTGCCCCGTGTTTGTTTGGAGCAACCTTCAATAGGTGGCCAATTCTTTCACATTGTAGCTTTAAGGATACTTCTCATTTGTAGTTCTTGGGATTTTGTCCTAAGAGAAAACAAACATGATATTTTTGCATACATGAAACTTGCAGAAATGTCATGTCTTTGTGTTCATTCTAACCTGGTAAATGAAAGATATTCACTGTAGCATGCAATATGTAGTTAATTAAGGATGACATTAGTGCCTGGAAAAGCAGCAGGATGTCCCAAACAAACACCTGGTGTCAGACCCCAGTCAACAAGTCCCTGGCACCAACGTCCCAAGGACAGAGCGGTCATTCAAGGACCGGCCAGGCCAGCTGTCACAGGTGGAGCAGCAACCCTCTGTGCACATGTGGAGAGGAGCTCATAAAGGGACACTGAAGCTCGCCCTCTCCAGACTAACAGAAGGATAAGCAGATCAAGCGGCTAAAGTGTCAGACTTGAGGATTTTCCATTTGCCAGATTTTAAGCTTGTGAAGTTTCAAAGAAGAAAATAACTTTTTTTGCCACCAAATGTCAGAAAACTCTCAGCGCACTTAGAGTGGAGAACTAAAGAGCGCACCCATTTACTCCACTGAGTCCCATTTTAATGCAACTGACTCGTACCCTATGATAAAGTCAGGTAAAAATATTCTCAACTCAAGTGGTGCTGGTAGGACAGGGGGCTGCTGGAGTATCACCTCTACTTTCCTTTGTGAAGCTGACAGTTTTCTTCCTTGTGGGAAGTGCTCATGGATTTCAGGTTCTAATAAAAAGAATATTCTGTCAACTATACAATAGCTGGAGATGGTTTTTGAAACAGGACTATAGAGCCAGACTTTAAAAGCCTAGGATACAAAGAAACATCTCGTTCAGTTCAGACAAGCCTTTGATTTGTACTCTATCCTTTCTGGTCCGCTTGGATGTTTTGAACACCATTACTGGCAAACATCCTGTATAGCTGCTCTGACGTCTAATGGGCAGATTTTCAATCCTCCTGTTATTGAGTGTTTGATATTTGGGTTACCATTCAATACAAGCTGCACTAGAGAAAATACCTTCGGCTAATACTTGACTAGTTTAAAAATCAATTCAAAGAACTCTAAATTTTAGATGATTAGATTAGCCAGCGGAGAGGGACTTTAAATTCAAAATATGTGCACACAATCTTCTCAGAAACCCCAAATCAGGTTTTCATACCAGTGTTCCTTATAGATCCCACATAAGTCTCACTCACTCTGCACTTAAAGCTAATCCTCAAGTGTTAATGCTTCTTCACAGAGCATAAAAAGAGACCTCAGGTGTTTGAAGTAAAATCAGGTTAAAGGCTTTGAACACTGGAAATGTTGTCTGATGTTCATCCTTTATACCCATAAGCTCCATGAAACATTTATAGGGATATACAGTATGAGAATACAGTTAAGCAGACAAATCAAACATGAGCCTTTACTGTAGCACGTTGTGTAAGAAAGCGAAGCAGATCGTTACCCACAATTACACGAATTAAAAATCCAAGAAATTATCATTTTCTAACTTTTGGCCATCTTTGTTTGCCTCAGGAACGACACAGTTGTGAACTCAAAGGTCATTGCTGTGACTGTGAGACCTGAGCCCAAGGCGACGGAGTCCCACCTGGAGATTGAACTGGCTCACCTGGCAAACGTAAGCACCACCTGTCATTTTGAATCACAGTGGCTGACATCTTCAGCACATGTTTGGAACCATAAAGGTTGCTTTGCATGTTAGTTTCGCCATATAAGATGAAAGGCTACGTCTTTGTGTGCCGACTGAATGTTCTGCATAGACCACAGCACATATCGCCACCCATTAGCCAACACACAATGGCGGTTAATTGGCTCGCTAATTAATTTGCAAGCATCCGGTGTCAGGAGAGTGTGCCGCAGTCAGATAATTACTTGGACAATCCCTGTTATGTTCCAGGCCTTTTTATTCATCTTGGAGATAAAGTGCATGTAAGTCTGAACTTGTCAGCAGGTTTGTGTGTGTGTGTGTGTGTGTGTGTGTGTGTGTCTTAATAGTTTACTCCACATGTGAAACACATTTTCAAACGCTGAAGGACAAATATGCAGTTGATTTATAATGATAATGATGATCAATTATCATCATAGTTTACTTGGTAAACATTTTGTCCTTTTCTTGCCTTCCAGGGAACAATGAACCCTTACTGTGCACTGTGGGACAGCACCATAATGTAAGTGGGCATGCACTTTCACTCTTCTAATTTAGATCTTGTGTGGTAGACCCAGGAAGGGTTTGTTGTCAGTTTGAAGTAATGCTGTGGCTTTCAGGATAACACACTTGTTATCTTACTTTGCTGTTGCATCTCTGAAATTAGGTTAGTGTGCATCCTCCCTTCAAACACACATTTCTCTTGTGCACGTCTTTGCAGAGAAGCAAACAAGCAAGAGAGCTGGAGAAAGTAAACCTGCAAGGCAAAATTATACGTTAAACCATTATCAGGGTGGACAAAATAATCGGAATAACTGAAACTGTCGTGAGGTATACTGTATGACGTCGATGCTTTGCTGAGACTCTTAACATGTCTCGAGTTAAGCCAGTTGTTGTTCAGTTTGAGGAGTTTTTCAGCGTCTGAGTCAGTGTCGGTGTGGTTCTGCAGTTGCAGATGTTCAGCATGGTTTCATCGAAACCTTTATGTGAACGTGGTGTGAGTCACTCATGAGTCATAAGTTCACAATTCCAGAGACATTCGCAGAAGTGAGTTGCAATTAGCAGCATGCGTCGGCTTCAGCGGACATCTGAAAAATACTAATTTCACAAGTGAGCGTGAGCGAGATACAAGCAGGCCAGATAGTCACTGCCTGAAGTGCTGGAGCATCAGCCACAAGTGCTGCAGAATTATGTAATATAGCGAGGGGGAAACTCTCCAAAATCATGAGGACATATGTATGGAGTGAGAGCAGTTGTTATTGCACGTTACTATGGATAATAGCAAACATGCAAATGCATTTATTGAGCTCAGAATAGATTTTTGTTTGCTCAAACAAAATATTTTTTTGTTATAATTTCTTCTCAAAATATATTTTATGTGTTTGCAAAATGTATTGTTTCTGTGGTTCTCCAAATCTCCCATTGCTCGCTCAGGAATGAGGCACAAATGTAACTAAATACATACAAAACACAAAGAAACACAACAACAGCACAAAGCAAAGCCTTCAGATTGAGACAAGAAAAGGTCTGACACCATCGCAACAACATTTAAACATCATAAGCATCACAAAGAAAGTTATTGAGTCACACTATATTATCATGTAATGTGTTGTCATTATTCTGTCCACAGCCTGTACATTTACACACCTAATGAATGCTTTTCTGTACTGTTCATCGACTGCTACATGTGCCCTTTTATTTTGCCTGAGTTTGCTGTCATGATGCTTTTTAAGGAGATTTGGTGTCACCTTATTTGCGATTTCCGTACCTGCACAGTCAACACTTGACAGCAGTGTGCCTGTCACAGTGTCATCTGATAAAACCGAAGTTGCTGGATTATTTCCACATGCAAAAAGTCAACTTTTCTTCCTAGAAAATCCTCCTGATGCTGTTGAATCATTTTGATCAAAAAGTGATAACATTTTCACGATAGCAAACCCTATTTTTAATACTCTTTATGGCCAGGATTTTTGAGCTATAGCCATTCACTCTATTTGCATGCTGTAGTTGCCTCTCTATATAAAGCAGTTTTAATCGTTACCTGAAGAGTCCGCTTTTCCTGTGTGAGGTTCAGATTACACACACATGCACAAGGGATTCACAGGAAACGGTGCATGCACTCACTGGATGTGACACAGAAGACGAGTGTTGTTGAATGTGGGGAGTCCTCTCAGCCCATGGCTGTAAACAGACACACTCCTTGCTCTCCTTCTGTTGCATTTCTGACAAAGTACAGTAGCTGCTCAAGGCTGCTTTTGCTTCCCCCAATGGTCGACATGTGTGCCTTTTGAACGCAGCTTGGGGACCGGTGTTATTACTGTGAAAGGCACTTACAGTTACCACTAGCAACCACAGGTGTCGCCAAATTCACCAGGACTGAAATCTTTATACTTTTAAGATCAGCCTTTGTGTTCAGGAGTGTTGATGGGTAGCTAGATGGTGTATTTTTCCAAAACAGAACAACAACACAGCCCTACAGTATATTAATGCTAATTATTATTATTATTATTAGTGTGTATTTGATGTTTAATTGAAGTTTGATGAGCAGTTATTGGAATATTTTAGACCATACTTTAACCCAACAGGCTGTGGATGAACCAGCTTTGACAACAGCTTACATGAGACTGTTATTTGCACATTGAAACAGCATGTGAAATGTGCATGGTCTGTCCTCTATCACTATCTCTATTGGTATTTGAGGGCAACTGGTCTATTTTTGAACAAGAAAGATACAAGTGGGACAACTCTGCTCCATTCTTTCCCTGACTTTCACAAACCATATCAGCATTTTTTTTTTTCTGATCCACCAAGTCATTTTAATCAGAGCACCGCCGAATGACTTTGTGGTATGATTATCATGTTCATTTCAAACAGTTGGCTCGTCCTATTACACAATAGCAGCCACTCTCAGGACTCATTGAGGGGGGTAATACGCCATCTGTCAGCCATGTTGGTTCAAACGGACTGAGAGTGCTCACTGTAACAATTAGCAGAATGAAAATGTTGTTCACAAGTGGAGAACTGTGTCCTCTGTGCTGCCCGCTGCACTAACTCGTCGTGGTCCGGATGCAGCTACAGTATAGGCTGCAGGGCTGAGACAGCTGCCACACCTGAGTCTCTGCTGCTTTGCTTTCACCACAGGGGTGGAAACCCGAGGCATAAATATTCTTATGTGACAACGCCAGGAAAAGCTGTTGTGATTTGTCTTTTTGTGTAAGCGACCAGGAGGCCCTTTAAAGAGGAGAACACGCTGTTCATCATTGCAAAGCTGCAGCTTGATACTGTGATAGAATCCATACTTTCCTTATTTACCTTGTGGCCTTCTGTACTGGCCTTTTGCCCATATTTTACTCTCCAGAGTGAACCAAATGGGTGCATTTTTAACATGGTTAAATCTTAATATCTGCAAAACTAGAAAACATTATTGTCTTGTTTGAGCAAAAAGGAGCAATAAGAGAGACAGCAAGAGCCTCTCATGTTTTAAAATTTGGTAAATTCTTTCTCAGTAGTACTGAGTAGATTGTACATCTAAAAATTTGTTGATATTACATGAGCCCGAAGATTATACACAGTATCTTGAAGAACATTTACTGTACTATACTTAAGTGCAGTTTTGAGGTACATGTAATTCACTTGTCTAGTCCGATTTTATGCCAGTTTATACTTGTACCTCACTATATTTCAAAGGGAAATTTAACTTTTACTACATTTATCATACAGCTACAACTACAAGTGGGCTACTTCACAGGTTCATATTTTACATGTACATTGTATTTACACTTGCATTGTTATTGATTATACTAGCCAACAGCATACTGTATAAATTGATTGAAATTAGCATCAATTGTAACTAATATATATGAATGCATTTTTACTTGGAATTGAATATTTTTCTAATACTGTGGTATTAGTACTTTTACACATGGATGTGAATAAGTCTATCACCACTATTTCAAGAAGAATAAGATGATAATTCATTTGAATGCAAACAATACAGCGCATCATTTTCTGCATCTTTCCAACAAGTATTAATAAATCCTGACAAGGAAATGTGTTTCCAAGTAATCATAATTCTTTGCAAGTGAAATTGCTCACCTGTCAGAACTGCTGTTATAGTTTTCACATGAGGCAAAGGTCTGGGCCACGTTTGATGATGTCTGCTTCCTGTAATTGCCATGTTTTGACTAGTTTTGTCAGCCAGAGAGCTGTAGGATAATCTAGTGCACCTGGCTGGCTCAGTGATTACCTTAAAGCCACGTGGGAAAGAAATGCTGTGAAGAAAAAAACAAAGATATCAATAACCGTGCTAGTATGAAGCGCTCCATGTGTTGTGAAAAATCCAACATTAGAGCATCCAGAGAGCCAATATCTTGTTTTTACTTTACTCTTAAGTCTGCGGCTCCACAGCACCAAGTGTAAACATGTCAGATGCATACACTTTTATTGCTCTTTCAAATGTCAATATTTCCAGCTATCAAACACGCCTGAAATTACCAATATCCCACCGCTGTGCCGAGGGAAACATATGAAACGCAACCCAGTGATTTCAGATCAGTTAACTTCCCTGTTGTGTTCAAAGATAAATATTTGGAGGGGAGGGGGAGTAATCTACCGTTCAAATCAAGAACTATCTTGCACTATCTTGGAAATTTAATATCATTGCATCATGAGTTTGAATCAGACTACTTTTCAGCCTCTTAGCTTGAAACTCATCTTTCTTGAAATGGTTTGGGAAGTTTATTCAATCTAATTTTGCGAAGTGAATGAATTGTACCTCTTGAGTTGTTCCATACTGCCACTGAACTCGCAGAAAAAGAAAATTACAGAATGACAGTTTTAGCCTTTTGACATTCCACTGCAATTAGATGCTTTTGAAGCCTTGTCAAGCAGTGCATGGAGAGCCACATGAGTGTCTTCCAGACTTTGTAATTGCATATATTTTGGCGTCCCCTCTCAGATTATCCAACAGAGTCTTATAGAGGCCAAAACTGAGGAGGACAACCCTCATCATTAAAGGCTTGTAGATCCTGAAACAACCTGCCACATCAGGATTAACAGCATCTTGACCCCTCTTTAAAACATCTTCTTACAACACATAGCCTTCTTAATAACTGCCATATTTATTACACCTGTTTCTCTCTTTTAAGATTTATTTTCCCCTGTTTGATCTTTTTGCTTCCACTCTAAAGCACTCTGTAGGTAATAAATTATATTATCACCATGATGCTATAGCAAGTATTAAATGTAGTTTCCTTTTTACGGTGCCATATAACCACACAGACTGTAATCTTTATGGCCAAATGCATTTGCCATAACTGCAGTGCTGAAACTCAGCAGGATTAAGCATTTTCCTTCTTTTAAAGTTGCACAGTTTTCTCCTCGAGTCAGTTGAGATGATTTACTCTGCAGAACGTAGAAGGCCATATACTAAACAATAACAGCCCAAAGGATAGGATAAAAAACTAGAGGACACACCATGCAATAACGAGGCCAAGCAACACCAAGCAGTTTATTGTTGGATTTAGCAGCAGACAAGACAAAAATATAGTTACCTGAACTGATCAGTAGTTAAATGTTGTAATTCAGCTTTTACTAAAGAATTACTCAGTGCTACGCAGTTCATACCATGAATGTTACCAGAAAAGCTCATCCTGTGGAATCAAAGCATATGAATCATTTACGCATCAAGGTGCTGAAAGCAGCTGTTGCAGCTTCAGGTTCTACAAACATCTGGAGATGCTGGATTTGAGCCAAGCAGACCCCACCAAACGCTGCCAACTGCAGCAAATCTGAAGAACCAAGAGAAACATGTATTGCAAAATCCGGTTCTCCATCACCTGGGCTCCTAACATTATTAAGATATAGAGAATAAAAGATAAATGACTGCCATGGGCCCAGTTTGATACACGTATTTCAGCTTTGTTTTGCTGATGTTTAGTAACATAAACCAATATATAGAATATTAAGAAGTTTGACAAGTTATGAAAACAGTGGATACACCTGCAGCAGGTGACACGTATTAGGAGCTCAAAATTCATATCTCCAGCTTCATCTTTCAGTTTAAGTTATCTTTGATTTCAGGTTTCATCTGTCTGTTCAAATTCTTTTGAAAGTGCTCTCTAATGGTTTCCTCCTTTGATGTCAAGCTTCTTCGACATTTTCATATCTGAGATCAGCAGTTGTCAAGCCTTCTCACGTCATAGATCCTCAAATAGACACATTTGATCCACAGACTTGATCAGATTCAGTCCCAGGGAATATTTTTGATGTTCTTAGGTTTGGTTTCAAATGGAAAGTGTCAATGCTGCAGATCAGGAGACAGCAATGGTATGAGCGTTGCACTCTTTATTTCTGATGGGTTCATTTGTGATGAAATAAAACCACTTTGGGTTTTGCTCAGGGCCGCTGCTTGTCCACTTTGCAATGATCACTGCGCACTGTAAAAGGACGTTGGCAGGCAGAAGAAGCAACAATGTGGGCGATGTTTACAGTAATTGTAAGCTTCGCTCCAGCGAGGACTCATGATGGACTGATGAGGACACTAACCATGCATTAGCTGACAGCAGAAGGTTTTGCTGTGTTTGTGTGTGTGACAGCACAGGATGTGAGTTGGGGTAAATCACATGTGCACCCTGAGGTAGCACATGAAGTAGAAGTGCAGCAGTGTCATGGTGCTGTGATGACTCATGCAACCAACAGTTGTGACTGATTTGATTCTCTTTGCTTTAATTGATTGTTCTTATATGTCTTTACTTGTAAACCTAGTGGGGTTGATTCATACTGTACAAAGCTTTAAAGTATGTTTGCAACAATTATTTTCCAGTCATGTAAATTTAAATACCTTTGTGTTACTCTGACAACAACGCATGTTAAAATGAATACAACCGGATCAGGACAGACACAGTTAAAGGTGCGCTGAAGGTCACCTTACTGCAGTGATAATAAGCGTAATGGACCTGTTAGCAGATGCATGACTCCATCACTTTGTGTGTACCTTTGGAGCCATTCATGTCCTCACTAACACACCCAAACTGCAGCCTCTTTGGCTTTGCTGCCTCCTTTTCAGAGTTCTGTCCCACTCAGGATTAATAAGATTTTTCTTGCTACATAAAAATATGCACTCATTTTTCTTTCGTCTTCACTCAGCTAACAAACGCAGCAAGGCCCACAGGCTGATATAAATTGCCCGTCATCAAGAGATCCAAGATGGATGGAATAATTTCCCAGCACTGCCCCAGCCCTCCTCTGCCCGTCATTGTGTGTCAGTCCTTCAAGACTTTATAAAATTGCCTAAAGTGCATCGCCTGAAGCACTCTTTGAGCCCCAAGCCCAGTGCCTGGCCAACCTGATGTGGCCATGCAATGCATGTAAATAGGTTTTTGGATTGTTATTCCTTGTTACTGAGGAAATACTACATGGTGATTTGCAAAGCTTACTGACACATATAAGAAAAACACAGGCTAAAAAACTGCAGCCCTATCTGGCCCTATACCTATTTAATATATACACTGCTTCAGCTTGTTTAGCTGGACGACCATGAGGTTACAGAGCTTCACTGTTTGACTCTTAAGTGCACTGCTTGGACATCTGGATAAGTTATGGGTTTAGTAATAAGATCTCTGTGGCTGGAAGAACTCAATCTGTCAAAGTTCAGCAAGGAACACAAACCTAATTGGACTTTTGAACAACTGTCTATCTGTGTTTCAGCCAGACGCGAGGGTTTAAATACTGAATGTGTCTTAAACTTTGCAGCCTTTTTATGTCACTCTGCTGTCACTTATCTTGCATTTTGACACTAAATGTGTTCAATTTGGAGCACGATCAAATTCTGTCACATATTGTGATCCTGAAAGTTTTAGAACAAAGTTGTAGATACGTTACTGCATGGATAGAAAGTGGTCAACAAAGGGTATGTGATGAACGTCAACGTCATCAGTCTCACTGTGGTTAAGATCAACACTGACACTTTCTCTTGGGGACATTTGATATTCTAAGGCCACCGAGCCCAGATAAGGTCAGAGAACACATCAAACGTGGCGTACATAAATCCCCAGTCAGGGATGTTCTCCTGTCACTTTCCCTCACTGGCACAAAAGAGAAGCAAACATCTAGCAAGTCAAAAGTTAGGAACAGATCATGGCGAGGATTGAGTCTTCACCAGGGGGAGTGGCAGACTCATCGCAAAGTTTTCAAGAAGGCAAGGCAGCACACATGCTATCAATCTCATCGCAACAAAGCGTGCATTATAGAGCAGGTTCGCTTCTCAATCTGACAATCATGCTTTCAGGTGCAACGGCACCGAGGGCGATCTCATGTGTGCAGATGCGTAAAAGGGTGTGATGCTTGTTGGTCAACCAGCAGTTTCCTCATGGCCCGTCCTACAGGGAACAATGAAAGGCCTGCACTGCTATTAAAGGATGTGTGTAAACTGTTGTTTTCCATCATGCATGAATGTGCACAAAGCAACCTCACCAATAGTACTGACAATTTTAAAGGACTTCCTACTCTGCAACTTCTCATTGGGTTCGTGCAGTACATAGTCCAAGAAAATTGTTTAGGCGGGAGGAAACCAACATTCATCTTGGTTTTAAAAGCGGAAGCTCCTGTACAGTCACACACCTCTACTGATGAAAAGCTGCCACAAAAAGTGCTTTCAGTGAGGCTTAATTTTGCAAGGCTTTGTGCTTCCAGGGCCTGTAAAGTGCTTTGGGCGACCATCAGTAACATGGTTTTCAACAGTGATTGGAGGTCATACACTGGTTCCATTCTTGTACTAAACTGAGGTCCTAATGGCACCTGCAGGTGCCTCATTTTAGCTCATTTGGTTCCTGCCAATCATGTTGTTTTCTGTCTGTCATGTATTGATTGGCCTCCAGCTCAAAGAAATCTTCAACTATGCAATGTCTTAGAGCATTTCAAATGCCCACTATGCCATCCAAGTCATTAGAAGGTGTTGAGTCACAGTTTTATTCCAATTCAATTCAATGTAGCTCAATAGAGTTACGCTAAGGACTTGTTCAAGAGCCTCACTGCAGAATTTACTTTCCGTTATTATCATGAAATGTCAGTTTCTGAACTTTCCTTTATGAAGCCACCAAAGAAAGCCTTGAAAATTTGAATCGGCAGAATGATGCATTCACTGTGAACCTTTAAGACGAGATTCAGGGCTCCTGCTGTGGCTGCTGTGAGATACATCCTCCACAGCCTGCAGAGAAGATGGGCCTTATATATCACTGTTATGACAATGCACATTTGTTGTTCACTGCATGTGGATAATTGAGAACCACCTATTTTGTCATTCAAATTTTTAATTTATGGTTTGAAATGTCTACCTGAGTGGTACCAGACTGAAAACAGGCATTAGCTAAGAGTAAATAGTGATGATTTCTTTATTGTTGCATTATTGTGTACACACAGCCCAGAGTACTGCTCGGCCCTGGTTGGAAATTTGGCTCCACGGTCCATTCAGGAATAATAAATATTGCTGCCATATTGACCAAATGACACAGCAGGATTGCTCCACGCAGCAGAGGCCACCTGGCACACAAATCAACAGCTAGTGTCGCTCCAAATCAGCGGCATGAATCTCATTCTGCCTCTGTCATGAAATGAGTCTGGCGGAGTAGAAGGACAGCAAGGTGTCTTGCAGGACAACAGGTGTTTGCTCGAGCGTTTTGTGACGCGAATCTTAATATCGGGTTATGTGTTGCGGCAAAGACTGATCCGAGCTCGGCCATGTCAGCATGCTCGTGTCAATAAAGTTTTGCACGTGGGGTATTTAATCAACGAGGGTGATTTTTTTTTTTTTTTTTTTTTTTTTTCCCGGAGATTGAAAATGAGTGGGGGCGAATGACAAATGGAAGAGAAGCGCTCCTTTCATTTCACCTGCTAGTGGTGTGAAGTGGGGACCGGCTGCAACCATTCGCGCTGCTTCCGCGGGGTGGTATTAGTTCTGCGGTGGTTTTTTGCAAAGCGCTTCTCGCCGGGCTGCGACAAACTTTCGTGTAAAATGATCTTCAGGAATGCTCCAAAAACATCATTTATCCCCGTGCTGCCATTAGACGTGCAGCCGAATAAACAGATCCTGCGACAGCGCGCGTTTCTTTCTCCACTGTATCAGCCTCCCCCTCTCACGCCAGCAGAGACGAACAGAGTATCAATCTGATGCTGTCCACCGTTTCCAGGGTGAAAATCCCCCTAAGGAAGCATTCAAAAGCTGCTAATTAAAACAGTTGAAAGGAGGAGGGGAGGCGAAAAAAATCAACCGAAAAGGAAAAAAGACAGGATAACAGGGGGGCATTGAGAGGAGGGGGGAAAAAGGAATACAGTCGTTTGGAAAACATCTAGAGGAATAGAAAATCACGCAGGTAAATATGAACGCTCTTATCTCTACGCTTTATGGGGGGAATAACGGTGTTTTCACATCAGTTGCTTGCTATTTATCTGCGTATAGCGAATCAATCAGCACCGGTCTGCTTGGACAGCTCCGTGCGTCCTCCCCCTCCTCCGTGTCTCTGCCTCTCTATCTGCTTCCAGCTGAAATGCTGCTTGTAGCCACACAAGAGCCGTGTCGATGTGTCTGTTCGCCTCTTTTTTTTTTTCCTTTTTTTTCATGTAACAGTCTGCACGGCTCTGTAGCTCTCCCGATTCAAATAAATAATTAAGTAAAAAACCGCGAAGCGATGTCGATAAGTCCTGTGAAGTCGTGCCACCGCTGGAATTAAACCTCTAAATTGCCTCTGCCTTCTTCTTGCAGGAACGATTCTTGGGGAGCCTGGTCCACAAAAGGATGTAAAACGGTGCTTACAGATGCATCCCATACAAAGTGCTTATGTGATCGTGTATCTACCTTCGCCATTTTGGCTCAGCAACCAAGAGAAATAGTAAGTAGGCTATTGATTTGTTATTCAGTGTGGGTTTTATAGGCCAATGTAAAGGAGAAACGCTGCCTGTGCGAGCGTGTGTGTGTGTGTGTGTGCATGTGTGTGATGGTGCAAATGGGAATTGAATCTTTGGCGTGCTAATCCCGTTAAATAGTAATTCAGCGGTGAAGGGAGATTGTGTGGGGATATTTCGAGTTTGCACATAGATTTTAGATAACTCTGCGTGCGCGCGTGCACGCGTGCACGCGGGAGGGCGTGTGCATGCCGATGCTCTCGTGTCCCCTCTCCTCCTCAGTCACATTCTCGGTGAGGGAGAGGGGTAAAAGTTGTCAGATTTAACGTTTACACGGGGCTGCTGTCTTGACTGGCAGCGGGGAAAGCGGACAGGTTCTGCAGGTGAGGTCGGGAAAGCATGCCCTGGGCTCGCCATGGCTGGAATCAGACTGCTGCGAAGGGAACCAGAAGCCTCGAATTTCTTGAGAAGATAAAGTAATT
Source organism: Chelmon rostratus (assembly GCF_017976325.1). Taxonomy (NCBI): domain Eukaryota; kingdom Metazoa; phylum Chordata; class Actinopteri; order Chaetodontiformes; family Chaetodontidae; genus Chelmon; species Chelmon rostratus. The sequence continues at coordinate 11,454,055 of NC_055668.1, read as the reverse complement.
AACATTGAGGACATAGAGTACTTACACTGTGGCCTCTGCATTAGTACACAGCAGGAATTGAGATCGCCTTAAGAATCCTGTTGCCTCCAGCTATATCAGGCCCCAAGCAAGCGTTCATTTAGCCATAAAAGTGGCTGTGATTCACTCAAGGCTGCATGTACTGTATGAAACCACATTGGTGTGCAGTATGCCCCAGGTTGCAGGCCTGTGATTGGCCAGCCATTACGATTTTAAGTGTGCCTGGAATGACAAAATCAAACAAAAGCACTATTTTGATGCTCTAGATTCCAGTGTCTTGGCTCCAGCCTTGGCTGTTGTGTAATATCATTTCCAGCACAGACAGGTGGAAAGTTTTGGGCAAACAACCTCCAAGCCCACGCATGCACTTCAAACCTCACAGTATATTAAGGAACTCGCTGTGGACTATTCAGGCCGGTGGTTGTTGTTTTGATTGGTTCAATCTCTGGGCAACAATAAAGGTTTACTGTCCTGCATGAGCCACGTCCAACCTCCCACTGACTGCTTCGTCTTGCTCTGTCTCCTCCACAGACCATGGAGTACTCAGGGGTCCCATCTGTGACACTGATAGTTGGCTGTGGTCTGTCTTGCCTCGCCCTGATCACGTTGGCAGTGATCTATGCCGTGCTTTGGAGGTAATTGCAAACACTTTAAGAGCATAAGCTGCGACCACATGACAACAAACCGCACAAAGGAACACACTGATTTTGGTTTCTCTTGTTGTTCTTTCCTTCTTTAGATATATTCGCTCTGAACGATCCATCATCCTGCTCAACTTCTGCTTATCTATAATCTGCTCAAACATATTGATCCTTGTTGGACAAACGCAGACCCACAATGCGGTGAGTGTCATTTACGGATTTATTCTGCACGCTTTAAAACATGTGGACGTCCAGTGGTTGTTTTATACAAGACAGGGTAATAGTGCATTCGACAGATTCAAGCGTCACTTCACTGTGGCCTTGTTGAGGTTGAATAGAGCTCAGTACTCTCCGTGTGTGTTAGCCACAGGGAGCGTTCCTTAGAGGTCTTAAAGGTTTGTACTGCAACCTGTGAAAATGTGTTCTGGTACAGTCTATCATGCAGAATATCATGATGTTCCTACTTGTGATTTTAAAAGATAAACAATAGTCAAAATTCAGTCAAATCCACCTATTCCAAATCAGTTGGACACATTTTAGCCCACTTTACTCTTATTTTGAAAAGGTTCAGTCATTCTTCATTCACCAGAATTCAGATCTACAAAATAGATCCTTTTGTATACCAGATGTCGGCTTTGTCATTGAAAGTACAAAACAAGAATATAACAGTTAGTTTATAGCTTCCTTCAAGCAAAGTACTCATTTTGTACAGAAAAGCTTTTCATATTTCATCCAAATGGAAAATTAAGTGTTTCTAATGCCTCTGTAAGATGTACATCTACTTTGTGCTGGCTCAGGACCATTGGTCTTTACTCAGGTGTTACATTGTCCTCTGGTAAACTTGAGACAACCCCAAACTGTTGGCACTGAGACGGTGATGATCTTTAATTGCAGTAAAAGTGTGAGGCCATAAAGAAAACAGAAAAAAAAAGAGAACAAAAAGTCAGTTCACTTTGAGATGAAATACTGATGCTGGTTTTATTGCTATGGTTCCAACGTGAAGCGCTGCAGTTATTAACGAGTCCAAATAGTTTGGCAGTTAAGGATATTCAACAGTGCAGGAGAAGAAAGGCAGACATGATGCACGCCGGGAGACATGCACCGGTCAATCAAAGACTAATGAAGTTATTGTGATGTCGCCCCTGAGAGGATCCTATAATGGTGACAATAAAGCTGGTGGAGGATAAAAGCAGCTCTCGTGCTTAGATTGTTCCATGCAGTGTGCATTACCGAAATGACTCGAAGCCATCACAGAGGCATATGAAACTGTTTTTGCTCAGATGTCAACGAGAGCTGAAGTTCAAATCGAGTCAGCAGGATCCAAAAGGACAAGTGCTGTAGTTAAAGAAGGACTGCATCCAATAAATATGTATCACTTCCTCTCCCCAGCTTCATAACAGGCCAGTAAACAAGTGGCTAATGTAAAAGATTGTTTGGCAAACAGTAGTTGGGATTTACAAGCTGCCCACACAGATGCCCTTCTCAGTCATTTGGCAGCACTACAGAATGACACATTGTCCATTTTATTGTGTAACCATATTCTCAGTATACCTTTACCTTTTTGCAAGGAACACTGTTTTTTTCCTCATCTCATTATGTCCCACTGTTTCTGCTCATTAATCAATTGTCTTTAGTTTTTCGGCTCATTAACAAGCCAGCGTTTTAGTATTTGGACATTCTTATGTCGCAGCAGTCATAGATTTTAGTGGAGTTCAACAGAATATGTGAAACAGAGCCAACAATCTTTTGAAACGCTTGCAAAAATGTATGTCTGTGGGGGTATTCCATCATTAGAAATGCATTTTCTGGAGCTGTGCAGAGTGGCTACTTACACTGTGCTTACATGTATGACTTATTCCGGGAGCAGATGGGCCTACCAGCAGTTGGGGGCTCACATTGGACCAGGCCCTGCTCATAAATCAAACTGCTTCCTCCCATTAATTTTCTCATGCTCAATGAAAATTGAATCATGAATAATGAATGAATGAACGGAAAGAAAAATAGTCTGAAGTGTGTTTTGTAAACCCACAAACTCTGGTTCCTGGTGACACTATACATTAAACAGGGACAAAATGTACTAAGTGTAGCCATTCACTAGAAACTGAATTGGTTCATGTCATGCAGACCATTGTAACCTCATAGAGAAAGCAAACAAAACAAGAAAAAACAGCATCCACACATGGTAAGTTCATCTGTTTCTTGCTGGCCCTTACATCTGGCACACAGTAGTAGCCAAGACTATGAATGCACGAAGCTTCAGGGCATTTTTAAAGCTGAACTGGTTTGAAGCCTTGTCAGATTTAATCAGAGCTCCAGTCATCTCCTGTCTTGATTATAAGGACCACCACTTAACATGGAATACTCACTCTGCATGCTCCTAATAAGATATCTATCTCAGAAATCTGCAAAGAGGTTAGGTGGTTTTCAGAAAATCCATTGACATACTAAAAATGTCATTTCAGCATCTCCCAGAGTGATTCACAGGGCTCACGGGGCTCGCTGGGTGCCACATTAAAGCAACACTGACTAATTTATTTGTAATTGGCCAGTATTGTTATTCATACTGAACGTTAAAGCTGCACCAATCAATTTTTTTCATACTAACAATAGATTAAATGACTATGTCATGTGAAAGAGGTCAGTTGTAGTTGTGAACCCACAGAGAATTATCACCCGACTCAGCAGTTTGCCTCTGCTCTGTCGAGTGTTTTCGCATCTTTCAGCTCAGCGTTTTGGTTCACTCTCATGGCTCTCATCAAACTTATTTCACACAGCAACAGCAGACGGCTTAGATATGCCCGCTGCCTGCCCAGCACCAAATAACAGACAGACGCAGTTAGCAGCTAGCTGGTGAACACAGTGGAGCATTTAAAGAGCCAGATGTTTCTCCCAGGAGTTGGTGGAGACCAAAGCATAGCTAAAAGAAGAGTGGCTATTGGACTTTAAGATTCATCAGGTGGCCAAAAGCATGACTCCAAATAAATGCTAATGTTGCTTTCAGTGTTTTGGATGTGTATTTAGGCCATTGTTTGCTAACACGTTTGCCATATCAGTGTGTTTATAGCATATTGCTCTGCTTACAAGTGGCCAAAAAATCACTTGATGGAGGTTTAGTGATTCAATTCTGCAGATCAAACTGCTTAAAATACAATCAAATCAAATCAAATGTTGCTTCTGGATATGTGCACTCGGTCAGCTTTGATTGTTCTCTATAGCTAATTTCTTAGAAAACGTTATATAAAGGCTTAAAGTTATGCATAATTAAGGGCATGGCTTCTTTGAGTGACTGCTAGGTTTCAGCTACCAGGATCCATTCAGCCCGCCTCAGCTCCACCCACGCTCCACGTCTTTGCCCATTTTTGGATCGCCTGAGAGTTCAGTGGAGTCAGGCACTGCCAAGATGGCGACAGCCAGAGTCACTGTCACCGAGCTGAGTGCTTAAAACCAAAGCAGTTCTTCTGAGGCCCATCAGCAACAAAGAAAAATACAGCATATTGTCGTTGGTTCAGTCAAGTCAGAAAGCTGCAACTGTCTTTTTGGTCTGCACAACGTTGTGGATAAAATTTCCAGGACAATTTATTACCACTGCCCCTTTGTTCTGTTTTGACTGCACCTCCTCTTGTAATAATATTTGTGAAATATTTCATCTGTTTGATCAGACATACTGTAGAACCCTCTGTTTGAGTGGTAGGCTAGCAGGAGGAGAAAACATAGCCCCTGTGTGGGTTTAATTGCCACACTGCCTGACACTGCCTCACTTGTTTTTCCTCCATCTCTTGTAAGAAGTGCATATAATTGGCTCCACTGTTTGTGGATTCAGACTTGCTCATCGCCTAATAGAAATCATCTCTTTGGTGTGGAGGTGTCCTCCGGGAGCAGGAAATCAGTGACTCACCTTTGCCTGCCTGTGCTTTTCTTTTGTCCTCTGTCATTGTTCATCCTGGTTTATGGTAAGAAGGCACAGAGAAGCAGACACTGTTTGTTTTGTCAGGGAAGGTAGAAGTAGAAAGTGTTGGAGTTAGAGAGGCTGTTCCTGTAAAATGTTCATCCTATAATGAGTAAAAATGTTTTATACATTATGTTGGTGGCAGTCAAGGTCTGTTGTGTGTCAGCCTTTCCGGTCACTATAAAGAGAGGACAATAAAACATCAGAACATTAGTCGGCTTTTATAAAATGATTAAAAAAAACTAGCTCTTAACATGTCATAAACTGGTTAGCACTGTGAGCTGACACAGTTCTCCTGTAGACAAACTGCTTTGTGCAACTTCTCTGCTGATTTTTGGGCGTCTAAACCACCTGATGCGTCAGGAGATTGACAATTATCACCTTTTGTTTAAACACTGCATGTCATGTATGAGCACAGATGGCTTATCAAAGCTGGTGTCAAGATGAATATCCTTGTTATTATGAAAAGCTTTGAAATTCAACTTGAAATTAAATATACTACAGAGGTCCCATGACTTTAGTAAACTCAGGCCTTCCATACATTTGCAACATTATTTGGTGATAGTGGTAGCAATGGGAAAGCGAAGCACCTTGGGAGCCCAGTGGTTACAGAGCATGCCACAATGTCGCTGGCTCGATTCCAGTCGACGACCTTTGTTTCATGTCATACTCTTTCCTGTCTGCCTCTGCTATCCAACAAATGCGGAAAACCCCCAGAAAAAATCTGCAAACGGAAACGGCAAACCGATCTGAATATCATGAGGATTCACCATTTTGATGAGTTTTAAGAAAATGAAGAATAAAATTTTTTGCATGCATGTTCATGCAAGACATAAAACAGGCAAGTTCAAGGTCATATATGCGCTGTATATTACACGTGCAGTAACTGCAGTATGCACATATGAGCAGTAGTATATTTTTAGTGCAGGATGCTTGACCTCCTGTATAGAGAGGTGGAGGAAAGAAGGATTTCATTCATCCCTGCCTGACAGTGGAAGGTTAAATGTTGTAACCACATAACTAATGAATAGAAACTACCACAGCCATCACGCAGCTTATTCCTGCATGCCCGGTAGCGGCTTCATAACAGCAGGACTCCTCTTGTGAGGTTCATTGTTTGGAGCCTTACGAGTGTTACACATTGAAATAAAGTGGGCAGAAGCAGAAGTGTCATAAGTATGAACTCGCTCCAGGTTGTTGCGAGGTACATCCATAGAACTGGAAGTAGGAGTAGCCATTTTCTGACTGTAGTGCTAAAGTCGATGCATTTTGTTCAGTGTTTCTCTGTGCTTCAACAACACTTTGCCACCACCACCACCACTTTGTTGTTTGGAGTTTTTAATGTCCTCCACCCGAGCACCTACTGTATAAAGCGCTGGGGCACTTGTTGCTTGATTCAAACGGAGGGTGCTTCAGTCAAAATAACAACCAGCCTCCTCCTCCCACACTGATTCACAACGGTTGGGAAGATGAAAGTGATGTTCTAAGGTCTGGCTCAGATTCTTCTGCAACGTTTTAAATAACGCTGTAGATCTTTGCAGAACTATTTTATACATACAGTGCAATTAATGTGCTTCTCCCCCAGCAAGCTAGTTCTTAGATCTCTTTAAGTGCTTCTTGCATTAATAGGGGGAATATGTATGAAAAGTTACACTGCTAGCCAGGCCGAATGAATGTCGATCAGCATATAAAAACGCCCGGACCTCTAATCTGATCACTGAGTCAACATTAGTTTAATCCAGTGATGAAGAGGGTGTTTTCCGCCTGACTATAAGCAACAATGAAATCCCTTTTTATCAATATGTCCCTGCTCCCTCTTTCCATTTGAGTCATTGCATTAGGTGTGCACCAGTTTGTGGCAGCTAGGCTTTCAGTCCTTAACATTTACGAGAGCACCGAGGCTCGGCCCAGACCTTTCCGTCAGAGTTTAGTGGGGCCACTGTAAGAAATTCTTCAAATTTCCTGTCCTAACCTTAAACTGCCATTATCGAACTGGCTTGAAGTATTCCCCGTCAGCCCCTGCTCTTACTTTCACGTCTATCAGCTCTGCAATGTTTTAATGTGGTCCCTTCCTCAGTTCCTCAGTTTCCATGGATACTGGCACAGTGCGCTCAACATCTCCCGGCATTTGCCTTTCTAAAGGGCAGTGTGAACTCTAGGTTTCAACCTTGTTTGTGTATGACTGTCTGTGTCCAACTGGTGCTATCATAATGTCACTTCTCTCTTTATAAATGTACAGTTTGTATTTTTGAGGACAATTGAGCCCGGATGCTACAAAACCGTGAAACAGAATGGTTGCATGTGACCTGTTTCCAGGAAACAAGGCAGGCTCTATTTTCAGCACCTTGGACAGCACATGAGCAACAGCAACACTAGAATTAGCTTGGGGTGTAACTACAGGCAGTTTGGCTAGTGTACATGCTGATTTCACACACCCCCTGTTGTCTCCTTCACTTAAAAGCTTGTAAAGTTGCTGTTTTTACTTTTATATAAACATTAGTCATTAGCCGTGTTTGTCCTATAATAATCACGTGCATTTCTTACTCAGAGCTTATTAGACAAAGATTTATAGGACAGAATGTGTGTGATTTCTACAAAAGCAGCTGTACGCACTTAAAAACTAAAGCAGAGTTGTTTTGCTGTTTCCTGTGGGACATTTTAGGCATTTAAACATTGAACGCTGTTCTTATAAGAGTGCAAATAAAACAATTTGCCTACAACACTTTATAAAGCTGCACTGATGTTCTCTACTTTCCCATTTAGACTCTACTGATAAAATCCAAAATGTCAAGGCTGACTCTTACAGTACACCATGAAGATTTTGGCAGATACCGGTGCATTTTAAGAGGCTGGAATTTTTAACACTCAAATATATAAAAAAGGAGTTTGCTCTCTAAAAGAGGACACTGCTGATCTTGTTAATCTTCTAACGGTTAGAATCTGCCAGAACGGACTCATATTTGCTCGCGCTCACCATTTATGTCGCCACAATGGCATAACATATTTTCCCAGCAGATCTTTCCTGCAGCTAGGTTTCACCACTGCTGAATTTTTAGTTAAAATGCAAGTTTGACATAGCTGTTTGTGTGCTATGTTGTTGTCACTTTGCACCAGAGAATTGCAGCATATACACATTTAATGTATCCTGTCATTGTAAGCAAGTTTATTCTTTTTTACAGACAATTATATTGAAGTATCAGAGTTCCACATTGAAAATATGGTTTTATAATGTACATACTGCACCTGAATGCATCATGCATGAATTATGATAAACATTTTCTAACTAAATCCACATTTACATGCTTAACACCCCTCATGAGTGCAGGGAAGCAGAATTTCCCACCTCTCATGCAGGATTATTATCTCGTATGAACCTCATGAACACTACAGGCGATGGATGGATTTAGTGTGCTTCTCTCAGCGGGGATGTTAAGTGTATGGGAGATCTCACAGTATGGTGTGGACGCCCTGGGACGAGATGATACACTTCAATCTTCCCCCTTTTGTGCAGCATTGCTCAGATTACCACAGCTTCACACTGCAAACAGTCTGAACTGGGGAAAAAAAAAAGCTTAATCTCTTCTCACTCACAAATGTCAGCGTGCAATGACAAGATTCCTAAGGATACTTCTTTATTTCTAATCCCCTTCTAAACAATCCCATTTGGAGATGCAGCTCTCAGTGGAACAAAGATGGACGAGCTAATGACGCTGAAAAAGCGCCACTACATTGTCAAGCCTGAATGCAATCTGCCGCCGACACGTGCATTGTGTATCGTTTAAGCGGTGTTGTGGTTTGTTCCCCTCCTGTCTGTGTAAAACAGTTGACCTTGGCTCACATGCCTCCAGGTGGGATCCCCAGCATACTAATGAGGGTTAGTGCAGAAGAATGCTACGCCATGGCTTTCTGTGTCAGCTAGCCTGCCTGGCTCTGATCTTTACTACAACTGCCACCTCTGCTGCTGCAGTTTAAACCAACGCGTTGTTTCATTCACTGTGCATGATGGCACTTCAGGGGATGGTCTAGACATTCAAATGCTGCTTCAAGAATAGTTCAAGGAAGTAAAGAAATATCAATATAATTGATGTGTACCTGCAGGGAGCCTCTTGCTTTACAGGACTCTGTACTTGTGCAGTCTGATGGTGTCTGCATTTGCTGTTGTGTTACAGCCGAACCTCCATTTTTATATCAGCTGTTTTAAAGGTAATGGTGAGCAGCATCTCTTTAAATCAGTCAGTTCTGACCCTCTTTTCTCATATCAATAGGGCGTCTGCATCATGACGACAGCCTTTCTGCACTTCTTCTTCCTGGCATCGTTCTGCTGGGTCCTCACAGAGGCCTGGCAGTCCTACATGGCGGTGACAGGAAAGGTTCGCACCAGGCTCATCCGCAAGCGCTTTCTGTGTCTCGGCTGGGGTAAGTAAACTGTGTGTTCTCCTACACCTCTTCATTATCTCCCATCATACCTCGCTGCTGCCATTTTCTCTCAAGGTCTCCGGCCAAGGTGTCTTTCCAAGTACCTGCACATCTTTTTTTTTTTTTTTTTTAATCCGCCGTTCTCATCCTCTCTGTGGGGCAGCCAGATCTTCATCCTGTCAGGCTCTTTGTTGTGATGCTTTTGTGTTCCAGTCAAGCTCTCTGAGGGCTGGGTAAATGGACTGGCCATGAGCAGTGGCGGGAGACAGACTGGTGCGGCTCTCCCATAGCAGGCTACGATGACCTTATGTCTGATAAAGAGGGCGTGAGCCGTGGATTTACGCTGCAGCAGAATGCTTTTTATCTTAAACCCTCAGAAATAGTTCAGGGGAGTGAAATGTTTGCACAGGTAAAATGTATTGACTTTATGCACTCAAGCTGGTTTCAGTATGATACATATCCTGAAGTCCTTTGCAAAGTCTAACGTTTGTAACACACATCACAAATGAAATACAGATAGCAAATTGCAACCAATGCAACAGATTTAGGATTCGTATTGCTACAGATTTTATTCAGTCTGGGTCTCAGATAATTAAGTTTCTCCTGCTCCCACGCTGCGGTCCCTGCACTTGAATATCACACAACCAAAAAAAAATACAATAACAACAGCTATATATATGTGCCAATAAACACAGGGAGTCCAAATATCTGTATCAAAATTTAAAAGATGTCGATTTTTTCTCCATTTGATATGTGTCAGTCTGAATCCTCGTCCAAAGGGCTCTTTCTTACAGAATACTAGAAATCTCTCCTTTAAAAAAATCAATTTGATTATGAAAGAGCCCACACTCATTCTTCTTGTTACCTAGCAACAAACAAGGTTCTCTTAGTCATTGCAGTGCCTGCTGCAAAAAAAAAAAAAAAAACGGACAAAGGCTGTTCTACAATCACATAGATTTCTACAAAAAAGAAACGCCAAAACAGACAAATCTGATGATGAATAAGACAGCCAGAGTCCTGTTGTATGATAATAAAACTGCATCACGCTATATGGATGCAATTTTTTTGCATGGAATGACTTGAAAATAAAAATTACCCTAATCCTCTTCAGATGCCACCTGTGTTGAAAGAGGACATTTAGAAAATTGATTTCTAAAGCGTCGTGCAGCACGTACCTGTTGTCTCTTAATTCAGCCGGTTTGAAGTGCAGCGTCTCCACCAGGCTGTTGCCTGCGCGGTGATTCATGACATGCTTGTGTACACTCGGCACTCTTTACCTCTTCAGCACTGCAGAGAGGCACTGGATGGCCACAGGGTCCTCGCCTCGTGCCTCCAGGAAACTGATTACATCAATAGCACCTGCCTGTGCTGCTCCAAGAGGAAAGAGCGTTAATATTCTGAGCACACGGTAGTGAGGACCGAATCCATTACACCAATCTATAATGAGGAGCCATACAGCAAAAAAAAAAAAGGAGAGAAAGAAAAAGGAAAAATCCCTGTCATAATAAAGGTGTGGAGGGTGGGGAAATTTCTCACAGTGCAGTGATGAAATTTCACTACGTGGTTTTCTGGACTCGATGCACTGCTGCCATTTTGTCAAAGCACAGTACAGTCTGTTCTCCTCTGCCACTTAATGGAATACTGCTCAGTGTGTTGAACGAAACACTGAAATGCATACAGTTGATCATATATTCTCAGATGATTGTCTCATACTGGAGCCTCTTATAGAGTGAATCTAGCCGCACTTTCTTTAATGACTGCGAGGCACAGAGGCTGACTTTTCCTGCACTGAAGTGGGCTCACCCTCTCAGTTCTGACAAGAGCTGCTCGAATAACTATCGATTGTTTTCTCTTTTTTAAGGATTACCAGCTTTAGTGGTCGCCGTTTCAATGGGATTCACCAAAACAAAGGGCTATGGGACTCCATTATAGTAAGTTTTTCTTTTTTATCTCTATTCATTATTCAGTACACATGCAGGAGGTTCATGGTAACGCTTAAGAGTAATGATTAAGTGCTTCTGCAGTGGCTTACTTATCCTAAATAGTGTCGTAAACAAAGTCCCCTGAACCCAATCAAATTTCAAAATAGCGCAGCAAGACCCCAATTCCGTGTGAGTTGTATCCCTGCTGGATACTGAACGCATAAACACTGCTTAAAATCTCCTTAGCATTTTATTATCCTGTGAAACTTTGGAAATAGAGTTACAGCATATGGCACTTCTCCCCTGACAATTGGGAGAAATACAATTGTATGCTGGCGTGCACCATTAACTTGGATGTTAATGTCTTGGTGGGAGTTAACTGCTCTTTCCTGCTTTTCCCTGCAGCTGTTGGCTGTCTTTGGAGGGTGGGCTCCTATATGCCTTTGTTGGACCTGCAGCTGCTGTTGTTCTGGTACGTTTCAGCCATCTGATGTCCAGCTTTTACTTTTATATGCTGAGAATACAAGGGAAATGTAGATTTACAACAAAGAAAAAACAGATGATGTTTGAGGCATGTAATGTCTCAGGTGTGTAATGTGCAGTTATCCCGTTCAAGCAACATGACACAGACATAATGTAGTTTAAGTGATGGTACAGCAGCAATGTGGCTGAACTGCACTGTGATGAAAGGCGACAAAATGTTGCTATGAAAATGCCTAACAGGGGGAACACGCTCGGGTTTCAAAGTCAAAGTAATGAGCATCCCATCAGGCACTGTGCTCAAGTAATTCCCTTTCATTTGCCATAATGGTGCTCCATGTAGCTTTGAAGTTATAAAGTATTTATGCATTCGATTTGTTCAAATCTAATATACGGGGGTATTTTAATCATCCTGTATTTACATTGTTGTAGGGGGATAATTACACAAAGAATGTGATTATGCAAATCACTGAGTCTGTGTCAGAGGGACAGAGGACAGCGAACACTGACTCATGCTCTTCGGCATCAAACCTCTGTCCTATGAAAAGCGATTTCAGATATTTCTTTTAAAAAGTGACAAAACGTCTTCGTTGGACTCAAAGTCTCGCCGTGCTGTGGTGTTCATTCGTGATGGGCCTCTGAGGAACGCAGGCTAATCTCTGCAAGAACGGCCGGAACACCAAGCTGCTGTTATCACTATATTGATACTGTTACATCATAATAAAATGTCTCCCAGTAACAAAGCTTGTGGGATAAAAACTTCCCCGAATGTATTTGTATAAATACTGAATGAGCTCTTTGTCTCAGCTAAAGGGATTTGAAAAAGACTGTAGCTGAATGTTTTAAAGAATTTGCTGCTCAGCTTCTCTAAGTCGCCCTCTGTTTCCTATTAGTGTGGGCCCTGCTAATAATAGGAGAAGGTGCCTTTGAGAGGACAAGTGTTTCTTGTCAAGCTGATCTTTTCTTCAGGCTGTTGTGCTGGGCTGAGTATCCAGGGCATGCCTCATCCATTGGCTGAAATGCCACAGAGATGAGCAAACAGAGGCTAGAGGTCAAAGCTCAGTGCACTCAGAAAATTTAAGCAAAAAAAAAAAAAAAGAAAAAAATACGCCTGCAGGCTAATGGCATTAAATCATCGACTACCTATGTGCTGTAGAATGTCAAGCAGGGAAATTAAGATTTAACGTTGGTTTTGAGCTAATCTTGTTGCAGCTGATTCACTGAAAAGCTAATATTCCTGTCCTCTTCCTATATGACAGGTCAACATGGTGATCGGGATCTTGGTGTTTAATAAACTAGTGTCCAGAGACGGCATACTGGACAAGAAGCTGAAGCACCGAGCAGGGTATGACAGCACGTCCTTGTTAGTACCTCCGTTTTTCTTCTCAACTTCATGCATAAGTATAAATATGCTTTGATTTTCTCACACATATGGAGATTCAGACCTCCTTTTTTCTTGCTGTTGAAAAGGAAATTAGAGGCATAAACATAAAGAGGTCAGATCTCTCTCGGGAGCGTCGTGGCATCGTACTTCTTTGGCAGAATCAGTCCAAGATGAAAATCATTTCAAACGCCCACACACTGGCTGCCTCTGCTGCTGCTAATATGACGGGGGAGAATTTAAAGTCGGGCTAGTGGCTGTTAGCGTTGTTTGTCATGCTGTTGTCTCTGTGTCCCACAGACAGATGAGTGAGCCGCATACAGGATTAACTCTCAAGTGTGCCAAATGTGGTGTTGTATCAACAACTGCTTTATCAGCAACTACAGCTAGCAATGCAATGTAAGTGCCTGTCAGTGTCTGTGAATCAATAAGACGATGCTACGGGGAGTCTCTGCATGTACAGCGTGTCCACCTCTACGATACCATACTGCAGTCCACTGCAGCGTGAACTGATGTTCCAATCACACCCACTACAGGACTCTTACTGTAAACATACAGCTACAGACTTATTTTACATTACTACATTACTACTAGCATGCACATTAAAGCCCTACAGTCACTGCAGAGTGAAAAAAAAGGCCCTGATGGAAATGTTACCTTTCAGTCGGGGCCTTATCGTGTTATCCGCACCAATTTGCTTGCCTTTATTTCCTCTACACGATCCCTTCTTCCTCCTCTCAGGGCGTCCCTGTGGAGTTCCTGTGTCGTCCTACCTCTGCTGGCTTTGACCTGGATGTCTGCAGTGCTCGCCATGACAGACAAGCGCTCCATCCTCTTTCAGATCCTCTTTGCGGTCTTTGACTCGCTGCAGGGTTTTGTCATTGTGATGGTGCACTGTATCCTACGGAGAGAGGTAGAGGATGATTTGAAGTCATCTTTGTTTCACCCGTGATCTTTGTTTACTCGGATACACAAGCTGTTTGTCTTTATTTTTGGTTTTGTTTTTTTAGTTTTTCATGTAAAAGGTTGCAGGGTGTAGATTTGCTTAATTGCAGACGTCTTAACTTGCTCTAGAGAGTACTTTTCTGACGACTTTCACAACTAAAATACAGTACCTTTTCAGATCTGACAGGGGACAAAAACCTATAACAAAATCAATTTGAACCTTCAAGCTTTTTTTGTTTGTTTTGAAACATTTGATATGCAGTATTGTGGACGTAATGAGAAACTGACAACCCCCCCGTCTTTAGGTCCAAGATGCTTTCAGATGCCGGCTCAGAAACTGCCAAGACCCAATCAGCGGCGATGCAACAGGAACCTTCCCTAATGGGCATGCTCAGATAATGGTAGGTGCAGTTACTCCCTGTTTTCTGGAACCATTAGGTCCTCTATAATTTAAGCTGACGATGTTCCCTGCTTATATATAATATGCATGCAACCCCCCTTGTTCTCCATTGACCTTAATTTAACTTGTGCCCTTCATGCGTTTTTTTTTTTCTTGTCCTTATTATTGGGTTTAATACGGCCTCTAAAACACAAGGCATTGTTTCCCATAGGTTTATAATTTTCCATGCAACGCTTTGGCAAAGCTGCAATTACATGCAGGGTGGACACTTGGCCCTCTGATAAATGGCATTAGCTCCCTTTGGTTTTCTTGGGCCCTAAGAGCAATCCTTTATTTCTGTTTGATTGAACTTACTGTCCGTGTTTGCAGCGCATGCCTCTCATTTCCTCTCACGGGGTAATAGAGGAGTGTTCCCCTGCCTGACCTTTCGAATGGGACACCAGTCTCTTCATCTGGCACGACCCCGCCACTGGCACATCATAGCAATGATCTGCCATTAGTATTCTAATACCCCTCACGGTGAAATAGTTTTCATGATAGCCGAACAGTGTCAGGGCCCCCTGGTTCAATACAATCATTAGCAGCCAGCACAAAACACTTCCCAGCTGCTGCAGTTGCACTTTTTTCCAGCGTTGTTTTATTGATGTATTGTTAGGATGAAGCAGAGGAAACAAAATGACTGCATTTTTCTAAAGCATTAGGAAATAATAAAAAAATGTATTATTGATCCTAATCTTGCAGCTGGGTTTTACAGATAAGTGTGCCTCTGGTTTTGTATGTACGCAGCACGCAGTAGAAAAGGCTTTATTTTTTAGCTGTACTGACCATTCGACTGCTCTCTGCCTACAGACGGACTTTGAGAAAGATGTGGACATCGCCTGCCGATCAGGTAAAGAACAGATGGTCTCTTATTAACTGGATTCTCCTTGCCTGGCATGTAAAAAACCCCAAAAGAGGTTAGACAGTAAAAAATAGCTGAGGTTACATAACAACCAACAATCCCCACAGGAGTTTTTTCACAGTTACCAAAACACTGACTTTAATCTGAGAACAAAACAGTATAAAGAGAGCTGTTGGATATTCGCTCCATTTTTTCGGATTTACTGCAATGAATGTGAATAACAGCAGCTTTTCCCATCTTCTGGCAGTCGCACTACATAATTATGTTTTTCATTAACATGTCATAGAATAAGTGTGTGGGTGCTGTTGGTCTCATTTTTGGAGGATTTTGACTGGTTGGGGAGGTAATATCACTTCCTGATTCCTGCATCTACCTCTTCTGTACTTTTGAGCCACAGTAATTGTTATTAAAGTATGATTTAATAAAATGATAATAAATGCTCCTACGAGATCGTGCAGTTCATCCTGCATATAACTAGCGGTGGCGAGCCCAGAGCCTCGCCTCTCTCCAGTTCCTTCCAAACCAATGAAGAACACACCCTAAATGGATCTGCAGGGACTAACCTGACCATTATTTAGAGCTCTCAGGAACACAGCTTGTTAAGAGACGAAAGGGGCCGTCTGGCTCCTCTGACCCACCTTCCTCCATGCTGTGCGGTCTTGTAAAGCTAAAGTGGACACAGCTGATACAAAAAGGCACAGCAGACAGGTGTCATTTATAAATCATGACCAGATCCAGACCGAAGTAGAGGTGCAGTCGGAGAGAAATGCACTCACCGGGCTCACCGAGTTTAAGTTGGTTGTTTACAAACAGGGATTAGTGTCGGCCGCTGAAGTAACGTCCTGCAGTGTCAGTCTGCAGTATATGGCTGTAAACTTTGATCAGAGGAATTCTTCAGCATGAATACCAGATTCAGCTGGTTTCCCTCATGTCAACGCTGAGCATTAAATTAGCCTCAAACAAAGAGGTGAGTGTTTGTTGTCCTGGCGACCTCCTTGCATGCCTTTTGCGAACAGACAACATAATTCACGATGCAAAGATTAAAATGCTCAGTGGGGACAGCAGGGCGTTCTCATAAGCAGGAGGTATTTCTGGATGGATATCTGCCATTTCTTAGAATATTCAGTGCATTATAAGGTCATCACCAATCATTAAATTAGGATTAGGATGCTACAGGGTGAATTTTTGGGGAGAGAATGAAACCATGTTGCCTTATCTGCGGTTACATCCTCTAGAGATACCTGTATCTGCCACGTGTCCCTTTGCATTCAGGCATAATGTCACACTTAATGCGTAATCTCAGTTATTTGTCCTCTCATTACAGTTTTCCCTCGGCAGCACAAAATCCTGTGGGAATTGGCTCATATTGATTTGAATTCTCTTGTTCTGTTGGTCGTGTGCTGGATAATCTCAGACAAACTGTGACACTACTTTCATTACCGACAAATTCCAACTAATCCTTGTGTCACTCTGCCCTGCAGCACTCCACAAAGACATGGGCTCTTGTCGCGCCGCCACCATAACAGGCACCCTCTCCCGCATTTCCCTCAATGATGAGGAGGATGAGAAGGCCCCTGAGGGCCTCAACTACTCCACGTTGCCTGGCAACATCATCTCCAAAGTGATTATCCAGCAGCCTTCAGCTCTGCACATGCCAATGGGAGTGGGTGACCTTAAGGAGCAGTGCATGGCAGACAGCAACGCTGACATGCGCCGCACTGTTTACCTGTGCACCGACGACGCCATGCGCCAGAGCGACCATGACATGGTCGGCCATGACATGGAGGGCCACCCGGCTCAGGGCCAGATGATGGAGACAGACTACATAGTCATGCCTCGCGCCTCTGCAGCAGCGGTGTCAGGGTCGTGTAACACGTCCACCCTCCTGAAAGAGGACACCAAGATGAACATCACTATGGATACGCTGCCACACGAGAGGCTGATGCATTACAAGATGAGTCCTGATTTCAATATCAGCCCGTCGGGCATGGACCACATGAATGTGAACCTGGAGCAGCAGTATCCTAGCGCTCCAGAGCAGATGCAAAACCTGCCCTTTGAACCTCGCACGGCTGTTAAGAACTTCCTCGCTGAGATGGAGGAATCTGCTGGGCTTTCTAGGAGTGAGACAGGGTCTACAATATCTATGAGCTCCTTAGAGGTACATATGCTCGTGTGGATTAATCACAGAGGACACAGAGCTGCAATAAACACTTTGCCACACGCCATACACTTCACTAATGCACACATCTTCTTGACCTGATGACTGAATAACTTAATGCCTTCGTGTTTTATTTTCACAGAGACGAAAGTCACGATATTCTGATCTGGACTTCGAGGTACGTAAAACAAATGTCTCCTGCCATAGTACACGCATCGAGCTTTCTTTATGCAGAGAAAAGCCATTTTTTTTGCAGTTGTGTTTGTCATTTGATTTACTAGTACTTGTTGTGCCTCTTAAGCTTATTGGAGTTACACAGCCTTGACTCAATTAAATTTATTGACATGCTGTGTTGTTAAGGTAAAAGCAAGGCTGTCAACTGACAAACAGGGCAACAGTTCTCATCTACATTTTGTCCTCCTCCATCTCCTACATCCATTAGCTATATGTTGATTTTCAAAATGTATGCTTTTAAAGTCATTTGCACATTTCACATCTGATTTTACCACTGGTTTCGACAATGATTATATTGGCTTGCAAACACATATTCAAACCCCCTTTAGCATTTCCTTTGCATTGTTAAATCAGGCTTTGCTGCATATATATTAAACAAGCTTTCAAAGTAAAGGAAACACAAGGCTTCTGGCAGCTATTTTGGCGTGGGGGTGCATTTTGTTTTAGCTTAGATGCACAGCAACCCTTAAAATGGAAGATTTGTGCCAAGGCTTGATTATAAGGATTTCCCTTACGCCAACAAAACTCTAAATGAGGCAATTTGTTACTGAAGAATTGTGTTTAATCCAGATACTCCAACCATCGCAAATTAAAATAGTTCAGGCTTTCAGCATTGTAATACCCCAACTTTAATTATCTTGGTGTTTCCTTTATTTTGGCAGTCACTTGTATATATGCAGAGGCAAGTAGATTTGTTTCAAACCTGGCCTATAAGTAAACCATGACACTGACAAATTGATTAGAGTTGGAGGGGGTGGAGAAGAAGAAGATGCATTTCCATTATTGGCTGTCAATACCAAAGAAAAAACCCTTGCCATTGCAGAAAGTCATGCACACCAGGAAAAGACACATGGAGCTGTTCCAGGAACTGAATCAGAAATTTCAAACCCTGGACCGATTTCGAGACATACCAAATATGGGCAGCATGGTGAGTAACAGGAAACCAGGGGGGTGGCGGTCAGCCAGTTAAAGAGAGCAACATCCAAACACCCTATTCAGATATCCGGTGCAGGACACATAATGTGTGATTGTGCAAATGAGCAGTTATGTAGTTGAAGTATTCATGTGGAAGTGAACCTTCCTACACATAGCGGGTTTGCCAGCAGCTGGCGGGGGGGGTGGGGGGCTGCCCCTTAAAAGCATTTTCTCCACAAGGCCAGTCTCAGGGAAGAACGACCTTTGGTATCCGTGTTGCAATAGAGTGCATCCATTCCAATGCAAGGCCATGAATGCACTTTTATTTACATGCACATTTATCTACTTAGCAACCCCATCTTTTTTTCCATTAATGCATGGCAGATTATTTAATCTATCAACATCTATACAAATATTCCCTGAAGTTCGCTTTTCTCTTACTGTGTGGGGGGAAACTCCTCTTGTTTGTCACACTGGATCTAGAAGTCAGGCGAGTTATGGGGATTTTTTCCCGACCTCGCTGCAGATCGAAAGTCCCCCCATCTGTCTCCACACCTGGCTGGAGCTGCAGACAATGGGGACGTCAGGCTTTATCCGTCCCTCAGACAAGCAGCAATGTTTTCCGTGCTGAATGCAACAAATAGAAATTGGGCTGGTGACCAAACACAGCCAGACTATTAGACTACGCAGCGGGCTTTTGGCTGCATGTAATCCTCACATTTCAATCACCCCTACAGCACAGTGTAATTTGAGGCCCGTTGCTTAGTTACCAGTGCAAGTTCTTTTGTATAGAAAACGATAACTACAGTACATTCTCGCTGCCCCCTTTTTCTTTTTCTTTTTTTTTTTTTTTTCCAAATGAATCTACTGCAGAGCTGGCTGCAGACATTAGTATCCATTTTATATTCCCTGACTGGGAGCAGCTTCTCTCCCTTCTTTGCAATAGTGTCTTTGGGACTGTCAATGAGAGCACATTCAGATGAATGGCTCACACATGAAGCCAACATAGCACACCAGTTTCTGAGCTTGGGGAAAACACGATTGTGCCACGACTCCATGATAATAGTGTAAGCATGGTCACATTTAATACACTGCCATTATCTTTTGTTATTTGATGCTTTCCACAGCATTAATCCATTATTTTCGATTAGCAGTGGGTAGGAATTCATATGATGCCCTTTTGAATGAAATGAATTCTCTGTTGAAGTTTTTCCTTTTTTTTTTTTTTTGTAAAAATAACAGTATAGCTGCAGAGGATGTCATACCACTAATATCACACCCCACTGGCCATGTTCACAGGACAAGGCAATGCCAAACAAGAACCCATGGGAGAGCTACAATCCAGCCTGTGAGTACCAGAATTACGCCACTATGAATGTACTAGAATCTGAAACCAAGGACTCACTGGAGATGACGCCTGCAGAGTGGGAAAAGTGTGTCAACTTACCCTTAGACGTCCAGGAGGGAGACTTCCAAACAGAGGTCTAGAGGGTGAAGAAGGAGGAAATGCAAACTAGGGAAGGAGGAGATGGGGATGTATTTTGCACTGAATAAAGCAACAGACTTTTCTAACAGCCTTGGCATACATATCTGGATAATACGAGTGTGGCAGGGACAATATGTGCCAATACAATATAAGGACTGAGGAGAGAGAAAAAAGAAAAAAAGGGAAAAAAAACATCAGTGTTACTTTTTGTATTCTCACTAGTGTACTTAGTGTGGGGCAGCCTGGTGTACAATATTTACCATCATGTGTTTCAAATTATCTGTTGAGGAACTGGCTAAAAAAGGTAATCTCTCTAGATGAAACCTCACAAAGCAAATGACATGCCATGTCGTCCCAGCTTCATTGGGTCTAGTTTTGATTTCATAAAACTGGACCCGGGAGCACAATGTATATATTTATGCAGGTTTTTAAAAAGTTTATAACAGTCTGTTTGGCCATTACTACACTTTTTACTTTATAATATAAAACATGGGAGGCAAAGAGGATTTTTTCTGTCATATTAAAATGAATGTTTGTCAAGCTACATTCTTCATTGCTTTAAATGCAATAAAGATAATACTCACTTTTATATAAATAATATATTTCACAACTTTAATACTGCAGAATCTGCTTGAAGGATCCCAGCAAGCTCTCTCGTCTGCAGCTCTGTATAAAATATTTAAAAACAAAATGTTGTATGGTGTAAATAAACTTTTGTCTACATATGTTTTACTTGTGCCAATTTATTTTAATGAGAACAAATGCCAACCTGATCAAAAGTTATAGCGAAAAATGTTAACATTTGAAAAGGAATGTAAATAAAAGAGGAAATATGTTCGTACTGCTTCAGAGGTTGTGTCAAGTTTATGTGGTTTGTTGCTTGTGGAATTCATTACTCGCTGCGTTGATGAGAGAACATTTGGATGTGTGAACTCAAATGATGGCCATGTGGCCGATTAGGAAAATGCATCTTATCCATGCATGAGATGAAGGGTGGAATTTTAGGAAAATTGTACTATTAAGATTAAAATGCAATTGACAGTATCCTTTTACTCTAAAATGCATAAAAATTGAATGGATTTTGTTAAGCATCCAACTCTGTCTGCAGGTGAGTGAGTACAGACTGGATTATCCACAATAGTTCCCCAGTAGCTCACACACCATCCCCTCTGATGGTTCTTATTCAGGTTGATTTATGATTTAAACCCTCCATTTAAACTGTAGTTGAAGATTAGTACCGCAAAGTTTCCTGACTCACCTCACAAATCCACCCCTGTATCTGATTTCTGAATTTGGATAGGAAAGATTCAAGCTCCTAACAGGGTTCTGTGCCTCCAGAAGGTTCACCTGATAAGATCAGATCAGATTTTCCTGGCCAGACGGAGCACAAATGGGAGGAGGGTGCATTTAGGGAAAATCCTGTTTGTCCCGTCTGGTGGTGTGCGGTATGGCCGACACTTTGGCAATGAGTGCATCAGTGGGAGCGTCTCCTCTGGGGAGCGGCGGTCCGCCCGGCAGGAGAGGAGGAAGAGGCGGAGGAGGAGTTGTGACTCGGATCTGCAGCGTCAGTGAGGAATGACGACGAGAGGGAGAAAAGGGGGAAGGAGACAATAAACACAGGCTTACATTAACGATGTTTCAGCGCTCTGACGTCCTTACAACATAAATTAAGTTGATTACACGTGGAGCTCAGTCTAGACGTTAATGTCTGGATTTACAGTGCATTTCAATTCAGACTACCATGCATAATTAAGCTAATTATGTCTACGGCTGCCTGTTCGGCTCTGTGAGACTGCCTGTATTTTCAGGCATGAGGGGCTATGAGCTGCAAATATATAAATTTTTAATCTATTTATCAGCATTCATTAGCCACTATCAGAGTATTTGTATTAGCATCATAATTTAGAAACTACTGCTATTCTAAAGTAAATACATGTTCTCTTGTGTTACTCTTTGTGTTTGTGACACTGTCATGTATGGTTCAAATACTGACTGCATTGTACACGTCGAGATGCAAACCGGCCGCCATGCTTGAAATAACCAAGGTCATCTTACGAAAGCACAGAACATAAGCCACTGAGTGCATTCGCATTATTTACCAGTCAGTCGTGCAGCTGAAGACTCATTTTCTCTCCCCAAACTGGGAGCGTTTGCTCGATAAATGCACGGCTGACAGACATTTTCTTCCACAGAATGAACATCGTGTGGCTAAAGATGAGAACAGATACGTTTCAGTGCCTCCAGAGATCATTTATGTGCTTATCTGACCTATAAATGTGGCGCTCCGAATGTGCATGGGATCAAAGTTCGTCATCAGCTCTGCTGGGTGAATTATGTCACTGTCAGAGGAGTGTGCCATGTACGTAGTGACTCACCAGCAGCCGAGCATGACAAACTTTACCATGCAAATTAACTCTGTGAAAGGGCCCATTTTATGTCTGTCTGAAACGCTGTTTGTGACAGTTCTGTCGTTTCTCCTTTCCATTTGTGTCTAAAGATCCTCAAAGAAGAGGCCTTAAAAGTGTTTGTGATCTCAGTTCCACAGACGTCATGCAGCTCAGTTTATGGCTTTTCCTTTTAACTATTTGGTGGTTTCCTCCAACAATACTGCGCGGTGTACTGAGGTGCGACACACCTCCACCTTTATTTGACAGCTTGTAAATACATGAGATTCTGTCTGCACCAATGCTCCTGGCGAGTCTTTAAATAGCTAAAATGTAAAAATAAAAACACATTACAGCGTTTGTAAATACTTCATTTTATTCTTGCAAGAGATTGATTGACTTTTAATGATTCAATATTTCACTCTTGACTGCCATTTAATGAAAATCCTGCAGAATATTTCGATATATATAACCAATTTCCGGATGGTAAAAGTTTGATAAAACTGATAAGAAGCTGTATTGGTAAATCGAGCTGGGACGTGTTGACAAGCCTGCTGGACAAGTCTTCATTTGGGACTGAGCGGCGAGTCCCATGGGGCCCGTAAGAGCAGAGAGGTTAACTTGCTCAGGGGCTGCAAACACTGAATCAACACAATCCCACTGATCCTGTGTCGCTCTCCTCCCTGGAGGTATGACTGAGGGGTGAGGTGAAGTGTCGCCTATCAGGGGCCTGTCAGAAGAGTTAAAGGCCAGAGGAAAGACTGGAGGCCACCCCACAATCACAGAAACCATCCCAGCAAGTGACGCGGAGGATATGATGAAAGAGGAAACGTGTTGCACAAAAACAGTAAAAGTTCATACTTATAGCTTCCAGTGATGTTCTGACTTTACTTTAACAGTACTTTGATTTATGACTAATTACCTGCAAAACTAATGATGCTACTAAGTTAGCCTGGGCTATACTTTGTGTTTAGCGCCAATTAGCAAATGCTAGCATGCAAACACACTAAAGAGTTCAACATGTTAAACACAAGTCTACAGCAACATTGATGGTGTGAGCACGTTAGCAGACCGCTAGCATTTAGCTCCAAGCACAGCTAGCATAACAAACGTCTGTAGCTAAAGCTAATTTAGCATCAGTGCTCACTCACAAAAAAAGTGATTTAGAATACACAATAATTTCAACTCTGACGACTGTTTACAATCACATATTTATCCTCGAAAATTACTCGAACATTATAATGTAATTAAATATTTTATCGGCTGGCAAAACATATCACCCACCTTGGAGACAAACTGCAGAGAGTTAGCAAGCTAACTGTCAGAAAATGAGCACAGTTACTGCTTTAATTAACTGTGAAACCATGACTGTACTTTCCAGGATAGTCGCACAGGAGAGGAAGAAAAAGTTCAGAAACCCTCAACAACAAAAAAAGAGACTTTCGGAGGCTCCTCACAGCGGGTACTTGCCATTCGCTGTGTAATGCATTCTGCTCTTTCATCCCGCGGAGCAGTCAGATAGATGATGGCTGCCGAGGCCCCAGACAATGGCTGCACTGTTCTGTAATTCCTCCTGGTATCTGCAGTCCTCCACACAATCATCTCTGCCTTACTCCAAAGCATTTGTCCACCTCAGAAAAAAACTGCTTTCATCTGCTGTCAGACAACCAAACAGTGTGCAGTTTTTAGTTCGGTTAGGTGTCGATTTTTAGATTTCTCCTGTCGTGGCATTGATCGCATCAAACAATGGGGACAGAATTAATTTCAGTTGTCTAAGAATTAGCAGGATGGTCAGGCTGACATGGTACAAATTGGGATGTAATGAGACCGAAACTGCCTCGAATTGAGGCTTAGTCTCTTCTTTTTCTGCTTTAAAATGATCTGGAGATCTGAAAGCATGCGTGCCAAAGCAATTCGGTGGGCAGCCTTAAAATCCGCCCTGCTTACATCATGGGGGCGTCCCCGCAAATTTAATTCATGTGCAACCGTTGGCCAAGAAATCAAATGAAGATTGAACATTGGAGTGACCTGGATTTGTATAAAAACCTGAGTTCTGTGATGACTTGACACAATTTTGCACAAACTGTGTCATGTTGTCATGTTCTGCTCTGGCCCTCAGGCAGATCTAACACTGCACCTCCCTGCACAAATATTTTTATTTTCCTGAACTAACACGTTCATTTATTCATTAAAATGTGCTTTATTGTTCCCAAACAAACTTGCAAGAGACGACCTAAAAAGTGTGGGGGGGGGGGGGATGAGACAAGATTGGCTTTTGAATAAGGGGTATGACAAGACAAAGTTGTACTCTGAGCAGCAGAAATCCTCTGATCTGACATGTTGATCACACAATCCTCTCTGCTGCGTTCCAGGGCTCCATGTTTTTTGGCTCAAGGCTTATTTGGTTTATTAGTGTATGTGGGGGTGGCACATCACATAATGGCTTAACTCAAAGCAGGCTCGCACAATAGTTATGACAAGGTACGCATACGGCAAATTCTAATTGGACACGCACTCCAAATTTCATGCAAATCCATCCGAGGCGAGCGCTGAGTGGTTGTATGCTAATCCAAGAACGGATGTATTTAAATGTCATTTTCATTTAATACATGTCCTTATTGCTCCAAAACTTGTTGAAGTGTCGAGCTTTGAACAGCAGAATACTCTCTCTCACTCACACAAGCACTGATCTCGGTTATGCACTTGGCAGCTCCTTCATAGATTTTGTCAAATCTGACCACAGCGTGCTAAAAATGTTGTCCCAGCACTCGTGACAGGCTGGGATTAATGACGACAAATACTGTGTGGAACACAGAGTTTAAACTTATTTTTATCTTCATCACAAACTTTACATGGGAAGAAAACATGTTCTATATACTGTGATGCAAGGAAACACAAGGCGTTGTAAATGACTGATATCATCATTTTATTTCTTTAAATACAGGTATCATTAAATACTGACACAACTTCCACCACAGCCTTCCTTCTTTCATCACAAATGAAAATGACATGTAATGCAGCTCCTGTCGTCGTCATCGAGGCCGATTTCTGTGAGGCTACTTCAGGAGAGCATGCGCCCATCATGGTGCTACACATTCATGAGGCACAAACATTTGGTTTCCAAATTAAAAAAGAAAACAATCTCATTCATATTTTCTGTCAGTTTGTTCATTAAATCAACAGTTTCTAAGCACTCTGACGATGCTAAGTACACTGAAAAGAAATCAAACATAGCAGAAAAAAGCCATTAATAATTCTATGTAACAAGCCTGCTGTTGACGAACTCTGAAGCACTGGCAAAACAAGCAGTGCTCCTTAATTAAAGAAAGGAAAATTACATCCAAATCTTGATTCTTTTTTTTTTTTTTTTTTCGCATGCTCTTCCAACACAGAGAGCTAAAAGCTGTTGAACCCAATTCATTAAAAACCAAGAGTAACTGAAACTTGGAAAACACGTCGGCCGCACTTGGTCCTTTACATTTCACACACAGTGCAGGTATGCCAGTACAGTAACACTTGCAGCAAAAACCTAAACTCGGGGTGGAAAAAGCCCCTCTAGCACAATATTAAACCTCAGACAAAAACAAGCTAAATGAACTTTGAAAATGTTACAGCTGTCAAAACTTAGGAATCATTATTTTACACCAATTAGCTTCTCAGAAAACAAGCAAGCAGAGGAGTTTGTGCAGACTCATGCTTCATGGTACTTTATCTTAAAAGGTATATTAAAGCCCACTATAGATATTGTCACCACGTAACCTTTTAAAGGGTCTAGAAAGTGCTTAGAGAATTTAAAAACGTAAAGTTTATGTCTCCAAATAAAGCTTTGACTTAAAGTTTTGGAGCCGTCTCTGCTGCCGCGGCAACTGTGTCTCCTCCAGGAGAAAAATGACCAATTTGTGTCAGTTTCAAACTGGTGATAAGTGAATTCTCAAGGTAGGATTGAGTTGGAGGACGCTCCCAGAATCCCAACGTCATCAATAATATTGACTGCGAAAGACACAACAATCGGTCTGAGCTCTCTCATTAAGGGGAAGGATGTGTCAACTCAAAACAAGGCTGGGGCCCACAAGACACCTCCGCAATAACTCCTTAAAAGCAATAAATTACATTATGACAAATCACTGACGGCCATTTATTTGTTTATGAAATTGTACTTTCTAGTCCCTTTAAGTTATGGTTGGGATGTCCGAGCGAATGCTGATTTCAGTGCACATATTCATCATCGCTTAAGTCTGAGTCATCGGCCTCCACCTCCCCTTCAATCACCGACTTCTTCCCTCTGCAGCAGGACACGGCCAGTCCGATGAGGAACGCCTAAAAATAATAAGCAAAGCACACATTAGGAGATATTTCATGAGGATCATTTGATCAATACAATGCATCACCAGCGCCGGGAAAGGGGCTATTAAATGATTTGCCGAGGAGATTAGCCGTGTGCAGTCTTGAAAAATCATTTTCCAGTAACCTTTTTCTGTGCAGAAATTACATTATGTGCCTCTCCTCTCACGCTCGTCCCCAAAGAGAAGCCTCTTGAACTGCTTTTGAGCAAATTAAATGTTTTCGAAATTGTTGTTTCTGCGAATGTTTTATTGTTCCAAAGATACAAAACTGCTTTCATTGTTTTTCATTCATCTTCGGCAAAAATGAGAGCAATCCAACCTGCGCGAGCGAAGCTACGAACACTCCACCCAAATTCTCACTCTGCTTTAAAAAAAACAAAAAGATGATGTTTTGTGTACATCCTTGGACTTACCCCAATAAAGGCCCAGTTACCAAAATAGTAGATGGTGCTGAAGAACCAGAACTTGTGGAGGAAAAGATAGGATCTGGTCACTGTGCACTGGTCTGAAAGGGCAGAGAAAACACAAGAGCGGCCTCTTAAGTCTTAGTCAACAACAGTTTAAAATAAAATACACACTGTATTAGAAGTAAAAAATTCAATCTACACAATAACAGCATGTTAAGTCTGGATTCGACATGTTTGTCGGCTCATTGTTACCATATTTTGAATCCTACAAAGTCTTTTCCACCATTTGTTTCACAGTAGTGCCAAATTCTTTCTTTTATTTCTCATGTCTTCAATTAGAGAACATCTAAAAATATTTCATTACTCTGCTGCAGCCACGTGGAATTTTGATTTGGTAGTGTTTTTGCAAGGTTACTTGATTATTTTTAAAAAACTGAAGACACTACAATTTGGAAGATGAGTTGATACCTAACAAAATGAAAACCGAAACAAAAGTTTAACTCAGTCTTAAAACACAGTGAAAAACATTTCAGGCTTTTCTCTCGAATGTTCAGCACCAAGTCTCACACTCTTTGATGCCAGTGGCATGTCATGAACTTGTGCCGTTTGAGGAGTGGTGTTAAAGGCCATCGCTCCTTCCACAAAAGCAGAATTTAAAATACTGTTGCACAGGTTCAGTGTTGACCTCAGGGAAAAGATATCTGTCACAAAAAGTCCCAAGGTTCACTTTCTGAGCCGCTCCTGAAGAAGACGCCTGCGGGATATGGCCCAAACCTTCAGGGCTGGCGAAGTGAGCGAACTTGAGTTTAGAATTATTTATCACACGTTGTCGCATTTACTTCCAATATCCATTTTTCATAATTGCCAACGTTATAAAGCTTAATGTTTTTCATTAAAAAGTTTGCTAAATCCCTCCATCCCAAGACATCCTCTGCCATAATGCTTCTTCTTCTCTGTTTTTGATGAACTGATACTGAAACCCTTGAAGGAAAGAAGGAATCATTATAGAAAGTAAGAAAACTACATTCCTCCTGCAAAGTGACGGATGAGGTGGGAAGTTAAGAGAAGAATACTTGGGCGCAGGTAAAGGAGGAATAAAGAAAGTAAAAAAGACAGATATGTAGTTCGAGGAGACAAGATTTCTGTCTTAAGAGAACTCCGAGGAGACGGATCTCGTCTTGGGTGTGCGCCGTCATCCAGAGAAATGGGACACATCTACTTCTACACAATGTTTATAGTTGCACACGAGTAGCACTTGTTATACATCTGTGTTATAAAGAGGTCTGCACTCACTTAAGAGCCAAAAAGCGGCTTCTATTACTACATGGAGCAGGGCCTCAGGCAATTTTGTCACTATAACTAAAAAAGACAACCAGCCCTCTTAAAGAGGAAAGCCGTGTCACTGTCAGCGTGAATGTGGCTTCACCAATAGATGAAGCCGGAATGATGCAACATTTAATGGAGCCTTGCATCAAATACATCCAGTATTACACGTTGAAAAGGCAAGAGGTAAAAGCGCAGACACGCAACAAGACGCCAACAAACTGTGAGAGGACGGTGGACCGCGGGTCATGGCTTATGCATGTAACCCCCGATTCTCTCTTTCAAATGAAATTCACAACATTACATGTATTGCACCCACATGTACAAATTATCATAAAAAAGTTATATATGTCTGGTTTGTACTAACTTCAAAATATGTGGAAGATATCTCGTTTTTTTTGAACAGCTATGGCCGATCGAGGTCTTGCTGAAATCGATCCATCCATCTTTGCGCCTGCCTTTGATATCTTACAACAAAGTGCAGCCTTAGCCATGATTGAATAAACCAGTTCAGAGTCCACGAGTAAAACCTGATTTACCAGGCAGCGGCTAACTTATTCATTTACTAAAGTGACATTTCTCTTCTGTCACCACTTGTTTTTGTTGATATCACAAAGCACTACTACTACTGCATACGTGACTGCGAGCTTGAGCGTACATACATGATAAAAAACTGAAGGTTGTACAGTAGTGATCCACACAGTGAACCAATCTGAGCTTTTCCTATACAGCATTTTCTGGGAGCACATCTCAAACTGGCCTTGGTAGAGGCGACTTTAGAGCTGCGAGCCAAATGACACTTTGTCGCCGTGAAATCAAAAATCTGATGATGCAAACTAACTTATTGCTTATAGAATCCAATTGCTTTCTGTCTGTGGAGCAGCGCTCTGCTTTATGCTGGTGACACCACCTTTGAGCCCGAGCTCTCCGGCTTGTTACAGAACTGATGCTGCTATTGATCTGACCGGCACAGACGGCAGGAATAATATAAGAATCCTCGAGCTGAGTCATTCCCCTTTATGTGCATGAATGGGTGTTGGCAGGCATGGGAAATGCTGATGACGTCAAATGTGGAAAGTGCCAATGATATGCGCGCAGTGTCTGGGTCTCTCTTCAGTGCCCCAATTGTTTTTGTGTATGTCTGTTTGTGTGTGTGTGTGTGTGTGTGTGTGTGTGTGTGTGTGTGTGTGTGTGTGTGTGTGGAAACACTTGAAGAAAGGGAAGGGAAAAGAAAGACACGCTTCCCTTCAGATCACACGTATTAATTAGCTTAGCCACACATGCTGAGGCAATAAAAGAACAAATTGTTTCAATATACTCCTAATCAGGCTTCTATAATTTCAGCAGAACAAGGCAAGAGAGTGAGTCCGCGAGGCTGAGGTGAAGACGAAATGCACTGTCTGGCTATGTTAGAGAGCCATCTGGAGCATTAACGCTAACCCTGCTGAGCTGCTCCTATCACACTGTTTCTTACACAGCTCTTCACACTGACTTGAACCCCATGAACAGTGCAATCAGACTTATACCAAGCGACGTGACATGAGGGTCCACAGCAATAACTCAGTGTGGTTTACAATTTATTCATTAGAGCCAGTTTTTTTTTTTCTCCAAGAGCTCTCTCCTCTACACTGTTGAATTAAAAAACAAACAGGAAAATCGCGGTGGGTGCTGCTTCACGGAAGGTAAAGATAAGCTGGAGTGGGCTCACGGGAGCTCTGAAGGTGTACCAACAATCAGCCTGTACTCCACCAGGATCAACAGATAACAGGAGAAGCAAGTCTATATTCATCCCCATGACCCCGCTCTCTTCCTCCTGCTCCTCAGCCATCTGTAGCTCTCCAGCTGCTCACCTGAATTGCAGAGCTCCGAGTGGGACCTGCAGATGGTTCACAACAGTGGTCTGCCGAAATATATTATCATGTACACCACTGACCCACTTCACCTTGAAATCATTACCGTACTCTGATAAGAGCATGGGGCAGCATGTGAGTGCAGGTAATTTCACCTTGACTCATGATACCCGGGTGAGTGCTGCCCCGTGTAGCATGATGCATTATGTATAGCTTTCAACTCTGCATTCAAAGACAACCACATGCCTAAAACCCTGAACACACACACACACACACACACACACACACACACACACACACACACACTGTGTTCTTTGTGAAAGCCTCTATATCAGCAAGCACTCGTGTTCCTACACCGTACGCTTTTACTTTCTCTCCATCTAAAAAGCAACTGAGCACTTTCATTCCAATGTCCTTTGAGGACGCTGATGTTCATTCAACAGAACTATTTTCAAAACTCCGGCTTCTCATATTAGTGTTGTCGATGAATGTTCACCAAAAGCATCTTTTCACTATGCAAAATCTTTTTTTTTTTTTTTTTCCCCCACTGGCAGAGAAAATCCATTTGAGCAGTGTTCAAGGCCTCCAGATGCAGACACAAAAAACAACATATGCAGAAGTAACCTTACCTTACTGAACCTAACCTTAACCTTAACCTTAACCACTCGCTACACGGACGTGAAGACAAGAAAGCCAGTTCCAGCTATTCACACTGCAGCTCTCATTTTCTACTACTACTGGTAATGATTAAATGACTCTACTCATCATGGTCATTTCTGAGACCTGGGGATGCAGATGCATGTCTAAAACTGAGTACACTCCGTCATCAGACAATCACCCAACTTGTTAACAACCCTCCCATTATTTGGAGTCTGGTTTTAGGCGGTTTTAGCTTGTACATCCAATATTCACTCTCCTTCTGGCTGTTTTTTTTTTTTTTTTTGGTCTCAACCAGCTCCTGAGGGAAGCAGCTGGCTTTCAGCAGCTTTTTGCAGCAAGAAGAATAAAGAAAAATATTGCTCAGAGCACAGAGTATCATTTTAATTAGACTTCTTTAAAGCTCAATTTTAATCAGACAGTGTTCTAAATTCTATTACTTAATAGTGGAAGTCTTTTGGTATAATACCAAGCAAACAGCTATTCTTTGAAACTGAATTTTCCTTTAATAAGTATGGGGCGTCTGAATGACAGGATGGACATTTTTCTTTCACAAGAAGCAGTTTTGATTGACGTGATCCCCTTGATGCAAAGAAAATTACTATTAATTTGTGCTGGGCTTGAGGGAGTCTCCTGTTGAAACTTGCTTGGGCACCTGACATCTCAGAGGCAACACATAAAATTACGACCATCTTTCCCCCGAAGCTCTTTAAAACAATGCTGTGGAAACTGGCAAGTTGCTAGGTAACAGACAGCAGTCCATAGTGTGAAAACACTCCTCTGTATTAGAAGTTTCATTACTGGGATTCAAACTAGAAATAATGTGATATGACTTCTAAGGTAGGAAAAAAAAAGGACTTCAGCTCTTGGTTACAATTCAGCTTAAACTGCCAGAAAGACTTTTATACAGAATGAGATAGGATTCAGGAGTCTTATACCATAATATTTCAAATTTTATTTCTAACAGTGTCGACCTTAACGTTGAAAAAAAACCTGGGGGTTGGATTTATTGATATTAAGTGTGAAATAAACTTTCCTTGCAGCAAAAGGGCCATCTTATATGTTTTGAGCTGCCTTACCATAAAAACTGAACACTAGGAACACTTGCATGATGTAAGAAATGCCTTCACTGTACACACACAACGCACGGGGGGTTTTCGAGGATCTGACAGAAATTTGGCTAAAGATCTTTTGGTTTTTGGGAGGAAATTGAGTGAGGAGTGCTGCGGACAGAATGTCATTAAAATCATTGGAGAAACTGTCAAGATAACTAATGTGACCAATAATGGGAGTTGCAGATGTGATGATGTAGGCGTTAACATGACAGCAATAAACAACAGAGGAGACAGTTAATTTCTTGGGTGAGGGAGTGATCATTAGAAATGGACACAAAGACAGATAAATCTGTGATGGAAGGCGTCATAATGGAATAAAATCAAACGCATCAATAAGTGAGATGAAGGCCTTTTTAAATGAGTCTGATGGATTATTAACATTTGAGCGCCTCAATAATTAGACAATTGCCAGGCAGACAAAGAAAAAACATGATATATAGATCATATCATCCGAAAGGGAGGCAAGTACAAAAAGGAACATCTTACAAGGGCAGATGATGGATGTAGATGAACTTAGATGCGAGTCAGAGTTTCTGATCAAAGCCACTCGCCCACCATAAGTAGCATCACGGTGGTAAGAATAATTGAAAGAGCAACCTCATCTACTGCTGAGAACTCCTCAGTTTCAGCCAGGCAATCAGCCAATTTCATAAAATAACTTGAAAATAAAGTGAGTGAATATACTCAAATCTGCAACCTATTGTAATTGCTTGGTACTTTATTAAATGAGGACAGTACAGTGTGGATGATTAGTTGTTCTCTATCAAAATAAAAAGCTACAACAAAGAGTAACCAAACTTGGAGAGACTTAGCAATGCAAGGGTTCAACGGCTTGAGAGAGAATGAGTATGGATATAAGATGAAATGGACTGAGATGAAGCTTTTTCCCAGCAAAAATAAACAGCTGCATAAATAAGGAGGAGAACAGCATCGTTACTGAGTGCCAAAACCAGAGAACAGAAGTTCCAGTAATGCAGAAGCAGAACAGGTACCCAGACTCTTCTATACGCTGTGTTAAATCACACACTGAAGAAGACTTTGCCGTCTTTCCTGAGGATTCATTTCCATTATGCTGAGTAGATGAATAATGGTGTGGGAATGACCTTAGAGTACATAATGGAGAGCTTGACACTGAGTACCTGCTCACCAAGATGTTGGTGTCATTACGCCACTGTGACCAACTGGCCAATCAGGCACCAGCTTGACTTCTACAGTCTTTTGCCTTTGCTGTCTTTTGATCCAGTGTGACACGAAGGCTTATTACAAAGTGATGCGCTTCCAGAGCCTGCTTCAAATTCTATTTTTCATTTTCTACCACAGCGTATCCCCATTCTTATTCTTCACATCCAGCCCGAAATTCAGAGGACATTTCAATTCATATCCATGGTCATGCAACTGTTTCTCTCCCAGGAGACATGGCATGAAGAATACTATTTCTATGTTTACAAAAATACAGATATAGCATGCTGCCTGGCTGTAATGCTGTGGCTCTGGATTTGTTGAAAGAAAATTGCAAGAGCTTGCTAGATGCAACTACGAAAATATTTGAATAGCAAAAATATACAGAATGTAACAGTTGTCTACAAAAAAGGGGCCGGGTCATGGTTAGAGTATGCGAATACAGGTATAGTAGGGTACAGCATGTGTACATGTGGTACATATTCTCCTATGGACTGCTGTATTGTATTTTTTGTAAATGCGATAAAAACTTTGTCATTTACTATCATCCTCACTTTTGTCTATTTAATCTTGACTTTTCAGATTGAAGATCTTCAGATTGTCACAAACAAAAAAAACATTTACAGCACAAATGACCAGACAGTTCAGTCAGATGATGAAGCTGACTGATGGCACGTAGCCATTCAGTCATCTACATCTATCCCTCTCTCCATCTCTGCCTTTTCACTGATACAGATATTGTAAAGGAAAACCACCTCATACCAACAGTCAATGAGAATGAGAAAAAAGAGCTACTGTATGTAAATTGGGAAAGAACAAGTTGCACTCTTTTCACCAACAAAAGAAATCTTTCACCTGTTACTTTCTACAGTATATCAGTCGATAAGCTTTTGATTGTATTCCCTCTCAGTCGCATGTGTTGTCTCTGCTTGACACTTCCTCCTCCTCATGGTAGGTGGTACAACGGCTGTTATGAAAGCAGGAGCTATTTCCAAGTGGACAAAATAGGACCAGTTCCACTAAGCCAGTCAACACAGAGAGCAGAACTACTGCTGGCCATTGTCCTAGTGACTCCACCAGTCCTTTAATATAACTGCACTGAAGAGTGCCAAAACCTCTGCGTAAATGAACAGATCCCACAATCCTTTGACATGTGCCCTCAGCAATTAACAGTACTTGGGCAAAAACTGATTACTGTTCTTACCAACTGAGGGTCCTGTGGTGCCAGGAACACATTTAACTTTATTTCACTCACTTAATCCAGCTCAGTTTCAACAGCTCTCTTTAACTCCTCTACAGATACAAAACAGCTTCCGGGCTGCAACGAAACAACGTGACGAAGTGGTGCAGAATCATGGCTGAATCTGAATGGGCTATTTGTGATAGTTGGGGGACAGGAAACAAATGATTTGTTTGAGGAAAAACAAATAACCAAACAAAGAGAAGACAATTAATTTCCACAATTCTGTCTGAACAGTCGTGTAAACAAGAGTGTTATGGGGGATTGTCAGTTTATGTAATTACTGTATGTTGGCATTATTGTCAAGTGTAAACAAGATGGATTAATATTTAGGTTTTTCTTTTTTTACTTTTGCAGTACTTGCTTTTTATTTTTTATTTTCTCTCACTGTGTTTATTTGTATGCACCAAAATACCTTCCATGGCATTAAACCTGATTCAAACTCTGACTGAATGCAACCTTACTAATCACTTGGGTAGATGTGACTAAAAGCAATCAAAAATACACAATGTTTCTTGTCTTTTATTTTCATTTCATTTAATAATATAAATTTGAATAAAAGCTGTTGTAATTGCATAGATCCGTGCATAGATAGTGTGATATCAGTGGAAAATGGCTGCCATGTGAATTTGGTGTGTGCCACCTCTTCCTATATTATAATGGAAACATAGCTAATACAAAAACGAGCACAGTGATTTAACAGCAACTTAATAGGTTAGTCAAGACAGCTATCAGCTAATCAATTTAGGCAAAGTTTATTTCATTACAACGTTTAAACACAGCCTAGCATTCCCACAAGCAGGAGAGAACCTAAATGTGTGTGTCGACACATCAGATTATGGTAAACAAACATCTTACCTTTGATCTCTGCAGTTACTCGCCTGCCTCTGCTTTATCTTTCTATTTTCTGCCTGTCTTACCCTGTCTCAATGCATTTTCAGTACTGTTGGATGAAGTGAAAATTATTCATGAAACCTGAGTCGATAATGGCTATCTCTAACATCTCTGCTGTACTCAGGCATATACCTCATTGTCATTCCAAACTTTCCTGCCACAACGTGTCCAGACTCACATGTGTCTCTTTATGGCAATGGAAGGCACTACAGGGAACGTCTTCATAGGAACTGACACACTGTAGGAGATTCTCCACACAACATGTTCTTAACATGGAACCCAAAGATGTGATAATAATACCACTGACAATACAGCTACAGACATACTGTAAATAAAACATATATTATAACAGGACCACGCAGCACATCCTCTACTGGGAATTCTGGGAATTTGATGCTATTTAAAACATTTATTACCATTTAGGACGATAAAATGTATCTTTTTTTTTTAAAATAACTGTTTACAGGTCAGCCTTGCTTTCAATATTTGGTATAATTCTTGTAGAGACGATAACCAACTTCATGCAGTATGGACAAAAAAAAAAAAAAACTTCTAGCATCAACTAAAACACATTAACATAAAAACTGTAAACAACCAGAATAAAACTAAACATAATGAAGTCCTGAGAGAGAATATAGATATCAAACATACATACTATAATATACCTTTAATATACTATACCAAACAATAATGCAATGATTTAAGACTGGCACAGTCAAAGGGCAAATGTAAGAGGAAATATAAAATATTTAGAAAGCATCAAATATGATTAATATTTAATTAACTGAAATAATTAACAACTCCTACTTAACGTTACTCTTTTCTTATTACATTCTTGACATTTAGACCCATTAACACACATTAACTACTCTAATTGCAATGCAATTCTGCGTCTTCTGGGACGGCATTTATGGCCCAACATCTTGATTCATTTGAATTTAAAAAATTTTCCCCCACATTAACACACCCCCTGTAACGCAAGTAAACACACGCACCAACAGGTTAAAGACAGACTTTGTGGTTGACTGTAAGTCTAAAAGCCTGCCTAATTGTGTCAGTGGAAGAGCAGGGCGGGAACCTGAGATATGACACGTATACCAAAGAATAAAGTATGTTTATGATCTTGTTTGTTTCCTTTGAAGCTTTGTAGGAATGATAGATGTGACAATTGCATCATATGCACTCCATCACCAACAGAGCCTTACTTGAGCACTCGGCAAATGAATAAATTAACGTAATAAAGCTCAGTGGTATAATGTACAATCACACATCTGTGTTTTCATGGCTGATTTACTGTAATAAGTGTTGGCAAGGAGACAGCAAGAGGCCATGTTCTGCATTACTAAATGTTTGTCCTTGGTATTATTCCCTCTAATGAATAATGAATGCGATAAAGACTACTGAACACTGTTCTACATGAAATGGTCAGGTTGTACACTGTCCTTCCTTTCTTCTAGTATGGGCTCGACTTGTGAAGAATAAATCTTTGATGATGTTTTGTAAGTTCTTCGAGCATCTCACAATTGGACCAGTGCTACCTTACTGTGCTAGCAGAGATGACAGACTTACCCTCAGGCGCGTCAGCATCACAGATCCTTGTGGTGCCAAAAGTAGCATTCCCAGATGTAGGACCTGCTGAGGGCATCTGACTCTGATCAAAAAACACAAGAGGCATGTATCTGTTTAGCAACGAAACACTGCAAACTTCTTTATGCAGAACAAACAGGCTTAGGATGAAGGCTCATAAAACCGTAATCTGTGAAAATGGCTTTTTAGTAATAAATAACAGAATGACCTTAAGTTTTTCAAAATAACAGAAAGATCACCTGGAAACTTTGGTTCCAAATAA
Organism: Chelmon rostratus; assembly: GCF_017976325.1. Lineage (NCBI taxonomy): Eukaryota > Metazoa > Chordata > Actinopteri > Chaetodontiformes > Chaetodontidae > Chelmon > Chelmon rostratus. Next base: position 11,416,968 of record NC_055668.1, on the reverse strand, counting down.
TGCTCTGAGTTTGCCATAGATAACAGAGCAATACTGTCTTTTTGTTTACAGTAAACCAGAACAACAGGCAATTAGACTGTAATTCACAGTACTTTAATTCCCTTTTCCTTTTTCTGTAATGTTGATGGGAGGCATAACCGCCTGTTTAATGTCTTTGCTACATTCCACTCCAGTATATCAGCTGGCAGTACGTAGAACATTAGGTGTAACATCAATTGACAAGGGGTCATTCCTTCAAACGGCACCAGCCAAAAAAACAAGAAGAGGAAGAAGAAGATGGATGGAGAACCTGTCACAAAGGCTAAAAGTCAGTGCAAGTATCTCACCAAATGGGAGGAAACTTACACTTACTTAATGAAGAGCAACGTCGGTCAATGTCATGCTTTTCGTGAAATATGCCGCATGGGTTTTAGTGTCACACGGAGGGAAAAGTGACAAACCTGCCAAACATAACTGCACCCAACAGGCACAGAAACATGCTCCACCAATGATTGCATACACACTATCTCTCCCATCCATTTTCTTCAAGCATTATATAAATAAACTAAGTGCTGAATTTATTTGCCCTTTCTTTGTTTTCATGTATATAATGCAGGGACGGTCATAGCATTTCAACCCAGTATCTGATTCTGACTCTAACTGTAGTCACTTAATGTAGGAACCAGTTAACGCAATGCTTGTTGCTGATATTTTAAAGCAAGTGGTTGCGCTGTGGTGATTTTAGGATTCTCTGAGTGCATCCTTTCTAAATGTAAGGAGAATGTGGACAGTGGTGAGGGTGGAATGGCCCATGGCGCGGTGCCGGGAAATTTCCCTTATTTTCAAATCCCAGTGTTGACAGGTATGATTCTCCTCGCCTTGCCCTCCTCTTCCAAGCATGAAGGAGAACCTACGGTGGCCATGAAAAACATTAAACAAGCACAGCTCTCTGCATGGTCTGTCCTTTCTGAGCTACCGTAAACATGGCAGAGCATTATGGCGGCCTCCATGGATGAGGACCTGCTCCCTCTGTAGATATAAAGAGCTCATCTAAGGTAACAAAAAATGAGCGGTTTTTATTTTCAGGTGATTCTACACTCACGAAAACATACTTATGAACATTATATTCTTTTTTTGCCAATAGATCCCCAGAAGTCCTACACACTGGACTTTAAGGATAACTTTCATTGAGAAGAACTAACTAAAAGAGCACCTAAGGAATTTGCTGTGCACAATACTGAATATCCAGTGCATACAGACTTCACTGTATATGCTAGGCTGGTTAAAAATGTCACTAAGAGACAATGTATTCAAATGCCATAAGTGAAAGCAGAGAGGAATAAGCCGTGTTTACTCTGTGAGTCATATGGAGCTGGTTTTAAAAGGTTATTTTCTCTCATTTAAAGAGAGGATGTTTCAGCAAAAACACGCTGGTTCATTTTAATTATGTTGTTCAAAAGATTTTTTGAAACGAAGCATAGACACGAGGGTGCATCTAAACTACATGCACACACCCACACAGAGAGCACGAGAGAGAGAGCAGAGCGACATCAGATCACACGGAGGGTAGACAGTCAAACAACAGATCCACAAGTAATAGCCACACAGGCTACAGATAAACAGAATCCAGAAAGACCAAGAGTCTAAAAGCCCTGCTACCAGCCTGTGGAGACCATGCTGCCTACACCCAGCTCGTTCAGAATGGTTTGAACCCACTGCCTGATGGACACTGGCATCGTTAGAGCCGCATCCACAGCAGGACTAAAAAACCTAGAAATACACGGAAACGTATGCACATTTTTCCTCACCTGTACAAGATACTTCTGGCTGCCATACATGACATACTGTGGGGCTAGGCTGTAGATCATGTAGCTGGTGTGAAGGACAATCAAGAGAAGAATCATACAGAGGAAGAGGAGAGCCTGGGGGCGAGTTCTCTTAGGTCTTATTTTGTACAGCTGAAAAAGAAGAAAATGGTAATTTGCAATTAATAGTGTATTTGCAATGTTTTAAGGGAACACTGAAGTAGGGCCTTTGCCTACCCTTATCCAGAAGAACCAGATGCCCATGTTGCGGATGCCAGCCATGGATGTGACTACAAAGTACATGGTAATGACCGTGATCAGGATGTAATCCAATGGAAAAACCTGTGATATACCAAGGACAAAAGTCAGCTACATCTCTCAGATGCAGGAGTCACAAATAAAGTCATTATTGCTTTCAAAGCCAAACATTCAAGCTGGCTGCTTGTCAAGGATGCCTGGAGCTGTTAATGAGCAACTATCATCAATACCACTTGTTCTAGCCCAATTAATCTAAAGCAAATCTGAGCTGGTCATTGTGTAGTGCATTCAGACATTGTCAAGACTGCTGAACGCCAACAACTTTATCCCTTACCTCTTCCTATTAATCAGTAAATTGATTATTTACAGATACAGTCTAGACATAAAAGCACAGGGCATGTAACATAAATATGGATCGATTATGTGCTGTAACCTGAAATGTTTTGATTTAACCTCAAACCTGACCCCTATATAGTCCTGTATCCCATTGTTGATACGGTGCACTTAATTCCTTAATTACCAAGGTCATACTTCTAAACACTGGCCTTAGACATTTAATCAATGCCACTATCTATGAGGCAATTCTTTAATGGTCTGAGCTGTCAAGTCATTTTTTTCTCTAAATTCTGCTGTAGAATACTAAATTTAACAGAGGAGGCTTTATTCAGTTTCCAAAACTGCAGCAATGACTCAGAGGAAAGAAGCAATGGTAGCGATTTAATAATGCCAATAGCCTTAATTTTAAAAACTTAAAAGCTATGGTCATTTAAGCACATTGCTAATACTGTACATACATGCAGGGTTTCAGAATCCACAGGTTTACTGCAATAAACCTGCTTAAAATGATAGAGGCTAATCTTTTGACAACTTATAGGTCATAAGTTCGACAAAAGTAAAAGATATTAAATGAAACAAAAAGATTTTGATTATGGTTGCATTTTTATATTTTCAATCTGATTTCAAGATTGATAAACATCCAGATTCATTAAGCTCCAATTATACACTCAAATCCCAGTTACAACACTGACTTCTCAACTGTTTAAAAAATACAGGAAAAACAGAATTTCATTATTTAAATGGTACTGACAGGAAAAGCACAGAAATATATTCTAATTCATTAACCAGCATTTATGAGTTTCCAGGTTCACCAAGGTTTTTTCTCTTTTGCAAAATACATTTTTACAATGCCATGTTACCATTTATTAAACCTTTGTAAGTTTGTATTATCTGTGAACAGCAATTTGTTGTGTGCATAACGTGGATTGTGTAAATAAAATAAAGAATAATTATTAGTAACAGTTTCCTAACACACATCTTTATATAGTGCACTACACTTGTACACTGTACACCCTTCATGTTCCCTGTATTTCAAAATATGGTTCACAGAGAGACCTATATAATGAAAAACTTGAATGCATAATGTTAGTTCCCCCTGAAGAATGTACAGTGGTTTTAGATCAATAATACAGTAATTCAGTAAGATACATGGCAAAATTTCTGGTACTGTGAATAGTTAAGTGGGTAGAAGATGGACTGATCTCCAAAAGTCATGAAGTTAAAGATGAAACATCCTCTTAAACATTTTAAGCAATATTAGTGTATTATATTGGATTTAGAGGGAAAAAGGAAAGGAGCACCATACAAACGTTTGGGCACCTCAAGAGATTTGAGCTCTCAGATAACTTTTGCCAAGGTCTCTGAGCTTAATTAGTTTGTTAAGTCTGTGGCTTGTTCGTAGTCATTGTTAGGAAAGGCCAGGTGATTAAAAATTTCAAAGCTTTATAAATACTCTGACTCCTCAAACCTTGTCCCAACAATCAGCAGCCATAGGCTTCTCTAAGCAGCTGCATAGCAGTCTCAAAATTAAAATAGCTGATTCCCACAAAGCAGGAGATGGCTGTAGATAGCAAAGTGTTTTCATGTAGCCGTTTCCTCATTTCATAATGTAATTAAAAAATTACAGTTATCAAGAACAGTGGAGGTCAAGTTGAGGTCTGGAAGACCAAGAAAACAGAGAGAACTGCTCGTAAGATTCCTAGAAACTCAAATCAAGCCCCCCGTTTGACTGCAAAAGACCTTCAAGAAGATTTACGGACTGTGGAACGGTGGTGCACCGCTCTGCTGTGCAGTGACACCTGCACAAATATGACCTTCATGACCTGCATTTTGGATGCAGGTCCTGTGAACTGATTAAGTTAAAATAGAACATTTTGACCACAATGAGCAAAGGTATGTTTGGAGAAAAAAGGCTGCAGAATTTCATGAAGAGAACACCTCTCTGTCAACTGTCAAGCACATGGGTGGATCGATCATGGCACGGGGAACATTTGACTGGTAGAATGGATTCAGTTAAATTCCAGCAAATTCTGAAAGTAAACATCACACCGTCTATTCAAAAGTTGAGGATGAAAAAAAGATAGCTTCTATAACAGGATAACGATCATAAACACACCTCAAACCCCACAATAGACTACCTGAAGAGGCACAAGCTGAAGGTTTCGCAGTGGCCCTCACAGTTTCCCAATCTAAACATCATCTGTGGAAAGACCTAAAACTGTGCATGCAAGGCCCAAGAATCTCACAGAACTAGAAGCCTTTTGAAAGAAAGAATGGGCAAAAACCCTCCTAACAAGACCTAAACGCCTTTCAGCTGGCTACAAAAAGCCTTTACAAGTTGTGATACTTGCCAAAGAGGATGTTACTAAATATTGACCATACAGAGTGCCCAAACATTTGCCTCTGGCCCTTTTCCCTTTTTGTTATTTTGAAAATCTAAAAGACACAAAATTAAAAAAGTAATTGCTTGCTTAAAATATCAAATAAGTGTCATCTTTAGCTTTATGCTGTTTGGAAATTGTGTCATCTTTTACTTGTGTAGTTATTCACAGTCACAGAAACTTTGACCAGTGGCACCCAAACCTTCGCACGCCGCTGTATGAAGACACATAATTTCATAACCACTTAATTCTAAAAACCACCCTTTGGCTTGGTATGCCTTTTTTTGTCATCTTTTGGTCTTTGGTAGTCTTGCCTGCCAACCCGTATTTAAAAGTAACTGTCAAATGACATTTAAAGCAAAATAGCTCATTTTTTGTATGTACAGTGGCTGCTTTTGTAGTTGAGATTTTCTTCTTGCAAAGTTCACCTGCAGTATTTTGAAGCACAAGTTTTTTATAGTATTACTCACACATTTAAGTATAGCCAAGAATAAAGCTTTTAAATTATGCTTCATTTAGTTTAATGATGACGGAGACAAGAAAATATGGCTTTAAGCATATCTTAATTGAGGATAGTCATCTTTTCACCATGAGAGATGAGAGGATACTCACGGGTTGTAAGGCTAATAGAAGTTCATTCAGAGGATTGGTTAAATTGGTGCCAAAGATTATGAACCCAGAGCTGATGCCAGCAGAGTGGAGAGCTTTATCCAAACTGAAACACACAGAAAAAAATATACGTATATATCTCCAGCATTACACACTAATTAAAATAGAGAAATGAAACAATTACGCTGTCCAGTTTTGTCTCACTGCATGCCTTATGGCACAAATTTGTAACCTGTATTGTGTTCAGAATTATAGTATTCTAGGACATATCATGACTTACTTTGAAATGAAGAGTGCAACAGCGAACAGCAATGCAACCAGGATAAAGAAAATGCCCAACAATATCTGAAAAGAAACAAAGACAAAATACACTATATATATATGTCAATACCAAACAGTGATCTGTATCTGCAAACAAAGGAGGGATCTGCAATCATAGTGAAGCCCATTACTGAACCCCAATAAAGGAAAATATATGTTTTCAAATGCTTCTACTGGGTCAGCAAATATAACCTTTCTGTCATACATTTTGTCAAGGAGAGACCATATGGCTTGGACAGCCCCAGTTTGGCACTGTTGCCTAAGGTGACAGGGGGAAGCAATGGCACAGCCCAGGCAGAGTAGGGAGGTTGCAACCAGGGAGGCAAAACGTGGGTGGCAGCCAAAAAGGCAATAAATCCTATCAACTGCCCGCCTTCACGGGGGCCTTAGCTAAAATATCTTTTACCAGCCACAGTGATGGAAACAGCAGGCGAACACGTTGGGAAAATATATAGTACAATTAAAAGATACAGTGATTCAGAAATGTATAGGATTAACAAATCAAAAAACAAAACATGATGATATTTGATGATGATTATAGAAACACAATCACTCAATCAAATCAGCTTTGACAAAACATCCTTTGACGTAATTTCTCAATGACTGTAGCAAAGCACCAATTACAATCAAGAAACTGATAATCAACACCCTTGTCATTATTGTTTGACATGACAAAGAGTTAAAAAGTTCTGTGGTCAGACGGAGGAAAAATACAGCCATTCAAATGTACTGATTAAACTGCCCTTAACTCCTAATCAAAGCAAAGAAAACCCAAAAGAAAAGCTTGTGTTACGCAAACACAATTACGGGCTATTAAAAAGTGCAATACTACACTAAGGATTAATAAAAACTGTTTTCAAATCATGAAAAGGTGGGATTTATTTTAGTTTCTCAAATGAGTTGTTTAACAAAGTGAATATGATTGTACTATAAACTACTTATCTACACAGCTCAACTTAAAAAACTGCTTTTTACCTTTGTTTTATGATATTGTTGTTTATGATGATTGTTTTAGGAGTAATTATGTTGTGTTCCAGGCACTTTTTTACTGTAAATATTCCACATGTTCAAAAAGTCATTTTTGCTCACCACTGGTTGTGGTGAAAATAAAGCGAACATAGTTTAGAGACAGTAGCACAACTGCTCAGGAGAAATCACAATCATTTGGCTTATCACTCTACACCAGTGCCTGAGTATACAGTAAATAAATCTCCCAACTCATTACTGTTTAAATTTGAGTCTGGGGACTGTCATTAGCAGCAACCCCCTTGGTTGAAGACAAACTGTTAGAGATACTGGCTTAAAATGTTTGTGCATGCCTGCAGTGCAATAAAATACTAGAAAATGAATAGCAGTGGGAAAGTAAAATGTGTGCAAGAAGAATGATGTTGGAACTCGTGCTGCTATGTCATGTATAAACAAAAAATACGGGCAAGTCAAGCATGCATGCTATTATGAGCACAATGCATCTAGATGTGCATGACGGTTGGGTTAAGTCAAATATGAATAGGAAGGTGCACAAATTATTGCAGCAAATAAATGTGTTGCCAAAGACTTTTCATCTGGTTTTTGAAGTAGAATTTACGGTAACATTTTCTATGAAGGTACACATTCGTCATTAACCAGTTGCTTATTAGCATGCACATCAGTAGCATATTGGCTCTATGTGTACCTTAATATAAAGTGTGACCGAACTATTACCATGTTTTCCATGCCAAAGCATTTGCAAATCTGTAGTGCAATAAAATCAGTACATTTTTGATTTTTGATTTGTTTTCGGTTGAGGAAAATAACTTCCTGACTCACCACTATCACATTTAACAGAATAATTACAGCCTTGATTCTGTTATGCACAGGGATATATTGGTGGTGGCAGTCCCTGGGCTTTCACAAATTCAAATCAAATATTTTTTGAAAACTAAAAATGCATTGGGGTTTGTTCCAGAATGACAACAAAGATGCTAACGATCACAGCTGCTGCACCCTGGTAACCAAGATGTTTGGTTTGATACACAGAGAGTAAGTAGTTAGGATTGGTGGGAATAAGCAGGCTTAGGGGATTTTGGTTGTGATCATCATTTTATTCAAAGAACCGTAAAAAGTGGATGTGTTCAATGAGTCCCTAGATTCTACTTTTTCGGCAATCTTGATGGTTTAAGCTGCATAAACTACCACAGGAAACTGTAAAATGGCAGTTTATGACTGATCAAGCGATCAGTTATATCAGAATTTAATTTGGCATGGTTATTTTGTGCTGGTGCTGGTTGTGTTATTTAGTCAAGTTATCCAGTAGGGAACCATAACGCTCATCAGTGCATCATCTCCAGATGTTTGCTTGGACTAGGTCAGTGAAAGTGCAATGTTTTTAAATCTTAAACAAGTGGTGTGATAATCCCCCTCTTTTCACGGCCCCTTTAGGCAAATTTGAATATGGGCCCAACAATATTAAAATTGCATAGATGAGGTCCAGGTATTGGTTGCCCAACTCAAAAAAAGTAAAATCAAAGAGAACTTTGTGGTTGCTTTGGTTTATCCCTGGAGAACCATGAGATCCTGCCTTAGAAATGTGAGACTCCCTGAGAGACTTCAGAGTAAATTAGGTGAAGAGACTACCCGTGGGAATCATGTAAATATGCGGTTGTGTAAAGTAGAACTAAAAGTAAATCTAGAGCAGTCCAGATTAAAACTTGAGCACAAAGAAACAGTTAGGGAGGAACATGCTGAAGCCGGCGAAAAAGAGCAAAGGCATGATACTTGGCCAAACAAGAATTTCAAAATTACACAACGATTAAGAAAACACCAAATTTGCTGTAGTACATTGTGCAGCCCTACCTATGTCTGCTCAGAAATCAATTACAGAAAGGCATCAACAAAAGTTAATAATAAAGTTTGTACATTCACATCCAATATAAAGACGCTGAAAGGATTTGCTTTTGTATACAATACAATCTGTATCAGACATATACTTTACTTTTCTGAATGGAAGCCACAATAAAGACTCACCTTGACAGGCCTGAGAGCACTGCCCACTTTATTGCAGCAGTTCCTCTCTGCAATTTCCAGGTGTCTCCCCCTGCGCCGGAGGACCTGCAGTTTGCCCTCCAGCTCCTGCAGGTTGTGTCTGTCCCTTGATGAAAGGGGACGTCCATCATTACACTGTCAAAAAGACAAGAAACAACCGCGTCACCATCCAATAAATACACATATGCATAGTCACTTCTGACATGGCATAGTTGGAACCTTTATCAGGCTCAGCACAAATCATGAAAAATTGTAAGTAATTGATCGAGTCAATGATTCCCCAAAATGTCCAATCAAAAAAAAAACTAAACATTCTAAAACATATTTAACATTGTCTTTGGGTATAGTTATTGTGTCAGTGGTTGGATATATGAAGCAATAAGATGTTGCAGTCTAAAGAATTAAGGTATGACTTAGCTGCCAGTATATAATTAGCACTTTTACAAATGATGCTTTAAAAGTTCAGTGTCTGAAAATAAAATTCTTCACAAATATTAAGTATTTAGACTATTTCCATTCAAATACTAAAGCATATTTGTTTGTTCTGTGTTGCACTTTCCTCCTTTCACTCTTTCCTACTGTGTATGTAAGCTTTCACACAGCCATCCCATGAAGTTAATCCATGACTTGTAAATAGTTTGTCTTCATGTCGCATGTCGTGCTAGTGCTTTGCGTCATTTGGTGAGACCAACCTTGGATTTAAGCTTTTCTATCTGATGCTCAACATCATCAATGTCCTCTGTGTTCTCCAGGCGTTCATATGCCACACTCCGGGTGCCTTTTATCAGATTCAAAGGCAGCACGGACATACCGTATGCCTGAAAGACAGAGCACACATACCATTAGAAACACACATGATTGTCATAGTGGGATGCCACATATGGCACGTGCATCCGCCCACACATACCCACGCCTGCCTGATAACAAACCCATCACAATGTGGAACACGACCACAGTCAAATGAGGGTAAGTAAACACACACACACGCACATACACACAGACACACACAGACACACACACACAGCAAATGATATAGTTCCTGGCCTCCCAGGCTATGTCATTTCTGGTAGAGGAAAAAAGATTAAAATGGTGGAATCTATAATTGTGCTGAGGTTTATTGGTGAACTTGCTGCAACCATTTTGTGTGGATATCACTGCCTTATATCACTCTGATGCAATTTACAGCTTAACAGTGCCCCCATGTGACAGCACTATCCTCTATCCAGGATTTGATGAAATTTTTAGAAGCAGAATTTTAGGGAGAGAAATCTGAGTTAGAGGAGTGGGCATCAAGGTACCATCACTGTTGAATAACATGAATTTAAATGAATAAACATCAGCTTTTCTTTAAGAGGTGCATACAGTGTATAAATAATACATAATGATAGGCAGGCATACATAAAGACATATACATACATATATACTGTGACAGCAGAGACAGAGAGAGAGTATTTCCACAAAATTCCAAAGACATTGTCTCTGTCGCTTGAACTTTAATTTAAAAATAAAATGAGGAAATACTACCAGGAAGCAGACTAATCAATGCAAATGAAAATAACAGCAACAGGCCAATGCTTTCTTGTTCTCCCTGTGCTGTCTCGCTCTAACCAACTTGGAGGAGTGCTGTTTTATGGGTTCATAATAAAACAAAGGGGCCTATTGTGCAAAGACACTTTCAGCCCTGTCAAAAGATGCTGCCCTCTTTACGCCATTTTTCAAGTGGGGGAAGATCAGAACCTATATTTTTCTAAAACAACTTTTACTAGTTTCTGAGTGTTAGGTAGCGTTAAGAGAGTCGCATGGGATACTAAGTCAGGCTAGACTATTATTAGTCTCTGCTGTGGATCTCTGCTACGGGCGAATGTCGCCTCCTGCAATGAATCATGGAGCTCTTAAGGCCGGAGCATGTCCCGAATATCAAACACACTCATAAAAGGAAAACCTGTCCCAGATCCCAAGAGAAACATTTCCCTTCCCCTGAAATCTGCAACTACATGGGAGAAATATAAAAGGGAAAAAAACACAGGTGTCTCTCCACTGGAGTGCACATTTTTAGTTCACAAATAATCACGCATACTCATTAAAGTTATTTTAAAACCCAATGTGGTCAATAATAACCAGAAATAGATTTGATGAGGGTGGATGGAGTCTGCACGTGTGTGAGTCTCTATGTGTGTGCTGGCTGGGGGGGCGGGGGGTGTTACTGGCTGAAATCATTCAGAGAGTCACATGACTGCTGAGACCAAGAGGGAGAACTTGGTGGACATGGGTCTTCCACACAAGCGTCCTCTTTGTTGCTCTTTCTACTTGTGATGGGGGCGCCAAAAGGAAAGAGGGAGGGGAGCCTCCCGCTACATTCTCAATACCTTTTGATAAACAGTTCTGTCCAGTATAATGTTGCTAATTAGAACCACTCAGTGTACAAGCTGGCTTTTAGACAAGTCCACTAATGTGAAATAACCAAATCTGTGCATTTAAAGATATAAAACTTAGCTCATTCTCATTGTCAGAAATCCTGCAAGTTTGGCCGTACTGCCACTACTATGCTGGTTTCCCTAATTGCATTTGATTAATTGGACAATTTGGCTGGTTGGAGTATTAAGCAAGACAAGTTCCACAAACCTGATGGAGAACAGTCTTGTTAGTGTCTGTCTGTCTGTACTAGAAATGAGATGGTGATTGGAGGCTATACGGGTCATGAAATCACACTTTTTCCACTAATAAATTCTGTGTTATTTTTGATTATGATTATTCATTAAAACATTTTTGCCTACTTTCAAATTATAGAGCCTGTACATAGGTGGTGCCAACTCACAATTATATGAACTGACAGTTGAATACATGATCATCGATTGTTAGCCCTGTCATTTTAAGCAGGCAGTAAAACAAACTGTTGAATGATTTTTTTTTTTTAATTAACATATCGGTCTGCTGTGGTATTTCACAAGCAAATTCCTACATGCATTAGGAACTAAAATGTAACAGAAAATAGCCTCCAGCGCATTTTCTGTATGTTGGCCCTGCCTGGTCTCTTGTTTTACAAGCTAAGCTCAAGTGACATTTTTGGACCTGGATAGCCATCTAGGCTGAAAAACATCATGAACGTGATATTGATGGGCATAAGCCATGCTTCATGATTTTGTTTAGTTAATTAAATCAGTGATGACACATGAACTACACAGTCTCAGCCCTCTCAAAATGGCGCTTGCACTGAAAATCATCCCTCTCCTTCATGGTCAGGCTCATTCAATCTTTTGCAAATGAGGCACACTGTTCCAAGAGCGCTTTACAGCCTATTATGGATTTATTTGGTTCTGGTTGCACAGAGGTTGAAACTTGACTTTAAAATATTGACTGTATGTCTTTCAGGTGTGAGGTGCTGGATAAAAACAAGACAGGAGCAGATGCCAAAACTGGAGAGTGTTTGGGATCACTAAGAACACTGAGAGGCTAGTTTAATGACTGCTTGCTTGTTAAAGCCTTCCTGTTCCAAGCCAACCATGATCGTCACAGGTTACATCCACACTATTATGTTTTCATTTTTAAACAGCCTTTTAAAATGAAAATGACCTCAGTCCAGACAAGCATTTTTACACCGCAAATAATCTCAGTCACGTAAACTGGGCCCTGGACATGTCAAGGTTTGGTGTTTGCCTCTGTCACGTGTAGGCAACAGTAGCATGATAAAATGTAGAATTTAACTGCACAACAGCTGCTAGCATAGACAACAAGGTCAGCAACGCCTGTAATTTGTTTGTCACGTTGAATTAACTGCTGGTAGTGAAGGCTTATAGACTTACGAAACAAGCTGAGGTTGTTTGATTTCTTCTGAATATAGGTATGACGAATCAGGGAAGGATGTGTTATGACTGAAAAGACCCAATCAGGAAGCGAACGTGTGTGTCCGCATCATTGTTTCGAGAAGTCTCGCAATGGCAGACTTTGCCAACTAAAACAGGGCGACTCTTCCAAAAGTTTCTAAAATGCTGAAGTAGTGCAGACGTCACACATTAACATAGCAAAAGTTATGCATTTTAAAATGAAAACGTATCAGTGTGGATCTAGCCAAAGTAACTCTTAGGTCAAGCAAGGAAAACAAAAACACAAAACATGGACCATCCAGATAGATGGATGCTCGTCTGATTCAAGAGTTGATTTGCAATTTGGCATTACTAGGGCGTTTGTTCTGTCCTCAGAAATAAGATATTTTTTAATCTATATTTTTATTAATAGCTCTCTTTTTTTTCGCTTGCTTTTAATGTGCCGTTGTCTTTTTTAAGGTTCTTTCATGTATTATTATTAGGGACATTTCAATAGAGATCTTTTGGTCAGGCTACCACTTAAGACTATGGTCGATCATTTTCTTTTGTCCACCTGAAGAAAATTCACCTTTTTTGAGAAAGGAAAATGTCCAAATGGTTTACATTCAAGAGTCCCACCTAAGTAATAAGGGTCATTTAAAATTAAAAAGTGATTGGGTTGGTCAAGTATTTCACCCCCCTTTACATCCAAGAGTAGAGTGGTCCCTTTCTTGATTTTGAAGGTCTTGGCTGTTATTATAATAGAGGTCAATGCCGACAAAGTGGTATGACTGAGGGGCCCGGCTATGGTGACACACTTGTATTTAAATATTTAAGTATGATTTAAATATATTTAAATATTTAGTTTGGGCAAATCAAAAAATGGGACACAGTGACGCAGACATGGTGCAGGGTTTAGTCAGCCTTTACTAAGCTCCTGTACATATTGGGGCACCAGAAACATTTCATATACATGAGATACAGTGTAGATTTTTATCCTATATTCCAGAAACTAGCCTTGAGAATTCAATTGTTTTCACACAGACTGATCTGTTGCTCCATTGTTAACATCCATATATCTAACCATTCATTCATAGTTCAGTTCAAGTGCCTACAGTGATGGTTTTAAGTACCCTGAATCCATTCAATATTTCACAATATAGTTAAAATAATGTATCGCTTTAGGTGATATCTCAGGTGCTTGTCCCAGGTTGCATAAAAAGACAGCTAAGCCTCTAATCTGTGCAACTAGCATTGAAATTTTCCCACCAAAACCTTGAACAACTAAATAAGCTACAGAGAGAGATGTTGTCAACCATTAGACACTTTAAATGAAGACTTCTTTTATCTCAAATACTCAGAAATGTCTATACAAAGCATCAGTTGTATGTATTTATCTATAAGATGAACAAATATTTGACTTATTTTGGGAAAAGCTTGTCCAAGGCATTATGGTTGAATTGGGTATTAATTGGGTATTATAGTACAGGCATTAAAAGATCTTTTCAAGTGTTTTATTAAAGTGTGTTTGCTCAAATTTGAGTCAAACTATCAACATGATTCTCTCCCTCAAGCATTGCAGAAACAGAAACACAAATTCAACAAACCTGCTATGCATAAGCACATTGTGGTGCAATGACCAGCAAAATAATAAGGTCAATGGCCCTGACAGCCTGACTTTTACAATGCTTTACAGAGCCTTCAACCTGGCCTAATTCAAACATTGTCTGCCTCTTTTGAATCTGGGTTTCTCCCTCATAGTGTTGTTACTGCCATGTCCAACATATTGAAACAGGGCAGACCAGCAGATGTTTGCCTGACATAGACTGAAAACTTAGAGCAAAGCTTTTGGCTAGAAGGGTAAAACATACTCTTCTTGAGTGTCATCTCAGTGGACAAAAAGAGTCTCTTCACATCAGACATTTTGACTTGTCAAAGCAGGAAAAGCAGAGGTGCAAATAACAACCTTAACAATGGCTCCATTCCATTAAGTGTCCACGTAAGCCATGTCAGTGAGTGAGCATGAACAATATCAGACAGGGCTCACCAGATGGAACACAGTCATCATTAAAGTTAATAGTCCATCTTCTCCCAATTTACAGGCATAAACTAAAATCTGTTAAACCTACAGTCAAGATTGTGAGCAAATGGACCAACGAGGCACACACACACTGACCTCCCACCTGCACTCAGGATTTGTGAGGAGGATGTGCGTGAGGTCTTTCTGAGACAGAAGATGAGGAAGGCACCAAGCCCAGATGATGTGTCACCCTTGTGTCTGAATGCTTGTGCTGACCAGCTGGCCCCCAACTTCACACAAATCTTCAACAGATCACTGGAGCTGTGTGAAGTCCCCCCCTGCTTTTGACACTCAACCATCATCACCTTCTATCTCAGGACTCAATGTCCTAATATCCTTTGAGAGACTGGTGTTGGATCACCAGAAGGACATCACTGGTCCCCTGCAGTTTGCCTACTGGGTAGGGGTGAGCAGTATACCGCTTTTGTCACCTTCACCAGTCGTCCCGTTCTGACACAGCATGGATTTAGCATTACTGTCATTACTGTGACAAATGTTTTAGCATTTTAAAAATTATGTGCACTACTGCGGTACAAGTTGGCAGAGGGCTACATATATACTCGAAAACGTTACGTTCACTGACTACTATTTCCCTTGCCAAAGCCGACTCAGGTAACATGAATACGCGAAAGTAAAATTGCAAGCACCGCACGCCAATTTCTCTGTTGTTGGCCTGCGAGAATAAACACAAAAGGCTTTTTTCCTACTTTCTGAGGAAGGGAAGACCAAGTGGATTATCTTGTTGGAAATGTCCCCACAACAACAACCGGATAACTGTTATTAAATCCAACTGTGTTTTTCCTGTATTGATAAGTCAAAATGTCATCCGTGAAAAGGGTCTACTTGTTTTAGGTCATAACTTGCCATAACGTTTATAGACAGCTAAACCTCATCCTGATTGGCAAAAAGTTTCTACAAAAACTCTGCTGCTGTGTCTTGCCCTGCCGAGCAGTTTTTCAATAGTCTAGAGTCTATCTTTTCAAATTTAACCTGAGGGATATATTTATTGAATATTTCTTATATGCCTCCCTGTGTGACTCAGTTCTCAGAAAGGGATTGAAGTTTTTTGCAGCTGCAGAGGTACCCAATTTGTCATTGAGAGACTAGGTGCGTCCCTCTGGTGCGGGGTATTAAGGCTGGTTTCCAGAAATAAAAAATGTCCCTCTATGCTGATGATACCATCATTTTTTAGGAAAACCTTTGGTATCAGCTGACTGAGTGCTAATAAGTCCCTGCAGTTCAAGTCAGATTTATTGATACAACCCAGAATCACGTCACAATTTGCTTAAAGAGGTTTTTATGTTACAGCATTCATTTGCAGTGTGTTTATCTTTGTTTCATTTAAAAGTCTCCTTGCACATCGCTGATAAGATAATGCAACAGACATAATAGGTGGTAGCTTTAAGGAAAGCTCTGACTAATGATTGGTCGAATTATTTTTTAAATATAGGCCTGTCATATTATTAAACATCAATAACCTAAATGAGAAAATGTCAAAATGTTTTTCTGCAGCTGCGCAACACAGCTGAGCTCCTCTGTCTTTCCATTTGCCTAGAGGTTGCTGGATCTTGCAGACAGTCATTTGCTGTTATCAAGTTTCAAAACGATAGCTTATAGTAGGGCTGGGTGATCTGGCAAGAAATATGATCGCAATACTTTTTTCCATATTGATCAATACTATTTCTCACGATATATAACTTGACAATGCCACGAGTTTGAAGAGTATCCTGCTAATTTTGCAGACCATCCATCATTTGCCCTATATGTTGACCCTTTGAACAATATTATTTTTCCTATAATCTCTTCTAAGATTGAGCTCTATTCGATATACTGTAGTTACAGGACTGTTACTGCGCCAGAAAACATGAACAGACACCAAACTGAGTTAAACCAGAAGACATTATTTGCTTATTAAGGATGCCTCTGTGAGAAATAAATTTCAATGCACCAGAGAAAGTGCAAAAAAAGGACCAAAAATGCAGCAAAAGCTACTACTGGCTTCACCTTGTATTCATTTTAAGTGCACTAGACTGCAGTGTAATACACTGTTTACATTAGAGAGTTGTTTGCATTAAGGGTAGATGGCAGCTTCTGCACAAAGAGTAGTGATAAATTAGCACAAGAGTCATGGACAATATTTCCACTGCTTATGTAACCCGTCACTTAGATTCCATTAAGTTAATCAGGCTTAATAGTAACATACACATAGTAAAGAATGATAAATCACACATCTCTTTGGAAATATGGGTGCTAGCAAAAGGAGTTTTGCCACTTGTAGACAGAGGGAATGGGAGAGAGCAAATGAAGTAGATGAAAGGATAAAAAGTGTGCTAAAAGAGCTTCTGCATTTGTGTCTGTGAGAATAAAAGAGGGTGGGAAAGCTGCTGTTGTTGCCTGAAGGCCTGGTTTCTTTGATTGACTTCATCAAAACAAGAAATATCAAAAACAAAGACACACTGGGAGTTTTTTTTTTCCACAGGGCATTCAGCAGCAACATGGGGTCAGTGAAAATCTGATGGCATTTCCATCCTCCAAATACAGGTAATTATCCACTCTTTACCGAACTGTGAAAAGCAAAGTGAGAGAACAGTGGATAAAATTCCTACTGAGACAAATTACATGTCCTTAAGGGAGACTGGTTCTGCAATTTACTTGACTAGGTTGTGTATTATTCATTAAGAGCTCCACATTCAATTGTTGTGTAATTTGTCAAATAGGACTCTTTGAGCTCAATAGAAACTAGATAGATTGGGGTTGGCTGTCACTTTTACTCTCAGTCCCTGGGTTGATACCCAAGTAGATTTTTTTTTTCTTTCTGCATTTTTCCCCAGTAGGCACTATTCTGTGTTACTCCCACCCTGACACCAGCACCACCACCTCCAGGGAATATTCACAGTCTAGTTACCAAGATAACGGCGATGAAAAATGGACAGCATTAACAAGTGTTACAGCACAGTCAATTTTTCTGATCAAGGAAAAAATGAAAACCTGCAGAATGCTGAGGGAATCAAAATATAGGCATATATTAATGGACACTGAGGTAGATATATATATATATATACATATATATACATATATATATATATATATATATATAGGCAGCAGATAAGTGGTTGATAAGTCAGGGAAGGGTGCACATACATCATGCAAAAGTCTTGGGTGAAAGACACCAGCCTGAGCAATTTGAGCAATTGAGTGCCAGAGCTCTAAAATCACAAGGCATTACTAATACTGAAAGGCCACTCCATCAGCAGGTACATCTCAGCCAAGAGGATGGGAAACCATTGGTAAACAAAAAAAAAAAAAAAAACCCTTCAAGATAGTGCTCTGCATGTCAAATAATATTTTACAAAAACATGTATTATCAGCCAAGACATACTCAGTGAAAAATCTTGTAGGGTAAATCAGACAAGGGAGATTATTCTATTTTGTCTTCCTTCATACCTCACAACATTTTCATCATGTCATATGTCTCAACAGGCACAGGTCCTATTCAGCTACAGGGCTGGCAACATTTGGAACACCCCATTGGATGATTTGCCTTAATTGCTGTGCAAATAAAGCTCCACTGAACACATGAAACAATATCAACCACTAGTCCCAACTCACCGTGTAAGTGATCACTGCCAGCATGCCAATCAAGGTCAAGGAGCTGATGGAGAAGGACAGAGCAGGTAGACCATCTGCAGGTGAAATGACAGGAAAGCTATTAGAGATTTGACCTTAGTTTTGGACAAAAAAATAGCAATGGACTCTTTGCCACATGAGCAAACTATCAAGAGCCTAATTTCTTGTGTGCACTTTGATAGCATTTCAGTCAGCAGTGTGTTTTTCAAACTCAACACTGACAGCTGATATGTTTCCAGCATTCAAACCATACACTGGCGACCATATGTAATGAGACACGCTGTATCTAAATGCCTTGAATATTCTAAAGCTGCATCTAAAATTTCACTGCCACACTCCTGTAGAAAATACAATGGAAAAATCTCATAAAGACTGTTTGACATAATGTAGTTTGCTCTAAATCCCCCCGCTGTGCAGTGCATATAAATCAAAAGGAACGGGAGTGCTATGTTTCTTGGTGAGACACAAATTACTTTAATGCACAGAGTTAAAACTGCTGTTACAAAATTGAACCTGGTACAATGGAAGGAAGTGGATGGAAAAAAAATATATTATCAAGCTAATGTCAGCTACTATTACTGTAGCACTATTACTTAGTCAGCTAGCATTTGGGACAGGAAACAACCGCTATCTTCACGGGTGTGATCAATGGAGTTTGATGTGCAACTTCCATAGGCAATTCTAATGAAGGCAGATGGATACTAAAAATAGTGAGTTTTCAACATTATATCATAAACCAGTAAAACAGCATTATCACCTCCAGGTTAGCTGCATTTACATCCAGACTCATATAATATATATGGTGAAGATTTGGAAGGAATTTTACTATATGTGTGTGTGTGTGTGTGTGTGTGTGTGTGTATAAACTATATGATTTCAGTGGATAATTGAAACATGCTTTCTTCACTAAGAGACTATTATTCCAGAGGAGAACAGAGGACTGATAGAGAGCTTCATCACATGGTGCAACGACAATCACCTGAAGCTCAATATCTGTAAAACCAATCAGCTTGTGGTGAACTACATGCTTCAGGTAAGGACGTTGCTGCAAAGAAGCTACAAATTCAAAATGAGGCACATGATCTATACAATCACCGTAGTTTAAGGTGGGCACCCAGGATTAGTGTCACCAATTCAGCATCTGACTGAATGTGAAATATGGTCACAGTCTGCCCTTCTGTTTCTAACTTATGGTGCTGAATAATGGCCTTAAAGTGTTTCTGCAGAACAGTAAGATGCCACAGTGAGGCTGACCTTTAACCTTTTGAATATAAAATGTCATCACTTCTTCATTTTATCCTATTATCAATAATTTCCCTATGAATTACTGAGTTATGGTCATAATGGTTTTGTGTGGTCACAGTGACCTTTGCCCACTAAATTCTAATCAGTTCATCCTTGAGTCCAACTGATCATTTGTGCCAAATTTGAAGAAATTCCCACAAGGCATTCCTGAGCTATCTTATACACAAGAATAGGACAGATATGTATATACATATGTACGTATGTACAGATGGACAGACAACACAAAAACATAATGCCTCTGGCCACGGCCTCAGCTGGCTTAAGCATAAAAATGTCTAGAGAAGTCTTTGAACTGAGTAACTGGGACATTGTTTCTGAAAATAAATAATGTGTGTGAGATTTAATAGGGCACTCTACTGATTTTGCAAATAAAGTGAGTTTACTCTTAATGCAGAGTACAACTCAGCCTGTGAAAACAGTTGTATAATGTCTTCTTCTCCAAACAACTTTCATCAAGTCTGAAGAAACTACAAGTATGATGTCATAGTTACTGCATGTTATTAGCTTGGGTTTGGTTACAATTTCTTAAGAAAAGACTGCTACAAAAATTGGGCGCATACTTGGAAAAAAGAGACAACTAACCAGGTAAGAAGGGCGTGCAAAGATGATTTTAATGAATCATGAAAAATGTAGGATCCCGCATTTTCAAGCTTGAACCATATTAGGGAGTGAAAGTCTTGGTATCTTGGTTTCATTTTGATTTTTTTTTTTTTTTTCATCTTTTGTGTCTCCCAGCCTTTGGACATGTAATGCATTTTTGCTTGTTTATATATTATATACCATTAAGATATCACAAAACCTCTGCTTATACAGTAATGATACCACATGGCAAGATACCATGAAGGTAAGTAGAAAATTATTGAGGTGAACTGACACCAGCAGTTGTTGAGAGAAGACTACAACACTTCAGACAGAACAATGAGTGCCCAGAAAGAAATTTTAAAATTGAGAGTTTTGATCGCACGCCTCACTCCAAGAACACAGTCGATATTGAACTACCAGGATGCGTCTCTGTGCTAAGATTGTCTGTTAAAGAATGTTTTTCACAAGGACAATGAGTCATGTTGGTATTCTGACATCTGCCACTAATGAATACACTGCAGCAAAGTCTTCCTCTAGAAAGACACATCCGGTCACAGTTTTATCTCATCATTGTCATTTCATACACAGATCACGATCAGTTTTTAAACAGCTGGATCTTTCAATGCATGTAGGTTGAGTTGATGCGTGTCACCTTTGATTGAGGCAGAAAGGGGACCACCCATCAGGCAAGGGCAACAGTAGGTGTCACACCAGCTGTCAGAGCTGGAGTTAGAAGACAGGGATTGATGGAGAGACTGATTGCCTCTCTCCCCTGGCAAGATCCCACCTGTTATAGGGTTCCATGTAAAAACCTATGCGGTTGTCCCTTTATAGATATCCCGCATCTTCTCAGCAGCAACTTCATGGTGTCCAGCCCACCTGTCAGCTCGGGCATAGGTGGCCCTCTGCTTGCCTTTCTCCTTGACAGTGCCACTTGATTGGGAATATTAAGTCAGTATTCAGGGCATGTATAATTTGGCCTGTTTATAACATTTATCACTTTCTTTTAGAGGCATTTCACAAGCAGCAGGACAAAGGGGTGGAAAATGGAGATAAATTTATATGCCTGCTCCCTATTGTATTGTATGCAAAAAGAAAACTTTGAAGTCTGACAGCTGGGCTGAACATTAACATTTGAATACATGTTTCCTATTCCCGAGTGTTTCATTGCGATTTTGCTGCCTTTGTTTAGTGGTGAGCTTGGTAAAATAGACAATAGCTCCATGTTCTGCATGGAGAACATTCTGTTCATGAACTCTACACAAAGCAAAGGATAGATGTTTGCTGCCACTCTTCTTGGTTTCTTGAGCAGATTTTCCGGGGATTAAACAGAGGGAATATTGTCTATTATCAGTGGTGCTTCCACATCTGTACGGCTTCGATTCCAACTGCAATGGAATGAGGTAGCTCTTATCTCAGCTTGCATATAGCCCTTCAGGCTTGTGTGCATGCATGAGACTTGTACAGAGAGGTGTTTATTAAGGAGCTCCTTTAGCCCAAGCACCCTACTTCTGTGGAATGACAGAATCATCAAAAGCAAGTAGGAAGCAGCTGTATGCTCAAGGGATGGGATATAGTATACTGTATGATGGCAACAATACCACATACTGTCACACAACAGCATATGGAGGCTTATTGCAAAGCTGGCAAAGTTACAGATACAGTCACAGTTTTTTCTCTTTGTATGGGTAAAGCTGAAAAAGAAATCACATGGTCTGGGAAATGGGAAAAGATTGTAGGCTGTGTTTATGGAAATATTTTAGGCATATTGTAGCTTTAAACTCACAATTGAAGGATGCCATGTTAATACAGATGAGGCATCGCAAACTTGAGGGACAGCACAAAATCACAAATTCACTTCAACTCCTTAACTGTGAATCCGTCTCAAATGCATTTAAAAAATAACAGCTTCAGTTTTTACCCATGTTATTTTATAATCCAGCAAGCAAAGCTCAATCTTTGACAATGTACTCTGTGCGTACAGAAATTATTAACTAAAGAAACATTAAGGTTCAATTAAATTAAAACTATACAAGACTCCGAAAGCAAAAATGACTGCATTCAGAACTTAAAAACTGCATAGTTCTGCAAATGTATTAATACACTGTAAGTGGTGTCTCATTTATGAGTTACAGCTCATTACAATGAAATGTTTCAACCCCATTCTCTCAGAATGGATTACTGACAGGTCTAAAAGCATAAGAATCTGATTTTACACAAAAGGATGTGTGGTCTGTGAAACTTTGAAAGCAGATATAGATGAAAGTCAGGGTTGCATTAGCATTAGTGTTCTATGTAGGCACAATGCAAATACAGCAAAATGTAAGAGAGAGAGAGCAACAAAGAGTAGTTTAATTTAATGCAATTAAATGCAGGAAAGAGAAAATCCTTTTTTTCCTACGTCTTCTTACGTCCTCTCCAGGACCCCACCCAGAGACTCAGAGAAAGCTGGGTAGTGGGCACTCTGAATTGCTATTTTCTGCACAAGAATGACTTACAGTCTAGCGAATAGCTCATACTTTTAGACTCTCAAACTTAAATTATTGTGGCATGATAATGCGACACAGACTGATTTGTACTGCATTTCTTTTATCCATAATGATGCAATTACATAATATGGAAGTAACAAGTTGTATCAAGTTCATTGACAAATTATAGTAAAATGAATGGATACTAATGGCTGTGAGCTATGAGGAGTGAAGAAAGTAAAAAAACTGGTAGACATAATTGCTGTTGTTTAGATTTGCTATTACACCTGGGAAATACACATGTATATGTGTATTTCAGAGTCAGTATGAGTTTGTTTGTTTTTTTCTCAAAGATAATGGGGATAGACAGGAAAGTATCTACATATCTTGCCCAAGTACACTTCCTAGTAAGAGGTGGACTCCCTCCCACTCCACTCTTCCTTCAGGCATGGCCAGAAATACAAGACTGTAATGTATGGTCATGAATACCAACATTAATAGCTACTGATCTGAAGCAAATTCGGGCAACGTTGAAAGATTGGAACATATGTAAAGTTGGAGCCATTAAAGACGTAGTGGCCCTAATGAACAGTCATTGCAAAGCAGTCAGCAGGGTTATGTGGCAAAAGTGCCTTTCCTTTACACAATTAACCTCCCATCTGGAGAGAGAAGAGATGGGGAATTAGAAAAGGGATGATCCTCACATTTCCTCCTCAGCAGTCGAGCAATTTCCCCCTGTGCCAAGGAAGGAAGGTTAGGGGGAGCATGTAGGGGTCCACTATTGTGAAGAGAGGCAGATGGTTCAACTTCCTCCTTGATCCCCAGATGGCAAAAGGCCAGAGGACTGTTAGAAGTCCACATTTGGCAATGGTCCTTCATTAGCATGAGTATAAGCACCGGAAATGTTCCGTTCATCAAGTGAAGATGCCCAAGGAGGGTGTCACCACAGTGTTGGGATCAATATTACCTTATTTTAACTGAGTGATTTCATTTCTTAGTGCATGCTGACACATCGGCTATAAAGTGACTGTTTCTGAAACACTGGTGGATAGCTATTGAGCAATTTAGTGAGGACTTGCTGGAAAAGTGAATGGAAGCAGTGAATCCACAATAAGGACTGGACAGTAACATCTGGGAATATCAAATGAATGTCATTTCCTGTCCACCTAAGCACTTTATATGATTGATTGCCCCACTGTAATGTTTGACCAACTAAATCAAGGAAGGTGCAGGTTGAGATACAACCCTGATTTTTAAAAAATTGAGACGTGTAAATATGTAAATATGTAAAGTACAAAGTGTTCCCTGCTTCCCACTCTGCCTAAACAAACCTGTAGACCACGGATTCTATAAGTCAAGACCTCAGCAAGTCAATCCGGACTGAGCCTATATGGTCAAATGGCGGCCCACAGGTCACATCTGGCCAGTCAAAGCTTTCCATCCAGCCAGTAGAATGCTAATGAATTCAGATAATACGGACATCTAGCATAACCCATCAGTGGAAGAGGCCTAGTCTGTCGTGAGAGCGATCAGCGTTTTGCCAACCCCTGGCAATGAGCCAAGAAGTCTAGTTCACCTGTTGTACAGAAATTGGTACTCGTGGAGACTCACAAAGATTGTCTGTGTCACTTGGGTTTATTTCCATTGGCCAACTGTTGTATTGAGTCTCAAACTGAGTATTTTTGTTTGCTTCATGGGATCCTGAAGAAGCTTTTTTTTTTGTTGAGATAGGGACTCATTCATTGGTAGTTGAACTGTAGGTTTTGTATTGAGCACTCACCACAGTTTCAACTTAAGTATCTTGTTATTGTTGTGTATTTTCAATGTTTTTTGTTCGCACTGATATATTCTCATAAACAAAAGAATTTTGTAAGAAAGTGAGAAAAAAATTAACAATAACAGGCAAATTAATTTACATTTTTTAAATTCAAAAATTCGGCCCTCACGGTGTCTGCTTGGAAATATTCTGGCCCTTGGACAAATGTAGTGCAGGGTCCCCAACACACCTCATGTTAGGAATAGGCTACAATACATTATTACAAGTGTAATATTTCCTATTTTTGAATTAATTTTCTATTAATGAATAAATAGTTTGCGACCCTGAATATAAAGTGTAGCTGGATATCATTCACAGCGATCCTATCTCCAGGTAAATGTGCTTTTAATGTAGCTTATTTCCCTACTGCCAACATCGTTGTCATGGCGATGTTAACTGCTACAGAGAGTGTTGAGTGCTGTTGCTGCAGAGTTCACACAAAAGCTACACCGGAGTATCTTCCAAAGAGGATATACTTACGACTACTCCCAAGCTCCTCAAAGAGGTACTGCACTTTCTCCCATTGAGTGGAATTCTGACCAGGAGGGGCCTCAAGTGGAACAAAGGCTCTGAAAACAATGACAATGTAATTTAGAAGTCAGGAAAAAAGCTACTTCTAGGCTGTCACTGTCCCCAGTGCACAAAATGCTGAAGTTTAGTCTTTGTACTGGCAGTGATGGTTTCAGGAAAATGAAGAAAACACCTGTGTGTGTGTGTGTGCGTGTTTTGAGTCGTTCCACCACAGCCCAACATGTAAAGCTACTCACAGAGATTGACCAGATTGAAGCTGACAGACACGAAAAAAACACAAAGAAAAACACAGCATGGGCGATTAACATGCTAAAAGACTGGTTAGTGGAGAAAAAATGGAAACAGATTATGAAATGTATGACGCTGAGTGCCTAAATCAGCTACTGTGGGCCTTTTATCCATCAGTACAAAATAATAGCGGTAAACCAAACTCTGTTGCCAGCTACGTCTCTCTCAGGTCCAGGTTATCCTGTCACGTCTCCAAATTTGACATGATTACGCAAAATAATTGTAAAGAAATAAGTTATCCTGCCTGCCAGCCTGCACACAGTGAGAGGCGGTTGCCATGGAACGTACGTGTTTACTTTCAGTGCTGCTGTGTAGTGAGAGCAGTGGTAGAAGAGAGTAGGCTAATTTTAAATCAATAAAATATGTTTTAATCATTGTCTTGTGTCACATTATTGAATGCTGTAGTAGTAAGCCGTGTTCTAACCATGACAAGCAGGTTCCTATGGAGAAATAAAACCCAACAGGATGAGATCATCACTCTGCTATCCCTGCTCACTCTACATTATCCCTTACATATATACATGTGTGTGTACATACATACATATATATATATATATATATAAAGAGAGAGAGAGAGAGAGAGAGACTGTTATTCTTAACACAATGAACAGTCCTCTAAGCCCTGCATTCCCTCCTATCCTTTTCCATTTATTCGAGGAAGAAACACAATAAAAACATAAGCTGCATAAAATCTAAACTTTTATGGCCTTTCACATTTAGTGCTATTAACCATGACTGTCATGGCCTGCTGAGCGATCTCAGCACTTCTTCGTGCAAGGTTTTTATTTTTGTGCCCCATAAAGGTATAAGACCATCGTCCAATCAACCAGATGTTAAACCATTAATCCTGTTTCCTTGAAAAGGTAGATGTTTGAGGAATAAAATTCCCTCCCATCCTGTTAGCTCCTAATTATATTAAGCAATAATTGTAATTACATTTAGCCATCTAGACCCATTGCCTATATAGGCAGACCTATAGAATTTCTAAGGTGTCCTTTTAATCTAAAGTTCTATAGGTATACTGGATAGAAATACCTAAGTTGAAGCTCCTCGATCTCGTTGGGGGAAAAAAAAAAATTGACAGTTGTGCTGTCACAACCAGTATATTTATTATATTTATGTAAGCTAATGTGGAGAAAAGGTCAACAGCATTTGTGCTCAATTTCAGTGCAAGCTTTGATTGGATTGATCTTGAAATCCTTGTTGACAGGCTAAAGAGAAATGGTCCAGAATCCTTCTTAGTATTTAGCATCTAAAAAATCTAATAAATATGTTGCTCTGTGAATCCAAGGGATTCTTTTAGGAAGTTAAAAATCAGTTAGTCCAAAAAACCTTCACCAGGAGAGGTGAAAGATATTACATCAGCATCTCAGAGATTTCCCTTTGCCTCATATGCAAAAAATTGAATTTCAAGTCTCAATACGCCTCATCTGCCCCACTATCATGTGGATATCCCCAGGGGTCTGCACTTGCACTTAATTTTTTTCATGCGCTTCCCTTCAGTCATGTTATTTGTCATTTTAGGAAAAGACATCTCATCAAAGTGACCTTCACCCTTGTCCAACACTTCACAGATGTGTCTGCAGTAAAGTAACTTTCTCCAACTTAACTCTAAAAAGGCATTTTCTTCAAATAACAAACATGGAAACATTTAGGGCTAGTCACCATCTCGAATAGCGTTCAAGTTTTATTTTCATGTTTTGGTCCATCTTCAGTGGCCTGGCTCCAGCTGGTGCAGAACACTGCAGGCAGGCTCCAAAAACAAGTTGAAGGTCCCTCATTACCAATAGCCACATGCTCTGGTCCTCCAAAAAAAGTCTGCAAAAGTGGGCAATTTTCTTTGAAGGCACAGGTGATGCCATTCAGAAAAGCATTAATCAGTATCTTTTAAATTAGGCTGGATAAGAAACTAAATGACTTGTTAAGTTACTATTTGCAGTGGCAAAAACTGAAAAATAAATAAAAAATAAAAAAACCCAAAGCAATGAAAGATCAGGGGTCATTTCAGGAGTGAAACACCTTGTCTGGTTTAAAGACAACAAACAAAAGCCATCAAGAAAAGACCTACTGAGTGAACAGTCACAAGTGAACAAAGCCATTATGTCTCCCAGCGTCAGAAAAGCAGTCCAGGATAAAAGCTATCATGTTGTTGAAAATCAAAGGACCAAAGAAACAACTGCCAGAACAAAGCCCCAATAGTTCCAGTTCATGAGGTAAAAGAGGGGCAGAATTGCCTCTGTCTATAAAAAAAAGTCCTAACTTACAAACTTTAAGTTGGAAGAGCATATAGTCATGTGTGTTTTATTTTCCCAAAGCAGGTAAGCCTTCCTCAAATGCACCATTTAATGGTTTAGAAAGCACATTAAATCCTATAGGCTGAACTGCATGCATGTTGCTGTCATGGCTGCAAAGGAAGTCTGTTATGCACTGTGGGTGCTGCTGAACACAACCAGTTTTAACTGGATGATAAATGGGACATCGCTGAGAATGTGCATCAGTATAGATTTGTAGATAGAATGCCAAGAAAAAGACTCAATATTCCCTCCACGTGTGCTTTGTAAATCTAGAAAAGAAGGAACTGAGGTTAGAACCTGATAGACGAGAATAAAACCTATATTTAGACAGACGTACACAATTTTTTTTGTCTTGAATGGCTTATCATGGCCAGACAAATGGCACTGTAGCTGTTTGAAGGGGTCCTCCTTTCATTAACTGAACACAATGACATATCCACACCCCCTTCCACCTATCGTGTACTGAAGCAGAAGAAGCCATCCATGTCTCCAACTTACCCAATTAAAAGGAGCACGACGCAGACAATGGCAAATCCAACTGTGTACTTCAGAGCGTTTTTCACTTGCTGTAATAAAAGAAAAAAAAATTAAATTGGTCAATCGTGGCCGTGAAGTCAAATATTATTATTCATTGTGAGTGAGGGAAGGGGGTCACACTGTGTCTAGCTAAGGACTATGGTGAGTGAGAGCGATATAGAGTGAGTGTAGATCCAGTTTGACCTGGCAGAGATAAGAAGTCACTCCCAGTGCTATTCAAGGTGCTTTTAAAGTAACAATACAAAAGACCTCCCTGTCTGAGAGAGAAACTGCCTCTGTCAGCTCAAAACTGACACAAAGAAGGGAGAAAAGACACTATGCGATAGCTACTGTCGGGTACATCACTCACCAAAAAGACCTCTGAAGACAGGGATTTAAATATGTGTCAAATTTCAGGTGACAATATGCAGCCTACAATTTATTGTATAGATGCATTAGTGCAAGGGTTTGACAACATGACAATTTTACTGCCACAAAGTATTATAGAAATATTCATTCATTTTAGTCTTTTTCTCCTTAAATTTATCAAGCATGTGTTGCAAAGTTTAGGTTTTCATTTTAAACACAAACACATTCTAAGAGTATTGTCTGTATCTTCATGGTCATAAAAACATGCTGACAGCATTTCCTACCTCATGAAACAGCAATAAACGTTTTTTAATGTTCTGGAACCTACATTTTTTGCAGCAGGGTTCTCATCTTTCACCACCACTAAATGATTTTCAGATGCATACTTGTTATTTTTGGGTGTGACAAAAATTGCAAATGAAGTAAACAAAGTAAAATAAATAAATAAATAAATAAATAAGGACATGTGTTTATTTCCTGTCTGAACAGTTGGTCAGAATACTATTTACTCGACAGCCAGGTGGACAAATGGCATGATACCATAGATCCTGACAGTTCTAGGACAGCTTTTACTGTATATGATTATATAATTATACAAAGAGAATATTGATGAACTACTTTTAGGTTTTAAGTTAATGTTCACTGGTCATTTCATCTATAAACAATACAGTTGAAATGAGATGTTGCTTCTTCACTTCCAGGGCACAAAAAAACTGAAGCTAAAGAAGCTTAAGGGAAAACTAAGTAAAACTGGAAGAATGGACTTTTTCTTTCACCGTTTGTCATGTAAAACGTGTGCAAATAAATGTGTTCATGTTGACCGGCACTTGCTGGGGAGATCAACTGAAACTACTTCGGGCCATTTTTTTTGCATTTACATATTGGTCAGACCTGAATCACGAGAATGAAATTTGAATACCTCTGCACTGCATTTAAGCAGGCCACGGTGCTGTCTGTAGGAGAAAGGTGCATACTTACCGAGCATTTGTTCACGTTGTCGTCATCCCTTTCTTCATAGTAGAAATAAACAAAGGGGATCCATAGGAAGACACAAAACAGTATGATGGAGTAAAGTGCTATATGGATAAAAAAAGAAGAATAGAAATCCAAGAATTAGTCAAAGATATCTTTTTATACCAAATGTTATGCTAAATGCTAAAACCAAATATCTATTAGCCCCTACTGTAATGTAAACGTGCTGTATCATGAGACTAAAACGTTAAAACATTCCAGCGCAATACATACAAAAGAACAAATCTAATGTTTATTCAGATGTATAACTTAGTTACTTTTTGCGTGCCTAAATCAGATGCAGTAAACACTATTCCTCTCATGCAATTTTGATATTACTGTAGGATGTACCGTGTTTATCCACTTGAAGGGATGTTGAATTTCCCTTGACAGACTGAAGGCAATATAAAATAAACATCAAAACTGGTTTCTGTGAAGAATGTGCTTTAATTTCCCTAATCAGGTTGCACCACAGTCATAAACTAATATAATTCTCCCTTCCAGTCACACCATTTGTTCATGAACGATAATAGTTGTGCAAGTTAAATTTGTCAATGAGTTGTTGCCTGTTTGCATGTCAGGAAAACAGTTTTTACATAGCTCCCATTATCATCCATTTAGCAGCATCAGATGGTTTTAAGCCAAGGAATTCCTAAGATAACCTGACCCCATTCCTTAAAAACTTTCTAATGACAAATCTAGGGCAGGGATCACTTATTAATTTATCAAGAAATACTGGCACCACAGTGAAACATTAAATAACTTACATTCAGTCATTCATAAATAAATGTTTGTGATGAGACAGCTCATATTTAAGTTTCACTTTCACAAACCCAAACTTTGTCATTTTCCCACCTTAAAAAAGACAACTTATTACTTCTCTCTTTTCTGGATATTTTCTAATTTCTCTTGTGACAACATACTGCATGGTAGTTACCAGAATTAATTAGTTTTTGGGTTTTTTTTTAAGTACATGAAATTTGTCATTCTTTCATAAACAAAAAATGCACTTTTGAGCTGCTGATACTGTTGCTTTATCATGAAAACAAAACATATGGGACTCATGTTGCATTAAAAGTGCAACTGAAAAACTGTCTGCTGTTGTAATTCCCACTGGCTGAAAAAAAGTAGCAGACACCCAGGCTGGTCAAAGCAAAAAAAAAAAAAAAAGGCCTTAACAAAACAGAACAACATCTGATACAAAAATAACCTCAAGTCCCGAGACATGGCAGAATTTCAGCTGATGTTAAGGCTTCCATCAAGGCCTACAGGAAAGTGTTTTGCTTTCTTTTCTGTGTTCACTGTTTTAATTGCTTTGAGTTCTGTGCTCACTTTTCTGCACAAACTCTCCTGTACTTGGAGTGTGGTAATGCAGAAAACTCATCCTTTTTGATAGTGACAAATATGGCCATGGGATCATGAGTATGAGGAGCAATTTTTCTAACAATTTTAAACCAATAATTCTTGTTAATAGCATGCTTGTGGTGGTAATTTGAGTCTCAAAGAAATTATACATAAGAAAGCTTGAGGGAGGCTTCTGTCAGGTAGTTTTACCATAAATGAAAAGTACAGTAGACATTTGAGCCTAGCAGGTGGTTATAAAAGACATGTTTTGAAAAATGGTGTTAGTTATTTAATGAGAGGTCCATTAAGCTATCAAGCACCACTTTGCAAAAGTTACTGAATTGGTTTGTTAAGCAAAGTATTGTACCCCTCTATAAGAAGCTCTAATATGCTGCAAGAAAGAAAATTAGCTTTTCATCTCATTAGGGTGGTAATGCTTAAGATTTACATACAAAACGAAACACTAGACACACAGTTTCTGGCAAATTTAAAGAGCAGTTCATTTAATGCATTTGTGTTGTGTTAAAGTTTCCTTATATGGCATTGTCAACCGGCGGTGACCGAATCACCACTCATACATGAATTCAAATGTAAGCAGACACGCGCAAGAACTGATGCAAAAGAGCTGACATAAACTTGTTGTGCTGAAGGTTATTTATTCATTTTTAAATAGAAACACTTCATAATGGCCTCTTCAGCATTTCCCATCAGTAACTTTCCACAGCATGATGGAGGTGGTTTTGGTTTTTTTGCAGATTATCAAACTAGTATGTTTCGTCACGCTGTCAGATGGTATTCTAGCAACAGCAGCTGAAAAAGTTGAAGTTTAATAAGACTAGTTAAGCAATGCTAACCAGCAAACAGCTTTACATTTAGGTATCTGATCATGGCTGACAAGACTATTTATCATAGGCTCAATCATTCAGTTTATTGCTTTTTTATTGTTCTTCATCTTAGGATAGTAGGTAGGCCAAAACCATACATACAACACCAACAATTAAAATCCAGATTAGGAATAGCAGTCTTTATTATGAGTGCTATCTGTAAAGGCCAGTTAATAATATCACTAGGTATGTTCTGAGTAAACTCAGAGTGATGCTGTTTCTGTTCTAAATTGTGATCCAGAGCTGTGAACAACTGATTCAATTACAGGGGCATTTGTATTTGATCACATTACCCACTGTATATGCCATCGGTGTCTTTAATATTGCTTTGGGCCAAACTTACTAAGCAGGTAATAATTGGTCCCATTTTCATGTTGACCACAGCAACAGCAAAAAGTAATCTGCATCAGAAAATGATTTACTTCACTGTAGACAGTGGCCTTCTATATGAAGTAGGGGTGGGCAGTTTCCCTATATGTACTTCATCTACTACCACCATCTGAGGAAGTGAAGAAACGGCAGATTAACTTGGTGGAAAAGCCCCCACACCAACAACTAGAAAACTCTAGGCTATATATGTGTGCGGTAATCTAATCAAGGTCAAGATCTATACCGACTTAGAAGTTTTGCCATTTTTATGCTGCATTACTTTATATTTTTTCTGGTTAGCCTGTTGAATTTGGCATTAGCACATTTCGCGCCAAATGAGGCTCATAGCATCTATCTAGTAGACCCACACACTGGTGCAATGTTAGCATATCTAATATTGAGGGACAGTCAAGAGAAGCCTCATTTGAAGCCAGTTAAATAACCACAGTAGTAGCTTGGATGTGAGAAAATGTTTGTAACGTTGTTGTTTGTGTCGTCTCGCCTCGCCAGACCTGACGTTATCTCCACACTTCATACTGCAACACAAGCGCAGCTGGTTTTGTTGTTACAAGAAAGCCCCCTCTGCTGCGTGCCGCTTCGGTCTGTGTGTCTGTTGCTACCGTATGTAAATGTGCTTGGTACATTTACTCAGTCAGACAGACTGACTGTTGTGCTTATATAATGGAGAGGGTTGGTGGTTTGATCCGTGGTCTCTGCAGTCTACATATCGAAGTATCCTTGGGCAAGATACTAAACGCCAAATTACTTCCGATAGCTGTGCCATCAGTGTGCGTGTGATTGGTTATCGCTTCTGATGAGCAGGTGGCACCTTGCTTGGAGCCTCTGCCACCAGTGAACAAATGTGTGTGTGAATGGGTGATTGCTGGCTTGTGTTGTAAAGCGCTTTGACTGGCCAGTGAGACTAGAAAATCACTGTATGAAGTCCATTTACCATTACATACTTTGGGTTTTCTGCCAAATAAATGCAGTTGAGATGCTTGATATTACTAGTCTAACTCTAAGAATGAATCCCTAACCTACATTATGGGGCAGGCTACTCTTTCCATGTGGACGTGGGCCTATAAGCTATTGTCATATAAGCTATTGTCATTCCTATCAGGAGACAATAACATAACAATAATATCCCTTTTTTTATGATATGTTCCCTTACATTTCTACCAGAGTGAAAATAGGTAGAACCATGTTTTGAGTGGAGTATGCCTTTCATTTTTGTAATACTGTGATATAATACCATCACCAATACAGTGAAATTTTAGGTCATATTGGCCACGCCTACTGTAAAGTGGATGCAACACACCTGTATTTGGTGAAAGAACTCACTATGCTCTGATCCAAGTCTTTTTTGTTTGTTTGGTTCTTCCTGTACAAGCAGCGTTTTTAGAGAAAAGACCAACACTCAAATACATTAGGAATTCATAGAGTGGAGGTGAGGCAAAAACACTTAAATGGAGAGATGCTATTTCAAGCTGGGGGCTTTTCTTTCTGCAGCAAATGGATGTCGGCGAAGACAGCCCAGACAACCCCAAAATAACTCAAAGAAAAGCATGTCACAAAGACGTGCTCAGCAACATGGTTGGCAGAACTCAATAGCTCCTTGAGGTGATAATGTGAATCATTAGCACAAGTCACATTATGATGCCAACTAAAAAAAAAAAAATGTGCAGGAAGACAAACAGCTCACTATAGCCATATCAATTTCACCCCCCCCTTATATGTTAGAGGTTTAATATGACACCAGCCTTGATTTAACATCAACAAAATCAAATGAAATTAAAGAATATAAACCATTAATGGACAAGAGATTCAGGACCACACACAACTAAATGCATGCCCTGAGCACTGCCATGATAGCATGATAAACTAAGCAACTAATTTAAATTGAGAACATGCTCCTGATAACCATTTAATCCATAACATCAGCACCACACTTCAGTGTACACATGGAAAACAACCATTCCGCATCAGTCAAGACTGCATGGCCTCAAGCAAGTACTAACATGTACCCTGTGGAATGGACTATGTTTCACAAAATGCTCTCTCTGCTGCAGACAATGAATGTCACTGTTATACTGGCTTGCTTTTTGCCAGCTGTGATTGTGACAGGGCATTACTTTCAATAAACACATGCTCATTGCTCCACTAAGGTATCCATTTACACTCATTTACAGCCAGACAAACTGAGTTTAGGATGATGCCAGGAGCCAATAAATGCAAGCCATGCACAGTATGCAGCCGCTGGCATATGCTTGTGGGTTAAGGCAATGGGTAAAATTAATCATAACACCATGAATATTAACATACTGAGAGAATAGGTCATACTGCATTACCATGGATCATCCATTATTCTCTAAGCAGATCTTCTACTGGGAAGAACGCCTGACCAGGGATAAAAGTTTAGAACATTTATCCCGCTGACAGAGAACAGAGGACTACATAATTAAATGTCCTTCCTTAAGCCTTTAAAGTTATTGTGTTCATATATAGTATGTACTCCAATTTGGTCATGTTGAAAGCAAAAAAAGAAAAATAAAATAACATACTTTGGAGGAATGGTAGGAGAAGTGGCTGTAAAAGACTAGAGTCTACCAATGAAGCACCAGCTGGGGAAACAATGCGAGGACAATAGTTATACCTTGTTAGGTTTTAATAACTATTTGTTGCAATTTACAGTGATTATAACTATTCTCAACTATTAGTCATAGTAGTACCAGTAGTTTCATCTGTCCAAGTCCAATGTATGGCTTACTAAGAAACGTTAGACCCTTGTCCTCACCTTACTGTGCCCCTCCACAGGGGCATTAGCACCTGGACTCTTGTCCATTGCAGACTGGCAAAATGTATTACATTTCATGTGAAAATGAAATGCCAGGGGAGATTTCTCAGAGAAACACTGTCTCTGACAAAGGACTCCAGAGACTGATGAAAATATCTGTCTGTACACTTTGCTGAAAGGTATGACACTATGAGCTTGCACTCTAATTTCCTGTAAACATCAGGGGAGGCACCATTTTTGGGGGGTCAAACCTGTGATAAAACACTGGTGAATATCAGACTTTAATTTGACAGGTAGCATGAAGGACACGCTGCCGATGTTGCTCTGATGTGTGAGTAAACAGATGTGTGCCAACATGCAAGACAAAAGATCTTGACAAGCTGATGTATAAAGGCTCACTGCTGTTATTCTATTTTTGAGTCATTCTTCAATAACACAGTTTTATAGGTCAAAGAGAGTTCTGGTAATAATAATAATAATAATCATTCAGTTTCATATATTAAATTATTAATGTCACAATTTTGTCACAAACAAAATTCAAGACTCCAGGATACTTTTGTCTGTACATTTATGGTATGTTTTTGCTACTTTTAACTATGTTTATAATTTTATACAACTGTGGAAGTACAGGGCCTAAACAACACATTCACTTCCCGTGTTTCCCATGTTCATGTACGAGTATGTGCATGTGGGTTAAATGATTATAATCTAAATATCAAATTCAAATCAGTTGAGAGGAAGCAAACTCAAATACAGTCAATCCAAGATCCAAAACAGTTTTCTACTATTTAGAAGCTGTTCATAACCTCTGTCATGGCAAAGTAACATATAACAGTAATAACATAACAATAACATTCAGACAGCTCAATACAATCCAAATGTAACTGTCATTTAAAAAGAAAGGAAGCTTGCTTTAACCGGCCAACGGACTCTGGAAACATGCCATGTTCTGATTTTTTAACCTTAAATAGCGTTACTATAACTACTATACTAGATAACTTTGAAGACAATGTTTGTTTCTTAATCAGCTTATTACTCACTGTCAACAAGTATCTGAAATTTGAATGTATATTTGAATATTTTTTAAAAATCCATACATTCAATTGTGAAAATTAATATTTGATGGTGGAAAAAGAAAAAAGCAGCACTGCCACAGCAGATGTGCTAAATTCAGGGCATGACAGCCAGAAGTCAAGAAACCAGAATTTTTTAGTCCAGCAATTTCTTTTAACTATTTAAGCTATTTAAATGTCTGGTTAAAATAATTAGATGTGAAGATTTTCCAACTCTACATGCTGTTTCCCCCGCTTCTTCTCTGATTTCAGATGTCTTGCTCCCCTTCCAATTGGGTGAATTAAGCATTTATTAGAACCAAACAGAGCTGGTGGTGAGTGTTGGAACAGTGAAAGACAAGCCAACAAGGTTTTTGTGAGTTTTGTTTTGTTTCTGTCATATTTGAATGAATTTTATGTTGAAAAAATGACTGTGTCTATGGATAGAGTCTGGTGGCTTTAGTAAGAGTGATACAATGGGTGTTTCTGGTTAAACAAAACGGTATCTGAACAGAAAGTATCTCAGGAGGGATCCTTTTCCATAATGTTACCAGACACTTAGAAGAACGATATGAGCCTGTCAGCGGCAAAAACCAGTACTTCTAGTGGACATACATTGATGACGTGCAAATGCCCAGAGGGATGCAACCTGTTTCGTGGCTGCCGGCTCTTACTAAATTGGAAAAACGTAAAAAAAAATGCTTCTTCATTAGTCACTTGGACATGAAAACATGGGAAAATAGGCTCCATAATCAGATGATAAGTTACCAGAATCCCTCCTGTTTGTCCAGGACATTGAAACCTTCCAGGACACGTGGACCAACACTTTCATTGATTGAAAGTGAAATGTAGGCCAAGCTAAAATGAGCGAACAGTTTATTTTGTAAATATGTAGTTATGTAGATCTTTTAAAAGACATGTTTATATTTGAAATAATTTACAAGTAGTATGTCTCTCTATGTGTTATTGGCATAATGCGCAAAAAAAAAAATTTGAAGGGTTCGAACCGAAGGTTTATTCCTGTTATGGAATGAATAATCAAACATCATTTTGGCCAATTTGACAGCCGCAGTAACCAGTTTTTGGTCGTTTGTTGCCTTCTGCTTGACAACGGACTGCTGCAAAGTGAAAGAGTCTGCTGTCATATTTTACCATTTTCTTTCACTTCAGAGATCAATGGCAAGGTTTTTTTGCTTGAAAAGAAGCCACAAATGGACTCCACAGGGCTCCGTGTCCATTGTTGCAGGAAGTAGGGGACATCAATTTCAAAGAGTAGCCTTGAAGGACATGAATAGTGAGCTGATATGGAAGAACTTCTTTACAGAGGAACAACCTTAATGCAACACATTACTAAATGATTCCTGAGTCACAGGCCTGGTGTGTGCTCAACACACTTTAATTCTATAGCTCCACTGAGCACAAGCAACCTTTTGAGATGGAAAATTCACAGAATACACACTGCACCATACCATATGACTGGAGATACAATACAAAAAAACAGCCAAAGAGACATTTACATTGAACTCTCATATTGTATTGTTTAAATATCATTAGGGTTGTAAGGTGAAAGGAGAAAGGAGACATAATCCTGTCTTTCAGAAAGTGTGCAGAAGAGGCTGTGTGGATTACTTTTTTTAACTATATTGTGCTGAGTTTTTCAAGAAAAAAAGCACTCATTTCTATTAGTAATTTGAAGAAATCAGGAAAGAGGGCATTGTGAAATTAAATACACATAAGAACAGAAAACTGACTGCATTCAGAGTAAGTTTTCATCCACCTTGTCTTGTTATTGGATCCAGATGCAGTAATGGGGACGTTCATCATGAAGTGATGACATTTATGCATTATTTGTCAACAAGATTATTGGAGAAGCTGGACATGGAAAAATTATTTTTAGCTTTCTGGCAGGCCAACAGTCAATGAAACATCCATCAACTTAATATATACCATATTCACTGTAACGGTGAAGGAGGTGTTTCAGAATTGATTATTACTGACTTTCCCATTCGGCTCCTTTTGTATGTAGAGTACAGCTTTATTTGGAATGCCAATAACAATTGTCATTACAAAACTTGGCAGAATTGAAATTGATAAGAGTACAACAGTATTAAAGGAAAAAAACATTATTTTGGGAAAGCACCACAGTTTTGTTTAAATATACATAATTTCTTAAGGTTATTTATCAGCGTGCTTAACAAAATCTGGCAGAGAAGTTACTTGGTTACCATGTGCACTCAATAGGTAACACAACACAAATAATAAACATTCGCTGACTTATGTTCATTTGCATGAAATAAAAGTGCTTAGATTCTTCTATGATTATTGGTGAAGAAATGATGATACAACGGGGTGTACAGGTGTATGTCTGAGGCACACAACACTAGCAAATATTAGCTTATTACAGATACATTAGTATCAGCATATTTACTTATCAACTCTACTGTATACGCTTATAACAGAGGTGTATATCATTAAGAGGGAACTGCAGGCTTAAAATTTTGTCCATGGTGTAAATATATGAGTATTTCAAGGTAGACAAAAGGTAAAAGTGAAGAGCTATGGGTTGTGGCTTTTGCACACAGTGGCAAGTGAAGTGCCCTCTGTTTCTTATGCGCACTGGACAATGTTCTTATCGCTGAAGGCCCCTCTGTATCACAGAAAGCTGCCCTCCAAAATAAAACTGCAATATGTCATTGTTTTCAGAATGCTCTTAAAAGAAGCACTATGCTACCACTTTCCAATGAAATTCAGTCAGAACATGTAGGTGGACAAGAATCAGAGACAAAAAGAAAGTACTTGCAGTGTATTTTCAAGAGGATTGCATCCTGTCTTGCTTCTTTTCTACAAATGGCGTTAAAAAAGGGCACAGAGAAAGCCAATGATTTATTTAAAGGGCCCAGGGGTATTTTGCCCTGTTGCTTAAGGGTCTTATGCACCACTGCTTTGAAGTACTGAGCAGTCTAGAGAAATGTATAAATGGACAGAGGCTGGAGATTGAAAGGCTAGGCTTTCAAACTGTGGGTTCATCAAAGATCACAAAAAGCTATTTGGGCTCTAAAAGGAAGTGGGTGTTTAAGTTACAGACATTCATCCCCTCTGTCAAGTTGAAGGTCCGTTTTATCTAATATTACACTGTGTAGAATTTGTAAATAACTGCAAGGATCTTTCTCTAGAGACAATAAGCAACATTTCACTTTGACAGAATATTTTAACTTTCTATTTTTTGCGATTACAGTTGCATTCTGATATTACTATTATCTCCTCATCACTGGTGTTCAGGTTTTTACTCAACCTCAAAATGCATCCTAATGCAAGTAACTATACCCTGGCACTGTATGTATGCTTTTATCTGTCTAAGCTATAACATATCTGAAATGCATTTATTTGACCTACTTATTATGTTACTATGTATGTGTATTGCAGCCTGTGCAACAGCAACAGTTCACAGCACTGACAGAGTGCTTTAAAATGCAGTTTAATGAACAAAAGGGTACAAAATAACCACTATCACACTGTCATTTACTCCCACTGATTCTGTATGACTGTTTGGATTCCTAATAAAAATGAAAAATACAAACCTGGTTTACCAGTAAGAAATCCACTGCAATAACAATGGAATTGTGTTATACTATAATTACCCCACTATGACAACACTGTGCTTGTAAAACTTCAGAGGATAATTATACAGCAGAAAAGTGGATTCAAATGTTGACAATATCAACTATAAGTTTGATTAAATATTTGTGAGCAGATGAAATTTACATATTTCTGAACCAGCAATGGACAGAAAATCACCAAATGACAGCTATGTAAGGCCATCAAACAATTTCAAACATCAAGGAAATCATGTTGTTGAACATCACTGGACATATGCATGCTTATTAACTGTGATCACCACAGAATGCACATCAATCTACCTTGGAGAAAAACATGCTCCAGTAGAGGATATAGGAAATATCTCTGTCAACCCTGTAATTATTCCATTTGTGAAGACACAAATGGACAGTGCTGTCAAATATGGCCTTAAAGAAAATTTGTAAGGAAGCTGAGCAGACAACACACATGGAGCTTGGTCTCCATCTACTGGCAAATAAAAAAGCAATGTCCCTCAAAAGAGACAGAGAAGAGCCTCTGATTCTGCATAAACATCAACAGGATAGTAAAACAGGTTATGAAGCCAAAATTTGATTTATCATATTTTCATATTTAGCCTCTTAATGTAGCCTTAAACAAAGTATGACTTTGCCT
Source organism: Chelmon rostratus (assembly GCF_017976325.1). Classification (NCBI taxonomy): domain Eukaryota; kingdom Metazoa; phylum Chordata; class Actinopteri; order Chaetodontiformes; family Chaetodontidae; genus Chelmon; species Chelmon rostratus. The sequence goes on along the minus strand of NC_055668.1, from coordinate 11,376,880 downwards.
CAGCAGAGTCCTCTTCTACTGTCATCTTCACATACATCCATTCTTTATTAGAGCTGTAGTCACATAGAGATGTATTATGAATCCCAACTGACTTTCAGAAATAAGCAACGGTAAGGCTCTGTTTCAAAGTATTATTATCCCATCAAAGTATTAAACTTTAAACAGACTAGGCAACTGATCAGAATCAGTGGCCAATCTGTCACAATTTCACAATATATTGCTAAAACAGCTTCTGTCAGATTAATTCTGACATTACAGGGAACAACTTCAAAAATTATCATAACAACAAGTGCAATGACCTGAGGAAAACGTCATATTTTAAATGATGGCTCATCTAAGCTTGGAATGCATTTGCAATAATTAAAATGCACTACGACTTTATTCCAAAAATATGCTCTGAGGAACTAAGTGCAATATCAATCAAAACTGCTAGGCTTAGATTTTTGTATTTTAGGCAGTTTTACAAGCACTCAACCTTCCTTATCAACAGCCAAAGGTTATAACACCACAACAAATTTGCAAGCAGATCATTCTGCACCACACATTCCCAGAGCTATGATCACATGTATACATGCCCGAGGCAAGTAGCAAAATCTTTCAAGCTTCTCTCTTATCCCTCTCCTAGCTCCTAGAATGCATATTCTTGGCAAGATTTTTCAGTTAGATAAGAAAGTGCATATGAAAGAGACACTACTTCCTTTTTCTATGAATGGCATGAACAAACTATACAGACAATGTATAATCACAGCATTAATGTGGAATAAGAAAAAAAAAGCCACAGCATGAATGCCTCAATATGTAATAATTCAACTTTAGCAGCCGCTCAAAACAATGATAAACTTTTAGATTGTGACCTAAGATTTACTTTTAACACTTTGTAATCAGACAGAGATATGCTTTCTAAACTAACTTGTAAACCAACTATATAAGCTTTGCTTTTGATTTGTGACAAATTTCTTGAATGTAACTGCTGCACCATGAAAACGAAACTAAGCCTACAGAATTATTCACAAGTCTCCATAAAGCCATTTAACGAGATGTCTAATCTTGTGTATGAAATCATATTTGTTATTCTATGGCCTTTTGAATGCTGGATTCACGTTCAGTGTTCTTGGTCTGTGAAAGCCAATTTTCTGATGTCACCATACCAGTGGTAGTGGTTTCTTTGATTGGGCTGTCTGGGCAAGGAGACAGCTTGTCTTCCTTGCATTTGGCATTTCTGAACAGACGGTACAAAACAGTGTGGCTGACAGGCTCTTTAAGCCAGCATCTGTTAGAAAACGTGTGATCTAGTGTCTTTGGCATGACAGAATTTGCTATCTTCAAAGACAACAAACTCATATTATTATCATCCCTTAATATGACAATTATGAAGACATTTCAGTGGAGTAGCTTTGAGTTGGGAATTTATCAGCCAAATAGCCTGGACACTATCCCCATGAATTGCAACCACACACAAATACTAGAATTATGGAGTGATCCATGGAGACTGGACCTGCCCTCTCTCCTAGCAAGAGAATCAGGCAGGATAAGTCCAAGCCTACTAATGATACAACACAGTATGCCACAAGCCAAAAACAACTTATAATTTTAATGAATGCATGCTAAATGTGACAATAATGACAAGTGAGACTAGCTTGGTGAACGTACAAGAACAGTTTTCGCTAGTGGTTGTCTTGGAAAGTAATACTGTGCACTGTGCTTTGTTGTTGTTGTCATTGTTGTTGTTTTGTTTTGCCAAAGAGAACAGAGCAAGTAACACAAGCCCTGAGATGGCTGCAAAAGTTGCAAACAAACCCTCAGTTTTGCCATACAGTACTGCGGAAGAGAAAAAGGTAAATAAAAGAGTAATCAGTTAAAAAAATCTTGCCATAAACTATATTGTGGCTACATCCCATTTTATTAAGCATATCCCTTAAAGGTCCACTGTATAAGATTTAGGCAGATCTTTTGGCAGAATATGGCAGGGATGGAATATAATGTTGTTGAGCGTGCTTTTATTAGTGTTTAATCATGCGGAAATTAGAGTTGTTGCCTTTTCGTTACCTTAGAATGAGCAATGGTCATTTGCCTGCATTTGTGCATGTGTGACCATACCCTTACTGTACATGAGGCCCCCAAACGCAATGCAAAACTAACAGGAAGGTCAGACAAATGTCAATTAAGCTCAGTCTGTTCGTGCCCACACAGTCCTCGTGTCTCATCAAAATAATAGGCAAAATAAGTGAAAACACTTGTCTAGGTCGGCCATGGTTGTGAAGGAAGCAACTGTATGTGCTTTGATGAAAAACATAGACATTTGTCAAATGTTTTCATTATCGTTACCATTACTTTCAACATAATGTTGCACATATTTTAGCTGATTCTACTTTTAAGTTACAGGTTAGGAAAAAAACATTAGAAAATAAAGAAACCTAAAGATGGCAAACCTACACAGGAAATCTAACCTGACCGACAGCCACTGTCAATCATAATGTATCAACAATGACAGTGATTTCTCTTTAAATAAGTGTTCAACACCACACTACAGTGTTGGTTCAATCACCTACAATGAACTAACACAAATAGTCAGAAAATGTTGTGATAGTCACAGAAGCTATGGTAAACCTGTCTAACTGGTGTTAAAAACACCGTCATCAACCTCTGTGTAAGCACCTAATTTTCCTATCCTGAAGGAGGAAGTGTTTGTAACAAATCACATGCAACATTAGCATATGCAAAGCAGCATATTTAACATGTGATGAAACTACTGGTTTCCATGGGGAAATGAAGTTTTGCTGCAACATTGTAGGGTCTAGCAAAGAAACTACACAATGAACATTAGCACAAATTTACATTATAAAATACATACATTGAGAAAAGAAAAAATAATGCTACTAAATTGCAAGGTTAAGTAAGCACGAACCAAGAAAGGAAGACTACAACAGCAAATGGTTAAGAAGGCAGAGTCTAGGAGAAATGCATATGGTAAACTGTAAACAGTGTAAAAGCTGTGAGTAATTACTGATCGTCACTGTCCATCATTAACACAGAGTGGGTGAAATATCAATAATGCTAAAATGTGTCTCCATATGAAGGTCATGAAAACAATTCACCTTCCGTTTTACTAATAACATAGTGATGAAAATACTTTATGTCCTCCATCTAATGCACAAGTCACATCAAACTAAAAACATTTCAGCATACTTAATATGCCACAGTAAATTTAATCTATCATTGACAGCTGTAGTTGACTAATGTAGGCTGCCTGCTATCTGACAGATTCCATTCATTTTAATGGCCATAGTGGGCTTTTTGCCAGGAAACAATGTAAATGTTATAATATCTCTAATATATTGCATCATCATGGAAAACAAACAGTTCTGTCCGTCCATTAACGTTACCTTGTGAAAAGGGCTTTTTACTGTCTATTATTTCAACAGCACTGCCCATTATAGCACATTATTTTATTAGTCTCATCCATTTGAATACCATGTTCTTGTTTATATATATATTTTTTCTGAATTAAATTTCATTTTTTGAAAAAGGCCAGAGGATGTTCTAAGATCAGCAAGCAATTGCATGAGCTTTTAATATATCTTACAAGTGATATCCTGAACAAAACTGCTCTAGAGCAGGAAGGACCTGCAGCCCAAATTACTATGGAGGCAACCTTGTTGAAAATGAGTCACCATTGTGGGAAAAGATGAGCCAGTGTGAAACCCATAGTTAGACTACAAACCCACAAAGATGGCTGTGTGGGTGAGTCAGGCCACAAGTGTTATTAGATTGAAATGGTACTACCATCGATTGAAAAAGGAGATAGAAGTAATATCATAGGAGAATGACAAAGCATAATCACTGATACAAAATGGCTAAACTCAATAAAAATATTCAAACAAAAGGGCTAAAATAGATAGAGTTGTGCAGCAATCCTCTCCACTTAAGATTTTTGTCACAGACATTCATTTTCTTTTCTTTATGTGAAACCACATAGACTGGTATTATTACTTACTGTAATATCCATACAGCACAGTGTCTTCAATTTGCCCCCTCGTCTCATTGTTTGCTGCCCATTCCTGGATGTTACCCAAGGGAAAGCCCATGGTGAAAATTAGATTTAAGTTCAACAATAAAAGGAATGTCACAAAAATAATAATTAATGAAATCAGGCATCAATTTGATGGTGCATTCCCTGGATACTGTATTAATTCTGTCACTTATTTGTTTACCAACAGAAGCATGAAACAAAGACCACAATGCAGCGCTTAATGAATGAATCCAAGACCCTGGAAAGGGTAAGGCCATGTCAAAACTAGCAAGCATGTGGGTTATAGCAGTGCTCTGGCAGATTTGTTTATTTAGTTTCACAAACTGAATTCAGATATCAACAGAGAATGATTCACAACTGACAGGCACGGAAGGAATAACTCAAAGCTGTCAGACCTTTGTCTAAATCTATTTTTATTCATAAGTAGCACAGGTGTGGGAAAATGTCCATCATAAGCTTGCATTTCCTGCATTTTACTTTAAGAATGAATTCTCTAATTGAGAAATAAGTGAAAAGTTGTAAAAAGATTAAAAACCAGACACTGTATTTGAAGACTAACAGCCTAAAGGAAAATGTTTGTGTCATTTCTGTTCATCAATCATGATTCCCACTGCTCGGAGTCATGCTAAAATGATGTTTGATCTCTAGTCAGAAGCTAGTACTTTTATTTTTTCATTTTACTGTTTACATTTGCCAAATTTCAGTAGAAGAGCCACCAATTGCGTTCACAGTATATTGCTTTTTTTTTTTTTTTATAACAAAAAGATCACCAACTCCTGATGAGTTAACATGTGCAGTCTACGTTAGGTGGCCAGGACTAAATTGTGCAATAAAAAAAATACATATACCTATACACACACACACACACACACACACACACACACACACACACACACACACTTTAGCAATGAAGATATCATTACACACTTTGCTAAACATTCAAATCGATGGACACATTAAATGACTTGGCAAAAACTTTATGAGCCAGGAAATGCATTCAGCTTTTAGATTGGACAAAAACAATCTCCACTTTGTCTTATTCTTAGAAAATTACAAAGCACAGTTAAAAGCTGCCTGAGGAAAAGTCATTAACATTTCTCAGACTGATTTTACTGGCGCTGTTAGAAGAACAGATACTAACCTTATAGGTACCATTGGGATACTTCATGAATGAAACAAGGAATATATCCACTGGAAGAAGTGCAGATGTTATCAAAGCAATGGCCAGTGCACATATTGCTGTGATAGTTGAAACAACTTCACTCTCCTGACGACTTTGAAATTTGCGAATGTACACCCAACAGAAAGCCAGGATTCCCTTAACAAGGAAGAGAAAACATATAATAGTCAAATTAAAACACATGGAGAATAACATCCTTTATGAGGAAAAGCAAAAATGAGGACTACGATTAGCAAAAATGAATTTGGCTGAATGAGATCTATCAAAATTACAGCCAAAAAAATATTGATTTCAAATCTCAGAGACTACATACAGTCTAAGAGGCTAAAATTAAATTTTTGACTCTGCATGCAATCTGCATTTAATCTCTAAAAGACTGTCTTAATAAAATCCAAAAGAACGAAAGAAAGCATTGATGAAAGAATGAGTGAAGGCAAACAAACACACACACAGGTGTTGTATAAACTGTGTATCTTACACTGATTAGTGTTGCAGTCACTAATTTTGTTAAGCTGTCCTCACCTATGCTTGATCAACACTGCTTGGAAACCAGCTACAGTTTGTGTGTGTGTGTGTGTGTGTGTGTGTGTGTGTGTGTGTGTGTGTTGCTCATTGCCTAAAATAATCAAACCAAAGTGTTAACTCAACATGCAGGGAATTATATGAGAATCGCCTGACTGCAGGTGCTGTGGAACAGCTGATCTGATTACATCATATGCCCTCCCCTTATCCTCTCTCACCATAGGAGTAAACACAGACTCACTAACATTGTAAAGGACATAACACAAAGTTGTCGGTCTATAGGAATCAGAATTAGAAGACAGTTAAGTACTACTGTTTTAATTCTTTGAACTAGTTCATGAATTTGCTGATCTATTCTGTTGCTGTTTACCATGAAAAAGACAAAAAGAGGGAGAGGGACTGTCATTGTAACAAGCAGTGAACTCATTAGACAGAGAAGAAAGAAAAGAGGCTCAAAATGACAAGGTCATATTCCAGGCACACAAGCTGTAAGAAGTGAGGACACTGCTAAAACTAGTCCCTTCAGATCAAGGGCTGCCACTCACAGACAGGATCAATTAAAGTCCCGAAGCCTTAAGCCTCTGGCTGCTTGTTTTGCCAGGTAATGACGCGGGCTTTGCATCCAAATAAGATCCATTGAAAGGTTTGTACAAATAAAGGGGCTGTCAGTGGTGGATAGGGAAGCAGAGCAATTTATTGGCATCCAGGCACTCTTCTGGACAGCCTCTGATTTAGCCATGTGACTCTGAATGACAGCTGAGATAATGAGTGCTAAACTGGGCAGCAGATTACCTAGCTGACCAACTTCGAGGTATTCATTTAAGTATAACGAAAGCCATAGCCTGTAAATAAGTAAAAAATGTGAGAAAGGAAGATAGGAAAAGTTACGAAACTTAAACGTGTGTGGTTGTATATTTGGTAAAAAGCAGCCTGTTTTTTCAACAGCACTGAATTATTAATTAAAGAGAGAAACCTTGTGGCTAACTGAGTAACGTTTGACAGTACAGTTTATTGCTGTTACCAAGGAAAACATAGCCGGAGATGTTCATTTTCTGTAATTATTGGGTAAGAACACCAGCCCTCTGTACAACCACTGAACCTAATATAATTATATGTAACGTTATACTACATACTACACTGAGCGCTTGTAACAAAACAACAGCCTGTAAGTGTGTCATGGCTAATGTTAGCTAAAACCAATCCAAAGCCAATATTGACGTTAATACACCGCAGCCATGTCGCGCCTGGCAACACGTTAACCAAGCGACCTGTTCACCTGCTAAAACACCTCAAACGATTTGTTTAACGCTCTACTTCTTGACGAAGCGTCTAAACAACTTCAAACTTGCTTACCAAAAGTATAAAGGTGAAAATAGACCACCCGAGCACGGACTCGGAGAGCAACGACTGAGCCGCCATCTTCACTTCCTGCAATAACAAACCCACGTGCTCCTGATGACGTCACCACGGTGGAGGGAGAGCGGCCGCCGTTACGTCTCCGTAAAAAGTCCGTCGGTCCGTTGATATGTCCGCATGTGGCTGATGATTACATCTGATTTGCTCAGCTGTAAAGTTTAACAGCTTCACTGGGACAAGAGAGTAGTGTAAGAGGCTACATGAACACTGTCACATACAGCGGACTTTACCCCTCTACCAGAAGCAGCAGTTACCAGCAACTGAACAAGGAATTCTGGCTCAGCAGTCCTGGAAGTTGTAGTTTTATTACATTCAGAGAAAGTACCAGCATCACTGTGTAAAATTTACAAGTTAAGGTCCTGCCTTTAAGATTTTACTTTTAAAACTACATACATATTATCAGCACAAAGTTATTAATTTACAAATGTGTCGTTATAACTGTTACTATAGCCTATATTTTTATTCTTATTCTTATTATTGGATTGGATTGGTGTTACTAATGCATCAATATGTCAGCAGAATTTGAATTTTTGTCCCATGAAGGTTAAGCTAATTTTGACAGTCTTCAGTATCTTTTCTCATATCTTGTAAGATGATAACATATATATATAAATATCTGTCTACAATGTAAGTAATATGGAGTAAAAGTATTGAGTACAATAGAATTTAATTATAAAGTAAAGTACAAGTGCCTTAAATTTATACATGGTTACAGGATATCCCATCAGTAGTGGAAAGTGACCAAATTTCCACCACTACAATTACATAAAGATTGACATGCAATCTTCAGTGTTCTATATAACCAACTGACATCCACAGACAGGTGAGTGAAACCCCTCTAGGCCTGCAGGCTTAGGTTTATGTTTAGGATTAAAGCTAATTTTTTCCCTAAGGATACATCAAGGTGGTACCTGTACTAAGCAGTGGGGCATTTCGAACAACCAATGTCATACCTGGGTCAACCACATAGGCTTACCTGAGGGCCACTTCTGAGGCAATTGGATTATGCATTAGGCATCTGCCTTACCAGTGAGAAGGGGGCACCTAAGCATTTGGACCAACATTTTAACACATTTATGAAATATGTTAATGTGATCTTTCAGCTGTTTCCTTGTATCCTATTCTACATGTTTTTGTCTCCCCTTTTTCAGTATGGTGTTTTAAATCTAGCATCTCTGTCACACATAACAGTCTACAGAGGACAGAATCGTACACAGTAGTTTTGGCATAAAGTTGGTGCCTTTTCAAACTCTTACATGCACTATACTCGTCCACATTTGTCCAGTGTATCTGGAAAACGAATCTGGTTCATTAAGCTTTAAATTTGTTGAAAAGTCGAAGTAGGCCACAGGAAATTAGGGTGCAGTGCACCTGTAGGTGCATTCCCTTGTGTGGGGCAGATCACTGGGGTAATGTTTGCTATCAATTATCCACTGCAGTGGCCCACACCAGCAAACAGCCACTGTCTTTGGTGCTGAAGGTAGTCCCTTAGCTGGCACGATAGTGTACTGTTAATGAGCAAAATTCCATCTTAGTGCAGCTGTCCGACCAGTGGTTCACTGAAATTCTCTGCTTTCTATACATTAACAAAATGATTCAATTTTCTTTCTTGGCTTTCGTCTCCTACATATACATTTCTTTTTTAGTTCTATTTTTTTTTCTGCCACTCTTTTTTGGTTATCAACCAAACATGACTTTGACTGCGGAGGTGGGAGAGTGGAGGTTAGCTCTGACACTGACACACTGTAGGCAATAATCACTCTGCCTTCTGTCTTGTGATTTACATTTGTAATTTCCACGAGGGCCTCAGGAATTTGGAAAAACCAATATTTATTTTACTACCACCTGTTATGGTTTATATAATGGACAATGTTGAGTCATTTTCAATATGATTTTCACTGAATCACATAAATCAGCACTGCCACATATTTATGCTGTGACTTGAGAAACTTGTTAAGGTGTTTCTTGTTTTCTATTCTTCAGCTGAATGACTAGAGGGGCCATGAATCCCTAAATGCCACTATATGTACTTGTTTGAAGTATAAAAATGCATCCATAGCAATACGACTAAAATTTTCTAAAAAAGTTGACTCTTCAGAGGTATGAGCTTCTGTTTCATTCAGCAGGGGATCCAAACTTGTGCAGCAATGGGATTATAGAAACTTTTCCAGACTCCAAGTGAAGTGTAACAGTCAGCGTGGTCTTTTTTTTTAATGCATGGAGAGATTTCACACAAATGCCAGGCACACTCACCGTTTCTTTCAGTCTTTACCCAATTTATCTTGCGTGCAGACCCCATGGTATCTCAATATAAAGAAACTGCTGTCTTTTCATTCTTTCAGTTTTGGAGCGCATAGCGTCAGAAGTCTACTCCATTTATGGAGTATATTGTCTCTTAAATTACAACAGCCTAAGAGTGTGCAGTCATGCTTCAGCATGTCTGGAATTATTGAGACAAAATTAAATTATTGCTTGAGTAATTACTTTTGCAAGGGGTAGGCTATAACGGTCCACGGTGACATTGAGCTCTAAAGTTTCTGAAAGTGAAAATAATACTTCTCTGTATTGTGTAGGAGAAAATTAGTCTGTTACTAATTGGAAAGAAGAACATTCTTACCAGTTAATTAGCTGGTCACTATTGGTTCGGACATTTTCAAATTCAACTCACTAAAATCAATAACCATATATCTGAACTTCATTTATGCCCCTGACTTCAGAAATTTTAATTAAACTAATGTAATTTGTTCCTAATCCATTATTCTCTTGCACACAGAAGGTAGGTCTGCTTAATTCATGCAACCTTTCAAGACTGCAAAGGCCTTTATGCAGCTTGGCAACGTGCCCTAATGGAAACCATGTACCAAAGTCTATTAAAAGGGGCTTGCTGAGAAAAAGGTAGGGAACTGTCAAGATTTCTGCTATATCAAGGAAGGATATTTGATTGGTGTCTATGTTTTTTTTATCCTTCTTTTCATTTCATAATGATACTTGTCAGCTGCAGGGGTTCCTGCAGTGTGCGGCTCACAAAACCCATGTTAGCAATTCCATGTTTTCTCCTCAGAATGATATCTCTGTCGCAGCGAAATTATAGTATCACATCCACCTCTAATCCGCTCCTCTTTCTTTCTGACATTCAAACAGCCTTTATCACCTCAGCTGAAGAGCACAAGAGAAGTTGCAGAAATAGTTCCCAACACATCCAATAGCAGTGGCCCTGAAGTGCTTGCTCCCCTATCAAATTTGTCCCTTAATTCTGTAATGAAAATGCTCTGTCACCATTCAGTGTGACCTCATCCCACTGATTGGGTTGGAAAATAAATGCTCATGCGACTGAAACATACAGTGATAAACTAAAGCGATTTGGTTGGATGTGGGATGGGTGTGTGGGGTGTATGTTGTTGCCATTATTAATCACACACACACCACCAAGACACACAAACACACACTCATACAGGTATAGTATGTATGTGTGTATATACACATGGATGATATCAAGCTGTTTTGCAGCAACGAGCGAGACATCGACTTGCTGATCCACCTCAGCACCTCTTATTACAAACGATTCAGATTTGACAAGTGCAGTCGAATGCTGGCAAAAAGAGCAAAGGTGGGAGGGACCGAAGGGGTTGAATTACCAGACGGCAGGGTAACTGACATACCAGACAGTTTCAAATACCTGGGTATCCCACAGGCAAATGGAAACCACAAGGAGGCAGCAAGGAGGTCAGCTACAGCCAAATACCTCCAGAGAGTGAGGCAAGTCCTGAGGAGCCAGCTCAACGGGAAGAATAAGATCCAAGCCGTCAACACATATGCCCTACCAGTCGTCAGATACCCAGCTGGAATAATAAGATGGTCAAGGAAGGACATAAAGGCTACAGGTATCAGGACACGGAAACACCTCACAATGTACAGAGGGTTCCACCTGAAGTTTGGCAGCCTGAGACTGTACGATAAGAGAAAATATGGGGGACGAGGATTGGTGAGCATCAGAGCCGATCCACAAGTACGTCAGAAAGAGGGCCCCCCAGGATGAACTGCTAAGTGAGTACCTCAGGCAGCTGAGAGTGCAGAGGAAGAAGACGAGGTATCATGAAAGACCAAGACCCTCCATGGGATGTACTATCAGCAGACAGAAGATGTGGCTGATATCAAGAAAAAAAAACCTACCACTGGCTGGAACAGGCTGGACTGAAGGACAGCACAGAGGCTCTGATCATAGCCGGAAACAGGCATTCAGCATCAGCTTGGTTGAGGAAAGGGTCTCCTAGACCAGACAAGACACAAGACGCAGGCTGTGAAAAGATGCTCCTGAGACTGGTCCCCTTAGTGTGAGATCTTAGCTCAGTGGATGACCCTACAGACTGGATGACCCCAAGTCCAAATGGGAGGCGCTGCCAGAGGTGATTGTCAATGACAGAGCTAAGATCCTGTGGGACTGTAATGGCTAACCAACCAGACACTGTGGTGGTCGACAACGACCAGGAAACAGCGACAGCGATCAGGAAGAAGCAGCATGAGAAGCCAGAGAAATACTGAAGGTTAAAGGCAAATCTAGATCATATGTGGAAGGTGAAATCTACAGTAGTACCAGTGTTAACAGAGCAGTAGGGGCCGTGACCCCAAAACTGTGAGGGAGAGTAGCTCCAAGAACAACATCTGAGATCTCTGCAAAGATCATGTTTATCCAAGGGGGGTTAAGTCAAGGGCAGCTGGACTTGGCTGTAGATACCAGGGGGCTGCTTCAGTTCTAACTGACTGGAGGGAAGTCCCAGGAATTTAACCTCTGAGGGGTTGTTATCAAGGTCATTGATGCCACCTGGGTCAGATCACTTGAGGCCATTCGTTTTGTGTGTGTGTGTGTGTGTGTGTGTGTGTGTGTGTGTGTGTGTGTGTGTGTGTGTGTGTGTGCGCGTGTGTATCTGTGTGTGTGTGCTGTATTTAAATCATCATGGCCTTACCTCACTCTAACCTTGAAGACAATATTAACTTTGGGTGTGTTCATCATTTGCAGATTATGTAGTCGGCCATCAAATTTATGCAAAGTATCACGTGATCATTGCGTGAGAACAGGTTGCTGAAGAACACCCACAATGCAATGTGCTGTAAAGGAAGGGCAGTTTGATGTACAGACAGTAGCGTAACATGCACAAATTCAATGCAGAATATTGTACAAAAAGAACGAATACTGTAGGTGCAATAATGATAACAGAGAAGTGTCTTCCAGGGTCAAATATTGTCCTTTTGATGGATGCAAGGACTCATTGATTTTGATCGATTAATTAAATCACTTTTCAAGCATAAATACCAAACATTTTGGGGTTCCAGCTTCTCAAATGTGCGAATATGCTGCTTTTTCCCATTTACATTATAGTTAATTAAATATCTCTGGGTTTTGGTCGGTCAGACTAAACAAGACATTTGACGACATCACTTTGGGCTCTAAGTTGTGAAGGACACTTCTCACTATTTTCTGATGTTGTGTAGACCAAAGGATAATTTGAGAGCCTAATCAGCAGACTGAGGCATAAATTTAAATTTTATAGCCTATGGAAATGAACTCTTAAGTATATTAGACAGCATAGGAATTGCATTTTGAGTTTATGTCACCTCAAATTGACCATGGTGATTTGAGAGTAATCCACCATACTGCCTGCACTTGTGCCTCATGTTCAAAACGTGTTCCAAACCACTGAATGTTTGAGCTGATATCAAAGAGAACCACTTTCCCACAGCGATCCCAATGAGGTCGCCACCAAATGATTTCCTTTCATTAACTTTCAATAGATGGGTCAATTATATGATCATATTTTAAGAATACCCTACAGAATCGTAGCTGCAGGCAAAACTGACATGTTATTGTATCTTTTTAAGTCGTCTTTTTCTTTTCTTTTTGTCTACATACTCGAGGCTTTAATGCCCAGGTGAGCTCTCAGAAGTGATGAATGAGACTACTTAATGGCTTTTGTGATTTTTATGAGCACATGAAAGGTACACATCAATGGTTATGTCTGCATACAGATTAGTGACACACAGTATGCTGTCTTTGTCTAGTGCTTTGCCATATGTCAGTTTAGTAAATGATCCGGTGAAATGGGCAGCTGTTTTGCCTTTAAACCCCTTCAACAATAGAGACTTAACTGGCGTAATGAAGAATCAGAGAGCAGCGATTAGCCTGTTTGCATTCAAGGCAAACCACTGCTTGCCCTAAACAATAGCGTATGTTTGGTTCATATCAATTACAAGTACGGTGGAACACACAAATAGAAACTAGCACACACACGCACCCCCCAAAGAGGAGAGTGCTGGATTTGTTCTACATGTTCATTATGAGATGCACTTATACTGCATTAAGGGAGGCAGAACAAAGTTGGTTTACAGTAAATTGTTGTTCTGTGCTCTCAGGTTTAAAGAACACATTTTCTCTCATTGTGTATGTATATGCTAATGTGTGAGAGGGAGCGCTGGGTATGATCAGCGCTGTTTGTCATTGTTTGTTAATGTGCCCAACACATTTCATGTTCACCTTCAACAAATAATAAAGCACCAGGAGCACCAAAATGAAAAAAAGGATATTTCCTACATGAAAAGAGATGCTTCACCAAATACTAATGTTATGATCAACAGATTCATTGAAGGTGCCGTAGTGCAGGCTGAAGCATGTGATGTTGGTCACAGCACACTGAAACCTGATGGTTTGTATTGAACGCCTACAGGTGTTGTGACTTAGTGAATTGATTGCATCATTTTCATTTTGTGTAAACAATGTGAAAACAGTGACTCATAGACAGATTTTACAGTGACACACTGTAACTTAGGAAGGTGAACCTTTTTATCCTGCAGCTGCTCTATCACAGACAAGTCATTTTGTTTGGTCATGAATACAGTCACTGAGAGCAGTTCCAGTCAAATCAATACATTGTCAATGTGTCCCATCAAACAACCACCTTCACAAAATATGAAAAGCAACTCAGAATAACAGCAAGATGTTCTGTCAAGCCAAGACAAGACAAGGCAGATGTTAAGAACCACAGTGTGGAATGGATGATCTCTCCTACACTCAGTGTGCTGAGCATCATATCCACAGGGGACTCTGACAAAGCACATCTACAGCATTGAATTCCATTGATGGAAATACTTACAATGCAGAGTCACAGAGGCACCCAGAACAAAATATTATGCAGAAAGGAGGCCATTTACTGATCCTGGATCAGCACAAATTTACTTTTTATGCATATGTCATGCACACTAAGGGCCACCAGGGAGCAGACAAGGTGAGAATGGATAAATGATGAATTTGTGAGTGGATCAAAATCAATAAAGTACTTTGCATCAGTAAAGCAGCAGTAAATCACATGCACGCAAAAGTAGCGTTCAGGGGTGAGCGTGATTTTTGCTGACAGCCAAAAGTTTAGTAATTTGAGGTATTTTGATGGAAACACGGTTTCCCCTCCTTTGGCAAAAATGGTTGCACCCAAAACACCTGCCCTAGCCTGACCTCAGAACAGCTGCTGGTGCCGGCTGCTTCATGGGAGGTACGTTGGAACAGGTTTTTAGCTAGCTTTGTCATAACATTAAGATGTGTGTCATAAAGTCAAGAGAAAAGGAATGAAAATGTTATCACAAGTCCTTTTAGTTAAGTTTACAGCAAGAGTTACGATTAGCTAGCATCATAGCCTCTTGCTAACTTTGCTAACTTATGCTCAAGGCTATGAGTCTTATGTTTTAAGACGTCGACTTGAGGAATGCAAGGAGGATAATGATACGCAAGTAATAAGAAAGCCGGCAAGATTAAAATACACAGTTTAGAAAAGGCTTTGCTGACGTTTCTCAAATTGTGACTTGAAGCCAAAGATGGTCAATTAGCCATGTGACTTCCTGTCTCATCTTGTCAAAAACTGTGTGATGTCAGGTAAATGTATTGGCATGTTTTTTTTTTTTTGTTTGTTGTTGTTGTTTAAGTAACAGTGATATTTTTGTTATAGCCTAAGTTACACTGTGAGCCAGCCAGCACTCCGAGTTAGCTTCTTCATTTGCTTTGACAGACAGTAGTTGTAGCCTAAAGTTGTTAGCATTAGTTCAATTTTTATGTGCAACAGACACTATATTTCATTCCTAGAAGGACACATTCGAAAGGCTTGTGAGTGTTGTCAGAGGTTAAGTGGGGTATTTTTGTTTTAGAGGAAAATAACAGCTGATGCAAATGTTATCACCAAATGAGGCCACAAACAGATAAACATGTTAGAAAAGCGCTTTCTGAATAAAACATGTGATGCTTTAAGTGCTCTGAATATCACAGGGTTAAAAAATCTCTAAAAGGGCAATTTTTGGAATTATGTCTTGAAAAATTTTTTGTCACGTCGGGAGGGTGCCAAACATGTAAATGTTTGTCTTGGGGTCAGAAACAGCACGACCATCTGTTGCTTGCCACATCCCCGCGTCTCCCTTGTTAGCTGACTTTTCACCGAAGTGTGAACTGTCTATTGAAGCTGAAATGCCATGAAAACAGTATTTCCAAGGGCAATTCCCCAGAGATGCTAAGGGTTTAGAGGCATGCATCTTTCCTCAGAGAAATGTTTCAGAAAATCTTCCCACAAAAACAAATTTATAATGAGCTTTGAATAATAGAGTTTATTTCTGACCTCTGACATCTGCTTTAATTCATATTTCTGCATCCCAGCATCTAATAGACATTTTAAGAACCTCATGCCCTTTCTTGTAAAAGTTGGATATGTTGCTTGCATTATTTGAGTTTGCAAAAATTCTGATTAACATCGCAATTAATGAAATGTTAATTTGTGTTGTAAAACGTGAAAGAATAATGAAAAATGTCCATAAAACAGCATTGGAGATGGCCTACGCTTGTGCAGTTGTACTGAGTCCAACAAAACTTAAAACCCCAAAGAATTCAATTTTTAATGTAATTGGGAAGCTGCTGAGATTTTTTTGTCTGCAATTCAATACAGGAGAGGTCAGGGGAATAGAATTTAATTTTAGCTGTTCACACCAAATCAACAGCCATGTGTCTTCGAAACAATGTCCCGGTTACTGTGCTGGATAATCCCCAGACCTCCCTGAACAGTTTTCATTGGAACTGTCAAAGAAATACCCTGAAAACTTTTGAAAGCATGTGATTAAGTGAGGATTTTAAGGTTGGCACAAGCGTGGCAGCAACCCTAAATTCAAGCTAACAAATGATAGAATTTCACCCTTTTTCAAACAGGTTTGGCACTCAACACCCAAACACTCTGTCTTTGCCCAGAGAGCAGCGACCAAGCGACAGCATGGCTTTTCACTGCACTGTGAGTAGAGGACTATGTTCCAAACAAAGATAGTGAAGCAGATTATGTTGGACTTTTATCAAAAATTGTTGGTCTCAGAAATGAAAGGAGAAGTCAGAAATCCAGACATTACCTGAATAGCAACTATTGAACTCCATCTGTTGGAAAAGAAACATTTTTTAATTTATTTTTTGTTTATAAACATTTACATGACATTCAAATTTAATTTCCCTATTATTCCCTAGTATTAACGCCTTAACAGAATATCTCTCAAACTGCAATAATGTAGTATTTTAGAGCCTCCTGTCAGCTTCGGAGACCTTGGAGTTTATAAAATGTCACTGCCGTTTGGTGTGCTTGGAACATTTACCTTGATGCAGCAATTGCTGGGTCGCATTTGTCGCCTGTTTTCTCGCTGACACACACTCTGTCTATTTAGTGATGGCGAAGGCACACGTTTAGGTGATTTAGGTGTTTAGGTGACACTGTGATGTCATGCTAGAGATGATGCAGTCCCCAAACACCACATGTTTGCTCTTGGCACTATTAGTATCTCTAGATACTATAATATCTGCACACATTGGATATGAGAAGGCAGGAATTAATCTTGTGTTAAAAAATATTAAAAACACAGACCTTAAATGCTCCTAATGTAAACTCTTTGAAACATATATGTCTCATGGTTGTTATGGGACACTATCAAGGCGTCATACCATTTATATTGCTTCACTATGGTCCCAATTTTGCCCTGACCTTAAAGGGTCAGTTCACCCAAATGAAAAAAAGTATTTTTCAAGTGGAGCTGAACCTTCAGAAAGTTTTGTTCTTTATTCACAAAGGTTTGGAGTCATCCACAGCCGAGACTTCTGCTGCCTCCCCAATACAATAGCGGTGAAGAAAACCAGGACATTGTTTCTTTTCAGAACGAACCATCCACAGACCCCACAGTGAACCATTTTTATTCAATGTTTTGAATAGAAGAAGTAGATGTCATCTTGAAGAGAAGCTGAAATTCCCTCCCTCAGATTTAAGAAATCCTAATGTAAAATAATCTGATCGCAGATGGCGAGGGTGTCCTTTTTCCTTGAATTTAGAAACTGTCCCTCTAAATGCCTGTGCACAACCTTTTTATCAATCCATTGTTAGCTCCAAAAAGATCTACCAGACCCGGTGCTGGGGCTTATACAGATTCTGGGGCAGAGTAGAAATAAATGCATCAGCACTGCAGCTGAAAGGACAGCCAATTTGCTCAAAATGGATGTTTATAATATTTTAATTAAAACGCTCCCACCACTTTTGTTTAACGCAATGTGTGCAACGTTTTTCCAAAGAAAATTATGAGAGTTCAGCAACGGAAAAATCCAGTAAAGATAACACTTTTCCTGTGTTAATTATTTTAATCAGCTGCCGATGGTTCAAATAATTCATCCCCTCACTTAGAACAAAAAGAATTACAGAGAGACCGACAAATCATGCAGCAACTCCAAAGTAAAAGTGACTCTGTTTGCATAATGTCCAGCAAAGAAATAGAGCCATCTGCTTCGTTTTAATCTTCAGTTGTTCTTAAAACCATTTTCTCTTTGTTACTCTTTCATCACACTACTGAAAAGCATGTCTCTGAGTGTGTGTGTGTCTGTTGTGAAGGGGAGGACGTGTTGAAATCATCTGTCCAAACAGTTATGTGTGTGTGTGTGTGTGTGTGTGTGTGTGTGTGGTGCCTGAACACCTGTTTCTGTGAGGAGTCTTGAACAGCACAAACTTCAGGGGACAAAGTGCCTACAAATTTTCAAACTACCTCCCGTCTGGCAAAACATTGCATGTTCTCACAGTAAACTTGCACGCATTTGGGAATTAATGTGTGTATTAGTGGTCTGCTGTGATTGTGCTTGTATACTTTAATTGACTTTCTACCCTCTTAATGTCTCACATGAAGCTGCATTTCTTGTTTGAAAGGTGTTATACAAATAAAGTGTATTATTATTATTATATAAATGTTTTGCTCTACCTGCCTGTTCAGGGACTACAGGCAGGACAATTGCAATTCACCTGGACACCTTCACATCTCCTTGTTTTATATATGGTGAATGTTTTTTGAGCATTTTCTCTGTTCAGATAAAGACACAAACAGGACACATTTAGTTTTCACCAACAGCCTCAGTTTTCAGCAACACATTTTGAACACAATGAGCCCCTCAGTGGGTTTTGAATGTTGGGTGAATCACCAGCCAACACAGCATTTGACGGAGCAAAGTATGAAGTTGTTGCCGTCCATATAGCAGTGTAGTATTGCGACAGGGGCGTCTTCTGACTAAAATAGTCCTGTATGTGTATGGAGTATGTTGCAGGAGCACTGGGCCTGTCTGTGCAGCTGAGAGCTGCCACTTTATTAAGTGTGATCATCTGGAGGCTGTCTAATGTCTGTGCTGCCGGCTGCTGCGTGATGAACACACAGGTAAGCTGGTTTGTCCCGACTTCTTCTCTCCCACCAAGACGAATCACGTCAGGACTTTTTGCTTTGTTCCGATATTTACTTTTAAACTTGACTTAGTTGCCCCTGCTACACGGAGCCACCTAAAAGCCGAGCAAATTGCGTCCGCATTAGGCCCTGCATTCAGAGCAGTTTGATGAGATGATAATACATCAAACGGTGTTTAATTCCCGCACCTGGTTCAGTTTAATAAGCGCGTTTGTCTGAAGCCCCGCTGGGCATTGATCCCCCCTGATGTGCACGCTTTCCGTGTGTGCTCCCGTTGTTTGCTCAAGTCTCTGTCAGTGCATTTCAGTAATAATGACAGAGTGGGAGGGCCACTCGGTGCAACTAATAAGGACCGCGATCCAGCAGGCGATCCCACTGTGACTTTTATTTCCAAGTCCTGGAATCCGGAATCAAGACTGATCGTAATCACACATGGATTATGCTTTTTTCGCTGTTTTTTATTTCTTCTCGCCTTAGTGGAAACTTTCTCAGCAGCTGTGAGTACTTACAGAGCACATTCATTTCACAGTGAATTCATAAAATCGGCTTGATGTAAATAACAGCTGTGTTAATGTATTGAAATCCCTTTATAGCGGACTCCTCTCACAGCTTTTCTCGCTCGATGGTTCAGTGTTTTATTTTGTGGGCTTGATCTTCCTAACTTGCTTGTTAACCGGGACACATGCCTTACGAGCAGGTTATTTCTGATTTATAAGCGCTCTGAGGCAGTAAACATGTACCGTATTGCATCACTTGTTAACAGCAAAGTGCGATATGTGCCGGACGCCGAAAAGACTGTGAGCCGCTTCGATCCGTAATTATTAAAAAATAAAAGCACGCAGCCAATCAGCGGTCGCGCAGAGAAACACGCTTCTTTGAATATTACAAAGTGTTAGAGTGAAGTTATTGCTATGAATGGATGATGGGGAGACAGCGTAGAGTAACTTCACCGTCCAAGGTCTGGCGCTGTGCCTCTTTCCTCAAACTGTGACATGTGTGTGATAATAGCCTGCTGAAATGTATAGATGGTGTCAATTTAGCATTGAAATCCATGCAGGTTCATAGCAGATGGTGCAGCAGCGCTGCTGTACACCAAACTGCATGAGGTAAAACAACGTGTGGTCCTAAAGTAGCAATCAACTCCTGCACAATCCTCAATAAGCAGAATCAGTGGTGTAAAGATGGAGAATAACTGTGACTGCAGGGTTCGGCTCCAGAGCTGCATGTGTTGGATGCATTTGCAGTAATGACAGGAATAACATTACGCCTTCACACAGACAAGGAATGTGATACCTCTGTAGTGCTGCTTGTCTGCGGCCCATGCGTGGTTGTAAGTGGCATGGTCACTTTACCCCAAAGCGCCATGATAGTGAAGGCCCGCATGCAAAACTTCATGATCCAATGGGACAAGGCACAAGTGTAGCATGCACGGCAGGGAAATTGATTCGGATAAGACGTCGGCCGCTAAAGAAGGAGAGTGTCGTGAAAAATAGTATTGGTCACACTTTGTGAGACTGTGCATATAAATTAACTTAATGTGTTGTGGGTGTGTTATGGTCTGAGGTCAAGTTCATCACTCAGTTCTGGCTGCAGACGTTTCTTCCCCAGTGGAAGGAGATAAATGTGCACCAGGAAGGAAGGATTATAGTCTTTGTAACAGGATTACGGCTGCGTTGTCACAAAACTACATTACAGGTGGTAAAAAAAAAGGCAAGCGAGTCATGATTCGCCACTTCTGTTTCTGCAGGATTGACGAACAGATCTAACCTAGGCTGTTTGAAGAGATTAATCACAAAACCAAATGGATTTTACGTTCGCTTGTTCGGTGTCACACGTGTGAACCTGATTAAATTCATCTGTTGAGTTTCTTCTTTCTTTTTCAAGTCCTTGAAAGTCCTTGGAGGGGGGGCACTTGAAATTATTTATTCCTTGTTCTGTTCAGTCATTGTAGGAATGTGGAGTGTTCTGCCTTTGCAATAATTTTGCAGGCAAAGTAATCCAGAGGTGACTGAAAGTGTTTGTTTGACTGACTTTACTTTGGAGCGGACTCTTACCGTCCAGGATTACGCTGCCCGAAAAAAATTCTTGCCGTCTTTGCTGTGGCATGGGAGCAATGCAGAAGATTTTGTTTGGCACCACAGTCAAATGTTTTAAGAGACTTACTTGTAACTGGAGGTTTCCGGGTTTGATCCTTGTATGTGACGTCCTTGACCAGGACACCGCTGACAGCTTACAGATCAAAACACAACAGAGTGTTAACAGAGCACTAACATAGATCAAGGCTTTGGTGTTAGACAAAAACCAGACAAACTAGTGCAGTACACGAGGGGCCAATGATCATGGATTGAAAAAGTATTGAATTTCTCACACAACTACTCTGTGACACATAGTGGAATCTTAATTTGGAATATAAATAAATTCATTTTGGGAAGAGAGTACAGTAGACTTTACACCCAGCAGTGGGATGATCATGTTGCAGAGCAAGTAAAATAACAGTGAAAAGTGCCTGAACGTTTTATCTTTTTCAACATGCAAAATATTGCTGAAAGATCAACATCAGACGTATCAGTATCTCCCCTTTGCGCTGTCTTTAGCTCGTTGTTGTGGATTGTATTTTTAACAGCTTTGTGGCGATGACATACAGACCTAATGAATTCCAGCGACTGTCTATGGGGAACAAGAGGCAGCTTGGCTCGCAAGTGAGGCTAAACCTTAACATAAACATAGCTTAAAGAATAAAGATTGCGCTGCAGTATGGACATCTCCAGTCATCACTGTGTGGCAGGTGTTCATGAAAACTAATGAATGAAGTTACTTAGAAGTGCTTTCCCCAGGTAGAGGCACTTAAAATTAATACACAAAGAGGCTTTGGGGAGTAAGAGAGCGTAAGATGTGATTTACCGTTGAAATTAAATTTTCACAATAATACAACTTAATCTAATACAACGCATAATCTTATTTCGGGGATGTTTTTCAAAATTAAAAGACCTGTTTAGAAGACAGTTGATAGAACACTGTGAATTATGACTGCAGGCAGAGCGAAAGCTTTAGTTTTATCCCTCATAGTTTGCTTAACAATCACACAGACACCAGTTTGCTTCAGCACTAGGCCAGCTGAATGAATCCAAGTAAAGCTGCTGTTGCACCCAGCAGAAAAAGTAGCACAACCACATTATTATATTTTCTGTCTGCTGTTCCGTCTCTTCGTTCAGCATTTGATGGTGCTTGCGTGCGGGAAAAAATGGTTAGTGCAATGCAAGTGTTTCATTCATTATTTCAAGTTTAGCAGATATGGGGATTAAATTGAACTGACCTGTAAAACTATTGTGTTTGCGTCCAGGTTTTCAAGTGGATTGCTTTCTAGTGTCGGAGCCATGATTTGCTTGTTAAGATGGACTGCTTTCCTTTGGACTGTAAACTCCATCCCCTGCACTGTTGGAATGGCAGTGAGTGAATGGACAGGTACGTGTGATTGTTGTCCTCAACCTTCTGTCCAGCAACAAGTTCTATCCAATTAAGTGAATCATCTCTAATTAATGTTGAGGTAAAGGCTGGATAGACAGACAGACAGACTGATATATAAGTTAGGCTTTTGTTTTTCTTTAGATAATCATGTATTACATTTTTTTTTTACAAAGCATTTATGGTTTGCAATTAGTGTGCAATGGTATCCACAGGTTGTAGTGCCATTATTTGGGGAATGCACTTCAAAAAAACTGAGAGTGTGACTTTTTTGACCCAAAAGATAAAAAATACAGGGTCCAGAATCTTGTGCTACGCCTGTGGGATTATCAGTATTCATGAAATCAGTCTCCATTTAATTTTCTGTAAAGCAGATCCAGGCTTGCCTCTACATTACATCTCAGAGTCTTGTCTCTTCCGGCTACTTTGTAAAGTTTAAACTGAAGTTTAAAAGATTAATGGAAACAGCTGTGAATTGACTTTCTGCCGCGATGTGGAAGAAGTTTTGTTTTTTAAAATTAAAGTTAACTCTCTGTGGAAATGATTTCATGACTCCATTTGTCATTTGCTTTTCTATAATCCCACTGAGAGCTGGTTTAAAATACAAATGAACATCTGTACCCTGCACAGCCAACTTCTTTGTGGCTTTCCTCTAGATGGCTCATGCCCCCCTCTGAGTGTAGAAGAATACAGGTTTTCTGATGTTTTAGATCGTCCGCTGGAAATCACAGGTACGTTCTGAATCGACACAACCGTTTTGCAAGTAGCTCAACATTGGCTCGTTTAAATCAGGTGACGCTTTGTGTTCCCGTTCACAGGATTTGATCTCACGGAGAAGTTCCTTCTCCGAAAGGGAACAGTCACAGAAGACCTGCCGTCGTTTCGTTTAGGAAGCGCTCCTCTCATTAAGACAACAAAGTGAGTAGCATTCTCATGTGCTAGCATGCATGTGTTTGTATTTTCTGCATCGTTTGTCTTCCGATGTTGTGCTCTGCTTCCTTACAACATGTGAGGATAACTCAGACAGACAGCCTGAATATGAGCCATGACCCAGTAAATAACCTCCCTATATGCTGCTTCATTTTGACTACTCTCTTGTGCTTGCTATGAATATGTAGCACAATGCAAGCATGCTATAAGTCACTCATGTGTGGCCAAGGCTGTCAGCAGTGTCAGACTGCAGATTTCTTTTGGACTAACACAGGCTATTGCTATTTTGCTCCCTCATGTACAGGTCCTGAGTTATTTCTTAAAACTCAAATATTGCATTCCACATGACAGTGTAAAAAATAGGTAACATATAACTGCTGTTCTACATGGCTTTTGTGCAGACCATGACAATGATTTAAGTTTGTTTTCCTTCAGTTTTTGAACAAAAAAAAGAAAAAAAATGGAGCCGCAACTTTCATGAAAGGGTTGACTTGAGGCAACCCAGATACACCCTGCTCAGAGCAGTAGTTCCATTTGCCTCGGTTAATAAGGGCAAACTGTGAGGTGAGCTGTTAGACAGGGAATAATTTGAACAGAATTAATATATATTGCGTTTATTCTAGAAATCTCCTAAGGGCAAAAAGTGGGACATAAAGGAATGAAAAAAAATGTCTGAGCACGTATAATAAGACAGGAATATTAAAATAACTACATAAATGACATACTAAGGTTCCATTTACTGACGACCTTTATTCCCCTGGTCAGCTGGTGGGGCCGCTCTGCGACTTCACCTTGATGCTGATGTGATGATATCGTGGGGATTTGAATTAGATGTAATATTTATTAAGGCCCATTGCACTTTCCCTTTTAGTACCACCAGCTCTACCATGGATACTAGTGGCACATACAGTGTGAAGCTGTAATGGTTGGGAAACTTAGCTTTACAGTGATGTTTTGGATTCATTGCGTTGTGTCCTGAGGCTGAAAGAGAACACTTAGTCATTCTTTCGGGAGGGGAGGAGGATATTTTTAGCATTTTTACATGACATGCAACTGTAAACATTTACTGCCAGTCTCTCTCTGGCTGGGTGCAAAAATCTTTGAGCCAGGTGATTTGTGATCTCTTTCCCTGTTCAGTCAGCCAGCTGAAAATACATTTACTTCAGCCCTTCCCTCAGTCTGGGCCCATAGTGCAAGAAGATGCTGGCTCTCAATGACACTGCTGACAGTGTCATTGGTTATAGTGGCTAGACCGCGATCCCTCTCATATCCAATTATCTAAGTACTTTGACAGGTGATACTGCATGTCAGCTGAGGAGGGAAAGCTAGGGCAATTGCACGGAGCAGGAGGCCCCCCTGCCCCCGCCACAGCCACTAAAACATTGCTCACTTTACTTGCAGGATATGCAGCAATAGATGCTCGACCCTCTAGATCAGGCTAATGTTCTGCCAGCTCCTTGGCACAATACACATTATGTGCATGAACTGGAGCTGACACACTCAAGGAACATGTGAGTGAGCAACATGTATTCATAACGTTCTTCCCGGCGGTGTTAAAGCTCAGTGTTGCAGCTGCTTTACATTTGGCCTTTACATCTTATATGAACTTCTGTCTCTTATTTCTATCTGATGCAAACCATATTTCTATGCACAACATTTACATTCAGTTATGTCTGTCGAGATCAGTGAGTGGTTTCCTTTTCTTTACTTGCCATTTGCACTAAAGGTTGCAAGCAGCCACACTGGACTATAACAAAACATTTGCAAAACAAAACATACCCAAATACAAAGGAAGAAAGCACTCTCATCTTTATACCCGAACACAGATTCTCATGCCTGTTTGTTCTTTTCTACAGTGTCATTTTCAAGATAAAGATTCGATTTTTTGCATATTTTTCTGCAATGGGAAATGAATGAACACTTCCTTTGAATGTGACCACAGTGTCTCATTATGTGGTTTGTGTGATTGGCATCCTAACTATCATCAATGTCATCATTACGTGGTGCTGAAGACACACCACATTTGAAATGTAGCTACAAAGGAGCCATTGAGACAGAGATATAGTGTATCAAATCACCAGGGTTTGTGTTTGTTTATCTGTCTGTGGCTTCAGTGGTTTGTGACTGTCGTGTCAGTCAATTAATCATGCAGGCTTACTGCAATCGATACTGGGAAGATGACTCATTCTTTTCTAAGTCATAAGCATCACCATTATTTCAGGAAAATACAACATTGACTGAGAAGCAGCTGGAGACAAGGACAGAAAATAAAACCTGCCACTGTAACAACTTGTTTAGTAACAATCTCACGTTGATCGAGGCAATGAATGACGTTAAATTGATTTTACAGCAGGTAGTCATGGCGGCAGATCACATGTTTTTTCAGAACGTTTGTCTGTTATTAGTGGCCTGTTGCTGTTGCAGTGTTATCTCTCCATTAATTATGTGTGCAGAGGAACACTGACTTACTCTGGAACAATGATAACGTACCGTAGCCTTCTTGCACATCTCAACTACACACATGCACACTCGGTTGTATAAAATATCCTTCTTCCAGATCACAGGCGTGCATTAGATTTGGCTTGATCAGTGGCAGCCTTCTATCGTGCTGGCAAGCACAGCACCTCCACATTTAAAGAGGAAAGGGGAATCATGCTGAGAGGAAGTTATAGTCCTTGCAAGCATGAATGATGCATTAAATATATAAACTGATGTGGTTGAGCCCAGTTTGATCTGTTGGAGGATGGCGGATCAGTGATGGTGATGTGAGCCAACTAGGCTAACATTTGACGTTTGATTGTTTCAGCGACAGCAATCTGATTCCTCTAACTCATTTAAAAGGATCCTCCTGGATAGGATTTCTTGCAAGCCAGGACACTAAAGCCGCATCCGGGAGATTCTCAACCTGGCCGGTAGTGTTGCTGTGACATTCTGTCAAACCATTGTCTCTGATTATACAAAGGGTAGTGTCAGCCAAGCAATAAGCTTGGTCGAAGAGATTTTCCAAGAGGGGTGACATTTTCCAGAAAACACATGACTGTTCCTTGTAAAAATGGAATTAGTTCTGATTATAACTCTGGTGGCAGCCAGGGTGTTGCTCTGTGAACTTTTGTTCTTCTCCTGGTGGTGAACTTGACTACATGGTAGTCAAGAAGATGCTTTTGGCTTTTTCTTACTGCTGTAGCTCTTTCAGTGGTTTGGCTTGGGACCAGGCCCCACTCCTTCACACTTTACAATCCAACCCTGTAGTAAACCAACGTCACGTGACTTGCATTGGAACAAAACATTGTCACAGAATGTAATCCAGGAGGCAGTTACATTTCTTCCAAAACATATTTGCCAATGCAAAGTCATTATATAAATGGAACTTGGACGAGACTGGCTTGGCAGAGTCCCATGCATTATATTGTAAAGTTGCTTTGGTATTTGGTAGCATGGGAGCAGGAAAAATAAACACATCCCTTTGATTCACTCATTATTTATCACTTACTTTATTACTTACTTAAACATGCAGTAGAGTAGTGTTTTCCCAAAGAATCACGAATACACCGTCCTGTTTAAATCATCAATATGGTCTAAAGTTTATAGCATATATACTTCTGTGTCAAAGGTGCATAATCTGGGTGTAAAGTGTGATGCAAAACACAAGGGATTGTGTTTAGTCTGTTAATCAATTATAGGTGTGTTTTGGGTGTAACATGAATTAAACCAAACAGTTGTCATCTCCCATTGTCTTTAAGAGCCAGGTGTGCCTGCATGTGGTGCATTGATATTTAAAAGGCTAAAAAGTTGCAGAAGTGAACAATTTGCAGATGAGAAACAGAATCTGCTTGTGTGCAAAGTGAAAGCAGGTGAGCAGACCATCCACGGAAGCAGCGGGACTCCTTTAAAGCTCCCTGAGGTGAAGCAGACGTGGGAGGATTTTACTATATTTTGGTTACTGGCACAATCACTTTCTGACAAACTAGCAATGTGCTAACAATGTGCCTGACCACACCTCATTTTAAGATCAACACACCCATCTGCACACAGCAAGACGCAAGTACATTTGTAGCTTACACAATGTTGGCCCTGGGCAAGAAAATTACAACCACGTAGATCAGGAAGTAGCACTAACACTTGCACTGTGCGGCGCTTTGCACCAGGTGGTAGATAGGGCTCACAGTGTTCAAACCAACATGCACTGAGCTCAGGGTGCTGCCATTTAGCCACAGATGCGCAGTCAACACGAGGTCAAGAACTTTAACCCTCTGGGCCCTCGGAGATCAAGTGTGCCGCACTGTAGACAGACCGTGTTTTGAAATAAGAGTAGACTTAGCTGGAGACTTTGCAAAGAAGGGTGTGAACTCCAGAGCCCTAACAGAAAACAGCCCTGCTGTGTATTCTGGAGAGTATCTCAGGTATATTAAACCTGCTCAAATGCTTTATGTTACATAAGTTGTAGTGTAGTACTCACACCCATGGAGTTCTCTTTTGTTTTTTTTTTTTGCTCTGTTATTCCCTGCCTCTTACAATAATGTGTACAAGCAGTTACTGTATGTGCAGCATGGAAATATTCTGTGTTGAGTTCATTTCATAAATCCCCATTCTTATAAATTGCCCTGCCATTTTTCATATTGATTTGCAGCTAAAATAGCCCTTTAGCCCTCGGGCAACAAATAACCTTCCCAGTCCTTGGCATCTCAAAAAAGCATTTGATTTTCCGAGAGCTTTAACTTGGTGTATTTATCATTTTAGTCATGTACCGTTTACACCGAAATCTCAAAGAATTCAGGGGACACAATAGAAGAGGGTATGAAGCACTGAGAGAATAGGAGATGATATATTGGAGTGAAAAGTAATTTCCAGCCTGTCTGAAGAAACTCTCTCTCTCTCCCTCCCCCTGGCTGTGCTCTGCCTTCTCAATGACCTTATCATTGCATTATTATTATTTTTGCTGATCTTGATTTATTATGTTTATGCTCTTCCAGTTTTGACTGTTAATCTGAGTCTGGGTTTAGGGCTAGGGTTAGAGCATTTTAAAGGGTACAATGCTTTGCTGTTCTTTTTACGCAATTAGGAAGGGAGTGCTTACGCGCGTGGGCTGTGAGAGGAGTTACTGAATAAGCTGTAATTCATGTGAGAGTGGGTGTGATTTGAAATATGATATAGTTTTTCCTGTATATCCCCCTGTTTTCTGTGCATATTTTCATCTGTGAACACTGCATTGTTATTGGACTTTACAGCTTTGCAGCCGAGGTCACACACATAAACCTATAGCTGCACTGCACTCTGCATCTATAACCCTGTGACTGTAGCACATGGTATCTCAGCGAGGTAAAAGATTAGCTCCTGTGACTTTGGATCGATGAATGACAGGGAAGCCAGTATAAAAATTCATCAAGCTAAATGGAATCAAGTTTGTCAGGTTTATTTATGTGAACGACTCTACAGTAAGAAGAAATGTTTTATCGATCACTGAAGCCGATTGGCTGGTTCATTGTTCAGCCTCTGAAAGCTTTAAAAGACTTCACGTTCAGTGCTGAGAAATGACACTTCAAATGATTACTTTTCATTTTTAGGCTATTTTAACGATAGATTTCATATATTCTGTGTGAATCTGACTGACGTATATGATATTTTTTTAGATTAATATTTCCAAATGGGATTTCAAGTGAATACTCCCTCATCACCACGTTCCGAGTAAGAAGAACCACAAAAAAGGACCGCTGGTATCTTTGGCAGATATTTGATGAGTCGGGAGGCAGTCAGGTGGGCTCCACTGTATGTTTTCACATCACATATCATTTTCAGTATCTACATATATGATGGGATGGACTGTTCTCAAGCTCCTTTTTGCTCCTCAGGTATCTGTTGTGGTCGATGGTGGCAAGAGGGCGGTGGAGTTTTCTTCCCAGGGCCTGCTAAAGAACACTCTCCGCTACACGTTTAAAAGCCGTGACCTACATGCCCTCTTTGATCGTCAGTGGCACAAGCTGAGCATTTCTGTCCAGAGCAACATAGTCTCCATTTACATGGACTGCAAGCTAATAGAACGGAGGCTGACTGATGAGAAGGACAGCATTAGCCCCAGTGGGCGCACTCTCATCACCACACGAGTGGAGGATGGACGGCCTGTAGATGTATGTCCCACGAAAACTTTGTCAGAACCTTTTTTTTTTGTCTTAAGATAAATCCACACTGTGTCATTTAAGTACTTACCAGTTTGTGTGCGGGAGTTTTGCTACTCATTTCCAGTTTCCGGTTTCAATCTCTACCATCATATCTTCAAAAAGATCTTTGGGATGCACTCTCAGTGCTTTCAGAAACGCACTTCAGGGCCATCTTTTCTTAATCTGTGTAAATCCTCTATTGTGTCATATATACTGCAATCATTCTCAGAGACTCCCTGTAGCGCTAGAGAAACATAAGGTCAGCTATGCCATATGATCACCCAGTGCCTCTGAGTAGAACTTCAGTAGCGTTAACAGCTGACTTTTCAGGCCACATGATTTGTAGAGATGTAAATCTGAAAAAAAAAACACGAGGATTCAAGTTCTGCTCTGAAGCAGCAGCAACTCAAGCAGAAGTTGAATCCTTTTCTTAAATTCATATTTTAGGTTTAGATGTGGTGTTTTTGAACTGATTTCCGGCCATGGGAATGACAATGTTAGGACCAACTGAAGCTGCCTTAACCGGTGAAGTCAAAGAGGAGCGTGATGTGATGATGAAACTGTTGTGTGATGCTGGAACGGTCCCTTAATGATAACTCTTTTCCACAGATTGAACTGAAACAATTTCTGATCTACTGTGACCCTTATATGGCTGAAATGGAAAACTGCTGTGAGCTACTGGAGCCAAAGGTAAAGTGCTATGACCGCAGTAAAGACACCCACGGTTTATTTTACATAAGCAGCAAGACATTTATGTCCTTGATCACACATATAATGCAGTTCACTACAGTATGTTTGCATCCAGAATTTGGAGAGAGAACACTGTATTTTAGTCAGTTACATATTAAAGTACCGTTAACCTACACAGCGTGATCAGTGATATTTGTCTTGTCCATGAGGGTCTGCCTCCCCAGATAGAATCTTAATAACAGAGATCTTCCATCACCATCGAATCAATAAGAGCTAATGTTACAGTGGTTCCAAATGGAGAGATGAGCTTTGACCTCTTACCATCACATGTCTCCGTAAGCATGCTGTCATGTCAGTGTAAAGTTACTCCCCGGGAACTGTCACAACCTTGAGAAGGACTTGTCACTGTTAGTCTGCTTAGTACTTTCTAAGTTTCACTGCACAGTATGCATTTGCGGCATGATGTAAATACACACCACCGAAAACCCAGGTTACCTCGGGTTAAGTGTGCTGCATTGCAATGGATTTGGGTTGTTTTTTTATAGCAAACATGACAAAGGAAGGTCTCTAAATGGTGAAATTTTTGTATTGATCCAGTGTGAAGCCAAGAAGACCTTTAATGGGACTTCCCCTCCCCTGGTTACAGCCCAGCTCCCCCAGATGCTGTCTCAGCCGGCCTCACAGTCAATTGACAGATGTCACTGTCCAGCTGAAAAGGTACAATCAATTTCACCCAGCAAGGGCCTCTAATTGAGTAAGTGTAATGGCTATTGTAACTGAACCAGCACCGATGTACGCTGCATCCACTCAATCCTTTATATGCACTAAGGTGTAAGTTAAAGGACATTTATACCAAAAAGTATTTTCTTTGGATGTCTACTGCTGCCTTTGGTAGACATCCAAAGCCATAATATATTAGTAAACACAGGTATATTCTCCCAAACTGTTCAAGCATGGTGAATCTGCACCCTGCTATAAATGTGTGAAAATGCAAAAGGGATCTTTCAACTGCAAACATTAATTTTAGATTGAAATGCAAATTGAGACCTGAAAGCTTCAAGCCCTCTTTGAAGGGAGCAGATGGTACAGCTCCAAGGTGATGTCCAATTCCACACCCGGCCTTTTATGATTTTTACATTTTGCCTGTAAGTTACAAACAGAATCAACTTTCCGTAGACTTATAGTCAAATCAACATTTTGTGCTCCCAGATTCGAACATAATGTTGCTACCATACAAACATTTCAGCTATTTTTGTCAGTAGAAATAATGTTTAGATATTAGAATATGTTGATATCATAAGAGTTGCATGTTGTGCTATGTTTTTTTAACTTCGATAGTACCTGAGTCTAGAGACAGTTTTATTTCCATTTATCTGTTCACTCTCCTGGTAATAGGAAGGCACAGTCTTAAAGCAATTACACAAAACCTGCTTCTCTGTGGAGACTTAAAAATCAGAATCACAATCAAATATCATAAATGCCCAGGATTTATGTCAACGGCATAAATGTGTGTGATTGAGAGATGCAATAGCAACAGCCACGAGAACCCTTTTAATGCCACTAATGTAGACTGTGTGCACAGGGAGATGCTGGTCTTCCAGGTGAGGCTGGACTGCCAGGACAAAAGGGGGATAAAGGAGACAAGGTATGGAGAATGTTTTCATGATGCTGATAGATGCACTTACTTGTCCTTGGTATTTATTTAAAACTGTGGGGGGTTAGCTGAATGTTAGAGATGCAATATTTCCACTGCACTCTAGACTAAAGTATGTGAGAAGCATCTCATTCAACGTCCACAATTCACTGTAAGTCATGCATAATGCAGAAACATTGATTTAATCATGGAGAGTGTTATCACTGGGCCACTGTGCTTTGTCCCCTGTTGTAAGTAACTATACTTTTGTTTTCAAATGATGCTCTCAACTGCTGCTGTGGGTTTTCTCTGTGACGGGTAACTCTAGTTTTTCATGGACAGATACAAGGTCTGAAAGTCAAGACAGAACACAAGTCCCTGTAGGACAAATTCATGCTTGTTCATAAAGTCAGAGGAAGAGGGTTACGTCTCACTCGCTCTCTCTTTCAGCGAGCACATGTCTCTGCTGTATTGTCTGACAAAGTTTCATGTTCAGCAGTCAAGGTCCATCAGATATGCTACCATACAATTACCTCCACAAGGTGAATTTTCTCCCAAATCTCCCAAGGTGTGTGAATTGGGAAATCATACATTTGTCCAATCACTAGAAAAATAGGTAGTTCAGAACGGGAAGAAGCCTTTCTCCGTGACAGCTCAATAGACAGGTGGAACTGTGAATGATAAATGCCCGGGCACTGAAAATTATGGGTGTTGTGTTGGTTGGAGGACAACAAAAACCCTAAATGAACCACCAAGCACCCAGACAAAAAAGTGTTCCCTAGACAAACCACCGTATGAAATGCCCTTTTAGCTGTCTGTGCAAGGTTAAAAAAAGAGCCAAGGGAGAATGTGTTCAGCTAAGAATGGAATCCATAGGGATGAACAGGTGGTGGTACTGTATGCCTGGTAAGACCAGATGGCTTTTGGGGTGAATGTCCTAATTACCACGATGTGGCCATGGGATTAAGATATACTGAAAGACTGTTATGCTGTTGTTTCTGGAAAACCGTTCATTCCTGAAAGGCATAGAAGCCACATACATATGAATGTGAAATCATCATACCTGTAGAGGCCAGCACTGGAAACTGGAAATGGGGTGTTTTTCGTGCCGTCTACATAGTGAATTTAGATATTTTAACATTTGCAGCTTTGAATCTTTATAGTTTTTGTTATTTTTATCATATGTGGTTAAGTGACAATTTTGCACTCTCTTAAACAGTCAGGTCTTTGTATGTAAAATGTGCTCTGTCGGACACCACTTTATTGAATTTTGCTATTAGAAATAAAGAATATCATATTCAAAACTGTATGTGTGTAGAGACAGACAACAGATTTTACTAATCACATTTAGAAATGCGTTATAATTGGCCTCTAATGACTCTTAATTGACCTGGCAGGGATCAGCTCTCAAGCTGTAATGTGTCCGTGTATGTGCACTTTGAGTGTGTCAGTGGTGCTGCTGATTAATTACTTGCTGCTAATTGATATGGCTATATTCTGTGGGTTAGAATGCATCAGACAGTCTTTTGCAAACTGATCATGATAGAACACATCCAAAGAGACCTTTAGAACACATCCTTTACTGCAAAGACCACCTGTGTAAAAAAAAAAAGCATGTTCACAGAGTTCTTGTACTTGTTCTGAGCTGTTATGTTACAATGCCCAACAGTCATTTAAACACTTTTTTTCAGGAGCACAGGTCTTTCCATTTTTTTCTATTAATTCTGCAGGCCATGTCTTGTGCTATAAGTCAGTGGCTCATACTGTTAACATCTGAAATCTAATTTCAGGTCTTCAACAAATCAATA
Source organism: Chelmon rostratus (assembly GCF_017976325.1). Taxonomy (NCBI): domain Eukaryota; kingdom Metazoa; phylum Chordata; class Actinopteri; order Chaetodontiformes; family Chaetodontidae; genus Chelmon; species Chelmon rostratus. The sequence continues at coordinate 11,343,300 of NC_055668.1, read as the reverse complement.
CTTGGCACCATTTGTTTACTTACTGAACAACAAAATTCATAACAAATCCTATTATAGGCTTGAACGCTAAATCAATAAAGTTAAGGAAAAAATTGATAAGCGACTACACATTCAAGACTGAGCCCTCTAGTTTATCGTGGTAAACAGGCACAATGATCTGACAACACCGTTATTTTTACCCAGAAAAAGAAAATATTCATATATTTTTTAATGATGATATTGGACCCATTGTTCCACTTGTATTAATACTATGTTCAGGTAGACGTGATTTCCTGCCAGAAGACAGATAAATCTCATCAGTGAACTAAAACTGAACCCAAGTACAGTGAAGGCCTGTGATGAAAGTATTTAATACAGCTGGTACGCAGGCAACCCATCCAGCTTTCTTTAATTATCACCAATTTTACAGATATCTAAAGATATGTTTCCACTCTGTGATTAATGAATCGTTTAGTTAATATGGCATATGAGAGATAAGATGTTTCTGTAATTACTGCAGCATTATTTCTTTCTATATCACCAACCCCTAATGTGAGCAGATTTAATTTACTAATACAAACATATACTTACTTAAAATGAGGTTGTCGCATCAAAGAGTAATTTGCTGAATCTAAAGTCATTAGGTTTTCATGCTTTGTCGACAGACTCCTTCACTGGAATAACGATACGTTCGAGTAAATATGAACAATTATGTATTCTATTCGTGACATTGATTTTATTGCAAAGACAAAGTGATTACGGTGTAAATATCTGACCTACGTCCCCCCATGTGTTCCTCCCACCTCTTGTCTTGAGAGGTTCATCTTCTCCATTTCAACCTCCTCTTCCTCCTAATCCCCTTGTTCATCTCGCTCATCTGCACAAACTGAATGTGTAGTGTAATGGATTGTTGTTGGAGCATGAGAGGTGAAGACGTTCACTATGCCATGTAATCTTAGGTTAAATCTCGGCTTAATACATCTCAGGCAGGGAGACGTTTGTTTGAATGGTGAGTGAAATCAATGCTTTCACAGGCACAGCAGTTCTGTGTCATTCCAGTAATTAGTACGCTGACAGTGGTGCTTTGAGATAATTTACCTTACACAGAAACCACAGTTGATGTGCTTGATGGACTGAGGCGTAATAGTATTGGCGACACACTTTATTTTACCAATAAAAAGCTGTAAATAAATCATCTTGGGTGAACATGGTAAGAGGATAAGGTATATTTGACTGAATAGTGCAGGCAGAGCTGCACATGATGTGATACAGCGTATGCAGCACCTATGCCATTCACCGACAGTGGCTGAAATTGTAGTGAAGTAAGTAGCTGGAGGAGAATCATCATTCCGAGTGAGACCAGCAGATACTTGAAGACAACAAAATGTCACTGATCATCGAGTGAAAATGTTTCTCGTGTCTTGTGGGATTCGCAAACGTTCATATGCCACTTCCACTGAGAGGAAAACAGGAGGAATGTAGTTTATTTTGAGCCGTCTGTGCGGTATATCAGAAATGTCACACTTTGACACTATTGTGTGTAATTGCTTTTCTCTTATTCACTCTGACCTTGCTGTACATGAATCTACCTGGTAAATTATAGTAGCAGTGCACTTCTGCTTAAGCATGTTTAATTCATATTGATCCCTAAATTTCCAAGAGACTGTCTGTGACTATTAAACAGTGCTGCACTCTTAGATTTACATTAAAAGGGGCTAACAAAGTCATAGCAAACACTGTTAATAAGGTAAGCTCATGAGACTTTCAATTACCAACATGAGAATCTCAGTCTGTATGAGATTAAAAAGTAGTCAGAGTGTATTTATTAACAATTTAACTTGACTTTGTAGAGATTAATCAAAGACATCTGGGCAATTTAGAGCATTTAAAACACCCATAATGGAAGTGCAGGCCAATCATCGTGACCTACACAGAGGGTTTCTTGGGAAAGTGTGTGTGGATTACTTTGGCTGTGTTACTCCACCAGAAAGTACTATCCCGCATTACAGTCAGAGTTTGATGGAGGATTCTAATGCACTGCAAAGGGATTAAACTGCTATGATTAATCCAGAATCCCTCAGGAAATTAAACAGATAAGGATTGGGTTATAAGAATGCAGCTTACTTGAAAGGAAATCCATTTTCTATGGCCTTGCACATAAACCCTGGTATTACTAGATTTACAGCTCCTGCATGTACGTGCAAAAGGAAAAAAAACATTGGCATAATGGTGAAATTAAAACTTCTTCCCCTTTTACAATTCCCTTAATTTGTTTTGCATCATTTACAACTCTCCTGCCCTTATGGCTTGTGTTTTCAATTAGTAGCCTCTAATTCAATTTATACCCATTGTACCTTCAAAGTGAGTAATTCCAGAAATTTCATTCAAGACGGTTTATTTTTGCACTGACACTGAATTTTGAAAAGCTCTCACAACCTTCCATTGTTCCTATTATATTCATCAGTGCTAAAATATTATTAGCTTTCCTAAAAAGGGTTCCGTGTCACTGGTTGAATAGAACATTTAATTGAATGACGACTGAACTGAGCACAGCGTGAAATACGGACATTCCCATATGTTTTCTATAGGAGGTTTATCTGTTCTTGATGAATGGCATCAGCAGCTGAGAATCTCTATTGTCTCATAAAAATGGAATAATCATTTTAATTGCTGAGTCCGTGGAAAATATTACGCCTTGCCTCATGCTTCATATCTAGTCAATTGTTCACCTCACATTATTTTTACAGATCAAATGCTAAGTATTCATAAAAGGTGGAGTTGGTGTGTGGGTAGAATAATGGGTTCAAATTTTTGTAGAGTAGAGATGGCATCTCAGTCATTGGGCTTGGCTATACTTTCCTGTTCTTCTTAAACAGTTCTATTGAGTTCTACCAAACAGAGCTTGAAATGAAGATGAGACCGTGAATGGGCATCATGTTTAATTAGATTCTTATCTTGCAGCCAGTTTGGTGTTAGCTTAATTTGTTGAATGACTATCGACCATCTTCTCTCTCTTTACAATATTGTGGACGATTTGTTCCCTGTTAAGTTGTCCCCCGAAGACAAACATGCTTTTCTTCCTCTCTTGCCCTGCCCTGCCCTTTTTTAAAAATAATAAATGATACAATGAACCTTAACAAGGTTCAGATTCAGCTTTCCAGTTGTTGGGAAATAGTATCTGGGTGTGCAGCTGCTGAGCCACCATGTCAGCAAGAACTTGTAGAACAGCTGTAGGTGCAAGATCGCTGACAAAATGACAAGCCTTCATAAAGCTATTCACTAATGTGTGAACGAGAGACCTTTCACTAACTGTCCTGTGTGTTGTTTCTGTCGCAGGGGGACACGGGGGAGGCCGGGTCTCAAGGAAACCCAGGACACAAGGTAGGCCACACACAGATAAAACAACTTCAAAACCATACCCTCAAAATTCCAGAGTGTTGCTTCGCCCTTAAAACTGTGATTAAAGCTGCGATTGACATGAACTCGATTGTCAAAGTTGTAAATTTTGCTATAGATTAAAATCGATTTTTGTTTTCACTGCATGGTTTTCAGGTCTAGTGAATAGCAGGTGGCAATTTTTCTTTTAGTGATTTATGGAATCTGTCACTGCCCCTCTCTGAGATTATTTTCTAACACCATTGGATTGAATCATTGCCTTGCTTCGTGTTGACCCCATCACAGCAACACAGAAAACAAAGCAATCTCAAAATCAGATTAAACCAGCAAGTGGGTGCTGGTTGGCGCGGGGTGAATGGTACTGCTACAGAGACAAAGTTCAGTCCCAAGCAGCACTGCTGCTGGTTTGGCCAGGCGCCCGTTTGGACACAGTTGGCAGTATTCCTGGGTGGGAAGCCAGTAAGGGACTGTGTCCTTGTCGCTGCACTAGCAACTTCTGCGAGACGGTTGAGCTGTCTGCACAGAGGGGCCTGAGATCTGAATGCAAGTCTCATTGTCTCAGTTATGCCCTCTCAGCGACGCTCTTCGCTGTTGGGTGAAAAACAAATGGCTTGCATTAGTTGCATAGGTGAGTGTTTGAAGCGATGTGCAACTGTCGACACCCTCCCCAGGCCGATACCGGGGTCACAGAGATTGCTCTGGAGTCAGACATTTTAAATTGGTAGAAAAGTGCATATAGTTTCAGTGAAAGCTTTAGGTTTGGCTTGTGTTTGTTTTGCAAATTGCTGTTGCTGTGACAGTGCTGAGGAGCTGAGAAAATTGCCAGATTTCGCGTCCTATCAGGAAAATTACATTTTACTGGGATCACTGTTTCATTGCTTGTTTCTGTGATATTGTCATCAGTCAGATTGTAGGCCATCAAATGTGGTATCTCGGACGCCTGTGTTAAACTCCTTCAGTGAAGGAGGCCGTGTCCAGTGACCAGGAACCACCACTTACTGTGATGCCAGTACTCGTGTGCTGTTTCCATGAAGTGTCCTGTATTACTTTCATGTATTGGAAAGGGAGGTTGTTGGATTCTCTTCTCTGCAAAATTAAGAAAGTACACAGCACACACAAAAAAACCTCCAATCATATCCACGACATATTTCATTGCATCCCAGTGATCAATTGCACTGCAGATTGTTGTGGAAGCAGTTTATGCATCAGCAGTAAATAGACCCATTCCTGGATGTGGAAGATGGCTTAATCCTGCACCTATATCCATTGAAGATGTTGAGCTCGCTGTGAGGTGACATTTTTGCCGATGAACCTTGATAAATTGAATATGGAATAACACTTAATGGCATGGCTCTCTCTCCACTTGTGCTTTCTGAGATGAGGTTCAGGAGCCAGCTAAAGCCGATTCGTTACACAACGCTGCACAAGAAAAGTCTACATCAAGAGCAGTAGCACTGGTATTGATATTGATGCTAATTCCCGGTACCATGTCTTCTTGTATTGTATACCTTAGCTCAATTCCTTGTCAACAAAGCTTTTTCTGTTCCAGAGATGTATAATGAAACGCGTCTACTGTCCAAATCACAATGTATTTGGTTACGTTATATATAGCTGGCTTTCCATAAATGCATTTTTATGACATGTTGAAGTATTGCTTTAGAAAACGTTGATGGAAACTGCAAAAATAGAAAATAATCATTGGGATTTTTTTCAGTTGTAAAAGTTTGCTTTAAATTTGCTTAACAATTAGATGGAAACACGGCTAATGTGTCACTGTGTGTTTGTAATATTCTAATACTATGTTTTGTCATGTTTCTTATAGATGTGTGGACACATGTTCTGTACAGATGGCACAGGGAACTTCTGGCTTAATTAGACAAAGCCTTACACACACTCATTTTCGGGCTCTTCTGGTAGCCACATTGTGAGAGCAACAATTTCGTGCAGCTGTCGATATCATCAGTGTGTCCTTGGACACTATAATATGGCAGTTTGCTTGAGTTTTATGGGCCAGCTGATGAAAGTGTATAGGTTACACTCTTATAAGAGTTCCAAGACACCGCACACATTTCTGGCAGAGTGTGTGGAAAGTAGGGGTTGGGCAGCTTGAGAAGAATCAGCGATCAGGAAGGTATTTGTGGAAATAAGCCTCTAACAGCATATTCCCTGACAACAAATAATCTTACGCATGCTATAGATTTTGCTGAAGCTGGAATGATGCATTGAGCTCAGCGAACAGAATTGCTGGGAACTTGGTATCTGGTTCCCGGAAGTGTTTTTGTGTCGGTGTCATTGTGGCACAAGTGTGTGGTTACTTGGGGAAGCTGTAAGTGCGTTTCAGAGTTTGGGGTTTTAACTTTATGGCACCAATGAGCACAGGACAAAATGTTTTAGATACTCTAACCCCCTTTTGCACAGTTTTATTGACAGAGATAGCTGGGTTTAGAAAGGATTTCTTTGTAATGTCCTGCCAGCGTGGCACATGGTAGTGCATGTGGGACACAATGGTAGCATCTGTGTTGACATATCCATGCATGATTGCGCATGGTAGCATGATGATAATAGAAAGCATACCAACACCACACTGTCCATCTGTACAATAGTGTGATTAGATTCAGGAGTCCCTTGGTGCTTAAGACTGCATGTTGATTAGGATAAAATGGTTTTCTTGAAACTACTATGACTCTTTAATGCTTTAAGTAAATCTATAATTTTGTCTGATTGTGCTGACTATCATTTTACTGTGTTGGGCTATTCCGTGGATCTCTCCTCTGTTGCTCTTTTTTGAGGTTTCTTACATTTTTTATCTCTTGAAGTTCTTTTTACTTTAACCAAATTGAGGATAGGGGTAGATGGTGTCATATGCTGTACAGATTGTAACGTTTATTGAGGTTACTTTGAGATATTTGGCTGTATAGATAAAATTGACTGACTTGACTTAAGTGAGTTTATACAAAAAGAAGAGGTAAGCTTAGAATAGAGCATGTGTGGATGAATGTATCCCACATCTTTTCTAATTGATCTCTGATCATCTATGAAACACTGAAAACAAGCTTTTTTTTTTTCAGAGTGACCCTATTTGTCCTTAATCTTGCCTCAGAATTTAAAGAGTGTCTGGTTGATTCCAACAATACTCAACAGCAACGTGGTATTAAAGCACTACGCCAAAATTGCTTAGACCCACTGGGTGTAAAAGTGAAAGAAAACATTAACGTGTGAACTTTTCAAGGGTCTTTTCTTTGCCTTTTAACTCCAAATCTTGCAATTGCAGGGGGAACTTGGATCAGAAGGGCAAAAGGGAATCGATGGGGAGAAGGTAAGTACCACTATCTCCAGCAGACATATATTCCATACATAGCACATCAGCCAGATCTAGTTTCGTCAGGGAATCAATTCTTATAGGCTTTTCATTTTCTGTGTGATGCCCTGGGGGGAGGAGTGAAGAACAGTTTTCTGTGTGGCTGTTTTCAGGTGCCTGTCATATCTGAAGCTAAGTGTGTTCTAGTCCTCAATGTCCTTCTGCAGTGAAATTAATTGATATGTATGCTACCATAGGCTCAGCATACTAATGGACTAAACTAATTTTTCAAATTACTCTGGGCTCCTTCTGTGTCATTTCAGGTCAAACTTTATTGCATGCTTTTAAATCTGGCTGCAGTGATGAAACTAATGTATGTCATGTAAACCACAACAAGAACTATGAGTAAATGATGACCTTTTTATTTTAACTAAATGCAAATGGTTAAGGAATTAATTACTATTCTTCCTGGAGCAAATTAGTGCACATTCCTGTTAAGTGTGAGTTAAATCATAGGGTGTTTTATGTTGTACGGCATTTGTTTGCCTTCAGTGGCACACTCTCAGGAGGTGGTAGCTGTGCAGATGGTCAGTTTAAAGTGGCTTAATAAAGGGACTTCTTTTCATCACCATTCACCCCTTGAGTAGGCAAACAGCTGCCACAGAAATCAGCCTCCCTGCTCAACCTGCACTGGAACAGTAAGTTTGAGAGATATTGGAAAAGACAACCAGGGATAAGCAAGTATGTCGAGCTGAAAGAGCAGAAAGGTAGGTCGTTAAAATTACAATGAGAGTACAGTAACAGCAGAGTTTATAGAAGAATCTATTAATGAAATATCAGATCCTTTGAAAAGGTGTCAAAATATAGTGAAATAAATGAAGCAGAAATGTCCTTTGTTGAGCATTGTGTCATTGATAAGAGGAAGTAGAGAATGGATAACTAAACCTTTGATAATAACTTTTTAAGTGCAGTTTTGTATAGACCTCAAATCATTTATTTGATGCTTTCAGACAACTTGGATTATATTTATGCAACTTTCATCATTGTAGACAGACTGCTGTGATACAGTGACCAATGAAAATGTCATTCTTTTGTTTAGGAAACACAAACTGTGGCTGAATTTAATTATAGATAACAGCAGCATTTGAATTAGTGATTCTATCTTTTTTATGCATGCAACAAAAATAATCCTTATTTTGTCTTAATAGTGCAGTTTTTGGTGATGACTTGGAAAGAAACCTATCTCACTGTTACTGTACCTTTCATTCAAGAGACTAAGGAAGCTGGTGAGGAAGGATCAGTTCTGATGGGATAGTTTCTATACTTCCTACTTGCTCTCCCTCTGCCATCATCCCCCAACAGTATTTCCCTGAATTATTATTAAGAAGGTTACCACGGATAAACGTAATTATGCTGTAATCCGAAATCCAACCATAAAAAAGTAAAATTCAGGCTGAAGGAAAGATGAAATTAAAAGATAAACAGAGTTGGCAGGTTATAAACTTAAGCATTAGTTTTGTCTTCCCACAACCAGCACTGCTGGCTTTGTTCCAAGGAAAGTAGCTACTGGCAGCTTGAAATGTCAGTTGACGTCATTTGTATATTTGCATATGAATTATAAGATCAAGTGTATTTCCATAGAAATTTCAAGGAGAGCGAGACCACCGAACTGAAAATTTGCTCCATCCACATCAAAGACTCGCTGATTTGTAGTTTTAATATTACACAAACTGTAATAATAATGTGAGTGTACGTGATTCCTCAGATGAGGCTTTTGTGTGTTTTTGTCATTGAATACTGCTGGAAAGACTGACAGAGCTTCTGAGCAGCCCCTCTTTGCTCACTGGTTCACCCTGGGCTCCAGTTGACTGGACATCAGTGGTACATAAACTGGAAACAGCTGGAAGCTTGCTCACTATGGAGAGACTGAGACTGTGTTGATAACCCTCTTCCAAGAAAAGCAGCTGCTCCACACTTTTCTAGGAGTCGCCACTTGATGTCATTTGCATATCGGTGCACTGACTCCAGCCCTGTTTAGGGAGGGAGGGGTCTGCAGTTACGTTCTTCAGGCTTCAGTGCCAGCCATGCAGCCATTTGTCAGCATAGCATTGTGGTCATGGTTGTGAGTAGTTTCTAAACTTGTCGCCTTTGAGAAATAATGTCCCCAGGAGGTGTCTGAAAAGTGTAGTCAGTTGCTAAATTGGCAGCATTGGACAGAGACCCTGGCTCCAGAGGTTGTCCTGCTCCCCTCTGCTCTCTGTGTCAGGGTGGCATCATTGTTAGTGGTGCTCAGTCTGAAACTCTGTTACCAGAAATCAGATTTTCATTCTTGTGTCAGTATTAAGTGATTAGAAGTATAGAAACTGGCAGTTCCATTTTTCACCAATATCCTGTCACCAATCACCGTTATTCAGGCATCCGTTCAGTCATTCATTTATGTGCAGTGAAAGGAACCCGCCGACATTTTGAGAATCACGCTTTTACGCCTTTGAGCCCACGGTCAAATGACAAGATCAATATCAATTTCACCTCTATGTGTCCAGTCCAAGGATAGGTGTGGGACACAAATCTGTTTTCCTAGAAGGAAAGCTGACTTGATTTGAAAGCAGGAGAGCTGACTTGTTTTTGATCTTTGTGCATCCCTCACGGGCAGCTGGGTTTTCTCTAGCCACCCTCACATGGCTCGCCATGCATACCCTCCAGGGATTTATTATGCTGTGCCCCACTTCCTTGAGTGATTTGAAACAAAGAAAAGTCGAGGAATGGAGACTACATTTGTGAAGCATTGCCTCTAGCGGCCTTGTTTTTCCAGCATTGCAGACACCCATTGTGGATGATCATGTATGGCTCTGGGGCACGTTTAACATAGCTTAGCACAAAAACAGCCAGTCTAGCTAAATGATGTGTTTCCAATTGGCTGTATCTTAGCCAGCAAACTAGAGATCAATACATCCAAGAGTTAACTCATCTTCATCTTTGAGCCAAGGAAGGTTGAGCATGTCCTTGACCCGTCTGTCTCCACTAAATACCTACAGAGTAGGTTATTAAAGCTTTTCTGTAGAAAACAGCTGCCAGCTGCAGTTGAAAGTGACATTGATGACAGCAGTGAAAGCCAGCCCGAACAGTAAAATTGTGGATGTACAAGCAAACAATGAGCTGATAAACTCTGAAACGCTCTGTAGAGTTTCGCAGAACTGTAAAGTAGGGTGATATTCTCTATTGGCTTGTCACCACAAGCAGCTCCTTTCACATACAAGTAGTGAAGTGTCCATTGTTCATGTAAAAATATTGATTGTAGCTGCTTTCAAGTGAAGAGCTTAAACAGAATTTGTCATTTCTACCCTTAGTGGTTTTTGGTAAATAATCCCAACAGCCATTTATCACAATTGACACAATACATTACATTTTCCTTGTACGCACCCTTCTGGAAATTCTCTGGAAACCAAGGAAATCAAAGTTGTAACACAGTCTCCGTACCCATGAAATTACACCACAAATCAAGCTGTGATGGGATGCTCAGTGTTGGTCTTTCCTGTAGCTGTGCTGTTTCCTGTGATTGATTTGATTTTGTGACCTAAACCCTGTGTTTAATTTAGATTAATATGAAGGCACGACGTGGAATAAAAGCTATGAGGTCACCTAGCCCCATGTCTCATCAGTAAGCATCCAGCGCTGCAGGATTAATGGGTTAAAACCAGTATCCCCAGTGCCTCCATAAGCGAGTGGATGAAGCTGAGCCTCATCAGCTAAATTAGACTGCCTGGTCTTAACCACTTAATCACCTACAGTGACCAGTTGTAAGAGACTTCAAAGTCTAAAAGACATTATTTGCAGGACCTAGAGTGCAGATGTTTGCTGATTGTGTGGTTCCTTTAGGTCTGTAAAGCTGTGTGTAGATTTAATGGCCACAGATGTAATTAACATGTAATATAATGGTGCTGCTGGATAAAATTATACCTGTGGTGGCTGACTCAGTCTGTTCAGTCTGATATTCTCTCAAATGCTTCAATATTGAGAAAAGGATGAAGATAGTAAGAACAGCATTGAAGATGTAGGCTACTAACTTTGATTGTAAGTAAATGAAACACTTCTACGTCCCTCAAGTGAACTTGCTCGATGATTTCAGTTAACCTATTTACCGTGACTACTGGACTCTATTACCCGATCTGTCCCTTTACCGCAATTAGCTCATATTCCATTTTTAAAGCTAGTATGTTATTTAAGGCTCGAGTAGACATCCGAGACGCCAGAATTCTATGTATGAGCATGTGATCTAGTATCGTTTTGCAGATACACGTCCTATGGGACAGAAGGAGTGCACAGTGCGTTATCTTGTGGGTAATCCAAGTTACATTTGTGGTTACATGATGTTCAGTCGAAGAGTGAAGTGTCATAGAAAAAGGAGTCGAGCGACACAGAACATGATATCCTCTGCACTACAGGATCTCCGACAGTGAACTGTACTCTGATATCCTCACACAACGGCCCTTTGTTTAGGTTCCCTTGGTAAATTATATTTATTCACAGAGCGTAGCGACTTGCCAATAAGTAATCTTTTCAAGCACTCAATGTCAGTGTGATTAGTCTTATACCACATTGTATATGGCGGGGTATCGCTGAGCAAATGGAAAGTCACAACAGGCATTTCCTGCTGTAACCTCCCTGGCATTTGTAGGCCGGCACTCGAGATATCCGTGTTACTTGGGGATCCTGTTCCACGGAGCTTTAAAGGCCTGTCATTCAGTATTACAGCATTTCCCCACCTGAATGTTCTGAATACTTCATACATCTACAATTTTAATTTAGCCTCTCCCCAACAGGCCAAACCCAGTTTGTTATGATTAAATTGTGCACAGTAACTAAAGCTTGCAATTATTCTGCCTCTTGTCAGACAAGGGCGCTGACCTGCAGCTGCTATAGTTGGTAAAAGGTATAAGTAAATGTAATTAGACTGCATTTGTGCATCCCCGCTTCTCTGGCTCTGTTTATTTTACTTGCTTTAGTTGTCCTGAGCTGGGGAGTTGCCAGATTGTCTTGTGGCCCCACCGCTACAGGAGTGACGAGACACAGTGGTGTGTGTAATTAGCAGGCAAGTGTACACAGCTCCCCACAGTGTTCTGACCTCGTGCTGCAGGAACGGCAGCCGCACAGCCATCGCCAGCCTATTCCCAGCCCCCTCTCCCTCCTTCATCGCTCCCTAAAAATGCAACAAAGCCCACAGCTTGCAACAAAAGCTAACAATATATCCAGCCCCTCTAGTCTACATCTCCCTCCATGTCACTGTGCGCCCTGAATTGGGCCTATGGGCTCACAACTGAGTCCATTAGACAGAAGGGCAGCATCTTAACTAGGCTACAGTGTGGAAGGTAGGATGATAAAGAAGATAAAAGAAGAAAAAAAGGAGTCCCTTAAGGGGTCATTAGATGTTTCCGACTTCACAGATAGGACCCTCTTGACAATCATCAACATACATCATAATTGAATAATTTAGTGCTGGGGCCAAAGCAGTGTGGTTTAGATCAATGTCTGAGTTATTGCTTTGCTAACAGCTACTTTTAGCCATTTTGGTTAAGGAATCCTTTATTTTTGACTTGTAAGAGAAGAAAGAAAGTCTATTTCTAAGGCTATTTCAGTGTGGATACATGCTCGTCTTTAAACAGTGCACATAGTCTTCCATAGGTAGGTAGGATGTGAAGCTCATTTTTTCCCTTTCTACTCCACTTTCTACTCCAACTGATGTAGACATATAGTTTTGCTATTATTTACTATTATTACAAATATATTATTATTATTTATATTGTTTAAATTGTAACACAGTATCTCTAACACTTAATTTCACTTGAGCAAGTACGTTAGAAAGATTTGTTTAAAAGTCCTCATAGATGGAGCCGTTGGTGCAACTTCACACAGTGACAAGTGCATAAAATTGGCAGGTAACACCTAACTGCACAGTGTTGTACAACAGTGAGAACCAGTAGGTTTTAGCAAAGTAATAGTTTATTTTTGCTCAGGGCTTTAGGACAAACCTTGTTATATATCAGCTTTATTAAATACAGTATTTATTCATTATCTTCAATTTATTCTCTCCCAAAGGGGAAAGTTGTTAAATTGAAACCTTTTTCTGTTATTAGAGGACCAAATAATTGCAAGTTAATTAACATGGCATATTATTGAAACAGCATAATGTTCTCTTTCTCTTTCTTTTTCTCCAAAATGACTCCATAAAAGCTTTTTGACAAACCCGCCCGATATTTAGTATTTATTTTGACAAGCAGTCGTTTGTGCCCTCGTATTAAATACCAAAAGAAAAGAAAAATAGAGTGAGCATATTCAAACCAGCAGCTCTGAATTAATTCAGAAAGTGTGGTACATAGTACAGGCTGTAAGAAAATTAGACAATGAGAGTGAAGATTGGTGAATTGTGTATGTTCATTTGTGTGTGTGTCAGTAAGATTTAGTGCAGTATGCGCAAGAATGCCAAAAACCTCAGCCAGAAAAACTGAGCCCTCACTTTTAATTACATTGGTTGCTATTATGTACATTACTGCAGACACGTCCAGATGCTGTGCAGTTCCACAGGTCCTGTCACTGACAACACTACAGTCCGGGAATTATCTGAATAATGCCAGAGTCGAGCCAAGTTTTTATCTTTTCTTTGCTAAAGGATCTTATGTCATACCAAATTAACAACCACAAACCACACACGAGAGCATCGCTGAGCGTGAGCTGAGAGAGTGCACTGCTAGCATTTGGCAAACTTGATGAATTCTGAATCTTTTATATAAAACTGCTTTGTTGACTGTTGTAATTAAAATATTTACCAGTGGAAAACACTTTTTGTGGCACACAGATTAGCCGCAACAGTTGCAAAGCTCACTGTAACACAGGGCGTGCAATTCAATATATGGTGAGAGAGTGACTTTTTGATTGACTGAGCTTCTGACTGACCTGAATTTGGTTTCTGATAAGGACATGTGCCACGGGAAAAATAACTCACCACCTTGCACAATCCCAGTTGCATTATTCAGTTTGAATTATGGCAGTTCCCTGTCAACTCTTCAGTAAACATATTGTCTTGTGTCTGCAGCCTGCACGGGAGGATGCTGGGGAGGGGAAGTTCATTTTGCAACAGTGATGTAAAACATTACCTTAAATATTCATGACTTATAACAACACCCCGCATAGTAATGGCATTATTTACAAACTGTATAGTAGCTTTGGCGATTCGTTTTGAGAAGGTCCAACGCGATGCAGAACCCACTAATTTAAGCTTAGATTTAAGGAATTTCCTGTGATTTTCACGCTCACTTTCAGGTGAATTACAAGCATATGAATTCAAGTAACACAAGAGGAATATAGTCAAAGAAATCAGATGTTTTTTTCATAAAACACAGCAATATAGCTTTTCAGTTTAAATGTATAGAATTACTGTTACTGGCAAAAATGGATACTGGTTGTCATAGAAGATCCCTTTGACTTTGTGCTCGAACAGTGGTTCCCAAGCAGTGTGCAGTGAGGCAAGTCCAGGTGTGCTGTGGGATTTTGTGACAAGCTTATATTGCGATTGCAACTGGTGGTAAAACATAAGCCGCGTCTCTGGAGTCTGTCAGGTGGAGGACTAGTCCAGTGGATGTGTGGGTTGCTGTTCTTCAGAACTGACTTTTGAGTTGTTTTTGGTTTTGTAGTTGAACTATTGTTTTGCGAATATTGAGTTTCAGGTGATTGTTGTTGCACCATGTGATGAAGCTCTCTATCAGTCCTCTGTGCTCCTCTGTAAAAATAGTCTTTAAGTGAGGACAGAATGTTTCTACCTGGAAGTTATTCACTAGGATCATCATCTTCACTTCATATGATTCTGGACAGACATGGATGTAAACTGCAACCGCAAGTCTGTAACTCTAGTTTATTTTAGGACCTGGTTTAAATGTGTGTTGCTGCTGATGTAATTTTACAAAGTGTCAAAGGAATTTGTGAATTATTTTGTTGATCGATATTTCATGAGTAATATAGTTGTTTGTCAAATTTTATTTTTCATTAGTAAATAAAAACAACTGTTTGCAGAGTGATAGGTGATGACAACATGTCATGTTGCCCTTTGGTGTGCCTTAGGTACAAAAAGTTTGAAAACCACCGTGCTGGAGGGCTGCAGCATGAATATGGGCTCAAGAAGACAGATGTTATGTGTGTGTGTGACATTATTGATTCTTTTTCATGGAACAGATTATGCTAACACGTGTCATTCTACATGTCTGAGGTGAACAATGTGTAGCAGTGTGGTTTTACAGCCACAAAGCTGTGAATGAGAGCGAACGTCAGCCGTGTGGTCTGAAAAACCACATAATGACTGTAAAGGATCACATCAAGAAAACATGTTTGTATTACAGGATCCTTTTCACTGTAGCAATGAGACAAAATGTCCACATTATGAAAACTGTGGAAAATTTGTCACAAGATTAATCAAATACTCGTCCGCAATCGATAGAAGCTGAAGTTGTTTACGTCCTTGTTATCCGACGAGCCTCGTACTCTGATGCTCCTTCGTTTCTGCCACAGCTCTGGTAATAACTGCTTCTGGATCCCCTTGTGTCAGATTGCCCCAGTAAAGTGGTTTGGCTGTCAATTTAAATAAAGAATTGGGCTCTCATGTACAGCTATGAGACAGCTGCCCTGTTATTCACGGTGTGCGTGGGCTAACGGCATGAAGTGATACAATCTGATAAAATCATGTCACCGTGAGTGCAATGTATAGGACGGTTGTATTAGCCGGTGTTACCATCGGGGCAATTATTTCACCCCAGTATTACCGTGGCTTCTGTTTTCTGAATGGCAGTGTTTAATATGAGGCTTGCAGGGAATAGGCAATGAATTAGTCACGTTTCTGGTGGAGCCAGACTTAATGTGATAAAGGCAGGTAATCATCTTCTGCAGATATATAATTCACTATTAATAGCCTTTCTAACTCTAAATTTAACCATGACAAATTATTGTATTTCTGAGTCATTTTACAGGCCGCTCACTCTCCCCATCTTTCCTGTTCCCCCCCTTAACCTATTTCAAAGAGTTGCTGCTACTGGCCCAAATGTGTCACACCTAACAAGGCTTGCTGCAAATTTAGCCTGTCAATATGTGTCAAGCCTCATTCATCAGCTATCATCCTTTATCTCAGCTGTCCTTCTTTCACATTTCACCACCGAGAGGCTTGACTTTGCCCCGAGCTCGCGCAGTTCAGTTCCACCCCCAGGTCCTCTGCTGCGAGGTGTAAATGCAATGACAGTCACAGTCCTTGCTAAACCTGAGTGCAGCAAGGGAAAACAGAGGCAGGGCTGGGGGTAGACACTGTGTGACCAGCTGATTGCAAATCTCTCAGCAGACTTCTGTTACAGGCGGTGCCTAATGATTGACATTATCTGCTCTTTTCCCACTGACTGGCTGTGACAGGCATGAGAATCTCACACCTGCATGAGATACTTGTCTACTGAGTGTCAACACACTGACATGCAGTAACACATGTTGGCTTATCTAGTTTTTCTAAACAATATTTAAATCCATCATTCGCACTTAAATGAAATATACTTCAATATGTTGTATATTTTTGTTCCCAGGGTCTGAAAGGTGACCCAGGGCCAGTTGGTCCAGTTGGTCCTAAAGGAAACAAAGTGAGTGAGTCTGCCATACAAACTGGCCTGGACAAAACTGCACTGTAATTGTTTTCATTTTTTTTTTTTTTTTAATGAAAATAGATACTTTGGGGAATCTACTTGACTTTCATGAGCTGTAATCCCAGTCTCAATAACGTGTTTGCCCATCTGTTTGAAGTGCTGCAATGATTGCTATTCCAAACATGGCCAGCGAGAGAATATGGTTATTGCTATCATGACTTAGCAAGACCTTACTGATGGTCATACAGAGCAGTTTTTATCCCAGCTTAGAGAAAATGTTCCACTCAGTATATTTGCAGAGTATTTGTATATTCATAGGGATGGCTGTGTGTAATGAACATACCCAGCAAAATCCCTTTATCTTGCCCTCTCTAAACAGTTTTATTGTGGGACTAAAGCTTTCAGCAAAAATGTGGATTGCATACTGTTGCCTTCTTGTTTGGGGACTCTTCACAGAATCTCCTGATTGGATATTTGGTCTCATATATTATGAACCCAGCAGTTATGTCCTGTACAGCAGACTATGACTGGCTTCATAATATAAGACAAACTGGAAGTGAACCAGAGGAGTTTGATGCAAAACCTTGTTCTTATCTGCAGCCCCTTTATAGTCTATTCACTGACATCACTGACATGAATTAGATTAACTCTTGTTGCAATGCAGAAAATACTGGTCTTTTTAAAGTTTTTCTTTTCTTTTCATCCCACAGTGGGATTATTTTCCATGTATGAGATGAAATGTTTTTCCTGTAATTAGTTGCCATCTCTCTCGCTCTTTTATTTTTCCTCCCATATTGGGGCCTTTTTTTTTTTTTTTTTTTTTTTCTGTTGTTGTTGTTGTTGTCTTTTGGAAGAACTCACCACATAATTGTAGGTGCAACGCTCTGTCTGCCAGCCTTGAAGTTATAATGAGGTCTGTGTGTTTCTGTGAAGACAACAGAGAATCACAGGGTATTTTATCCTATTTTCCGGATGGGAGGGTGGGGGTGGGGGTGGAGAGAACGTTTGTTTGTATTGAAACTGACAGAGGGAGGCAGATTTGGAAGCATAAAGTAATGAGTCCCCTGAATATCCCATAGCAGGCATATTTAAGCTGTGACATTCATTTAGACAACAAAATGGATATAAACTACAAGCCCCCCCTCTTTTTTTCCGTTTCATCCACATCTGATAAAACGGTATTGCAAGTTGTAAAGTCCACTGATTCTCAAATCACTGCTTTATGAGGTACTATTGGGTTTGTGGTGAAAGGGGAGAGAACTGCAAAAATGCTGGACAGTGATACATGAGTTTTATCTGAAAAGACAAAAAAACAAGAGAGGCAGTAAAAAGCATGTGAGATCATTGCTTACACTGGGTTACGCCGGTGTCAAAAGACATCCACTTCTTTCCTTATATGACTTTTCGCGACTGCCTGTATGTCACAGGCACCAAACAATGTTATCATACCTGTCCATTGTTAACACTGCAAAGCTTTTACATGATATAGTATGGCTGTGTTTATTTTAAGGCCTGTCACATTTAATAGCACCAGCCCACCTGCCAGTTGTCTGGACGTGTGAAAGCCATCAGACAGGCTTCATTTCAAGACACACTGTGAATACCAGTTAATGGTCTTCTGTAGCACACATGCATCTGATTTTACTTGACCTCCAGGGCTGGATGTTTAAAAGTCAAAAATATATTGTATTGATTTAGCCTTAGGCAACATGTTATTGACTGAAGTTTAGGAGTTTTCACTAATTAATATCTTCCTTCACAGGGGGATGTGGGTCTGCCTGGAGCGCCGGGGCTGCCTGTAAGTTCACGCTGTTTCATTTACATCTCATTATGCTATCTCTACACGTAAAGACATTCAAAAGAGCTAGAAATATTGAAATGTACTCATGCGGGTGTGACCTGAAATGGCTGGACAGCTTTGTAAATATCACAGCCTTTTGGCTGACCAGGCATTACACACAGTGTTAAAACATCTGGCCCACAGAGATGGAAAGTGAGGCACTCAGGTGAGCGTTCTCTGTGTCCCATTACCATCTCCTGGGAATGGGTCAAACAAGGAGCAGATAGACAGGGCTCAGTGGGCATCCTCACTCGGGCCAAAAAGGACAGGCATGAGCAGCCAGGCAGAGAAGAATGGGCCTCCAAGCCCCGCTGTGTGTTTGGAGGTTGACAGGTAGCAACCGGCTGTACCCTACACGGGTGAGACATTCACTTATTGGGTTGGTGTCTGTCCCTGAAGGCCTCTCGCATTTACAGACACCCGTGAAGAACTACACCACGCTTTATATATTTTGATCTCATAATTGGACTGGCTGCACTAGTGTTGTCTCTGTGGTCCTGTAAATTCCAGAGGACAGAGAAACACAACCCACAAATGTACTCATTCCAGCGTACACGCAAATTGAAGGGACATGTGCCAGCGCACAGCAGATATATGCAGCTGCAGATGCTTGCATAGTCACCTATCAACACGTATCGTGAATGTGTGGGCACGGATGCAAACGCGCATACTCTCCAGCATTGTGGCCATGGAGTTGACGGCTGCTGGAGATTAAAGGTATACTGCGGGTTAGCTAATTATGTACACATCATGAGGGGATCAGCCTGCCATTTTTAATCAGCGCTGGAGTGATACAAAAACTGTGTCCCACCGCTTCTGGTCGCCCCTTTGATGCCACCAAAGTGCCTGCGATACCCACAGAACGCTGTCGCCATCCATTAACTGTTCTCTAATGCTTATTTTGCATTTATAAGGACAAACAAACGTAGTCTTTCCCTGACTACGAGCATGTTTTTAGCAAACTTTCGCACATCGTGCCGGTAAATTGGTCGGTGAGTGTGAACAGAAAATGTTGGGAGGGAGTTATTAAAGGACCATGGACATGCTGCTAGAGGATTTGCATTGTATTGCTCATTACCCAAGGTCAAAACTTGGTGCTCACAAGCCAACAAAAGATGTACCATTCGACATAAATAGTTGATTTATTAGCAAAAACACTGCAGTGTTTTATTTCACTATTTCACCCTTTTATACATACAGCTGCAAATATCTTAGGGTTGTCAGCCTCCTTGTTAAATGTTTCTTTTTTTTGTTGCTGTTGCTGTTTGTTCTTTGCCTGAGGCCTCTGACTGACAAAGAAGACATATGTTGTGAATGTCCATTTCTGCAGCTGTTTCCAAGAAAAGTCAACAGTGTTTGACTTTTGGATGCCAATTGAAACAGGACACCAATTATTTGGCTCGTATTTGAAAGCTGAGATGTTTTATGTGGCCTTGTGTCCGTTCTGTGGCCCGGTGGATAGACGACTGTCTGCCCTTTCCTGACAGTGGCCAGCAGGGTGTCTGGGGACTTGTAACAGTCATGCCCTAACTTCTCTGCAGGTCATGGCAGCCAAGGATAATTACCTCATGACCAATTGTGTTGCTTGCCTATAACTGGCAAACATGCTTTGCTATACCAGATATGAATTGTGTGAGTCATGTTTTCTTACTCAATTACATGTTTTGATTATTTGATTCCCAGGCTGACAAAGAGTGCCTCAAAGGAGACCAGGTACTTTAATCCTGTTTATGTTGTTTTCACTGAAAATATCTAAACATTCCTTAAAACATCCGTTGTGCTTTCGCTTTGCTTACATCTTTATTTGCCACACACAGGGCCCTCAAGGTGACAAAGGAGAGAAGGTAACGAATGAATCACCACATCTAAGTATAGTACCTCATGTTCATCTGTTTTTCTCGTATGACAAAGTGCACATGACATGTTCTCCAGCAACCGCACACAACTGTTATGTTCAACAAGCAATTATTGAAGCACCATAAGCATATCCTTGCACAGGAACTTCAAAACAAAATCACGAGTCAGCATACCTTAGCATAACGTAATTAACTTAAGATACTGTGTAGAATAATGGAATGAAGCTCTGATCAACCGAGGCTGCAAATTGCCTATTAAGGGGATCGTAGAGAAGTCGCCTAGAAACTGTTCATGAGTAAGAATGGGAAAGTACAGCTGTGCTTTCTCCCTGCTATCTATTCATGCAATTTTAACTAAGCTAATAGTGTTTCCTATCATTGCAAATAAGCCCACTAGTTATCCACTGGTCTGCTGAGAACATGTGGCACAAACATCTGTCTGCATCAGTTTTTTTCTGCAAGAAGCAAGCCGTAATCTCTTCCTGAAATGCCAAATGCCCATGAATGTAGCACCCAATTCACTATGATACATGTCCTTTCCGCAGGGATCGGCTGGGGTGCCAGGTCAGCCAGGGGAACCAGGCAAAGAGGGCAAAAGGGTGAGTAAACAGTCCACCAGTTGTGTGGCCTGGTTAGTGCTTGCATTGACTGCGAGGACTTGGCCTCGGGAAAGGCCAAACAGCAGCTGATTGGCTGTTGTTGTATCGGGAAGGCGAAGATGATCTGTGGGCCTGCAGAGAGAGAAGGGGAGGCGTGGGCTTGTTGTATGACAATTAATGAATGGGCCTAGTGGTCAAGGGGTCACGCACGCTCACAGTATGACTGGCAGCACACATGGTTAAGTCCCGCTGGGTGACTGTGGTGGACAGTATTCAGTTTCCTTTGAGGTCCCAGCTTGATTTGGGATAGAGACAATGTCCATGACTGAATAGGCTGAAACATTACACCACATTTATTTATTCCTCACCTCTGACTGTAATAACTGTGGGTAGGAATACATGTGTCATTGTGGTACCTTAATACCTTTTATTAAGGTACTAGTTGCTTATTAGCATGCAAATTAGTAACATACAGTGCTCATTATAAGTCATTATAAAGCACTTATTAGTGCCTTACTCTGGGGGTTAATGGGTTCGGGTTATTAAGAATGTAATTCATGTACAACAGCTTCTTTACTTACTATCGATAAGCAGTTATTAGGGAAAACTCAATAAAGCATTATTAAGTATTTCATAATGACTAAAATGCATGTAATAAGCAACTAGTTCATGGTGAATATGTGTACCTTATTATTAGGATTTGCACTGTAAATCAAAATTGTCTTCTTCTTTTCAAAGCTTTGTAAATTAAAACTAAAAAAAATTCAGTTGACTATATTTAAATACTTCGGATTCCTGTGTGGTGTTCTGGCGTTAGTAACGGGTAAACATTCGAACATTATGGTGAGCTGAGATTGGCTAACAGCAAGAATGTTATTGCTCCTTGACATCACAGCTGAAAGGCGGCGTTCAAGGACAGGTGGAGAGAGTGTCCTTTTGTGTCCCGCTTAATTGACTTGGCGTGAATACATACGCCTGTGACACTGGGATCAAAATAGGCTCTTCAGCGTTCTCTTGTTTGTCTAAGCAGAGAATGGTCATAAAACAGCAAGAAAGGACTTGGCCCCGCTACAGCAAACTATGAAATATATAGCAGGTTGAGCTGTAGAGCACCCATAAGTAGGTCAGGCAAATGTTCTTTTCAAATTCAGCAAGAGCCGAGATGATGCACAATACTCGAGACATCTGGACACAAGTATCTCAAGAATTCCACACTGTGTGTGTGTGTGTGTGTATGTGTGTGTGTGTGTGTGTGTGTGTGTGTGTGTGTGTGTGTGTGTGTGTGTGTGTGTGTGTTTGAACACATTCAGACTCAAAACTTGTTCCAATAACATTAACAATTTACGACTTATCATCGGTTGTATTTCTCAATGGATCATTTCCCACAATGCAATGAAGTAACAGATTCTGTTTTCAGGGAACATATTCACGGTCAACAAATGTGGGCTTAGAGGCTGGTGCAGATGTTTTTTCGATGCTGTTGTCTCTCTACCTCATTAGTTAGGTGTTATATCCTGACTTAAGCAGGATGGAGCGTCAAAGGGACTGAGTGTCAGAGGCATCAATTATGCTGTGCACTTTTCTTCTGGAATGCAGTTTTATGATGAATCTTTCAATCATAATTGGTTTTGAGGAAATAGAAAGTCGCTCTGCGTTTGATGTTGTGGCTTCTTGGTTTCCTATGTACCCGCTGATATTTCTTGCACTAGTTGCTTCTTTGAAGATTTTGTAGGTAAAACTGCCTTAGGGCTGTAAACTGGTCACTTCAGACTAACTGCTGTTGTTGTTGCTGAAGACACAGTTCTGATCTATTAATACCCTGTCTTTGATGACTGGCTGACTTCATGGTGGCTGTTAATGTGCTAAGGTTTCTGCTTATTCTTAGCTCCGGGAGTCACATGTGGCCTCGAAGTTGTTGACCAACCTGTGTTTCTGCAGTTTGACAGCCTATTTTAGGGAGGTGGACATGTATCATTATCAGGGGCTAGCTAGTGGCCAGCTGATACAGCAAGAGGCTCTCACCCAATTAGCAACCCATGCTTGCAACTCATTGGTTTCGCAAAGAGCCATGGCTGCTGTGCAAATGATGCAGAATATCTTGACGTAGACTGACCACTCCGCAACCTTCATATAATAGCCGGGAGTGGAAAGCTTTCACAAGGCCTTAGATTCAAGCCAGACCATCTTTCACACTGTCTACTTCAATTTATTGTGGAGGAAAATACAACCACTCTAAGCTATTTAGATTTACTTCAAGGAG
This sequence comes from Chelmon rostratus, assembly GCF_017976325.1. Taxonomy (NCBI): domain Eukaryota; kingdom Metazoa; phylum Chordata; class Actinopteri; order Chaetodontiformes; family Chaetodontidae; genus Chelmon; species Chelmon rostratus. Next base: position 11,320,413 of record NC_055668.1, on the reverse strand, counting down.
ATGTGGAGGACATTGTAGTGCGGAGAAAGGGAATGATGCCATTTGCACTGATCCTACTCTGAAGCTTAAAGCAACATATGCAAGAGAGAATATCAAGGGCAGCTACCCAACCCCCCTCTTTGACCCCATGTCTAACATTCACAGAATCTTGATTTTATCTTATTACCTTGATGGATGACTAGTTCACTCACGGCGGAGGTAAGGGCCAGTCCGACCATCTCTAGGAATTTATGGGAATGTATTGCCCCCACATTACACATTGCCATTAATAGTAATGTGAATGGCTTGGTTTTATCTATTATGGATGGCATTGACACAGAATGGCAGGCAAAGAGTAGGACTTTGGGATTCAGTGGCACATTACAGCCGATCAAAAAAGAAGATGGGGAGCACCAGTAAAAAGGATATGTCCCCCTCGCTAACTGTGGTGTGCTAAAATTTTCATCAGGCGCTGTAATGATGTGCTAAGCTCTGTGTTGTCATTGTAGACTGGCCCCTGTCCTACACAGGTCGAGGCGGCAAAAGACATGCATGCTGAAGGGAACAACCTTGGAGTTTTAGAGCTTTCAGTGTAGTCATCTGTAAGCCAAGTATTAGGTACGCTCATACAGCATGCAGTGCAGAGAGGTTCCTGGCTAATAACTCACCTACATACGGGAGGGACTGTACAATAAAAGTCTTGTGTGCATACAAAAGTGATGATGAATTTGGTGGCAGAAAGCAAAAGTACTAAATGACATAATTTTGCATGCTCAATATAGTGCTGGAAACCTACGCTTGGTCAATGCACACTGCTTCCTGAAAGCCAAAATATACAGGAACGCCACAGCAAGCTTGTTTTATTCATGTCGTGCCAACACTTCCCAGCATACGCTGCTTTGGTAGTTGGCACAAGGCTGTGAGTGGGTTCAGTGCAGACATGGGTTCATCGTTCTATAGTAGTAGGTTCCTGTGGATTAATAAATAATCACCTTAAGAAATCCCCCATTACAAGGTGGGTCTTGGAGTTTTAATCCACCATATTAAGCCTTATTAGCTGTATAAACGTACCTGTATAGAAAAATAAGTCCCTGCTAAATATAAGTCGCTGACAAATGCGATGTTGATTCCCTTGGTTTCCTACAGAGGTTATGTGATAACGGACTTGCACTTGTTCTAATCAAAGGTTTGGTGATCTCATAAGCATTATAAATAGATTCTTCTATACATAGATTTTTTTCCGTTTGATTAACAATGCACTTATTTTTTCATGCATTATGTAAATGCAAAGCATTTGAAACCTCCCTTAATCAGCTGAGGGTTTCTACCTTATCAAGGATTCTTTGTTTCCTGCTTTGGAAAATGCACATGTCTGACAGATGTGCTGCACAGTGTTTGTTCTTATTAGACATAGATGTGCTAGTGCAGAAATGATGAAACTCCAGCAAGCCCTCGAGGAAGCAGAACAGTGCAACTGTTCTGTCTACGGATGTGTTCTCTTCAAATGAATTATGCAGCGTAGATCCTCTTACTGATTTATTCATTTATTTATTTGAATCTGGTTAGTTGGTTATTTATTTAGCTATTTTGCTTCAAGGGTGAATCAGTTGGCACAGTTGGCAAATTACATGGATCGGTAGCTGGTGAGTTTCACCTCAGTAATGAGCATAAGCAGGTGTCTTTTACTGTGTATGAGGTGAGGAGATTTCTGAAATCTTTGATGCTACAAAGAATTTGCCATTAGTTAAAAGGTAACATTCTCAATTGACTGCCTTCATATTGTCTCTAGTATCTCTCTCCAGTAAAATGACTTCTGTTCCTCACAGAAATACTCATCTGCATGCCTCAGCTGGGCATGTGGGTGGCTGACATTATGCCACATGAGATGCCTACCTCATATGTCAAGGAGATAAGGGGGCACAAAAAGTCCCAACAAAGGTGAAAAGGCCTTGAGAGCTAGAGATGACCTCGTGGAGGCAAAAGCCATTAAAAGAGAGACTTTTAATCTGTGAGGAATCGTTTTCTCACTAAATAATGCAATGTGCCACATCAATGCTACAGATAGAAGCAGCCAACCAGACTGTTAAAGGACCAGTGTGTAGGACTTAGTGGCATCTGGCGGTGAGGTTACAGATTGCAACTAACTGAATACCCTTTGCCTCATCCCTCCCTTTCCAAGTAACAGTGGCCACTAAAAATGCCCTCCGTGGAGCCAGTGCATGGTTTGTCCCTTCTGGGCAACTATAGAAACATGGCAGTGTAACATGGTGCACTCACTGGAAGAGGACCTGCTCCTTCGATACAGATAAAGAGCTCATTCTAAAGGTAACAAAAACACAACTCCAATTTTGAAGTGATCATACAGTAATAGAAATACAATTATGAATATTATATTTGGTTCCCTCCAACAGATCTGCCTAAATCCTACACACAAGACTTTTAATAACTATTGAAGAAACATTACAGAGTGGAGCTCTAGGATGTGGCGTGACTTTGATTTTACTAACAGGCTCTTCTTCCTATGCTGAATCAGCTCCCCCTCTTAGCATTTATGCAGGAGACCCACTGTGTTCACTAATTACAATGCCTGACAAATCATTAATTATTTATTTCCGAGTCATGCTCTTACATCTGTTGTTCACTTTTAAACTTAGGTTATTAGACCATAAAAATATTCTCTATGTTAGTGTTTTTTTCACAGAGATGCTAATAGATGTAGGTTCCTCTAAAAGTGTCTGTGTTTAACGCATTTGTATTCTGTGACAGTAGATATGCAGCAGCACAGAGCCTCATATCAGTGTACTTTTTATTTATCCACAAGTGCATATCAGTGAAGTCATGAGAGCCTCATGCCGGAAGTTGAATGAAACCAGAGAAAGACTTTGGTATAAACATGATATTCAGTCATTGGCTGTTGGGTAGGATGTCAGTTACTCTGTAAAGAGACTCTCCTCCAGTTCTATGGGAGAGCCGGCTATTTGTAAAATAATATGAATCAGAACTTCAACCGCTGTCACATCCAATTCGTCAGCTGTCACCACTTCAGATCATGTGATAGCACCGTCCCAGATCAATGCATGTCAGTAATTGTAGCTCAGACGCACTTTCAGATCTTCACTTGTGTCAAAAATTTGAAACAATGTAACCACCGTCTACAACAGCTGCCCTGGCACTTTAAAGTGGCGTGGACGTAATCTGTCAAAACAGTTGAAAAGATCATCTGTCATGTATCTTCTCGGCAACTGGACGGGTCCACATTTCCAAAAAAGAGGGAGGTAATTGCTGTCTTTTGGAAGTGATCATGGTGTGTATATTTTCCATTCAAGCCCTGTGCTGAATGACTGAGACAGCTGTCTATAAGTCCTGACCAACAGTGCTGGCATATTTTTCTCCATATTTTCCTCCTTCAGCCTTGTGCTAACACATCTCAAAGGTCGTCTGCCCACTTGATTCTACTGTAGTGGTCAAATGTGTTCTCCCAAACATGGGAACAGCTATATAATCTTGCACTTCCGTCATTTTCTCAAGCAAAAAAGCAAAAAGCGCATGTGCGATTGCTTGACTTGACCATGTTAAAAAATGGACACATGTCTGGACAGTATGCAGCAGGGAATCTTTTTAGCGGGGCACCAATATTCTACTGGTGCTCTGTATTGGATGGCATGACGCAGGTGCACAGGTCAAAACATTAGTGTCATTCTAGATACAACGACATTCATCTACTTTAAATCTAAATCTATGTATCCACATCCCAGAGTTAATAGCTTTTGTCATTTAACCTAATTTGGTCTGAAAAAGCGCGCCATTCTCTGAAAGCCAAATGCATGCTGTAACTGGAATTTAGATGCCTCTCCACCACAGGACCGAGCAAATGTTGTTTTGAGATAATTGAGCCACCACAGTGTATATGATATTCATATTATGTCCGATGGACTTGGCTCAGGTTCATCTGGATCGGTCTGTGTGTGTGCAGAGACCAAAGCAGGCAGTGACAGTGATAGGGGAAGGAGTTATGGTTCGGTTTGTGGGGACTGGAACATTTGGCAGCGGTTTCCTGCTCCATAGGTGGAGGCAGACACGAACAGCGATGCAAGTGTAACAGACTGTTGACCTCTACCAGAGCACCTGCAGGGCGAGATTATTAAGTAACGAGTCCCTGGCGAGAATACCAGCCTTGCTGCCAGAAGTTCTCCATGGGAGGCTGCTGCTGATTTGGGTGATACAGTAAATGCATAAAGTTACAGCAGCTTTTTGATTGGAGCTTTTTGTTGTCCAGTTCAACACACAGCTATGATGATAAATTCATTTCTCCCACATGGCTTGTACAACAGGAGCCTGCGTACTAGGTGCATTTCTGTATTGGATTCACATTTATTATTAAGTGTTATCGTATATACCACTGATCTGTTTGCTATACTTAATGTATTTTACATTGGAGATAAACTATAAATCATGGCTGCATGTAAACGTTGTGTAAATTGAATTGAGGCTGCTTTGTCTAGCGGGGATGTGTCACCTTGACACATTTGGCACATCTTTAGTTATTTTGTGGTACGTTTTAGAAAGCTGTTTAAGAATAATTTCAAACTGGAGTGAAAATGAAATGAAGTGTAACTCAATTTAACATATATTACTATAAACATAGACACACCTCCTGTGTTTAACCATTGAGACACAGCTGGTGGTCATAGAGACGGTCTGTGTCTTTAAAACAGTGTTTAAATACAGTAGCGTGATGTAGATATGTAGTTACAGTCTTGGCCCGACCCGTTGGAGCTCAATGGCAGAGTAACACGGAGAGGAGAATTTACAGGTCAGCAGGGCTCACAGCTGAGATTTTATGGCAAGATTTACACCCTGTGCGATTTTACAAGCAGTGGGAGGAGTCCTTAACCCTTTGTTGTAGAAAATGGAATAGGTTATTCGTTTCTCTCTCTGTACAAATTCATGTTGAGGAAATCCAGAGAGCCACACTTTTGACACCTGTATTACACCAGGAGGTAACACGTTTGCCCAGTGCACAAGGCAATTAATCTTGTCAATGTCAAGTGCATTGGGAGGGAGGATGAAACAAAGATTTGACCTGATTGGCTATGAAAAGGTCTCACATTTGGGCCCAGCTGGGAAAGAGGAAGGTTACAGGGGGAAGCGTTTGGCACATGCAAGGACAGATGCACAGAGCTTTGATTTATCTGTCTGACTCTCGTCTTTCCCAGAGAGCCCCCAGTATGACTGCATCTATGGGTGTCCAGAATAAACACACATTAATTGGCCAATTAATTACAGGGACGAATACAGGGGGCGAGACTTTGAGAGGGCCACTTTGATTGCATGATGTTCACTCGCTTTTATAGTCACTTTGTGAGTGTGTGTGTGTGTGTGTTTGTTTGTGTGTGTGTGTGTCTAAGCCTAAGTTGAAGTGTGTGTGTGTGTGTGTGTGTATGTGCAAAAAGCTGATGTTCAACAAGGGGTAATGTAGGTCAACACATCCTCTAAGCATTAGATAGGCTTGATATAGTTGGCCAGAGCGTGGCCCTCATTCACACGTCTACAACCTCACGACTTTCTCAGGAGACAGGGCCATATCGTGCAGCGGGGACACTGCAAGCATTGTACGCGTCCCCGCTGCTCTAGTGTCAGAATTCATCAGGGCCTGGCGTCCCCCTGGCCTGTGTCTAATACCTCTCCAACATTTTCAAATGTTGTTTCAATGTCTGCCAGGTCAGAGCAACACTAATGGAGTGTCATGTGTCAGATAGGGTCAGCAGAACTGAATTCACTCGACTTGTTGAGTTATGTCAGCGGACAGGGGGTGACCGGCCCCGGTGACTGTTCTAGGTATCGTGGTCCACACCATTGGCTTCGATCATCCAAACAATGGGATTTTCTCTGGATCCAGACAGTCTAGTAATATACAAAGACACTCTGCTGGCATTTTAGGTCAGTTTAAGGAGGAGACAGAGTTTGAGAAATGCTGAGAATGTAAATACCTTTGCTTGGATTGAAGATTCCCCCTCATGTAAGCGCTATCTGTGTCTGCCGATTCCTCGGCCAAGGGGAGGGAGGAGGACGCAGGGGGCTCAGAGTGCAGGGGCAAAGAGGCTGGATGGGGAGGCAGTGTAGCCCTGAACGCTGCAGAACACAGAAGCGCCGTAGTGGGAGGCTGCATCACTTACAGCACCCTGTTACAGCCTGCCATCCATATTCTGATTCTTCACACTCTCATCCTGCCCGCGACCAATTTAGATACATTCATCTGTGTCCACTTTAATGGCATGCCAGGGAGCGGCAGTGGCCTGATATTATACAGATGGTAGTGTGCGGGACCTTAGTGTAATCTGTTATGCGTGGTGAGTGATATGAAGCATAAGACTCGCCGAGGGCTACAGTACCCGGAGTGAGCGCCCTGTGGATCTTTGCACAGTGTATTCTCTCTGACCTCAAATATTTGGTTTGTAAAATGAACCAGGGTTTATTGAAAGTAGATTTTCAGCCTCTCCTATTCACTTGTTGGATAATGCATTAATGAAACACTCTGTATCTGTAAATATGGGACGGGAGCAATCTGCTCCGGATGAATAATACGGCCAAAAGTCCAGATGAGACTGTGAAATTTCTAAGAGCCAAGACTAATAACAGCATCCATTAGGAGATGAGAACATTCAAGAGGCAATGCCGGCCTAGTGAGGAGCCAGTGCAATATGCACCCAGCTTGTGTGGAAACTCTGCACAGACATTCAGCTGATGGGTGGGAATTGAGCTCGTGGTTTAATATAGATTTATCGTCTTCACCACATAAAAATGCAAATTCCGATAATATCATCAGCCCTCTTCCCTCTCCTTAGGAGTTGTTAAAGTCAATGAGCTCTTAAAACTCATCGCTGAAGACGTGGTAGAGACGTGGATGTTGTAAAGACCTGTTCTGAAGCTCCCATGGGACTGCCTTGGCTTAGTTTCCGTAGACATCTACTGTCTGCATTTCCCCTGTTTGCCTTTGGCTCCAGTGTTTGCATACTGTGTGGTAGTGAGATTTTGATGTTTGTGGAAATAGCTCTATAATGGTTATTTTATGAAATCATATGCTGGGTTCTATGACTGGATACCCTTGTAATGCCACCTGTGTCCCGTTTGTATTGTGTGGCAGTTGAAAAGAGGCATAATGCGGTATGAAAATTATTGTCACTCTCTCTCACTCTCATACAGCTTCTTGCACTCGTCTATTACCTTCTCTCATTGTTGTAAGCCCTCTACAGAAAAATCTCCTTTACGGTATTCAGTGCCTAATTGCCAGACTACCTAATTAGGGATGTTACCCAACACACATCATACATTCATGCATTGAGGACATCTATCCACTCTCATAGAGAGCTTACAGTCGCCTCATTGGCTCTGTCCCCCGCCATGTGCAAAATCTGTGATGAAGCTAGTTTGCCATCTAGTGGCACATGTGCAAATCGCCATTTTTTCTCTCGGGATCAATGATTGAGTCTCTGTGAGGAAAGCCTTCATGGAAAGCTTTAACCAAGAGACTATAGGTGCAATCTTGGCCAGCTGAGCTGCGCCTTAAGTCGGCTGCAGTGTCAGCCATCTCTTTATACGTCCCTGAATATTTAGATGGCTGCGAGTTAAAGAGAGCATTGTGTGCCAGTCAGAATGGTGAAAAATGCTAAGCTGCATTTGAGCCCCTGCCAGGCAGCTGTCGGCTTTGCCGTTCTCTTCCTGCCCCGGCCGCTCCTCTTAACCCTCAGTAAACAACTGGAACAAATCCTATTTTATTGAGGCTTTTACCAAGTGCAAGGGATCTCTGCAAGCTCCAGTGCCCAGGCATTTTCTGAGCTTGTGGAGTGTCCTAAGATGGCACCCAACGAGGGCAGTCAGAAGTAGGGAATTTGCACTGTCCGTCTCTAATTGGATGCTTAATCAGAAGCAGGTGAGGCTGCGTTCTCTGCAGTGTGTTTTGTGACATTTCCTGCGAGCAGTACAATCGATATTTAGCTCAGACGCGCTGATCGCAGATTTGAAAACAGGTTTAGTGAGAATTCTGTCAACTGCAGCATATCGAGCTGCATAGTTGGTGTGAATTCACTGAATATTTGTCCCCTTCTCCAGCTGATACTCAGCTGATATGTTGAAGCTAACGCCCATAAGCAGCTGGGCTGATGTCGTGTACATGAGAGAAAATATTATTAATGTAGGTGAAGCTAGAGCGTTGCTATGGGATAGTTCTTTTCTTATAAAACACAATGAACACCTTTACTGTAGATTTTCCATCACTTTTCTGCTATCTCTTTGAAAAAAGAAAGTTTTGGAGAGTGTTTATATTAATTCCCAACATATCACTTAATAATCAGACACATCTTGAAGTTGAGCTAAACATGATGAAAGGCTTAAGAGGTTGCTGCAGTAATCTTCATGTTGTTTTTCCTAGTCTTGCTGATTCTCGTGGTTCATGGTGCAAAATTTTAGATGAGAAACCAGAAAATATTTGCAAGGGGAAATGATGACATTTCAGAATTAATTACAGAATAAATTAGCTTTTGGTGGCAGTGTGAGTAAGTGTGTGTCTGATTCTGAATACCATAAATGTTCCAGTGGGTTTGACCGAAGGACAGGGGGGATCAAACGTGTCTCGTTGTAATGTTCTTTTTGCCATCTTTCACAGGCCAGGAGCAGACAAGCATTTTCACTGGGGAGTAAATGTTGTGACAGGCTGTGTTGTGACATACTCTTGTGTGTCTGTGTGTGCACGCAGCTTGTGCACATTTGTCTCTCTGTTTGGATGTCCATATGTATTTTTGGACAGTTTGAACGAATCATCCCTTCAACACTGGTGTGGAGGGATGATTTTTTTATTTTTTTTTCACTTTGGCTCCTCGCTGCACCGCTAAAATACACCTTGAACACAGAAAACTCCATACCACCTACTGTTTGTTCTGTGAATCGTCAAAGGACATGAGGAAATTACGAGGGTTTATCATCTTCACTGCTTTGTTCGCATTTGTTTGCCAAGCAAATACAGCTGCTGCTCACATGCTACATAGTCAGTCCCAGTTAACGGAAGTACAGCAGTTAGACAAAAGGCTCAGGTGGCCTGAGTACATGTCCCCAGAGGGAGACAGGACTCAGCTCAGGCAGAAAGAGTGGGAGTGGCATGTGAGTTTTTCACTAAAGAAAAGGTCATCTCTCCCATGAGCTACATAACATTGTCGCAGACCAACTTGGCTTGGTAATGTCACATAGTTTCCCCTTCAGGACATTAAACTTCAGTGTCACACGTGAGACGGGATGAGGAAGAGAAGATGTGTTGTGATAAGCCGCCAGGCTACATTTGGTTAAAAGGGAAGGTGAATTAGTGGTGATGGACAATGTGCGACTCAGCGGGAAAAGCAGGTTTCTCCTCACTGAAATGGCCCCAATGTGGCTCCTTCACATAAATACCAGTTAAATTTGGATGTCAAAGTAAAAGCAGAGTGAATTTATAATTGAGCATGAGAAAATGAAGCAGGGACTTCTGGGAGCTCCGGTGGCTTTATCTTTTTTTACTTAAAGGGGCAAATGAACAAAAATCAAAGATGAGATGTTTGAAATTAGATAAAATTTAAAATTACTAAAATTGATTGACCCACTGATAGCGATCTCCGCATTTGTGCCTCTGTGGTGCGTGTCGGGTTTGAGTTGGGTCCTGTGGTCTTCATTTCAGAAGGCTCCTCCAGCTTATCTACTGACCCCTCTTGACAGGGGCATTTGTCAGGTGGATTATGTTGCTTTTCTGATCGTGTATCTGCTTTATTGCTAAAAATACGTCAGGTTCTGGCCTCTCTGCTTTATACCACTGTGTTGTTGGACACGGAACATCTCAGTGAACATGTTGACATTTGGGATAAGGATTATGGAGTCGTCATAAACAGGCGCCTCTGCTGTGTGTCGCCGTCGCTGTTGACTTTGCTCTCAGACCGGGGCTTGTGTTGCAGGACTGAGCCTGGCCCCACGTCTGGGCTTTGCTTTTACACTTTGCATCCCGGAGCGGAGTTGACATCAGTTGAGTCCGGGATCCATTTGGATTAAGACCATGTGAAGACGCTGTCAGTGTGCTCAGGCCTCCTCCTCTGGCTAGAGTGTGTACTCACTTTAGCTTTATTAGCACCATTATTGAATTAGTAGTTAATGTGGAGTGCTTTTTATGCTTCAGTTATATGGTTTGCAGGTTTCTAGAGTGGTACAGATAAATTGTGCTAGTGGATATGTGTTTGGTCTTGTTGGCTCATCTTTCATTTACCTGAGAAGCTAGTTCAGCTTTTCCCCTCTCTCCTTTCCTCTCCTCCATAATCCCTTCATCTTTCTCTACCTCCTTCCCTCCCTCCCATCTCTGATTTCCTTCCTTGCCTTCCTCTCTCTATCTCTCACCCCCCCCAAATCTACTGCAATGACCTGAAGGAGGGCTTCACACTGCAGCGCTCAAATAATAATCAAGCACTAGGATGTTGTCAAATTTATAGGACACCGAGCGTTGCATAGCAACAGAGATTGGCGGGGTGATCCGACAGGAGCTGGAAGTTGGGTGAGGGAGAAACGGGGCGAGTGACAGGAGACAGGAGAAGGAAGGAGAGATGACAAGAAAAACAGGAGACAGCAGAGAGGGATGAGCTGAGAGTAATAGGGCCATGATAGTATACACAAAGGGAGAGATGAATGAGAGATGGAGAAATGGAAAAGGAAATGAGAAAGTTAAGGTTGACTTAGCTGAAAGAAAAGATCCAAAGACACTGCTGGCTGGTCTTGTCGGGTTGCCGTTCAAGTTCTAATCATCATCGTCTTGACATATTTGACTGTGGCATTCTGGCAAACACAGGTGGTGTTAAGTTTAACAGTGACTTGAATGTAGCAGAGTGAAATATCTGTTTACCCAGCGGTCCAACTGCAGGCTGCTCTTTCGCTCTCACTAAAGCCCTCGAACATCAAGGAAAACATTTCTAGTTTTGTTTTCACACAGTTCTCATGTTTTTCACATTGTCTCACATTTCTTTCTTTCTTTCTTTCTTTCTTTCTTGGATGTTGAAATCCTCGGTTCCAGTTTCCTGTTCATCCTTGTTGCCTAGAGACTGCTTTGGACTGCATGGCACCTCTGACTTTCCTCTAGTGTTGTGTCTGCCTTCTTCCCCAGAAAAAAACGTAAAACAATAAAACAAAACCACAGTAAAGCTTTGGCTGAAGTCTAGAATTCATGGAATGTTCTTGGAATCTGGGAAATGAGAAAAGACCATCACTGCAAAACAATCATCATCATCATTTGAATGCTTGTACTGCTGGCAATGATAACAACATACTGATTTTCAGGATCTGAGGTTAAACTGTAAATATTCTGTGGCATCTTTTTAGTTTAGATAACACAAAAACTGATTTTAAAGTAACTGAAGGAAAAATCTCAAACATGACTGAACATGATAATAAAATGGCCTCAGAGTATCCCTTTTACACTTTTACAGAAGTCTAGGACGTCAAAACATGACATTTAGAGTCGATCAAACCGTTGAAGTGGCATTCAGACAGAATTCAACCTAAAATCTTGAGTTAACACTCTGAAAAACTTAACACACTTGTGCTAACTGTTGCTGCAATATTCAGGTGCTCGTGGGCACTACGGTGGTTGTTGCGACTTCATTATCTCGGCAGTCCAGAGCCAGCATGTCCCTTCAGAGGCCGTTATCTCGCTGTGTCACTGGCAGGTGTTTCAGTTTGGAGAGCAAACTGAGTGCAAACGGTGATGACAGCTGTGCTCCAGACTAATTATTTCTTGTCACTGTGCACAGATTTGTTGGGGCTGGTGTGCTAAGTGTCAGTCTAACCCCAAGGTCACCTGGTGTAGTCTTTTTAATGGACTGCTTTATTGTGAAAATGATTGAGCTGTTGGTGTTCATAAATATTGAATGAATAAGTTATCAAAGAGGAAAAACTCACGCCCAACCAAGTTCATCTACACTCAACTACACATAGCTAATATGCTAATGGCTCCACCCTGTTTATGTCTAGGCTAAATATCAGAAACACCTCTCAGTATAATGCAATACGACTCAGCCACACAAGCTGCAGCCTCCAAACGACCATAAAGTTGATTCAACGCCACTCTACATCGGTTTCAACAAAAACCCAATGTTATCATCATCGTAAAGGTAGGATTTATAGCAGGGCCATTTTATTATAGTGCATTAGAAATCCAGTGATAAAGGCAGTAATCCAAGATTCAAATCTCGCATTTGTTTTTGTAGAATTATGTTTTTTATAGGAGAAGAAAAGCAAAACCGAACCACCTTATCAAGAACCATGTGGGTAACTGTGCAAGTAAGCTTCAGTGTTTAATAATATGGAGTTAACCCCAGTTCGCCGTTTAGTTGTTCTCACCTCATTTGTTGAAATCTGCTATCTAGAGTACCATTATAATACCACCTATATTTTTATGATCATATGCAAATACGAGGACATAAAGTCCGCATGCACTTTGGTGTTAAAAGAGATTTAAGGGCGAATGTGGAGAAATCATTTTGAAAAACTGCATAATTCATGATCTGCTTGGAATAATAGCATATGAAATATTCATTAGCTAAATTACTTATCTATGTAATCTGCTTTTGTTGTGAAGTTCAGGAGAGAAAGGGCAGCGGCAGGGGCTAAGGCTAGCACAAACAGTTTGGTCTTTTTACTTTGCTCATTATCGGTGAAAGAGGAGAAATAACAGCATCCACCCTCTGTGAAACGCTGTCTTTGTCTGTGAGAAAGAGACCATTTACTGTACACAAAAGTGGCATGTTTGGAATCTGTATATAGCACCCATTCAACACGCAGGCACTCACTGAATGCTTCCGTTGCCGCTCCGACTGCTCTTCTGGTGCCACAAAGGTAACCAACCTCAATTTCATTTCAAAGAGGTTATTCCCACATTCAGCATAATGGCAGTCATTTGAAGCAAAGGATTTTCAGGTTTTAAGGTGCTGTTCCTGTCGCATCAATGCATTCTGACATCTTCCAGTGCCTCTCCACGCAGCACTCATTCATGCTCGCATTAAAGCAGCCTTGGAGCAACATTAACACAGATAATGAAAAGACACTGGCCAGGGCTGTGTTGGTACATCAAACAGCGGCACACAGTCCCCATGAGTAGGCACACACCGCTTCCACTGTGTCATTATTAGGTTTAATATTTACTGTACTACAGCTTGGCTTCTCCTGTTTTCATAATCCTGTAATCTGTGGACTACAAACAGAGAAACACACACACAGGGCATAAGCGTGAGCGCACGTGCAAACAGATGATTAAAAGCAATAGCTCTCAGTGAAGTTGCTTCCTTTGTCTTTGTTGCAGGCAAAGGAACATGTCAAATTCGACCCAGTTAATCAAAGTCTGAGTGTCACCGGGAAGAATCGGGGGCGTTGCTTTGTGATTCTTCTTCACTTTTCTTTCGGCAGCCACTGATCCTCCCCTCTCCACAGATCTACACCACCACTAACTCAGTGGTGGGAAGTCGTGTTTCCGTGTGTCACCCACACTGACACATACAGTAGGAGAGAAATCCAATGTTTCAGTATAGCAATTGTGTCAGATGATGAAACTCCTACCAGAAAGAAGTAATCATATTTGGCCGTAATACAGATATCTGCATTGTCTCATGCTCCTGCCCTTGATTACGCTGTTGTACAGTGAATTGATATTGGCCAGAGTATTACCGACTCCTAATTGAGTTGATTTTACATCCGTCTTGTGTGTGTGAAAGCCAGCTAATTTCAGGCACTCCTTACAGCACACAGCCAGTGATGCTCTGCCAGTTTATAGGATAGCTGTAAGGATATCCACAGAGCTTTATCCTCTTTTCTCACGAGGACCTAAACCCTCTTGATGTAAATTACACCAACTTTAGTTTGATTTAGATAGCGTTACATCTCATTAACATGTCAGCATTTCAAGACTTGCAGATTTTGAAGCACTAAGGCCTTTTGCAATTCAGAAAATGTAAAAAAAAATCAAAATAATCGCTTCCTTCTGACCTCATTTTGCAATGCTGGACAGCGCCGGACGGCTTGGCCTGTTTGCTGCTGTATCTGCTCCTTGGGTTGATTAATGCACCGAGGGACTCACACAGCTGGAAAGGAGGCAGTAAACCAGAGGAGGGAACAAAGACTAGTGGGCCACACGGGGTGCAGCAATTAAGCTGTTTTCTTGTTGTTAATTAAAAGCAAATTAGAGACTGCGACAAGAGTTGCTGTCTAGCCTTAATTGTTGGCAACATGCATGCCCAGATACACCTGTTGTTGCATCTTCACTCACTCATCTGTGCGCGTGTGTGTGTGTGTGTGTCTTCCTTAGGGACGGAGAGGAAAGGCTGGGGAGCCTGGACCCAGAGGCCTGCCTGTAAGTGATATACAGCAACACAGACGAACACAGCACACATATTTGTGCACACATTTACCTATGGAATAACTTCTTTAAAATCTGCAGTACTGTTGCATAAAAACAGCTGGACATACTGTATCTTTTAGTTTTATGCATTGATCTGACCATAATTCAGAATTCTGCCGTGTACACGCCTGCAGTGATTGGAAATTAAACAGAGTTACAAACACTGAAAACACTGCTCAGACAGTATAATACAACAGCACCTCATTTTCTAGCTTTTCTGCCATTCAGAATCAATTTCAATTTAACTTTATTTCACCAAGAATGTCCCTGAGATTGCTCACGTCTCTCTCAGCTGACACCTGGCAAACATTGGACACAATTACAAATGTTACAAAGCTATTGTAATTATAAAAGCATATTAAAGCAAACAGTCAAAGATGCAACACATCTTAAAAAGAGCAATGACACAGGCTGTATTGATCTCTTTAAAATCTTCTCCCATTCCCCCTCACTGCTGCAAGTTGGCTGCATTATTAGCACAAAACCACAAGGGGTATATTAAGGTAGCACTTGAGAATGCTTGTATTGATGAGCAGGACAAGTCTGCCTGTAAGGCTCGTTGACTCCTTGAATTATGGTCTTTTCCTCAGGCATCCAAACTGATCCCAGATACCGTTTGTGTGTTTGTGTAGTGACCCACACACTAAAGGGCACAAACACCACGATGCGTTACAGGAGACAGCTTGTCAGACTCTTAACTGCTCTGATGTCAGGACAAACAGGACTGTTTAGGCATCATGCAGCTCTGATGCTTTGGGTGTCCAATTATTTTCATGCCCTATTGCCCTGATTACGCTCTTGATCAGCACATAGAGTTTTTGTCTTATTTTGTTTCATCCAGAAATCCAGAAAGATTCTGTTCTGCTTCTATCACCGTTATGCTCAATAGGCTCAATTATCTTTAGTATAATCGGGCTACTCACTGTTAAACCTCTCCTCTGCTCCTTAATAACTCATAAAGTTGTAGGACACGAAGTCGTAGGACAAAAGAAAGACAGGCTGGAGAAGGTGTGACATTTCTAAATGGCAGTGTCCTGATGATACCCTTAGCATGTGCCAGCTTTGCCACCATCCCCTCGTATTGGCATTTATGAGTCACCTGTTTTGCTGAGGTAGATCTCAGGGGCAAAATCATTCAAAACACACACCGGGGCATCACTCTTTCCTGTCCACCGGCAGGATGACAGTGCTCGCTGTCGAGGGGGCAGCGGTTATTTTTCAAAGTCAAATTAGCATCGTGCGACAAGAGGAAAGTGTGTGAAAGGCACACAACAAAGACACGCTCAGGGATAATCTATAGACTGCTGGGGGCCAGCCACGTCTTTATGAGAGCTGGCATTAGTGCAAAGGTTAGAAAATATAATACAACAGGAATATTTTTCAAGTTAATTTACCATTTTAAATGGGGTTAGGAAAGGCTTAGGATCCCTAAAGAGTGATGATAGAAAAATAAATAACATATGTGCTGCATATAATCATTTTTTTGTGACACCTTTTATCCTCTCTCTGTGTCATTGCTTGTAATTGCAGGGTCCCTCAGGAACCTCTGAAGGAGCAAGTGTCAAGGTATCATTCAAAGCATTATTCATCACAAAACAAAGCGCCGGCATGTGGCATTTAAAGTAGATCTGAGCTGTCTTTCCGTTTGATAAACCAGCCCTTACCTGCACTTCCAGCTAGGGTGAATTGTCAAGATGACTGAGCAGCGTTCACTATAGCAGTCCTCCAAATAGGCGAGGAGTTTAATCATCTGAACCGTGTTGTCTGTATAAAGATGTACCATGTGGAACTAGCTGTCCCAAAGAAGCCAGCCCAGACACATGCGTGACCAGACCTCCTGTCCTTGACTGACATCTTTGTGTTTGCAGTCAGGTGCTGATTTCTCATGTTGGAAATGGCACCTTTCACTCAACTGTAGCGTATCCGCTGTGCAAGTTAAATAGCTGTTCCCTCCCCGCGCCTCCTGCAGCGCAGCACAGCATGACTCAGTGCTCACACTCCAAACAGACAGATGGCCATTACGTACAGTGCTTTTGCAAAAAGAGTCTGCAATCATTTTCATGAAGCCCAGGGGTGCTGTAGCTCACCAGAGGCACATGAGACATGCAGCGGAAAAAAAACTCTCAGACATGGACCTCTACCAGGCTTCCCACTGTCTCTGTTGCTACCTGCTTCCTTCACAAACCAACCCCACCTTCTCAGCCCCCACCCGCCACCCACCAAGCCTCCAGCGGCCCGCTTGTGATCACGCTGAGAGTGAAAGCTATTGTGTCGTGGACGACCTCTTGACCGCAGCTGTTCATTTGATGTATAGGTGCGTTGTTTGCTGGAGTGTCATTTCAGGCCGCAGAATCCCTCCTGCTCCCTCTGCCCAGAGGAAGGAGAAGTGTCAGCTGGCCAACCTTGAAAAGGAAAGTTGTCTGTATGAGAACACACTTATTTTACCTCAAAACCAATGGGATTGCAGTAGTTAAGGCACAACGGATAGTAAGGTGCCTTAAGAGTAAAATGACAGAGGTTACCTTGATTAAGTTTTCACACATTTTCTGTAATTGCCTGCTGAGTTCCAGCTAATTACCCTACTTCAATCAGTGTCATATCATAAAATGAAGCCGTAAACCACAAACCTTCACTTGCAGAAAGGAAAACAGCTCCGAGACTGTGCGTTTAGCATCATTTTTGAAATGACTTACTTCGCTTTCACAGGTCTGGTTAAATAAACGATTGAAGCGTTCAAACACAGTGACAAAAAGATGTAAAGCTAATTCCATATAACAATATAATTAATGTATAACAGTATAACAGTTTAAGTTTACAAGTTTTTCAAAAAGCAAGACCGCTGGCTCACTGTAACTTACAACATTAAACTGGATTCAGAATGATGAAAGATAGAGTAACAGCTGCAGGAAACCAAAGCTTGCTCTCTGAGATTAGATTAAAATTTGCATTATGATTATAGCATATAAGTGAAACATTCGTTTTAAAACCATTGACCATCAGTTAGAGACGTGGTGCTGAGAGACATTGTTTTAATGCTCTATTGCTTGCATTAAATGTGCATGCCAGCCTTGCCCCTGCCATGAATCAGTCAAGCCCTTACATTACGGATGCTTGTCCGCTTTGTCATTATGAATTCATGCTTACTGTGGATGACGAGGAAGCCCACTTGCCCCAGAGAATCGCTTCACATTCGAAGCTGCTAAAGTGAAACAAGTACGGCCACGCATTGAAAGGAATTTACACAATCCAACATGATAAGTGAGTGCAGCTAAACCAGCACCCCTCAGAGGGAAATGGAAAGTAACAGTTTCCATGAGCAGCAATAATTGAGCGGCGTCAGGGATTCTCCCCACTTCTCAGTGGCCGACCTTGTGCATTTTTTAGCTTGGACAAAACAGACGCGAGTTAGACTAAACTGCAGCTTGTGTAACATCTGTGTGAGCTGAGCCCCCTCTCGCTCACTCAGCAGAGTGTGAAAAAAAAAAAAGGGGTCTGTGCAGTGAATGATGTGCAGGGAAGACGGTGTTCTCATGAATCACATCTCCATAACTGTATCTCCCACTGACAGTCTCAAACGGGCTCTGACAGAACGCTGCTGATATTGATGGAGAGACCGAGAGGGATGCAGACAGGCTTAATTGCAGTTTGATGACTCGAGGTGCCTCAAAGTCAACATCGCCCACAGGCATCCACAGGTGGACCAGTTCCCCGTCCTATACATGCTGCGCTTTCTCATTGTGTAAATACAGTGATAATCTGGATAAATACTAGCCGTGCAGCAGTTAATCTCATTTGAAAGGTTTATTAACTTGTTACATACCACTCTGCCAAATACATTGACTTTGAATGATCTTTCATGGAGATCTAACAATAACGAGTCTATGCCAGAATACAATTTACACTGAATGTCAGACATAACTCAGCAAACTGCATCAAAAATGGGGAACCAATGTAGTATGTGGTTTACAGTTGCTGTAAGACAGATACTGTACAGATATTGTGTTGTAAGCGGTCTTTGTTAGGAAAAAGGCCTCATGACAACAGTGTTTTAATTGGAAAGATTATGGTGGTAAACTCATGAGATCCCATGTGGTTGATAAAGCTGTGCAGAATTCAATTAGTGCTCAAAGTCAATTTTGTCACTAGTCCGTCGTCCCCGCCTAAAATATTAATAGGACAATCCATCTGTTCGTACATGGCAGCAGTCTGCCGACTTATTAACGGCTCATAATTTGGACGAGGAAACAGTGATTTACCTTTTCAAATGAACGGTATCGCGGCGGCGGTCGTTAGCCAGTCGAAGGAACGGGGGAGGGGCTGAAACTGAATGGCAGTTATTGTCGGTTAGAGTCCAGGTGCCGCTAAGGAGTGCGCAAATATGCCGTCCTTTCTCAGATATCTCTCTGTCTTCTCAGATTGCTAAACAGATGCTCCATAATGTCCCAGCACTGAGCATCTGAAGCGTTCCCTCTAAATCTTCACACATGTCACACAAAACAACAATAATCTTTGATGAACAACCTATTTTTTCTTTCTTTTTTTTCAAACGTTGTTCTGTGTTACTTTTTGGAAAAAGACAGAATATCACGAGTGTGCTTTATTAAACATGTCAGGAGATGTGAATATCATAAATGTGTTGATGATTTGCTGTAGTTCTGCTGTGTAGCTGAATTCTAGCTGGTAAAAGGAAGGTGGGACATGCACAGAGTATGATGAGAGTATGATGAGCCTCCTGCTTATATGTTAATAAAATGTTAGAGATGAGAGATGTTGCTAATTAGTCATTCACTGTGTGTTTTGACTGAGGTGCAGGTACGTTTGTTTTACAGTTGTGTTTACTTAGAGTATTCTCCACATAACAGACAGGGAGAAATCCTGTTAAAGATGCTCTAAGGACAGCTCAAGAGCAGTCATAAAGTGCCATCTATTGGCAGACAGGGGAATGATTTTAACATGGAAAAGTGCTGCAATGCAACAGGGGCTTGAGTTTTTCATTATCCTGCTGGACTAACAGCCCCGTGGTCTCGTAAAACCGAGAGTCTCAGAGTAGTTTTGTAATTATGGTAGTTTTTTTCCCACCATTATTGCAAACATTTTTTTCCTGATTACTTATTCATAACGTCTGCCCTTGCCTAAGTTTCATTCGCTGTGCTTTCTGTCTTTTTGCCATGCCTTTGCTGTCAGTCACCGTCACTGATCTGCTGTGTTCACATACAGGGGGAGAGTGGAGAGTCTGGAGTCTCAGTGGAAAAAAGGGAGAAAGGAGAGAAAGGAGACCCTGTAGGTATTTTCTTGCAGTGACATTTACAATGGCGCCGTGTTACCGAGTCATTAACCAAGGCCTCCTCCCACAGGGTCAGCCAGGTGCTGAGGGGGCCAGTGGGATGAAAGGACAAAAAGTAAGTCACATCAATGTCAAGTGTCATGTATGGTGATTCCATCTGTTTGTGCTCCCCGAGACTCAGCCTTTGTGTGGGGGGAAGAAGTAGGAAAGCAGAGAAAGAGGTGGTGGAGGTAAGATAGTTCAGGCGATATAATTGGTATGATACACCAGAATTCAGAGGCGAAACCTTTTGAGTTAGTTATCTTCCCATTTCTTCTGAAATCCCCTGCAGGAGGCACAGAAGCAAGGCGAGGGTTTTCAGTTTCGCCCTTATGTCCTTTATTTAATTACCTCAGTTTGTCTGTTTATTTGTCACTTAGCAGAAAAACATATTTCAGCAAAATGTTCAGGAAAGTTCAGCCAAGTGTCAAAAAAGAATGTATTACTGTTTATGCAGATGGCGCCACGATGTGACCATTTGCAACGCACTTTACATTTCAATGCAATAATTCCTGGTTTCTGAACTATGAGATGCCTAGCTAACCATTTTCACCCATTCACTTTTCACACACACACACACGCACACACACACACACACACACACACACACTCGTCCTGCAACTTTCATCCAATCTTCATCAAAATCGAGACACAACAAATAGACACATGGTTTCCAAATTCCTGTGTGTATTGCCTACATGGCAATAATTGCCAACATTCTTGAATGCACTCTGCAGTTTTAACCAAATTCATATGAAGCGTAGACAAACGTGCATGCGCATATTAACTCTGGTGACCAGCAGCTCTATGAGGCTCTGTATGGGCACAGTGGTGCTGAATGCTCACAATGACAGCTATGATGCATGTTTAACATGACTAAAACATGACACACAAAACATGTGTACAATTGTGTGCTCATGTGTCTAGAAGATCTTGAAATATTTCACAGGTTAAGTGACAATTCTGACCTTCAGGTGACCCTAGATGAAAAGTCAGGGGCTCACCACAGGACTCATCCTCTGGGAACCATGAATGTCTGTACAAAATGTCACAGCAATTTATCAAACAGTGATATTTGCGTCTGGACCAAAGTGATGGCCCAACATTACAATCCCGAGAGCTATGTCACCAGCATGGCTAAAAACCTTTACCTGATGATGATTTACCTGATTACAGCCAAAACTGTAAAAAACAAGAGAATGAAGCGAGTTCTGTGACTTGTTTAATTACAATAAGCCCTTTTAATTTAGGTATTCATGTGTCTTTTGATCCAGATCCAGATGCACATCATCACAATATGCTTTTTAACAGGAATTCTTTAATCTTTTCTTTCTATTCATTTCATGGCTCCTCTCATATCTCTTGAGTCCGATGATATTTTCTCTGAAGTCTGGACATGTTATTGCCTCCTTTATTGTTGCTCCAAAACCTATTGACGCAGCTGTTCGAGGTCACCTATGGCAACTTGCTTTCAGAAGTAGTTTCTCAAGTCCGTTTTCATGCTGTGTATTTCTTTTCTTTTGTTTGTTTCTATAGTCTCTTTTTTCATCACTATCTGTTTGTCTGCCTGTCTATCAGTCTCCAGTGATTGATGTTTTGTTTCTGCTGTGTTTTCAGGGTGATGTTGGGCCCCCTGGTCCTCCTGGTCCGGTAAGTACAATAAAGTGGTGAAATTCCATCTCACACTTCACTGTCAATTAGTATGAGATTTTATCAATGCTGTGTCATAAAAGGGACACCACACCATGTTGGATGAGTAACAACAAGATGAATGATTATAGCATCAGTGTTTTGTCCTCTGCAGCTTAAGAAATTATCCAGCTTTTGTGCATCAGTAAGCTGTTCACATCCTACTGTGAAAAATGTGGTGTGTGTTGCGGTGTTTTCAGGAAAAAGCAGCAGCACTGCCTTCGCTGTCACACCTCCAACTTGGTGGCATGTCATCTTGTAACCAATTTCCATTCGTTGACAAGCCTGCAGATTTGTTCAATCTTCAGACACGTAGTTTTCAAAAACAAAAAAAAACAAAAAACGGAAGAAAACTTTTTTTCTGTCCAGACAGTGGATTAGTGTTGATGAGGGACAGGAAACAGCCTTTTCAAGGCATTTGTGAATAGTTGTGTTGAATTTCTCAGAGGACGAAAAGATAATGAACTCAGTGGGTGATATTTTTTAGCATTATCCACAACAGAGAAATATGCACACAATAGCTTGCACAGGCATTGAAAGCTCTGAACTGTGGTTTCCTGTGCATCGAGTATCAAATTAAAATGTTTGCACTGGCCATCATCTGCTGATGTTGTAATCTTTCATTTGGAACAAAAAAAAAATATATCGTGTGAATTAATGGAGGCCATTCAGCACATGGCCCGTTCATAATATTCATAATTGTAAATTGTAGGAGAATGCCATTGGAAGACACTAGTGCTGCTTTTAGTGGAGCAGCAGAGCACAAGTCCTGACGTCATGGTGGCTGTCTGATGTGCGCTGAAGGTGACACAGAGTGGGTGGCGCTGGGACGATAGAACCCATTGCTTTTAAAGTCAAAAAGGCACTGTGGCAAATCGGTTAAAGATCTGTGAGGGCCCGGTGATAACTCAAAAGGCATGCTGTAACAATGAGAAGAAATGTTTTTTTGGAAAAAATAAATTAATTAAAGTATAAAGGCCCACGTGTCATAAAGTGAGGGGTTTGGCGTTTAGATGACTCTGTCCTAATGGGTTTTGTTCTAAATATCTGCTGCCTATTGAGACTTTGAAGGCTTCAGACATGAGCTTGGAAACAAAGTTTGATGGCTTTCGTTCATATTCTCCTTCTCCTTGCTTGTTAGCAAGTGATTCATATGGAAATAAGACAACTTAATTATACAGTGAACAAATATCACTCACTCTGCACTGGTTTCACTGGTTTCTGTCTAACAAACAAAAAGTCTACTCCGTAATAAGAATAGATATCAGTGTAGGTGGTTTTAATGGCCATTCAAAACACAGAGGTCTCACTTTGCAATTATTTTTGAATAGTTGTCTCCTTTCCCTAAATTTCATTTCAACTGGGAGAGGAAGATAAAGAAGTGTTCTGTCACAGCTGAAATGCTAAGTTGTGTTCATTGTCCTGTAGTGAAGTATGGGCCACGCAGGATATAGGAGATGTATACTATAGCACACAGCAGAGGGGAAAACATTAGTCATTTGATAAATGAGGCTGTTTGAATATTTAGTACCAGTCTCTGTCTGTGCTCTCTGCTTCCCCGTGGCAGATAATTTTGGCAGTTAAGCATTGATTTCCCTTACACAGCAGAAGCAAGGGTTCAGATCATTACCCTCCCTTCATAAACCTTCTTGTGCCTCTGTTTATTAGTGACAGGGAGGAGCAGTGGGCTTACAGGCATGCACGGCCATCACTTCCCCCGCCGCCTTTAACGTGGCAAAACAGTCTTTTCAGCTCGGAGAATTTCCTGTTTTTATTGCCGCCAGTGTTGCTTTACAGTAGAGTTTTATAAAGTACTAAACTGAATCTGCTATTCCAAGTTGAGCCGCATAAAAGGTTCTTTGCAGTATTTCACCGCCTTTGAGAAAAAAATCTGATCTGATCTCGTCACATGGCGATGTTACTGAGACGTTTTCAGCATTGAGGCGAGAAGACTGACAGCAGCTGCTCGGTGAGTGACTGCAGGTTGAAGGTTGACTGATTATGCAGACACTCCGCTGGGACAGCAGGGGGATTCAGTACCTTACTGAAGGTTACTTTGACCATGTTGCTAAAGGAGGCAATTCATGTCAGGTTTATTTGTACTGTACAGCCTTTAATCACAGTAACGCTCTCAAAGGACTCACAGGCACACGTTTGTCAGGAAACAAGGATAAAAAAAATCCTAAATGGGAAAAAAACAAGGGAAGAAAGTGATGGCGAAAGGCCATGGGGGCACCTATCTGATGCGGCTTTCAGTTCCAAGATTGCATCTGTTGTCTCTTGCTTCTTTTCTTATTATGCTAAAACCACCCAAGACTGAACTGGCTATAACTGCATACAAGAGTGAAACATGCGGTTAACACAACACCAAGGGCCTGGGGACACTCAGACGTAATGAGCTCTGACGATTATGGATAGATAATTAGATTTTCTCTCTGGATTGCTTTGCTCAGTTGTTAATACACTGGGCCTTAAACACTGCCCTTGCTTTAAACCCCTTTTGTGCAGTTTACACCAACATTTCATTGTGAATCTCACGTCCAGATTGTATCTAGACGTGCCTGTGCTGCCTGCTATTAATACAGGTCTCCAGCACTGAAACGTGATCACGAGCAGTCCGGCTGAAACAATGGCTCGTATCATCAGTGACCGTTCCACCTCCCACTGGTGTGTGTGTGTGCTCTGAAAGATAATTGCAACCATTCTTAAAACTGCATTTTAGGAGCAAGTTTCTGTTCATACATCTGTGTGTTGACAATGTGAAGTCTTTGATTCAATGTCCAACCTGTGCAAAGAATTATATGAGGATCAAGGTAATCAAACCTAATCTAACATAGAGAGGTTGGTAGGGAAAGAGTCAGACATATTTGTGAATGAAGAAGGTGTTACTTCTTTATGGCTTTAAAATCAATCAACAGCTCTGAACAGCTTTTCTGATTTTTACTTGCAGTATTAGTGAGATCAGGGGAGACTGTTTACACAACACTGTCTTTTACATTTCTTCAAGGTGATGACAGCTCATGGATTAAGACAGCTCTCTGGAACTGTAAGCAGATGTTTATATCATACGACTTGAAATGCTTACGTATAGTGTCTCATTTCTCGTGGTTGCTCTTCAGATTGTACACAAAGTATGCTTCAGTCAGATTTTGAAGTGCTCTTTTTTTCTCTTGTGTTTGAGGATGAAATGAAGGAGAGGACCCAAAAGGGAGAAAAGGGAGATCAGGTAACTGTTTCTCTTGCTGTTATCGCTCAGTTAAGATAATTTAACCAAAAGAAACCCGTATTAACATTAAATATTTGACGCCACAGCGTGAAAAATGTTTCCATCGCTTATGTAACATCAACAAAAGCGGCACTGACATTTGAATGGGCAAAGAACAATTGAACACCTGATGTTCAGAGCCCGGTGTTGTCTTTGTGCTCCGCAAAGGTGGGGCACAGAATACATTGCAGCACAATTATTATTTGGACCTCAAAACAACAGATGCATTCACTTGAGGCAAGCAGATTACAAAGGCCACCGACACAGCTGCCGGCCAAACGTCAAAAGACTGCAAGCTAAATTAAAAAGAAAGAGAAATCACATGTATTGAGATACAGGAATCTGCTAATGAAAGCAAATTTACTGAATTATGGCGTTCAAAACCAAATACTCAGCTTACGACCAAGATAAGTGTAAGTGGTACGGAGGCAAAAAATGTTATGCACGGTATCTCAGAGGTAAAAATTTTTTTTTGAAAAAGTTGCTGCTTTGATTATAGTCACATTCTCACAACAAAGGAGCAAACTTGGCAAAAGAAATACTCCGTGTTCTTAACCTTCACACAGTATGAAAGCTAACTTCATGAAGGTCCTTGAGGAAAGTTTTTTTTTTTAACACTGTACCCCAGTCAGAAAGAGGAATGGCTTGCTTGACTGTTTTCTTTCATGCACATCTTTGAAAAATGATGGTTGTCTGTCTCCTTTACCTTCTACAGGGGGAGAATGGAGCTCAAGGGCCGCAAGGCTCCAAGGTAACTTGTTGGAGAAAAGTATCGAGATCCACTGGCTGCTTAAATATGTCCTCTATGTCCACTGAGCACCCTCCTGCACTGTGTATGTGTATGTCCATATGGTGTACGCAGATTGATGGCCAAAGACATTTCTCTTGCAGAAAAGGTTTTACTTTGACAGATAGTAAGTCCTGAGCTAGGCAGTGGCCCTGCAACATGCTGGAGATTATACTGGAGATATCCATTTTTAAACTGTTACACAGAGGGCATGAAGTTTTTAGCAACACACCAAAGTAATTCTCTTTGAGTTGAGACTAAAATAAATCTTCACTGCCTGTTTGTCTTTGACTTTTATGCCTCTCCTGCAAACTTCTGGCTTGCAACAGTTCTACTGTATCTCGAATTTGAGAAAGAAATCAAAAATGTACTACAGGCTCTTTTCTCTTCGTAGTGTATGTTCTAGAGAGTCTGATGTTTTTCTCTTCCACTTCCCTGCCTCCACCTTTCTCGCCCTTTTTGGTGGTGTAACAGGGATACATGGGACCGCCAGGACTTAAAGGAGATCAAGGGCCAGAGGTGAGTTTTTACTCTATTTATGTCATGTCCGCTGTGCCACTCACAGGAGGGCATAAGCAGACTGAAAACCTGCTGAATTCTCTGAAACGATCATCTTTTAAGAGATGGATCTCATGAACAACATCGTAGATAATTTTACGCTCTTACTCGTCACACTTCTCTCTCGGGGAGCTCAGTCCGTGGGGACTTGGCTTGGGGAAGGGTTGCTGGCCCAAATCCAGCGCAGACCACGTTACAGAGGGCGGACTGTAGCAGAAGAGGTGCTAGTTCACTTCCTGCCGAGCTGCCCTTGAGCACCGAACTGCTGACAGCTTGGAACGATGGCTACATTCAGCAGCTGGTTCAGGCCAATTTTAAGAAGCATACTGAAAGATTAACATCTCTTTATATTTGCTGTTTCTTCAGCTGGTTTTTGTGAAAGTTGTGTTTCCATGGTAATAATTGTAATATTAGCAGAATTACATATTTGTTCGCGGAATATGGAGATGAATGCACTGACATTAATACTTGTGTACATGTTTAACAAGCTACAGCTCAGTAAATGCGGTCACTATAAACACCCAGCGAAATGAATTAAACTGAAAGCTCTTATTTCTAGAAACTTAAGGATCCTTTTGAGCTACCGTAGGTTTGTGAAAACATTATAAAGCATCCAGTCATGCAGATGCCTTTTCTATCCTGGTCATGGAAAGGAGCGTAAAAAGAAAGCAGCCAGTTTACTGATGCTCCTGAACTCCTTTCTCAGTTATCATTCCACATAAGCTCAGTTTCCATGGTAATGTGGATCTTTCAGTTCATGCATGTATACAAAGAAAGCATCCAAAGGGGGAATGCATGTGAACAGCTGATCGTGAATAACAGCATAACAAGGATCCCTGCTGACCAAACCTGCTGTAGTTGTCACTAATCTTACCATGGTTTATTAAAAAGGCGGCAGGGGCACCACTGAAACAACACTGCTATTTCAAATCATCTTGAAAGTCAGGGTGTACAGTGTAGCTGCCTGGACTACAACATTTAAAAGTCCAATTCTGTCACCAAACAAAGACAGAAAATAGCCCAAAGTATTGGTTTTCTTTTGTGTTTTGCCAGGGGAAGCAAGGCCTGCCTGGACTCCCGGGACTCCCAGGCGAGCCAGTAAGTATATTGGCACTAGACACTAGCACTTCGTGTCAAGCCTTCCTTTCTCTCGCTGCTTCTGCTGTTACCTTGCCATCCTCTCCTCTCTAACTCAGTCTGTCCACATGAAAGAGAGAGATAAACAGATAAACGTCAACAGGCGGGGACAGAGAGGTAGCAGGAAGAAAAGTCCAGAATTTTTACACAGACGATCAGTAATCAAATTTAAGAATTAATTAGTGGAAAGAGGCAAATCTAAGCGCTTTATGCCAGGAACGGAGGCAGAGGCCCAATCTGTTCTCCACACCTGCTTCGGTAATGAGCATCTGTCTTTACTCAAAAGCAGGGAGGGAAAAGAGGCATTTCATAAATCCTGGCTAAGGGAAATTATGTTGGAACACGGCAGCCCGCTGAAGCAGTGAGGAGGAGGAGATAAATGTGTGTGTGGAGATGAAGGTCTGGTGATAGATGTGTCTCTTTTCCCCCACTATTTACAGGGTTCACCGGGGGAGGGAGGGGTGCCTGGGAGAGATGGCCTGAAAGGAGAAAAGGTAGATAAACTTCAAATCAAGTTCTCACCTCAAAGAAAAATATGAAGCTATGACGTTTTATCACAGGTTGAACATGCTAGACAACTCGAGAAGACACATTTCAGGTCGCTCGCCCTGCGTGCCATCCTCAATCATGTTGTAACTTTGTGTTCTCGCCTTTGATGCCTCTGACTATGCTGTTTTTTGTACATAAGATTTTTTTCTTGTGGCAGGGCTCATGCCAAACGCTGTGCTGAACGTGGAAAAGTGCTCAGTTGACATGCATATTTGATGGGGTTTGTCACTTGTCAAAATAAACGAAGCTGCACTCAAGACTCCCCACCCACTGGAGTCACTCTGTTACACTCCGGGGCAGAGAAATAAACCTAAAGTGCTTAAGCCTCCTACACCCATTCACATTTTAATCCT
Organism: Chelmon rostratus; assembly: GCF_017976325.1. Lineage (NCBI taxonomy): Eukaryota > Metazoa > Chordata > Actinopteri > Chaetodontiformes > Chaetodontidae > Chelmon > Chelmon rostratus. The sequence continues at coordinate 11,292,327 of NC_055668.1, read as the reverse complement.
CCTTTGTCATCTTTGCTGCTCTGATGCAAGAGGCAGTTCTGGTTGTACTTATGAATAAATACATATGAAAAAACAAGCGATGTCTGTATGCTAAACATGAAGCCAGAGCCAGGAGACAATTAGCTTAGCCTAGCATAAAGACTGGGAGCAGCGAGCCTAACTGCGGACTAGCTCTGCTGATATGTGGAATAAATCTGCCTAACAGCACCTCTAAAGCTCAGTAACTAACACATTATATCATGTTTGTTTGATCCATGCAATCAAAAGGGGGCAATTAAAATGAAGCACTTTTCTCTTTTGGTAAAATATTAAAAACATCTGAGCGAAGCTGTGTCCACAAGTCACCAAATGTATTTGAAGCAGGAAACAGAGAGCAGACACTGTTATTTCTGCCTGGCGGACAGCAACCTACAAACTCTGATGATTTTGTAAGGGTAAGGGTGCAGTCGTACCTAAAGCTGTCCCCTCTAACAAACGCTTTTCATGTTTATATCTATTGATGCACAGAATGATCCTGGTAAATTGTGTCTGCTCCTGCTTTACCCTCCAGACTCTTCCTTGTCCACTTCCCTGCGCATAACGCAGCGCATCCTTTGAATTGCTGCGATGACACAGCCCATGTCACCTCTCCCATCTTTCAATCAGCATCTAGATACTGTCTATCTTTCTATCTGCAGGGGGACTCTGGTGGACTGATGGGGCCACAGGGAGCTCCAGGTCCGAAGGGCGAGCCTGGAGAGCCTGGGGGTGGATATACGGTGGGTCACTTTCATCTGACCATGTCGGCTTCAGCCCTCTAGTCACAAAAAGTAGAAACTGTTCGACTACAAGCCGTTTGGTCATGCAGAACAGGAAACCACAGAGGAAAACTCAAGTTCACAAAGCAGATCATCTGCAAACAGCTGGTCCGGCAGCAGGTCCGTTACAGGAAACAGCTCCTCCAGCTTTGTAGCTGCCATGACATTATGTAGATGCAATGCCATTAACTAATTCACCATTGTATAACCCCAGCACTATGTAATCACCTATCCTCCCATTTTCCAGCTTATAGCTGTTGAAGCACTCTCTTTTATGGGCATAGCTTTGCATATAGAAATGTTCATTACAGCATCACCAAAAAGGCAACGCATGTGCAGCCAAGTCCTCGGCCCTGGTTAAGGGCACTTGTGCTCCTCAATCACCAGCAAGTGCTCTATGGCTTTAAAACAATCATGTTTGTTTGTGTGCGGGAATGCCGAGCTGAACATTAAGCCCAACAGCAGGCCTACTCATCAAGCAAGGGGTACTGCGTTCAGCTGAGCAGAGTAATAAGGGACAGATTGCGTTCAGGCAGAAGTATTTAAAGCTCTTTAATGTACTCCAGCTCTGTGAAAATTGGAGTGGGATTGGAGACGAGGGCTGTATGTGTGTGTGAATGTGTGTGTAAGTGAGGGAAGGTGTTTACAGCAGGCCAATGACAAGTTGTTACACAGCTGAAATGCTAAACGAAAGAATAAGATGTCTATTATAGCGGGCTTCCTTTCGCATATATCCCTGATAGTGTTTTTTCCAAACGTCATTTCTGTCTGGAGGCATTGTAGGAAAATGGATTCTCAACATTTTATGGTCTTTGTTATGTAAGACAAAGAAAAAGGGAAAAAGCAATAAACAAAACTCAGTGCAGATGGTCTGAGCGTCTTTAATGAGTCAGCCCGCTCAAGTAGTTAATGTCACTTTATTGATTTTGCCTTCAAATGAAGAATGACCAGTTTACTCTTTGTGTGTTCTGACTGCTATTATTTGCATAGATTAGCAATCTCCGTCTACTCTGAAGTACTAATTTAAAGCTTTTGTTTCAGTAGCTAGCTGATGCATAACGTCTAATCTAAGAAAATGCTGTCACATGATGATGTTCTTTCCAAACTTTTCTCTGTTTTATGTTTGAACAAAATGGTATTCCTCCTTAAAAACTGTGGAAGTGCTGTGTTAGTTCATATCCAACTTCTGCGCAGCTAATTTGCATTGTGCAGTGTTGGACTTGTAACACTGATAGATGCTGACCATAGAAATCAATGTCTCATCTGAACTGTGCTGTAAATAATGCTTACAGTAGCCTCGATTCCACTCAAGGTTTTTCTCTGTAGTATGGCATTATCAGTCTGCCTCTGTACACAGAAACTATGAACAAATGTTGTAAACAGTATTGAAGCTGAGCCCATAATGCAACACCGTGTTCAGAGTGTTGCATTGTGCAGCTCATATAGATTCAATGTTTAAATTCCAGCACTTGAATGGCTTTCTTGGGCCGCACCCCTGATCTCAAAGTGAAAAGCTGATGAATGTGGAGTGAATTCCTAATCTGACGTCTTCTTCCTGTTGTTTTTCTAGGGCGATGGGTTGTCTCTAACTAGAGGGTCTCGCGGGCCCAAGGTAGGGAGCTCTGTGGTGGTGGAGCATCACCTACACAACCATCTATACAGCCCATTCAAGTAGTGTCAAGAAATGATTTCATGTTCAGGTGAAGTGTAGGTTAGTGGTTCCCAGTCTTATTTGTTGGACTCCTTCATCAACACCGCCATGTTCCATTTCAACTGATTTTAAACTGGATGTTGTATATCTATCACTGTCAGCGTAAAGGTGGTTTGGTCAAGTTTGCATTTGTAGTACAAAAACCAGAAGGCAATCCAGGCACTCCAGATACAGGAAACAAGGAGGGAAATATTAAAAAGCCTTGTTATAGTGGCTATATCATTAAAAAAAAAAAAAAAGGCAAATCGTTAAAATACCAACATGTTGACTACTAGGTCTTCCTCGGGGCTCCAAACAACACATGTGTGGCCTCACCTATATATTGCGGCAGATAATAACGCAACAGGTAAAACAAATAGAGAATAATAAAACAATAAAACAGGAGAAGAGATGATACATAGAAGTTTACATGCACACAACATGCAGAAAATAAATAGAAAATAGAAACCCATATATCAGGCATGTCCAAACTATTCCATAAAGGGCCGTGTGGCTGCAGGTTTTCGTTCCAACCAAGGAGGAGCACACCAGGCCAACCAATCAACATCAAGGGATCTCTTAGTTATCAGCTGAAAAGTGAGATCAGCTGATTAAATGAGTCCAGTCTGGTGCGCTCCTCCTTGGTTGGAACGAAAACCTGCAGCCACACGGCCCTTTATGGAATAGTTTGGACATGGCTGCCATATATATATGTAATACCACAAGAGATGAAGAGAGGTGGTGAAATTCACTGAAGTTTCCAGCCATTGGGTGAGCACGATTCCTAATTCTAATGGCATATTAATGCTTGGCGAGGCGATCCCTCAGGAATCTTTTTGTATCTTCTATGTAAAAAAGCTCCTCCACAAATGGACAAGACAAATGGTAGTAGTACAGTTAATGAAGTCACATTGTTTATAAAGTATATCATACTGCATTTGTACTATAGCATGGAGTGCTTGAAGCTGGATGTTTTATCCATTTATCCATTGCTTTTAGCTATCTGTCTCAGCCACTTATACCAGGGGTGGGGAAGCTTGTTCCTATCAAGGGCCATTTCAGCTTTTATAACATCCTTTGAGGGCCATACTGAATTATTGAACACATATATCACAATAAGCTCCACGATGGCTGGAACTGCTTCTCTTTGGTGAGGCGTCTGATGTCAGATGATAGTGATGGTGTTCCTACTTGCAGCTGGGTGTTCAGGGTTGGGTCACTTAGAGCCTTTGCAAAGTCAGTTTTGAAAAGAGCTTTTTCAAAATAATAGACAAAATGAAATAGCAGCATAGCAGTCATTTAACATGCAGTAAGAATGAAGAACAGGGGCGTAGGCACAGGGCTGCCAACCCTCACACGTTGACCGTGAGGCTCGCGCAATTGACACTTGTGTATTAGGCCACACGTGACTTTTCACACTCTCTCACGTCACTAGCCTCTTTTCCACACAGCAAAAAACAGACAGCACGCGGACAGACAAGACAGGGCAGGACAGTGCAGCAGCAGCACCATACAGCAGCAACTTACTTAATATATACAAATCTACTATATTTTAACTAATTCCCATGCACGCTGTAATCTCAGTCAGCGTCTTTTTTGGCTGCAGCATCTCTCCCTCTACTCTCATAGGCAGTTACCATGGTTATGGCGAGGCGCTATGTCTCTGTCGCTCTGAAACTTTCTCACGATTCCCAATAAGAGGTTTTTTGGTGCAAAATCATGAATGTTATTTTGCCTCAATAATGAAAATCTAGTCATAAAACAGGATTTTACATTTTTTTTAAGTTACACAAGGTCGCCAACACGCTCTCATGCTGCTCAAACAGAGACAGCACCATTGGTTAATAGCTTCATTTAGCTTCCAAGGTGTCAGAAGATGAATTGCCTTTATAGTCTTATCACCAAATATGTGTGATAACGCCTCTGACATAATCAGTCAGAAACATCCAAACAAAACTTTCTGTGTCTTCTATTTCTAGGCTTGCTCTCTAGTTTAATAAAATCTAATTTGTTTGTTTTCAAATGATTCTGGGGGATCCACTGTCTTTTTACAAGGTGGCCCTCTCTTTCATTCGCTTTTCATACAATGTTGCTGTTTGTAGATGCTTAATGCCTTAAAACTTTGGCTGCTGAACTGTTTTAACCCTGTAAGGCCCAAATGCCCCCAAAGGTTGCAGGTTGGGTGAGTTCATGGCCTGATGGCCGGACCTATAAACACATTCACCATCCAGTAGCATGCAGGGTTAAACAATAGGACCCAATGACTATTTAAACTGGCCTTTTTGAAAAAAAACAATTGCCTTTTTTTTTGTTAGTATAGCTGAAACTGATTTTGCAACAGTGAGCAAATATGCTCATTTACCGTATGTACGCTACTTCATTTTAAACTGCAGTAGAGATTTCAAGGTTTTCTGATGATATCATGCACCAGTTTGGTAGCAGTTTTGGAAAGCGATGCATTAAAGATGCCCCAATAATCAAAGGTGTTGTCATGGGAAACATAATGATACATTTGAATACACATGCATGACTTCAAATGAAATAGATAATGAACATGTGCATACCATTGGCCTTGAACATAGTTGTGCTTCTTACCCTTGAAGCCACGCAAGGCAGAACATGAAGGGAAAATGAGTTCCGGCAGAGTCTGAATACTTTATGATCATGTAGTGCAGCAGCTCTCCATGACGTCTGGATTCACTCTCCCTGAAACCCCGCTGACTGCTCCCCTGTGTTTTTGCCAGGGAGAGAGAGGTATCCCAGGATTGCCAGGAGACCATGGTGAAAAAGGCGAACCTGGAGACAGCGTCATAGGCTCGCCTGTGAGTATGATTGATTAGTCTCCCACAGTCATTATGTGGTTTAAACTATGATACCTTTAGATTCTTGTCTTTCTAGATACTGAAAGAAAGAAATCCTCTTTGAATATGAAGATCTTACACCCTCAGATGAAAACACTGGTCGTTACTGTGAGGTTTTGGCATATTGCACTCTACCTCGATCATATATGCTCTGCTCTGATAGTTTGAACCTCACAGATTTGATTGTGAGTGAGTCTTTCATTTTTGAAATACAGGACTGTTGGAGACAGAGAATCAATAGAGCAAAAGGTGTCTAACACAATTCCTTTATTGGATCCTGGGTGCTAGAGGGCAGATGGTGTTAACAAGATGTGTGATGTGTTCTTAGGGCCCCGTGGGACCGCCAGGAAGGCCAGGAATTGAGGTCTGTGGAAAAGTATCTGAATCCACAACACACAAACAGCATGTTCAAGTTTATTTTAACTGACTTTCAGCTCACTGATGCTGTGGCCAGCGCACTTGGAATTATTTTCCTATACAAATAGCACTCTTGTTTATCAGTTGTTAGCTGCCCATATAAGGCAAGATTATTAAAATCAGAGTGTCTGGGTGTTTTTCAGGGCCCTCGCGGACCCCCAGGTTTATCTGGTCCTCCTGGAGCTGCAGGAAGAGAGGTGAGCAAGATCAGTCTGTCCTTACACTCTTTTTCGCTCTCTCACACATCTGCAGATAAAAGACGGCTGGAAGCATAAAAGAATGTCAGCTACCCACCGTGGGTGAACAAGTACAATGTATCACAGCTCCTGGACAGAAATCCCCACCAACTGAGATGGGTGTGAAAGGAGAGTTATAGCCCTTCGTGTCCGCTTGATGTCGTTGCCAGGAGGATTTTTAACTCCTTTCTTTGTCTCAATTAAAGGGCTCCCCTGGTAGACCAGGCCCCCCGGGACCTGCTGGACCCCCAGGTGAACCAGTAAGTAAGAAAATCTCATTTCTGATTTCTGCAGTTCAGCACCGCTGATCTGCAGTGAGAACTACTGAGCTCACCGTAATTCAAAGTTGCTCAAGTCAGCTCCAGTTTTGAGATAATTAGCCGACATCAATTACCAACATCAATTTCAGCAAAAAGTTGCAGTTTGTGACAGATTGGCAGCACCCTGTTGTTAGAACATGTTTTCTTCATCTTACCGTGTCTTTAACTGTAAGAAACATTCACTGTAGTTCTGATAGCTGTAGTGTGAGAAAGCACCGTACAAATCCTGCTGCTGCTGCTGCTGCATCAAAGCCTTTGCATTTTTAACCTATTTATATTCATGTGTTGTAAAGATCCAGGAAACCCATTTATTGCCCGTTTTATGTTTTTAAAAAATACATAGGCTGCAATTCACAAGGTTTTTTTCTCAACTCTAGAGAACAACAGCATTTTGAAGATGTGAGGATTCTGTCTTCCAGCAACAAAGTTATTAAACCATTTCCTCGAGCGTTGCAGATAAAGACAGAAAATGAAACACTGACACAGAAATTTGTTAAAAAATGTTTGTTATGAAACCACATTCCTTAAAGGCATATAAGATGGTCTTCTAAATTGATGTCTTGAGCAATTTACAAGCTGCAGTAGCACCGAACAAACAGCAGCAGAATACAGTATTTCCAAAACATGAAAGATTTGTCTGTGGCTGTGTCTCATTGATTTTCTTTCTTTCTTTTTTTTTGACAGACTGCCCTGCCAATTGTTGGAGACATGGGTGCTTTACTTAAGGTATTTTATCTTCATAGTTGATGAGAATTACAACTTTTCACAAACAAGACCATCCAAAGGGGCGCATTTGTTAGCGTTTATAAATGATCATTATTTGTTCATTTGAAACGGTACTGTTCAAATAATACATGGATGTTTCTGCTCAGAGAGATAGTAAAAGCCCTTGAGTGCCTCCATCAGGTTGACTGGCAAAAATATCCGGTGTTCACTAGAGGTGTACAGTCAAACCATACTGTGTGTCGACATGTTTAACAAAGCCTTTCAGTGAGCCTTTAATGGAATTAGAAATATCACAGCAGTGCAATGTAAATATTCAGTGCAACACTTTAATACAGAGATTTCTGTATCAATAAGTAAGTAAGTAAACATTAAACTCCTCACATTATTTCACATTAGTTTATTTCACAGCAATAATCCCCAGAGTAAAGGAGCTTTGACGGTTTGCTAGATGTAAAATCCTCTCAATACCAATTTGCTCCTCTTTGCTGGAGGATGCTGCACACCAGACACAAGCACCTGCATACTGTACAAATCAATCTGAACGAGGCAGCGCTTTGGAAACTGTTATATTACACATTCTGTTAGTCTTGTTGTAATTAAACCAGCTTTGCAATCTTTAATCTTTTGTCCGAAATACAGATAGAACATGAACAAGTGTAGATAGGGGTGTCCTGATAGTTCACCTGGTAGATCACGTGCCCCATGTATTAAGGCTCTGTGTTTACCGCAGCAGCATAGGTTCACTTCCAGCTGAGCCTCTTGCTGTGTAAAGATAAAAATACTAAATAATCTGTGTCCTGATCATAAATCGGAATTAATTTTTTTGTGTGTATATATACACATTCATTCAAGGTGCCACTTGCTCATCAGAAGCGATAACCATTCACACTCAAACACTGATGGCACAGCTATAGGGAGTCATTTGGGGTTCAGTATCCTGCCCCCAGGATACTTTGACATGTAGACTGCAGGGGCCAGGGATCAAACCACCAACCCTCTCCATTATATAACGCACGCAGCAGAGGGGGCTTTCCTGTGACAACAAAACCAGCTGAGCTTGTGCTGCAGCATGAAGCGTGGAGATAAAATCAGGTCTGGCTCCACAAGACGACACAAAAAGCAATGTTAAAAACATTTTCTTCCATCCAAGCTACTACTGTTTTTCTGCTTCCAAAGAAGTTAGGATACTGTGTAAAACATAAAGAAAGCAGAATGTCATCATTTGCTCATCCTTTTTGACATACTCAGTACAAAAACAATATAGTTAATGTTTTACAACTTGATTGATTTTTGACTATTCAAACAAGTTGAGACAGGAGCAACAACAGACTGGGAAAATTGTGGAATGCTCCAAAAACACCTGTTTGGATCATTTCACAGGTAAACAGGTTGATTGGTAACAGGTGATAGAATCATGATTGGGTATGAAAGGAGCATCCTGGAAAGGCTCAGTCGTTAACAAGCAAGGATGAGAATCAGGTGATTGTAAACAGGATATCACTTGTAAAACATTGTTGGTAAATAGTTTGTTTGCAAATTATGTTTTACACAATGTCCCAACTTTCTTTAGAATTTAGGTTGTATTTGTGTATTTGCTCTGTGTTATTGACAGGTTATTTGCTGCAATTGGGAATGTACATAATAGTTATTGCCCCAAATGATTCCATCAATTGGTACAAACAGCATTCAAACTCCCTTTTCAGACCAAATGCAGAATTTGCACTAGACTGCCAGGCCACACATACAATGTGAAACACTTTCCAGCCAACAGCCTTTATTACCTGAGATCAAGTACTTTTTTTGTGGCTGCTACCTTTCAAAATGGGCATTTTCTATCAAAACCTGTGCAAATTACTGATGTGTTCTTTTTTTCATTTGACTAGGAAATTAGTCACCTTCCTTAATGATAATACCTGCAGGACAGCACTTTGCCAAATAAAGTGTTTTAATTTTTATTGCTTAATGTACGTCAACTCTGAAATAAAATAAATATAATGCCTTCACATGACTAATCATAGGTAGATTAAACCAGATGCCACCAGTCTTATAATTTTCTGTGACCCCTTCTTTCAGTGTAAACTTATTTTATCCATTAAGTGCTCTGTTAGATTCAGCTGCTGTTTACAGCCTTGATCAGAGTGGCACCCTAATTAGTTCATTTTCAACACCTTGATGGCACCTATAAAAAAGACTAAGTACATTCAACAGTTTTGTTTTGTTTTTTTCATTTATACCCTCAGGAGTTACATGCTTTTCTTATTTTGCTTCTTTGGTAACATTTCCTTGGACTCTCGGAAGATAATTAGATGACAAGGATTTACTGATTATTTCCTTATTTATATTTCAGACACACTTTCTGATATAATGCTGCTTTTTAATGGTGCACTATACATCCATCTAATGCCTCCGTCCGACTTATTTCCTGGAGGGTGCAGTGCCTATATCTAGACTGGATCAGGGACTATGATATTTAAGATTCTCACCTAAATGTCACAGTCAATGAGTTTGACAAAGTTCACCACTCACCTAGATGAGAGACACTCACAGAGATGCTGGTGGTGGGTGCACATTATTTCTGCTCTGCAGACATTTAGAGAACACTTTGTGTCAGTTGGGGTCTTGTCCTCCACCCAGGGGATGTGACATAATAAAGGGTGAAAATGCAGTGCTCCAGCTAAGCTTGATGAAATCCTATCTGTGCCACCACTTTTGCTTCCTTCCTTGCCTGCGCTGGCAGAACGCCTGCAGTTTGTGCCAGACCAGAGTCCCAGGGCTTCCTGGGCAGAAAGGAGAGAAGGGGTCCCCCGGAGTGCAAGGAGTAGAGGGCCTGGTGGGAGAAAAGGTAAGTAACTCATCAGCCTGCGGCCTTGACACGCAATTTGGAACAGACACTGTAAACATGTTTCTCTGACCATGACCAGTACAGTGCATGACACAAATTTCCCCTCCGGGTTGCTTATTAAATACTTTGAGAGCAGGTGTGCTTACACCCACATTCATTGTGTACTTCTGTCCTGAACAGGGAGATCCTGGTGTAAGAGGTCCTATGGGTAACCCTGGGAAAGAAGGCCCAAAGGTAGGCGTGGAAATATCAGGCAACAACATGCTCAGTAAATAATCATGTAATTGTGTGGATCTAAATGAATTATTCAGCTTCTCAGCATGACAAAAGAATCTGAAAATATATTAGCCTCATCTATGATATTGTTTATTAATGATGTGTGTTTAATCTAGCATATAGAGATTTACATTGACAAATGCTTTTCATAAATTGCCTTTTAGATGATCTCTGGAAGCCTAACCAGCTGTCGTACAACTCATATTATTCTGTACACTATGACTGCGTGTGCTCGCAGCGGATGTTGTTGCTATGGATACAGTGTTGTACCACAGCGAAACAGCTTATGCGATTTCAGGATGTTGTGCTGTAAGAGGGGAGGAGACATTTAGAAGTTTGCACCCGTCAGCCTTTGGTTTTAGGCCTTTTTATGTTTGGTGAAAAACATTCACTTTCTCCTCTTGTCACTGGTCCTGCCCTCCTGCAGGGAGTAAAAGGAGAGAGAGGGTTCCCAGGCCCCACGGGAGATAAAGGTGATGAGGTGAGTGAAAAAAGTTTAATCTAAACAAATGAAGCCAGTAGTTATCTAACCAACTCTCTGTGACATTGAGAGGGAGGCTTTTCAAAAGGATGTAAATATATTGTAATGTCTGCCTCGTCTTGCAGCTCTTCCACTCTGAAAGCACGCCTTCAAAAGAAAGTATCAAAAGCCATCCTCAGCGCTGCGCGTGCACTATGCCCTGTCTTTTTGCACTCGGAGGAGCAACTGTTTAAAGAACGTAGCCTACCCTGCATGTTTTTCTGTGCTAATTAAAAAACAGCGCACTCTTAAGAGGAGCTGAGAAGCATTTCATAGGTCAACTTTCAGCATTGAACCTCAACGACAGGAGATTTTCACTAACAGGCATACTTGTTTCTAGATTTAATAGGCTCAATAAAAAACATGTTTTACAGCCTTGTTGAAGTTTTTTTGTTTCTTTTCAGCGACAAAAGAAATAATAGAGAGAATCACACGCAATGACCATCTCTAAAATACAACAAACAAAACAGAAATAAACAAGTTGATAAGGATGCTGCATGTAGAAATGTTTCTGCACGTTCGAAGGTGCTATTAAGACAAGAAAATATGAACATGCTCCCAGTAGTCACAGTAGTGAATGGAAAAGTTTTTCATCCTCAATTCATCCTCTACATCATAGTTGCAAGCTGTGTTTTATTATTTTTTTCTCGGAAGAAAACAAGTTCAATGAGACTTGGATCAATAACCTCCACCTTACGCCATAGGTGCCCACATCACCTGTTTCCATCTCTGCCACAGATGGAACTATTACACATGGACTGACTGTAATTAATGCTTTTAAATGTCATTCTTAAAAATTGATGATCCACTTCATGTCCCCCAGGGGCCTGCAGGAGTACCAGGACTTCCCGGTGTGACTGGTCGTACAGGGGCCTCGGTAAGAAGCCTGTTCTGATAGTACAGAATGGCTTTCGTTATTTAATAACACAAAGTGCCTTTTTATGGTTACAGGTCAGTGTCATCACGACATGACTTTATTATGAGGTTAATGCTTAAAACAGATTTAATTGCAAGGACGCTGTTCTGTTTGCAGGGGCTTATGGGTAGACCCGGACCAATGGGCCAACAAGGAGGAAAAGGAGAAAAAGTAGGTTTTACCACTTAACTATATTATGGAGGTTGTGCACATGCCTGCATTATTTTATATGCAGTGTACAGTGGGTGAATGTGTGCACTATATGGCTTAAATCATGCAGTGTATTCAGATATGTTGGGTGGAACACCACGGCTCAAAGCCTGTAATAAATAAATGGGTTTGACTGGGAGTATAAATAACTTTCACAGTTTTTATCCTTCACATGTGGTTTTATCTTCCATTTTCAAGACAAATGGGTAAAAAAAAAAAAACAACAGCAAAATGACTTCAGTTCCTATCATAAAATAGTAAAGATGAAGTGCATCAAAGTGTAGGAACAGGATCTCTTAAAGGAATCTTTGATAATTTTTTTTTTCAGGGTTGGCAAATGAGGTTCCGTCTCATTGGATTACATTAGCATGGGACTGTGCTTGATAAACATTTCCATTTTCACAGACATGTTTAAGAATTCCTTTGGTTTGTGTTTGGCAGGGAAATGAAGGACCGCCGGGCAGACCAGGGCTTCCAGGACCTCCGGTGAGTTCTTCCTGAGCCATATGGTGATGAAAAGCCTCAAAACCTCCATTAAGGTTTCAGGTTCTGTATGTATGCTTAAATACTGTTAAAAAAATGTCAAGGTCACAGATTTCAGTCATCTTTTTAAGCACCTCGAAAATTTAGGCGTGTCTTTTTTTCTTGCTTTTATGAGCGCTATCCAAAGATCTTCTTCTCCCACAATAATGTCGAGGTTAGAGTCACAGCCTTGCCTTTGCAGCTCTTCCTACATACATGGCCGTCAGTGCAGTTATTTTTTGCTCAGTCTAACAGCATTTAGTGTAACAACAAAAACATAACTGACAAACAAGTACAAATGTGATGAAATTGTGGTGACCTGCTCGCTGGCATTGAATCATGTTCCCTCCCTTTAAAAGGCCAGTGAGTAAGCACTTCCAAAGGCAAATCTATAATTCATCAGCCGTCCCCTTGAACCTGCCGTGCCCCTCCACACCCTGGTCTCATAAACTGCAGTCTGGGAGGACAGGGGATGGCTCGGTGGCCTGAAAAGGGCACAGGCGCCCGCTTGCTTCTAAATGAGAACCTTGACTCCTTCTACATTTACAATAGCTGCCCTCTACCAATCTATCATGGGAAAAACATTCTTTTATGTTCTAATACTACCCAAGAATTCTAGATTACCTAGTTCTCATACCCAAATCTCTTTTAATTAGCGTGCTCTTTTGTATTACTGAGATACTCCCGTTTTTTTGAATTACTGCCGGCTCAAGGATTATTAAGCCTACTTTTCTCTGTTTTTCCTGTTCTTTTCACTTCTCACTCTCTCGCGCTCTCTTCCCTTCTCTTTGTGTAATCACCAAATGAGCTATTGATCTCTCTCGTGTACTTTTAAGATCTTAACAGTGTATAACTGCTCCAGACCTACTGTACAGTTTTCTGTAAAGACTCTTGAGGCCTAACACTCGCAGAACAGAGATTTACTGATGATTATGTTTCAGGGTGTACCCTATGTGGAGGGCAACGGGATGAGCAGTCTATACAAGCTACAGGTAAAGGCTTTTAAAATGACTTAAACTCAGTGATAATGTCACTGCGATCCATTGAATGTACCATACAGTGCCTTAAATCATATTGACAGGAAAGAATCTGCACTTGTGGTTAAAATGTGTTTGACCCATATTGTCAAATATATAGTCATAACAGAGAAAAATGTCTTTTCAGAGCGGTGGAGCTATTTTAGGACCCCCTGGAGCTCCTGGTGCTCCGGTAAGCATAATCATTGTTGTGCCTGAAGCAAATCTTTTACAGTGTACTGTGGAGAAACACTAGCACACCAGCATGTTGATACTGTATGAGCTGCAGAACCTGGGAGAGGCGAATAACAAATAACCTGAATAGCTCTCCAGTGTTATCTCTGCTTCTGAGGCCCCATCACAGTCAATCATGTTCATTGAGAGCTGCTGGTTGGTGAAGGCCAACAGGCTTCCTGACTCTCAAACAGGTGTCTCTGACCTGCCCCAGGACACACAACATCATTGATATGCAAAATGGACTTAGAGATTCAGCTGCTCTGCACGGTGCCAAGCTGAAGTGACCCGATTCGCTTATCAGCCTCCCCTGCTCCCCCTTATCAGACAGTTTGTAATCTGGTCCAGTCCTGGGAGACGTTCGCTCACAGGCCACAAGGATCCATCCACCACGACGAACACCGAACATGGTGGCACAAAATAGGCACTCCAATATCCCTGGTGCACAGTGCACATGAACCACGGCTAAACCTTGAGGATGCTCCTCTCTGTACTGCATCCATCAGAGCCCAACAGCTCCCCTGGAGCAATCAATGAGACACCATCTTCATCGCTGTTAAGTGGGAGAGGGGCCCAATTTATCAATTATTCCTGGTTTATTTAGTGTGAAACAAATGTGGATGTTGCAATGCAATCTTGAATATTTAAACACGCGTGGATTGTATGATCCCGATCCTTTGAAAGACCACAGTAACATGTAACCCAATGTTAGCATGATTTACTGACAGAAAGTACAGCAAAGAGAAGCAGTAAGGAATACTATTCATTTTAATGACAACAGCATACAGTAGCCACATGTCATTTCAGGCTGTATTTATTATTTGTATGGTCGCGTTTGTCACATTCATGGGAGTAATCTGTCCTTTTTTCCCCTCTCTTTTAAGGGTCCCAAAGGAGATGATGGACCCTCAGTGAGTTGAACCTTTTCATTCTGGGATGTATTTTACTGAAATATTTGTCGATTTTCTGTGCCGCCCAAAAAATGGAGAAGTCAGAGTTGCCAGCTGCTTTCCATCATTGTCTCTGTGGTTCTCTACAACATAAGTCAATACACCCCCAAGCCTGAGCACTTAACCACTCTCAGTAGAACTCCAACACACCGCAAAAAAATGATCACGTCTCCTGCAAACCGTTGTACCATATTGTCTTGCCAGTGGGAACCTGTGAACTCTCTCTGCACTTCAAATGCCCTTCCCCCCATACTGACGCCTGAAGACAATCCACACAGACGTGGAAACAATTCCACGCTTCTGCCATCAACTTGAATTCTTTATTCTCACGGGGCCAATTGCATTTTTTATTGTTTTGTTGCACAGTGATTTTTCACCAGGATGTTAATTTGACATTTTAATAAATTGTGTGAGCGGCTCCAGTGCTATGGTGGAATTGCCCCAATCCGTCTCACAGCTGATCCTCTGGCTGGCCCACTCTCCCCTTAGCCGCACTCGCTTATTCATGACAATCTACATGTGTGACAATTACCTGCACAATCCGTCTATGTCAGCACCGGTTGCCCCTCGATTCTGTATAATGGCGTTTCTCCATGGCAGCTTGAGCAAGATGAGGTAGATAGAGGCCATCACTTGCTCGAGCACTGGGAATGGGTCTCTATTTTTAGCGCAGAAAGCAAGTCTGATTGTGATTGTCAAATGGGGCTTTTTTCTGTCCCATCTGTAGCCTACAAGGTGTGACAGCAGGTGTCATAGATCATATAATATAATGCGCTCAGGCTGAAGTATTGTCCTTTTAGGATTATCTTCGTATTGACACATGAAGGGTTGTACTAATACCTGCCTCAGAATGTCAAGAGGAGAGGTGGAAATGTGTGAAATTTTGGCTCCTGCAGAATTTAATTTACTTGCCTCCAGGTAGCTTTGATCTATATTTGCTTGTTTATGCATAATGTGCACTGTCATCCTTATAATGGTACCTTTTACCGTCTGGTAGCTCACCAAACTCACCCTCCTATTGAGGACTGCAAGACAAAAATAGCATCATTCTTTGTTGCAAAAAGGGTGAACTAACAATCCTTAGTCTACATCAGCAGTGGCTTTTTTGTCTTGACACAGCAGGTGGTGTGTTTTTCTCTCACAGGGGGAACCAGGAGCCATGGGATTACCCGGGCTTGAGGGTCTACCTGGTGCCAAGGTAAGCAACAGTATCGGCCTAGAGAAGCAACTAATCTGCCATGACCTAACCTGATTACAAAGTGAGAGGGAGTGCTTTCTCTGTACTTCATTCTCATTACAGAACATTTAAAGAGTTTATTATTATTATAAGATATCCGACTGAAATACTATTTTAAAAATGCTTGCCAGTGTGAAAGTGAAACACGTTTGTTCCTGTTGAGGTTATGAGTCAACGTGAGGGAATAAAATGGAGTAGAAAAACTTTGCCTGTCACAAAGTAACAGAACTTTTCCTTCAGCGGCGTCAACAAAACATAAACAATGTTAATTTAAAACACATTTAAGAGCACACACACACACACACACATATAGAATGGGCCTAAAAACTGTTCAAACTAGAACAAGAACAGTGCTAAACAGGTCAGAGTACAGCAGCCATTTTAATCTGTTCAGGATGATGATCGTAGAGGGAATATAAGATTTTTTGTAAATGTTTATCTGATGGTTAGGCCTTTGGACCAGGTTGAAATGTTAAAGGTGAGTGTAGATTAAATTCCTGTTTCTATACTAAAATAATTAAGTTGTAGTTGTAGGAATTTACGGTTGAAACATCTAAAGTGGTCACACGGTAACGCCGCAGCAAGTCTTCATGTGACCGTTAATCATCTGCGCAGTGAACTGCTGCTGTTGAACACATTTACCTTAATGGAACAAAAGTAACCCTGCAAGCCACTTCCTGTATCTATATCTGTATGGACAAGTTGCCACTGCTCAGCAGTGTGAGAGCTTGGGTTTGTCTGTCTGTTGAAGGGTGTAATATTTCAGTTTCTGTGACATGCGGAGTAATTTATCCTTTAGGGAAATACTGTCAAAGATGTGTCATATGCAAAGGTGTTTGCTGTTGAAATATGACGAAGACTTAAGTTCATAAGGAGGTTATTTATCATAACTCCCTAGTAGAAAATGATTATGTTTTTAAGTGTTTTTTTCCCCCCCGCATTGCATATCCGCAACCAGTGAGGAGCCCAGGAACATTCATTATACCCAGGTTTAGCAGTTCCTGATATCTGTATCTGTGCGTCTACTTGACATGACAGTGATTTATGTGTCTTCTTTATGTAATATGTATGTCATCTGTCTGACACGTCTGCGATGTTTCCTTCAGGGTGATATTGGTTTGACTGGTCCTCCTGGAATACCAGGTCCTCCAGTAAGTGAGATTTTTTTTTCTCCATTAATTGACACCAACTCATGCTCATCATTGATCAATCACCTGTGTTGCTTTAGTCCGCTGCTGGCAACAAGTCAATGATGTTTCATAAAATACTCAGAGTAGCAGCTATCGAAACAGAAGCCCCACAGCACGACGCTACCTCGATTGAGAACTCTGATATAAAGCTGTGGTCTTCTCGGTTAATTTTCTGTGCCGCTATAGTGGCCCGGTCATTATGTTATGAATGGGAGGCTGCAGAGGTGCTGTAGATACGACACTACTGAAGACCTGTCAAACACGCTCTGTTCTCTTCCTGTGTTTGTGATTGACAGGGGAAGCCCGGCGCTCGTGGAGAGCCAGGGATCCCAGGAGAGCCGGTGAGCCGCAGCCTCTAACTCTCTTTGAGCTGTCAATCCACGTGTCATTCCTTTGTCACTGCCGACTGACACATCGGCTGTCTCTGTTCTCTGACAGGGTGAGAGGGGGCCCATCGGTGAGACAGGATTCCCGGGGCCCGAGGGACCCCAAGGTGTTCCTGTAAGGATGCTACATGAATTCTGTTGCTCTCACTATATAATGCCCCTTTCAATAATTTGCAGTCTGGAATGTTTTGGTTAACAAACTGCTCCTTTACATTAGCAGGTTCATCCATGCTTGTTTCACGAGCAGTGATTCAAGGTCAATATGGACAAAATATGTATGTTAGCGATCACTTGTCCTGGAGATGATTACATTCCTCTATGTAATTACCATCAGAGATGGTGCCTATAATTTTTGCTGTAAGCGCACAATGGAACAGTGTTCGCAGAGCAATCAGGATCATTATCCCTTGGTTGAGATATCTCATTAACCGTGGAGATTACTAGGAGTGCAACAGTGCTGATCCAATCGAAGGTGGGAGCTGATACAAAATGTCTTTGTTTGTGTTGCATTGCTCGAGCAGGGGAGACCAGGAAAAGATGGAACTCCTGGATACATGGTGAGTCGTGCGAACACATTGCAAATCCCCGTATAGGAAGTACTTTACATCAGCCGAGCTACAGAAAGATGGCACAGCAGATTTTTATCCCCAAGCTACAGCATCCTGAGTGCATTAAACCTATTTGCATATTTGAGATTTTAACGATAAAAACTAAATGAAATCCTGCAGATTTAAGGCTTTGTTGACTTTTAGTCTTTTTACCCTAATTATACAGTTAATGCTTTCAGGCAATGATAAAATGTTTGTAATGGAGAGCAGTAGACACTTAGATTAAATATTCATTTTCCTGCCTGATGAACCTGGCAAAAATTGAAACAAATACTGCGGCAAAGTCTGCTTTTAGATGACTGATCAAATATATTATACACTATTTACTACATAATCACACAAAATGGGCTCACAGCGTGCAGAGCACATTCATACCCATTCCTCACAAATTATGCAGTCTCATACTAAAGTGGTTTGACTATGAGTATTGCTGTTTTGCTCTCTGATTTACAAGATTTTTGTCACCTAACACCTTAATGACAGCCCCAGCAGTTCATTGTTTTCTTATTATTATTAGTTAATATGCTTCCACCATAGTCTCACCATTGCATAGAGCCTTCTACAGTTTTATCATCATGTTGCCAAAGGTGCCTGACTTTCTGGTGGGGCAACAGTGCCATCTAGCAGGTGGCTTTGCTCCTCCAACCAGACTCCTTGCACACTGCTTTGAGCTTCAATGTAATGCTCAGGGAAGCACATTTCAGTGGGCAAGATGATAGATTTAAACCTCCCATCAGGCATTGGGGAATACGGAGTACTGCAGATTAAAGCAGGCAGGGGAGAACAGCATCACAAAGAGATGCCCGTTTTAAAACCACATCATGCCAGATTGTCTTTTGCATGGCTCCTGTAATCCAGCAGGAAATTGATACAAAGATGCTCCCAGAGGTATTGCTGTGGGCACAGTAACGGGAAGCAATGAGGAGTGACAGGGAGGGATTGGAAGACACAAGATGTTGTGACATGAAGTCTTAGACAGGTATTTTTTCTTCCAGCTCCTCATACAGTAGAGACAGCTGGTGGGAAAGCATCTCAAATGAAAACAGGAGTGATGCAGAGAAGCCGTGACATTGCAGAAGGTGAAACACTATGAGGGAGATATTATACAAGCAATACACCTGAGCTGAGTACGAAGCAATCGATGCACAGTCATCTGAAAAGTGTGCGTTTCTCAAAGTCAAGTAATTCAGGAAAAGCCTGCTGTTTTTTGTTTTTTTTTGTTTTTTTCAGGCAACAGACTTCTGCAAATGCCAGAGTAAATATGAGCAATATGCCAATGTGATGGGCTTAAATAATATGATAGAATATGGGAGTATTGTGTATTTCCCTGCATGTTACTGAACATCAAGACTTTGTGTGTAATGCGTGAAAAGCTTCAGGGTCAGCCTCATTTCTTTTGCTAATTATTCAGATGTCACTCTATGACAACAGAGCCTTAAAATGTAATTCCTGCTTTTTTTTCTAAGGGAGCTACAGGTAGACCAGGGGACAGAGGATCCAAAGGAGAGCGTGTAAGTAGCATCATTCCTGTTTTCCTAAAGAGAAGCTGTTTTCATGACTCAGACTGTAACACACAAAAAGTGTTCTGATGAACAGTAATGAAAGTCTTCACTTCAGCACAAATATGACTAATCCCCACAAGCACATAAGCACTAGATAAAGGCATTTAGCGCTCAGTGCAGTTTCCTATTGTGTTTGCGAGGCAAAATGAAAGAGCTCTGTCACACTTCCGCTGTAATCTATTGCAAATAGAGGATACAAAATGAGGCTTTCAGCTTTGTGCTTGGCAAGAGAACCTCAGGACAGGTGACAGAGTGGACACATTAGGAGAGACAGGTCAGTGCACAGCATGTTAAGTGGTATATCTGGGTATGAGTCAGTGAAAATAGTGACTGTGGTGCACCTTATGCTAGCCAGGAAATGTAGGGTTGAACATAATACTGTAGAACTCAACCAGATCTGAACAGTTTGGTCAGTACTGCATCATATAGAGCTGAGACATGTCTGGGCTTCTTTACTGCAGGGTGATCCGGGGATTCCTGGAGAGAGAGGTGTTCAAGGCGAGAGGGGTCGCATAGGAGATCCTGGCCCTACTGGACCGATCGGACCGGTCGGACAAAAGGGCGATCCTGGCCCTCCGGGACAGCTGGGGAGCACAGACCTCTTGGTGAGCTGTAAATTCGCAGATACCTCCGAGCAAACAAAGGCCGTCCTCCCAGTTGATTATACCTTAAACATCCGACTTCCTTCCTGAGCTTGTGTAACTAGTTCAGTTCTCGTTCCCCCATATGGAAAATGTTGCAGCTACAGATTTCTGCATGAAACATCAAACGAGGCTGTGCAAGGGAGGCTGCTGTTCTCTTTCTGCTGAACGCTTCCCACTCCTCATCGAGGCGCCACGGAAGGTCAGAGAGGGAGCGAGATGGAGACAGAGAGAAAGACAGAGATATGTGGGCGTGCCTGGAGCTCTGCAGAGCAGTGAAAAACACCTCCGTGTGTCACAGACGTTTTACACACACTGTACGCAGTCACAACAGTTATATAACATTCACAGCAGGGATGAATACTGTTTGCAATGCAATGATTCAAGGTCCAAGGCTACACTTGTTCGCTGTTGTTACTGGAGCAGCCCTGGAAAGCTCCAACAATGCTTGTGAGAAAGATTGACACGGCTGACATAAAGTGTACTGTTTTCTTTTCACAGTGTTATTTTTGGTTTCTGACTCCTTCCAGTGGCAGAGCATATATTGTTATGTATTTGCCTTGATAATGCATACATTTAGAGGCTTAGCTGGTACACTTTTCCTCGTACGCATAGACTGCATTACTACAGATCTGGACATAATGTAACAAGAAGAAATCTCTTTATAGAGTTATAATATCAAATTTAATATTCCCCGACTGGTTCCATTTTATTTCTAACTGGGTTTAAGGTGCAGATGTTATGTTATAATGCAACGTGGGATTTCTCTCAGTTAGAAAAGAGGTAAAAAATGTGAGTTTTAGCAGTAATCTCTCCTCCCTGCCCTTGTTTTCAGCACAGATGCTTTCCATAAACGGTGTTGAGATACATGTCAGCCATCCGTTTGATTTTCATGCCGTGAAAACTACTGAGTCTCCTCTGCTGCCAGTTCACTATGAATGAAAGATGGCTCACCGTTGTCTCTTTGCGTTCAGACTGTTTCAGTGAAGTTTCTGTTCTTCTCTGCCGCTCTCGCAGGGTGATTCCGGCTTCATGGAGGAGCTCAAAATGTTCATCCGAAATGAAGTTCTGAGGGTCTTTCAAGGTGCACATCGTTTCCCATTTACTTTACACGCTTTCCCGCGATCGTCGTTCTCTTTTCGTTCTTCCACTTTCTGAATGTGAATTTTTATTTCTCTTTCCCCGCAGAGAGGCTGTCGAGCGCTGCCATGCTGCAGAAGACACCTGCGGGCATCTTAGCTTCACAATTCCAAGGGCCTCCAGGAACTCCTGGCAAGGATGGATTACCAGGCCCGCCAGGAGAGCCCGGACCTCCTGGCCCTCAAGGTAGGAGCACAGGCTGCCAGACTGAGCTGCTGGACATTAACAGCACCGGAGGAAAATAACCACCTCTGTTGGTTAATGACTTAACCTTTGGTTGCTTAAAACTATTGGTGAAACATGATTAACCCCTTGTTGCCTAATGTAATTGTAGTCTATCTATGCAGCCATGCCATGTGTCTGTGTTTAAATATGCCAATGATATGCTGTACCACTCGTGCATTTAAAGGAGGCAGCTGTTAGGCTGGCATGAACGAGACAGAGTGAGGTACAACAGCTTTCAGTTAAAGATGTTTTTCTGTGTGTGAAGAGATGGGATGGAACAATTTGAGACTGGCTGCACTGGGGCGGGGGCACCAATGCAGGTTGTATTTTGTAGGGATTCACGGGTATTTTTCTCTTGCTTAGACCCATATATCAATGCAGACTGAGGGGCGGGAAGCTGAGGAAAGGCCAGGAGTGTGGTGCACAGCGGCTCTCTGGGAAATATGAAGACAAACGGAAGAATTGGCTGTGAATAAGAGAAAGTTTTATCAATGTGGACAGGAAAGAGCCCCAGTATTGATACCTCACTCCAGGAAAAAAAAGCCTCTAAAGTACAAAAGGAGCATAGTCAGGAAAGAGGGTGGACATTCTTTATCAAACTGATACAACTTCCTGACTGCTCATACAACACTAATGGTTTGTTGGTCAGGCTTTATACCTCAAACTTGCTTAGATTTGTGTCGTGTCCGCAGCTGAACTACGGTGTCTTAACTTTTGAAGAGGAGGAGTGTGTTTCTTGTTGGTGCAGATCAAAGCACCACTGCATTGGCCTTTCTCTTTGAGCTTTGTATCTACCTCACATTATTCAAGACCATTTACAATTTAACCCACTGCTATAATATACAATGCTGCTTTCATTCATGAATAATGTAGTTAATGTAGGCAACTACTCACCTATAAGTATTTGTGTGTGTGTTAATGCCACTTGCATTACACGTCTTGGACTTTGTGTAGCTTGTTTTATTTTTTTTATGCTTCTGAAGAGTGTTTTATAGGTGATTCTTAATGCAGCTTTGCAATAGATATTTATTGAAAACAAAGAGGAAAGTTATTTCCCTTGATAAATCAAAAATTCAACAACTTCTTAATTTTTTCTTTGTTGACTCGTGCCTCCACTCAGCTGGGGAGAGAGTTTGGGGTAATATTTCCTCATTATTTCTCGTCATCCTCTGCTGGAGACTGTGCTCCTCTGGAATATCCAATTTGACTTCTTCTACAATATGCCAAAATGAATTGTTTATGGAGAAAAATAACCCCTCTGTTGAGTTCGCAGTCTTTTTTTCCTCATGGTTTGATTTCACGTGGGTGAAGGTCTCAAGCTGTTAGAGAATACCCAAAAGGACGCATGCTGAAGAGCATCATTTCCTCTTTCTTTTCCTTTTTTTGTTGTTTTCCTCCTTTGTTGTATTTGAGTGCTCATTTATTATTCTATTCACCCTTTACTTTAGAAATCATAATGGAAATACTCACTGATGTACGTCAAGATGTTTAAGTGCATATTTCATAAATTCTACATTTAGTTGTTTTAACATTCATTTCTAATTTTGTATTCTTGTGCATTCTGTATATTTATTAACACTGACTGAAACAAAGTGTCTTTTATTATATCAGGCTGTAAACAAGCTGCTCTGCTTTGTGCTGTACAATGTGGAAATCAGTAAATATCTCACAGTAATTGGTCTTTGATGGAGCACCTGCTCAAAGAAAGGTGTTTTTTTTTTTTCTTTTCCTTTGTAAGGCATAGCATGAATGAATACAGGTTGCTGTTAATACTGTTTGCAACAGGTGCAGGGCTACAGTCCTATCAATCAAGCATGAAAAACCACTCTGTGGCAATGTTATTTTTTATTATCGTATTTTGTCCATTAGTGCCCCTAGAAACAATTTGTTTTCAACCAAGTACAGACGCGCATTTTCGATTTATCAGAGTGCTCCAATCCAGCGTGCCACCCAAGCTTATTGCCCTGTGTGCTATTCAGTGTATTTTTTTTTGCTTAAGGTACAGTGCTCTTTTCTCCATGGAACGTCTCCTCCCTGAATGAATGCCCCAGGTTCTGTGAGTGTTGAAAGAAGTCTCATTATTGCGGCAATGTGTGGATAGCCCCTCTCTCTTTGAGACTCGGTTTTGGAGCATTCATGAGCCTTTTTTTCTGAGATTTTCTCTGACATGTAAGCGCTGAAGCGTTTCCCCTTTGGGCCAGGCGGTGCAATGCTTGATACTCCTGTCAATGTTTCTGATGCACTCTATGCAGCCGCTGGTCCTGAGACTCCATTACTTTAAGTGCCTCATGGGGAAATATTTTCGCAGAGCCTCAAATTCTTACTTGGTACGCTGCTGTTTTAAAATGTAAAGGCTTGCTGGCCCTGCATGGAGTGAGAAAGCCTTTGTGTGCATGTTGTTAGAAGCACTGCACTCGCTGGCCTGACTTGAAGATTGGTGCAAATGCTTTGACTTTGTTTTACTCATCAGCCTTTTTTGACAGACTGAGCATGTCTTTGTGTTGATCACTGCTTTATTTTATTCATTTATTTATTTATTTGCATCTTAGAGGTGGTCATGCAGCAACCAATCAGCATCACTGAAAACGCTGGACGATGTATTAACATAAGATTATCTAGCTTTTTCTTTCTGTGGCCAAAAGCAGAAAGCAGTTTCGTGCTCCAGCTTTTGTTTCGTTTTCTAATCATGTTTATGTTCTCCCAGTGAATTACATCAGAGTCAAGCTGTCATGAATAGACATGATTGTTTTCTGCATCTGTTGCATCTGTTCGTTTTCTATTGAATGAGTCCACCTTTGATTAGGCTTATCTTTTCACTCTCTGAATGCCTTTGGAGACCCACATATCTGACCTCTGATTGAAAAAAGCCTCTTTGCTCGGTTGTGAAACCTTCAAAGACATGCGCTTGTGGCCCTGTTGTTGACAGAAAGCTGTACAAGCCCACAACGCCTCCTTCTTCCAATACTAACTCACAGATGGCTTGTTTGATGATTTCTATTTTGACAGGATGTCACAGGTTTTATTATTAAAAGGTTGGGATTGAAACTGGGAATCCAGAGTAGCCTGTCTCTACATGGACTACCAAAACTGCTTTTCTCAAAATAAGTGCAGACCTGATGCCTGACACTGCTGCTGTATTGATGTTTGTATCGTCAAGAAGCTAATCTGTATGGGTCCTGGATAATATGAAGGTTACAGGAGTGTATCCTCGTGTCATGGCATATATACTAATCCTACTAACTGTACTTCATGCTCCATGAACATGACACTGCACAGTTTTACTTTATCACTGCAGTAATCGTACTCAGCCAGAGGTTGTGTCTGTCCTCAGGGTACAGGGGTCAGAAAGGAGAGCGAGGCCAGCTTGGTCTGGGGTTACCTGGAGATCCAGGAGAAATGGGGCCACCAGGTAAGAACAGCACATTATACCAAGAGGCTTGTTTATAAAACAACAACAAATGCTGCACTGATCAATATTTTTATATCATCAATGGATCAAATGACTGTGTAAAGAGAAAATGAAGAATTATCACCTGACTCTGCAGCTCCCCTCAGCACTGTGAGGGGTTTTACTGACTTTAAGATCATTGTTTGTGGTTTTAGGGCCTGGATCGTCACTGTTCTGGTCCACTGTCACCACTTTTTAATCAACATTATTTCCAGCAGACAAAGTCAGTGACTAGTTGGTGAACATAGTGGAGCATTATGCTGCCTAAAAGACATTTCCCTCAGGGGCTGGTGAAGACCAGAATGGAGCTGTTGCTCTGGATCTGTGATGCTTTGTCATTAGCTTGGTTTCCAAATGGAAGATCCAAATCCAAAAGAAAATGCGAGTGAATGCTTGTTACCAGCCACTATGCTATTATCAGGAGTTGGTTCATCGAGATAAGTAGAAGGTGGCGCCAGTTCTCCTGTTGAAAAACCATTATACCAATGTATAAGAAGATGAAGTAATTAAAAGAGCACCAGTTGAACGTCAGATGGTTAAAAAAAAAAAAGCACGATGGAAATATGAGATTTGTATGAGGAAGGTTATATCAGATCTGTGTGGGGAAAAAAATTGTCAAAAAAAAAAACCCTCAAGCGAGCATAAAAACTTTAGTGTGTTCATCAATAAAAACAGAAAGTATTAGTGTCTTTATACACGAGCATTTCTGGCAGTCGAGCCATTCGTGCTTCAGTTATACTACATTTTTCACAGAATGACCGGGACCTGCTGTGCCTCCTCCACATCTACAACTGTTTATCAGGTTTTCTCAACTGTCCACTCAGAGGAGGGAAGTGTAGCGTATCTCGCTCTGATATCAGAGAACTGGGATTCTCAAACCTTAAAAAAACTTAAATTCTATTTCAGCCTTCATTTGGTATCCCCACATGTTGGAGATAGACACAGCTCCCAGATGGCATTATGTTTTCTCAAACTCAAGGCACTGCTGTGACATAAATTGGACCCCAGTAGAGGACAAAATACTGCAGTGGCAGAACAATGAAATCCATCCTGAAAAGTTAAAATCCAAGCTTGGTGTTGTCCTGAACAAAAGTTTCACTGCGCACAATCCAAGATGTCAGCTTGTCCTCTGCTCCTGTGAACTAAAAAATGACTCCCCAAACCCTGATGGAGTGATGAGAATTGGGATTACCTCACTGACTTCCAGCCTGTGACAGTAGGAGTTTATCACTGAACCGAAAGTCCCTCATACTATCAATGTATGTGCATAATGCATGTGCAGGGCAAAAGGACCTTGGCTACAGCTCCTTTGGCGAGGACAAATCACGGCTGTTGAAAGACATCATCTCTAGGGGTCCACGGTGATAAGAAGCACCTTCGCACAACTGGTGGGGTTAGACTTCAGCTGTATTTTGGAAAGAGTTATGAATGTGCTGGGCCACTGTGTAGGTTTTCCCAGTGCACTTCCTGCAGATTTACAAGCTCCAAAACCACCTCCTCGTGTCCATCATAATGAGGGAGCGCTCGTACCACCTCAGTCCCACATAGAGCAGGTTCCCCCTGGACCAGCTACAAGTTCATGAACACTGGGACATATGAGTCACATACAACACACATACATACAACTCAGTTTCACTGTCATTGTACTTCTGTTTTACTGTCAGGAAATGAAACCGCAAAGTTGGGACGCTATGTAAAACATAAATAAAACAGAATAAACAGAATGCAGTCACTTGTTAATGAACCTGTTGCCAATCAACCTGTTTATCTGTGGAGTGATCCAAACAGGTGTTTTTGGAGCGTTCCACAACTTTCCCAGTCTTTTGTTGCTCCTGTCCCAACTTGTTTGAAACGTGTTGCTGCATCAAATTCTCTGTAAACATAAACAATATTTACAAAAATCAATGAAGTATTATAATTATAATATATTGTTGTAACTGTTTCAGTTGAGTCCTGTACATGTCACAAAGCATTAGCAAATGATCACATTCTGTGTCATTTATGTTTTACACAGCGTTTGGAATCGGGGTTGTAGTAAGACGCCCTCCTGGCAGGCTGCAGCTTCAGTTTTGTCGCTTGTCATGAGGGCGTTACAACACCAGAGAAAAGGCTGGGAACGTCTTAGTAAATGGAAGCTACTGATAATTTCAAGGAATTTATCTGGGAGTGAGCACAGTGTCCATGTGCTGTCTTTGCCCTCCCCTCTTTGTTCTCAAGTTGATGGTAATCACGCCTGATGGCGCCGCCGCCCGAGTCGTGCCCACCTGTAGGGCATTGGTTCGGCGCTGTAGCTAATTAGCAGGGTTGAGCTGTAAGTGGCCGCCAAACTGCCGGAGCACACAGATTTAACAAAAAGAGGGGGGAAAAGATCTTTCGGTACTGATTGTTACTTTGTGCACCTTTGCTCTGGTATTGACGGCGCTGTGGAAGCTTTGTGTGTGAGCAGTTAAGTAGGAGATGGATGTGGCAGTGATGAAAAGGGCAAGCTGTGTTTTCAGAGGGAGGAAAAGGACAAGGCAGCATCCGCGATTCCTTTTGTATGAACTGTAGAGGAGGCAGGGCTCCCTTGAGCTGTGGCTGCTCTGACTGATGTTATGGACTCCTGCGGTTGGACTGCAGTGGAGAGGTTTTTTTATGGGCTTATAGAAAATGTCATCGCTGGCTCTTGGTTGTGTGTTGTATGGACAGTATATGAGAGACAAGAAGGCAGTGTGGACTGCTTTGCCACTTCAGCAAGCTGTTGCTAAGTAACATGAGATGCTAATGTCTCATCTGCCATGTTGACCTCACCGTAGAGGACTGGGAAATGTATTTTAACTGTCCTTCATGCTCATTACAGTGAAATTAAAGGCATTAATTGTAAATGAGATACGCAGCTTTTGAGAAAAAAGCAATGTATCGCTTGGTGGTGTGAAAGTGAAATACATAATGGGTTGCTGTTGACATTAAGCCATTTTGAGGGAAAATGACAAAAGTATAGAGAATTTAGGCCTGGAATAGATGTATGTGGTCTGAGAGTCCAAGATGAGGGTCGGCAGTCCAAACGTCTATTCAGTTTAAAATGATATAAGCACATCTTCACATTTAAGAAGCTGGAAGCAGCAGATAATTAGCATTTCTCCTTGACTGAATTACTTTAATGATAAATCAACTTTCAAAATTGTTGCTGATCATCTAATCGATTAATGAACTGAACAGATCAGCTCCAAACTATGCAATCATATCATCACAATACGATTCACCCTGAAAGCTGGTGAAGAATGACATTGAATTATTATATTAATGAGTTTAAGTAGGAATTATCGCCTGATAGAGGGATCGTTTAAAAAAATCCAATATTGGCCGATAGTATTTTATTAAACCTGAAAACATAATATAAACAATCTTGATTAGCATCCATTAGACACTGAGCGGAACGTTTTACACTGTAAAAATCAACTTGTCAGTGTTCTCTGCTGGACAAACTATGTAATGTTGCCACTGTTGCTTCCAGTCACTCATATGCATACACATATATACACTATGGAGCATTAAGCATTGAGATAATATCTCCCTAAATATGAACCTGATTTATAGTCATTCTCTAGTTGAAATATCTCTAGTGGGCTTAAAGTATACTGTAGCCTTTTGAATTAAAACCAGTCATGCATTGCTAACATCTACCCAAGAGAGCCAGTGCTGCATGCAGCTTTCCACGACCTCCATTCCTGACTCTGAATAGCCAGTCTGCATAGACAGCGTCTGCCTGTGTGTGTTTGTGTGAGGGAACCAGCTTTGAGGTTTATCACTAATGGAAAGCTCTCCTGAACGATGATAAAGTGCAGCCCGGCGCAGGAATTAATAATGTCTAATTCTCCGTCAAGGCCCTCCTGGGATCACTTCTCAGGGCCGTCCGGGCTCTCCGGGGCCCCGTGGCCCTCCTGGGACGTGTGACCCCAGTGACTGTCTCCTTCCATCCTTATGAGCCCGGCAGAGGGGTTCGAGGACAGACGTCCGGCTCAGAGCTCAGCGTGGCAGGAGGGGGGACGTCCTCGCTCTATCTGACAGCTTCCTCGGCTCTGGTTTGTCGGACAGACTCACAACTGACCTCTTTTTGTTCGCTTTACAATAACATCTGAATGCAGTCGGGGGCTTTGTCGTCGGTGGTGTCAGGTTTATTTTGCAATGCTGTACCTTTAAGTTCTTTTCTTCTGTTTTCACATCCCCTACTGTGATGTAATGCATTCCTCATCAACTCTCATTATGTCTTTCAAGACCATGAAATGACTTTGTTTCATCAAGTTCAGTCCTGTCCGATAACATGATCTTAATTATTTGTTTGCCTCCTTAATGGGCATGCCGGTTCACTCTTCTGTTCTTATTCAGATAAGCCAGTGTGCTGGCAGAAGGTACATCTCATGTTTGTGTGTGTGTGAGAGAGAGAGAGAGAGAGAGGGAGATTAACTGAATGAATACACTTGTTTTATGTGTAGGTATAAAAAAAATGATTTTTGAAACTCCTTATGCAACCAAAGAGCAGCAGATGTGTCTGATATGGGAATTATTTATTTTTAAACGTGTTCTTCAAGAATGTATTTAAAAGATGGTTCTTATAATTATAGTAAACATGGCTTGGATATTTAGTAATATTATTACCAGAGGGTGGATTAATACACTTCTGGATCACTGAGAGTTTTCTTTCATGAAATTAGCACTCATGACACACTTGCATTGTGCATGATAATCACTTTTTTTCAAAGAATCTGCAGTGTAATCACTGATAAATGTGTCTTCCCATCTTCTGTAGGTTACGCGTCGTAGTGAGCGCTCATCAGTGAGGTCTGCCGTATCTTTTCTAATACTAAGAATGTACAGCTCATATAGTTTGCAGAAGACACGTATATCAAGGGCAGATTTATTTTTTTCCATGGGAAAAAAGAATGTACTTTACCTTTACTGTTTGTTGAATCTGTAAATAAGCTGAACAGCGATTGTGGGTTTTTTTTCCTGTCTGATGGGGTTTGTTGTGATGGGACCTGACAATATGATAACATGAGCAAGATGTCATTGCAATGATGCGTTAAGGTTCTCACTTTTTTTTTTTTTAATCAATCGTACGTTGCTGCAAATATTGAAGATCTGTGTGTGTCTGAGATGGTGATTGGTCACATTTATTGTTTACATAGTGTTGTGGATGATGATTCCGCTGGTTTTATTTGTATATTTTTGATTTTCAGCCACGCAAAGGAAATCGGACTTCTACACTACAAAGTCAGACTTTTTATTTTGGTGCAACATATACTCATAAATGTACTTGAACTTTCTTGTTGTTCGTTTTAATGGCGTCACGGTCTCCGTCTCAGTGTTTCACTCGCTGACCACCGCCGTGCGTCACTATGTATCGTCAGGTTTTGGGGTCTCTTAAGACTGGAGTTTCTATTTATTTATTTGCTCTAACAGGTTTCAGTGGTTTTAATGTTCTCAACTAATTTCAGAAGGTTTTGAGTCAAACTTTGCCTAAACAGGCTTTATGATTTATCTTATTCATAAACTCACATCTGGACGAATGAAAATCTTCAGGCAAAAGTTTCCAGCATTCAAACTTTGGATTTGATTGAATGTCCCGTTTGAAGATTTTTAAGGAAATGCACAATTTGCTCATCCCAAAAGTAACCTTTAAGCTTTATAATCCTACTAAACAATGAAGGTTTATGTATCAGAAAAAGATAATTAGCCTGTTGTGTACGTTGCTTTCCTCAAGCTTTCCTTTTGAGCGCTGTTTAAGACGAGTTAGACTCAAAGGCTTCGATTCTTCTTTTAAGTGTCCTGCTGTGATTAATGTTTGAAAAGTTCTGTGGGTGTATCTGAAATTTTGTGACATTAAGAACTCGCTTCTATCTGTATTTCATCCTCGAAGATCCGTTTGACACTTTTTCCCCCTTTTACTTCATGTCTCACATCGTCATGCTTCTCTTACACACGTGAATTATCAGTCACATCTTACTTTGAAGCTGCAAATATATATATATATGTATATATATATATATATATATTTTCTCCCCAGCATGCAGGCTTGGTTTTATCTCTGCTAAATTTTATCAGTGTGAGTGGCTCTGATTTCAGATGGGTCCTGAATCAGTTGTGTGCAGACTTCATTTGTGAGTTGAAAGAGCCCCCTGCTGGACATGTATTTTCTTTCTCTTTGCTTGCAATGTGAATGGAAAACAATTTTTCTTTGGGTTATAGGCTACATAAAATCCCCTCCCTCTATTGGCTTCTGTCCTTTCATCTCACTAATTTTCATATTCGGTTTAATGGGTTCCCCTCGGAGACAATAACACCGACCTTGACCAAATTCAAATGAGACAGCATCAGCAAACTAATGTGATCTGAACTTTTTGGCGCACTGATGAGAGCAAACCCCCTGCATATATTGAATTTAGCCTGAATTGATATTAGTGCGCACCGGTTTGTGACTTCAATTTAGCTAAACAGTATGATAACTGGGGAGGACACAAAATGGCTGCTGATGTCACAGCCCGCTTCGCTAGCAATTTGCTGCCAGCCATTTTACGTCGCTCCAAGTTAAAATCCATTTATTTTAAGTGGAGGGTGTCACATGGACGCTAACTCAAAGGATGGAGGTGCTGTAGGTTGAAGCATCCTTCAGATGAAATGCCGTTATACATCTAAAGAAGAAAAATTCACTTACAACAGTAGCATCAGTTTTGCACATCCGCATATTTCATTATTTTTGCAGTAATGCAAGTTGATCCTGTTGCCACATGTAATCTAATCTTGTAAATAAGCTCGTAATGAGGGAGAATATGGATCGGCCTCCCAGCGTGGTCCCTCGGATGAAACATGTCTGCCTGCTGCTCTCACTCCAGCTCCTCTCTGCTCCTTCTTAAGCTCAAGTCGTGCTGAGTGACTTTAATGTGTGTTTTTGAGAGTCTTTGTTTCGTTGAATATCTACCTCAGTCTTGGTTTACCACCATGTCTTCATGAATAGCTATTTTGCAAAAAAATAACCCAACACTGACTGTTGCCTTTTACTGAAAAATAAAACAACAAAAAACAAGCAATTGAAACCTCGTGTGTATGTAAAAACAGATACACGTCAGTGCTGGATGTTCGATAGAGAGCAGGGCCCGTGATGTTCCTGCTCTGGAGGTTGATCCAGCGTGTATGTGGTTACCAGGAATCAGAGGTTATATTTTACACTTTTCTTTGCAGCATCTTTTATCTACACTGATGAACGGCACCTGCCTTACACGTGTGCAATAAATGTTACTCAGTGCTTTATTTCCTGTGTTCCCGTGTGGGTCTTTATTTTATGTGTGCCCAGCAACAGTTGGAATAACTCATTCAGGTCTCAGTCATGAAAATGCAAAGATACGTATGAAACATATCAAACAGCCGTGATAAGTTCACTATTCTTGACCTCTGAAACAGTTCTTGACAACGCAATCTCACCTCCAGGTCTGTTTAGTAGCTGTTGTGGAGATTTCAATAACATTGCCTGATCTTCCTCAGCAGGCGGAGTTTGCTCAGTTGTCTTGAAAACGTGGATGAAAAATCCCCAAAGTACTTGCAACAGATGGAAATTGGAGCAGAGGGCAACTCTATCTGCTGATGAAGACCATGCAAAATGATTGAAAGGGCAGAACAGCAGTTAAATGGATGTGAGATTGTGTTTGTCAGCTGTGATTTTTTTTTTTTTTGAGGTAGTCAGTTTTAATGAAGTAATTGGGGAACACTGATATTGCATTTGCTCATTACTCACAGAATATCACAGACCGATACCAGTAAACAAAATAAATTAAACACTGCTTGTGTTTTTTTCTTTATTTGTAACATTAATGAGGTTCTCCCTCATCCCTAAAATGTATTTCCACATGTGCACGACTGCGCTCTGTTGTCATTCTGTACAATGAGACAAAATCTCACATCAGGTTATTTTGTAGGAAATATAAATAACCACAATTCAAACATTTTTTTTTACAGATTTACAACATAAACTGAAGTCAGTGTGACTTGGTGACATTTTCATCCTCTCTCCTTTTTATTTATAAAAGACAGTCAGAAATGTATATTAAAAAGGGTTTCAGTAGGTGTAGCTTTGGTACATTAGCACATACAGAACAAAATAATTGAGAAAAGGCACCTAAAGCAAAAACATCCTGATCCTGATTTGTGCTGGATGATTGTTTGAAATGTACTGTGAGAAATTGGAGGAGCTTTTATTTCAGAAAACAGAGTAAATGGAGAAAATGGGGAGGAAAATACAGGCAGCGGTACAAGGAGAGTGGGATAAAATACATTTCTGGTCATTTCGTATCGTCTCAGAAAGGCGAGCACACCGTCCTGAAAATATCAAAATATCTCCCAGGTAGAAAAAAACACACCAGAATGAGCAAGACTTCTGCAGCACATGAAAACATTCTGTGTTTCTTTAGGACTTGAAGAGGCTGGCTCCTTCTGACGGCTGGCACAAAACATGCTCATAAGACTAGAGGTTAATGGATCAGAGGCAGCACACCAACCGCAGCCCTTCGGAAGACAGTGTGAAAAATGCTGTGTGCTCAGGGGAGCTAATCCAACAGTCTATCTGTCTCTGCCAGAGTGGCTCTTAGTTCCCTGCTGGTCCCTTCACATCCAGAGACTGGTGGGCGGCCCCCGCCTGGAGGTTGCAGGCCGACGGGTCGCAGTAACCATTAGGACCGGCTGAACCGGGAGGCCCGGGTACACCGGGCTGTCCGGGAACACCGGGAGGCCCCCTCTGCCCGTCCCGACCATCCTGGCCGTAGCCAGGTTTGCCTGGCTCGCCTGTGAGCACAAAACTCAGTTTAGGGAGCTCGTTGCTACATTTAGAGAATAACTTCATGTCAGCAGCAGTCTCATGCACCTGTGCAGGCATACTGGACTTCAAGTGCAAATGCACCCTTTAAGATTTAAAGGGATTTAAAAGGGAAAGCTGACTCACCTGGTAGTCCGGGAGGTCCTGGCTGACCTTTGGGTCCTCGTGCAGTGGGCCCTCTGGAGCCTCTGTCTCCCATCTCACCTGCAACACATAGAATGGAATGAAGATATTTCTGCACAAGAGACAAAGATATTGTTTTATTTGGTGCATAATTCTTTAACATCACCCTAAACAGCAGCACGTGGCAACATATTCGTTACCTTTGGGTCCTTTGACTCCCATAGCTCCTGGTGGCCCTTTGAGTCCTGGAAGGCCTCTTGCTCCACCCTGCCCAGGTAAGCCATTGTCTCCAGGAATCCCAGGAGGCCCTGGAGGTCCAGGTTTTCCAGGTAAACCAGCTATGCCAGACTCTGGCCTCCTTAAACTAGCCGCTAACTGGGCCAGCTGTTCTGTTGGAGCACAAGAGAAAGATGGTGATGGACCTGATGAAGCGTTATATGCAAACCAGTGGCACCAAGACGCTGACTGTTTCCAAACAGTAGTAGCTGACAGTTATCAAGGGAACGTTTCAAGACACAACACTCTGTAATAAATCATGCCGGAGCATAAGACGGCTCATTTCTGAAAGCCCAAAGCAGCTCTCGTGGAGGGGATGGTCCAACAGCTCGTGTACTTGAGTTCAGAGTGAAGCAGAGCGAGGTGAAACTGTGGTCACGATATCCCTCGAGCGTCTCCTGTTTTTCAACCTTTTTCCATAGAACCTCTGTAAATTGAGCTGAAAGGAGATAATACTCTTTATTTCAAGCAATCAGCCACAGAAAATTTATGTTCATGGTGTAAAGGATCTAATATTAATCTCCTGTGGCTCCTTGCTGCATGGTATTTTGCGCTTAAGATTCCAGTTTTCTGGCTCCTGATGAAAATTCATGCAGCCGCTGCTTGGCTGCTCTCCTTTTTTTTTTTTTCTTTCTTAAGATTTCCTCTCCAGGCAGACTCTTTGCTCGGAGCAGAGGAGTGCAGGTCTGCTGGAGGTGAAATTAATTTTTCAGCACGTCGGATATAAAAAAATCATGAGTGCAGGAGATGAGTTGTGAGGACGTAAGAGCAGCAGAATGAAGAGAACAGAGGTTGTGACTGCAGTGAGACGTTAGGAAAGCTCGGAGGAAGAACCTTTCATCCATCAAATAAACAAAGACTGAAGCTTATTTCATGTTTGGGCTATGAGTCCTTCCCTTTTTTTAAGCTTCAGAGTATTCAGCCGCCGCCCGGATCGATGAGACGAGGGAGGGCCGGCCCCGCATGCGCTTGTGTAATGAGGCATTCTGGGGGAGATTAAAGTTATGGAATGAGGCACGAGGCAGTGATAGATGGGGTCAAAGGCCTATCACTTCTTACCTTGCATGACTCGCATGCACACTTGTTTGATGTGCTGATCACTTGGCTCTTTACCCTGAAAGGGAAAGAGATGAGTGAATAGATTTCACGACAGAGTTGAAAACATTAATGTCACAGAGCTGTTTTCACTTGATAACGCTCCTCGTAGCTTACTGACGTGCTTTCACAGCCGTCGAGAGGTGGCTCGGTTCTCTTTGGGTGGAGAAAATTCCACCATTCCTGGGCTCATAAAGCCTGTTTAATAAACGCAGAGCGCTAAAATCCAGGCCTCCTTTCTCCTCTCCCGAAAGCTGACATTTGTGAGGTACAAAGGTTTCCCCTTCCAGCAGCATCTTGAACATACTGAATTTGAGCTGGGATTGTTCGAGCCTCGATCAGGAAACATTCTGCTTGCCTCCTCTACAGGCACGCCAGAGTGCAGGTTGGCTTTTGGTGGGTGCAAACATACTAAATTCCCAGCAAAAAAAAAAACATTTTCACAGCATCTTGCGCCAGCAGTTCGCCGTATTCCCTGATGCTGCACAATGTGAGGGTTTCGAGTTTATTTGTACAAGTTAAAATTAGAAAAATACAAAAACTGAAAGTGTGCAAAGTGCTGGATTTCTGTCGACAGGGTGTGAGGAAATTTTGCTTACAAGGGCAAATAATTTACATATATAGTCACACTGCTGCACAGATACATATCAAAAGTAGACTTTCTCTAAACGTTTGCCTCGAAGTGTTTCCCCTCGGACCTACCGCAGGACCCTGGGACCCTCTGACCCCAGATGTGCCCCTGTTCCCCTGCATGCCCCGTGGTCCAGGTGTCCCTGGCGGCCCCTCGATGCCAGGCTGGCCTCGGCTTCCCTCGGGACCCCTTCTGCCAGGCTCGCCGGGGTTACCGAGCTGAACAGAAAATGAGGTACCAGACCGGAGAAGTATTATTACATTACTGCAGCACTTTCTTAATGGTTTGCTGCAGCGGGAAAACACAGAGGCTAAAATAATCTGTTTGAACTCACCTCTCCTTTAGGTCCAGGTTCTCCTGGCTCACCCTAAGACACCATGTAAGCAACACAGAGGATGGGAACAAGGACAATTGTACTCTGGTGAGATTATGAATAGAGATGCTGTACAGTTAAATTAATGGCGTTAGCGAGACAACTTACAGCGTCGCCTTTCTCTCCAGGGTTTCCCTCATCACCTTGCACTCCCTATGAAAACAGAGTCTGTAAGTGATCTATAAAAAGCAGCTCAGTTGTTGTTTAAATGCAGCATTACTCCTGACAGAGGATTAATCAATCAATATTAAGAATATCATACCTGCTCTCCCTTGGGTCCTGGTTCTCCACGGTCCCCCTGTAATACACAAAACAATGTGCTAACTGAATAAATGATCATTGCAGTCTTGTTCTGTCTTTCACAGCTCAGGATATTCGATTTGTGCACACTAGAGGGAGCTGATCAGCTGTTTGTTGTTGAGCATTAATCCCTGTCTCACTGTTTAGGATAATAGTCCTCAATCTGAGAGGCTTTCTTAGAGGAACTGTAGTGTTTTCTTACCCTCTCTCCTTTCACCCCGGGCAGGCCTGGAGGACCAGGGAGACCAGGAAGGCCGGGGTCACCTTTGGGTCCCTATAACAAATAAACGCGCACATCTGATGAGTAGAGGCAGGGTTACATAAAGAATGCTGAGATCCACAGCAGCCTTAAAAAGACATAATAAAGCACTTTATGCTCTTTATTTTTCATACACCTGCTAACATCACTGAAACTGCTCCGATATCGGTGGTAGTAAAATAAAAGCTCATATATATACTGTGTGTAGTGCACACACTGTGCTCATCATGAACTTATAACGCAGCTCAGTGCTGCCTCTTATTCTCTGGGGCATTTTTCTGTGTGCCATTCCCGCTTTGATCACTGGCTGAGGAATGCCAGGAGAACAGAGAGCTCATTCAGCCTGCTGCTTACAGGTCTCCCCTTACTGTGAAAATAGACCTCATGTGAGACCCAGCCTCGGTCTATTCTCTGAGACGCTCCACTGAAACAACAGGCAGGACTATACGCTTTGAGGCCTCCCTCCTTTTCAAAGTATCAGAAATGCCAGAGGTAGCAATTGCCTGGTGCCTTTCATTGTGTTCATATTGCTTCATATTGCTATTAGTTATTGTTGGATGCACACTTTTATTTATTCTAATTGTGCTCCACAAAACTTATCCATAGCTTACCCTGGCACCCGGCTTGCCGGCTGGACCCGAATGGCCTTGCTCTCCTATGGCTCCCTGCAGGAAAGAAGAGGAGGAAATGATAATGATAAGAAAGTGAAAGGGTTGGGCTGAAACTAAAACATACGTGAAGAAATTCAAGCAGGCAAAACACTCACGGGTTCACCGATAGGTCCGGCAGGTCCCACCTCTCCCTGCTCGCCGCGCTCGCCCTGTGGTGTGACAGCACAACGACGCGGTGACACATCAGAGGTGACAAAAACCACGACAGTGTTTCAACTTGCGCTGCTCATACTTACTGCTTTGCCAGCAGGTCCCATTGTTCCAGGAAGGCCTGGCTGACCAGCGTCTCCCTGCGCAGAGACAACCACAGCTGCTGTCAGATCATGACAATTTAAGAAAACAAAAACACAACAAATACAAGAGAAAATATAATATTTAATAATTGATCAAGAAAACAACCTTAGGGCCGCTCAAGCCTTTTTGTCCGGGTGAACCAGGCAAACCCTAAAAAACAGAAGCACTTAGAAGTCTTGAAGAGATGCAGCAAAAACAAAGAGAACAATTTCTTACAACAAAGGGGAGCTATTTCTAGCAGGAGCTGCCGTTCCTAAAGGAGAATCAGCCTCGCTGTAAGAAACACAGAAATCTCAGTGGATAAAAGAGTTATTTGTTTGAGCTTTTGATCCGAATAAGCTCAAGGTGATAAAAGTGCTCTGGATATTTAAATCAGGTGGTGACTTTTTTTAACGTCTATAAAATCTTCCTTAGTGCTGCCACAGGCAGGCTGTTCATGTTTGCCAACTGATTCTCATTAGTGCATGTCATGAGACTAATCACAGATTAGAGAGGAGGAAAAACTTTGCTCTCGCTTAGCCTCCTGGGGACGACAGTGATTACTGGCTCACGCCATAGCCTCACATCCATCAGCCTCACATCCATCAGCCTCACATCCATCAGCCTCACATCCGTCGGCCTCACATCCACCACAGAGGGATGGGATTCTATAGTATTTGCTTGAAAATAGGTCAACTTTTTGTCTCACATTTTAAAATATGGCAAACTCCAGTGCAGCTGTGGAGATATTGCACCGCAGCCTGCATGTTGCTTTAAACTGTTCCCGGCAGGTTTACTCAGGCGCATCCGATCAGGATCGGCCTCGACAGTCTGGGTTAAAGGTCATACTCACAGGAAGCCCCTGAAGTCCGACCTCTCCAGGAACGCCCGCCTTCCCGATGCCTCCCTGCAGCGAAACAGACAGTGAAAAACAGACACTGCTCCCAGCAGCGAAAGAGCCACTACGTGTTAATATTGTGCAAGTGTAACGTTACAATGTGATCCCTTCATCAATAAAGTAGTAGAAATGATGCTCCACCTTTGCCCCCGGCATCCCAGGAATACCCTCGCGCCCATCCACACCAGGTAAGCCCTGGAGATAAAAAGCACCAACGAAAATAAGTTTTTTTGCAGATGATATCTATCTGAACGTTAAAGCTCTATGATCTGACACTCACAGCCTCTCCTTTAGGACCTGGAAGACCTGTGATTCCTCTCAGCCCTTGAATACCCTGAACAGCAAAGCGACAATCCATTTAGTCTAGCTGTGCAAACGAAATCCAGTGAATATGTTTCCTGTGTCTGTGTTGTTAATGTGTCCACTAACCATTTCACCTTTAGGCCCAACCTCGCCCATGGTGCCTCTCTGGCCTCGATCCCCCTGGAACAATGCATTGAATCATAGGCCATTCATACACACAAACACACAAATCAGATCTGCTGCAAAAATAAAAGCATTTGCTCTGTGGGACAAACTTACAGTGGCTCCTGCAACACCCTGGGGACCTGGATCCCCATCAAGACCTCGAGCCCCCTGCCAGAGAACAATGTTAGTATGGGTTTTATGATCTGTTTAAAGAATAACATTTGTAAAAGACAACTATTAGTGGAGTTCGGCCTGAATTTGCAATTAATTCAGCAAGAATCTGACAGATATTAAAGGTACAATGGACTTAAAAATCATAGCAGTACGTACCATCTCTCCCTTGCGGCCCATCATTCCCATGGCTCCACGAATTCCCTGAGGACCCTGAAATAACAACAGGTGCCTCGGTGAGCAGGAAAAAAGAGATCCGGACACAATGAAGAGCAAACTGTAACTTGAAAATTAATCTCATCTAATGAACACAGTATCTGACCATGGGTCCTTGGGATCCGACCTCCCCTTGGCTCCCCTGGTCTCCCTCCTCACCCTGAGCGAATGAAAGACAAAGAACATGAGGAGACACAGCTTGAAGTCAATCAGATGAACAGCAAATTTAATAAGGGGACAAACGGAGGCTGCTCCTATCAGCTGTGTGTTAATTAGAAAGCGAGGCAACCATTCTGAAATGTGTTTAATACTCACTTTTTAATGGATTGCAAGGGGGCAAAAACAGACGATTTAACTCCAAATTACCATTCTCCTGCCTTGCAAATTACACATTATTTATAAGATGACTCTGGTGGACCTGAGGAGGCATATCCATTAAGATAGATAGTGGTTCAGGTCTGGGGCGGTGCGCATTTTCTGCTGTTCAAAAGGCAATTTCTCCTTTTAATTATGTGTGTTAGTCTATTAAGACATGAAAACAATACAAACAGTGGCTGATAATGGAATATCACACAACAGAGAACTTATTGTGAATTCTGCTTGAAATTCAGTATTCATGAGCTTCTAATGGAGGCCGTGCTTTTGTTCTCCAAAACTAGGAAGTTTGAGTCAGCCAAACCGCTGAATCATTCAAAGAAATGTCTTCAACTTCCACTTTCCATATGTGTGTATGCTGATAGATTTTTATGCTTTTCTTATTATGTAATATGTGATTACTGGATGATATTGTTTCCGTTCTCTTCAAATGCAAACTGAAGCTCTGCATGTTTTGTAACTGGGTCACACAGGCTTTTTTTTTTTTTACAACCACGTGGCGGGATGCAATCTTTCAAACACACACTTATTTTATATCTCAGTATTCTGCTTCCATGTTATGAAGTTATGCACTTTCAGGCCCTTCACAACATCTGCTTACTCTGTTGTTAACCTAAGTTCAAATTTAGATTTGTGAATGTGTGAGTGGAAAACAGGCAGAAGGCCCCTCAAATGAAACTTGCGCTAAAGGAGAAAATCATTCCCGGGGACGGAGCGCAGACTGACAGTAAATCATATCCTGGCGTGGGGTGATAAAGGGAGATGGGCCCAGACTCATTTCCATTTATATAGTGCACAGACACATTACAGAGAGAGGGTAGTTCTTGAACATCATTTGGAATAAATCATCCTGCGTGCATTATGAGGAGTCGGAGGCATTACGCACGGGCTTGTATCACTTCCTCTTGAAATTGAGCAGCACAAATAATGCTTGTCTCGAAGGAGCTGGGAAATCCTTCTCCGCGTTTAAGTCGTGCATAATTGTTTTCTGACGTGGAGCGTTGCGGCACGTTTAGGGAAATGTGTGTTTTCAAGTGGGATTTATAGAGCCGTGTGTGAGTATGTTGCTGATGTTTTGACATTTCACACAAAGAAATACAAACAATGATGTTTCCACGAATTAAGCATATTTTACCTTGTGCCCTTGTTTCCCGGGTTCTCCTGCTTCGCCTTTGACACCTTTGTGGCCCTTGAAACATACAGAGAATAACCAGCTGAACACACCACATCTTGACACACTAACGTGATGCTAACGCCTCAACTGTGTTGCTCACCTTCATGCCGGGGAGGCCGGGATGTCCAGGGGCCCCGGGTGGACAGGAGTTTTGGCACTAAACAGCAACATAAAAGACAGAAAATATTCCTGATATGTCATGCAAAAAACAAAAACCAACTCATTCATAATCTCCAGACAACAAATATTTACCAGGTCAGCACTGCCAAGCATTCCAGCTGCACCCTGAAATTTAGAGAAAGTACAAGTTAAATTCACCAACATCGAGATGCTGTAAATCAGTTGAGGAAAGAATTACGAAAAAAAAAGGCCAAATGCATTTCCTGGCTGCATGTGCATGTGGCATATTGTGCCACTTACTCTGGGCCCTGTTGGTCCACGGGGTCCCTGTGGCCCTCTCACACCCATAGCGCCCTGTGGGAAGACATCGAATGTGTCAAAAATTTCTAAAAGAGAATAAAACAACTGAGATTACTGAGAAAGATTTCTATCAGCAAGAAAGAGGACAGTAGTGCGGGCATGGACGAAGCTGTTGGATCAGTGTCCTCGGTGGTAAGATACGTTCAATATCAATATCTAACAATGTATTTCTTTCAGCTGGATTTTCTTCTTTTCTTTAACAAATGTACCTCAACCAGATTTTACAGCTTCAAGTCTGCACATTTACTTGTTATATGTGCAAATGCTCATTCGGGGGAATTTTAAGTGACTGTTTGAAGTCCATACTTTCATGTGCAGTGAGAGCTGAGGCTATATTAAATGTGCTATGACACATACAGAGCTAAACCCAGATTGCAACCTGACTGTTTATCCAAAATCACTGCTTTGAAATCCAATACAAGATGATGCTGACAACTATAGCCAGAGGGCAAAACTCTAATTTAAATAAATCAAGAATTAGGCATACGTATACGGTGAAGATGAATTCTGGATTAGCCAGAGGTGGTTCGGTCAGATGAAGGGCTGAATATTTGATATTTTGTGTTGATTTTCTAGCCTGTAAATCAGCTTT
Source organism: Chelmon rostratus (assembly GCF_017976325.1). Lineage (NCBI taxonomy): Eukaryota > Metazoa > Chordata > Actinopteri > Chaetodontiformes > Chaetodontidae > Chelmon > Chelmon rostratus. The sequence continues at coordinate 11,250,143 of NC_055668.1, read as the reverse complement.
TAAAATATACTTGGAACATGTGAAGAAAATGCTGAATCCCCCTACCTTCAATTTGACAAGAAAATCATTAAACATCAAATACAGCACGCTTTGATTAGAATCAGGATATTGTGCACAGAGTTTTTACATATGTGTGTGTGTGATAGAGAGACGGTCCAGGGGTCAGCAAATCTCTAAATTTATGACCTTTTGATGATTGAGGATATTTTAAACACCAGGTTTCAGTGATGCCAATGATCCACAGTGGCTTCGCCTACATACAGTGTTTTCCCCTTCAGCTTGGACTGACTGTCTTTGTGTTGTCACGTGTGTTCTGTCATTGGCCAGTGGTACCACCACCTCAGTGCTCCTGCTGCCAGTATTTGAAGCTGCAGTGTGTTTTCTACTCACGCAACCCTAATTTAAAACAGATTAACAGTGGCTCTGTCTCTACTCACAGGTGGTCCAACTTTTCCCACTTCACCCAGAAGTCCTCCAGGCCCGGGTGGTCCCTGTATAAAGGCACATTTCAGGTATTCAGTGTTGACACAATCTTGATACAAACTGTGGTGTTGATTGTGTAACACAGACAAATTACTTACAGGGGGTCCATCTGGCCCAACACCCTAAAGAGAGACATGACATAGTACGACTCAGTGTGATATATAAAGGTTGGTGAACACAATACAAGCAAGACCTGATCTGATTGAGAGGAAATGCTACTCACAGTTGCTCCTCGAGGTCCAGGTTTCCCCGGTTCACCCTAAAAGGCAAAGACACGTTAGATACACAGATACTGTACATACAGAATACTGAAACATTGTGTTCAGGTAAGATTGAGCTGTGTGAGCCTGCAGACGGTCCGAGTGAACATTCCTCCGGCTCATCACATGACGGGCACACTTGACCCTAGCCTAATGAGGGCCGATGTTGGGCCTTCACTCCCCACGGAGATTACACAGAAGACCTGCAGGATTAAGTCTCATTTGTCACGAGGAATTGGTTTATGCACTGCGGCTCTCGCTGCCACGCCAAAAGGCTGGACAGCAGCTTGGCACGGTTTCACTGATGGCCTCTGAAGCAGGAAAAGCAAAGGCTCATTAGTCACTCACTTTCTGTCCGGGGGGACCATCGGGCCCAGGATCTCCAATAGGGCCGGTCAAACCCTGCAGAGGAGAGACATCATGCTTAAGAAACACATCATAACAAGCCTTCAACGGATACCTTCAACATCTATATATTTTCACCTTATATTTGACAAAAACATGTGCAACTTTAATGCACCTACTGCTTCTTTCCCCCTCTGTCAATAGTTCTAAATTCGGCATCAGATCTCCAAGTTACATCATCATAACACTATCATACTCCGGTGGGAGGAGTCCTATGTATTCATAGGCGAGCCTAACTTCACTATAACCCCCTCCTCTAAAGCGTCCCCATATAAAACTGCACTGTGGACTGAACCCGTCCGCAAGAGCGTGTTCAACTTAGCGGACACACAGAAAAAAACCCGCGCCAGGGCAGAGGGCAGAGGTGTCAGACTGCAAACCAAGCAGAGAGCGGCATTCCTCTGGCTCCCTTCAAACAAGCTCACTGACAGAATCATTCCACACTGTTCTGAGGATTCTCGACGGGAGACACTAGCAGAGGCCAGCAACAAAGCTGCTGTTGTTTGCAGAATCCCAGTCGGTGTGTGGAGGTATAACACGGGCTAATAATGGCTCATAATGTATGAAGTAATGTAGCTTTTCACAATAGTCTGAATGAGTGTTGACTTAAAATTCTATTTGTCGGTCCGTTGTGGTTGGATGTTTTCCTGACCCTCCATTCAACCCTGAAGGGAGCAAAGTTAATTACATTCAGGCCCTGGTTTACCCTGTTACAAAGGAAATTTGGATTTGTTCATCCTGTTTAATAAATTCCTCACATTTTTTGCACCCTTTTCCTCAAGAGCCCCTGCTAAATCTGACTTTCACCAGTCACTCTGCAAGAGCAATCAGTGCTAGCATTACCTATATAGTGGGAGGATCACAGTTTGCAGACCCACCCCCTTCCAGGTGTGTGGGTTGCATCTTGGCTCGACTAACGCAGCAAGCACCTAATATCTAAAACATAGAGTACTCACGTCGTTTCCAGGAATTCCAGGTAATCCTGAAGAGCCGGGTTTACCTGCGTCTCCGTCAGGCCCCTGATAACAAAGGTTCCACATACACAATTCAGTGAAGAGCGCTACAGTGAAAAGCAATGTAACACATTATATGAATTCCTTATTGAATGTTATATTTACAGGAAGACCATCCTCGCCATCTGCTCCCCTTTCTCCCTGAAACAAAAGAGATTCAGTGCTCTCGGGTGAGCCGACAGGGAACTATTTGCAAAGCATTTGGCACAATATATGGACAGTGTTAAAGAACTGAGAGCACTTACAGCAACGCCATCAATTCCTGGGACGCCTGCAGGTCCCGGGGGGCCGGCGGGTCCTTGGTTCCTCTGAGAGGAATAATGATGATAAGATCAGAAAATATCAGCTCAAGTTTCTGGAAACACCAATGTTTGCCATTTCTGAAATTGACATGCAGCTACACAGGCAATACGAAAACATTAGAAAACAGGTGCACCGACTTATTCTGTATTCTCTGTGGAAGACATACTGACACACTGAAACAGCTTCCAGCAGATGGAACTGATTTCTGATGGCAGAATTCATCAGCATCAGAAACCACTTTGCAAAAGAATAGAATTAAAAAGGAGACTCCAGACAAAAGTCGCACCCCTGACTTTTTTCCCTGACTTCAATCCAATAAATTTACTGGATGAAACAACACTCACCTGCACCTCTGTCACATCAGGCTATAGAGACAAACAGAGAGAGCAGACACAGACAGAGACACAGTTAGTCTTACTTGAGCGGAGCAGATGAGGACAAGCTGCAGGAGCAAAACCAGAAGTGGCCCTCTAACGCTGGGGGCCCGAGCCATGATGTCCCCGCGGGCAGGAAAGGTAAAAGCTGGAAGTCCTTTCTGTGGGATTTGCTGGGCTGGAAGAGCCCCCGACAAAACAACCCAAGTGAATCCGCTTCGGCTACCTAGACGGTCCGAGGTCCCATAGCCATCAGGGGCTCATGCATATTCATGCGTCGCTTGGTTACAGGAGGGGATTGGAGGGTTTGCAATGGGGGGGCACAACAGGGAGGGGCCACGGCGCGGACGCCACCAATAGCAGGGTCAGCGGGTTATTTGACCTCTGCTGTTCACTAAAATTTCATTTTATTCAAACTATATTTTAGCTGTGGCAAATTTAAGCTCGTTTTGACCAACACGCCGCTTTTTACGCACACTGTGTGGATGCTGCTTGTTTTGATTTAAGCCTCTCCATTAACAGCAAAGAAGGCTCAAACCAATATCTAAAGTTCACAGCTGATGGTCAGACGCTTCAAAGCACACACTGACGATGTTAATGATGAATTCTTCTTACCGATGTTCTGGCCGGGAGATCGTAGCAAGCTTCTGCCCGGGCTCGCGTCACGTCGCAGTGGATCAGCATTGATTGGAGTTCAAACTTGATAGATCAATAAAGGGAAGTGATAGATTAGCGTCATCATAACAGATTCATAGATGGAAAAATCCGCATGTTAAAGCTCCACAGCCTTGTATCCACACTGCGGCCCAAAGATCAAAAGGCTGTTTTCCACTAACAGTTAAGCCCCGAGTGTGGATTTTCTGCAGCACACGATAAAAACTAGAGAGCAGGATATGTTTGCACAATAAATTAGTCACACTGTGGGGCTCATTATCGGAACATTACTGTGGGGTTTAAACACTTATGTGGTCAAAGATGGTAAATGGGAATTCATAATAGGATGTTGATTTCGTGCGTAATTGTGCACAACAAGGCGGCTGAATCCGGGCTGCGCAGTGTAACACTGCAGGGGTGGTTCAGCCTGTGCGCGGCTCCTCACCAGAACCTGCAACACATTCCGCATATTTGTCGGCAAAGCCTGAACGGAGAGGCAGCAGGCTTAAACTAGCGAACACTGTCACAGGCAGACCAGACAGGAGGGTGAGAAAACACAGGGATTCCCAAACGTTTGCATGTCAAAGAAGGAAACAGAAACTCCTCTGCTTGTAGCACACTCAAGAGAAAGTCTCCAATTATACGAATCCAAAGAAAGAAAATCTCACAATATTATTTCCTCGCCAATACTTATGCGTGTAAGCATTTTAATGCTGTAATGTCACTACTCCTACTGATATCCTTCAAAGGGGGGCACACTTTAATGTGAAAGGACGCACAGGGCGTTCCTCTTCTTATAAAAACGTTCCTTTGGCGCACGTGGATGATCAATCAAGTGACAGTGAAACAATAAAAACACGAATGGAGTAAGGTTTTTTAAAAAGAGCCATAAATAATTGATTATATATTAGTTCGATATGTCATATTGTAAAAGCTTTAACTCTTCAGCACATCCTGCCTCAGGTGATCAACAGCTGGGATGTCCAGGGAGCGTCTGAGGCTCTGACAGTGAGTAAACTTTAACACTTTGGCTATAATAAACGTACCGGAATTGCCATCGCAGGGTTGTCCTGGAGCTTTCCTATCAAGGTGAAGCCATCCAGGCTGACTTTTTGTCGGGGCGGTGTATCCTGGGAACCCACCAAGGCACAGTCCGCGAACAGGGTGACGGTGCGCCTGCTGACGTCCAGCTGAACTTTGTGCCACTGCTCGTTGAAAAGAAAAGCCAGGGGGCCGAAAACAACCGTGTGTCTGCCGGCGTCCAGCGCCGTGAAGGTGAACTCCAGAGACTTCGACTCCCCGTTGAGTCTGACGGCCAGCTGCTCGTTGCCATTCACGTCCTGCATTTGCCAGATGTTCCACTTTTTATTGACGGTGCTGCCACTCATGCGCAGCACGGCCACAAATGCAAACTCCGCCGGCAGCCCCAGAGGATAAGCTGATCTGAAACACAGAGGATGGACTGCTATTAAACCCCCATCTGACACCCTCGATTTAAAATTCAATGAATTTATGATGATGCTCTCCTGTGCTGGACTTTAATTTTCTTTTGGAGTTGTGTCTCAGAAGGAGTGTGATGGTACAGATAAGGCCAGACTTTGGTGTTCAGCACCATGGACAGGGTAAAGGGTGTTATAGCAGCTCAACCACTAGGTGTCAGTGTTCACTCACTCATTCTAACGCCCTGCAGCTTACCTTGTGTTGATCCTGAAGTTGAACGCTGGGCCTATCTGGTAAGCAACATGCTGGGGAGATGATCCAGTAACCTTTTTAACGGTGCCCCTTCTTGCCAGCTCAGCAATGTGGAACTGGGACATGATATAAAAGCCTAAGGGTGCAGGGACAGAAGAAGTGCTGCTGTGGGGATTATTTGGAGACAAGGTGTTTGTGGTCAATTGTCAAACAATAGAATTTTCTGCTTTTTCCAATTTATAACAATATGAGATGATCTTTTACAGTTTCACAAACATGCAGCATCTGCATGATATGTATTTTACTGCAATAGCCTATTTATTCTTTCATAGGACTAATACCATATAGTTATTTTCTGAAGGTAAATGTCTGATAAATTAAAAAGAAAACTGTGCTTGTTTTTTGTGAATCCACCTGGGAAATAATCCTCCCCCACGCTGATCTGAGGGCACGTGGACTGCTGCTCCCGATGAATACCAACTTGAGATGAAAGTCTCACAGCTGCAAGATGGAAACAGAGAGCAGCCCGTTAGTAGTCGAAGTGTGTGTGTGTGTGTGTGTGTGTGTGTGTGTGTGTGTTTGTGTTGTGCAGAGGGAATAAAAGCTCAGTGTTTGGAAAGCTGCACCAGCGCCTTGAATAAATATTAGGTTATCTCTGACTGTTTGTGGTTTCCTCTTTAACACTTAAGCTCTAGATTTTCCTGTTTTTACACATCTGGACAGCAAGTTAAAGGTCTTTATCAAGTTTGAATAATAGCTCATGCACAACAGATCCTTCCTCTCTCAATTTCCTTCCTCCATCCATCATATTAAACATCTGACACTGTACAAACGTATGGCTCAGGGCTGATACCGAAGTATTATATTTAGATGCCTTGTCAATATTGTATTTATCAGTGCATTTTATTCAGGTATTGCCACTCAGTGCACAGTTGAATTGATATACAGCCACATAGCTCCTAACCCAGCAATGTTAGCGCTGCTACACAGACCCACACAGGATACATGTCATGAAATATAGATAAGAGCAGCAGTCTGTACTGAGGGAAGACAAAATAGTGCAAGAAACAATGCAGTCATATAAGAAATGCCTTATATTACTGAATAAAAGAGGCCTGCAAAATGAACAGTGTACAGCAGTGCACTTATTAAAGAAAAGCTGCACAGTTATTCAACATGTCACATATGCCACAGCCCATGCAAGCACAGAGAAACTGGCTCAACTATAACGAACCGCAGACACAAGCACAAACTAACCAGCAGAGATATGTCTAACATGCACTGTGGGCTGAGACATACTGATAACTGGCATGCAAGTGAACATGACTCACCTTTGTAGCAAGACACCAAACTGCCAATTTGGTTACTTCAATGTGCAAGTGTTTCCTTCTACTAAACGTTCACACCCATTGCACCGTGCAGTGCAGAAGACTACTACTTACTCTGAGAATGAAGTCCTGTGCAAAGATATTGTGGGATCACATAGCAGCAGCACAGTGAGTACAGAAGGATATTTCTGGAATAGAATCAGGAAGACCTTCAGGTGCATTTTGAGGGAGAAATGTATTTGTTTGCATTATGGTAACATATACTGTCATATTACTCTTAATGTCACTATTAAAAATGATTTACCTTTTGACTCCACCCATTTCATAGCTTGATCTGGAAATGGAAAAAAAAGAAGCACCTGCTGCAGGATGTTTCCACAGAATGGCTTCCAGGAGAGATCAAGAGCCTGGATAGTTGCTTCCTCAGCAGGAGTGAAAAACTTCAGGTCACAGTGAGGGGTCTCTTATAGGCTTGACGGTTGTCTTTTATATGGGGGAGTGAGTCAACAGCCTCCACAGTGTCAACTTTACATTCCACTGGAGTTCTCCTGCACCCACCTTGGGTTTAATGTTAATGTTTCTTCAAGCAGACAAACACAGCACCGTGTCCCATTTGCAGTTCATTTTTAAGGATTGTGTGGCATAAGTAATACCAAGCAAATTAGCTGTGAAAAAAATGTTATCCTGCCTTTATTTGCCCAAGCACCCCTTGATTCCACATTCTCTGTGTGTTCTATGGTTGCAAGGTATTCAGACAGCATTGTTTCCAGCACAGTCCAAACTGAAACTCCAGAGACGCTGACTAAGAAGCAATTCAAGCTGTGTTTGCTCTGTCAGGCCAAGAGGCAGAAAAAAACTCATCTTTTTCAAAGGATCTCTTTCTGAAATAAGGTGTAAAACCTTGCATTTTTCATTATAGTGATAACATCCAGACTCCACTGGAATGCATAGTGTTTATGAGCAGGAAGCCCAGCTTTCATGATGTTTTCACAGGGAATTTGTTTAAAGAATCTGGAAATGGTGCAGGGAAATAAGAAATGAAACTGCTGATTGTGCACGACTGTCCCTTCCTCATGTTTCCTCCTCGTATTCTGCTATATTTCACTTCTTTCAAGTGATAAATTGATTGGCCTCTAGGAGCACTGGCAAGCTTAATTGGATTTATCATGACCACAACTCACTGCACATACTGCAGAAAACAGTTTGACTCTTTTGTTGGCATATATCGTAAAGCCAATTCACAGTAACTCTGCAAACTCAAGCATACACATAGGGCAAGAAAAAAACAAAGCGCAAAACAAAGAAAAGCATTTCAAATACATCCAACTACACAGCCTTACCCGTCCTACCCAATTGGCCTAACAACGCAAACCTCAGATAGTCGCAGTCATTCTGGGGCTCTTTTCAAACCTACTCAGAATAAATGACATGCATAGTGTTGCTAGATGTGAAAAGGTTTAGTAATGAAAACATTTTGTATAATTCATCATGAATAAGTCTATGTATTTTGAAAAAGCTTCAAGAGAAATGCCAAAAACAGTTTAGTAGTTTTGATATAATAATAATGATAAGAAGAAAAAGAAGAAAAAGAAAAACAAGAAGAAGCAGAAGAAGAAGAGGGAGAAGATTGCAAATCATAATTGCCAAATGTATCCAGCTCTTCAATGTTCCATGAACAGGTGGCAATTTTGTATGTGGCGTCAACTGCGTCTCTGGTATGCGCAGCAACGCGCAGTTAAATGTTCGTAAGTGTGCAGCCGGAGCAGAGCCTGCTGTCAGCTCCTCAGATTGAGCACAGTTAGCTCGATGGCTAGCATACAGTACTTTGCAGAGAGATACATAGCCAGTCTGCTCTGGACGTTATATTAGGGCGATTTTCCTATAACGTCTGCCCGGCTTGGAAGTGAAATAGTAATCACAGTTGTGTTTTCTGTCAGAACCTCACAGCGAAAGGACGGCGACAGGACTGAAATTGGAGCTAACGTTGGTTAGCTAGCTAATGTTAGCTTGCCAACGCAATGGTGAGTAGCGGTTGCTTGCCTCTGCTGCTAATGTTAGACCCGGTGACAAGTGTTCGGTGGGTGGCTAACGTTACCTTAGCTGTTACTGCTAGCTAATTGGCTGTCTTGTGAGACTTTTTTTCCGTTGGTCTCTTCAAGTATGTTACGTTATGCTATGTCTTTGTCGGATTGTTCCCGACCTTTTGAAGGCCCTTAGCAAAATGTTGTTTTGATAGCTTCCCACCTGTAACCCTAAGGATACCCTTGCCGAGATTTTGCCCACCAGCAGGGATCTTTACCACCTCACTGTCTACAGTAATAGCATCAAAACCATGTAGCTAAGTTACAACTTAAACAGCTGTTTCTAAACTGATCTTTATGTGTTGTGGGTTTTGTGAGTGACCTAACTGTTCCCCCTTTTTAAAGAAGAAACAATCAGCCGATGTCTGCTAAGGCCTTGTCATATATGCTCTATTTTTAATACGACTATTGTTTGATGTTTTAATTTTACTTTCTCCGACGTGGGTCGTTGACTTTAACTGTCTTAAGTGCCAGTTTCATTTCCATATCAGCAGTCGCCGGAGTTTACTTAGGCAAATGGTGCATTTAGGTTTGTTGTGGCTTTTTCCCAACTACAAGTTTGTATTTCTTGACGTTTCAGTGAAAATCCATCCGGATTAGTCGCTTTATTGGCCGTAACATTTCTGTGTTGTAATCGGTCAACGCCTTACTTCACCTTTTTACAAAGTCTAAATTAATTGCCGTTACATAAGTGTAGTGTGACATCTTCAGACAGTACTCATAGCTAAAGACCAAACCTGATAAACCAGTTGATCCGACGACCGCTGAACTCAACATCAAACCTTTACGGGATCACAGATCTGTGATGTTGTCCCTAAATGTCAGTTTATTCTCTCGGATTTCTTCGCAACAGAGTTGTTATCTGTTGCATATCTGTACATTAGAAACCAAGAAACAATCTGTGTCAATTTTTGCAGCATAAATGCATCAGAGAAAGCCAGTTAATTAACTACTGGTGCCCTTGTATGTCCTCTGTGTGTGCTCAGTATAGTTTATTTTTGATTTACAGCTTACAAAGATCACTTCTTCCAGGAAGGGAGACATATTTGGATATTAACACTACCTGGTTCTATTTGCTCTGCATTAGGCATCTGCGCCGACCAGGTCAAATTCATTGTCTCATATTGGTTTTCACTGGCATGAACACAATGACGTGTTGTCTCCCAGTGGATGATTTATTCATTTCATACATGACTAATTTAGGGAGCGTCTGTATGATTGTTTTTGCCAGTTTTATTTAGCCTCTACTGTAGCAAAAAACAGCTATGTGGCCTTTTTTTAAATTAGGTCTAAATAAATCTTGAGTTAAAAATGTTTGCATTAAATGAGAAGGTTGTCTGTGTTTATTTGTACCACTACCAATGGGTGATATTGTATTCCAGGACTATTTCTGCAATGTTATTCATAGTGTTTTCCCTTATCCTGTCATGCTACTGCTATAATTGTGTGGGCTGTTAACCAATTATACCTCGTCGACAAGATGCCTCCTATTCCAAATGTAGACCTCACTAATTATTCCCCTAAAAAGCTGACTGTCACCCAAGCCGCACATATTCTTAAACTTGATCTTGTGACTGCACGACTAGTGCTGATGTTTTATTTTAATTGTTGGCTTCTGATTTTTTTAAATAATAGTGCTCAGCCCTGGCTTCATGTGACTTGGGACATCATTTTAGCATCCAAGTTCTAGTCTGGTATTGAGTAGTATGTCTCTAGTGGAAAGTTTAACAAAAACCTATTTGCTCGAGCTGAAATGAATATTTGTACCTGTAGGCCAACAGGTGTATCCCAGATGATGTAAGGCACCTTTGCCTGTAGAGACCAAAATGACTGAAGTCCAGGCCACAGTGGAGTTCTCTGTGGAGCTCCACAAGTTCTACAATGTGGACCTGTTCCAAAGAGGGTGAGTATTGTCTCTTGATACCTAATTTTCTGTTGTTTTTTGGCAGGCTTTTCCAGCAGGTGGCAATTCATTCATGCTATACCAAAGAATTGTATTTCCTAAACATACATTACAGACAAGTTTACCTTGCTAATTAAAAGTAGGACAGCTTTGATGGTATGCTTTGTGGTAGAAGGGGACTAAGATGTATTCTGTGACTCTCCCAGGCAATCTGGGACAGTTGGCAATCATGTTTATGCCTTCAGGGCGGCTCAAAAAATGCATTTTTTCCAAACAGCATAGAAAATGCTAAACAGTGCTTGAGTCTACGATTTTTTTGTATGTGTGCAAGTTTGCCTTTTTCTCTGTTTCTATTTGATGATGAGGGTTTGTCCTTTTTATATGGCGCAGTGAATGTATGAGGGTAATCAGAGAGTTAATTTTTACAGTAAGTGCCCAGTAAAGAACCTAGATCATTTTAAGAACTGTAGTGAAGTGTACCACATGGCTATGGAGGAGCTTATCTTTTTGGGGGTCACGCAATTTAAATTTGTATTCCGATGGCCATAGTGCTGCAGGCACAGTAGAGTGGTAAAACGATCTGTGTTTTAATTGAAACATGAAAATGGATGGCTTAGAAACCTTATATAGCATATCGTAATATTTATATTTTTTATATATGTAATATTTAGTCAAACAAAGCATGAAAACTGTTTTATTACGAGACCATATTGTAAATAATAATAGACTGTAGTGCAACAAAATAATATTTGGGTCAACACTCTCAATGACTTAATCTGCCTTATTCAGAAGTCTGTTGGTTTAGGAACATCTATAATATTTATTGTACAACAAAGGTCTGGAATAGTTTTGTTAGAAATAGAATGTTTGAGTTAAACTATGCACATATCGAGTAATACCCCACAGACAGAGCTTCAAATAATCATGTCAGACTCTTCTTGTTTGATGGTGCTGAGCTCACATTCCGGTGTAGCATAGCATATTACATAATAATCCATGTAGCTATTCAACAGGAAACAGGCTGCAGCCCAGACTTTCTGCTCCCTAATTCAATTCTGGTTCTGTGTTATATGGTGTCCTATGCTTCCCTGCCATACTGCTGATTTGGAATTATGCAGCCCGTCAAATCCATGTGATTTCCACCACCCCAATATCCAACATGGTGGCCAAAAAAAACAGAATTGGCATGTTTCATTGCAAACCAAGGAGGAAGAATGATTCGCGTTGTTTAAACTGCAGAGCTTTAACAGCTGTTGGTCTTTAACATCTGGAAATTCTCCTTAACAGCAGCAGTGTAGTAATACTTCACTGTGCTGAGATAAAACTCCCACCTCCTGCCTCATCAGTGCTTTAAGAGCTCAGGTTTACCACCTGAGTGACCGCAAAAGAAAGTGCTCATTATTCATTAATGAAAGGTGTCGTGTCATTTTACAAGTAGAGGCACTTGTCGCTAACCTGTGTGGTTTGTTCCCCTGTCACCGAACCTCTAATGATGCCCCGGGCCAAGCTAATAATCACCTCAAAATTTTGTCTGCATTTTCAGGTTCTACCAGATTCGTGCCAGTCTGAAGGTGCCCCCCCGGGTCCCACACAAAGTCGAGACCAGTCTACTTCACCCGGGAGGTGAATACATTTTTGAAGATGTGTATCATATAAACAGTTTTTTTCCTGCACATGTTTGTATCTACATGCAACACTACGCTTTTCAGTACTTGGTACCATTTTTGGTTCCGGTTGGTCAAACCTTAAGCCCCCTTCCCCTCAATTCTCCAATTGTAGCCATTAAAGTAATCTTTTTCTAATTAGGGCCTGGTTGCTTCCCTGTGAATGCAGGTAGCACTAATTAAATCATAGTAATACTTGAGATAGACTGGCATGTCTTTTTGAATTCCATGTAAGCTCTCGGAGATTGGCATTGTTTCAGGGAAAATAGTTGCTGCTGTTGTGGCAGATTTGGTTTACTTATTGTTGTGCTGGCAGCCAGCTCACATGCCACTTCTTGTTCTTTGTATTTCTCCCAGGCTTTATGCCTGTGCCTCACCCCCTTGCTTGGAGACCTACAGTGCTCCTTTCACATGAAGCACTCAGTTCTTTGTGTCATCAATAAACAGGATTGTGAAGGGAGTGTATAGTTACAGTGCTTAAATGTTTTCTTTTCAATTTTTATGACTTTGTGAACCTTGTTTAATAGTGTAAATGGGAAACAGCTACACTTTCATCTTCAAGACAGATATAATAAGATATACTTTGTCAGATAATTCTTGGCCAGGTTGCAAGAATTTCATTAACTGTGGGTTGGCTCATGTACAATTTTATTTAGATTTGGATCTGAAAAATATATCTTTGAACTGTCAGCCATGTGTAACAACATCTAACATACCAGTGGTCCTGTGCCTGGTCGTAGCACCAGATCACGTGTTTCTAAAGGTCGGCTATAATCACTTTCTTGTTATCTGTCATAAACAGACTGTTAATCATGGTGGTGTTTGTCTAGGCTCTGATCTGGCGTTTCCTGCTTCGGTCCAAGATGATGTCATTTGCAGCAAAACTTTCCAAATCCTATACAAGAATGAAGAGGTTGTGGTCAACGATGTCCTACTCTTCAAAGTGATGATGCTGCTGGATGAGAAGAAGGTGAGTTTAAGAAACAGAGGTGTTTTTGCTAGGGATGTGTTGTTTGCCCGTGGGCCCAGTCCAAAATATTTAGTATTATGTATTTGCCCGTCTTTCATTTTTCCATATGAAGCCACTTCTCTCTGCCCACTTGAGTTTGTTTAACAGTTGAATATAGCCGACATCATGGGTTGTTTGCAGAAGTTTTCTGTAGTGTTTTCTCTTCTGTCCTATAGTGTTTAGTGTAAAATCAATAGAGAAAGAAATTGGTGTGGACCTTTTTGTTGCAGAAATATTGAACACAATTTGGAAGTTCAGATGCTGTCTTCAACCAAGCACACAAGAAGTACGATGCACCTGCAAAATATAACTGAAACAGAGATAAAGTGATTTTTTTTTTATGAACCCAAGGCAGCGCAGCTGTCATGAATAATATCCTCATCGAAATTCTTTCTACTTGCCGCTTCTTCGTTTGCCCGCTTGAGAAGCCTAGTGTTATGAATGAGGAGGTTCGACTATTCTGAAAGGGTGAATTGGAGTGTTTTTGACAGCTGGTGCGTCCTCAGGGCCACGGAATACAACAACCAAAGGCTTCAAAATGTATCAGGTTGATTAGAGCTGATCCATCAAATAAAAGACACCTTGATTGCTGTAATACAGGTCTTGCAGATCAACTTGGGATATCACTTGATTTTACACAGCCTCTAAATTTGACTGTCTTCACTGTTTTCCAATATCATCAGGTGGAAGAGTCCCTCAATGACATGGATTTCCAGCTCTTCTTGGATTTATATTTCACAGATGGTGATTACACGTAGGTGTTGCAACATTTTAGCAGCTAGTCATGTTTGCAAATTTGATATGTGCATCTCCTGTACAAACAAGGCAATCATAGGGTCCTTTGTATCTTCGTTTTTTTTAATTTCCACAGGCCAGAGGATCCAAGCTCACTACAGAATATCAGTGGCCGCACACTTCGTTTGCACTTTAGCCTTCAGCGAGGCATCCACCAACATGTCAATGTCATGTTCGACTACTTCCACCTGTCTGTCATCTCTGTAGCCATCCATGCCTCCCTTGTGGCGCTACATCAGCCCCTTATCAGGTCAGACTGCTACCTAACCCAAGAACATGGACACGCACAGAAGAGGGCCATTTCTTGCACTGAATGTACAATAAAAGTTAACATTACAGTTGAAGTAAACAACATAGCTGGTGAATTTTAACTTGACATTCATGTCCAGCAGCAATTGAGAAGTAGTGCAAACCTGATTAGAAGTGTCCCATTAAATCCTTGTGGTGAATAGCTGAGTTTGATTTCACTCTCTGTGTGCTTAGTTTGCCTCGACCAGTGAAAACCACATGGCTTAACCGCAACGCTCCAGCACAGAGCAAAGACTCAGTCATCCCACCTCTGGAGAATGTGGTGTTCGGCAACAGTTACGTCAAGCAAGTATCACCAGATGTAAGTGAACCCTCTTTATAGCTAGGGCAATGTCTAATTTTTGAAAGATGCCACCATAGTATCATCATTTAACAAGTTCTGCTGTATTACAGAGGGTACTTATTAAGTACAAAATAAATGACCTAATAGTGACTCCATATATACTAGACTTTGGCTGTCTTCCTTTTGTGAGAGAGAAATAAAACTGAAAGGATAAAAAGAGCCGGGCATATCTACTGTTTAAGCAAGGCTGGACACGGCTGTGGACTGTGGATTTGACAGTTGCACACCTCAGGTAGAATGGTGTGTTCCATTCATTGCATTTGAAGCACGGGGAGATACTTCAGGCTGTTGGCAGGTAGAGCAGAGGAAGAGGAAACTCAGACCACTGTCACATTTGGCCGGGAGTAATCAGCCTCTCCTGACAGAAAGGTGGCCATCCAGGCTGAACAGAGGCAGTGCCCCTCATCCTGCCTTGGATGCATCACTAATGGGCAGTATGGAATAACAACCCGTCGACTATTTGTTTTTACTACAGGGATCTGTGCAGCAACTGCTTTGAAGCATTTTTATGCAGACATTGCACACAGAATAAAAAGGGCTGTAGTGGTCACTCTAATACCAGAGTAGTGAGACACACAGTGTGCAGGCGCATACATTTTTCAACCACTTCCTCCTTTTATGTCTTTTTTTTTTTTTTTTTAAATATACCTGATGTTGATACACTACAAAAAAATAATTTTGTTCTAAATTCTGTGTGTGACCACTGACTATGTAGATTTAATACAGAACATGTCATTAAAAAAATCTAAATTTAAATTTGCAAACCTAAACGGATATTTGGTTAGTGGCTACAAATCATGTTTACAACTACTTATAATGTTCAGAACAGCAGAAATAATGTTTACAGAATGAAATCATCTAATGCCTCTGCTCTGCATCCCTTGTGATCCTCAGGGCAGGACATTCCTGGTATCTGACCACTGTCTGCAGCATGCCTTCAGTCTGCACCATAGCCTTTGCTCCAGTCTCCTCCTAGCCTACCAGGGCCTCTTTGGCTACTTCACCTCTATTACGAAGGACCTGCCCTCCTCCCATCGTATGGAACTAGGTATACTGCACTGTGTCTTCACATCAACTTGGGTTGCAATGAAATTGTAAATCCCAGACTTAAAATATGGCTTTGCACACATCTTTTTTGACTCACAAGCACTGACAAAGAAGCAAATATTCTCAAAGTTATACAATACTCTTATTCTTTTTTTTGCTTTTGATGGATGTTCATTGTTTCGTCTTTTCAGCAGTGGTGTTTTGTTGCATATTGCAAGTTTGTTGTGTTCTCATTTCATTTCAACTGATCCCTGCACCATAACATAATTTATCCTTTAAACAGACTACACAACCGGCAACTCACTAAGTTAATTTAGGGATCTAGCTGTGGTTAACTCATCACTGCACTGACAAAATCTTAATTGCATTCAGTTGATAAGTTTGTTAACCAGTAGACTAAAGCCAGATTGTAACAACTCCCAAACACAACTCATCGTTGTAACTATGGGTCACCAAACCTTATCCACACACGTGGACAGATACTAATCCATCCCAGAGCACCAAATAATAAAAAGGTTAAATATACCTATATGTGCAATCTTACTAGCCAAGCCCAGCATGCAAGTCCTATATGAGAGAGTACTCAGAAGACCCTATCCCAGAAGTCAAAGGCACGTCTACATAGGTATGTCCTGACCCTTACAGTACCTCAAATCAGCCTGCCTCTCTATCCACTTTCCTCTTCACTCCAGTTTCCTTCTCGTAGAAACCATCGTCTTCTCTATGTCCCACTTTCCAGAGACAATACACTTCCTGCTGTCATGTCATTTTTCCACTCTTGTATATACTGTATGCTCAGTCTTTCTTTCCACCTTTTTAACTAGGCCTTGGCCAAAGAGTGTTGTAACACAATGGTTCTGTTGAATTTGTATTAAATAAATTGAATTTGACTGTCTCTGGTCATAAAAATAAGTTATTTCTGACAGCACTTCTGTATTCAGCCTGTATTCACAGTTCTTCTTAAAACCTTCTGTATTATTAAATTATTAAAAAAAGTTATGAAAGTGAATCTTAGTAACACTGTTCTTCTGCCTCCTCAGAACAACTCGACTTAGAGGCTCGTCTGGCTGAGTTGTGTGAACAAGTCAAGGTAAGTTAAGTGCTGCAATTTTCTGTCCTGCAGAAGGCAATGATGCAAAACATTATAGAAGGTGACAAGCCCAGTGCATCATCAAATTGGTGCTTAGTTTATGTGCACGAAAGGATAGCTGGAAATCTGGCAGAGGGCCTTATTGAAGTTGTTGGAAAAGTGAAAAAACGTATGCAATCATCTTTCACTTTATAAATAATGAAAATATTAGTGAGAATGGCCCATATGCATCCTAGCCAATCAGTAATCTTTGTTTGATTTTGGACTGTTTGTTTTAGTAGGTAATGCTGAACATGGGCTGGAAGCAAATGGTACCATACATACAAACTGTGTCTGTTGCACAGACGTATGCTGTTATATGTTGTATGCTGCATACATAGAGGAAGCAAAACATTATTAGGCAGACTGGGCTCGCAGTCCTCTAATGCCAGAAGGGAATGAAGTTTGCATTGTATGTTTGTTTTTATTCCATCAAGGCATTATTGAAGTATTGTTGGATATTGAAGCAGTATTTTGATTACTAAGCAATATTGAATGGCACAGAAAGCTTAAGTGGAGTCAGTGGTGAGAGTCCTTTGTAGTTGCCAGGCCACTCAAGGTTTTTCAGCAAATTGTAGAGAAGAGATAAATCTGAATTTGTTAGCAGACTGGCAACCATCCTGATATTGCTTCACAATTGGTAAAATTGGAGTTGAAAAACTTGTCTCTAAAAGCATTTTGTGTAGGTGAGATAACCTGTCTTTAGTGGTTAGATCCTTGAGTCCTGGTAGGTTGGCACTCTTTAGATCAGGAGTGATAGAGAACGTTTTGAAGAGCTGTGGAATGCTAGGAATTTATGCAGATGATTGTGGCACATGAAGTAGATCAAGTGCCTTTTCCATGTTTCAGGGCCATTGCACCTTCCAAATATTACATATTACGTATCCAATAACAATGGTTTAGACACACACAGGAAAGGAAATAGATTAACTCTGTTGTAGAGACTTCATATGGAATTCAAGCAGCTTTATATGAAACAGGTTTCTCTGACCATTTTGGCCTAATAAGAATTGCTGAACAATAATATGTGCCAAATCAATCAGTTGACTATCAATAAACGATCTGTTTTACAGTATTTCACTTCTTGTAAAGCAGAATCCTCTTGTATAAAACTTCATTCCATTGTTCTTATGCTGATGTTAGGGAAATATTCTCACTTGAGCCCTCTGGTGGGTGACTTGTGTCTTTGTACTTTTAGCATAAAGCAGAGTCTCCTGATGAGTTGGCAGAACTGGTAAATATGAACCTGGCTCAGCTCTGCTCTCTGCTCATGGCACTCTGGGGACAATTCCTAGAGGTGGTGTCCCTGCAGGAGCATGTCGCTGCCCTACTAGCTATGGAGCATCATACACTAAGAGTGAGTCCCAACTTCTTAAATCATCTACAAATTTAATTGTCTGACTGGTTATTTTTGAATGACGATAATCCTTTTTTTGATCTCCAAAACTTTACTCAACCCTCTAAACAATACTGATGTTGGCTGTATATAATGTGGTCGTATAACAGGTAAGGCGGTTTGCTGAGGCTTTCTTTTGTCTCGAACATCCAAGGCAGTCTGCACTGGCCTATCAGGAACTACAGTAAGTTGCAGTGGCATGTTTGTCTTGATTGTGAAATATAGTGTTGCTGTTGCCAAGCCTGTGCCAGTACATACTTGTCTGAAATACTAAAGTATGGAAACCCTGACTCTTTTTTTTTTTTTCTCTGTCTGACTCTTACTGTCTCCCCCGCAATCAGTGCTCACAGTCACCAGCAGATGACTAATGCTATCAAAAGCTCCAGCTATTTCCTCTCTTTGCCTCCACTTCCAGTGGAATGTGCAGACCTGGATGGTGATGTTAGCTCCCTGCCAATCATCTTTGAGGATAGATACCTGGATTCAATCACTGAAGGTGAGTAACACATTATTGCTGCTCAGCTATACATACAGTCAGTAGGCTCAGTGACTTATTTTTTCAACTGAACATGTTTTTATTTGTTTATTTATTTATTTTATTTATGTTGCCCCTGGTTTGATTCTGAAGATCGAGATGGACCCTGGCTGGGCATGCACAATACAAGGACTGGCTCAGTTTCCAGCAAAGCAGACAAGGCTAACTCCAAGGACTGCAGTGCAGCAGCTAGCCCCATACCCGAGTCTCGGTGTGCCCCTATGGACAACACCTGGCCAGACAGCTATGATCCACCGCCTAAGTCCAAAGGCAAGTCAGTCAAGCTCAAGAAAAATTCAAAGACTGAGAACTCCAAGAAGCTGATAAGACAGGGCTCCAAGGACTCTGTAGTTCTGGTGGGCTATAAGAACCTTAAAGCTCCTTATGGAGACACCAGCACAAAGTACAAGGAAGGGGAAGCTCCCCTAAACCAAGATGAGGAACGTGATACCTTGCAGGGGGGCTCAAGTAGTTATTTAAGGACTAATGCCAATTCTGTTTTTGACTCTGGTGCCACATCAGCACATTTTGGAAGTGGTGCTGTTGATTCCGTTGCAGATGACGATACAACTGCTGCTGGTTGTCAAAAAGGTTTTTTCAAAATTCCTACAGACTTGGACGCACAGAATAAGCCTCAGGCAGGTACTGGGGCTATTGCTACATGCAACCAACCACTTTACAAAGATGAGCAAGTTGACCACAGTGGCCAAAAGCTGCCACAGTGGTCTTCTGGGCTGAAGCAGATTGAGGTGAAACCAAGTAACAAGGACCCATATAAAGGGGACAAAGTAACGGTTCTTCTACCATGTCGGACTGATGCAACTCTAAGCAGTAATATTCCTGAGATCACCCAGACAGATCCCTGTGACTCAAAACAAAAGTCTGTGGTGGACTCTGTGTTTGAAAGACCAGGTAAAGAGGCAGCACAGCGGAGCCAGTCCTGTCTGGTCTCAGTACAGATAAAGAGTGATTGTATCAGGCTGCCAGATGGAGCAGCCCCCAGTGCCTCGTCTCGCCTCTCAGACTCGGGCATTGAAAGTGAGCCCAGCTCCTTTGCCACTCAGCTTGTTCCAGGACCACACACTTGTGCAGGGTTAGGCATTGCTGATTCAGGTGTGGGTGCCCCACAGCCTGACAGGCCCCTCCTGAGTCCTGCACCACGGCCTGTTCAGCATAGCTTGGTGCAAAAACCCAGTGGGGCAGCAGAGATTCTATACCCAGAAAATACCAGTGCTGTCAGTGGAGTCCAGTCCTCCCTCACTTCCATCAACTCCTTGCCTTCAGATGATGAGGGCGAAGGTTCCTCCAGGGGCTCCAGTGGAGCAGAAGTCCGAGGCAGGAAGTCCAGTGTCTTAGTGCAGGAGCAGAGTGTCGTCTTTTCTGGGGACATCACTAACAGACCTGCCATTGATGTGGCCTGCACCTCTGACACTGCTGCCGCGGATTCCCAACTTATAAACCCTGATTTGGAAGCACACCCCAAAGTATCAGGTATTTCTGAATTTGGACTAGAGGGAGCAGGTGGTTCTGGGACTGTTAAAGAATCCCGTAGTGAACCCCATACTGCCTGCCCCTCCAGTAACTCTGCCACCAGTAGCACTGACCTGGTAAAACGTGGGATGGTGGAGAACTACTTTGGCTCATGCTCTAGCACGGATGTGTCTGAGATCAGCCCTGTAGAAACATCTGCTATCACACTGGGAATCCAGACCGGACCACAGGTTGAGGAGGATGAGGACGAGACTGAGCATGAGATGATCGAGAACGGTTACTACGAGGAAGGCGATGGCTATGCTTTTTTGAACGGTGTTGCTGATGAGGAGCAAAGTGCAGTTGGTGATGCAGCGGTTCAAGAGACAAGTCTTCTGTTTGAACAACTTGGCATTGGCTACCTCCATGAAACAAAGGATTTATCAAAAGCTCCTATCTGCTCCAACCTAGCCTCCAGCAGTGTTGGCCATAGCTTGGGAAGACCACCCTGTCCCTCCATGTCTCTTTCCTCTAGCCTGCAGTGGTATGAATGTGCACCCACACCACAGATGAAAGCGTGAGTCATCTTGCACAGTTTTTCTCATATCCCACTTACTTTTGTAATTTATGTAGATATTTGTCCTGTCTCGCACATTATGAATTCATATTCATCAACTATGTATTCATAATTATGCAGGTTCATTAAGGCCAAGGAAGAAATGAAACAGCTAAGGCTGCCTGGCTTCTTATATAGTGAGGTACCTGAGCTGGCATCCACTGTGCCCTACTTCAGCTTGGAGGAAGATGAAAGCTGTGAAGAAGGCATCCATCTCATAGTCTGCGTCCATGGTCTGGATGGTAGGAAACCTTATCTTCCAGAATAAATTTGCTCCTTTAGAGTCTTTTTTTTGTATTAAATAAAACCACACTGATATCTTTTAGGTAACAGTGCAGACCTGAGACTGGTTAAGACTTACCTCGAGCTTGGACTGCCTGGTGCTCGTATTGACTTCCTAATGTCTGAGAGGAACCAGGTGAGTGGATAAGCACACAGACACTAATCAGTAGTCACTGTTAATGAGCTGTAACACAACTAAGTGAATCAAACACACCAAAACATCTTTTCTTTTCCTTTGATACTCTTTCCATCCACAGAATGACACTTTTGCTGACTTTGAGTCGATGACAGACCGATTGCTGGACGAAATAGTCCAGTACATTCAGATATACAACCTCACAGTGTCAAAAATAAGGTAAAATGGTCTTTTCTTCACAAAAAAGCCACTTGATGCCGTTGCACTCAGCTCTTCACTCCAGTTTATGTGTTCTCAAAGGTCATGGTAGATAAATATGGAAAAAGAAAAGTAAAAAAAAAACAAAAACATGTTATGTTAGCATGTTAGGTAGTTCCATTTTTCAGTTCCATTTTCACCTTATCACTCAGATGACTGAGGCGAAACATCCTGCTATTAAATATCATTTTGCACTGTACAAGTGTAATAGAGGTGCATATAAATATGGTATCTTTATGCTCTCTAAGTATTCTTCATTTGCAGCTTTGTAGGTCATTCCTTGGGGAACCTCATCGTTCGCTCAGTGCTAACGAGGCCTAGGTTTAAATGTTACCTGAGCAGGCTGCACACCTTCCTGTCTCTCTCTGGACCTCACCTGGGCACATTGTATAACAGCTCTGCTCTGGTCAACACAGGCAAGTCTCAAAACATTTTGCTGATAAATAGCCCTTCTTATCATTTTCAGATATTTCACAACGCTCCTTCAGTCAGCTAATTGGTAGTTGCTATGTTTTTGGTCTCTCTACTCTGTCATTGTGGTGAAGCCTGTTGAATAACTGTCAGCCTTTTGTTCTTAGGCCTTTGGTTCATGCAGAAGTGGAAAAAGTCAGGATCACTCCTGCAGCTGACATGCCGTGATCACTCTGATCCTCGCCAAACTTTCCTCTACAAGCTCAGCAAGAAATCTGGTTAGCTTTGCTGTTTGTTTTTCACTAAAGACATTTTAGGCTGTGTATGTGCAATATGAGCTGTAGACATAACTTTTGCATTGATCTGCTTTTGAAGGCCTGCAATTTTTCAAGAATGTGGTGCTGGTGGGGTCACTGCAGGATCGCTATGTCCCCTATCATTCTGCTCGAATAGAAATGTGCAAAACTGCATTAAAGGACAAACAAACAGGTGAGTTGGAGCACGTTCTTTAGTGGCCACACAGCTGTAATGACTTGCCAGGACAAGATGTGTTTGGTAAATACAGGTGTTCAAAACTGGAAAGCAAGCGAGCAGAACAAGCCCAGTCCTATGTGATCTGACATACCAAGCAACAGTTTTAATGCAGTTCTCCTTAATTACTTGCAAACTCCAGTGCAATCCATATTGCTGATATAATACAACTGTACTGCAAATGCGTTATGAATGCTCATATGCTCATGACATGTTAGACAACATTTTACCAGGCAAAAAATGTTTAAAATGGGGGTTTTTTTTCAGCAATCAGTTCAAACTGCACACAAAATAGCCAGGAGAGCTGTATTCACGCCACCTGGCACTGTACAGCTGTTCTGGAAAGTAATCACAGAATTTTGATCTGTCTTCCCGGGTAGCCACATCCCATTATGCCATTCACTCTGTTTACTCAGACAGTTCAACAATCAACATGAACAATTCAAACAGTAGCTCTCTTATTGTTGGCCTCATTATCACCAAGAAAACTATCCTCATGAACTGGAGATCAAGGAACACCAAACACATCGCAGACTGGAAAAACTTAATGAAGTTAACTTGACACCGGTTTAAACATTTCGCTCAGTGTACATGGTGGGAAAAAAAAAACACATGACACTCAATGAGGACAAAAAGACAGAAAACACAAAAGATAAGTTAAGAAGTGCAAAAATCTAAAACTAAACAATATATACAACGAATGATGAGGCAATTAAGAATATATACAATGAATTTTAAGTGTAGAGCTTTATGTGGCAGGGGCAGTGAGTGATGAATGTACATGTTTAAAACTGCATTATTGGACGAAAAATGGTCAGTCAGTAGATGTTTTCAGTGGACATGAAGGGTATGATAAATTGTAATCTGAAAAGTAGCTGTAGCTAAAGCTGTCAGGCAAATGTAGTGGAGCAAAAGGTACAATATTTGCAGTACATTACAAATGGTGGTCTTCCATTTTTTTTTCCCTGTATATCTTTAAGCATAGAGGCAGATACATGCATTTATACATACATATACATACATTTATTTTTAATTGTTCAGTTATTTGTTTATTTTTGATTATTAATTCATTTGATTTTGAGTGAGGCCTAATTGATTGTTGTGTTTTGTATTGTGGGAGGAAACCTGAACCCACACAGCACACACACTGAAACAAATTGGAGGTCTGTCTGTGTGCTGTCCTTAAAGGGAAATTGATTAGAGGTTGGGAAGGGGGGAGAGGGAGGAGGTTTGGACGGGGGGTGAGGGGTGGAGAGAGGGAGGGGTGATGGAGATGGCGGGGAGGGTGGAGGGAGGGCGGAGAGGTGACGGGGGAGGAAGAGGGAGCTGCAGTTATCTGACCTGAGCCAAACAACCAGCAGCCTCCTCCACCCTGTTGTCAGTCACACAACTCTGCCACCAGCTCAAAGAAGCCTTATTTGTCTTCTCCTCCATTTTCTTCTTCTTCTCCTACTTTTCCTTCTTCTTCTCCTCCTTCTTGTCTCCTTCACTTTTGTTGTTCCCCTACGTTTTCTGTCCAGTCTTGAAGAACCTGAAGCGACCCTTCTTCTTATCCTCCTTTAGGCAGCGGTCTTCTCATCCTCCATCTGTTTGAGTTTGGTCCTCAAGCCTTGTTGTTTTTTGGCCAGCTCCTCTCTAAACTCCTCCTGCACAATGTTGGACGTGGTCTGCCAAGCTTCATCGCTCTGGAGAAATTCAGCCCTGGCTCTCTGGAGGTCGTTCATGGGCTGTTTCAAGTAGGGAGAGAGACTCTCCTCCTCGTCCTGTTGTTCTGTTTCCATGATTTCCTTCTTGTCCTTTTGCTTTTTGGACGCCTTTTCCTGTCCAGTCTTGTCCCACTTGATTCGAAAGAAGGGCCTCTTCTTCGTGTATGCTTTCAGACAGAGCTCCTCCAGTTGCTTCTTTTTTTCTTCCAGTTCTTTGTCTCTGGCTCCCCAGCTCCGTTCTTTCTCTGTCAGTCCTTTCTTCTCTTCTTCCAGCTCTTTGACTCTTGTCTCCCAGCTCTGTTCTTTCTTGGCCAGCTCCTCTCTGAAGTCCTCCTGCAGATCATTATATTTGGTCTGCCGAGCTTGGTCGCTCTGGAGAAGTTCAGCTTTGTTGCTGGACAGGTTGTCCAGGATTTCCTCCTCTCTCTCGTAGAGCTGATGCTCCACCCGGTTAACTGTCATCTTCAGTTCATTCTGAAGCGCGACACTCTTGTTGTTCTGCAGCTTCATCCTGAAGAGCTCAGTGCTTTGGACTTGGGCGTTCTCTGTCTTGTGTCTCATGTCTTGGATTTGAGACTTTTCTTGAGGGAGGAGATCTTAGACTCAAACTCTGTGATGATCTTGTGGATCTTCTCTTGTTCATCTTTGAACTCCCTCTCCCTGACCTCTAGAAGCTCTTCCAGTCTGCCTACTTCCAGGTTTAGGTTGTGCACCCAGTGGCAAAACTCCTCTCTTTCTTCATGCCATTCATTCATTGCCCTCCTATAGTGAATCACATCACTATTCAGATAGCAGTTTGCAAACTGATGACATTCAAGTTGATCCAGCAGACGGTGGAATTCTGTGACAGGTACTAGACGGTCCTTAAGATCAAGTTGGCCCCTCTTGGCTTGACTGCTTCTTTGGGCCACTGCGCTGTCTGTAGTAGACTGCACTTGTCTGTAGTCGACTACTGTACTTGAATAATACAAACACTTAACTTTAAATGCCTAAAGCATGTTTATTTAACCAAACAAATTGAAAATAAATAGCTCCAGAAGGGCATGGAGTTCCTAGACTCAGAAGCATCTCTTATAAAGTTGAATAAAAACTTGAATGAATAGCTACCTGAAATGTCTCCACAGTTAATAAAGTAACATTTAAATATAACTGAAATGACTTTTCTTTGTTTTAAGTTTAAACACAACAAAAGTACATGGCGTTAACAAGCTCAGCAGCAACTCTTGTAAAGTTCAATAAAAACTTCTATAATCGCTCCCAGAATTTTATACACAGTAAATAAAGTAAAATGATAACTGTAACGTAACGTTAGTAGTAGTTGTGAGATGTGGAGCACTGGGATGTTTATTACAATTTCGGGAGAGTTTTCTGCATTTACCTTCGACTCATGTGTGTGCTCTCTGGAGCTTCTCCACACGAGAAAACTTCTCGTGGAGGTACTACCAGCTAGCAAAGCTGCCGCTCGTGTGGGAAAACTTCTTGTATGGAAAAGCTCTGGGGAGCTCCCTCTCCGCCGTGTGTGAGGACAGCTTCCGCTTCAGTTTGGCTCTGCCACTTACGCATACTGTGCTTGCTTAACCTTACTTAATCAGATGGCGCCGTGGGCCAACAATGCTGGAGACAGAAGTGGCAGGAGAGAGAGAGGGGCGGCTGCATCTGAGCCGAAATAACCAAATTTTTAATTGAGTTCTTGTTATCGGCCCATTGGATTAAAAAAAGGGCGATAACGATATACGTCAAAACTCCAAATATCGGCGCCAATAATTGGCCCTGCCGATAATCAGTCGATCTCTAATTTGCACAGTGACTCTTGTCCGTCCTTTTTATTAATTTTGTTTCTTCTTTCTTACTTTACATTCCCTCCTCCTTAGTTTGTTCTTTCTTTACTTCTTCTCCCTCTTTAACTGATTTATAAAAAACGTACATAAAGCAATGTAGACTGAATTGGGATTGGCTAATAGATTTTACTATTTGCATTGTTGGCCTTGTACAATTCTGCACATAGGGGCTTACATCAAATGACCCAACTCTTGCCCCGTTCACCCTTTTTCACTCCTGTCTATTCCAGGTCCTGTATATGCTGAGATGATTGAGAACCTGCTGCTGCCAGTACTTCAGAACAAAGACTGTAATCTAGTGCGATATGATGTCATTCATGCCCTTCCCAACACAGCCAACTCCCTTATTGGCCGGGCCGCCCACATTGCCGTCCTTGATTCTGAGATCTTCCTGGAGAAGTTCTTCCTTGTTGCAGGCCTCAAGTTCTTTCAGTAGAACAGTGGCAGAATCAAACACATGGCTGGACTTGAGGAATGTGGAGCTAATACCTCACTGCATCTAAACCTTATTCTGATTGTGGTATCTGGATTTGCTCTTAGTTTTTAAATACCTACATGTATACTCACTTTTCAAGGACGCGTACGAACAAAAACACAATTTCTTTCATTTCATGTTGTTCATATTGGAATCACGGTGGATATGCTGCCATTTTTATTTTTCTACTGCCATTTTTAAAACATTGTTTTGTTTTGTTTTTTTGTGTTTCTGAAATGTTTTCCTCCATCATATGCTATATTTTCAGTGTTATTTATGTGTTATGTTTTGACTTTTAAATCTATTTCTCCAAGTTATTAAATTCATTTTAGATGCTGAACTGGAAATGTAGCTGCTACAAAAATGAAATGGCTGTTTTGGTGAGCTGGCCCAAGTCAAGTCTGCACATACTGTTCTCACCATTGCTAATGTTTTTCCACCAATTTTAAGAGACACTGCATTGATTTGCACCACAACTACATTTTACAGGCTTTTGTACTGAAAATGGTCATTTGTACAAGTTACTTTTTTATCAACAATTTTCCATCATTTTTAAAGGCAAAGATTGCATTTGAAATAGGATTGTTGCTCAGAATTTGCAGCCTTTGCTTTGGTCTTAATACTTTATGCTGTTCCTTGCCATTGGAGCACTCTGCACAACATTTACCCAACCTGGTGTTGGGAGAATTAAGCTTTGCCTACAACATAACATTTTATTACAGGGGTTTTAAGCAATTGTCATGATTCAGCAAAAGCACATGTTGGTAATATGTTTTATTGAAAGTATTTGGTTGGTATCATTTGGTGATTATTTACGTGTTTGAACTGGAAAGTATTGGTTGGAATTAAAAAAACGTTTCTTGGAAAATTGTTTATATCATCATACTCTACCATTAAATATGCATATTATGAATTTGGTTGTAAGACTTGTCTTTCATACTAGAGTTCATTCATCATCTGGAGAGTTGTGTCACCCCTGATCTCAGAGGGGCTCGGTACAAAAGTTCAAAAGTGATTTCAAATTACCTACCCATGCAATCTCAGCTGACTAATATGATTGAAAGTGGGGTTCCTCCAGTTTGTAAAGAAAAGTATGTCTCATCTTAATGATCTGAAAACGTTTAGCTGCCTTTGTTACAACAAATTTTAAGATTAAGTCCAATTTTGATTTACATTGTTATCAAGCTCTTCACTTGGCAGGTGATTATTCTGATATTCAGAGTGTTTTAGATCTTTTTGCAATGGATTAAATAGCTCTGCAGATGGCAGTGTTATCACAGAAAGATGAGTGCCGTGTTAAATACCTGCAGTAAATGTGGGAATTTTTGTGCAGTGTTTTGCTTACGTCCTGGTAAAGAGTAAAAATGTTGATTTGATTGAGTCTGAAGTGCCATAATTATCAGTAATGCATACAAAACTGAGATAACTTGAATCACTCAGTATAATTCTACATACCGTAGTCCTGTACATAATCAGAAATGTTGATTGTAGGTTTAACTTGTCATTGGCAATAATTTCCTGTATATTTTACGCCCCTTACTCAAAGGGAGTTTGACAGCAAAATCCCCAATATTGTGTCCTGGCAATGCAATGGTTTCTGGAAACGGACATCATTTCACTGATAGACAAAGATATGGAGGGTATAAGGTAGTGATGGCAAAGACAGTGAACGTTCAGGGACACAGGATTTTTTTCCTCCACAAGATAATGGAAGATGAACCACTTTCCCTTAGTCTTTACTTAAATAGTAAGACCAAAGAAATACAGCTTATATATACATAATTAAATAAATAAACAATTAAGTGAATAAGAAATGTATTTGTAATTATCTTTATTCCAACATGAAAACAATGAAAATACAGGTGGCTTAATCGGTTCCCATCCGATGAGACGCATTCACCATTTGAAAACAGACTATATTGGAAACAGAAAAGGTCTCTGATTCCGGGCCGACATACTGGTCAAAATACAAGACACACTAAGTAAGTACTAATTAATTTTCCGGGGAAATCGTCGTGCTATTCACGGTTAACAGCAGGTTCCCAAACGCTCTTATCACTGTGTTTGGACCTCTAATTAGCACGAGATCGCTGTACCAACACAAAACCCGGGGGGACATATCTGTTTAGAACCGCTTTGAAATATGATGATATTTCACGTCTTACACGCAAAAATAGATTTTTTTTTTTTTTTATCTGGAGATGATACACGTGAGATAAAAAAAGCAAATAAGTATGAACAGAAAGTGAAAGCGGCAGTTACATTTCGAACAAGAATTCAACCACAACGGTGTACCCCTACAACTGTCCGTAAAATGGTACGGCTCAATCGTTCGGGCTGGTTGAAGAAGTTACAACACGCGATGGGGAGAGGGATAAACGGCAGTACTCGTTGCGCCTGTCATGTCATTATACGGATAAAAAGACGTTTGTTTGCCTGAATAACCTCCGAGAAGACCAGTGATTGAAATTTGAGCTCCTTCGCCTCGTAAAACGTGATGGTAAGTAACTTACTGCTTCGTAGCTAGCCGAATAAGTAGCCAGAGTGTAGTGATGCACTTGTTGCGGAAGGTTGTAACTAAGTTAATGTCTCCATCCCATCCAACCAAACACACTTCCCTTAGGGGTATGTTAGCGTTACTATGATTGAGAATAACTGTTTAATTAAGCGTTGAAACGCCTGTTTACAAATGAAAACATCTGCTGCTTTATTTCTGAGTTTAGGTATCTCACTGGTGAACATGTATTAATTAACAAACAGGCTACACTGAAACTTTGACAGAACTAGCGGCTAATTTACTATCTTAACGTGAGAACGTTATGTTAAATGGCGTTATCGTCCAAATATCATAAGTAACGTATCAGGAAAGAGAGTATATTCACTATATTGTTGCCTGTAGTTTTTCTGTACTCCAGAGCCAAAGTTGTTATTCTCTAAATGAATCACTGTACCCTGATATAAATTGGCCTGCCAGGGCTCAGAATTAACCATAAGAAATGCACTAACGTTACTCCCCCAAAACGAAAAAGCTGGCTCACCCTATTGTTTGTAATTGTCTGATTGCTAATAGTGTTTCCCTGTCAATTCAGATGCCCCCTCTTTTTATTCCTTTATAGTTTTAGCTGGCATTAAGGACCCCTGACACCGTGCAGAGGGGATGTTGTTTTTCCAACAGGCAGCAGTGTGCTCAGAGGTAGGGATTATGACAGCCTTGCAGGGGAATTAAGACGTACAGATGGCTGCTCTCATGTGATGCCAGGTTTCTCCCTGGTCAGCAACAAGGGGGATGTCTCAGGATGTCAGCCAACACTTTTTGGGCTGATAGTAAACTTGTTTTGAAGATGTGATGCAGTTTGATTATATACCTGTCTGCACTGGTTTTATCTCAATCATTAACTCAGTACGTCACCAGCTGCCTTTTATATTTCAGGCATATTTTTATGTAAAATGACAGCATTGATAACCACCACTGCTTATTCTTTCAAGTATTTGTGTGTTCTGATTTTGTTTTTGCCATTTGATCTCTCATCTTGGCTCTTAAGTAAATGTATATTGCATGTAAGGAAAGTATGGTAAAAGTCCTAAACATAAACAAATCAAGCATTGCATTGCAAGCATAGTTCAGATGTCTGACAAGGCTTATACTTATTTCTTTAACAAAAGTATTTTGGGTATTCAAATGTACTGTATGAAACAGTTTTCACAGTCAAACAAATGCAGAAACAAGCAAAAAAACACCCACAAGAACCATCCAAATTCCTGTACAAACATTTTTTTCCTCTTTAGAAATCTGTCTCTATTTTCAGCCTTACTACTTCACACATAAGTTGCTCAATAAATTGCTTACAGATGTCTGCAACCTCTTCTCCCAATATTGCAGTAATCAAAAAAGCTCAATAAAGTGTACTATTACTTAGTTTTCAACAAAAATTCCGTTGGATGCTTCAGTGTGTAGTTTTATGAATACTGAATGAATACATATACATCTGTCATTAAGCCTGTTATATAAATGCAGAAGTATTTTATTTTAAGCTGTATAGCTGGCATTACAGTATATTGACAAACCACAGTATAGAGCTACAACACTCTCATGGAAGGCATAAATTATATCTAAGAAGTCAAAGCAAGAAAAAGCATATGGAGACTAAAAATAATGATTTAAGACTTATTTATGTAAATAGATTTTGGTTTGTTGAGTTATTACGCCATTTGCTACATAGTCAGTGTAAATGTAGAGTATAGATTGTCTCTGTCTCTGTCTTAGACAAGTCAAATGTTCAAGCTACTGGAATTACAGGTTTTTTGCACTGACTGTTTGCGCTGACACACAGATGTGAGTAAGGCTGTGTTTGAACATGTCCATAAATCATATTTGGTAAGACAAATGTTTTGCCCTGTGTGCCAAGCACATTCACTTTTGTAGTTCCCAAAACTTGTTTTGTACGCTGGCAACACCTTTTATAATGTTTTATTTCCTGATTTGTCTCAACACAGAAGCCTGTTGCGTCCAGTGCTTTTAAACATATGTCAACAACTTTTTTCCATAATGTGAATGCTAAACTCCTGAAGAGTTAGGTGTAAAAAGCCACAAGTGTGGTGCGTAGAAACAGAAGTTTGCGCAAGGATCCCTTACCATGCTGGTTTGTTTTTCTGCCTTATTCTTGAGGGAGATTTGTTTTTCGTTCAGTTTTTTTTAGTGGTTATCGTCCTGAGCGGGATTTAAGGGGATCAGAGTCGGCGTGCGGCAGTAATTAACCTGATTAATTGATTTTGAGACGTTAATCAGATGAGCCTCGTACCAGTTGGGGCTCCGGGTCAGCATAGTGGGGCAAGCTTCAGGTTAGCCTAGTTGCCAGTAGACTGTCCACATCCACCGTGGCTATTTGTTTTGGTATTGTAAGAATCTGCAATAATACAATTCCATTATATAATTATGTGTTGCTGTAATTGCAGGTGGAATAGAAAATGTATGCACCGGGATTGTCTGATTGGTTGTTTCCAGTTAACGACTATTCTTAGGATTAGATTATGATAAAATCTTTGAATTTGCCCAACTATTTACCTGTTTTTCAGTTACACGCTATTGTAGTGTTTGCTGATGATCCAGGTCAGGATGCTTTTCAAGGTAGACAAACTTAATTTGTAATTTATTTCAGTCTTTTTTTGGATTATCCCTCGGAAAATAATGGTGATGCTAAAACATTTGGCCTGTAAACCCTCAGAGGGGGCAAACCATGTTGAGTTAATCTTTTTTTGTGGGATAATGGGAGACATACATGTACGTCTTATGTCTGAGTCTGGCAGTTTTTTGACTGATTGGCAGTATGCTAATATCAGTGCAGAAGGTTATTTGTCACACAGCAGAACCTAGGACATTTAGGTTGTCTTATTTGTTGAATTTCTTGCAATTTGGTGTCTGACCTCAAGCATGAGTTGATAATCTGTTTTAAATTCCATTCTGCTGTCTTCATATTGAACTGTTGGATCATGTTTTCAGTTTCTTATCCCTTATTTCAGTCTGATGTCATCCATCTTTTTAGATGCAATATGGACGAGCTGCCCTGGAACAGATAAAAAGTGAAGGATAGAGGAAGCAAGAGAAGACTGACACCTTTTGACAGAAAGTACTTATCAGAGGCATACACAAGACATCATGTCCACCTCGATAAAGCAAGAGAGAAGCATTTGTGTTCTCCTCCCCAACAAAGACCAGCTGGACATCACTGTCGGGGTAGGTGTTTCGTATGTCTCTATCCATCGTCCGGTGATTATCACCAAGAGGTGAATGTGAATGTAAATTGAATATTGACTTCTTTGTCTTTTCACCTGCTCCAGCCAAAGTCCACAGGGCAGGATGTTTTTAATCATGTGACGGAGCTTCTTGGACTGAAAGAGCTGCACTTCTTTGGCCTCACAGTGGTGAAGGGTGAGTCCGCTCCTCACTGACCCCTCAGCCTCTCAACACCAGAGCACACAGCATTATTGTCAGAAGACTGAAAAATGTGATCGCGGGATAGTACGTTTTGTTGATCAGTACATGCCCATACATTACCTGTAGCACATTTCAGCTGTTTGTTAATGAAAGCATCATGTTTGGATCATGAAGAAGATTTCCTGCAGGGCTTTGCAGTGCCACTCTTTTGGTGGCACTTGTTTATGTAACATTGTAGAAAATGTTTTATGCCAAAAGGCACCAAACTAAAATAGTTGAAAAAAAAAATCATTCTGCCCTTCCAGTCTGCATAACTAAATGGTGTAATCTACTTTAGCCGGTGAGCAAAGTTCTGAACTTTCTGTTTCCTTGCGTTCCTGGCCTCTTTCTTTGTACAAATACGTTGAAATGCCTCAGTAATCTTGTGTGGCTCACCACTTGAACAAGCAGCCTTTTGTTTTTGTGGTGTTGGTTCAGCGATCACTTAGGCCTGGATTCCTGCAATATTAACTTCATTAAGCCTGGAATGCACCCTTGCATTCCTCCTCTTCACCAAGGGGTGGGATGGATTGATGATGGGAAGAAGAGGGTGGGAGTGTATGAAAAAGAGGTAGGGGGACTCGTCATGATGACACATGCCGTCTTACTCAACCCTTGCTCAAAGGCCTCAGTGAAGGATGAGAGGTGAAGGAGTTGGAATGAGTCAGAGTGGGAAAGAGACGGGCTGAAAGGAGAGATGGATGGTTAAAGGAATAAGTTGTGAAACAGCTTTGCAAGATTTGGCTTCACAAAGTTGAACAAAAGAGATAAGGTGGATCAAATAGAAAATGCCCATGTCATGACTCATCGGAGCAGACTGGGAGTGATACAATATCCTCATTCTCAGCACAGCTTGCAAACAGCTTTTCAGCCCCTCTACTGAAATAAACTTGTATTATGCTTTTTAAAAAACAGCCCTGATTTTGTACTGAAAAAGATGTCAAATTTGTTTTTGATCAAACAGCGATAATGTTGCTAAAGGGTTGCAGCATAGATAAATGACAAAATATCAAGATAAATGCTGTGTTAAATGTATCTTCCCATCTCTTGACACGTTTACAGATGGTTAAAACCAAGAAAGCCCCAGTAGCGTTTGTTCTGTGCTACCACTGCAATTAGAAAATGTATTGACATTAGCATTTTTGTCATTAGCTTCCGAGTAGCCTCATTCACAAACGGAAGAACAAGAGCTTTTTTCTTTGACCCTAATGAAGCCCATTGTTGGTCAAATTTTCCGCTTGGTTGCATTATTGTTTGTTTGCTTGCTAACTGTCTGCTTGTTTCCTGATTGTCTTTCTCCATCCCAGACAATGAGCACATATTTTTAGACATGGAGGAGAAAGTGACTAAGTACTTTCCTAAGGAATGGAAGCAAGATTCAGGAAAGGTAAGGCAGCCTGTTCAGTAAATTAATTAATTCAATAAATTGGTAGCAAATTCTGACGAGGTGAATAAGGAACATTTTGTTGTGACCCACTCCAAACTATTGCATGTGTCAGTTAATTGGGAGACACAGGTCAGTGGCCTACATGCCACAACTTTTCATTTAGCATGACAAAAAGATGCTAACACACATGGAGCTTTTCTAACATGCTTGTTTCTTCATACAGGGACTACAGAAGAGGCCGCTGCCTTCAATGCTCTGCCTCAAAGTCCAGTACTACATAGAAAACGGTAGACTAATTTGGTATGTCCTTCTGTATATGTTCCATATGCATCTTCATCAGCACTGGACGTGTTTGCATCCATCTTTGCCCTCCTTTCTGACATCTTTTTGGGTCCCTCCCTCTCACCCCCAACTTTTTTTTGTCTTCCTTTTCCTGTGGTACCAGTGAACGAAGGGCACGGCATCTTTACTATTCTGACTTGCGGGAACGGGTGCTCCGCTCTGAATGTCGTCAGCAGGAGGAGGTGTACTTCCAGCTGGCAGGTTATGCCTTGCAGGCTGACCTTGGTGATCACCCGCTGCCAAGGGAGGATATGGAAATCATGCCCTACTTTGAACCCAAACAGTACTTTCCCCCTTGGGTAGGTGAAAGGGTGTGGCAGCAGCATTTAAGAAGAATCTGACTTGATGTTAAGTTTAAAGGCTTAGCACATTTGATTTTAATGTTTTGAATTTTGCTGTGCTCTTATACATGTTTGTCCTGTCTTCCTTCTGTAGATTGTAGCTAAGCGTGGAGTAAACTATCTCCTCTGCCATGGGCCTAAGGTGCATCAGGAGCTGTGGGGCATGTCTTCACGTGACGCCATCCTGCTCTTCATCAGGGAGTCGTGTCGACTGGAGGATGTGCCCGTCACGTTTTACAGACTCCAAAAGGTCATAAGTCAATTTAGTATTTCACTGTTATAAATTGAAAGGAGTTGCTTGAATTAAGATTTTGTAGCACACATCATGCTGCAGTGTGTGTTTATTTGCTTGATTGTTTTACGTCATTAAAATAAGAAATTATGGTTATTTAGGCTGGTGAGTAATGTAATTTGTTTTCAGATCATTTTTAATCTACAGCCTTCCTTCTGACTGAAATACTGTCTTTCCCAACTCAGATATAATCAATTTGGCTTCATTTGAGCATTGCTGGACAAATGACTATGGGGCAGTTATGTAACCCATCCATCTATTCCAGTTTATTGTCCTCCCCAATACAAAATCACTCATCTACTAAGTGATATTTTGAAGGCCGGCCCATCCATTGCGTAATGTGCTCCCACATTTAATTTGTTGTTAGCAGCAGAGTTTCCTAGTGAACTAGGAGAGGGGCTCAACTGTGGAGTCGCTATCTTATCTGAACCACTCAGATGCCTCTCTGACATCTCATCATTCATTTGCCCAGGACAAAAAGGAAGAAAGAGGAACGGCATTGCTTGGTCTGACCCTGCGAGGAATGCAGGTTTATCAGGTGCGTGCATGTGTGAGTGTGTTATTAATGCACAGTAAATACGTCAACACATACGTCCATGAGGGTGAAGCTGCATTTGCTCAAAGATTGAGTCTTTGTATCTGTAGTGCTGGAAAACCTCGTGTGTGAGGAATGTGTGGGATTGCGACCAACAGCAGTGTATCAGGAGATAGGAGCTGTCTGCCATGCCCGTCAGTTGTTTGATCTGTCCATCAGGGGCCATCTGGGGGGATTAGGGCTCCAGGCCTGGCTGATTAAAGAGCCAACAGACCATGAGATACCTCGAGAAGCCCTTGGCCTCTTCGCCAAGTCCAGATGGCTCGTGCAAACAAAAAGACAATTGATTATTGATCACTAATTTAGAAGTATAACCAAGTAGATTACACATCCTGAAATCTGTGATGCTTTTTGGAACACAAAAACTCCCAAACATTTGAGCTCTTTTATGTGTGTGGGGGGTTTTTTTTGTATTCACAGGAGGTGAACAACATGCGCCAGCTGCTGTACGACTTCCCCTGGTCAAATGTGGGACGTCTCACCTTCCTGGTATGCACTTTGCTCATTTCCATTCTCTGTTAAGATCAGATGGAATGGTTGTAATTATTTAACGCGTGTTAGCTATGTACTCTACATTTAATATGCTGTCCTACTCAGGGTAAGAAATTTGAGATCCAGCCAGATGGCTTGCCATCAGCCAGGAAGCTGGTATACTACACTGGGTCGTCGTTCCGCTCTCGCCACCTCCTCCTGCACCTGAGCAGCAGCCATCGCATCTACCTCAGCCTCCAGCCTGCCCTCAAACACCTACGCCAGCTGGAGGAGAGCGAAGGTAGGGGAGGGAAAAGTTAATACAAGAACAAGATTAGGATCAGTGATAAATACAGTTTGGCTGAGGGCCATTTGTACTCACACACTTAATAAAATCAACGTAATTATTGGTCCTCGTTTGAAAAATCAGCAAATAAAGTATTCTAAATGAATGAATAAACTGTGAGAATAAAGAGTTTTCATTGATAAGCAACTCTTTATGGATTTCTAATATTATGTCCAGCATTTTAAGAGGAAGTGCTAACAGCACTTTTGTAAAATTACCATCAACTTCTGGCAGTTTCCTGCTATCCTTGTAACATCTTAACAAACACAGCTGACCTCAGTTTCTTTACATGGTTTTTGCTCTTTTTTGCTCTTTCTACAGAGAAAAAGCGCTATAGAGAGTCATATATCAGTGATGACCTGGACTTGGACCCCCCAGGCAGTGAGAGCAGCCCTGGTCTGTCCCGACACTCCACCAGCAGCTCTGGCATTGAAGCTGACGCCCGACAACACAGCATATCCACAGAGATGGCCTCAATGGAGGAGGAAGGTCAACGGCGAGCAGAGAAGTGTTTCAGCTCAGCAGCCAGCCGTGGCAGCTCCTGTACCTCTGGGTGTGAAGCAGGCAGTAAGGCGCGAATGGAAGATGAGGG
Source organism: Chelmon rostratus (assembly GCF_017976325.1). Lineage (NCBI taxonomy): Eukaryota > Metazoa > Chordata > Actinopteri > Chaetodontiformes > Chaetodontidae > Chelmon > Chelmon rostratus. The sequence goes on along the minus strand of NC_055668.1, from coordinate 11,213,360 downwards.
GTGGCAAGAGGAAGGTGAGAGAATTTTTATCCTGAAACGTTTGTACATTTGGGAAATTTTATCTGCCTCTCTGCATAGTTTGTGGAATAAACTGATGCTGTGTTTGTTGAATGAAACTGACAGTTGGTAAACATGAAAGCAGCTGTGTGCCATGCTGATCTTGTATTTACCCTTTGCAGTTTTCAGTTCCATACAGCTGGGATAAGGGCACTGTTTCACTCAGCGCTTCCTCAAGCTATACACTATGCAGAACATGTTGCTCAGTAAATTGCATTTGATGTCATTATTCCACATGTTGTGTAACTCATATTCTTTGTATCTGTGTGAAAACTCCTTTTGTTGTTTGTTCCATTGTGCTCTTAAATGCATATACGGCCACAGCAAATTAGATTAATTATTCTTTCAGATTTTTAATAATCAGATTTGTACTTTTTTTTTCTAGAGATCAAGACCGGTGTTGGAAGTCCAAAGGAGGTTCTCGTGGATGATCCTGATGAAATGTTTCAGCTGGCTGATCTTCTTGAAGGAGTGTCAGTTGATTGTGCAGAGCTCCCTTCAGAGACTCACTCACCAGGTTCACCAGGTATAAATAATTTGATTGTGACATACAGGATATTGTGTAAACATTATTTTATTTGTTCTTATCCCTCCAGTGAAAACAAAATTTTTTTTTTGCATTCTCAGACTTTTTTTTTTCCTCTCAAGATTCAAGATTTTCTTTATTGTCACTGAGCATAACATGTCAATGAAATTTGCATTGCAACCCCCATGTTAGAAACAATAAGAAAGATAATAAAATAAAGATACTAGAATAAAATAAACTAACATGCAGATAAAAATATACCAGAAATGAAAATATACTAAGACAATAAGAATATACCAAAACAATAAAATATACTAAGAGCAGCTGAAATATGCTAAAATGTATATACTGAGTGCAAATGGCTAACCATTTAGTTAAGCGTGTGTGTACTTAAATGCAACATTTCAATCAATCTCTACAGAAAGCAAAGCGTGTCCCCCGGACAGTGATGAAGATCTTGAGAAATTCCGTAACAAGGATATGTTAAAACAGGTTTGTCACCTGTCTTCTGCCTTCTTAGCCCTTGCCTTTGCTCCCTTGTTGCATTTGTTTTTACCTTTTATGTTTAACTACTGTCTCTATTCTAGATGCTGAATTCCAGAGCACAGGTTTGCGTGGATCGGCACAGCCACAGTTTAGATGATGTACGTCTGTTGCCACCTCTGGCACCCCTGGGGACGACACTACCACCCGATTCCTCCCACAGCTATACCTTTGGGCTTCCAGATGCCTCAACAAACACAAAGACCCCAGCTGATCACAGTCATTGCCCCCTTTTACCCTGCCAAGCCAAACCTTCCTTTTATGGCCGCCGGTCTACCAACTGCCTCTCCCTGGACATGTTAGGTGATGAACAGTTCCTGGAATTCATACTTTGAGCATGTCAGGTGCTGATGTCCACAAACTGTCTGTTCTTTCCCTTTATTTACAGTGCAACTTAACTCTTAGGTTGCCAACACATGAATGTCTCGGTGTTTTCTGTGTGGTGATGATCACAATGAGGGATAAGTATGCTTCACATTGCAGAGAGGCATTATTGAAAATGACAGGACCCCTCATTCCTGTTAGAAATATTGTGGATTAAATAACAGAAATCCAATTCTGCAACATTTCAATCAGTGAACAGACCATATTTATTAATGTTGTACATTGTGTACATACTACTTGCACTATTTTATTACATTTCAGCCTCTCTGAGCAAAAACATTTCTAATGAATTTTATTGTCTTTTGTAAAGTTCACACTGTTAAACATTTTCTGAAATGTCTGAATGTTGATCAAATTTGACAGTAACAGATATTTTGAAATTTTAAGGCCATGTGCCGCATTCATAAGATGGCACTTGCTTTCCTTACCATTAGCATGTTTGCTATTGTTTTATTCAGGAGAATCTCTAGAAGCCATGGTGCTAATGTTTGTGCTCCTGTATTCTATTGTCCTCTTTTTTTTTTTAATCATATTTTATAGTATACTCTATTTTTATATAGTGTGCTCTGTCATGGTTTTTCTGTTAGTCTGCCACAGCAATGTAGCTGCCTAAGTGGAAAATTGAACCTCTTTACAGCTGGTAATTAATTCATCCAAAGCTTCCTCATTCTATACTGTCCTCCTGCTGTCGTAATTACAACAGAAAAGTATTATTTGTAAAGCACTATTTCTGTAACCAGCAAGTGTATAATGAACCTGCAGTATTTTTGTATTATGTAACCCTCAAACAAAGAGCCTTTCTGTTGGGTTTTTCTCAGATGTTATTTTCACTGATTTGTAAGTGATAATTGGTGTGCAAAAGAGCAAATGTCTTTAGCCAGTATGGACTCACTTGGAAAGATTGTCAGTCATTAAACACAGACAGACTTTCTCTTAATGCCAATAATGCATGAAAAACTTCACAATACTGAACAATTCATTTTTATCTAAAGCAATGTTTTTTATGATAGTGAAAATAAATTCTTATTGCCACTAAATAAAACCAGGTGTTCTTACTTTTTGTACTGTTTCACCAATATAATGTCAAGTTTCTGTGTACATTTGATATCCACTCAATAGGTATATTTTTGTCAACTTGCACAAAGCACGGGTACACTTCCACCTCTCGCGAGAGTTTGTGATTACGTTTGCGGAAGTTTACATACCGTTCGGAACAACGTGTTGCTCATGGCAGCCGTGAGTAAAGCCGGTGTCGGAGCATCTTTAGCTCGCTTGTTCCCAGCAGCGTAGCAGCTCTCTACAATGTATTCGGTTTTAGTTAACGCGGTGTTGTCCAGCTCTCCTGACTATGGCCTTCTGTTTGAGTCTCTGTCCTGGACGAGTGACTCGTGGCCAGGGACGGAGCGGGTGGAGGCGCTGACAGTTTTTATCGAAGGACTCAGACCACTTATGGCCGACTCGGACACGACTACGTTTTCAGATGCGACCAGAAGATCTATTAAAGATAAAATCGAGTCGGTGATCTGGACCCAGTGTCTGCCTCTCCTCTCCAGAATATCAGCAGAAGCCGGTGAAGGTATGCGATGCAGGGAGAGTACAGCTGCTCTCTCCCGGCTTGTGAGCGTCTGTGTCCCGCTGTGTGACGAGGCTGTACCGGGGCGGGTAGCTCTGTCTGTTCTGCCCTCGCTCCAGCTGTCGGAGGAGGAAGAGGTGCCCGGGCCGGGACGACTCAGCGTGGAGGTTGCCAGTGAAGTCGTGGCTGCTCTCATACCTTCTCTATCAGCGGATGAACAGCTCACTCTCACCACCCTGACATCTGCCTTGTCCTGCATCAAAACACTCCCAGATCCACTTGTCTCCAAAATCACAGTCAGGCTCCTCTTGGCCCTCCTGAACTGCTGCAGCGATGTGAGGTTAGGGAGCAGCCTCAAGCTGATCCTGGATGATCTGTGCAGCTGGCACACCACTGACCGCACACCTGTGGTTACAGAGCGGGCACTGCTGTGTTTGACCGCCATGTCAGACCACCTGCTGAAACCTCACAGTCCCCCCTCTTCCTCGTCCTCTTCCTGCGAGCCTCGCCTGTCTCTCCAGTTCTGGAGGATAGTTCAGGATGGACTGACGCACAGAGACAGCGTGTCACGTAAAAGGGCGTTGTACCTGCTGAAAAAGTGCGTGGCCCTGTCAGAGGAGGAGGGGGTGGACTGTCCTGCCTGTCCATCAGAAGGTAAAAATGCCCAGGCTTACTGACACTGTACAAACTCTCCACCCACTGGTGTTGCATTGTCTGTTTTCTTACTGTTCTTGAAATTGTTGCAGATGAGATCTTGTTCAGATGGGCCCCTCACAGGAGCAAGTTGCTTAGAGAGTTCTGGGAGGATTACGCACTGGTGATGGAGACCCTCGAGGAAAACCAGGTAGAAAATCCCACATCATGACTGTTGTTTCGCTGTCAGTTCACAGGTGGCCGTCATGATACACAGCTATGTAATGTGGCTCGTCTCTTTTTCCTCCACAGGTCCATGTCGTCCGGCCAGTTCTAAACAGAATAGACACATTGATCCAAACAACAGTGAATGATAGTCAAGGTAACACTAGCATTGGGCAAAGTAAGGAGTCGCTGTCATGTCTTTTATATGAATGTTTGACAGATTTAATTCTTTCCTGCCTCTTTTCATCAAATTAGGTTTTTATTTGTGACATTTCTGGCTCTGTTTTGGTGTAGGTTGGCCGTAGGTGTTATTAAAGCTTTGACATTTGGATAGGTTACATAAGAATACGTCCATCCCATTAGTGCTCTGTGAATCAAAAGGACTAAACTGATCATATTAACTTTTCATCAAATATTCACTATTTCATCACCGCGCTTTTGCTTGTCTTATTGCATCCACTTGTAAGGAGACTTTTCAGTTAAATAACAAAAAAAGTAAATCAGGTGATTAGTTATCCAAAATATCTGTTTTCAATTGCAAACTTCACTTGAAAATACAATAAAGATGCAAAAGTAAGTGAGTAGAAACAGTGTTGTGGTAGTTTGTGCCCGTTCTCTTTGTCAGTTCTGTCTGTGTTGCAGCTTCAGGTCAAGGCCTCTTCCACCCCTCCTGGCTGCTGTGTGTGTACCAGCGGATGTTCCACAGTGAGAATAAATCCCTGATGAGAGAGGGAGTGTGTCATCTGCTCGAGCTGCAGGTCCTGCAGCAGTCAGACTTTGCTGTGGCCTTTTCTCAGGTACACGCTCAGAAGCGATGTGTTCAGCACCTTTATGCTTATGTGTGGATAATTGGTGCCTTAAAGTTTCCTCCTCCATTGCTTTGCTCCTCAGTTCATCGTTGGCCCTTTTATGGATGTTCTGTCTGAAACTTCGCTCTTCCACAGGTGATGGTTTAAAACCAGTACACCAAGCAAAAATACTTGAGGAGTTATGATGTTATTAAGTTTTTTTGCACTGGACCTCATTAACCCACGTTCTGTCCACATGTAGGTCAGTTGGACAGAGTGTAGGAGATTGTCCTGAACTCGGTGCTAAACTCCAAGTTTTCATGGCCACCTTCTTCAGCAGCCTACCATGCGAGCATAGAGGTACAGAAGCCACAGAGCATACATGTTAACAAAGTCCTGACTCACTTCTTATACATAAAATGCCCATCCTGCTCTGCCTGTCCTGTTTGTAGGCCACATGTTGCTGCAGATGATCCAGCAGCTGTGCTCTAAGCACTGGTGTGCAGTACCCCTCCTCTTCCTCTCCCAGGCTCTGTCCAAACTCCCCCCAAGTCCACTGCTGGGAATCGAAGGGCTCACTGCTCTCAGGTACCTCATCATGCTCACAGTCAGATGGACTGTGTCGCAGTAGCTGGTTATACTATTCTCATTTGAATCTGTGGGGTTTCACAGGGAGGTGCTGCGCTGCACTATGATCACTCATCAAGTCCTGCTGAGAGGTGCTGCTCAGTGCTTCCTGCTGAACAGCGCCCTCCGTCTCACAGACGTGGTAAGACGCGTATAATGTTCATAATGCCAAAATTACACCATACAGTATATGACAGCTCTGTTGTAAACAGCATTTCATTTAAAGGTCATAATATTTGGCTTTTTTCTACGCTGTTAGATGTACCCAGTATATTAATATTTTAAGTGAATATGCAGTTATTCTTTTAGCCAGTGGTGGTGTGGGTGAACCTATGACCACAGAGGTGCTGATGCAATTGAACAGTGTAAGATTAATGCTGAAAGAATTAATTTGTTATTATTATCAAATGTAAGGATTTGCTGCATTTCCTAACATATGCCAAACAAAGGAAAAGTGACATTAACCTCCACCAGAAATGAGCAAACAACACTTTGTGGGATATTTGCTCAATAACACCACAAACTACAGCATCAGTAATAGACACCATTTAAACGAAATCCTCTGTACTGTAGGGCTGTTGTACTGCAGTGTCAGGTGTTTCTGTTATTTTGTCCAACCCCTGTGCTTTCATTCATAGCTTTAAAGTTAGTGAACTGTATAATTGAAACCTGTCATTTCAGAGCACAGTGACCCTGGATGATGTTTTTAGTTTCCTGATGGATTTTCGTGCAGACGAGTCTCTGTGTAGAGGCACACAGATCTGGAAGCAGGTATGTTCTGTTGTGGGAAGAAACCTAACCTCTTAGGTTAAAATGACACATTCTCCCAAATGTGTTGTATGACTGACTAATTGCTACCGTACTGGTGACATTGCTGCAGTTGTGTGCCTGGCTGTTGGACAATGAAGACAGTTTCAAGCCCAGGATTCTGGATGGGGATGGAAAAGAAACTGTAAGAGGCTACGTTCAAAGTGAGATATACACATATCTCCAAGTCCCAGCTAGCACAGGTATGTTTGAAGTGAGATGGTCATAGATAAATCTGCAGACACAATCATTTAGGTTACACTCAGAATTGGTTTAAGCTAGTGTCCTTGCTCCTCAGGTCACGCTGAGAGGTTGCCTGACCCAAGAGAGGCTGATAAGTTGGCCAGGGCCATTCTGCTGTGTGTGGACATGGAGAGGAATCAACTCGGGGCAGAGATCAGTGACACTCTGGAGTCATTACTGTCTCCGCTGCTGGACACCCTGAGCAGAGTCAGCACCAATGTCTACTTGCCTGTGCGTAAGAGTGACAAGAGCCTGCAGCTCGTGCTCCGACTGCTCCAGCTTGGAAGAACACCATGCTGTCAGCGTACTGCAGAGGAGCAAGGTTTGTAAGGATAACACTGATTCATTGTTACGTCAAGTCCACCCTTGTGCATTTGCAGTAGGTACAGTCAGTGGATACATGCATTAGTGCAATGAATGTTGCATTTTAGACTGAGATCTGCTGATGGAGCACCCTCTAATAATAATCCTTTGCTCCATAGATGTAGTAACTCATGGATTTACTATATTATGTTCTTATTCGGTCTGCAACACAATAATTGATTGTTTGCAGAATTTAGCCAAAATACCTTCATAACACCATTAGGTCCATTTTTCTTCATTTCTTCTTGTAGTACTGTGCTTATAGCATTCCCTGGCATTGTTAAGTGCCTCAGGAGTGTGTCACATTCAGCTCTTCTCTTCTGCTTTCACAGAGGATAACGTGATGGCGGCCATGACGAGGCTCATTTTTAAATTTGTCGATCCCGTCCAAGAGTTTATCCTAAGGCGGCTGTTTGGGGAGCTGCAGGAGGTAAGCAGCAAGTGAAGCCAGACACCATCGCTCAGTTAACATACAGTCGAGGCCCCTGATGGCTTGCTCTGACGTGTGCGTGTGCTGTTTCTTCACAGCTGTTTGATGTGGAGCGGGCAGAGCTGTATCTGTGTGTCCTGAGGCAGCTGGTGGCCATGTACAGTTCTGTACCACAGCACCACAATAAACTTCACCAGACCTATTTCCCTAAACTCATCAATCACAGCCTCAAGGTCCTGCAAGAACCAAGCCTGCAGGTACCAAGTGAAATATTCAAGCCCCAGTCATCAGGCAGGAATCACTTTGGCTGATCGATTATTCAACACTGATTGTTTTTTGTCAATTCCAGGTCCACTCTGTGGCAAACCAGGTGGCTTCAGCAGTTGCTATGGCATCCCTGGCTACAGTCTGTGGTCTTGTGGAGCAGGATGTGATTGACATGCGGTCAGACACCGTTTCTGTCCTGAGATCACTGAATGACTACTTCTACAATCCAGTGTCATCCTCCCAATGTTTGCCCTCTCTGGGAAACTTCAATCAGCGTCTGCAAAGACCACAGACAGGAGATGGTTCAAGGTCTGTGAAAATCTATGTAGAGTACTCAGTGAGCTTTAAATGCGTAGTAAATAAAAAACTGCATTGATGACCTTTTTTTGTCTCTAGTGATGTAGGAGTGCAGGGTCCTCTGGTGCAGGACTGGGGACGCATCGCTGCTAATTTCATGCGGGACCAGTGGATTTGTCTGAGCTTCCTGATTAAGGCCTTTGGGATTCCCGAGTCTGTAGAGATTTCCAGAGCGTCCGAGACCCTCAAGGCTGCTCTGGGCTGCAGTGTGGAGGCCCTGGCTCTGCTGCCCAGTGACCTGGTGCTGCCTGTGCTCACCTTTATGGAGACAGTGCTGCCACAAGTAAGTCTCATCAATTTAGGTCAAATTTAAGCAATTGAAATGAGATGTTACAAGTATTAATATGCAGAATTTCTTACAAACACTACTGTAATATCTGATGAAGTGTGTTTCTGATGGAGAATCTGGTTTGGTCATGTTTTGGTCCCAGTTGCTGCTTTCTGAGGAGGCCCTCTGTGTAGAGGCTCTGACTCTGAGCTGGCAGCTGGTGCAGGGGCTGAGCACTAATGCTCACGACTTCTGGCTCGCCCTGAAAGGTTTCATCTCCATGGCCTTCCACCATAAACTGCTCCAGCTGACAGACCCTCAAGCTCCGACACTTGTCTCCACCCTGAATCAGGTGATTAAAATCAGGCCGGGTGACTTGGAAAAAAAGTTTATGTTACTCATTCAGCATACATTTTCTATAATATATGCATGTATATATGTGGTGGTGTGATTGTTTTCAGATTGCCACTGAGTTGATGGAGCTGTCTCAGTCAAAGAGCGGAGTGTTCGGCGTGCTGCTTCAACACTGCTGTCAGACGTGGCTGCCTGCAGACCGAGGCGGCGGCAACACGGCCAACGCCGTGTTTTCTAGTGTTTTTAGCCACGTCAACATACTCTCTGAGGCTTGTGTGTATGGGCCAGTGTTCAGGAGAGATCAACGGTACCTCTCAGCAGCAGTGCTCAGATTTGTCCAGTTGATTCTCAGGGCTGTTTGAGCTGTTTTATGCTGTTCTTTCACAGGCTCATCCAGGACGTCCAAACGTATGTGGAGCAACTTGGCGAAGAGTGTGCCGCCAACGTCGCAGTCACAAGGTGAGCTGCAGCTCTTTGTTGTGGTATCTCACTCCTTCATGGCTGCGGTTTAAAATAATGCCACAAGAGGTCTCTCCTGCTGTGCAGTTCAACCACTGCTTTTGTTTTCCAGTGATAACAGAGACGATCAGTTTCCTCGCACATGTGTACTGGCTTTCCTCAGCCGCCTGGATTGCTCTAATCTGCAGCATCAAAGACTGATAGAGGAGCTAGTCATGGATTTGTTGAAAAAGGTAGGCTGCACATTAGTTTGGGCTGTGTGATACAGTTTCAAATTAATGAGGATATTTTGTCAATATTAAAATATAGTATGCTATGCCAAATCACACATAGCAGCTCCACACACAAACAAAAAAGAAAGCCTCAACAGTATAAAAAGTTATTTTTTATGTTACGTCAAAAAACAAGAAAAGCCCAGAGATCAGTTTTCCTTTTGTTGATTTTTGAGAATTTAAGTTTACAGATATGCTGATCGTGACATTTCATACAGCAACCTACAGAACATCTTAAAATATTATGTCATTTGTTTGTACATTGCTTACTTGTGATTACAAATTTGTTTGGCTTTATGATATTCTGCATTGCACTTGGCATGAAGGGCATTTGTCATTAAGATAATAAGTTCAGCATCAGTTGCATCTTAACAATACTTGACACTATTTTCTATTATCTCCTTCCACCGCCACCACCCAATGTCTCCAGGATAATGACATATCGAAGTCAAAAGTGCGTTACTATAGCAACTCCCTGCAACATCGTGTCAAAAACAGAGTATGGCAAACACTGCTGCTGCTGCTCCCCAAACTCAGAGAGGTAAGACGACTGCACACACTGAACGACCACACAGGAGAGAACCACGCAGAGAGTAACGGTGTTTGTGTGCGTCTGTGCAGGAGTTTGTCGCCAGGTTGCTGAACCGTGTGTTTGAAGCTGGATTCTGCAGTAACCAGGCCTCAGTCAAGTACCTGATCGAGTGGATGATGATTCTGATCCTCATCCACTACCCGGAACACATGGACAGCTTTTTGGCCTGCTTCAACATGGTGGGCTCCCACTCCGGACACCCGTCTGTTCGAAAGCACCAAGATACGAGTGAAATGGTTAATTTATTGACCAGCATCTGTGTTTTCTGCACAGGATCATGAAAAGACCAAGACGAGCAGCTGCACCTTCCTGTCTGTCCTGGTACATTTCAATGTCATCATTCCTAATCTTAAGGATGAGGTAAAGCCTTTGATGTTTTTCCTCCACCCAAACCCCACCCTTCTTGCAGCGCCTGTCAGCATGTATGAGATCTCTCTCCCCCTTTGTGTTTTGAAGGCTGTGCAGTTGCGTAAAGCGCTGGACATCATCCTGCAGTGGTGTTTCAACCATAACTTCAGTGTGCGCCTGTATGCCTTGCTGGCCCTAAAGAGGGTGTGGAGCTTGGCCGAGGTCCGGGCCGAGGAAGGGGCCGACGGTTTGGGAGGGCTGTCGACTGTGATCAAGGCCTGTCTGAACCAGGCGGAGGCCATGCAGAGCACCGGGTGAGAGCAAAACTGCTGCAGCAATTGCAAAAAGCTAGTTCAAGTATGATTAATGTATTTATGTGAGTTTGCATTTGCTGTCTCGCCATTTAGAAATGCCAACAAGAATTGGATGAAGATTCAGGAGCACTTCTTCTTTGGTGCCTTTCATCCTATCAGGGATTACAGTGTTGAGGTGTGCCAGTATGTTACTGCTAAACAGATGAAACCTGCTAAAATTCAGTCACACTGTGTGACAACGAATATATAACGGATATTCTTTATTTTTCTTTCCTAGACCATATTCTATACTTTTCCCAGTCTGTCAGAGTTGGCTGATGATGAGTGGATTCCACTCTGGAAGTTTGAGAAGCTGTCCTTTTTCTCTGAGGGTCCATCTCTCCCTTTGAGGAATCCTGCTCCCGAGCTGAGACAGCTCCAGCCTGGAGACTGGATCCAGCAAGACAAAGGTACAGCAGCACCTACCACAAGCAGCGGGACTGCTTGATGCACCACGCCATAATCTTCCCTCACCTCTGACTCAGTGAACACATGGTGTCGTATCTCCCAGGTGAGCAGAATAAGGAGGACCGCTGGGCGGAGGTGCAGAAGAAGATCACTCCATGGAGGCTGGGGATCCAGGAGCAGGAACCCGAACTTCAGCTGGTTCCACAACAGAGGGCCGCTCGACTGGGCAAACTGCACGGCTCCCTGCTGGTGGTGGCCTCGCTTATTGACAAGCCCACTAATTTAGGAGGTTGGGAGCAGCACGATAAATTACATTACTTCACTACTTTGTCAGGAAAAAACAGGAAAATGTCAGCAAGTTTCTCCTCGATTTATGTAACATTACAGGCTTTTGTTTAGATTCACAATGATGATCTGGGCGAAGAGGTCAAACACAGCTGCCACTGAAACCAGTCACTTATCAGAGTTTAGACAGGGAATGTTCATCTTTCACCACAGACACTCCTGTTTTCTGTCCTGCGTAAGTGCACTCCGATGCTTTTGTCTGCGATGATAAGCCACCGAATCAATCAGAATTTGTTTATAGAGGAAAAGACCCATTTTCAAAACCAATATTGATACTGGATGGTGTAAGCAAGAGCGCTGGCCGCTCTGTAAATGTTTTACCTGAAATCACCTGCTGAATAGCCATTTCAGGTGTAGCTTTTTATATCTGTCTGTTCCCATGATGATAGACTGGTAGCCATTCTATGCTGAGTCATGGCAGCCACAGATTATGTAAAAAATAAAGAAAGAAAAGTCCCCCCCCCTCCTCCTTATAGATGTCATGGGGCTTTTTTAAAAAACATCGGCTGATATTGCAATACAAAGATGTCACATGTCACTTTGAAGGCTTTCTCCTCGCCCGTTTTAGGTCTGTGCAGGACCTGTGAGATCTTTGGTGCCAGCGCTCTGGTTCTGGACAGCCTCCGCCACATCAGCGACAAACACTTTCAGTCCCTGAGCGTCTCGTCCGAGCTGTGGCTTCCACTTTTAGAGGTGAAATGCACCGAACAAACGCACATTTCACTCCAGTGATCAGGTGGTTTACTCCGTCTTATAGATGGTTTGTCCCAGTTGGCTAGTGTCCAGGGAAATGTGTGAGCTTAAGGTCAAAAAGACCTCAGTCAAGATCAACATCGAGAGCGCGTAGCAGCCGACACAGCAGTAAACTGTGGTTCTCCTAATGGCTTTCTGTTCTGCTGTGACCAAGAAAACTGTCAACATCTTTCCTGAAATTGCAAGAAAATCTTTTTTCTATATGATGGTTTCAATAACTCAACTGATTGATTTAGAAATTCTCTAGCCTCTCAGTCTTGTGCTTGTGCAGTTGCTAAATGCTCATTCCACCAGAGCTTCACCCAAACTCCTCCTTTTTTTTCCCCTCAGTTTAGAGATTTCTTGCTCTAGTCTAGAAACTGCTGAAATGGAAAGGGGCCATAAACCAAAGTCCAAGCTTCAAAAATGAAGATTCTAGGGAGACAATAAAAGGTCTTAAGAAGTCTGAAACCTGCTTATATCTTGGCTCCAAGTGTGGAGCATCTTTGCATCCACTATATGGAGCAGAAAGAGTGACCACATCTGTCGCTGATGTTACAATGTGACAGCCTGTCCTTTGAAATGCCAATCTTCTGTCTCATCACGATTGTTTCTACATCGTCTCTATAATCTGTCCATCAGGTGAAGCCTGCGGAGCTCACTGACTTCCTGCAGGTGAAGAAGAGTGAAGGCTACTGTATCGTTGGAGTGGAGCAGACAGCCAACAGCCAGAGCCTCCAGGACTACCAGTTCCCCGAGAAGACCCTGCTCCTTCTGGGGTATGACAGCATTAAAAGCTCGATCTTCCAGTCCAGTGAAGTGAAAGCAGGTCAACGCCTTAACCTCCACACGGCCAGTTGCGTATAAATGGATGCAAGCTTCTCGTCCTCCCTTGTGACTCTCGCACAGATAAAGGCGTGAGCTGACGGGGCTGTTTAATGTTATCTCACCGGTTTAGTGTGTTTCCCTGCGGGGCTGCGCCTCTCCTCTCCATGGTGTACGTGTCGGGGCATGCCGGCCTGTAATTGGCTCTCCCCGAGGAGGAGCGCACAGGAAATCAATTACACAAACCAATGCGAGCAGCGTGACGACAGCAGCAGAAAAACCTTTTTCGTCAAGTGTGAGTTGAGTCGTGATGCTGCCCCGTGGCTTTCTTGGTTTGGGTCCACGGGACAGAAAAAGTCGTTTTATTAAACCGTTTGCAGCTGCTAAGGAGTGTAATTACACACGTGTACAGTTTGCGACTGGTTGCGTGATTCACTCTCCTCCCTAAACTGCAGTTGTGCGGCCGGCCCGGCAGCGAGGGAGAGGTGATATTTATCACGGCGCCCGTGTGGGTGTCGTGTTTTGTTTTACCCTGCTCACTCACAGAGGTGCGAACAGCGCGTTAGCTCAAACACCCGCCGTGTTAGTCGACTCCCGAGTGCTTTCACAGCTGCGAACTCCCCAGCACAGCACGGCCCGGCTCTAATCTCTCATCAGGTCGCTATTATCTCAGCCAGTTGCACTCATGATAAGTGTAGCTCATCAAATCACGCTTTCTTACTGCGCGGCACCCTCTGCAGACTCATTGAAGGCCAGACTCATTACGTCTTTATGTTTGCTTTGCATGGCCCATATTGCTGGAGCTCAGTATATACTCAGTTGATTACAGTTTAAATTGCTCTTGGACTTGAGTTCATGAGTCATCTGTGTAAAAACCTCAATCCTCATAACTGTAAGGACTTGAGGAATAAGAGGTATTAACCCGGCCGCTCATGGTAAGGGTTCGCAAATTAAATCATCTGGATCGCATCATTCAGCCAAAAGAAAGCAGAAATTAAAAACATCCAGTTACAAAAAAAATATTGACTGTGGTGTGTATGATACACATCAGGATTAGACTGAGGGAAAACAAACACACAACGATGGTCTCTCAGCTCTCAGTGTTGCCTTTTTCCTGACATGATGCACATTCCAATGCAAATCCTGCGGTGGGATTTATTTTCCAGACCTTTTAGATACAGTTCTTGCTTCTGTAAATTAATTTACAAAACAGAGAAGAATAAAAGAAGACAGGATGAGTAACCCTCTGTCGAGCTCAGTCTGGATTTTTATGCCCCTGTGAGTGCTTCTTAGTCTCTGACCAGAATAAAAATTTGAGGTAAAAAATCAATTCCATACTCGGCATGAAAATGGTTTTCAAATTTAAGGATTCCATTTAATGTTTTGGAAAATAGTGGGAACAGCTAGCTCTGTCCAAAGTACGCCTACCAGCACCTTTAAGGCTCTCTAATTAACATGTTAACATATCTTGTTTATTTAAGCCATACAAACACCAAAGTGTAAAAACAAAGGTTTTACTGCCAAGCTGAGCCGAGCTCACCAGCTGCTGGCTCCAGCAGCTCCAATTTTTATTATACACACACGAGAGTGGCATCAATCTTCTCGTCTAAATCTCGGCAGGAAAGCGCATAAGATAATTCTATGAAAGATATCTATCAGCAACAAAGGTTGATTGGTAACAGGTAATAGCATTATGATTGGGTATGAAAGGGGCATCCTGGAAAGGCTCAGTCGTTCACAAGTGAGGATGGAGCGAGGTTCACTACTTTGTGAACACATGATTGTATAAAGGACACTTTTGTTGAAAAACACAGTTCATTTGCAAATGATTCTGTTTTTATTTACCTTTTACCCAATTTTTTGGACTAGTAAACTTGATGATTTTGCTGTTACTTGTCCCACTCACAAGTTGTTTGTTCTCTTTACCTTCTTATAGCAATGAGCGAGAAGGTATTCCTGCCAATCTGCTGCAGATGTTTGACGTGTGTGTGGAGATTCCTCAACAAGGGGTCATCCGTTCTCTCAACGTGCACGTGAGCGCCGCCTTGCTGATTTGGGAGTATACACGGCAACACCTCGCCTCCGGCTCATCTGAAGCCAACTCAAAACGCAGCTGACGAACAAACCGGCACTGCAGCCCTCTGGGCATGACCTCTGACCTCCACATGCTGACCTTTCTTACTCCTCTTTGGTAGCAAGCCTTAAATGTAGACTTCAGCCACTGTACATGACGGTGCTCCATGGAGTTCATGTCAGGACCCTGAAGGATCGCCATGTTCTGTCTGTCTGTCCTGTCTGGTTTTAACTGTTCTTGTGCCTTAATGAGAGCCACGAATAGAGATGGGTTATTACACCTAAATATTCCACTGGGTATGCTGTTATATTAATGGAGGCAATCTCTGAGTTGGTGGAGCAGAAGCATAAATGGAAATTTTTCCCTTTGAGGAGGAATGTCTGGTTTATTTGAGCAATTAGTTTTTGCCACAGAGCTCCAGGACTGGATTATAATGTACATACCCAGGAAAGTATTACACAGCTGTGTGCAAACTTTGGCTCAAAATTTCTGTTACTGTGAATAGTGAAGGGAGTAACAGATTACCTGATTTCCAAACAGCATATACATGGCTTCTCGTTATGTGAGATTCTTGGGCCGTCTTACATGCACAGCTCTTTTGAGGTCTATCCACAGACTTTCGATGGTGTTTTCTTGGTCTTCCAGACCTCAGCTTGTTCTGCACTGCTGTTCCTGTTAACTGCTGTTTCTTAATTACATTGCAAACTGAGGAAATGGCTCTCTGAAAACACTTTGCCATCTTCCTAGTAGCCTTTTCCTGCTTTGTGGGCATCAATTATTTAAATTTTCAGAGTGCCGGGCAGCTGCTTAGAGGAACCCATGGCTGCTGATTGTTGGGACAAGGTTTGAGGAGTCACAGTATTTATAAAGCTTTGAAATATTCATCACCTGGCCTAACGATGATCATGAACAAGTCATAGATTTTACAAATGTGTATCTTGCTCCTTTCTTTTTTCACTTTAAAACTGTACAAATCAAAAATAATGTAATAATGTCTTCTTCCACTCACTTAACCATTCACAGTAGCAGAAATTCTGCTCAAACCTTTTCATGCCACTGTACATGATATATAACTGCTGCTTTTGTTGAGAGGCATATCATCTTCCTCATTCACAGTGTTTTTATTGCAGTGTGTGATTTTAAATTTGAAACTTTAAAAAAAAAAAATTAAATAAATAAAACTTTGGCTTTATTTTTATTTCTTGTCGGATATTGCATCATCACAGGGAGCAGTGAAGGGTTAAACAAGGTGCAGGAGGTGTTCGTGCGTCCTCCTCCTCCTCCCGTGTAAAGACAGAAGCAGCTGGTTCACCTGGAGACGTCCCTCCACCGGTGGGGGGGGGCAGATGGTCTCCATCTGATCGCGCTGGTTTCTTTTGCCGTCCTGTGCGTGTCTCAGCATGTGAGGACGGCGGTCGGCGGAGCGGGACATGGGTGACCCGGGCGGCTCCCGGTCGCCTCTGCAGGCGGCTGCAGCGGTCAATGCGAGCTGGACGGAGGACGCCGGGCTCGGCGTGTCCGGGCGGGCCCAGCTGGTCCTAGAGATCCTCATGGTGCTGATGTGTTTGGGCGCTGTGACAGGTACACCATCACCTGTTTCTGTTGTTCGTTCGTTTGTTTAAAGCATCCCACAAATCTTCTACTGATTAAAATTTTGATAGATTTTCGAAAAGGAGCTGATATCCACGTTGTTAAGCAAAGGCACATCAATTCTGCATCATGTTTCCTTGTTCCGCCACCTCCGTGACAGGACGCACTTTTTATGATTGCTTCTCTGAAATGTGTATTGTAAAATAATTGATCCATGCTGTGTAGATCAGTCATTCATCCCAATGATAAGAACAATCCCTTTGGTTGGTCTTTGTCCTCCTCCTGCATGATGTTTGCAGTAACTTTTCCTTTTATTTTATTTCAGCTCTTTAGTTGATCTGAAACCTCTGATCTTATGGAACAGAGCTTTAGAGCATCTGGACCGAAATGAATTCATTAACAACAAGTTAACACATAACAGCAAGCTTGATGAAATGTTGTAAAACCACTTTTACCAGAGGTTTATTTCACATTTGAAATTGCGTGGTTTATTTGAAGCTTGGACCCATTTCACTTAATAACTCACTGACATTAATGAGTGCAGGCTCGTGATTCAAAAGTCAAAAACTCATGACTTTATTCTTAAAACCAGCCACAAACCTTTAATATTTAATAGAAAAAACAGGCTGAGGATGATAAGTACTGGAGACACTGTTTGTGGAAGTGAATGAAGAAAGAAATGTAATTCATCAGTGCTTTTAGCACCACCAACAACATTCCACTCACCTCTGTTTTATTCTGGTGGTGGTAAAAGTATTAGATATCATTACCTGAACAAAGACAGACAGATACTTCATTTGTCTGCATGAGGAAACTGGTTTGCAGCACTATAAAAAGGCATTTCATCACAACATCACAGAGGTCACCACTCTACATACACACACCTTGCCCTTTGCAACAAATTAGATGTAAGGAAAAAGAAGAAAAGAAAGTGTGGACCTAGAGAAAGAGATGGAGGCAATATTGTCCCCCAGATGGCCACAGAGGTGCCTCTGGGCTTTCTACAATGTTTTCCCTCTCCATCGCTCTATCTCTGTAGCTGCACTCCACCTTTGGTGACATAGTCCCGAGCAGCCTGGCTGCTGTTACAGTTTTCCTCAGTGTTTTTCTGAGCCTCAGTGGCATCACCAAACCAGCAGATGATGAAGGTTAACACACTTTCTTTAAAAGCACAGTAAAGCGTTTTTGTTGTCGTCATTAAGGATAGAAATTTTTTTAACAAGTACATTCTTTGTTGTTGATGTTGTTTCCCAGCTATTCAGAACAATTTTAATCGAATCCACACTGTCCACACACACAATGTTCTGCATTCAGTTTTAAAATCGCAGGTTTACTGCTGTGTGGATTTTTGCCTCTATTGCTGGGCTACAGATGAAAAAGATAATCCTAAAATCCAGCCAGTCTGACCTGCGTGTGTGTGTTTCTGTGTAGGTAATATTCTCGTCATTGCTATTGTGGCTGCCACCAAGACTTTCCACTCGGTGACGTCAGTGCTGATCATGAACCTGGCCATCAGTGACCTCCTGGTGGGCATCGGCGTGATGCCTTTTGTTGCTCTGTCCATCATGGACCGTGGATGGGTGGACTGTACTGTACGTCACCTCTGCCCAGCACTATGCAATGCTTTGCAGTCATGTAACCTCACAGCAACCTCAACCTTTAGTGCCTGACATGATTCCCTCTGATCCAGTGAGCGTGCATGTGATGAGATTCTGTCTCTCTCCTGTTTGGCAGGACCTCTGTTCATACGTGGGCTACACCTCCTCTGTGTACTGTACAGCATCTGTTCTGACATTAGCTGCCATCGCCCTCGACCGCTACCACTCCATCATGGACTGCCTGCGCTACAGCTCCCGCTGCACCCTGTGGAGGACCTGCGCCGTGGTCCTGTGGATCTGGCTGCAGGCTCTGGCCACCAGTTGCCCTCCCCTAATGGGCTGGAGCTCCGTCAGCTATGTGGTTCCCATGTACAGCTGTGCAGTCAACTGGGCCAGCAGTCCCAGCTACACAGCGTTCATGGCTGCTCTCTCCTACCTCATACCAGCAGTGGTCATCCTCTTCTGCTACGTGAACATCGTCAAGGTGGCCCGCAGCCATGCCAGGAGGATCCACACACTGGAGGACTCCGTGCAGCGCAGCAGGAGTCCAAACTCTGATTCGTCTCACCAGCACTGTGGGAGCCTCCACGCCCCCTCGAGGTTGATCTATCATGTAAGTGGACAGTTTGTTTCTGATGTCAGAAGAGAAGAAGGGAGTTATATCAGTCGTGCTGTCCCTGATTCTACCACAGAGCAGAATAACCCTTCACCCAGACGCTTGTTCTCCTTCCTGGCTCAGAGCGCCTCGCAGCCGCCCCTGCAGAACTCCCAGCAGCACCTGAACCACCATGGAGTGGTGCGTCTCTTCCTGGTCATCTCAGCCTTCTTCTTCTGCTGGACACCTTACATCGGTGTGGCCCTGGTTCAGGCCACAGAAACTGCAATCTCAGGCCAATCCAGCCTGGTCCCACCCTCTGCTGTTACCTTCTCGTACTGGCTGGTCTTGCTGAACTCTGACATCAATCCGCTGCTGTACGCTCTGCTTAGCAAGCGTTTCCAGGGCGCTCTTCAGGGACTGAGGCAAAAAATAAGAGCACGCCTGGGGAGTGTGGTGGGCAGGGGAGCGGAGGTCAGGGCAGAGGGCGAGGACGGCAGGACCAGCGACCCCTCCACTGTGACCACCGCCCATCCTGGTCCGCCCTCGAGCACCGACACTTCAACCTGTGATGACTCCAAGTATTCCTCCTCCATTTTTGCTGCTGATCTATGCAAAGCGTGTCACCATGAAAGTGCTCCTCCATCCTGCGCCGTGTGGCAAGAAGCTGCTGGCGGGGACTGCCTGCACGTTCCCTCTCGACCACAAGAGGGCAGCAGATTACCTTTCTCTGCTCTGACCAAGGAGCGTCAGGCCACCTTCTTCTACGGCCAGATCACAGTGAGAGTGGAGCATGATGTTTGTTAGCCTGATTTCTGCAGATGCTTGTTGCAGGAAAATGATCACCTGTGGCATTCAGACTAGAACGGCAACTAACAACTATTTTCACTGTTGATTATTTTCTCAATTAACGGATTTCTAACTTTCTGGCAGGGGATTAATAAAGTCATATCTTATCTTATTAATATTTTTTGTAATACAATGTCAGAAGATATTATAATGGTCTATTCATCCTGCTTGTTTTGTCAGACCAGTGATCCCAAACCCAAATATATTCACGTTTCAGAAAATGGAATTAGTGAATTTTTGGCATTTTTTGCTAATAGCAAAGACTTAAATGATCAATGAATTATGAAAATAAATGCTGATTAACTAATTGATTCCTCAATCATTTCAGATGTAAAAACAAATGTGGCATATTCAAATGTCTGTCGTCGTCCAACAAGCATTCCAAAATATTGATTTTGCTCTCGTAGAAGGCAAAGAAAAACTGCAAATCCTCACATGTGATGAGCTGAAACTCAACAGCAAATGTTTGCATTTTTGCCTGAAATATGACTAAAACAATTCAAAGATTAAGTTTGTATTGGTGGATTTACTAATCATTTCAGCTCTGGCTGGGATAACCTTCAGTGATCAGTAATTGCAAATCACAGAACTACAACACTGAGGAAAAAACAAACCTGGACAAAGAAATGTATTGAAAAGAAATCTTTTATATAGTACATGTGATTACACTTGAAGACACCCAACAGTAGCAGATCTAATAAACCCGTCATTATTCACGCTCTAAATATTTCTTCCTCAAATGTGATAATCATATGTTGCATCTTAGTGTAAAAATCATCATTCCTTACAAAGGTTTACATTTATGTCTAGCAATAATTCCAGAGGAATACAATATTATTATTTATTGTCATAGAGAATGACAATGGGAAACAGTGCTATGTACTCTATTGCAAAACAAAGAAAAGGCAGTGGAGTGGACTCGTCAGCTGTATCTGCTCATACAGTATGTGCATGCTCGCCCTGCAGAAGTCGCTCACTGTCCCCTCAAAGGTTAGTAAGCAACCAAATGCAAAAATATAAAAAAGTCCTGTACGATGCGTCAAGAGTTTGTTCCAAAAAAATGCAACTCGGTCAGATGAGTACAAGAAGGACAGTATTAAAGAGTCTCTCTGCAGCAGTCTGTGGTGGCACTGTAAAAAACAGATAGCACATTTAGCGAGCATGTGTGGTCGAGTGATGTTCATACATTCACAACAAGGCAGAGTTTCCACCAGTCGCTTTACAAGGCGCGCGCCTCATTCGCTCTCCGGTTCATCTCGGTTGTTAACTTGCCTCAGAAATGTGATTCATGAAAACAGACACGGTAAGACTTTTCGTTTTTTTGTTGACAAAGAGCAGAGGTGGACAGATGTCAGCCATTCTCATGTCTCCTCAAGCCACAGTGGGACAGTTTTCACCTACTGTCTGTTGTTTCCTCCAGGAAAAAAAAAAACACCCCAACAATTGAACTGATAATTGACGCGGATTAGTTTGTTTGCAAACGAGTGAGAAAGTGAAATGTGATAGGATTTCAAAGGGAGGCTCAGTGATAGCTATGGTCATTGTTAAAAGTTATTAAAGGGGTTTTCATGAAGCCTGTCTGTCTTATAATGAGCTGTTAGTGCTTTAAGTGCATCCAAAGATTGAGTTACCTGAAGCATTCATTGTGAAAGTATGCTACGTAACAGTTTGAACAGCGAAGGGAAAAAAAAAGACATTTAATATAGTTTGAATGGCAATATGTGTATTACCTGTATTGATTGGTTAATAAAAATATTAGTACTGTTTGCTGCCAGGCAACAGAAAATGTGAGGCAAACACTGTTTAGATGGACTGAAAGCACTCGCACTTCTTGACAAGCAAATCTGAATCATCTCATGCATTGAAAACTTATGCAACAGAGATACTGGTTTTAGATCTCTCGTGACTAAAGTGTGGGCCTGAGCGACGGGTGTCTGCATCGACGGCGAGGGAGTTTAGCCCCAGGAAAGCACATCACCACGGGGAGCCAATCAGTGTGGTCCAAAAGGACCTGACCTCCTCTCTCAGGACGAACAGAGTGTGAAAGCTTCACATTGATCCTCAGATGTCCGGACAGGCCCCCTCTCACCAGATGAGCCGAATGCGTCCGCAGCTCCAGGACATCCAAGGTGTGAAACACAGCTATGTACAGTGCATGAAAGGCAGGTATTCGTCATTAAGTTTACACCTGAGGGACGCCGCTGCGGGCCTCCCTTTCGTTTTCAGGCATTCAGCATTTTAGGCATTCTTCTTTGGATCTTAAAGGTGTGTAAATGTGTACATGTTGAAGACGGCAAGTCCACAAGGTGCTAGGCCTGCCTCCAAAAGTGTCGTGTTTCTCACAGCTGAAAAATATCAGGCAAGTTGGCGAGTCTTCTCAGGCGCAAGGATGTCGTGAATGGAATGATTAAGAGGTAAAGCAAAACTTAATACATGACTCAGTCACTAATACCTGATCATTTTTTTGGGGTAAGAAGGATTACAACTGATATGAGTCCATGCACCAACTCGGAGAGCTTCTGAGTGGAATGGACGCCAAATGAACAATACACAGTCTGTGCCTCCTGCATCTCCCTGATTGGTTGAGATGCTGCAAATCAGAGGGCAGTCTGAAATACCTTTTTTCACTCTGGGAGCTGTGTGAAAGACAGGGCGGGTCACCAGGCAGGTCAAATGTCCTAACATCGACACTAAGGTGTGTCTCCCTCCCTGTGTCCGTGTGAGTGTGTTTCTATGGTAGCACGGAGTCAATGTGCAAATGTTGACATGGAGGTCCTGGCTCTCCCTCTCCAGTTGAGCCCTGTGGTGGCGCCCGCCTCTCCGCTGCCCTCTGCTGGCTCGTCACGTTTGCGCAGCTTCGTGCTGAGCTGGATGATGCACTGGTCCCAGTCCTCTGGTAACAGCAGCATGAGGAAACCCAGGCAGATGATGAACACGGCGATGAGGCGCACCGTGTTGAAATGAATTTCACATGTGTAGAGGTCCACCACTGTAAAATTATCGGGATGCATTAGTCCGAGCATATGAAGGAATTTCCAAGTAATTAACAAACAAACATTTATAGGATTAATGTAAACGATCAATATGCAAAGTGATATGTAAATCACCATGAATAATAATGTCATGCAAGATACACACAGTAAGAAAGAAATCAATTTCAAATTTAAATTCTATTCTTCATCAAAAAAAGATCATACATTTTGGAGGGATTTCAACACCATCAAATATTTAATGGTAACAGGATGTAAAAAGTTAGATCTGGGGGGAAAAGCCAAGAAACTTACTGGCATTTACAGGAACACTTAGGACGATGCCAAGGGAGATTAATGTTGGGTATGTTATCGCAATGCCAAAGTTCACCAGGACGTTGAAAGCTGTGGGAAGAAGCAATGTCAGAGCAGCGGCAGACAACACAATGAGGGTGTCAAACCCCAAAAACCTGCTAAATGATATTCATGGGCTGCACAATCATTACAACGTCAGGTCCGTGCACAGCGATGCTTCATATGTCCACTTTCCATACCAAAAAGCAGGCCTGCAACCCCGCAGAGGTAGGCCCAGGGGATGTCTTCAGGTGAGCCAATGTACTCCACATGTGTAAAATACAGGATGACCGGCACAAAGCTGATGAAAACAAAGTTGGCGCTTCCGACGATGCTCAGAAACAGCGCAGCCTCTCCGAATTTGGCGCTGCCCAGGACCATCTTGAAGAGCACCTGAGGATAAGCAGCGAGTCAGGGTCGTGAGTGCACAGAATCTGCCCCCTAAAGGGGCAGAGGGAGATTGCAGAGCGTGCACCTGCCAAGCACCTGTCATGTCTCTGGCACAGGGCCGCTGCTGTCTGTTTTATCACATTAGGCAGCACAGACAGCAGGGCAGAGGAGACCGGAGTGCCGTCAAAATATAGCTATCTGTCCCACAACCTCCGTGATCAGGGCATCACAGCCTGGGGCCAGCAAGCGCTCACATATCACACGCTTCTGTCAGCTGAGTCTCACATTTCATAATCTCCTCCTGTCTTCTGCCACCTGGTTATATAAGCAGAAGGGAGCTACTCCAGGATTTCTTATATAAGGCAAAACTATTCATACATACGTTTGAGCTATTTTTACACTTCTGCTGCATATGAAGGCGTCACCACACAAGAGGTTCACGGAAGTGATCATTTTAGCTCGAATGCAAAAAGATACCTTGTAAAGCGCTGACATCGAAGCAGAGGCCACCACAAAAGTAATGCCGATGACCGAGTGGCTGTGGAACCCGTCAGCGTAGGTCATCATCACAATGCCTGCTATGGCCAAGATGGCAGCTACGATCTGTGGAGAGAGAGAAGGAGGACCATCGGTGAGTGATGGATGGACGACAGGCCGCTCGCAGCGTGGTGATGAAGAGGCCTGAGCCTTTACTGCTGCGCGGGGACACAGCAGGCAACACATGGCCTCCGCTTAGTTATTCACTGCAGAAATCACAAGCCTCGCAGGACCGGGCTCGTAATGGTGTAATTAATAAGTGGGTTTTATTTTATTGTCAGCAGACTGCTCATTTGGAGGCCTTGTTTCCTCACATGCAGCACTCACAAACCAAAACTGCCTCCAACACGGGACAGGCAGCTCCTTCAGTGCTGGCTCCATTGTCTGACGTTGATTTTCATTACACTGCCTTCATGTTTACAAACCAAACGCCCCCCCTCCGAGCTCCATCCAACAACCCCCACCTCTGACGCCCACTCCCACTCCATGCATCTGCGATTATCACAGCTTCAAAAAAGGCACCAAACCATCTGTTTCATCCTGCTCGCAACTTAGCCCTCGAGAAGCACAGCCCAAATCAGCCATCTATGTCTTGCATTTACGACATTCGTCTTTGCTCTACATACGTTTGAGTGCATAACTGCACGTGCAGCTGCTGCTGTGGGCTGAAGAACAGCGACGGGGACAGGGTGCAGCCCAGCTGAGTGGATTAGCTCCGCATTAAGGAGGTGTCAGGAAGATAAATGAGCCGTGTGTTTTTGCTCGGCCGAAGCCCCCGGGCACCTTCGGCCAAACGGCTCTTTCTGCACCACAGGCTGCCTGCCACTCACAGGCACACCTTGCATTTCGCATGAGCGGCTGCTCGCTTGTGAGGTCAGCGACCCCGCGCGTGTTGGTGTTTTTACTTCCCCGAGACGTTTCAGCACAATGTGAGGGTGAGAGGAGGGGAAGGATCGTGACACCTGCTCATTGAGCAGCTTACGTGATTGCAGTTACCACCACAGCATGTGGACTGAGCTGTGTCTAACCCCCTTTAACGGCTGCTGAATCCAAACACACAAACCAATCAGAGGGCTGCTCGCATTTATAAGCTTCTCACCTGTAAAATAAAGCAGAGCCGCGTTTTTATGCAAACAACATCACCGAAACAACGTTTAACAAGGATGATTTGTCATCCTTCCTCTCCCACTTTCATGACAAACTCGTCCAAGATCCCCTGCATTGCTGCAGACATTCAAAAGCTGCAATCCCCCCCACCCCGAGAGAGGGAGGCTGTGGGTGTAAAAGAGAGAGAAGCTGGATTATTACAGTATGGGTCTCTTACCGAGGCCTTTCATCGCAGATAATGGCGGTGGGGAGTGGGGGCATGCACGAGGGAGGCTGGTGGTGAGAGTGTGAGAGGAAAAAAAAAGGGGGGGGTGGTCCATTCTGCAGGACGGCTGTGCAGTGGGAGGAGAGCGGGAGATACCTCAGATCACAATGCTCTTCCACTCTGCTCGCCTCTCCTTGCACGGAGGAAATCAGTGACAGACATACAAGCACGCACATGCACACACACACACACATACACACACACACACACACACACACAGGTGGCGCATTCGAATACCGCGGTGATCACCGGTGGGAAGCACTGCTGTCACGCAGGTAACATGCTCACAACACACAAGACACATGACATCGACAGAAATATCCCTGCCTGGGGGTCGTGACCCCGTCAAGGGGATCACAAATCAACCAAATGCTTTACAGGACAGGAAAGAACATAGAACATAGTTCTGCACACAAAATGAGACTTTTTTCCTGACATGTCTGCAATCTTGATTTAGTTCTAGTGAAAAACGGCTCTTTAGGGCTCTGAACTCGATCAAATTGCATCAATCTGGGAGGAAAAAAAATCACTCTTTGATGGAACCACTCGTGAATCAGATAAACATGTGACAAGATTTGCATGATTTCTTTTTCCCTCCTAAATGTTGGAATCGGCCTCAAAAGTCGAGGGGGTCAAGGTCTAATCTAAACTGAACGTACAGTATATGTTCAATTAAAAGATAAAATCACCTCATTTTGTAGTTTCCAAAAACCAAAGGCTCCATTGATAAAATGTAACTTTACAAAAGCAGACGTAACAGCATATATAGCTTTGGTAGAAAGTAATTAAGTACATTTACTTAAGATGTGCTTTAGTAGAATTTTCAGGTACTTGTACTTAACTTTGTCCTTTGAGTATTTCAGCTTTGTTTTCTAATCTAATAATGTCAGATAGAGTCATTTATCAGTCACAGGAAACATTTTACTGCAGAAGAAGTATTTTTACTGCTGATACTTCTGTACTACTTTTTTTCTGTAATATTTTTAGGATGTTGTATTACTAAAGGATCTGAGCACTTCTCTGCTACTGAGTAATGGTAATGTCTTGTTATTGTGTCAGTGCATTTTTGAGGCAGATGCTGATATTGATATTTGGGAGTCAATAACAACATATCAGCTGATTTTAACACATAACATTTAAAAATATCGATATGGATCCCTCACTTGGTTTGTTTTTTCTATGACAAGGACCATTTTTCTGCAGAATTGGGAACTTTTACTGTTGATACTTTAAGTACATTTTGATGGTTATACTTATACTGTGGTTGTACCTTAACTACGGTTTTGAATGCAGGGCTTTTATTTGTACTGGAGTTTCTTTCATGATGCGGAATTAATACTTTCACTGAGGCGATCTGATCTGAATATTTACATATGGACACAAGTGTTGCAAAATGTCATCAATGAGAATTTTATATATTATTATTTTATATGAAAGCAGGCACACAGGCACATGGACTCACCCTGACCCCCATGAAGCGGTCTCTGAGTACAATCCAAGACAGCAGGAAGACGAAGGCCTTGTTACAACAGAAGAGCGCTGACACGTCTGTTGTGTTGATCTTCCTGAGGGCCTGCAGGTACAGGTAGTTGGTGAGGATCCACAGCAGGCCAAAGGGAGCTACCTTGGTGAAGAACACCTTGGGTGTCAGCCCGTCGTCCCCGAAAAACCTACAGCACTCCCTGTGTAGAGGCACAATGCAGAGCACAGTGTTGGCAGATTTATAAATGTGGGATAATTAATTAAAGGTTGCAAAATATTATCATGGTCTGGGACTTCAATCAATATTTATGAACATAAACAGCTCAGTCTGAAAATACCAGATAGACCAGACAGAGCAATGAGTGTGCAAAGTGGTTCCCATTTTAACGGTTACATCTAAATGAACATTGCATCGCAATGCATGTGGGACCAACGGCAGTCTGCTGTAGAAATAACTAAATATTTACTAATACAATCAGATCCACCACAAGGCATTCACTTAAATATTTCTGAGCTGTCTTCATTAATGAAACTAAGCTACTTATCTCCTCCTCAGATGTTTTACATGATTTGTTGATGATTTCTGGCTATGCTTTAGAGTTCAAGTACGGGTCATTGAAATAGCAAAGCAGATGCAATGCAGAAGAAATGAAGCTGAAACAATGCATTAAACACTGTGCTAAATAGTTAAGATTTATAGTTTTTACTGCAATAAGAGGAAGAAGTTTGTTAAGTAGACTGAAAAAAGGCTTCTTTTGTCTTCCTCCTTCGTCAGTGTTAACTCTCAGAGTTCAGCTTCTGGTTCCATCTGCGTGCAAGGCTGGAGGCTCCAACATGTCAATATTTTATAAACACACCAGGGACGTGCACAAATGACTGCTTCTGCTACTGTGCATATGTCAAATATCTGTGGCAAGGTTGTGATGACTCAGTATTATAGGACTCACGGTCTGCTTGGTCACACCTTTACTACATTTTGTTAAGTGATTCATCTTCAAGGACCGAGCATACTGTGGAGCATTCTGGCTAAAGTCTGGTCTTGAGCCCTGTCTGGAAAAGCTTTGAACCGCACACCACAAGCCAAGAGAGGCGATCTGTGACATTATGTATCAAGTATCAGAGTACTTGATTGGGATTCTGTCACTATGTTTTGAAATGTTATACTCAATAAGACGAGATGTTGCATCACTCTGCAGTGGTGCCATTAAAATATTTACTCTTTTCTCAAACTACACCACTCCCTTTCCCATGAGTCAAAATATAACATTACTGGCGATGTGACTGCTACCGTTTACATTGCTCTTGAGTTACGCAGTTTATCCAGAAAGCATCTGGCTCTGTGAAAGCGATGAAGCAGCAATAAATGAAGAGTGGCAGGTAGCGTTTGTCCTGCAGGATACTGAGGAGCGGCCTTGTTCTGAATCAGCTCCAGAGAGCTGAGTCAGCACTAAAAATACACTGCCAACACCCCCTTTATAAACACGACACCAATTCACTGACAATCACATTAAAGGCGATCATCATTTCATTCCTGTGGAAGCACCACCTTCAGATATGCGCTGGTTTTTAGAAAGACTTCCAGCTCCCTAGCTGCGCCGAGGACGGTGATGTGGAAGCATGTTTTTATTACCTTTTCATTTCGATTTGGTTTCTTCGGTGTCGAGCAAAGCGAAATCAGACGCAGAAGTTTTGAATGCAGTAACACTCATGAAGGTTTAAAACAAATTCCAAGCTCAGCTCTACTTATTGGCTTTTTTCCAAGCTTTCAAACACATGTGGTGGTCTTCCTCAGCAGTCTTCCTTGCTCAGTTAAGAAGCCTAACTCTAGTCAGTGGAAAAGTAAAACCTAGTAACCTGGAACTTGAGTTATTATTATTATTATTATTATTATTATTATTATTATCATTATACAAACTACCGTTTCCAAATTTGAGAATTAAATTTAATGCACAGCTCATTAAGCATTTTTAATTAAGTTAATTAAGTTAAGTTAATTCACCATCATACAAAGGTGATGAGCAGCTGTAATAAAGAGTTAAATAGAGATAAATAAGAGATAAATCTGCCTCTCCTCTCCACTCATATCCATGAGAGGACACAGCTAATACCAGTGTCAGCTCTTTTGCTTCTACTTTGGCCACCGTTTTATATAAAGAGACAGAACAGGTATTACAAATGTCAACTCTTGGTCTCCTTTCTCTGCATTGTTTGAGCTTCACCTGCAGATGCAATTTAAATAAACACAAAGAAAGCAGAGCGCTTCGTATGCGGAGCACGGCAGCTCCGGGGGCGAGGGGCGGGAGCCCCAGATCCTCGTGTAAGCCCTCAAAAAGGAAGAATTACCTCACGGAGATGCAGCAGGACTACAGAGCCGATCCCTCCACCGCACCACCCTCTTTGTCTCTCTGTGCTGAAGTAGCACAGCAGGTATCAGAGATAAGGCCGTGATTCTAAAGACCGTGATTGATGGACTTTCAACTGTGAAAGCACTTCTAAGACAGTTGGGATTACTTTCTCTCTGTTTGCTGCAGCAGCATAACTAAAGATAGCAGGCAACCCGATATTCCAAATTAAGCAAGAGGTGGGCTTTTTCTGGATATCAAATATGAACAGACAGTGGCTGTGCATAACTAACCAGCAAACATGGAAGGTAAACAACTCTTGCTCCTTTAGCGAAATTAGCAACAGGCCTACATTATGAGCGCGCTACTCTAGTTGTAAGTTGTCCAAACAGATGAAACAGAAGGTGTGCGTTTCCTCAGACAGACAGAGCGTGGTCGTGGTTATAGAGTGTGTTTGCTATTTAAAGCAAAATACCCCCATGGACACACTGCTGCACTGCTAAATATCACAGACTGTGTCTTTGATGTTTTATGTTGCTTTGTGGTTAAACTGACGTCTTTTTTGTGCCTAGCATTAATGGATTTGTTCATATCATGAAACAGGCAAAGATTAAGGCAAAGTCTTGGAAAAAAGCAACATTTTGTGTAAAATAAATGTTTTTTGTGTGCTTCCTGTCCTGTTAGTCGTCTGATGACCCTTGTCTCGCGACCCCTCCTGCAGATCTCGACCTCAGACGAGGAAGAACTGCGTTCGTCTATTTCCCACAAGGCTTTTCAGCAATCTCCACAGAGCGTGGACTGTGCCACAGCGTTTCTGCTGTTTGTTTTATCTGTATGAAGAAGAACACTGAGACTATTTGTTATCAGCAGAGAAACAACTTTCCACAAAATGATTTCTAATGACTGCATTGCATTCTGGTCTACCCAGGCTGCTGCTGATGGGGAAATTGCTTTCTATGATGTGAAATTGTATGGTTGTTCAGGCCTGTGCATCGCCCGTGATTGCAGGGAAAACTACTCTCTTTGACTACAGCTCACTTGACATTTACGGCTGCTCTTTTTCTCTTGGTCATTTCTGTTGGAGAAATGTTTTGACTCCACATTGTGGTGTGTGGATTTGGCTCATTGGCCATGACATCAAGACGAAACAAACACACTTTAGTAATTAAATAAACCAAAGAATTAAAGCAACATCACCATTACATCCTTTTTACTGGCATTTACTGTACATGTCTCGGGGTAGACACAGTGCACTGTTAAGTTGACCTCTACGCACTGAAATTCATGTTACGCTCCCCCCTAATTATGATACATTGATGGATTGTCAGCATAACTACAACACAAAGTTGTTCGGGTCACTGAGATTCAGTTGTGTTTGATTGCTTTTGAGCTGCGTATGAAATCTCTGTTTCAGTTCAGCTTTTTCCAACAAAAGCTGAGGCTTTCTAACAAAAACTAAACCTATGTTGCACATTACCCCAGAGTTAGCTGCTGTCCACTGGCCCCCTGTGAGTTTGAAATACAGGGGATTACATGTTCAGGAGGTGTTGTGACCACTGAGTACTGGCAGGAGCCTCCACATCTTCAGAGCAGGGACCTGTTCCAAGGTCAAGGAAGGTGTTTTCCCTGTTTATTATTCACCTACATTCCTTTTCATCTCCCTGTAAAGCATTCTCTAACTTCTGTTTTAAAAGGTGTTATGTAAATCTTGTTTGTTTGCTTGCTTGCTTGCAGTGTTGTGATGCTCCTCACCTGAATCTCTGTCTGGGCGTCTGCCTCTCTGGACTCTTGCACAGGTGGCCGATGTAATAGAGAGGGAAGAAGAGGCAGTTCCAGGTGGTGGCGAACCAGGTGAGGGTGAAGGGGGCGTCAAACTGCTTGAAGGTCAGCTTGGCCAGCTGGGTGGAGCCCGCCCAGGACGAGCACACGCACATCACCATGGCGACTCCCCACAGGGCCTTGCGCACCTGTACGGTAGTTACTCTGATGCAGCAGTGGAGCCTCCGTCTGCTGGAGCCGGACTCTGCTCCCGCAGCACCACCAGCTGACTGTACGTCTGTGGTGCCCACCACATTCTCCCTGGTGCGGTCTTCTCCTGCAGACAGACAGACAGACACACGTTATCTTGACAGCTTAACACACCAACACTGCAAATTTGTCGTTTGGTGGGATTTTTGTTTTTCAATATTCCACTGAGGGAATTTTACTCTCTTTTCAATGGCATTAAGATTCAAGCACATGTTTAACTAAAACATAAATATCTTATTTATCTAGTCTTGATGCTGTTTAGAAAATATAATTTATCATTGTGCATCTGCATCTAAATGACTGAATTATCTGTTGCAGTAAATCTGGACTGAGAGCTTCTACAGGATTCTCTCCTATGTGTGACTATGAGTGACTTCAGGTCAGCCATGCCTTGACACCCTTTTCCGGATAAAAATAGCTGCTTTCTCAGTTTAATTGAACTTGAAGGTAATCAATCAGACATCTGAGTTCAAAATGTGGTGATCAAGTGTGACAGGCTGCAGCCTAACAGAGGACAAAAGGGGGCAGATCTGATATCCTATCCAAGACGACCTCGTCCCCACCTCACGAGTTACAATGACGCGCGAGTGTGTGTGTGTGTGTGTGTGTGTGTGTGTGTGTGTGTGTGTGTGTGTGTGTGTGGCCTTGTCTTGCTACATCTGTGGGATCCAGGACGACCAGGAGCCCACTCACAGTGTGGGGTCCAATGACTTCATGGGGACATGGTAAGCAGTGGTTAGGGTTAGGTTAAGTCTCCAGTAAATGGATGTTAAGTCAATGTTAAGTCCCCGCAAGTGAAGCTCTGTGTGTGTGTGCATTTGTGTGTATGTGTGTTTGCAAAGGCACACATAGCAACACTTAACTTTCCTATTGCTCCTGTCAAAACCTGATAGCCACCATACTTCTTCCGTAATGTGTGAGTTAAAGCGAAGTGTTGACATGCTGCTTTCTGTCCCACTCACACCCACTCTGCTTCAAACCTGATGCATTTACCAAGGTCGCTTTGTTCCCTTGAGCCATTCAATTTACTTACGGATACCTTGTCCATTGTCCCTCAAAACAAGTCAGTTACAGCTCAACGACCACGCGAGAAAGTCCAAAAGTTAATAAAAACTTAAAAGCAACATTCCAGATAATCGCCCACTTACTCAAGTCCTCTATGTGGGCGTTCATTCTGCAGAACAATGGATACAGTATCCTTCAAACGGATTATCTGCCTTCCTTCGTCTCTCAGTCACATTGTGTGTCAATGATACATGAACACCAACACCATCGTCATCAGTAAAGTCCTAATAAATCAGACCTGTAGCTATACCTCCACCACAGAGAGCAAAACTGCAAGACCACAACGGATCCAGATCATCTCTTTCTCGCAGCAGCTGCATAATATGCGCCATGCATCGTCTGTGGCTTCCTGCCTTTCAACAGGATAAAAATGAGGGACCTCCCTAATGGGGTCTCCAGAGGCGATGATGTGCCGCAGGGAGCCTTTTGCCGATTCATCTGCACTGTACTCGGCTGACTAGAATACAGAACGCACTTCAAAAAGGCCTCCGAGAGACAAGAATAAATCTTAAGTTGGAGTTGCACTGTGAAAATTATCACTATATTCCACGAACAGGACTCTGAGCTCGCTGCCTATTTCAGTTGCCCTGTGTCAGTTTATTGCCACGTACCTAGCACTGATGGACCACCGTCTGCCTTCATGTTAATGTGATCTATGTTATCAACGGGACACCTATCGCCTGATGTAGGCGGCTTGCTACGTATTTCACAAAAGAGCTGTATAAGAGGTGTCCATCATGCCCAATGAGGCGACTCGTTCTTCCTGGGAGAGCTGCCTCTGACCTTGCCAGGTGGTCTCATCATATCACAGATTAACTTCCTTGATGACTATCGCCTCCCATGCTAATGCCCCTGGCTTCCCCAGGCGCTGTGAAGGCACAAGAGATTCTTATTTCTGTTTATCAACTGCTGGGAAAAAAATGAATACGTGATGCAATTAAGATGAAATTATGCAGCATTATTTGGGCATCCTGAACAATGCTCCCTGCCGGCTACACAAGCACTCGACAGCTCTGGGAGGCCTGAGGAAAATTTGGCAGGAATGAAAGATGATTCAAGATCATTGTCTGTAACTGCAATGATGAATCAGCAAAGCCCAGAAAAAGAAACAGACACGCGTGGATGTCTGTCAAAGTTTGTGCACAAGGGTGAGAATTAAGTTTCTCTATTCTGAGCTCCGAGCCTCTTTGTCTTGTTCTGAAGGTCATCTCTTGTTTACGCTGCTCAGCTTTTGTCCTTCCTGGGCCTCCGTCCCACATCCCGTGGCCCTGGCCGCTGCTCCATACTGCAGCACAGTTTAATCTTCCAAATGCAGTGATGGGCCGAGCCAATCAGCCCCCAGAGAGGCGCTGGGGCCCAGCTTGCCATTTCCAGCTCTGGCACATGTGAACACACACTTACTGAAGTGTCATGACAACACTGAGGGGCGATATTCCTGTCACACAGCCCGCACTCGTCAATGAAGCTGTTGCCAGGCTCAGAACGTAATGTATTCTCTCTCAGACTAAAGGAAACACAATTAGAGGAATTATTAATTAAGGCTTCTGCGATCACATGCTTGGGAATCAATGCAGATTCATGTGTCACCCACTGAAGCACTCAATTAATTAAAGGTAACGCACTTTTCTTTTTTACATTCAGCCTGGCGATGACTGATGATGCTGTATCAGCCTTGACTGCCGCTGATGAACAATGTGGAGGTCCGCTGAACTCATCAGAGTGAAAGAGTTGGGACAGTAGAGTGGCTGTGCGAGGCAGAGGGGCTCCCCTGCTAATGACATTGGAAGCCATTATTACCATGACTCAAACAACGAGAAAGAGTCTCCTTCTAAACTAATTGCTAAATGATTAACTGGAAGCTCTTCACCTTATCAGTTCGTCATCAAATGTCAGCTGTCAAGGTCAGGCCCAGGCGCCAAGACGACTGCGGCAAAAGTCCTGCAACGCCATCTTTGGTTTTGATTTAATTCAGTTCTTTTTTAATAACATTTCATAATTAACTTCAGCCTTTTTCGCGCTAAAACAGATGTAGATTAGGTCTGACTGCAGATTAACTCTAGATGAAAAAATCGCCTCTCACTGAACACATTCATTGTCCAAACGTGAATCTAACAGGAATCTGTGAAATCACTGGTGGCGGGTAGGTACTGTTTGGCATCCTCGAAGGACCTGCTTTGGGTCCACTCTGACAGCCGTCTGTGGCTTCTCCATGTTGCCTGCTCAGATCTATCTATCCCATCCACTCGGCTGGATGAAGGTATATTAACACCGTGGGATTCAATATGCACAGGCAAAGGGGGCAGAAATTATAGTATTTTAGCTCTGCTGGGTCTTTATCACAGTGAACCATGTGACACTTGTCTCCTTTACGAACATCTAAGGATAAAAATCCACTTGTTTGGGGTGACACCTCTCCTCCTGTGTGAAAATCTATAAATGAATCTTAACCTCTTAACCACTAAAGGCACAGCGAATCAATCTTTATCGTATATGCTCATTTGTCTGCCTCTAGTGTTTTAGTACACTGAGCACCTCGCAGGCTGGGTATTGAATATACATCCTACTCTCAGTAGGGTCGAAGCACCCCGACTGTGTGCTGAGATTTATCTGGCCACTAAGCAGCCAGTTTTCCAGTTTTTCCTCCATCTCAGTCCACGCTTCCCTGCTTCCCGACCAGCCTCCTTCCCACTCCCGCTCTCCTCCCTCCCCCTGCAGACTCTGCAGTGCAGATCTCTCCTGCTGATAGCTGCAAATCCCAAACGTGCCAGCAGAGCCCTGCCTCGACTGCCTTGCTCTCGCACTTCACAGAACCTGGCCATGACAGGCCGAGAAAGCGGCTCTAACGTCCTTCTGCAGCTCCCCGAGCGGGCCGCCGCCCACGCAATCCACCACTGCCACATCCCGGAGTAAGAAAGAATATCCTAGCAGGCAGCAGCGGCAATAGCGTCGGGCTAGGGTTGGTTTGCCAGGGTGGCCACACAAGAGCCGGGAGTGTTTCACTGGATCCTCGACGCTGGGGTAAGAGAGGCTTGTCTGTTTGGCGACACCTCTGTGGGAGTGAGAGTGCACTGCAGCGCTCTGCCTCAGTGATTCAAGTGGATAAACAGATCAATCACCAATATACACTTCAGGGGAACTCTTCCCCTTGTCTTACTGTCTGCTGGGTCTCCGCTTGATGATGAATATGAATTGACTGGGACGACTTACTCATTCTGTCATGCTCGTATTCAGACGTTACAGTGTGACGTCCTCGATGCACAGTTTATATCAAACACCTTTCATACCTGAAGTTCACCTTTAGGGGAAATAATCTACATTTTAAAACATGATGAAACATGAAAGAGCTTGTATGCACAAGTGTAAGACAAAGTCATCTTTGGCTGTCACATAACATCGATCACTGCATCAGTACTGTCAATAAAAATAAATCCTTCAATCCCATGTTGACTTATGCAGTTTGTCATTTCTGACATGTAAGTCTGAGCGTTACAGTCTGTACTTGTTTAAAAAGTATTTTGAGTAATTTCTAGGAATTTACTCTTTACTATAAACTATGAATGTCACATGGCAGCGGGGTGCTAGTTTTATCGTGGCAGCAGTCACTGTCTTTGTAATCTGTGTGTCTGACAGACAGTAGGAGACTGTGATACTTGGCTGTGACAGCTCGGTCAGGCCAAGCCGTCAGTCAGGGGCCTTTCAACACGCCAGAGCAGGCTCATCTGACAAGCCTGTCTTGCTCAATAACGCAACAGAGAGACGGGCGGAAAACACACCCTGCTGCGTCAACCAGCTGATAGGTGGGACCACATGGGCTGAGGGGACAAAGGCCCAGGAGGGCAGACAAGGGCGGGACAACTGTTACTGATCCTGCTCTACTTAATTCCCGACCGGTTTCTCCTTCAACCTCAAAGGATAGCGGGGCAACTTCATCTGCGAGCGGCGAACTTGTTGTTTGTCACCGCCCCGACCTGCCCAGCTGCTTCAACAGATGCTCGCGATACAGGTCAGCGCTGCGGCCCTCTGATGCTTCATTGGTTAGTGACACGACAAAACACTGGTGCAGGCCGGTGTTTTTGTGTGTGTCCGTGCGCTGCATGTTACAGCAGGGCAATAGCAATTACTCATATTTTGCACCGGGTACACTGGGTACAGTCCATCCTCCAGTCCAGAAGCATCCCTCCCTCTCTCTTGCAGTCCCTTACAACAGTGAATATAGCGTGATGGACCTGCAGTTTAACAGACTGGCAAGGGTCCCAGCACTTTCCGCGACAAATCAATATTTAAAAGATTGGCCACAGTGTCCCTGTTAAAGTAATGGATAGGCAACCACTGCAGGTGTACAATCTCGAGTGTTGGCCCAAACAGCGGTTTTACTCCCCCCGAGCACTCCAAGGCCACTAATAACGCAGGGGCTCTATGAGACTTACACAAACCTGACTGATGGCTTCACTGTCGTCAGATACATCTTAATCTTCCTGTTACATCACTAGAATGAAATGACTCTTAAAGTCTAGTGGCTGATTAGTTCTTTATTGCATTAAGAAGAAAAGAGAAGTTTATCAAGTCAGATTTAGATGGAGTGAATTGCCAACTCAGTCATTTTCACAGATGAAATTAAACCAGGCACACAGCACACATTTCTGCTGACACAACTCCCGGGCTGGTCACAACAACTACAACTGCTGTAGGGATGCTAGAAATATTTTGTTATTTCAGCTTTGTAATAATTAGCCTTTAAGGCTCACCACAACTGTACATCTGGTCTGCTGGCTACGTTAGACATTTGGAGAAGACAGACAGACCTTCCTGCGCCCCGAAGGAAGCTTTCAGATCAGCTCTCTCCATTTAGGATTAGAGTTTAGAGCTTGCTCTCGACACGTTTTTGCAGGTGATTTTGCTCAAAGTTGCAACACTACTTCACTGTTCAGGGGGCATTTTCTTAAATGAAATCCAAATGAAATTTGCAGCAAGGAAGGCATGGCAGCAAACCTCTGGTGAACTTATGCAATGAATCAATTTGGAACTAAACATCAATCCATCCATTCAAATCTCATTCATTACAGTGGAACTGATGGCTTTCTCTGCACACAGACTTGGCCTCTGACTACAGTAAAAGCCCTGTCATTGTGTATTCATTGCACACTTATCAAGCGAAAAAGGCCTGTTTCACTTGCTTTTAAAATGAATTTAGACTGAAGGAGGAGCCTCATTTTTACTCCTCTGACTGCCTTCAAAGTCAATTACAGTCAAAGGATGAAAGCAAGACGTAACATTATAAAAGAGCTCAGACGTGAAAACTCCAAAATGAATGTCATCACTGCCTCTGGTGATCCCTGATGAGGCTGAAATGTACATGGGTATGTTTGACCTTTCCTTTGGCAGATGTGGCCTCATCTCTATGCTGAGGTTGTCGCTCTTCACACAAACCTGAATGAGCATTTACATACAAATAAGACGCATGCAAACAAGCGCAAGATGTGGGTTCTATTTACGTGCCTTCCGAGTGTGCTTGAAGTAAACAAGTCGTGTTATTTTCGCGTTTAACGTCGACAACGCTTCAGGTTTTTGTGTTCCGCACCTCAAACTGACAAAATGATTCATGTTTTAAAGTTATAATCTGACTAATTTTCTCATTTCTTGCTCAGAGGTAAATGCTGCTGCTTTTTTGTTAAATGCACAATTTATTGAGATGAAGATGACACTCAAGTACAACCCACCTCAAGTAATATCCACGCATCGCATTAATCTACCACATCTTCCTTTCTGCATTTCTAGAACCACCTCTGAAATCTCAAAGCAGACAGAACAGAGAATAAAGGCAAACTGGACAGTCCACAATAAACTGACAAATCTTGCTGTAAATCCACCTCACTGGGAAGCACTTTGTCACTTAAGATCCAATACTACGTTAAATGAGTTCATCATCTGTACTCTTTGACCTACAGCTGCACAGTTACAGTTTGCCATCATTTGTTTGATATACAGCCATCTGTGGTCAAGACGCTGGGAGCTCTGGGGAAAGGTTCAGCGCGCCCATTATAGCAGCTGGTGAAATATGACCGGCATCCTGAGGGACGTTCGTACGCTCAATCCCTTTTAAAAGACTCCCGTTCTGTTTCAAAGCGTGCGATGAAATTACAGGGATTAAAGGGACTTTTATGAACTTCTTTCCCCATGACGACACAGAAACAATGCAGACAATCCCCAGAAGACATCATCACTGGAAAATCATTTGAAGAGAAATCAATAATTATCCACTGTGGGCTGCCGGTTGGGTGAATTTGTCATGAGAACCGAGGAAAAAGGTAGAGACTCCAGATGAAGACAGTGAATCAAACCTGTGGCTGTAGGCAGAAGATACCACTGGCTTTTGTCATAAAATGAAATCAAGAAACGTTAAGGGAACATAAGATGATTCTGGGATGTGCTGCCTGATGATAGATTGCTGTGTTACAAGCCTCAAGGTGATGATTTTACAGCTAAGCCTGATGTCAAAATTGATTGGTGGCACTTCCACCTTCGCCTCAAAGCTCAAATCATGACTGTGTGTGACTTGATATTTGCTGAAGAAATTTGGGGGATCTAGTGACGGTAATCAAATGTAGGAAACCCAGAATTTCATGTTCAAATCTGAAAACACTCAATTAGACTTCTGAATTGTTTGGCAGAGCTTGAATATGTCACAGCATGTCCTCAGTGCCGCTCATGTTGTTTAAAGACTGCGTTGCCACACTGACACTGTGTGGAACAGCAGATGTTCATTGGAGACAACAAAAGAAGGAAACAAGGAAACCAACTGAAGATGCCAAACTAAGAAAAAAAAAAAAAAAACAACTCTGGTGCAGGTTGTTAGTGAGGAGAACAGAGGTTTAGGAGCTGGTGTTACATAAGCAGCAGAGACTCTGAAAAGCTGCGTGTTGATCCTCTGTGGACCCCTGTGATTCCCTCCTCCTTCAAAGCAGCTGCTGAAACTGGGAGCTGAACATCATAAACTCCACAGCTTTGACTCCCTTCAACAATTTACAGTGCTGTATCACCACCGGCAGACACACACAGGCACATTCACAACCCTTTCTCCATCGACGGCCTCTTGTCACAGCACCGCTTTTGTTAATGCCGCATTACAGAAGCTTGTCAAATAACAGCCCGCCACCTCGGTTATTCTGGAAATAAAATATTTTGAGCCGACGTTCGCGCTAATGAGCTTAAAATCTTTGGCAACCCAGCAGCGGCGGTTATTCTGAGGTTATCCAGAACGCCGTGCAGTGACTGAATATATGCTACACAGTTTAAACAGCTTCAGCATCTCAATTTGATAGTTTACTGCAGTGTCTGCACAAAGCTGCATGCAAACTCCTCATTCACATTCGAGCAGCTGGTCCGGTCATTAATTATGAATAATAAAGTATTTTCAGATATTTTCACATTAATATCGCAGACTGTTGCGAACTCCCAAACAACATGAGCACAGATAGAGTTAAGCTTCACTGTCGGGTCCTTGTCAGTAAGCTCTGTAGCTCCAGTTTGGACTCTACTAACTACTTTAACAGAGACTTAGGCATAAATAATTTCTGTTATTGTCTTTATAATAAACTTTTGCTTATAAAACAGCTTTTTTTTAAAGGCTACATGACATTTTGGTAAATTAGCTCCACTTACTGTGGTTCCAGCTCATCAGTGGGCATGATTATTTTAGCACTTCCTTACTGCACCACACAAAGCAGCCACCAGCCACCTTCTAACATAACATCAATCTGTAAATCATGACAACCATGACATGTGTTTTAATCTTGCAGCAATGAATAACATAATAAAGCTATAGAATCAAGTGCATGCTAGAATTCAAGTTTGTATGCGCAAATCATTGATTAATTCAACTTAATCCCTTTTTTTTTTCTTCAGGATGCCCAAGAGATGCAAATGTGTGAGGGATTACTTCAGATGCAAGGTGCCGGAAAAAAAAAAAAACCTTGTGAGATCAGCAGCCAATTCAGTGTCGTTTGTGCCAAACACTGAGACATTCAGTATAGTCCTCTGTGCTGAGGCGTGGATTAAAAAATGCATAACACCGCTCCTTAGCGCAAGCATGAGGCTTCGGGGAACATGAGAGGAGGCGCACTGTACAGTCAGGAGGAGAGCCGTGACAGTGTACATGGTGAAGACATCAGGGCAGATGTGTTGGGAGTGATGCAGCAACACACACACACAAACACACACACACACAGGTAGTCAGAGAGGAGCTGTCCCTTCAAGATGAGAGCAGGAAATGTCAGAATCAGTGGGACCCCCAGACAAGGCAGGGAGACCCAGTATGAGACTAATTCACGGTGAAGCCCGACAGGGGCCACTAACATGTTCACTGCTGAGGTTCATGTCCCAGCTGCCCTGAAGTGATGCTCTGGTATTTTAGCCGTGAGTCTGGTGGCCGGTGATGGGTGGAGGATGGTGGATGGAGAGTGAGAGGGGAATCCCTGCTGCAATAACAACTTGAGATCCTCCCCATGGACCAGTGAAACAGTGTTCAGTCACACCGATTCCAAAATTAAACAAACACCAATGCGTCAATTCCACAGAAATTGGACCGCGCGCGTCTATCTGGGGTTTCATTTTGTTTTTTTTCTTTTTTTAGCGACATCACACGATGACAGAAAAGACTGAACAGATGATGCGTTTAAATTCGGTGGCACTTCCATGCAGACAGTTGATCAGCATGCTGTCCGATGTTTGCATGGATGTTGCATCGCAGATTTAATGGCAAGTTGCGCGCTCGATTGATTCCCGTCATTTCTAAAGTTGATCCGCGGCTTAAGTGAGATACGTGAGTCGCCTTTACAGGAATATTTCAGCTGAAATCCTCCATCGGGTCAGCTGAGGGAAGCCTCTAAATTTAGAGTATTCTGTGGCGAACCGTGACGGGCTGCCCGGCAGACAGCGACGGTTTACGGGGACGCAGGCGGTCTGGATGGATGCGAACTCTCCCTACCTTCCACTTTGGTGAGGGTGAGCACCGGACTGTTGCAGGCGGACAGCGGGGCGACCCTGGCGGAGTGCTTCTTCATGATGATGAGCTCGGATGGGCTGAGCTCTAAACCGCTTCGACTACATCCCTGAAGCTGATTTGGTGCAGACACCAGACCTCTTGATGGGACCCTTGATGTTTCTAGAGCCGCTCTCCTGCTCTCTGTCCCCGCGCATCCATCCAACTCCCCTGTTGGTGTTTTATTTTTTTCTACCTCTGTCGTGTCCCCCCACCCCCTTCCTCCACTTGCCTCCCCTCCTCAAATCTGCCGTATCCAGTGCGCCCTGGCTGGTCTCTCCTCACGTACAGTTTGGCAATTGCTGCAATTCGCCAACGTCACACATCCATCACTCCAACCCCCCCTCCTACAGCATCACATCCACCTCCTGTCCCGAGGCAGGCGTGCCCGGCCGTCTTCCACTACCGCCCGTGGTCGTGGTCCCTCCGGAGCAAAGGGAGCTCTGGGTGGACCGAGTGGACTGACCTGGGCTCTGAATGACAGACATGATGGGACCAGTGCAGCTCAGGTGGGAGGGCAGACTGTTTAGTCAATAGACACTCTAATTAGAGTTGCTTCTAGTGAATTGAATTATAATGAAATTAACTAATCCTTATTTTTATCAGGAGACCACGTGGAATAACCCCAATTAAGGCTCAGTGAAGGTCCCCAGACCCCAAATTGCATGACAAAAGCCCATCGATTGGCTTTTGGAGAATTCTTTCCTGTTTATGCTCTTGAATTTTGATTTATGGCTTCAGTAAGATTTTCACTTATCTGCCTTTAAGGTTTTTCCACTTAATCTGAAATTAGCCAAACATGATGAAGAATAACCAAAGTGCTGGTTGTGCAATTAATGATTGAAGATGTTTCCTGAACATATTTACATTTACAGTGTGTTCAGGAGTTTTATTTGCAGTGTAAAGTTCACTTAAGATCTTTCTGAAAACCTAATTTAGCATAGGAATTTTTAATTTCTGGTTTTCTGCTACTGATGAGAATATATGCAATTCGCGATACTCTTCATAAGTAGCTCAATAAGTTCAAGAAGTAGCTGCAGATTTAAAATGAGTGTTGAAATACAAAAAAAGGACTAAAATTGAAATAAAGCTCTGTATAGGGAGATTTTAAAAAATGTATTTTTCAAGAATTATGCAAACTCACATTAAAGTCCATTAATATTGAACAGTTATGTCACAATATTGTTCTTCCATCATTTTG
Organism: Chelmon rostratus; assembly: GCF_017976325.1. NCBI lineage: Eukaryota > Metazoa > Chordata > Actinopteri > Chaetodontiformes > Chaetodontidae > Chelmon > Chelmon rostratus. The sequence goes on along the minus strand of NC_055668.1, from coordinate 11,171,098 downwards.
TCAGCATAATAGAAGGTGAAACATTTCAGATCAACGTGACAGATTGATTTATTGTACACTTGCTCTGTGTTTGTGGTCTAATTGTCAGGGTTAGTAATCTAATGCAAACTGTATTGAACTGACACACAAAGATTAGGGATGGACCGCTCTAGTTTTTTCTGTCCTGACACAGACTCCTGTGCCTGGACTCGGGTACTGATAGAGTCCCTTCTTTTCCCAATGGAAGGTCACATGAGTTGAATGAATTAATGCAAATTACAGCAGAAAAATAAACAAAAACTGCTTTAAATGTCTGTTAATGAGTTTATCTGTACCAATACTGATGTGATGTATATGATCAGTGCATCCCTAACAAAAATGCTGCACAGCCTCATAATGACTCTGCAAATCTATCTCCAACTATTTTAATTCGCTATTGGAGAAATGTCTAAATCCATTGCCATGAGCAGACACCTGTACCTCGCTGTTAGCCTCCTGTCAGCTGTGTTGTACTGAGTGATTGAGACGTAAATTCCAGCTGACTGACTGACCGGGGTTACAGTCCTGATAGCTTTCACTTTCACATCACCCCTTACGTGCCCTGTCTTTGACTTTGCTGAAGCCATCGCAGTTCAAATTGCACCGACAGAGGCGTTGAAGTGGGTCACGTTTTCAGGCTCATCCACAAGGAAAGGGTGATGAAAACGCCGCAGAGTGTCTTGTGACTCTGGTCTGTTAGGCCTTTCTGCCAGAAATTGGTTTTGAAGCCTGAAGTGACAATCCAGAGCGCCACATAACACTTTTAAAACTGAGAGCTGTACCGCTCCATCTGTAGTGGCAGCTGGCCAGCAGAAACTGTGCCCGATAACCTTTCCGCATATCTTTATCATGCCATTCTACACGCGTTTCCTGAGGAGCCATCACACGCAAACAGATAATACATCAGAGGGACGCAGATTGCTGTCAGTGGTACAAGTTGAATTGCTCTGTATTGATCTGTGAATGCCTCTGCTGTCCCTGCGACCCTGTATTAATGTCTCTAAAGACAGTGGCTCTGCATGTGTGTGTGTGTGTGTGTGTGTGTGTGTGAAAGCTGTGGAGTGCGAGCATACCAAAAGGAAGCTGCACTGAATAATTCACTGCTCATACTCCACCTCACTCAAGCAAGAATCCCCTGCCCTGCCTAACTAGGACAGAGAGCTCTAAAAACACTCTGCCCGGACCCATTCTGATGTTCCTCGGCAACCAAATCCACTGGATCCTTTCACTTCCATCGCTTCCCATGCCTGTGTTTGGGTTTGAAAATGGGATGTGTCAGGAACAGTGCATGGGAGTTAATGGATGAGGTGCAAGAGCTCACAGCGAACAAACTAAAAGTGCAGCACAGGATGTCGCATGGATAAACATTATAAACATGTCACCTATGAATTATATTGTTGTGTGTCACGGTGAAAGAGTCCCATTTGGGGCTCTGCAGCTGCCAGCTGTCTTCGGAAGCTAATGTTGTCAATTTTCAGCAGCCTCTATGGTGAGAACAAGACGATGCAGTCATAGTGCACATGCTATTATTGATAGAAAAGACAGGGAGGTGGAAATAGGTGGAGCGGGTGAAATCATTAAAAGATCCCAGTCAGTGACTCATAGACTTTTATGTGCCAACACGGAGGAGGATCAAACCAGTCCATGCTCTGAGACGCCACATGACAACCCTCTCTCTCTCTCTCTCTCTCTCTGGCACACATTCACATACAGTATATGAATAGGGATAAGTGTGTATGAGCAATAAAGAAGTGTAAAAGGGCTCCTGCATCAGCTCAGCATTTTGAATCCCCGAGACTGACAGAAGCAGATCCGGGATGAGAGGCGATTATTCTTCCGCGTACAGTGGAATGTACTTGTGTGCTCCGAAGAGATGCTTGTACTTTCCTTGAATGTTTATTCATGCTGAATAATGAGGGAAGCTGCACGAGCCATTTTCCAGGTCAAACAATCTTTAACTGCACCAATCGGCGCTGCTATAATGTTCCTACTAATGGTCAAAACAACCAAACGTGGAAATAAAAAGCTGCACATAAAGCCTGTGCAACTATTAAATACATTATTCCATATGGGCCAGGGGTGGCTTAGAGGGGAAACTTAGTTGGCTATACAAGACAGACACAGATACCTCTCAACAAATTTTCCCTGTAGCCAGCCAAAAAAAAAAAAAAAAAAGCTTTAACAGGAAATTACTGTGAAGCGTGTCCTCCAGGGAAAGAGTAATAACTTGATATTGCTCTGGAAATGTATTTGATGGAAAACTTGACCTGTCTTTTGAGAGTTGAAGGAAATATTTTTGTTAGAAATTGGGGTTATGGACCATTTATGTGAAACCAGAAGCAAAATGAACATATCAGTTTAATAACAGGAAATGTGAACGTGTAAGTTTGTGTGTTTGTTTGTTTGTTTTGCTGTCTTTGTGCCATTGTCACATGTTGTTTACTCGATCCATCATGTATTCCGCACGTTCACAATTACAAATCAGCTGTTTACTGTAATCCTACTGAGCAGGATGGGAAGGAGGAAAACGAGGTGCTCTGAAATCTATGCTATTGATTATGCATAAAAGTGCTTTAGCTGCAAACAGACTGCACAGGGCACTTGAAAGTGGAAGATGATGGACTTGGAGCATTAAAAGGTGTGTGTAAGAGTAAATGATTTCTCGCCGCACGATCTAAATTAACCAATAGTGCAAATGTGAGTAAAATGGGCCTGGCTTAATTTGTGTAGCCGACAGCAGCTGTTTGGTGCAGACTGTCAGAGCTGCCTCTTTGCTGAAACATTTACAGACTTGTTATTGGCATTTCCTATTCAATTACACTGCTAATCCTGATTTAAGATAAATCAATTCCTTGTCTAACACGGACAACAACGACTTAATGTGGGTCTTACTCAGCTGAAATTAAGAAAGCTTGGAGACGCTTAAGCAGTTTCCCAGGGAGTTCCACATATCATAAGTCAGATTTCTTTACCTCAAATTTGTGTTTAAAACCAGGAGAAACAAAAATGAATCACAATAACAGTGGTTATGCTTTATGTTTATGTTAGATGAATGAAAATGAGCACAATTTTAACTATGAAGCAGCTTGTTAGCAGTTAGACATGTCAGATTTACATGACTAGTTAGACAAAGAAGACGTTTAAAAACTATTGGGTGGATTGCAATGAAATTAGGTGCAGACATTCATGGTCCCCAGAGGATGAAATCCACTACTGACATTGGTGATCCCCAAACTTTTCCTCTTGTGCCACCAGTGATCATGTTGACATTCATACAGTTTCGACTGCCATCGAATTGAAACCTGGTACAGATATAGGCCCCCAGAGGCTTGGAGCTCACCTGACTTTTCGTCTAGTGCCACCAGCCAACATCTACCTATGACCTGGCACAAACGTTAATTCATGGCATCCAGATGATAGATCATGGCAACTTTGGTGATCTCCTGACTTTTCCTCAAGTACAAACACAAGGTTGGTTGGAGTGTGATGTCTGTTATTGTGGACTACCTATTGGGTGTCCTGCCATGTTTTTACCAACGCAATCACAAGAATAAATGTTGGCATTGCATTCCTTCTGCAAACCACAGGTGCACAAACTTCATATTTCTTCATGTTCTTTACTTTTCAGTTTCCAGTTTTATGTTGTGACAGGGATGTAGTTAAGGTCTGGTTAAGCACAGGCACAAAATCCACTTGGTAACTGGTGGGAAAAGATTATGTTTAGTCGCTACAACACAACTGAAAAATATCCTGATATCTCATTAAAATTACCCCGTTTAGTCGCTACAGACCCCACTGGAAAATGTCCCAATGTCACGTTAAAAAGGTCCCGATTACGTTGCCTCAAACACAGATCGCACAGTACTCTGCTGCTTGGCAGACGTCCTGCTGGCTGTCATCCCCTCCACCTCCTGACGAGAAAAACTCAGCTCATATACAGAATCTGTAATCTGAACGTGTCCAAACACACAATGGCAACATTTTACTCTGTTAACTCTGCTGTATGTGCACACATTCACATTGCCTTCAGGATGAATTGTACTAATCCCCAGATTTTTAATTTAGTGGCATCATTATTCATCATAAAGCTTATTAGCAAATATTAGCATTGTAACACACTAAAGACAGATGGTGAACAGGGTAAACATTATTCCTGCTAAACATCAGCATGATGTCATTGTGAGGATGTTAGCATGCTAAAGTTAGCATTCACTCACGCACGGTTAGTCCTGTTGTGCATTGGCATTTTGACTAATGAAAAGTTTTTGCAAACTTTTCCCAGCTTTAAAATAATCAGACATAATCAAGTTTTGCAGTATGAGCAGAGCAGATGATTATGTACACAAAAATAAAATAGAATTCATTTTAATTTTACTATGAATATTAATGCTGCAGTGATTCATATTCATATCAAATATTGGCAGTGCTCTCTTTTAAGCAAACTGCAGAGAAAGCCTCAGTGTTTTCCTCTCGGTGGAGGAATTAGGTGAATTTCTTATCTTCTGTGAACCATCTCTCCCTCCTCTGCTCCAGTCCAGGTCACTCCTGGCTCCTGCTTAGCATGGAGGGCAGGTAGCGGAGCAGTAAACACGAGAGCTAAGAGTTCATTACAGAACTCAAGAGCAGTCTGAATAACATGAAGTCCCAAATAACAGCTTGTTTCAAGTACCAGAAAGGTCAAGTCAAATTAACTTTCCCTTTTCTTGGGGCCCAGTACATCTTCAGAGCAGACAAAGCTCATCTGCGGAGGCAAGCGGCTGTCAAGGTACTGCAACCAACAGCAGTTTATTGGATTAATGGCCTCAGCGGGTTCCCCTGGGCTGCGGCGTAGGAGGGAGAGAACACTTGCCAAAACACATCCATTTTAGTTACATTACAGAGAGACGTGGTGGCCCACACTTACATTGGCCTGACTGTATATAAATACCTGCAAAACCTTGCACTAAAAAATGCTGTGTCACATACCGTCGGTGATGTGTTTGGGAGAGAAATTCCACACGAAATAGACTCATTGGCATGATTTTTAATTAGCCTTTTGCAAATCAACCTCCCATGGTTGATTGTCTGGGGGTAAATTAATACCTGCGTGCATTATTGTAATAAAACATTCCATGATGAGTGCAGAATGAAAATACATGTGAAGATATAAACATTGAGTTCACACCATGGGACTTGCTACAGTCTGCTGATGTTGCTATCAGAGATTACTGTGTGTGTGTGTGTGTGTGTGTGTGTGTGTGTGTGTGTGTGTGTGTGTGTGTGTGTGTGTGTATACAGTCCGAAACCCAAAGATATTCAGTCTACTATCATAAAGGGGCCAACAAACACAGTAAAACTATTGCGATGCAGTTAAGCTATTATTGTTTAATCGACTAATTGCTTCAGTCTAGATGACATACACACAACCCTCCACATATGCTGGCTAAGACAAACACACATAAACAGTCTGACTGGGAGCTCTTTAAAGAGAAGAGTCTATGGTTCAGAGAGCTTATAACCTCCCATTCCACACACAGAGCAGTCTAGGAGGAAGACAGAGACAGCCAGACTGGCTGCCTCTTTAAAATAAAATAATGTAGGACTTCCCTTTAATTACAACCACAGCTAATAAAGTCCAGCAGCATCTATTAAACGCCGTCAAGTTGTAATACCTAGTGATAGCCCTTATAATCACACTTTACCCCGGTGGCCCACGTTTAATCAGGAAGAGTGGGTCTCCATTAAATTTACATCCCACTGGGGGAATCAGACCCCAGCAGCACATTTCTCCTTTCCAATTAAGGTTGTTTCAGCGCTACAACATGTGATGTCTAACAGTTTGACTTGTGATGCAAATGTGCAGGCAGGTCCAGAGACCGTGGTCCAGTGTAGGGCCCTGCCTGTAGTGGGACACGTGGGCAGAGACACTTTAAACGATGATTCTGACCAGTGCATTACACAGTGATGGCAAACAAGAGGGCTATTAAATTGGACTTGACACCTAGTTGGGCAAATTGGAGACAGCTGGTAAGCCTTATCTGTAGGAAGTGTCCTAGAAGCCCTCCTTCATAGGGAACAGATCTCCTCCTATTTGCATATGCTGTAGATCACAGTAAATGCAGTTAAACATAATGCAGCCAAAATGAACATGTACTCATTTTGTACTTATATGATTTCTGTAGTGAAGTTCCTTTGTGTGTCTCTGTTTATGGCAGCTAAGCCACACAGAAATAGTCTGATCTGAGATCAAGGACAGGTTGAAGGGGACACAGCACATCTTTTGCCAACAAGACAAGTATACATATATATTTTTTTAACATTTTGGTTTGTTTAAGGAAGTTTTAATTGGAGCTAGGCTCTCTTTTTCAAAAACACCTTGATTACTCACACAGTTACATACACATTCACAAGTGTGTAAATGGAAGTGGCTGTTCCATCTTCAGTATATTAATACTGGTCCAATTATCCTCGAGGAGGCTGTTTAACTCCTACTCAATGAGCAGAGAAAGTCATCTTTGCACCTCAGCTGCTGGTTGAGTTTCATTTGGAGTGGCGCTGGCTCCCTCTGTTGTCAAGATACAGTATTACTATTTTTAATCCTCTTTTATTTTTTTAAACTGGGCAGGCAGTATAGCCAGAATTTAGGATATATGCAGTGTACATAGTAAACTTGATTTTCATTTTGTACCTGTCCAGTGTTTAAATCAAATTTCATTTATGACATTCAGAGCTGTCTGTGGAGCTGAAACAGGAAAAAACCTCCCAACTCTTTCTGCTGAAGCGGCCCCTCTTTAAACTGCTCTTACCTTGCTGTGTTTAGCATTATTCAAATTGTTCTCAATTGCTGTAATTATGGGACACCATTTCCAAAAGCTTCTCTCCACCACCCGCATTTACAGCAGGCTATTAACTGAGCCTAAAATGGGAGGGCATGAAGTTCCAACACTGCATTACGCTCTGTAATGTTTTCCATTCCACTGGTTTTTATGAAAATAAAATATGCAGTTTGTTCCAGTTATGACAAGCACTTACTTGTCAGAACAAGTAATATATACACGCAGCCCAAAAACATAGCACATTTTATATATCAGATTGCTGTATTTGGAGAACAAAAGAAAAGGAAGAAAGAAAATGAACATATAAAGTAGTCAGTTATATGTGCTGTCTTGACCGGCCACCTTAAGTACAATATCCTGACACTGCAGAGCCTCCATTGAGCCTGTAGGGGGCACTCTGACCACATGTATGCAAGGATGAAAATTTCACATAAAGACACCTGCTCAGGGTGTCTTTATGGGTGGCTTTATGGGAAGGGTGTCCTTCTGTCCTCCTGCTCAGGGTTTGGATGAAAAATGACCGAGAAATCAAACTGCAGCCCAGCAGTGGAGCAAAAAGTGGAACAGCAGAAATGGAAGGTGATGATGTGACCCACATACACACCTACACAGTTCACTTAAATGAAACCAGATACAAAGGATACACAACCATACTAAGATACTCAGACGAACACACCACTACAACATGCACGCACACACAAACACACACACACACATACACACACAACAATGCAGCTCTTTCTGATCACTTCTCACTTTCTCCTCTCCTCTCTATCCTTTCTAAGGACATTGTTAGAGCTCTGTCTCACTGTGAAGCACTCACTCCCATTTTTGACTTGAGATTTTTTTCTAAGGGACATTCTTTAAAGTGAGGTGACAAAAGGCTACAGCGAGTCCACAGTGACCTGAAAGAGCCCTGAAAACTCTATTAGCAGCCATTTATATTCGGTTTCCAGAAAAGGAAAGAATTCATGGAAAAGAATTTTAGCTTTAGCTTACGGAAAACACTGCTGCAAATCTGGGCAATATTACGCTGAATGCATGAACAATCTTATTAAAAGCGTAAAACCAGCAATGTGTTCATCCATCTCTTAGTGCTTGTCCTTTTCCGTAGTTTTTATCAAATGTTACACAAACAGGAGTAAATAATGCATTTGCTGGGGACTACTTTCAGACATGGGTTAATACACATTTGAGTATTAAACCGTGAGTATTCACAGCAGTAGGACAGTGGACATGGGATTTTTTAATGTTTTTAGTGTTTTTGGACAACGATAGAGCTCTATGGCACAGAGAAATAAGGCTTTGGTTACACAGACAATATTTGTTAGTAGTATAAATTCATTGTTGGTTGTGGACTCTTCACCATTTAGGTTGTTTTAAAATATATGTACTAAATATTTCCAACTTTATTCTTCTTTTATAAATATTAACTTCTATAAATGCAAATTCCAACAAAGCAACAAGGACATGATGGAAATATATGCAAGGGGTACAACATACCGTGTTTTTGCCTGAGACATACACAGACATATAAATATCTACATTACTGCATTGCAGGATATTTTACATCTAGGCAGTTCACAAAGGTTAATTAACAACCGGCAACATGAATATCAACAACACGCCACAGAATTTCTTTTTTCCTGAATTTCTGATTTATTTTTATTGATCCCTCCAGCAGGAAATCTTCTTTTCCCCCGTTCTGGTTGGGAGGCGGCACTGAAAACTCACTAATTAAAAGGGCTGCAGCAGGTGTAAGGAGTTATTTGTGCTGTTTAAGGATGCTTCAATACGTTTGGCCACACGGGATCAAACCTCTAACATTCTGTTCGGAGACACTTGCTAACTGTCAGACCAATCATGCAGCTTTCAGGAAGTTCATTAAATCACCTAGACAACAAATGGAAAGAACATTATCTGAGCCTGAGCGGTGACCAGCCCAGAATCCTGCTGTGGATATTGGAATCAGGGGACCTGTTGCCACCTTTCATTAGACCCCCTCCTGCAGAAACAGCCTACCTGTCCCCCTGCCAGCGACAAGGGAGCTTAAACGAGGGATTCAACTCATCTCAGTCTTTGTTACAGATGGTGCCATAGAGACAGAACTGTGCACATCCTGAGCACAAATGAGACCGGTGAATAACAGTAAAACATTACACCTGAGACTCTGCACATGAATTATGCAGAGATTTGGTGATATGAATCAATTTGTTTGAACGTAATTGAGGCTGGCAGACTGACAAAAATTGGGCTTAGGACTCTGCGTTTTGTGGTGAATAATTCAAAGCTAGGGAATAGATTCAAACACCAGGAAAGGGACTAGTGGTTAAATACAGCTGGCAGTTCCAGCAGTAACAATGTGAAAGTATTTCTCACAGAGGGGTGGGTTAACCCAGCCCTGTATTATCACATTATCATTAAGCTTCAGATCGATATTAGTTTTTGTGTTTGAAGTGTTCAGATTGGAAGCCAGGTCGCCATCAACACTGATCAAACTGCTTTCTGATCACTTGCGAACCATCTTTCCACCCACAACAGCAGCAGGTGTTTGGAGGCCCTTCAAAAGACCTGGGGCAGGTGTGTGTGATCCGTCATTAGTACAAAACTCACACTCGTACACTCCCACTGCTCAGTCCAGCCTCAAACAGTGAGAGCAACCAGGCAAATAGTGAGCAGCCCGTGTTGGACAAAAATAGATTATGATGCCTTTGCGTTCCCAGAGCGGTAAATGCACAGCTTTGTGCGCTTGTTATAGGGTTTGTGGAAGAGTTGCTTTCTTTATCGGCTGGTGATGGAATTGACAAAAATGAGGCAATTCATCATAGCAATGAGACTTCTTCTCATTAGAGGGATGTCTCCTCATTGCAAGTGTGGTGTAAGTAACATGGGTGACAAATGTTACCTAAATTAATGCTCCATTCTCCACAGTGATTACCCTGAATTCACGCTGAGGAAAAGGAGAGAGGTGCTCTACATCTGATGGTTGTGTTTCAGACCATTTACACCATTTGGAGAGCCTATAAAATTCACCTTCAAAAGCCATGTGCATAAAGAAACAGCATAATTCACTCAATAACCTCTTATAAACAGCTCTTATAAAAAGCTTTTCCCTAATTAATTATACTAATATACTTATTGTAGTATATTCTCATTGTGACCATATTTATTTTTGGGCAAAAGACAGCAGAAGTACTTCAAAACTGCATATTTTTGGCATCCGCTGGAGATAAGATACAGTAATCAAAGCTTTTAAATGCTTGATACAATTTTCAGTCATAAACAGTTCCGTCAGAGTACTGTGAAGCATGGAGAGACTGTGCATAGTAAGTGCTTGGGCAAATGGAGGCCTGTGCATTGGTTTGATTTGAATAAGCATTGTGATTAAGTGGTTGTTCTGTACATGTAGTGGGCTGAGGGATGTGAACCAGTCAGCTCCCTGAGGGGGAGAGGAGGTTCAAGCCTCCCTGGCTCCTTCTGCACTCCCCCATTGGCTGTCGGCTCTCATCCATGTCCACAGTTCCCTTAATTGCCTGATTTCCTGACCCCACGTTGAATACTTTGTACGCTGGGGGCTGGGGGTTATAATAATGACTTATAGTGACATGCATGGGGAAGAGTCGCTCCCTTGGCTATCACAACTCTCACCGACTGACTGTAGCCCCATCACAGACCTCTTGATTTAATACTTAAATTAAATCCTCATGTTAGGCCGTACAAGAGAGTCTCTCACAGAAAATATGGCAGCAGAACTTTCAGATGAAAGCAATGAAGAGGGATTTTATAACAACAATAAAGAAACGCAGGTGGAAAACAAAACTTTGCATAAAACTAAGGAGTGTTGCACAAGAACAGAGCTATGGATAAAGCCATTATCACAACAATGATTAATATTTTAACTGCTGAAATAATTAGTCTATTTAGTCTATTACACCATTTTTAATGAATCTATTGCAGAAAGAATTTGCAATAAAAAAGATTTTGATAACCCATTACTTGTTGTTTTACATAAGTTGTTTTACAAAAAGAATCATTCCCTTGTTGCAGCTTCTTCGGTGTGAAGATTTGCTTGCTGCTGTATGATAGTAAACTGACTCATGTTAGCTGCAGACTACAGATAGCAATGTTGGGCAGTTGATTTTGTCCAGTACTTTGGTTTATGGCTACATAAGTGCAAAACTGCTTAAGTGCTAATTGGAAAATGTTTGCACACTAACAAGCTAGACCAACACATGAACATGCTAAACATCACCATGGGAGCATTATTATTAAGCATTGCATAGCATAGCACGCCGATGTGAGCATAGCTCAAGTGCTACCTCACAGAGCCGCTAGCATGGCTGTAGACTATTCGACATTTGAAGATGTCACTTCAGGCATTTTTTCTTATACACTCTCACATTTTAAAGACCAAACAATTAATCAGTCAATCAAGAAAATGGCTGTAACTGTAAATAAGAGGCAGTTCTAGCATGTGTTGAGTGAGTAACTGGTGAATCTGACTCTTATTTCTCATATCTCTTCATGTCACAGAGAATTGTTAAGAAATATTCTTTTCATCAGTAATCAAAGTATTTGATGGCTAAGAAATTGCGAAGATGTTGGTATGTCTAATTAAGTGTTTTTGGCTATTTGCTTCAGTCTTTTATTTTCTAAATTGTAAATTGAATATGTTGGAGCCTTGGACTGACTGTTTGGACTGATTTAGACTTTGATCAGACAACAACAGCAGATCGAGATGTGATTATACTGTAAGGTGATAAAACGTTCAATTACTGTCCAGCTCTTCTTTGACGTAGAATCTTTCAAACCATAAAACCCTAAAATGCACTCTGACTTTTTGTGCTGATGTTCCTAAAGGCGAAGCAGGCGACATCTTGCTCAGAAATGTATCCCTGACAGTTGCTGAGCTTTGAAAGAGTGCATGACAGGGGGAACATGAAATATCTTTTAAGTCGTGTCCTGCTCATCATGTTGAACAGTTTGTAAAATGCTTCATAGAGACTTTAAAGCACTTTAGATCTACGACAGCGAGGACTCATGAAAACTCGTCATCTGGGGAGTTCTCTGAGCTCACACTGCGCTATTGTTCACTATTCATGAAATCTCCAAGCAGTGAGGAACCAGAGATGGTCGGATGCGCTTGCTCATGGCTTTTGCATTTCAAAGGAAATCAACTGCTTACACTCACACAGTCATTAGTGATACTCCTGCAAGCACACCAATAATCTATGAGATGGAATGAGAGATAGAGAGACTGGGCTAGACAACAGTGTACAATTGTGATTCTGATGTGAAATCAAGAGTAAACAAGTCACATTTCAATCTGCCTGCGTAACCATATATATTTCAATTTACCACCTCCTTCTTTATGATTTGAACTTGAACACTTATCAGTTGGTCGTAGTCCAAAATTCTGTCTATGCTAATTCAATCTCAGTCCAACCAGCCCATAAAAACAAAAGATAATTTTCCAAATAGATTAAAGTTGGAGCGCACAGAGTCTTCAAAATGAATTATTCCTCTTTGAACAGTTTCAGACAAAAGGGATCAACTGTCAAACATTCACCAATGATCATTTTTCCAATGCAGAGACGTCACGTAGCTGGTCTATCACAGCTGTACACACTGCAGAGGCAGTATGAGGGTCTCTGTAATCTATAAATAGATTAATCCAGTTGATATTTTGTTGTTGTTCCTCTGAGCTTCATCTTCTTTCTCTAACCGATCGGTTCAGACTTTGTGTGGCTCTCACACGTTTATAGTAGGCTGTGCGTAAACCATCAGCATCCTACTGGGAAACTCATCACCTACCTAAAGGTCCAGTGTGTTGGATTTAGGGGATTCATTGGCAGAACATGGCAGAAATGGAAAATAACATTCACCTAATCAATCACCTAAAGATTAGAGCTATGTCCTACAGAGGGAGCGTGTCCTTTTCCACTGAGTTTGCCCTGTTGCACCACCATGTCTCTACAGTAGCCCTGAATGGACAAACCAGACACTGGCTGTGCAGAGGTTCTCCTACATGCTTGGAAAGTGAGGTGTGAGGCGAAGAGCATTCAGTTGGTTGCAATGTGCAACCTAACACTTGATGCCACTAAACCCTACACATTGGATTTTTAATGGAATAGTTCAACATTTTGGGAAATAGCTTATTTGCCAGCAGCCGGTTAGCCTTTCTTAGCATAAAGACTGGGAACGGGAAAATCTCCCTACCGTCACCTCTAAAGTATGAAAGCTTGGTGAGAGAATATATCTGATCCTCCAATGGTAACAGGAAGCACAGCATCCTGGTGGCTTAACTGTACTCTTTCCCCCCTGCTGGTTTGCCCCAGGCAACAACCCACCATCACAACCCCCACCCTTCCTCCACCAGAGACTAAACCAAGACATGAGAAAACAGCACTGCTTCTATATGATTGCAAGGCCCATCTAAGGGCGATCCAATTGTGAAAAATGCTGCTCCCAGCACAGTGTGAACCAACATGCCTAAAGCACCATATTAAACAATGGGCTGAAAATAAGCTCAGGTTTCCAGTACCTTCCAAATTTACATAATTAATGCTTAGTACTTATTTTTTAAGTAAGCAAACACTGGATCACATTATAATGACAGGAGAAGCAACACATGGAAAATTTTGTGAAAAAAGATCATCACAATAGCATCATCAACTTTTTGTTTATTTTCCCTCCATAAATCATATTCATTCAACTAAATTTCAGTGGCTCTATGCCCAATCTCCCTCCATCCCCCATGCCTACCCCCAGAGTTTGAGAACCACTGCCTTAGACAACAGAAACCCTCTCCAAATGAATCTCAAGCATCACATGCTGAGTTTGTTTGATTTTTGCTGCAGTGGTGGCAGAATTGGCTTCAACACACTTCTCTCTTAGATGACTCTGCCTGCTTTTTACCTTGAAACGGAAAGCTACCAAGACAAAGAGTAGGAGTAAACAAGGACAGGGGGGATGAGACTGGAGAATTAGGAGAAGGTGAAGGTGAAGGAGCAGATGGATTGATCAATGAGAGTGTAGTTTTCACTCTGTTGCCAACATTCAGTCACACATACATTATATAAGAAACGCCTGTCAGAGAAATTAAAACAAAGAGTGAACAAATAAGTAGGTGGCCTGAACGGATGTTGTATGACTGTGCAGGGCAGAAAGGGGGATTATAATTATATAGTGCATCACCAAGAAGGATCCTCGGAGAGAATCAGACAAATCAAAACTTTTCATTTTAATCTACTTTTTCCATAACATTTCTGTGGAAATCATGCACACAGGACACCTGAGTCATCAGTTGCAGACCAAAGAGAGCTGCTGAAGGGTCAAATATGAGTGACTGTGGCTTTGCGCATGTTTGCTACCAGCAAAGTCTTGTATCTGGACCGTATGTAATCCTGGCACGTACTGTAATTCCTGCTGGTACAGTAAAGTGATGCTGTGTGGTGCAACACAGCAGTCAATGTTAGTGAGTCAATGCTTAGGTTGTTTGTTATTTCTAAAGTATAATCTACAATCTAAGTATGAGAGCCAAAAATGTGAACAGCTTTGACGCAAATAAGGTAATCAAATCTCTCTTAATCTTATTTTTGACTGAAGGGTGAAAATGGCTTTGCCTTTTCCTTGTTGTCCAGTTGTCATGAACAGGGAAACTAACTACAGAGAACATAAAAATGTATGTTTTTGTACCAGGCTGTATTTCTGGTGTAAAGTTGGGCATTTTGATATGGGGGTCTATGGGAGTTTGCACACTTTTGTCTCAAGTGGCCACTTGAGGAACTGCAGTTTATGACACTTGAGCGTTGGCTTCATTTTTCAGCCCTGGAGGTTGCTGCCTGGGACAAAGTATCAGGTTCAAAACAAACATGTATTAACACTTAAAGGATTCGTCATCAGCTCTTCAGTGAGCCTCTGGACAACATGAGTCACTAATGCTGATGAGAAGAGCGACCCTGGAGAAAGACAGACTGTGCGCCACACATTCACTCACAGTTAACAGCTTACTGTGCTGTGTTCTGAATTGTTGGTGAAGAAGTGATTCATTTTGGTCACTAGTAAGCCATTCTGATTATGTGACAGACTGTACAATGATTTATGTATTGTACAATGAATATTTGATCTCTTCCGTCAAATAAGTACTAAATTAGGCGGCTATTTTTGGCCAATTTGGGGCACAAGATGTTCTTATGACAGGTTTTCACTTTATAAATTTTTCTGATGAACATGTTAGCAAACATTTTCCTATTTATAGACACAGAGCAACATTATCAGTTGGGGCGAGAGCTAGCCTCCTGACACATTTTTGGCTCATGTCTACCCTCCTCTTAGCTCTGGTTTGGTCTCCACCAACTCCCGAGTGAAGTATCTGTCTCTTTAACAGCACTAGCGTGGTGCTAACTGTGGCTGTCTGCCGTTTGGGGCTGGGCAGGTAGAGTTTTTTCATTGAAAATGAGGCTGATGAGGGCAATGAGAATGAAGTTGTTCGCTGTAAAAAACAAAAACAAAAGTGAAAGAAGCCAAAAGGCTCTGCAGAGCCGAGGGTGACGGCTGTCTTTGGATTCATCAATACAAGCACCCCATTGACACACAAGTAGTCATGTGATCCATTATCAATCAAGTATAGTTATGAAGTGGTTATAAATAAAATATAAGTGTACTCTGACAGCACACTGGCCATTAAAAACAACACTGATACACTCCACAACATGTGTGTCCATCTACTGCCCAGTGTTTACTTGCTGCTGCTGTACGTCTCTAATTAAAACGTTTCTTAATCAGCAGCGTGACTAACGCCTGCAGGTTATACTGAATTCTATAGCATCTCAGGGGTGCGCACCAATCCTGCATGTTGCTCTGGGAAAACAGATTATGAAAGGCAATATCAGCACAGGAGCTTTGTATGCAAAACCGGTAGGAAAGGTTAAGGAAGCTTATATCTTTCTGAGAATTTAACATAATTGACAATTTCAAATGGAGATGGGTAAGAAACAGCAGAGGCACAGGGATATGATGGCTATGCCCAATGTTTTAGAACTAGGTCAGTGGATACAACACTTTTCTTCCAAACCAATGCTAAATCTACAGGATTGAGCTATAGATAGAGCCGACTTTTGTTTCTTTTTTTACTCTTCCACACTTTCACTCTTGACAAGTGTCAAGAATGCAGTCTCATCTCTTTTTTTGCACCATTTCCTTCTGTTCTATTAATGATGTCTGCACTCGCTGTTCTGCCACCATGAGCAGAACAAGTGGACACAACAATTATGTTTAAAGTCTCACACTCGAGCAAGATTAAATTAGTTAACAGCAGCTATCGAAGGCTTGTGCGACAAGCTGCCATCAATACTCATCCCCTCCCAGATGCCCATCTAAGCCTCCTACAGTAATAACTTGTACAAGCCCATTTACACGTTGCTCTCACTGCTGCTGAGCACTGCTGCTCTTCTGTGGCAATACACAGACAATGATGTGCTGCGTATGGCCACAGCAGACCCTGGATTAATTACGCAGAGGTGGGAGTCATCACTTCACAACTTCTAATTAACTGCAGATAAAAGGAGTGAGGAGGAGAAAGGGATGACGGCAGGGCAGGTTTTGGCATTAAACTGGCAGGATTTCCATTACAAGGGCTAGTGAGCACTGCAGCTATAATTCATTAACGCTGTTGTGTTCAGGATTTATTCTGAGAACCACGAGAAGTAACGATACCAAACGGGGGCGAGCAGTCATCACAGTCATTACATAAGGCATACAGATGCTGCACAAGTCCATGCATGCAAAATATTTATGCTTTCACTCAATTAAAGTGTCTCCGTTAAAGAAATGCCAAAGAGCATTTAGAGTCTTCTAAGAAATATCAAGCTCTGAAATTAGACTCAATCGTTTCCACAGTGCTGTTGCAAGCCCACTGAACTCCTCTGCTCCTCTGCCTCTGCCCCCCCTTCCGTGGTCATCTTCATCGCTTTGGATGGAGCAAAGACGAGCAGCTGACAGTGACAAGGTTGGAGGTTTTCCTCTTCAAAGTGGTATAGCAGATTTGCAGCTCCTCCAGTCAGCTGGGCACAAGCGGGACTTCAGGAGCAGGTGTGTGATGATCTATGCATCCTTCTTAATTATAGATGTGATGTTACGCAACAGAAGCTGTTTCTACTGTACTGGAGATGCAAAAAAAAGCCTAAAATACACTTGTTCAGGGAAGCCTTGCTTGCACCACTTGGACAGAACATGAAACTTGAATTGTTCGGCTCAAAGAGTGTTTTTTTAAACTGATTTCAGGACCGGTTGGAGTCAGAAAGTCCTATTGATTGGGGTGCCACTGCAGTGGTGACTTTTCTGACATGGCAGCACAAACCTTATACAGGTGTAACAATGCTCCCAAAAACATCAGTGAACATGTTGAGTCAAATTCCTGCTGGTCCTTGAGTGAATCTATATATACTTTAAGCCCTAAAGACAGCATCAGAAATGTCTCTTGCACTGAATTGTGTACTTGCTCCTATCATTGCTGACTCTCCGGTCCCTTTGGTCGACTGAGAGCGAGAGCTGAAGCAGGATAATTTGCTGTTCAGTACTCGTACTCCTGCAGAGACGACGCCTCAGCTCCTCTGGTGATGGGTAAGACGCCACAGTTATTGATACATAAATACTCACAAGTGGAAAAGGACTGTATGTCTGAATAATCCTGTTCAGACAACATGTTGGATGTTGGCAGGAGCACCATATGGATTTGGTATCTACCCAGAAACTCATAAATATGTGTCCCACTGTCACATAACCCACTTACATAAAATATTAAATAGATCATGACGATCCAGTCCTCTGGGCATAAGATTTTTTTAGGATGTTGTATATTATGCGTATCACTAAAACATGGAGCAGTGTTTTAAAAATGTATGCATAAAGAAAGAAGAACATTATAGAGATGAAACTCTGCAGGGCTATGGACTGTTTACCTCAATGCTGTACTGTTATTGTCTCCATTTGCTCCAGCTCTTTGTGGATGACTTTGCATGTGAGCATTTGCAAATCTAAGCGAAACGGTGACTCTGTTTGCACACGTATGAGATCTTGCCCCTTGACTGAACATGGGCCGTGATAAGACCAGTGTGCGCCTGGTCTGTGCATGTATAAGGGCTACAGATGTGGAGAAAGTAGATCGAGGTAGGAGAGAACGCACCTCAAACAGAGAACAAACGGATAAAGAAAATTAATAAATGAATTTATGTCTGCGTGGCTGTGGCAAGTAAACAACTGAAATGCCAGCACTGTTGTCTTTTGCACCACCTGTGTGCCCGTCCTTCACAGTGCAACGCCTTGTGGCTGCCCTGCATTTTGGTCTATTGATATTTTTGTTGATGAAAAAACTGCCACTTTTCTCTTATCAATAGTTGATCACTGGTGTAAGTTACACAAAAACAGGTGGGTCAAAATTCTTAAGATAAGATAAGATCGACTTTATGGAGAAGAGATAACATGATGTCTTGAGTCACAAAAAAGTTTGAGGTTGCTTGCTTATTTACAAAAACAGTGAAGAAGCAAAAACTTGGGTGTCCACAGCAACAACAAATATATATATATATATCATAAATACAACTCATTCTAGGCATCACCGCTTCCCAATTAAATACCTTCAATAAACCCCTAAACTTTCACACATTGTCCTCAATAAGGTAACATCACCTATTATCCAATTAAACATGGTATCTTCCAGCATCAGCACACCTGTGTGTGACCGCTGTAGTCTCTATCGAATATGGCACTGTGCATTGGCCCTGTTCTGAACCCTGGCACTGTGGAGAGAGCATCGGATCTGCGAACACCTCGACAAAACACTTCCTTGTAAGATGAGTATGAATAAACTGATCTGAGTTCATTAAACGGTGACGTAGTGTCTTTTTTTCCCCATGCTGATTGTCAGAATGACCGATTGCAAGCATATTACTGACTGTCTTCATCGCAGTGTAAAACTGAGATTCTAGGAAATCACTCTTGTTCTTTGACTTTGAGGAGTTGGTAGCCTGCATGCAACTTGGATTTAGAACCGAGTGGGTTTCTGCATAACTACTCCCCCCTTCCTGCTCAGCTCCAGCTGAGTTGAAAGCAGCCGTTCCCGTCGTCAGTCAGCCGGCCCACACCTCGCCCGTCCCTTCCAGCTGTCCTGTTGCTGACAGCAGTGAATGTGTGCATGCACACTATACAGCAGGTTGCTCTCTACAACCGGCTCCACTGTTGCATCTCGCCACGTTCAAACCCTGAGCTCAAAATAGAGCCCAGCCTCATTTCATGCCTTGTGAAGCTCTTAATTTGCACCAGAGGGGACGTTACATTTGTGATAGAATAGTGTGAGTAAATTAGGAAAGGAACAAAGTCTGTTTGTCTGACAAATGCTTCAGTTCTCGGTGGAACTTGACAGGCCTGAAGGGACAATTCTGCAGGCAGAGGAAAAGCCTAATCTTAAAACTTTCTAGCCTGAACTAACTTAACTCTGGGCCTGCTATAAGCATACTGTCTACCTCGCTTTTGGATCCACAGAGGAAGTCTAAACACTAAATGTGTTTTTTCATGTCGCTACTGTGTGAGGAAAAAACCTCTTCTGAATATATTCTGTTAAATGAACGCAAAAGAAACAAAAGCAATCAAAAACAGACCTGTGAGATAACAAAAGAAGAGAAAATGAAACTACTAAACTAAACTAAACTCAACGAGATCAAAGATGATATTAAGTGGTATTGCTTCAGCCAAAAGGCGTTTTTTTCTGTCTTGTGTCCTGTGGACAGCAGGGGAAATGATGACACCCTCAATTTAAAAAGAGGTTTTTACTTCCATTTTTCCTGCATGTGAAAATAATTCCCCTGCATACTGAAGACTTAACCTGCAGCAGCAATATCAAATTCAATTTCTGTCCGAGCGTAATTCTAATGAGTCCACGAAAAGGACGTTCATTCATGTTTTATTAGTCCTGGCGTGTGTAGGTCTGATAAGATAACGTTTTGTTCAAATTCAGCAGAAGCAATCCCCCATGGTGGATGGACATGAATGAGATGTCAGAATTTTTGCAGCACTGGTACTACCATCTGCATCAAAGATAACTGGTGGATGTGTGAGTGTGTTTGCTTTAATCAGCTGCTTCTTTGATTGAATCCAGAAAGTACGAATCATTAGCCATAAGTTTTACATGTCCCATGCAGAAAGAAAAAAAACACACAGAAGAATGCTAAATCTTAAAGACAAAAGCAGTGAGAAGTTGTTGTTTTTTACAGTATATAGATACTGCAGCTCAATATATTCTCTCCAGTAACCTTTCACCAGTCACCAGTGACCTTTTCTTTGATAGAGACATCAATCCACCCGTCTACGGCCATTTTCAAAGTGCAGTAACAGTGTTTTTCTCTCAGGTAGGGCTTGTGTGATGATTTGTTGATCTGCACTGAGAGGAGAATTGATTGCTGGAATTTTGGCTGCATCTGTGTGTTTATCAATCTGTGGCAGCAGATAAAGATAAAGCCACACAAGTGTGGGATAAAAATCAAATAGGAGATATTACAGGTATGTAGCATGCGGCCAGCTGAGCGCATACATCCTGGGAGAAAAGGGACAGACCTGCCATGTAATTCACTTATATCTACTCCATCAAAAGCAAACTTTTTTCCTAAGTCTGCTTTGAGCCTGCATGTGCACCACTCGAGGGAACGTGGCTGACATGCAGGTTTGATAAATGAGCCATGTTTTCATGTTCTATTTGGCTGTGGTACACATGCGGACAGTTATGCTCAGGGGGATATCACAGCATCCTGCATGCTTGTGATCCCAGCAGGCTCACATTCAGGATGCTTAGATGATCCATTAATTCGCACAGAAAAGCTGAGTCACACAGCCACCTTTCATCCTCAGCCCGAGTCGTTGCTTACTACCAGCTCCGCTGTGCCTCTCACTCTGCTCACTCCTGTGTGAAAAAACACATGTGCCGGTTTGGAGAGGTTGGTGGTAAATGAAACAAACAGGCATCTCTTTGCACTCCACTGACAAGTATTCAGCCTCCCACCTCTCCCGAAATTGGCTGCCTTCAGCGTCAGCCCTCCACTCTCCAGCCACTAGCCGCTGCTTTCTAGTTGCCAGTGAGGAGTCAGGTCGTGTACTGGAGGGAGCCGTGGGCTGATTCTGTTCAACGCATGGCATGCAACTGTGTGCAATGTGTGACAAGTAGGACTTCTGTCCCCACGAAGCACAGCTGCAACTACTGTAGACGGTCCAGAAGGAACTGAGAACTGTGTGGAAGTGGAAATGACCTATTTTTCTTGATTATTTTACACTAGCTTTGGTTTGTTACAAACAAAATGCAACATCAGCTAATTGAGAAGCGACATTTCCCCTGATTGCCATGCAGAAAACTGTCTGATGCAACAGTGCAGCTCATCACAAAATATGAAATTATTCATTCACAATGTGACTGCAGTCCACAAAGTACAATTATATGGGACAGACAATGATATGGAGTGGCATGCAAAAGTCTGGTCAAAATGTGTTAAGTAAAATGTGAGTTAAGAAAGTAGAAGATGGCCTGATCTCCAAAAGTTCTAAAGTTAAAGATGAAACATCCTCTTCCACATTTTAAGATCAGAGCACTATTTTTGTTTTGTAAAAGAAATTTGAGCTTTCAGATTCACTTTTACTCTCTGACCATAGTTTGATAGAGCTATGGCTTGTTCACAGTCATCAATAGGAAAGGCCATGTGACGCACATGTCAAAGCTCAAAGCAGCTGAAGAGGAAAACAGGATGGCTTCTACAACAGGATAGTGATCTCAAACTTCAAAATCCACGATGGACTACTTCAAGAGGCACAAGCTGAAGGCTAAACATCATTGAAAATCTGTAGATAGACCTCAAAGGGGCAGTGCATACAAGATAGCCCAAGAATCTCACTGAACTAGAGGCCTTAAAGCCTCTAGCTGGCTACAAAAAGCCTTTACAAGCTGTGATACTTGCCAAAAGGGGCCAAAGTACTGAGCATGCAGGGTGTCCAAACCTTTGCTTTTGGCCATTTTCTCTTTTTCTAACAGACATTTTGAGCAGGGGTTGCCCAAACGTTTGCAGCTTATAACTCAAATAGTGGCTGTTACGTTCAGGCGGACATTTCTTTTCTCAGCATGGACACGGTGTTTTGGAATTGTACTCACCATTTATCTCGTTTAACATGAAGTGTCTGAGTGCTTTTGGGAAAATGGACCCTTGTGTCCTAACTCTCATTTAGCTCCATATAAACACAAACACTCTCGAGAGGAAGACCAACAGCTGTGACAATTAAGTGATTACATGGAAAATTAACTGTTATGTAGAAGATGATGAGCTGCTTGAATCAGTTTGAAACTGCTTGAATTTCTTCAGGAATTGTGTGAATATCCTTGAACATAAAAAAGATGATTTCAGACTGGGGTATAGGTAAATGGTGCAAATGCTTATTACACTCTGAAGTATTGTGATTTTTTCTTAGAATTTAAATAAATATGCATATCTTCAATATATATGTGTGTGTGTGTGTGTGTGTGTGTGTGTGTATATATTTCAATCATGATAAATGGTCCAACTGTAGTGGAATATTCCTCTGTACTTCACTTTGCCGTCCCTTGTCACAGCAGCAGCAGTAGCACGAAAAGAAGCAAAGACAAATTCAGATCTGAACAGCAGCTGTTCTGTGAAGTCTGAAGTGTTCACATATTATGTATAGGCTTATGAATTTTGAAGCAGCCTTGCAGCAGTTTAATATTGCAGTCCCTCCTATGAAATTTACAAAATTTTCCACCAGCTACCAGCTAAAGGCCAGCAAACTCCCACTGACTGTATCCACACCAGAGCAGCAAAAACAAACAAATGAACAAAGGATTGACAGTTATGATTGATGACTGTTTGACAGTTAGGCTGCGGTTTGTCCTGACACCACCACGGCGGAGACAGAGCTCTGAGATGAAGCCGCAGACCAAGTGAGGCAGGACTGTCATCCATCATCCAGCCAGGATCACTTGCAGCTACACAGCTCAGACATTTAATGCTGTGCAAATGTGCAAATGTGCAGCAGCATTAAAGTGACGGAGAGAAAGAAAGTGACGTGGAGAAAGAAATTCAAAAGAGGGAAATAAAAGCTGCGTTGACAACTTTTTTCTTCAAAGAGCCGACTGCTCCAAGCACTGTCTGACTCTGAGCTCAACAAGCTCCCGTGAAGCAAACATTAGCTCCACTGTCTGCTGCAACCAACAGCAACACTGACGCTTCTGCAGCTAATTGTCAGAGTGAAGCAAGGCGCTAATTTAGATTCAGTGAAAATCAAAATGAGTGACACCATGTGTGTATCAATGTTTACCTACTCTGCTTCTCTTCTTGTTCTGTCTGTGGAGCAGCAGCTCTTGTGCCTTTGCTTGAACACTAAATTCAGGTAAATGTAAGGGATGAGGATGGGAGGATGGGTAGAAAGAAGTGTTGTGAGTGCTGGGATTCAAGCGGGGGCACATCATGTAGCCTTAAATCCAGGGGCCCAAAATGTCTAAATGTGCCTGTGGTTGGTAAAAGTGCTACAGAGTGATCTCCATGATCCTGTGAACTCCCACAGTAACAACGAGAAACCTGCAAATGCTTGCACATAAGCGAGAGAGACAAGAGTAAGTGCATTTACTCGAATCCTGTACTTAAGTACAGCTTTGAGGTACTTTTACTTATTATTTACTTAGTATTTCCATTTCATGCTGCTTTATACGTCTACTCCTAATTACTATATTATACTTCTAATTCACTTTTTACTCCACTACATTTATTTGATACATTTAGTTACAGGTTACATTGATCTTTTGGAGAAATTCACTACCCAGGAGTATATATAGTAAAACAAAATTCACACTGCCTTTACCAGCTGAACATTAATGTAATGTACATATTAAAGCATCAATAATTATAATTAAACAATATAATATTTTTCACTATAAAATGGGCCATCTTTTAGCTTTTATACTTTATATTGTAGTATATTTTGATGCTGTTACAGAGTATTTCTGCACTGTGGTATTACTACTTTTACTTTTTTATAAATTATCCGAGTACTTCTGCTGCACATAGGTTAGTGCTTATTAACACACATTATACTCTCACAT
Source organism: Chelmon rostratus (assembly GCF_017976325.1). NCBI lineage: Eukaryota > Metazoa > Chordata > Actinopteri > Chaetodontiformes > Chaetodontidae > Chelmon > Chelmon rostratus. The sequence goes on along the minus strand of NC_055668.1, from coordinate 11,147,122 downwards.
GCAGTTATTCTAGCCAGTGTTCCCAGTCCTCTTGCTCCATCCACCCACATGAAACATGTTAACCACGTCAGTCAGAGCACACCATCAAGCTGCAGCTGCATGTATGGAAACTCACTATTGTAGCTGGCACTCCAAGGCTGGTATCCATAATAGCCGGTGATTCTCAGTATCCGCTCCTCTATGGACGCGCTGTTGATGTCCTCGACTGAGCGGGAGGACTTGAGGTCCTCTTTGATGGCCTCGTCCACCACCAGGTACTTGAGCTGTCTGAGCTGAGGGCTGATGTCCGAAAGCCTTCTGGGGCTCACGTCGGGCGACTTGCGCATCCCGCTGGGAAGAGAGAACAAGGGGCGGCTGTTTTTATAAGACAAAGAGAGACCGCTTGGCAAAGAAAAAGGGGAGCCTGTAAACCTCGTGCACTCCTGGACAAGACAGGAGTCCTTCTTGGCTAAACCAGGAAAGTCAGTGCTGTATGTTCCGCAGAGACCGGCGTGAAGGGCCCCTGCAGCGCCTCTCTTGTACAGTACAGAAATCATCATCCTTCACTGGCCCTGCGTCCGCACCACAGCAGCGGGCAAGACACTAAGCGAAAGTGACTGGTCCTGCAACTGTTGTATACTATGCACTGTGCAACTCCTATTATAGCCTTATAGGAATTTGAAACTAATGAATCGATCATGAGTGGTTTATGGAGACGGAGAGGGAGCACTTGTGACAGCTTCATGTATAGGCAGTGGAGCACACAGCCTACCACACAGCATCCAAGAGCCCATCAAAATATCACTGTAGCATGCAGAGGAGATGAATGCTGGTCACTGTGAGTCCAGCAGGTGAGATCAAACGAAAAATATATCCTTTAATATTGCACAAATAAAGTTCTGCAGAAGGCTGTACCTGACACAGCAGCGCAGTGGTGACCTGACAGCCTCTGAGCTCTTATGAAAGCGTCAACATGTGAAAGCCAATCATGATTTACTGACCCAATCAGAGCATATCGGCGCGTAAAATCCTCCCTGCGCTGCCATATCCCAATCATAGCCCGTAATGTTTTGCGATCTGGCTCAAAACAATTACCGTTAGGCAATAACCTCCAGTTAAATTTAAAACAGAGAATCACACTTGGACTTCACAGCCAGACGGAATATTTTAACGCTTCCACTCTGTAAAGTCAATTTACTTCATCATCACCTGTGAAACCAAGTGCGCAACAGGTGCGGCCTGTCGCTTGTCGGCATTTGTAAAAGTTTAAATGTCTTACATCATCGGCATCAAAGTAGTAGGAGGTCCAAGGTAGCACATGCAGTCCCGGTGGGGCCGTCCGACCCGGTCCCACACGGTGCCCTCTCCATCACCGTACATCCTCAAGGCCACTAAGCAGGGCAGCGACTGGAAATACTCTAAATCCTCATCTAAGCTGACGGGGAGACAAGTTGCATGGTCCGACTCCTTCTCACCACCACAAACATATGCCTGCCCGTTACTGTGCACGCTGTTCTACGATAAAAAGGATGCGCTCAGCTCTGGATGCTGATGCCTCCTGGAGGCACTGCAAGAGCGCCATCTACCGGAGTCACCGGGGTTATCTGCACGGCTGAATACAGAGGATGAACTGTAGCAGCTGTAGCCCTTTTCAACTCGGAGTAGCTGCATCAGCACCCCAGACCCTTGGTCCAAACATTGTATGCAAGGTCAGGCAAATATATACACGACACAAGCCAATAGTTATTCTCTCTTCTATGGTGAAATATAAGATAAAACTGAATTTGCTGTCCCACAAGGACCCCTGGTGGCCCCTGACTCTCAATCTGCACCTCTACTGACTCAGCTCTCTCCCTTCTAGCTGATTTAAAATGTCTGAAAACTTATTTTTCAGTGGCTCTTTGGCTCAAATAGTCAGATCAGTAATTTGTAAAGCTCCCGCCTATCAGCAGTGGTCATATTTTCCAATGAGCTCTCTCTGGTCCTTTTTCCCTCCAACTGTCGCATTCAGACAGGCGCAGCAAGTCTCCCTGGCTCAAGATGAAAAAAAAAAACCCCACCATATACGTAACCCAACTTTGAAGTGTGAAGCAGGTGTTTCATTTTTAATTTGACAGTGCCAATTATCTGTGGCTCTGAACAGTATCGGGTGTTCTGGGTGGTTTTCAAAAGACTATCAAGCGGAAAAAGTGGATGGGAACGTGAGGCAGAGGCACACAGAACCGCACAAATGTCTGGATGATATTAGCATCCGTCAAACAACAAAGCCGTCTGCACATGTCGTGTGAAATCATTACATTTCAAAGCATTCATGTCAATGCATCAATCACAGTCCTTAAGGGACAGACAGAAACATTGTTTTTTCTGGTAATTCCGTTGTTGATACTTTTCATTTATCTGTGCCGTGTGGGTGTGACAGAATGATTCTCCGCTTTTATCCTGCACAATATGAGAAATACCGACAGTCTGGGCTGTTAGCAGACAACTTTTTGCAGCAATTACCACCATAGATTTTTCAACAATTCACAGGCCACTGGGGTCTCCTTTGGTAATTTTTCCACTCATCAGCATTTCAAGATGACGGCAAAGCTTGTATTTCACATGTCTGGGTGAGCAAAGGTAGAAATGATGCAGTAGAAATTGTTGTTTCTATTCGATACCACAGAGTCAAAGACAATTACAGGGATTTGATTACATCCAATCAGAGTATTGCCTCCGGTAATGGTGTAATTATGTTCACTGGTGGTGATTATACCTACTTGGAAATTAAAATCAAGTAACTGTCTTTGTCTCTTGTGTTCAGAAGTGTGAGATGTGCAACAATAAAAGTATAAGTAGGAGATTTCCCATGCTCTCAAAGGTTAAAAAATCAATCCTGACTGTCAATAATTCAAGTGAGTGTGAATTTTGTTGCATGAGAAAATTCCCCCTAACACTTGAATCTGAAGGAGATACATTTCATGCTCATTGTGTATTAAGTTTGGCAAAGTTTAGATGAAATCTCGACTTCCGTGCAGAGATAAACCTGAGCAGTGCATGCAGTTCCAACTATGAGGATGACTGGAGCTGTACCTTGTTTGGATGGGGTAATGTCGGCCATAGGTCCCAGGTCTGTGGTCCACTCGCTGCATTGCGTCGGCATTCTGTGAGCTCCTGCTGACTGCGGAGAGCAGCAAAAATACACTGACTGTTTTTTGAAGACAGGTTTTTGCATCGATCAATGACCAGCCACAGCGCACAAGTCCACACAATTGAGGGGCCGGGGGGGCGGAGTAGGGACCTGTGCTTACTTGAGCAAAAAAGTGGAGTCTAGTCATCAATAAGCGGGTCAACACCTCCCATCGACAGTCTTAGGGAGGAGAGGATCAGGTTCATCTTGCATAATGCACCTCTCAACTTCACAGCTCAGCCAAAGCCAAATCAATTCTCACTGTTCGACCTTCTGCTTTGCCAAAACCGAAAGAATGTGGACACCTTTCCCACGAGACACAGCCCATAAATATCAGAGCAGCTGATATAAAAAGGAGTGCTGATATATTCAAGTCGTCCGCTGCCATCCAGTTCACCATCTTCCACATCAGCAGTCCTCTAATAGCCGTTTAATTGGTGGCCCAATCTACAGGGCGCTGCACTCCTTTCTAAATATGGATCAGTGATGAAGTGGGAGCCAAAGCTCAAGGCCAAGATAAAACGAATACAGTGAGAATGATCCAAATGTTGCTTCACACGCGAGAAGCTGACAAAGATGATACTGGCCAGTTATTGAAGTATTCTAATGATCAATTCATTGCTATGAAATGGAGCTTTTTCACAGCAGGCATTTTCACTTGTAACATGAAAAGGTTAACAATGACTCCTCTCCATTTCATCATTCCAGCAAAACAGCATGCACCGTACCTGGGTCCTGGAACTGACTTACCTCAATAGAATGCAGCCATCATTGAGTTGCACCTGTGCTTTTACTGTGAAAACTGCTGTTAGGAAAAAGGTCTGTAGACTTTTCTCACAGCAGAAATGTTGGCTTGTGAAACCCAGGCGTAACTAACAGTAATATGTTAGGGCGCCGGTATTGGGCATGCTGACTCACTGACATTGCTTAAATGGTACGTAGCCATCATTAATGTTGTCAGTCACACCTGCGCTTTCCCCGTCATGAGAAAGTCACCAAGAGAAAGGTGGCAGACATATGTCAGGTTATGTGGCAAGTTTAGTATTTCTCCAATTACTAGTGCTCTGACAAACATTCATTATTTTGTTGAGTTTATTTTACTTGACACAGACATAACAATAGCATTGGGACTGCATATGCAATAGTGTGACAGTCAGCCGGCATGCACAGTATAAGGACCCTGAAACTGAAGCAGCTAGAAGAATTGCTCATTTTAATATTCATACGTGCCTTTTTTTCTGTGACATGACAAAAAATGGCCAATTCACATAAGGCACGTCTGTCAAGTGAGCATGACTTTTAATACTGTGAAATACAAAAAATCTTGTTGTTTTTCCCTAAACATATGATAGCCCACAAACCTCTAGAGCGTGGTGGTGTTTTAAAGGGAGAGGGCTTCAGGTAGTCATGGTGAAACACTGGGTTGAGGATTTCACTCTACCTCATCATCACCACGCCTTCAGCTCTTCTCTGTGTGCCTCAGTGCTTAGTCAGAAACAAAAGCCAGAATATTTCTCATATCCACTTGTGTCCAGTTGCATTTAATTTAAAAAAGTATGATGTAAATCCTCCCTCTTCTCACCATCAATATTTAATGCATCTCTCAGCCTGGAAACAGTGTGACAGACTTCTGCTGATTGGTGGAGAGGTGAAACTCTGAGCCAGTAAAAAAAGGTCACATTCATCTCTGTGCATTTAAGTACTCAGAGGTTTTGCAAACATTTAATTTCTCATTATTCAGCGTTTAATTAGTGCCTTTTGCATTTGCATTTGCCACCTTGAGGAGCAATTTATTGTTAAAATCCAGAGAGAGACATCTATTATCCTGTTGCAGAAGAGGGCGTTATCTGTTGAAATGCTATTTCAGCCAGGAGGAAACATAACCTTTATGGAATCGGCACCCTGCAGTCCCAAGAGCCACCATGATTTCTTCAGGGTATATTTGCTATTCAGCTGCCATTATTGGTAAAGTTGACACACAGCTGGAGAGTGGCCAGAATCTCTGTGGATGAGTGGGCCTGCTGATGCTATTATGTGTCAACACCATGAACCAGTTAGCTGCTGAGGCGAACAGCTCCAGTGGGGAGAAAAGATTGGCATCTCCTGTCTGCTTTTCCGGCCAGCCGGAGCTGCCCTGATTTCCATTCTTGGATAATCCCTTTTTTAGTTTTGCTGACAAATAAAACAAGACAGAAATGTTTGATGGTAGTCCTGGAAGTATCCTTGCACTGTCCTTTCTCTGCTGTGCTGCTATTAATATGAAAAGACACCTCGGAAGGAGCAGATAAATGGAAATTCACAGGTGGTTTTCAGATGAAGTCTTCAGTTCACAGTTAACACATAGATGATCAACTCTGCTGTGCTTAGAGCCATCAAATAAATGTACAGGGCCCCCCCCCCCACCACTTTTGACACAGTCATATTGTTATTATAAATATAATATGCTGTTATGCATTGTGCAGCTCTTATCTTCTTTCCCACACACATATTTGCATGCCATATTAAAGCATTAGTCCTGAACTAGATTGAAGGTCAGTCCGCTGCTCTTTGCATGTAAATCGTCTTTAGACAATGTGCGCCTCCACAGCCCATGAATGTCTGTTTTGCATTTTAGTTGCTCCTTTTGCCATAAGGGACTTGGAGTAATTGGTCACCCCATGTTGGCGGTCCGGGTCCTGAAGGTTGCTCGACATTCACCACTTGAAACAACCGATTGCTTCTTTTGAATATTTATAACCAATTATTTTCGCTGAGTTGTGGGGTGGGAAGACACAGCGAGGACAAGATGTCGCAAATCAGGGCCTTTTTGAGGTTACTGTAATGGCAGTCTGATAGTGTTAGATAACTGATATGGCTATTAAACTAGCCAGTATTGTTCCTTTCATAGAAACTGCGTTGGTCATAGACACGTAGCAATTTGCCTTTTGTCATCCAATTAGTGGCCACAACATTTTTCTCAGTGTTTTCACATGCTTGCTGAGCTGAATATCATACTCAGATCTGACTAACCCGACTGTCAGCTTTAGTGGGATGACAGAGGCAGAAAAATGTGCGCTGTGCTGTTGCATTCCCAAGAGCTGCTTCATATATTTCAGCCTGATGATGTTTCAACCTGTGATGGCTTTCGTCAGAAGCCTGAACTCTCGGGAAAACAACAGCACAATGCAGTTTTTTTTTTTCTGTTTTTTCTTTTCGTGCATTCACGCATTTGTTATCCAAGCACCTAATAAATGTGCAGCATGTGCGTTCATTGTATGAAACATGACAGCTGTGAGTCTTGATGTTCTCAAAACATCACACACTGCAGAAATGGAGGTTTCATTGCAGAGCAGGAGAGAGAATGCCCATGGCTGTGGCATCCTTCCACCCTTCTTTCCCTTCTCTCCTCTTTTCTTCTGGTCCTGTCAGTTTGTCTCACTGCTTATACATCTATGACAGTTAACCGTGTGTATCCTGCAAGTGTTTGCTACGTGCATGTCGGTACATATATATATATGTACAGACATATATATATATATATGTACAGACATATATATATATATATATATATATATATATATATATATATATATATATATATATATATATATATATATATATATGGTGTTTATGCCAGGACAGTAGGACTGCCATACACAACCACAATCCGAAATGCGTAATCCCATATCTCATTTTTCTAATTTCTTGGGTGCATCAATAAAAGTCAATCTGTGTTATGATTCAGAAAATAGAATCAACACTGCGTTTACACCAGCAAAATGAAAGCGTCATGTTTGCAGCAACAAATGAGAGCAGTTAGACAGCTGGCAGTGGGGAATGTTTGTGCTTGAGGCCTCATGCATTCCCATAGTCCCAGTGTGTGTGTCAGGATATAAATAGAGCTGCACCACCACCAGAAAGCGGTGCTATAGGGTAGATGTCAGTCGTTGCCTCAGTTCAGCCCAGCCCACCCCCTGCCCTGGATGACCCCAGAGTCCTTGGACCACTGGTGCATGAGGAGCCAAAGTTGCAACAATGGACTTGTTGTAAAACCTGACTGATGAAATGTCAAGCATTGCACACTATTCTCCTGGGCGACTCCGCAGTGTATGGTACTCTTGGGCTTTGCTGCAGTGACTGTCTCGCATTATTTGTACAGTAATGCAAGTAAAGACATATCTGGATTCCTTAAGAAAAGCTTTATATTCAGTGTAATGATGCATTTCTCACTTTCAGCACGTAGATAAGAATAACTCCGGATGCAGGATTAAAAATAAAGCTGATTTTTTTTTTTCATCTTCACAGCTCAGGCTCAGGTAGTTTCCTGTGTGCATATGAATGAAGCAAAAAGATCAAATAGCAATATTAATGACGGGAAGCGGTTAGTGCATTTCAGTCCGGTGTGTAGCGATTGGGCCTGCAGGGGATAGTCCTGTTCTGCCCTGGTACACTCCTGACTGACAGCCTGGCTGCGTCTACTGACAGTTGGACTGCATGTACACGTACGTGTGTGTGTGTGTGTTGGTACAAATTAAAAGTAACTAAAGCAGAGAAAGTGTGGGGCAGTGGAAGATGTGATGTCCCACAGTGTAGGTGTGCTTTAGCTGGCCACGTGCCAAAGTTGGAGGGTACTTTGGTAGAGTCTCTTGAGTCAGCAAACACAGTCTCATTCTGCTGTAAGCACAAACCTTGCTTGTGCATGCAGAGCGTTTAATTTCCAGCCAAAGCGTGCCATCTACTCTTTTCATTCAGCTTTATATATGTAGTATATAGTATATGTAGTATATATGTGTGTGTGTACAGGCATGCACTCACTGAAACCCATAATGTCAGAGCCACCACCTACAGGCAAAATAATTAATTACTGTGATGATTTTACACTGCCACCTGCAGGCAATGAATGACATAGCTGCATTTTTTTATAACTGCTGTTCATTTGTTTGGTGTCATTCGTTATTTATAGTTTAAGGTCCAGTGTGTAGGATTTAGAGGGATCTATTGGCAAAGATGGATAACAAAATGTATAAGTGTGTTTTCATTCTTGTATAATTACCTGAGAATAACACTTGTGTTTTCCTTACCTCAGAATCTGCTCTTTATAGCTACAGAGAGCGCGGTTTCGCTTCCACACAGGATGCAGGACTAAAAATAAAGCTGTTTTTTATATATACTTCTTTGCATATTATATACTTTAAAGCAAATTTTATGACAGTGATTTGTCATTATGTAAATGAACAGACACGATAGTTATTCAATGCTGATGCTGAATATGGCGAAATTGTACTGCATCAAACAGGCTGACATCCGCAACAGTTATTTTCAATTACTGTGCACCCACAGGTAATTGTGTTGGCACAATGTGCATCCAATAAACACTTTGCCGGGAGCTGCCTTCCCCTCATCTATATTCACACGGTTAAACTTGGTAACGTGGATGGCAGCTCAGCGGCTCTGCAATGAGAGGTGCCTGCATGTCAGAGGTAATTACACTTATGTTCAATGACAAATAACAGTCGCTGAATAAACAAGTGTTATTATAGTGCATTTCTTTCAGCAACAGAAACATACACAATTAAATTCACCTTCCTCAAAGAGACACGCAGTAGGCAGCCCGTGGCTATGAAATACAATATATTCTGTAGTAATGGGATGAACGCTGAGGTTGCCAGGAATCAGATAATCACTTACAAATTTCAAATGCAGACTTTTACACAGATTTCTTCGTACAACATATTGTACAGAGAAACCAAAGTCACTCATAAATAGCGCAAATTCTACAGCTTTCTTGCTCTTCACAGGTTCTCATCATAATTCAGTGTCTTTCAACAGCTAACAATGTCCTCTCTTTTATGAAGCACCACATCTAATGAGTCTGATGTGCAAATCATTGCTTCGTATGCTCAAATAAGAAAGCATGTGCTGTTAATCACTGGCTGGGATCTCTGTGACCCTGCTGTTCACCTCCAACTTCAATTACTGCTCCTCCGTGATGGAGACAAAGATGTGCTAAACATCAGAGTCCACGCCCACGTTTCATATTCAAAGATGAGAAGAACGACTAAAATAAAAGTATTCAAGTACCAACAATTCAAGTGTTCCTTTAAAAATGCTGCCCGAGACCCTGCAAATAATCACATTCATTTCCATTTGTTTTGCTCTTCTTTCCGATTTGCCCGAGTGGCTTTGTGTGTTAAAAAGCCTGGCAACAGCATCCACAACTCTCACCCTCACATGTATTCATTTGAAGTGCACTTATATGGTAAATACATGTTATATAATCACACGTGTTGGTGCAGGGTGACAGCTGAAATCACTGTGAGTGCACAATACCAATGACCTCTCACAGAATTAGCTAGTTTCAACAGCATTTGATTGAATAATTCCCAAGAGTCAGATTAAGTAATAATAAACCCACAACTTTATTTAAGACACACTGATATCTTACAGTTCATGGATTCACTTACGTTGAAATTTCTTTTACATGAAACCTTGGTGTTCCAAGGCAATCCTGTATTACACTATTGTTACTGTAACGCTAAAATACTCAACGGTGCATATGAATCCACAGCACACACCAAAACAACTGAAGACATATGTACAGAAATCAATTGCTCCAAATATTCCAAATGTGTTACTTCTGTCAGCGTAAATAAATAATGTCAGTGTGCTTCCATTTGTAATCCTTGACACAATGTTTACTCCCTGAACAGAACTAGAACTACTTCACCTGACAGCTCTCACCTTCAAGACAAACTGCATGTGCCTGACAAGCACAGCCGGAAACATTAACGCTGAAGGGTCGAAGCCTTGACATCAGTCTGTTTTATGTATCTACGAAACGGTGAAACATCTCACAGTAAAAGAGAAACCCAAGCTTGGCAAAATTCAAGTGCTCCCTTTTTCTCAGCAGACAATATGAACAGTATCAATGCTTCACAGTTTACATGAAGGCCTAGAGCGGCGGGAAAAACATGAAATACGATCTACACTGGTCTATTAAATACAATATAGAAGATCAGTGAGTAACTCAGATGATGACACAGCCAAAGCTCATTTTTGCATACGGTCATGACACTTTGCCACAGCTCACCTGTACACAGGTATCAAATGGACTTGTTGCTGCTAAACTAACCAGCAGAGCAGCTAGGCAGCACTGGGGTCAGGCCTCGAATCTCACTGCAGCAAACAGCATTAAAAAACATTACATTCAAGACTTCATAAAAGGCTGCGACTGTGTCTTGATGTGGCGATGTAGCAGAGAAAGATGAGGTCACAACTTCATACAGAGAACGAGACAAAGTTAAATTATTTTAAATGCACTAAAAAGTATAAATGACGAACAAGTCTGCATTACAGCAGTATGCTACACTGTATGTGTGGTCGTCTATTAGTGCCAAACAGAATATTCGAGGACGGATAACAACAAGAAATGAGTAATTCTGTTATAGCGATTTTTTTCTCCAGATACAAGAACCCCCAAAAAAGACACAGAGGAGTGCTGTCATACAAACTTGCAAGTGCATATCGACCGGTTTAAATTCCATTCATGGAAAGTTATCAATGGCTGATGAGCAGATTAAAAACGGATGTGGCAAGTACGGGGACGTTTTAGCTGCACTCCTGCTGCTTTTGAAGTTTCCCTAATGTACCATTTCTAGTATAGAATTAAGTCCATTAATTACTAAGAAAATTTTGTAAACCTTCCTTCCATATTGAAAAATATACATTTCTACATTCAAATGATGTAAATACAGTAAAGTAGTTTCTGTTCAACATCTTGCTCTTTTCTTCCTTAGAGCAATTATCAAGCCTTTACAGATCATCCACAATAAAAGTATTATTTCTCCATTAAAAATATCTGGTGTTTTGAAATCTTTGATGAAATGTTTCTCTTTCAGATAAAAAAACTGTACTTTTTCTGTACTACTGCCCGGCGCCAGTACATGTGCAAACTGAGCTCTCTGTATTGACAGTAAAATGCAACGGGCCGGCCCTCTGTGGTTCCCTTTTTAAGCTAGGCTAACCTCACTTCCCTTTTCACACAGTCCAGCACACATTAAGCCATTCAGACAAATCAATAAGTTATTGTGCTTTTCATCACACATGGACAATTTGAAATACCACTGCAACATGTTAAGAAAATACACACATCTGCACACAAATATGCCCTCACAATGAAATATGAAGATGTGGAGTGCAACCAGAATACTTATGACCTTTATAAAGATGAGCCAACGATGCTACAAAACATAGACTGTGAAACTGTGTTGTTACATGTAGAGTAAATAGTCTCTCCTTGGCAGTTTCTTAAACAATGCCTGTTGTTTTGCAAACTTTCATGGTCTTCTGAGCTCATCCCACCTGTTGTTCATGAAATGTATTGTCTCAGGATCTGAAAACTGAAACCTCTCTCTCAGTCAACCCACATGACCCGCATTAGAAATGGAAAAACAGGCCCCTGAAACTTTCAAAAACATTTTTAAAAAATCAATACGAGCCGGTCCAATTGAAAAGAATCCAATGAAGCGTTTCAGAGTACCCACCAACAAACTTTGTTCAGTGTGCAACAAGCACTGCCAGAAAGCTCGTCATGGTGCATTACAAAACTTCCTGTCAAAGCTCCATCCAAAAAAAAAAAAATGATGTAAGCCAGCTCTGAACTAAAATAATGATAATTACTTGAGTTGTTTTTATGTTTTGGCTCCACTTTGGCTCATCTTTAATAGGTGTGTTCATTCTAGATGGCACTATACTGTACATCTTAAAACATTTACCTGATTATGTACATTCCACGTACCTGTCAAGCATCTCTATTTAAGATAAGATACATACGTGTACTGTATATGTACTATTTTGTGACAGACGACAGAAAATTGTCCTATATTTCAGCTAGATCAGCAAGAGGCCAATTACTTTCTAAAATGTTCCTAAATATGCAATAAATAATCCAGCTCATAAAGGAGCTTAGCTCCTGTGAGTCATAAATACAGCAGAAGGCTTTGTCTTTATGGTCACTGTTAAAACATTAATTTTCTCTCTTATTAATGAACATAAACTGAATCTCTGCTGAATAGCACTATATTAATAGGATTGTGGTTTGGTAAACAAGATTGTTTGCTTGATCTGAATAGTTCCAACTATTTTAACTCTTAAAATTTGCAGGGTTGAGCTTTGCAGAATGCCTACAGCTGAGACTTAAGATCTACTCATCCTACCTATTTATAGTCTTGCGTGCATTAACCCCTACTTTCACATTTTCATCCTTCAATAGGTGTTTGCTCCGTCGGTCTTTACTGGATCATGGGGTCATCGTTGGGAGAGACCAGCGTTGAGACACTGACAAACGGATGGGTTTTGTCCTCATTGTGGGCGGTGGCTCTTTTGGACACAGTAGTGAAGGACAGGTGGTCGTGCTCCAAAATGGCGAGGCGGTCCTGCGGCTTCTCCTTCTTCAGGTAGAACATCTTCCTCAGCTGCTTCAGTTGCTGCAGCTCGCAGAAGGTCTCCAGCACCACCAGCATGACTATCAGACCCAGGATCAGGTAGACTGACGAGCCAAACACACAGAGAGAGGGATTACAAGAGGTAATTATCTGCAGTGAGTGGATTGTTAAACATCACCATGTCCAAAACAAACCATGGCCATGCTCCTACAACCCTGACAAGAAATTGCTTTAACATTCATCTAGATTTAAGTATGTTTTTAGAATTTAATAGTGAGTTTTTTAACAGACAAAATTTATGTTATTTGATGTCTTGGTGTATTACTTGAGAATTCTACCTGGTGTTATTTTCTTTTAATTCTATCAATTGCGGATGAAATTTTCTTTCTGTAAGTTATATTAATAGAAAATCACAAATAGTGCATTTCCTCTCTATTGTCCCGAAGCCTGTTGTTTATAAGCACGGACACAAGAGGGCGATGGAGTGTGCACTTTGCTGAATGGTGAGGCAGGAGGAGAGAAACAGAGGAACAGTTTCAGACAGTGCTGGAAATCCCCCGTAAATGTCCGTTGATCGGTGGCAGCAGCACGCTAACTGTTTCACTGACTTGCCTTCACTTCCACTTTTCAGCATCTGTCGCAGCATGAAAAACCCCTGCGAAACCTGCTAGAAACCAAAGGTGCGTCTAGACAGGTGTAGTGGGAGTATTACAGCCCTATCAGGGGTGTGTTGAGTCTGTTGCGTCTAAATTAGGAACTGAATTAGCAAAATGCATTTGAAACCCCTTTTGCCAACAAAACGATAGTCTAGCATTTACAGGAAGTCACATGTTTCACTGCATATTTGCAGTTAAGACATACTGTGTATGTATATACACACAGAGGAGAACTATGACTTAAATGCATATAAAAGCAGTGACAGTAAATCACCAAGGGCAATGGCAAACACTTGACACAAATTGTTCGTTATCTTAGGCAAACTGTGTTTAGCTTTTCTGTTTGAGCGCTATAAATGTAACGCAGATAGTGGTTATGTCACTTCCGATACCAAAGTGTCGTTTTTCGAGGAGGAAGCTGAGCAAATGTGTCTGGTGTTATTCATGCAAACAAACACACTCCGTCACGGCCTTCTCTCCTCCTACAGACGGACCCATTGTGCCTACTGAATGACGTCTCTCTGGCGGGCGCGTACCACACACCCACACACACATGCAGGTGACAGCTCACTGCAGTGGGAGTTTGGCGTTCATGCATGCCCGCAGCTTAAATTTGACTTTATAAGGAAAAGGGGAAAAAAAAAGAAAAAAGTCCCCATTAGCCCTGGCAGTGCTGCTGACAGCAAGCAGCACAATCACCCAGAAAATGCAATCAATGCCTTGCTGCTCTCCATTAGGCCGTGGCTCAATTTTTCTCCTGCACCACGCTGTGTTGTCTTACCTGACAGATTAACAGGCCTTTAAAACATGTAGGAAAAAGCACCCTGCTCTCTGTCAGCACACAGCAGCTTGGAAATGGCCAAAAGTGTGTAAAGCTACCCTAACACTCCATGTGAATAGGGCCACTAGTGTTAATACTAAGAGCATTATTGATCACTTTTTATCTATAGAGGTGATTCTACCTGTGTCTGACAGGGCAGTAAAGCTATAAATCTCATCTCATTTGGTCTATTACACAAGGCTGCATTGTGTGGATTATAAATTAAAGGGCAATAACTCATTTCTGATTTGATCGTGACCGAGGTTGAGATAAAGCCACTACTGCCAGATAGTATATAACAAGCTAGAGCTGAACAGGTTTGTAGCTGTAAATCATGGTTAAGCTACTTATTCTCCATTCATCTATGGAAATATTACGTTGCTCTCAGGAGGAACCAAGAATAACTGAATCCTATCTGTGTCTTTTATAGACCCAGCTGATTCTGTCACACCTCGGAAGGTCAAAGTTCTCCATCGTAAAACCTGCTATGTGTGATATTCTTACACCAGTAAATCATTACATTACCTTAATTCTGAGACATTGGGACTACTTAACTTAAATTGAGACCATCACTGTAGTACTTGTTATATAGTGCAGCACAATGTCACATATATAGGATTTTTTTTTTTTTACTGTATTGTTTTATAGCTCAACTAATGTTTCCAGTGCAAACAAAGCAAGCAGTAACATCCTCTTTGCAGCAGGAAGCATTTGAGCTTATGAGAAATGTGGTTCCTACTATTAGAAACACAGGCACTAACAAAAGCACTGCTGTGTGCCAGTTGTCTCGTCCATAATATCTTTTGGCAACTGTAACTTGACCATATATATGCTGTTTACAATGCTTCATACAGAAGCATGGCAAACACCTCAATAAAAATTAAAATGGAGAGTAAGCTGAATTAATTTGAGAGCTTACAGCTGCCATTTCCAAATATGACGAATCATCAGCACTCACCAGTGATGCCCAATTTGTAGAGCTCCCTGAACTTCTGATTCACAGCCTCTCCAGGTACGTAGTCTCCAAGGCCAATGGTGCTGAGGGAAATGAAGCAGAAGTAAAAGGACTCCAGGAAGTTCCAGTTCTCTTCCAGTGCTGAGAAGATGGCGGCGGGGATGAGAAAGAAGCACGAGACGGCCAACATGGCGAGCAGAGTGGCGTGAATGATGGCCACCAGCGGCTTGGACAGACCCCAGTGCATGTGGATGTACATGATCGGCCTCCGTGTGCTGAACACCATGATCCTTTGCACCACAGCGGTGAGGAAGAGGAGGGTGAAGGGGATGCCGATCACCGAGTAGATAATGCAGAAGGCCTTCCCGCCATCGGAGAGCGGCGCTGTGTGACCATATCCTGCAGGACAACAATCAGGACAGAAAGTATTTCAATTACAATGAAGAAAACTGCGGCTGGAACGACTTTCAATGAGAACAAAACTTTTCGATTGAACATTTCAATCATCTTACACACAGTAGGACAGAATTTTGGTAAATAGTATCCTATAAAAGTGTGTATTTTATGTAGGACATTAACCTTAATTGTATTTAATGGAAAGAAAAATGTTCTCTGTGAAGAAAACAAAATATTTTTGGGCAAAAAATTTGCATTATCACAGCACTTACTAGAACACAACTACTACTACTACTACTTTGCTTGTCTTTATGCAACCTGTTTCTGGCTTACCCTGCAGGGTATGTTGGCTGAGCATACATGCTCATTGAAAGTAATGCCCTGTTAACACTTTCACCGAGAAATAAAACAACAGGAACAGAGTCATTAATTAAATACGAGACACAGTCTCAATTAAAGCCGGTCAGGTAGAAGACGATCACTGAGAGTCGCCTTGAAGTTATGTTGATGTGAAAGAGGTAGTGCTGTAAGTAAGAAGGTGGGGGTTAACCTTACATGTGTGTGTGAAGTGGACCTAACGAGAATTCAAAAATACCATAACTCACTAGCAAGAGCGTGCAAATGAGGAAATAGCAAGAGGTTTGCTAGTGATATGTTGTCAAAAATGCCAAACAACTCACTTTTAGCTTCTGCTTGGACATACAATGCTTCTTCTACAGTAAAGTCAATGTATGGCTGCACAGTGAGAATCGAAAGTACTGCCATCATAGCTCTATTTTGTAACCGGTCCGTCTGTTGTAACTGCTGAGTAGCAAGGTTACAGAATATATCCAACTACAATTGACTGCAGGTGTTTGATTTATCGTGTTTAATAGGGAAAAAATGAGGGTTGCAGTGCCATTGTGATTAGCAAAAGCAAATAGTGTGAGACTAAAAACAGAAAATTGCAAAGAGTCAGATCTCTATCTGATCTAGATGTCTGTCAAGCCTCTGTTTAACCAGCAAATGCTTTTTTTTTTAGACTTAAACAAAAGGTGTTTCCTGCAGCCAGTCAGCCACAGCTGTACACGCTGTGTTGAAATCTCACAGATAACTGCTGCCTTGCAGTCAGACTAAAGTTCTCCAGGTATCCTGTCTGACAAGCATCTGCAAGCCATGTTGCTTTGTGCAATGTCAGATAACAGAAAATGACTATTCACAGTGTCATGCAAACCCGTCCAAATGCCTTCAGACAAAATGTACACAGTTACTTGTTCAAAGGGTTTGCCTAAATTAGAATATGCAACTGCCTGGGAGGGAAGGAGGGTCATGATATTGATATATAGATGCTGTTTGAAGTTTCTGAGCTTCTGTCACTGACACTTTTGCTTCTGTCTGGAAAACAGCTGCACACTCTGCAAAAGGGCTGCTTTAGTTTCTGTACCTGAATAATAAGAGATAACATAAAGGATAAAAGCATGTGAACTCTTTTTTATTTCGTATCCCTGATTTGAACCCTGGAATAGGAAGTATTTAGTATCAACGTGATGAAGGAAGGGACGTTAAATAAGCCTTTGGTACCCACATTCTGCATGACACATCTTAGTTTCCACTACCTGCCCGGTTACATTCTGTAGGCCACACTAACCTGTGGCCTAGAAGCGGCTAACCCTGCAAGTCAGACAGAAGGATGTTGTGTTTTTCACAGCAGAGGCCAAAACAAGGCCCACTTAAGGCTAAAGCTAGCTGAAAATACATATGTACACACACTGATCTTTTGCTGTGCACCTGGTCTGCTGCAGCATCACCTGCCCCGCACCGTCCAGCCTGAGCCCCGGTGACCTGCACGCTTACCTGTGGTGGACAGCACGGTGCTCGCAAAAAACAGCGCGGAGGTGAAGTCCCAGTTCCAGTTAGCCGAGGCGTTATTGAGGATGGAAACCCCGTAATTACTGGCCTCCAGGGCTTTCTTTAGAAAGCGCTCGAGACGCTCCTCGGACAGACATTCGTTTTCCTGGAGGAACTGCTTCTTCACGGCCCGCAGCTCCTGGCGCAGGAGGTCTTCGTAAGGCAGCTCGACCGAAGAGAAGACAACAGCCCCGAACACGAGATACAGGAGGTACCCCAACACCAGAGATGCAAAATACCACGTCGATTTGTGACTCTGTATCAACCGCACACACGAATTGCTGGCTAGAGACTGAAGCATTTTCAATATATCTACTCGGTACTGTTATATTAATAGCGCTAATACGATACCGTTAGCAATGTTACCGCCGCAGGTGTTATGTTGCGGACATACAAGCTACGGAAAGGAATGTTGTTACAGACAAAGCTCAAATGAGGACTCTCTTCCCCCTCCGCCAAACCTGCTGTGGCGCTTGAGGCTTTCACGTGTAGTCGGAAATGTCATAATTATACGATGAGCGGAGCAATGTTTTGGCTAAAGGAGCCGTGATCCGAGGCTACTTGCGAAGTTGTAGCCCAGTTAGTAGAAACTTCCTGGGTAGATAAGTAGGTTACTGGTGTGAGAAAACTCAAAAATTATTTTAACTTCATAGAAGAGCATACAACTCTGCCTTAAGCTCCTCACACGCTATTTTAGCCGAAAAATTAGCACATTAGGACATGATTTCTAAAAATGATACGACTACGCAACTTTGCTTTCCTATCATTTCCTTTGTGATGTTATTTCAGGAAATGTTATTTAAAGTTAAAGGCTCCTGAATATGTAGCTCCCATATTTCCGAGCTTCAAATGGCACGCGAAGGCAGCAGGTGATGTGGCTGCGACAAAGGCCGTGTGACGTGAGAATTTCTCTCCTCCCAGGTGTGTTTCAGTTTCAAGTCAGGACCATCGAAAGACGTCGGAAAGTCTTTGTTCCCGCTTGTCGCTCCACTGTAAAGGTCGCGATTGGGAAGAAGGAAGTTGAAATGGCTCGATTCACACAATATGAAGCAGGTTGAATGCAGGGGAAAGCTGGGGCGTGGAGAGACGGGTGGCCTCAGGAAGAACAGGCCAATCAGGCTGCACACGAAAAACGCTTCAATACAAACTTTGAGAATAGCGCGTGAAATAGCCTGAATCCTGCGGATATCTGGCAGCCTCCACACATTTAACATTCAGCAGTTTTGTTGCAACTGCAGCTAATAGCAGCTTTGATGTGTTTGAGTTGATCCAGAAGATTAATAAGGAAATCAATATGCCGGTATGGTAAAGCCCTAACAGTTTAAATGTGTGTGTGTGTGTGTGTGTGTGTGTGTGTGTGTGTGTGTGTGTGTGTGTGTGTGTGTTTTAATATGCAGTTATGACCGGCACTAATTCTTGTATTTGTTCGTTATGACTGCAGTGGCTCATTTTGTTATCACCATATGTGATACATATGGTAATAACAAACAAATACATTTTATCAGTGTAATCTAGGTGCACTGATGATAGAAATAACACCACTCCAGTTGAAGAAAAGCATCTTTCATAGTAAATCACAAATTGGCACACTGTCATCTCATGCCCAAAGTCATGTCTTGGAACATCAGAATTTAATTTTTGTAATTATTTTACCGTTGCATTTAAAATTAAATCAGAACAATGCCAGTGGACTAAGACTGACCTTATTGTACTTTGTGAACATATTTCTCTGCTCCTCTTGAAGTCTACAATTAATAAAAGCTTGACCCTCGATTTTGCGATTGCTTTTGCCTAAGGTTGCCTAAATTTGTCACATGCTGTGATGTAGACTGTCGTCTAGACTAGAGTAAGCCTTATATATATATAGGATTATATTAATTTGAGTAGTTCAGTCAGACACACATTATGAGCTCACATTGTTTCAGGATGAGTCAAATAATTAATTAGAATAAAGACGTTTCAAGGATGGATGAGTGGAATATGGCAATTGGCATATCTCTTTTTAATCAAGCTCATTCTCCAATTATGAATATGTCTTTATTCACTTTTTTAAAGCATTTTTGTGTGCTTGCACATGATGTTAAGTACATTTCAGTACACAAAATGTATGTACTGCACAGACATGTAAACACTGTTGCAACTGCCCCAAGACCCAAGACCACCAGGGGCCCCCAGAGCCCCACAATATCAAGTGACATGTTAACAGCCATATGGTATGCCTGATTTATCACCTGGCCTCAAGGTCATGTCTTGAAGAGTAGCCCTGTGTCGAGGTCAGTGTCAAGATCGTAATTTCAGATGAAATTGTGCACACACTGTGTACTTCCCTAACTTAATTTGTGTTTAATCACATTACCACACAGCAAACCAGGTTTCATGTAATGTTACAGCATGGACTATTGCATCCAATTTACAGAAAGGTAAAAATGAAGGGGGGTTCATAAGGTACCAGCAGCTCATGTTTTGCCCTGCCTTCCTGTAGGTTAATCTGGCAATTGGCTACTTTTTGCATTCACTCTTAAGAAAATCCTCATTCATCATACAATAGACAGTGTTTCTGGGCCCCATCATGTTGGCCCGCCCTGGGCTCTGCCAAACCGTCAACTGCCTGGAGCGCTGACTATGTGGCAGCCCCCTCACCCCTCTCAGGCATATTATAGGTCCAGTATATGTGCATATGTGTGTAGTTCAGGCCTTTCTGTGTAAATATCCACAGTAGGGTGTAAAAAATGAATTTTTATTGAGCAGGATTAGTAAAGTGCTAAATTTAATTTAATATCAATTGTGCCCCTAGTGGTGTCGTGCTGTTTTCACTATAGTACTCTCTGATGGTGAAGGACCATCTGCAATTAGTCCCCGTGCTCTCCCACTGACAACTACAAACCAGGTTGTCATGAATAATTAACTGAAATGTTCCCAAGCAGTCATTTGTAGCAGATTGGCTTTTCCACTTCACGATAGAACAAATGATTTAAAGTGTGACAATTCGTCATATCGGTCAAGAGGCTACCATATGATAACTGATTCACTGTGACTGTACTCTCAGGATAAAACCAGCACTAGGGATTTGCACAGTAATGGCCGTAGATGACCTATCCGGGTTGCCGTAGTAATGCAAGACTGTGGCACTCCTCCTCAATGAACGTTGGAAAGATGGCGACGGCATACGCACAAGCGAGAGTCAACTGTGCCGGCGGATAGAAAGTGCTTTAAAGAGACACAAATTCGTCTCTCTTGCAAAGATTTAAAGGTGCAAAGTCTGTCTGATATCGCTTAGACATGGTTTGGTCCATGCACGGCTAGGATCAAGAAGCCACTGCTTTGCTATGGAGCCTCCGGATCGTAACAAGCCCAGCAGGTATGCGAATTTGTTCAACAGACTCTACACCATCAGGACCTCGCATTTGCCAAATAGGGAGCTGAACGTGACACTGCAGTCGGCTCTATGGGAGCACTCGCGCATCCCTTAGAAATCGACTTCCTGTCAAATAGTGGTCCGCGTCCAGTTTGCAACATTTGCAACACTGGAGTTGCAAACTTTTTGGAGCAACATTTTCAGGCGCAGTTCGCTGCAGATATCAGCTTCTCATCTGATTCTCGGTTGCTAGAGAGAGAGTCAAAATGCTCGCCAAATGATAAGGTAACATTACGAACAATTATCAACCGCTGTTAACAGTGCGGCATGTCAGGGAACGAGCTAGCTAACATCTACTGCTAGCTGTCGCTTGTCACTTTATTGTTCACCCGCAAGTTCACTCACAGACATTGACCGAGCTGAAGCCCGATAAGTTTGGCAATGTGGGTTCATAAGCTGGACTTGAAAGTGTGTTATTTATTATTTGTTGGTGCCAGACGGTGCATTTCACCACAACACCGAAGCACAAACTTCGCTGGCTTTAGCTAGCATGTTGCTCCACTGTTATTGTTAATCCTCCAGCTAGACTTGGCGCTCGTGTTGTTGTTGTCTCGCTCTCCACTGCTGAATCATGATGTGGGCTCGTTGATTGTGAACAGTTTAACCCTTATGCATGTTTTTGGTTCATTATTGTGCCTCGTAAATTCCTGTAACTTAGTCGACAATCTCTTGCAAATGTACGTGCAGCAACAAATGCTTCATCATACAGTATGTGTTCGCAGTGCTCAGATGACAGGGTTAATGGACGTTACATTTCTGCAGTCTCGCAGGGAAATGCATTCAAACAGACACTCATGAGATGTTTTTGTCATATGTGCGCATCTCCTAATCGAAATTCCGCAGTGTTTGCCCCTGACCGCCGGCAGACAAACCCTCAGGAATCTGCTGTTATGTCTTCCCCTCTCCTCCCTTCTCCTCACAGGCAGTTGAGTGCCTGCAGAGCGAGTGACTTTGGTGGTATTTATCACGTTGGATCAGCTCTGTCATCTGCAATAATCCTGTTTTTTAGCAAGTGGCTTTTTTTTTGTTTGTTTGTCGGCTATTTCAGTAATGATTGAGCACCAGTCAGTTGTTATTCTCTTGTGGCCACTCATCTCGCATGATTGTGCAATGCTGGCCCTGGTAACTGTAATTGCTGTCCGGCATTGTTGCAGAAAGAAAAACACTGAAGCATTAATCATGATATTTCTGGAAGTGTGTCAGTGTCACAAATCAACGTGATTACAAGAGATTAATTTGGGGTGGAAGGTAAGGCATGTTCAAGAGAGCTCAAATATATACCATTGTAAATGGATCTGCAGTGTTTTTATTAGTTGGCATATAGTAATAATATAGTCTAAATTTTGCTCTGCTGGAGAGTTTACTGGAGTTACCATTTTTCTATTAATGGGATTAGAACATACAAAGCTTGGACCATTGTAAACAGTAAAGGTTACATGGCCAGTGCTTCGTAGCGTTGTGGAACACCTTTGCTGTGTTCAGACTGCATAGCTCTGTGATTTAATTCAAACATCAGGCTGAAACAGGCCTCATAGCACGCAAAATGTAATGTCAGTATATGCTTAAACACAAAATGCAAGGTTAGTTCAAACTGGCACGTATTTTGAGAAAGATGAGTTATGTGCTTGCTTGGCAATTGGGGCCGTCACTATCGTTGCAAGTACAGAGGTCCTTTGTCAATAATGTCTCATTCTCAAAGTCAGTGTGAAGACATTGTGGCTCACAAGCATTCCAGAGATTTCAGGATGTGGTGTACTGTGCGCAGTGGATAGCTGCCTGGAGCCTGGAGACGCTCTTGGGTAGAACTCATTAATGGCTGCATTTGCCAGGAGCACAGGCTGCAGAATACAGATGGACCGTCCTGTAGCATTTCCTATCTGCATCCTGTCTCTTCCCACACCTGCTTTAGAGAAATTAGTGCTGCTCTCACATTCTGTAACTCCCATCTGTCATTTCCTTTTAAACAATAGAACCTTTGTAACTACTAAAACTATTGATGCAACTGATATGCTTCAAGAGTAAGATCATGTAGGATAATAAACAACAGAGATGGAAAGGAAAGACACTTTAGTTCTGCAGAATAATGTGTGTGTCTGTTTGACATTTTTGACATGCACAACTGCAAGAAATTGAAATGCAGGTTGAAACTGACAAAGGTGTTACTTCTGATTCTACAGTTTCAGATTACATTTCCAAGGTGGAGCAGACTGCTGCCTGCACTGCATTTATGATGCAAGTGGCATAAGGTGAAAAACATGTAATTATGCCATTTACCTCATGCTGCATCCCGCAGTCTGCAAGCAGTGTCTGCATTTAGATACATTGCAATCATGTGACTTGTTAATGGCGTGAGTTTCCACTGGTACAGTAAGGTCTGTCTTTTCTTAGACTGACATGGTTCCCTGGTGTCAAGTAATTTATAAGCCCTGATAGTAAACACAGAAGTGTTTTAGAGAGCACTGATTTTTTGATTTGTATGAATTAAAGTAGCTGTTTGCACATATAGCATGCTGTCTTACAGAGGCAAACGCCTCTGTTGTGCATGCACAGTGTGCTTTGCACAGTTGCATGTAGGAAAGCTTGGGAGGTCCACTCTTGGCAATGTCGCACTGTTCCAGAGAAGGGTGGGGTAAGTATGAAGTGTACATTGTTCCTGAATTCTGTCAGGCTATGGCACAAATAGTGATCACTTAATCAGCTCTGCCTGTTTATTAGGGATTGACGGGTCAGAGACTCTTGTATACTGTTGTGGACATGAGCTTCACTTCCATTGAGATTTCGGTGCATGTGTACAAATAGGTTTTATATTCTCATTGCCTCAGCAGTTAACCCTATACTAAAATTTGCAGCCAGCAGACAAATCCTTTTTACAGTGGGGGATAATGAAAATCTGAATTTAACCCCCTGAGCATCAGTTATGCCAGCATGTGTGCTCTTACAAAAGCCCAGCCACCTTCTCCTCCTTTTCCTCTATGTCTTAAAAAAAATCCCCTTTAGTTTGGGTATTGTGAGCAAGCGTGCTCACTAACCAGCTGTGAGCTATTCAGCTGTGGGCCTCACGGGCCACGTGTCACAACTATACAATAGAGTGCCCCTTCCTGGTACAATAGTGTGGATGGTTGGTGTCAAAGGTCAGGCCCCCCTGACTCTGGCAGCCCTTGGTATCACTGCTTCAATCTACAGAAAAGACTCTCGATTTTGTGCTGTTTATTATGCACTCAGTGTTTCTGCCTAGGGGCTGTAGCATTCCACTAGCCTTTATTGGAGCCCCAATGAGCCATCAGATGAGCCATTGAGACCAGCCAGACACCATCTGCAGTGATAATTCACTACCAGCAGCCAGGCAGGGACAGCTTGAAGACTATAGTGCGGCTATGGTTAACTGCAGGGCATGCACGCCAGTAACTTTTGCAGTGTGGCCTGCACATAGGTTTCGGAGAAAAAACAAGAATTCAGAAGAGGAATTTGCGCAGTCTGTACTGCAGCAGCACAATCTGTGCTTCAAGTATCTCATGGCAACCAAACAAACAACCGGCAGTGATGGCGTCATTGGTTCCGCTGTCATTCCTGAGTGATTTAGTCATGCTGTTCTGCATAGAGGATTGTCTTTTTAAAACTTGGTCTCACATGCATGTACTATTTCTGTCCTCAGATACCACACACCCGTGCACGTTTTGGAATGTTTACAAATGTGCACACAATCTGATCTTACTCGTGATGGGTGCATTTACTGGGAATTCATCTGTTGTCTTTATGCAGTTTTTCTCATACCTGTTTTGATTTATGCATTGCAAAAGCACAAGGATTTGTGCATTGTTGTTGTGCTAAATGCCTTACTTTAACACACAAGATTGCTTACTGTGCCTTCTTGTGCCTGCATACTGAAAAGATCACTGTCGTGTCCTGCTCCTGCAGAACAAGCCCCTTCACAATTTCCCATACAATACACTCATAAAGGGACCAGTGTTCTTTCATGCGAGAGTTATTCTGTAATTTCAGGACTGCCATGCTTAAAATGCTTGTGCTGTTGACATTTTTCTTCCAAAATGTTTCATTCACGAAGTCTTGATTGCATCTGGAGTCTTATAAAGTTGCAGGATTTGCAGCAGGTGTCTGTCTGCTTTGCACGCAGTTCCACAGCTGCTCCCGGGGGACTGTGTGTGTGTGTGCGTGTGCGCGTGTGTGTGCGCGTGTGTGTGCGCGTGTGTGTGTGCGTGTGTGTGTGCGTGTGTGTGGAGATTCTGCAGAGGGGCAGATGGGCAATAGAAGTCTGGACTCTCCTTTTCTCTCTGTGGCTCCTTGAAAAGCTTAAGCAAGTGATTTCCCGATTACTCCCCTTAACACACACACTCACCCAGTGAAAATGTGCCCTTTTCAACTCTGTCTGCACACACGCTAAGAGGCGCGTGTTGGGGAATGCCTCTCAGTCAGATGATCGATGGAGGGACACATGGCGACCAGCATATAGAACGCCTGTTTCATGCCCCTCCTTTTCTTTCTCTTTTTGTTTTTGTTGGCGGGGTCAGACCTTCCAACCTTTTTCTCTAATCCTATTAAAAAACCCTCAGAAAAGCATTAGGGACTAAAGCTCTGACATTGTAATCTGGAAAGGCGTGCTGCCTGCACTCTCAGCACGCCCCCCCAAGGGGAAGTGTTTCAAGTGATTATAGTGTTTCCTCTCTGCAGAACTTGATGCAACATACTCTGCTGTGGCCTTCTGTTATCTGAAATATCGCACTCAGAATTTTAAGCAACCATGATGTTCACATCATTATTGCTGCTCAATCTGTACTATAATCACATCAGAGTTACATGTTGTTTTGCAGTAGCACTGCATTTGCACACTGCTTAATAACCTCTACAAACTTTTGGTGAGTGAGTCTCAGTGTTTCAAGAAATCTTGACTTTTCCAGTATGCTTGATGACTTAGGAGACACATTTAATGAGGGTTACTATTTCTCCATCTCTGGTTGAGCCATGTTTACCTAGACCAAGAGAGGGTGCCAGTAGAGAACCCACAGCTTATTATCCTGCGTCTGGAGGGCTGTGGTCATGCACAGAGCATTGCTGCTGCACATTTGGGAGGCAGCCAGTCAGGCTCCAGAGGACAGACAACTCGTCAGTCTGCTGTAGGTAGCAGCAGACATTCAGTCTAGTTGCAGTTTAGCAACCTGTTTGCCGTGGCATTAGAGGAGATTTGCTGCACACCCTGTTATGGGTACAAACAATCCAGCTCTGTTTGACCTTGCATACACATTTCTTTGGTGTGCTTTTGATATGACTGACATTTGTTTCATAACGTCAGAGCATTGGCTTGCTGTTAACATCACTTCCAGGTGACAGTGCCCATTATAAAGATGCAGATGTTCATAGTTTTTTTTGTCTGTTTTTGCCACAATGTCATTAAATGTTGACAGGCGGGCCAAGCCAGTGGAAGATGCATCCCAACAGAACTCTGAGGTGGGTGAGTCCTGGGACTCTCCCAGCGAGGAAGAGGAAACTCTGTATGGCACATCACCTCCTTATACCCCCCGTCAGATGAAACGCATGTCTGGCAAACATCAAAGGAACAGCCAGGCGAAGAGTGCTGGTCGGTCTCCCAACAAGGGTAAGATAATAAATCTTTTTGACTGAAGCATATATAGAAATAATTTTGTAATAATGTTTTACATTTTTACATGCATTACACTGACTGGGAGTGTGTATTTTCTTTGTTTATTCCAGCGGATCTTAGCCCATCAGGCCTGCGGGAGAGTCCCAGGCCAGTGGAGACCCCTGAGGAGCACAGCTACAAGCAGGGCAAGAAGCAGAGGGCCACACTGCGTTCCACCGAGAGAGACCACAAGAAGACCTTCGAAGGCTCCTTCATGCTGGATCCACTCTCAAAGTCGAGCCCTTTCGGTGCCCTCAACATGGATCCCAGGAAACATTACTTGAGCTTAGGCTGCAGCAGTTGCAAGCTTCCTGTGTCTATGCCTCATATTGCCCGGACTCACCGCCAGACCTCTAGGACAGACTGCCCTGCCGACCGCCTCAAGTTCTTTGAAACTTTGCGGCTCCTGCTCAAGCTCACGTCTATGTCCTCCAAGAGGAAGGAGAAGGAGCAGAGAGGCCTGGAGAACATGGCCTTCATGGGTCACAACAATGAGGTCATTTGGTTGGAGCTGCAGGCTTGGCATGCACGACGCTCCACTGGTGACCAAGACCTTTTTCTTTTCACTGCCCGCCAGGCCATACCTGACATCATCAATGAGGTGCTGCACTTTAAAGTCAACTATGCCAGCCTGAGAGGGGCCCAGTGTTCTCAAACAATCGAGGGGGACTATCAAAGTGTCCCAGATCTAGTCTGTGGAGAGGAGAGGGAGCCTCCTGCAGCAGAGACCAACCACTGTGGAGTAGATCCCTGGGGCTTTAGCGCCTTCCCCTCATCAGCAATGAATGCAGCAGAACCTCTGGGCTCTGGCGCTGATTGCAGGGAGCACCTTCAGCGCCAGCGGTTGGCATTTGAGCAGGTGAAGCGTGTTATGGAGTTGCTGGAGTCGGTGGAAGCTTTGTACCCATCTTTGCAGGCCCTGCAGAAGGACTATGACAAGTATGCAGCACGAGACTTCCAGGGCAGGGTGCAGGCGCTCTGTCTGTGGCTCAATATCACCCAGGACCTCAACCAGAAGCTGCGTGTTATGGCCACTGTGCTGGGCCTTCATGATCTATCTCGAATCGGGTGGCCTGTCTTTGAGATCCCTTCACCTCGCTGCTCCCGTGGCAATGAAGAAGAAGATAACGAGGAAGATGAGGAGAATGACTCAACAGCTACTTTTACAGCTGAAAGCGATGGAGAGGACAGGGACGCTGAGGAGGTGGGATTAGGACATGTAGCAGAGGGCGAATTGTCTCCCTCCCTGACTCCTAAATTTGCCCGATTGTTGTCTGAAGATGAATTTCTCCCAACTGCTAATTTAGTAAGTGCAGAAGTGATTGTGGGAGGGGGAGTATTCTGCCCCACAGCCATCTACAGACCGTTTGTGGATAAAGCTCTGAAACAGATGGGACTTCGTAAACTGATCCTCAGACTGCACAAGCTGATGGACCGCTCTCTGCAGAGATCCAGAGCAGCACTGCTCCGCCACACTCCTGCACTGGAGGTAAGGCTATCTAACTACACTATATAACAAAGGTGTTCTGGAGTCTTGTGCTTGCACACTTGTGCAAACACTTGATAAACAAATGAATGTGTCTAAAATTATGTGTCAGTATTATTATGTTATATTAGATCACTTATAGATGGACAATTAGTTCAATGGCAATAAAGGTAATGTGAAAAAGCAATAAATTCTTCTGGAAATTAAATCAGCCTAATATGAATTAATAATAAAAAACACAAATACATACAACTATTAAGAAAAAATTAGGTAAAAAAATAAGGATCAAGTATACATAAAAATGCAGCCTGTTGAGTAGTGCTGAAATAATTGATGAACTATTTTACCAGCTCAACTAATAGAAAAGTCATTGATTAATTTTGATAAGCCAGTAATCTTTGGATTTTAAACTGTAGGTCAGACAAAACAAGCAGTTTAAACATGTCATCTTTGGGACATTGTGTTGGAAATTTTCACAGTTTCCAGCATTTTATTGACGAAATAATAAAAAAAAAAATCAACATATCGATCAATAACTGGTTGCAGCTCTACTTTACATTTTTGCCATACAATATGAATTGTATGCCTGTTTATAGATGACCACAAATGGGTTTTGTACAAAAATGACTTTGTTCTGTTGTATCATTCAGGTTGATGCAGGCTGAAGCATGCTGTGGTGCCTAACAAACTAAATTTAGTATTCTTCACTCAATTTAAATGGACATACTGTAAAAGAAGAGTAAAAGTGTATTTAAAGGCAAATTCATATTGTAAATAGTCACTGATATGTCAATCAAGAATTCAAGGTTTCAGAGGTTTATTTATCATATACAGTTTGTATATGTATGTGTGGTGAAATGTAATGTGATGTGCTCCCAAGCTTGTGCCAATTTATGTTGAAAACATACATGCCTTTCAGTACGTGTCATCTTCCAGTTATAATGGTACTATACGTGGTGCACTGGTTCAAAGCCAAGTCATGTCTGCAGTCTGGGATTGTTGCAAAAATAGGAGCAAAGCAGTTGAACAACTAATTGTAATGTTTGCGGTGCAAATATTAATCACTTAATTAGGCACTTTAGGAAACTGCGTCTGGAAGAAGAGGTCTGTATCCAGGCTATGAACAATAAGGGATGTTTTGACAAATTGAGAAAGCTAATAAAAGAAAAAAAGAGCAGGAAAGAGGAGAAGATTGTTATGGATACTCAGTTCATCTTTGTGTTGGAAATCGTGAGCTTTGACGATTTCATGGAGCATTTTGTTGTTGTTGTTTTTTTCATTTTTGCACATTTTCTTCATATAACGGGAGACATACCACTTCATAATTCCAACATAAACATATAAAGATCTACATACCTACACATTCCAAACTAAATAAAGTAATTTCCGATGCTGTGTTGAATTACTTTATCTTGACTGGACCTGCATTGAATTTTCAATCAATGAAAGTGACCAACTGATGCCAGTCCACATGTATTGTGTAGAAGCGTCAAACGTTTTCAGTTGTTTTTTGATTTTTTGGAATATATATTTGAATTTAGAATATTACTTGACAGCCCATTAAGCAGGGATGCAGCTTCATAGAATCTTTGCAGATGTCTGTCTGAGACTGGGCAGCCATGATGGATTAAAGCACTGTTTGAATACTATTTATTAAATAGCAAAATAAAATGTAAAGCAACTCTGATATTATTATGAAGTCAAGTGTTGACTGTTAATATAACGGTTAGTCATGATTCTCTATAAGACTTGCTGATTTAACTTCACTTCCACCTGCAGTTTGCAGACTTCCCAGACCCCATGCTGTACAGTGATTACCTGCCAGAGCTGTCGCGCCATGAGTCCTGCAGCGGTCCAGCACATCCGGAGCTCGGGGCAGACCAGGTTTCCTGGGAGGATTTGCTGGACATGGACCTCCCATCCTTCCGGCCAGCGTTCCTCGTGCTGTGCAGAGTCCTTCTCAACGTCATTCACGAATGCCTTAAACTGCGACTTGAACAGAGGCCTGCTGGAGAGCCTTCACTGCTCAGCATCAAACAGGCAAGCAGCACTTGATACTCTCACTCAAGTGGTAGAATTTCAGTAACCCCTCTTTAGATGCTGCACCCCTCGTGCTGAATGACTGAATGCTTTTTGCGTCTAACTAACATATGTCTTAGTTGTTGCATGCTTTCTGTCTCAAATAAAAAAGACACAAGTCATACAGTATGGTATGGCCTGCGAACATATACACAGTTGGTAGAACCAATTTCACCAACTTTGATCGGTTAAGTCTTGAAGAAAGGTGTGTAATTCCTATTGTTACCATTATACTGGCCTGCACTATACTTGAAGACAGTAATACATGGCAGGTATGTTCTATACAAGTTCTAATCTGCATTTTTCCATTTTGTTTGTGCCCTGCAGTTGGTGCGTGAGTGTAAGGAGGTTCTTAAAGGTGGTCTCCTGATGAAGCAGTATTATCAGTTCATGCTGCGAGGCGTGGTGACTGATGCTCAGGGCTTGCAAACAAATGCCAACATTGATGAGTTTGAAGAGGACCTTCACAAGATGCTGGTGGTAAGAGTCATAACCTGTCTCCCTGCTCTACTTAGAGTCACAGAGTTTTAATAGCCAGATTTATCTTGAGTAGAAATGCTTGTAAATTTCTGAATTATTGAAATGCAAGTTGTGCATAAAAGATCCTGTGGTTATCTTAATGTCTGTCACTGTTTTTGTAGGTCTACTTTGACTACATGCACAGTTGGATCCAGATGTTGCAGCAGCTGCCTCAGGCCTCTCACAGCTTAAAGAACCTGCTAGAGGAGGAGTGGCACTTCACCAAGGTCATCACTCCTTACATCCGAGGAGGGGAGGCCCAGTCTGGGAAGCTTTTCTGGTCAGTCACTTACATGCAAACCAAAATGATTTATGTGGATTTTGTCCCCCATCACTTGCATTGAGATTGTTTTTGGGATGGACTTTAAAGTAAACATGAGGAATGATTACAACAAGCAGTGCCTTCTAAACTTCAAAAATAAATAAATAAATAAATAAATCTGTTAAGACAATTTAGTTTATGACAATTGACTTGAAACTAGGACTATTCTGCTCTTTGCAGTGATATTGCTGGGATGCTGCTTAAATCCACTGGAGAGTTCCTTGATGCCGGCCTGCAGAAGAGCGGTAATGAATTCTGGGAAAGTGCAGATGATAGCACCGCCTCAGATGAGATCAGGTAAGGGATAACATGAATATTAGATTTCTCAGTGTTCACATTTTTTTTTATCTCAGGGGAGGTGTTTTAACTTTTAACCTTCTGACTCTTTGAGGCGGTCGGTCATCGAGACTAGTCGGTCACTTAAAGAGCTGTTCCACGAGGCCAGGGAGCGAGCGTCCAAGGCTCTGGGCTTTGCCAAAATGCTTCGCAAGGTGAGAGACAGTAGTAAAGACTTGTCACTCCCTTGAAACAGAAAGCCACAACAGTGCTGACTTTGCAGACTGTCTGTGACCCTGTTTTCTCTGCTCACCAAAGAACTGGGACTGTGTGTCCTGACACACACTTTGTTTGCTTCCCTCTCTGCAGGACCTAGAAGTTGCTGCAGATTTCAGTATCACAAATGGGGTGACTTGTCTCCTCTTGGCACTGAAGAAGAGAAACTATGTCAAGGTGCATTTGCCTTTCTGTTAATTTTGAATGTTTCTGATCTTTCCTTTCTGTCCTCAAGTCATTCATGTGCCTGCTAACCTCCTCCTTTCATATCCAGGTTCAGATTCCAGGCTTGGAGGAGCTGCAAGTTTTTGTCCCCTGTGGCTTGATGGATCAGCGGCCTCTCATCCTGCAGCTTCTCAATGCTGCTGCTGGCAAAGACTGCTCCAAAGAGCCTGATGAAATTGCAGAGGATGAGGCCTACCTGCTCATGAGTAAACACGGAGCTGGGGACTCTGCTACTGACTCTGGCTGGGCTCAGTGGGACGGAGAGCTGCTCAAACTGGTCCCCCAGATGGAAACTGTTGACACTTTAAGGGCCATGAAGGTACGTGGTGTGACGTGACGTGACGTGACGTGATGTGACATTTGTGTGGGTCCATCAAGTGTTTACAAGCTTGTCTCTTGTCCAATGTGCTTTTAGGTGGAGAACGTGCTCTTGATCGTGATGCAGTCAGCTCACCTGGTGGCCCAGAGAAAGTCCTTTCAGCAGTCCATGGAAGATGTGCTCACTCTTAGCCGGGAGCAAACATCTAGTCAGCCTCTCATAGCCAGTGCTCTGGAGGAACTGAAGGTACTTGCACAACCACAGCTGACTTTTTTCTGTTAAAACGCACGTTTACTTTGCGTTGTTGTGAAGACAGGTGCATGTTGGTGTCCCACTTTCAGATCTGTTTTCCACTGTAACTGCTATCAGCTACCCTGAATATCTGCAACATAACCTAAAAAAAAGCCACTGTGCTACTATCAGGCCAGATTGTAGAAGTGATTCTCAAAGTCAGTCAGTCAGTCACTGAACATCCATATCCATTACATTCACAGCCACAATACCACATGTAATTTCTTGCATGGATGTTGTATGTTTCGTAAGATAAAAATTTAACTCTTGTCTCTCTTTCTCCTTCCTCCTGTCTCCTACCACAGGATGAGGCACTACAGCTATGCATTAAGATCAGCACTGCCATTGACCGAGTGGAGTACATGTTCACCACAGAGTTTGAGGCAGAGGTGGAGGAGTCCGAGTCAGCCACTCTACATCAGTACTACAGGGAGGCAATGATACAGGGCTACAACTTTGCCTTTGAGGTAACTGTAACTGTATATTCTTAAAGAAGCGCATGATTTAGATGCTACACATCTAGTCTTTCCCTTCTGCTGCTCACGTTTTTCTTGGTCAGAGCTCGTGACACAGCGTTGCATGTGTGTAGTGTGTAGTGATTGGTTATATTTTGCAAAGGGACCATAAAACTACATAAGGGCTGAAGTCATCAGATGAGTTGAATTTGAGGCAGTAATCCTAAATATACTTCTGTTTGCTTTTTTTTTTTTTTTTTTGCAGTACCACAAGGAGGTGGTGCGCCTGATGTCGGGGGAGTTCAGGCAGAGGATCGGTGAGCGCTACATAGCTTTTGCCCGCAAATGGATGACCTATGTCCTGACCAAATGTGAGAGTGGCAGGGGCACCAAGCCCAGGTAAGGCCGAACTTTCACTTTTAAGTAATTCAGTTATATCTTCTTGGTTGGTGCAGGGTCTGCTAGCTATTGTGGTGTTCCTGAGGGAGCATTTAGTGGTTGAAGTATGTTGCTCACTCAAGGATGTTTTAGCCAAGCCCTCTGGTGGGCCATTAACCATCCTATTATTACAATTAATCTTGTGCCAAAAGTTTACAATGTTCCCTTTCACCTTAAACAAACTGCACTTGTACTGCAATAAACAAAACAAGCTTTTTATTGGTCTCAGTTCATAGTAGTTGCTGGGATTTGTTTTTGTGATAAATTTGCCGTTCTGTTTGTTAGAACTATTATTAATTGTACAAGCAGATATATTTATCTCATGTGTAAGAGCCTCAGTCTTGAAATCCATTTATTTTAGCCCTCTTTGTCAAGAGCTTTCGCTTTGAGCCATGACAAGCTACCATGGCAACATTGTACTCTGATAATAGAAATAACCTAAAGGCCTCACAGGTTATTTCATGAAATACAACTGCAGCAGTAGCATGACATTTTGAAGATGTAGCAGAGACCTTTTTTATAAATATGACAAATATGCAAACAAAAATAGGCAAACTTAACAGTGAAGTCATCGTGCAGTTGTACAGAGAACACGGATGGAGGAAGGATATGAAGATACTGCAGTCTATTCCATGATTTATCACAGTTATTATATGTGTGCTCAGTAGAACACAATCAACTGATGCTTCTCAGAAAAAGCATAAATGAATTGTAAAACCAGTTCTTGATAATGTCATGTTTGTGTCAGCTTTCAAGATGTTTTCTTAAATAAACCTGCACATTTTATTGTGATTAACTCACTAATGGTAAAGAGGGAGAGAACGAAATGAGCTGCAGCCGAAAGTTTTGGGACACACTGATTGACTGCCATGTTTTTTCACCTCTAGGTGGGCGACTCAGGGTTTTGATTTTCTTCAAGCTATCGAACCTGCCTTTATATCAGCATTGCCAGAGGATGACTTCCTGGTAAAATGTTCTGTTTTCTTCTTTGTCCTTGTCTACAAAGTGTACACAAGCATGCTTGAAACATGACATATTTATTATCTTTTCACCGTGAAGTTCTTCATGTCTTTCTGCAGAATTTACAAGCTTTGATGAATGAATGTATCGGACATGTGATTGGAAAACCTCATAGCCCAGTCACTGGCCTGTACATTGGTAAGCTGCTCCTCTGTGATATGAACTGTTGATGTTGATGACTATCCGGATTTAACTCAGCGTGTTCATTCTTTTGCAAGTTTATGACCTGGGAGTTATGCCGACACAAAGGCAGTAAAATAGCAAATCAGTTCCCGTAGAGTAGCAGAGAAGCATATATTTGACTGGGAGTTTGTTAGTTTGAATAACTCAGACTCCTTGGCTTTGAGCAACTTTATGCTGCTTTTCAGTGGCTCAGAGTAGAAAACTTTAGTTGCCCAGGAAAAAAGAAAATAACCAGGCCAACTGCAGAATGTCACAGCCTCAATTTATGCCAGTAAACACGATACAAAATTCGTGTGGATAGAAAAATAATGCTACAAAAAGTGACCACCAGATGTGGCCAAAATAATTTCTTGATGCAACACTTCGTGCAAACCAAAAGACAGACTGCAGTTGGAACAGCTGTGCACTAAACTAAATGTTGCAACATGTCTTTCTTTGACTTGGCTGGTGTAGAGCAACACAATACACAGTGGACAGTGGATTTCTGTGTTGTTACTTCATTGTAGATTTTTTCCAAAACAAGTTTTCTTTTGTAGGTGGCATGACTAAATCATGCTTTGGGTGTTTTTCTTTTCAGCTCCCAGGAATAGTCCTCGCCCTGTAAAGGTCCCTCGCTGCCATAGTGACCCACCAAACCCCAACCTATTCATCCCTAATGCTGAGGGATTCAGGTAGGCAATTACAGTTCAAGTTTTGACATTATGTGTGCCTAACGTGTTTTACTGGTAGTACTCTTTCCTGCATGGCTCGTTTCCTTTGCTTTTTATGCCTAATGATTTTGGCTCTGTAGTTGTTCAGCTTGTGTGTGATGTGAGCTGCGTGAGAGAGTGAGCGTGTGTGTCCGTCCCTCAACCAGCCACCCGGTCGCCCCCTTGAACACATCTATTCACATCCCACGCAAGCCACCTCACCTCCCAAGGCAGAGCTCCTCAGTTTGCTTTTTCACCACACAGCTCTCGAAGTCTCCCCTGCGACCTCCGGAACCAGCTGTTCCCCAACGGCCCTCGCCCTGTCCCTCAGGGCCCGGGGGAACACAGCCACACCAAAGCGCCCAGCAGCAGCCCCAATGACGTCAGGTAGCCATGTCCCCAAGTCACCTGCTCGAAATGCTGTCAAAACATGGCCTCAGATACAAAAATGGTCATCACAATAGGATAGCACTCTCATAGAAGAATATAGTTTAAACTATACTTTTTGTAGCTTTAAGCCATTAGTTCCATTGTTAGATTACTGATTTCCTGCTTTTAGGCCTCTGATTGCATCTAAACAAACACTATAATTTTGGATGCTTTGACAGATATCTGATTAACTACTGCATCCACAAAGTCAGTCTCCCATTTTTGTAATAAAGCATTTCCAGGCTCTACTATGGTGCATCACAGATTTAAATCTAGAATCCGTCTTTTGTAGATTTAGAGAACTTTTAGCTTGTGTTTGTACATGTTTGTTAGATTGTTGGACAACAGGAACATTTTTTTAAATTGCAGTTTTTAATGCATGATGCCGTGTGTACTACATGGCTGTTCAGACATGATCATTTTAAAAAATGTAGATTTGCTACAAATGAAGTTCTAGAGGATGCATCTAAATAGCACGCATGGCATTGATGTAGGCTGCAAAAAGGTATTTTAGAATTGGAAAAAAAAAAAAAAAAAGAATGGCAGTTTTTCCAGCCTTAGAAGTGTTAATGTAGCTTTTACAAGCCCTGCAAGCTGTCACCAAATCAGAATAAATGGCCTTTCGCAAGTCTGGTCAATGGAGGAGACTGTGATGGTTGTGCATGGTGTGAAAATGGAACAAAAACACTCTACCTCATTGAAAGAGTGGCCATGATATTCTGCTTTTAGTGCTATTAATGTCAGTCTTGCTTTGATGCTGGTGATTCACCGCCATTAGATTTTTGGCTTATTTGTGTGTCCTTTTGAAGTTAGAACCTGCACTCGAGATCTAACCTTCAGATGTGCTTGTATAATGACTCTGATGCATGCTGAACTGCTAATGAGTTTCAAAAGGCATACTGAGAAGCTTTCTTCCTCTTGAAGGTCATTTGTTTTGTTTTGTTTTTTCCAGTTTTCTATATTATCATGAAACTGGCAGTTCAGCATAGAATTGTGTGGTGTTTGATAGGCTGCAGTATTTCTTGTTTATGGTATTTATGTCTTTTTAATTTTAACCACAAGTCTGGGAACATTTTCATCTCTAGTTAATGATGATCTCTATCCCTTTGCACGTTAATGGGTCTCATTTTAAAAATGCTTTTAGGAAGGAGTGTCCTGTACTGTTTAATTTTCCACAGTTAATTAAACATAAAGGAACTACTTAGTGCGTGAAATTTTATCAAGAGCATACTCAGGCATTTTGAGAGCATAAAAATAAAGTGCAACCCTGGCAGAAGAGACTGCACGCTGTGTTGATCCTTAATTTGGCCATTAACAGAGAAAACCCCCAGACTGAAACAAATCAGCTGAATCAGTAGTTTCTGACTGAACCACAGTGTTTCATCTGTTTCTTACATGCCCCTGCAGGGGATCCAGTTTCCATGAGAATGACCGTCTGTCGTCGGTTGCAGCAGAGTTGCATTTCAAATCTCTGAGCCGCCACTCCAGCCCCACAGAGGACAGAGAAGGTGGGCGCATTCAGGGATCTGCATGCTTTGATCCGTACTGTGCAGATTAATCGTTCTGATTGACTGAGTTTTCTCATGTGATTGCTTTTCTCCAGAACCCTCCTATCCTAAGGGAGACCCTAACAGTGCTGCACGTCGAAGCTGGGAGCTCCGCACCTTTATCAGCCAGTCCAAGGGTGAGATTGTGGAGTGATGAGGCATTTTGGATTGACTAAAACATATAACCGGGAATGTTTTTGTTGCTGTTGTCGTTGTAATAAGTCCTGTTTCCTGTCTCTCATCTCAGACACAGCAGCAAGGCAAAGCCCCATGGAGGCCGTGCGTCGCTCCATTCGCAAGTTTGAGGACAAACGTTACGCTGTGATGAAGCAGCGCAACATCATCGGGCAAGTGTGTCACACACCCAAGTCCTATGACAACGTCATGCACGTCGGGCTGAGGAAGGTGACCTTCAAGTGGCAGAGGGGCAATAAGATAGGTACGGCTGCCTCCTGACTGCTTTTGTTAAGATGTGGGTTATTTAACGCACGTACAGGCAGTGATGTTATGTTTGTGTGTGTGAGAACAGGTGAGGGCCAGTATGGGAAAGTGTACACCTGCATCAATGTTGACACTGGAGAACTTATGGCCATGAAGGAGGTATGTGCTCCAACAAGAGTTCAGTTCAGTGATTTTCAAAATAATCACATGATCGGCAGGTAGCAGTAACACGTTTTTTTGTTTGGTGTTCAACCAGATCCGATTCCAGCCGAATGATCACAAAACAATCAAGGAGACTGCAGATGAGCTGAAAATATTTGAAGGCATTAAACACCCAAACCTGGTGCGATACTTTGGAGTCGAGCTCCATCGGGTAAGTGGCCTACGTTAATATCAGTTCAGGCATCATGTGGTGCATAATGAAGCAGTTTGGTGTAAATGTCTGTGCACCCACCTGCAGGAGGAGATGTACATCTTCATGGAGTACTGTGATGAGGGCACACTGGAGGAGGTGTCCAGACTGGGGCTGCAGGAACACGTCATCAGGCTCTATAGTAAACAGATCACTACAGCCATCAATGTCCTCCATGAACACGGCATTGTCCACCGGGACATCAAGGGTCAGTGTCACAAGCTCTTCTCATATTTTTTTTCTTTTCCTCATCAGAAGTACAGAAAGCTCTGACTGAACTCAGCGTCCATTTACCAACTTTTGATTCTGTCCTTGTTTTTTCAGGCGCCAACATCTTTTTGACATCGTCAGGCCTGATTAAGCTGGGTGACTTTGGCTGTTCAGTCAAGTTGAGGAACAACACTCACACCATGCCAGGGGAGGTGAACAGCACGCTGGGAACAGCAGGTAAGAAATTCTGTCTTGTGTTCTAGGTTGCATGCCACCACCAGGGGTCACTGTGGCCTCTTATTTCATTTTCTTTCCCCTTTCACCAGATGTCCACCCGCGTGCTCTGACGTCTTACAAAAGTGTGTCATGTGTGATCATGATGATGAGCATGTGACGCAAATGATGGATATTTTATATATGTATTTAATATGAAACTTCATGTTTCTGTACTTGTTGTATCAGAAACAACAAACTTCATTTTCTTTTACATTTTTCATTTGATTTTTCATCAAAAATATCTCCCATTGCTTACATGCACAAATAAATTTCTTGAGCCTGCATGCTTCATGCATTATGATATATTTTATTGTATCACTGCTCACTAAATTCTAGTGTTGTAACTGACATTTTCTGTCTTAATCAGCATACATGGCACCTGAAGTAATCACCAGAGCAAAGGGTGAAGGTCATGGACGAGCAGCAGACATCTGGAGTTTGGGCTGCGTTCTCATTGAGATGGTGACGGGAAAAGTAAGGAGTGACAGAGAAGATCTTTAATAAAATTTCACATAATATTTATATTAAGTAAAGTTTCCATTCCATTCCAGTTTTTTTGAATTGCTGTCTGAAACTAACAAAACTTACAACACAAAAGTCCCCACACAAAAATCAGGAGTTAAAACCACATGAAAATGATGATACGTTCTTACTTTCATCTCAACCTGCAGAGGCCCTGGCACGAGTATGAGCACAACTTCCAGATCATGTACAAAGTGGGAATGGGCCATAAACCGCCCATCCCGGAGAAGCTCAGCACGGAGGGGAAGGACTTCCTCGGTCACTGTTTGGAGAGCGAACCCAAACGCCGCTGGACAGCTAGCATGCTGCTAGACCACCCGTTTGTCAAGGTGAGACCCTGCAGGTTGAAGCAGTCCTGTTTTTCTTATCGTCATGGTAATCAGCAGACTAAAACCCCACGTGATCACAAAACATCTCACGGCTGAACTATTTCAAGGTTTGGCCTGAAAACGCTTCAGATTTTAGAAATATTTTTTAACAAATGGTTTAACTGGTCATCCAACAAGTTCCCACTGCAGCTGCTGTCTCTTGTCTGTTTCAGGTTTGTACGGATGAAGAGTGAATGGGACCTCTGTGGCTTTTAAGTTTACAAATTAAAGCACTACTGTACATGCTTTTGGCAAAAGAAAAAAGAACTGTGGACGTGGAGAAGAGGAGAAGTTATGGCTGAAGGCACATGGAGTTAAACTGAGGAACTAATACAATATCATTTCAGAGGACAACTGGACCTATGGAGTATAGGGTTGTTGTGTCTTTATGTACCCGTGGACTGGGGGGAGGAGGGGCTGGGGCGGGACTGTACATACTGTAAGAATAGGATTGGCTTTAATTCTTGTATAAACAATATTGTAAAGTTAAAGTAACTATTGCCACATGTGTTGTTCTCACTGGTGAAGAGACCTCTGAAAAGGCATTGAGGAATACCTTTTTTTCTTTCTTTTTTTTAACAAATGGGAGGGGGCGGGTGGGAGGGGGGCAAAATCTATGGCACTTTTAAACTGTTTACCCAAGGGGCAGTTGAGGAGAGGAGGAGGAATCTTATTTCAGTCGCCCTTTGAGGCTGAGAAAGGTGTGGTAAGCCTCACTGAGTGGACAGAGACTCTGGTTTACCTTTATGAAATGAACACCATACAAATATCAAATTAATTTATCACTTGTCAGCTGGCAGCGCGGGCACTAGGAAGGATTTTTGTTCATGTATTTTTCTTTGCCTTTGCTGAGAAGTAAATGTCAAGTCGGAGCAACGTTCAAGTCTACTGGTCGCCGGTGAAGAGCTGTTCATGTGACTGGAGCGTAGCCAACTGAGAGGAGAAACGGGGCCTGCTCTCCCTCCCTGCTGCTGAACACGAGACATCCACACAACCAAACACACACACTGACACACACCACAACTTCTGGTCCTCTGCTGCTCTTACAGTGTTTGCTATGTACAAACAATATTAATAAACCAATCGTTTTTTTAATGAAATGTGTATTTTCTTCCACTTTTCTTGACATATTGTGCACCTGAAGGAACATTCATCAGTGCAGTGTTGACTCTTCACTCGTCACTGCTTCATGTTGACTGGTTAATAATTCCACCTCGTGCACACAACAGAATCCGGCAGCAAAATGTCACCCAGCCCCCAT
The DNA here is from genome assembly GCF_017976325.1 of Chelmon rostratus. Classification (NCBI taxonomy): domain Eukaryota; kingdom Metazoa; phylum Chordata; class Actinopteri; order Chaetodontiformes; family Chaetodontidae; genus Chelmon; species Chelmon rostratus. The sequence continues at coordinate 11,106,726 of NC_055668.1, read as the reverse complement.
AGACTGAGGTATCACCTGTGCAGCGCAGAGTAAGATCAGTACTTAGGGCTACTGATGCAGAAGCCCAGTCTGATGTTGATCCTGCAGGCCGGCTGCTTACTGACCAGCCACAGAGGTAAAGGACAGAGCTGCAGCAGGCTGATAATGACCAGGATCATGCAGCAGAGAACAGGGATTTCAGCAGCTGCAGGAGGCCCATTGTATAAAGGTCGCACAACTCAAAACATTACAACACAACCACGTCATCATGTCACACACCTTTAAGGTCAAGCCAAGTGTTGTCATAGGGTGTGACCTTACAGCAGTCCTCTGACAATAAAGATCAACTCTGAAGAGGTTGAAACTCCAGCAAAGCTGGAATATAAAGAACAACTTTACTGTCAGCTAAGACACTTGCAATGTGTGTATAAACAGCACTAAGTGTTTTTTTTTTATGAGTACTCAACACTACAGGCACATTTTGGGTAGAGCTCCTCTATATCAGCTTAAGCAAAACCCTTTAGATGCATTACTCATGTTTATGGGCCGAATAATGATGTTTTATAACTCACAAAAGCACTTTGAGCTGCATTTATGGTTTGAAAGGTACTATACAAATAAAGTCTGTTATTATTATTATTACGATGCAGGCCAAAGAGGTGTTGGTCTGTCACAGTGTTGCTGGAGTTCTGATCTCTTAAGACTTTTGTGCCAAAAAACTATTCTGCTTACCTTTCATAGCCCGACACATAACTCTGCTAAAAGTTCTGTGAGTCATCAGTGTATACATGTGTTATGGTGTGAAAACGGAAAACCACATCACCTTGAAAAATGGAGCCATAAAGCTATTTATTGCTATTAACATCACTCCTGCTGGTGAGTCACTTCCATTAGATTTCTGGTGAATCTGTGTGTGCTTTTGAGATCAGTACATGCACTCTAGAGATGTAACCCTCAAATGTGTTTGAACTGTAAAATGATTCTGATGTGTGCTTAACTGTTAATGGATTTCAACAGGCGCACTGGGAATAATTAAATTTTTTTTTCCCTTGAAAGGGCAGATGACGGTTTACTTAGTTTTTATATCCTATTTTACCCTCTTTTCCTGCACTGAAATATACACACACGTACATATGTGTGTATATATACGTGGTGTACTGCACAATTAAAAAATAAATAAAATAAAAGAAAGTGAATTTAAATATATTTTGGGTTAGTGTCTTTAATAAATGAATTGTTCTTCAGCACGCCTTGACTTTACCACATCAAAACCAAATTAGATCATAGCCCTGATCCAGGATTGCTGCTCTGTGTATCACAATCAACGGCCACAGACTGACTCAATAGATTACTACAGCCGCTGATGTCCTCCATGAACACAGTCCAGCGTATATATATCAGGGGTCGGTGTCACCATCGTCCTCCTAACAGTGTGACTCACTTGTCTTTCATAGATAATTATGAAATATCTCAGTCTTTGGGATGTCATCTTTCTCTTTGATAGGCCAACAACATTGTAGCATCACCACCAGGGGTCACTAGAGCTGGAGGTTTCCATTTTTCATGTTTTTCCCAGTAAATGTCTTTAAAACTGAGGTATGGTCTTGTGTTACTGATGTGATGCGGAATCGAATGTATCTACACTGACACACACCCCAACTTCTGCTCCTCTAACAGTGTTTGCTGTGCAGTAATACTATTAAAGCAATGTGTGTTTTTAAAAAGTTTATTTTCTTCCACCAAGAAAAAGCCATTTATAGTTTATGTTACATTGACAGAGGTAGTCCATTTTTCACCTGGTTGAATTTCAGTTACCAGTGAAAATATTACATTATTATATTTACACTTTGATTTGAGGAGAATGTAGTAAAGCCATATTTCTAATGCCACACGTTCTTATCGCACGTTTCCCAAGGGAAGCTGCCCACCACGGCCCAGTTTCATGGTCTTACATCTGGAGCTTCTTCAGCATACCGCTTAGACTGGGTGTCTGCAGTATGCTTTAAATCAGGTCTGTGCTTGTCAGGCCAGCAGATCCTGTCAGACTGGTGTTTGCACGTTGTACTGCTGGCAGTCTTGCATATTAGTGGCTGTGCAAAGAAGCAGCTGTGAGGAGGTCGGGAGGCTTTAGTTGTTGTTCAGAGGAACCTCCTTATTGCCATAGGCTGAGCCTCTGTCAATCTCAGTCTGGCCAATCATCCAGCGAACTCCCAGCGAAGCTGTGAAGGAAAGATGCAGAAAGTGTTGCAGTTAGAATATTATTTAAGCAAGTCACACAGAACAAAGTGGAGACAGGTTTTGAGATCCTGCGCAGGACGTGGTTATTTCCTCAGTAAATTCTCTTTTTGATTTAGTGAATTTCTGCTGAAAGTACGAAGACTTTTCAGGATCAGAATTTAGTGCTGTGATTCAATTTGTCACTTTGGGTGTGGAAGCTAAGGGTTAAGTCTGGAAACAGCCAGTGCCTGGAGAAAATCCAAAACTTTGTACCAATTTAACTGACACTTTTTAATAAATGCCTAAGACTGAACTGGTCCTCTTCAAGAGAAAAGAATGTCTCATTTGAACCTCAACCACAAACATGGGCACTTATTTATTGTGGAAACTGTGACATGCTGTTAGAAAACTCATCTCTCCATTTCATATCTATGTGAAACTACTCAGATGGGTGAATGTTTAACTTTGCTGAATAAGCACATGCCTGAGTGCTGTTAAAAACATGCTCCCAAGACTGATAAATCAGATTTTCCAAAAAAGGGGGGACTTACATTTCAGCGGTCAAATCTGCTGCTTTATGGAACGTTTGGACAAAAAGGAGCTGGTTAAATTGAGGGAAGGACTGGTGAACCCTTCTGGGCATGAATGCATGAAACCAACCTGCAGAGCAGAGAGCCACGGACACTAAGATGGTCAGCACTGATCCAGAGCTGATCAGCTCAGAGAAAAGCAGGCCTAGCGGGTAGAGGAGCAAGCAGGCCCAGAAGAGCCAGTTGATCAAAGACCAGGGTCGGCGGGGAGGGCTCACTACAGGGCTGGGGAAACGCCCTGTCTGTGCGTAGTGCTCCTGAAAGCCGTCCTGTTGGCACATCAATGCAAACACACCTCAATACCAAAGTCCTTCACAGAAAAAAACAGCTTAAGTTTGTTCTCAGCCATGTTGCTGTCAATGTCTTTAGAAAGTGGCAGGAACTGAAATGTAACCGCCTCTGTGTAATATTTAACATCAGCCAGTTCAGATTAATGAGCTGCATGAAGTGTGAGAAAAGTGATGAGAGAAGTCTCGAGTAATGGGACTTGAACCAAATCCACCAAAAACCGGTTATAGTTCAGAATCCCACAGTGTTTTACAGGTTGGTAAAAGTTGCTAGAATCCGACTTTACAGCACATCTTTCCAACTTTAAGAAATAAAAGGGGAAAGAGCTGGAGCGATCTTTCACACAGGCAATGCTACATGAGCATGAGTATACTGTTTAGGCCATCGAGATTTTAGTGGTTACAGCTTTAAACAGTCCCCTTTGGGAGACCTTGTATCTCTCAGAAACGCCCACCTTTCGAACACACCAACCTTTTCCTGGTAGAGCTTGTGGAGCCAGGCAGCACACTCTGCTTCATCCTCTGGGATCAGCTCTAGAGGGATCCTCCTGCAAGTCAGAGAGGAAGTCAAATCTCTCTGATGAAGAGAGAAAATGAGAAATGAAATGTGGCAATCCGCTGAGCAAAACATTTCTCTGTACCTCACATACAGGTCCGCGTGATATTTCTTCCCGTTGAGAATGCCGAGCAGGTTCGGTGATTCGTTGTCTCTGAAGTTCAGCGTGGAATCATAAACAGCTGCAGCTGCTCAAGGCAAAGCACACAGCAGCAGTTAACTGTGCAGCTCATTTGATTTGCAAACGCCTGCAGCCTTTCCCACTCACAGACACACAGCTCGCATCTACTGGTGGCCGTATTTGACCACTTCATGGACACTCACCGGTTCCTCTGAGGTTCTGGACAGTCACCCAGAATCCTTTGGTCCGGGGCAGGAGATGATGCTTCAGCTTGGGTAAACCTTTGCTCTCAGCCACCTGCATGCTGATCTGGTGCTTCTTCGGTGTCAAGCGTGTGCCTTCACAGTAAAGCAAAAACTAGCCCCAGGAAAGTAGATTGTTTATTAAAAGCATTAGGACAAATCCAAAATGATCTCTGTGTCACGCAACAGCTAAGCTTCCACTTTCAGTCACACTGATTTTACAACGAACTGAAACGTACCCAGAAGTGTTCTGGGTAATCGTGCAGGTTCTGAAGACTCTCAGCCACCGTCCTTCGGTCTTCCTCCCACTTCCTCTTGCAGAAAACGTTCTCCAGGAAGTACCACATCCAGCCAATAATAGGTATATAACTCAGCTCTTTTTTGGCTAACGCCTTTGAGCTCTGGAAAAAGATTGAAATTGAAAGTTTGTTAAGCAAATGAATGACAGCACCACAATGCAAACCCCCCTTAAGGCCCCCGGGACACTTACCCCAAGAACTCCGAACCTCTCGCAGAAGGTCCAGCCACACAGGAAGTCTATCTCAAAACTGTGGTTGAGAACTACAATGGCGTTCTCATTTCCATACAGTGGATAACTCTTTGGGTCTGTGTATAGCGTGCATTCTGTTCCAGACCACCACTCCAGGGCAGCTACCATCTCTGACGATCATTAGGACACAAAAAGAGTAGTCTGATTGCATTTACAGAGCAGTCTTATGCTTCATGCAGAGTTTAAATGTTTGATCCCGTTCGTTGCAAGAAAGTTACCACTGAAATGTCAGGTTTCTTCCTTCCAGCAGCAAAACAAACACAAGCACTTACGGCTGCTGATGCAGTAGCCCAGTCTGATGTTGATCCTGCGGGCCAGCTGCTTGTTGACCAGCCACAGCGGTAAAGTACAGATCTGCAGCAGGTTGATGATGATGCCGCTGACCAGGAACACGTAGCAGATGATCAGGTGGCACAAGAACTGGGATTTCAGCAGCTGCAGGAGACCCATTGCTCTGCAAAAGTTGCACAACTTAAAGCATTAAAACTCCTCGTGTCGCGCACAACACACACACACCCAACATGAGACGTGTGTCACCACCCAGCTATGAGCACAGCTATCAGCTCGAGTCGCCCTGGGCTGTGAAAGCGAGTAACTGTCACTCCAGCCCAGTGACATAAAGGTTTTCTTTGACTGGACTCATCTGCTGAATGCAGCCTTTGAGAAAGAAACAGCCAATCCCGTTTGCTCCTGACAACACACGTGACTTCTTCAGGGACAGGGACCCTGAGCCATCATCTGGTCCATCCTAACCCATACTTATGTTGCAGTTTAGTCGAGGTAATATCAGTGTATATGCATGCTCTGTGTTATTGGATCAGTGCGCTCTGAAACATTTGGACAGTCTCACTGTAGTGCAGCAGCTGATAAGAAGGTTGCATTTCCCATTTTCAGCTGCTCCTCATACCTGTTGCTTACAACCTGTTTCTGGTGGTTAAACACAAGCCTGAAAGTCTGCAAAGTAAGTGGCAGCAAACCTGTTTGAACTCATCTGAAACCTTCGAGCAGTATACCATTTAGGCGGTGAGATGAGAAAGAAACGAGGCTGAACAAACAATCCAAATGTCAGCAGACCAGGTTTGACAAAGGTCAAGCTGTTACTCACCTGTCACGAACATTAAACAGAACACACACCTCACGTTCATCTGAAACACGTGACATTTACCTTGATCCGAGAGAGCTGACACCTTCAACCTTTCACAGATGCCAAATAATAAGACAGAAAATAATTACAATAATAATAAGAATGATAAAAGCAGTCTTCACTATATGTCCATGCCACTTGGAGTTACAGTCCCTCTCGGGTTGCCGTCACGATTCATTCAACATGCAGTACAGTCACAGATGAAGTCAACTTCCTACGCGAGGCACCACACCCATCGGCAAGCCCCGCCTGGAGCCGAGGGTGGATGGAGGCGCGCGACAGCTCCGCTTCCTTCTAGAAACTCTGGAGCCAGAGTGGCTGCACAGATCGCTGGTGTGATTTGCGGAGCAAATCAAAACACAGTGGCTGCAGGACTGCACGCAATGCACGAACACCATAACCACCAGAGCCGCTCTGGTACCACGGTCACCCATATGACTCCGGAATAACATTACGGTCACAAAGACGTCCGTTTAATAAGACATGCATTCAGTTTGTGGTTCATCGTTTGTAAGATATTTTAACAGCCATAATCTCGCAACATTTCCTGATGCTGATGCCATTACACGTTGTTGATGTCTGGCGCCACAAACTGTGACCGAGTGAGACCTCTTGCGGTTTCTCTCCTCTCTGCCCTGCTTTGCAACAGGAAAGGCACGAAGATGTCAAACTAGGTGTGGGACGCATGCGCGGTGGTCTTTTCTGACCAAATAATACAAAGTATCAGGAAGTCGGTGAAAGTATTAGCGGCGTGTTTGCATCAAAGTCACCTCTGTTTTTCCATTTTGACTGAATTTGAGTCATAGCCACGGGTACAGAGTGATTTCGCAATGTTTAATGTGTGGCCATGATGTCAGGGAATTTTACAGAAAACTGGCAAACAGTGCTGCTTCTTGGTGGACAGCACCCCCTGCTGGTAATGCGGCGTATGTGCATAAAAAGGGCAAATTTCGTTAAAATGCAGTCAATGCCTAAAATCACTGCAGGGACTTCTTAGCAAACAGTAAGGTTGGAGTGTAACTGATATTAAACACACAAGCTCTACCATTAAATCACTCTTTTAAACTGTTACTTCAGCTTCAAATGAAAATATTTTAGATGTCTGCATTATTTGTTACACATTTCCTTCAACTTTAGGCTGTCAAAGACCTGTGAAACTTTTGGATTTTGTAGGTCAGAGCCAGGAAAGCTTTCCCTCTCATGTTACGTTATTATAGGAAACTCCTTTTCTGGATAAAAAGTCAAGTTTGATGAATGCTAGACCAATCCACTGACTGCAACATGAATAACCCACATCCCAAAATTAAAGGTTCTCCAAGAGGCATAACAACAGTCGCATTAAAGTGAGTCAAGCGCTCGGGCATCAATCAGGTTTTTCACAGTTAATAATTACATCTGTATGAGTTGGCCCATGGAAACACTGTGTTAAACAGACGTTGTCCACTCTTTGAAAACAATATCATTCCTCAGCTAAAAGTAAGATAGAGCTGAAGTGGAAACACAGCTCCAGCCATTACTTTTCCTGACTGACGTTAAACCCAAGACTTTCGCTTTCAATAAAAGACTATCTCAGACAGTTTCGCCTTGCCAACCCGAGAGGGAAGTAAAGATGCACTGAGCACAGCTGTTCGATGAGAAAAAACTCCAAAATCTGTTTCTATAGTATGTGCAACAGGGAATAATAAAGCTGTTTGACTTTTTACTGCATGCACATATTTCCTGTTTTCTCTGCAAAAGAAAAGTTATGTTATCTATATGCAGCGTCTGTGCCAAACCAAACAGTATTTGATTATTTTTCTTTGCAAGCCAGAGACCCCTAAAAGGAGGTCAATGAGGTCTTGTGACCATTCCTCCTTCAGGTTGCTGGAAGTGTTTCCGAGCTCTCTCTGTGTATTTTACAGGTCCCATAATGTTTCAGCCCTCATGTACTTTATGACTGAATAACCTTGAAGAGAGGACATGCCTGTCTTAAGAGGTCCAAACATACAGTAAAGTAGCTCAGGAAGCCCTTTGTGTTCAAATACCACAGACAGTGTGAGGGGGCTCAAGGGAATAATGTTCAGTAAGTGTGTGCAAGTCGCTTTGTAGCTGTGGAAGTGATGAAGCACAGCAGGTTTTACACTGTTAACTGAAGAGAGGAACAATCACAGAGTGCGAATACATGTGTTAGCTATTTTAAACCCCACAGCTCCTTTACAAAGAAGCCAAAGTCAACAATGATGTATACCAAACTCACCGTTTGTCGAATATCTAACAGACTGATTTAGATTAGTCAACCGTAATATAATGATATATTACATAATATAATAAAAAGTGAATTAATTAATGCAAGGAGTTTTCCCTGAGCCCATGTAGTAACAGCCTTTATCCAATCATGTGTTTCACAAAGTGGTGAACCTCGATCCGTCCTCACTTGTGAATGACTGAGCCTTTCCAGGATGCTCCTTTCAAACCCAATCATGATACTATCAGCTGTTACCAATCAACCTGTTTACCTGTGGAATGATCCAAACAGGTGTTTTTGGAGCGTTCCACAACTTTCCCAGTCTTTTGTTGCTCCGGTCCCAACTTGTTTAAAATGTGTTGCTGCATCAAATTCAGAATAATCATATATTTAAAAAAATCAATGAAGCTCATGAGGTCAAACAATAAATACATTGCCTTTGCACTGTTTTCAATTGAGGATATGTCAAAAAAAAAAAGATTAGCAGATTATCACATTCTGTTTTATTTATGTTTTATACAACTTTACACCAACTTTTTTGGGATCAGGGTTGTACAATACAGTCTACTGTAAGAGTTGCTGTTATACATTAAGGAAACCGTTTCTATTTAGTTTATTCAAGCAGCATCTTAATGTTGTGGTCTCCTTTAAAAAAAACAGTTAATAATGAAGGTAGGATGGCAGACATCACATACAGTAGATGGTGAATGCATGCACTTAAAAGTAATAATTCATTATTTGTACAGTTTATCTGCTGCTTTATTGTCTGTTATGTGAAGTAAAGCTGTCTTTAGAAGCAGGGGATAATTTGTGCAGTATCATGTAGCCTAAGTACTGATTTAATTACTATAAAATGAAAGTATGATGCTAAAGATCCCCTAGAGACAAGTTTGAAGATATATAAAAATAATCTTCTTGCAATAAAAATGTGTCTTATATGGTTAAATTTAATAAACTACTAATAATATATTAAAAGCACACCTTCTCATTTTCCCTCATTAAAAAACCCAAATCTATTAAAGTTTAACTGCTGGATGCAAGATGCTTTTCTACTTCACTCAAACGTCCATTCTCAGCATGCGTCAGGTTTCAACTTTCCACATCACACAAGTTGCAATATTGGATGATGACTGGTTTCCAAACAGTTTGTGATGTCACAAAATCCTGCTTGAACGTATAGTGTTCAGCGCAGGTTTAACGTGAGTTTCTTCATTCAGTGGATGAATGTGAATACAGCCTTCTAGTATCAAACTTAGGTGAAGGTCAAACAGGCAAAAACAGTGTATGTCTCAGACCCTCGCTTTCAACGAGCCATGTTATTGCACAAAAAATTAGAATAAACTGAAATAACCCTTCATTCATCTGCCTGTATTATAGACGCACTCTAAGAAGCTGCAACACTGCAGGACATAGCCAAAGCCCAACTATGCAAGAGGCAAGTACGTGAGAACGACTGTTCGATAGAAAACATAAATCACAGTGAAAACATTCATCCTGAAATTGGTTGTTAAACTGAAAGACTAGTTATCAGCATGCCTCCTCCCCAAAGTGTGTAGCCAGGAAGGAGAGTGTGTCATTCACATTGCAGTGACTCTACAGTGGAAAAGTGCAGTTGATATGAGGTTACTGGTTCTACAGACGTGTTGGGAGGGGGGCACCTCACCACGAGAAAATACCCTGTTCCAAGAAATGTCAGCTTTCATTAAATGAGTTATGTTTTTCTGTTCAAGTTGCCCTTCTAGGGCCCTCCTTTGGTACAGCAGGCAACTGGATACCATATAAGAGTAATGTCGTGAGTTTGAGCGCAGCTCTTGACATTTGTTGCATGACATCCCCCTACTCTTATTTATTGTTCGCTGTTAAATCAAGCGGAGGGGCTATAAAAATAATTTAAAAAAGCTTCCTTGCTAGATCAAACTAAAGACCAGATGTAATGAAGCTGGACTACATGCTTCTTTGACATGTGGCAAAGCCGGCCAACTCAGCACCAAAACATTTGCTTTAATCTTGAAAATGTCTCTGTTGTCACCCTATTAGGAGTGCGGAACAACTTTTTAACAGCTGATTCTTGTTCCTTTATTCATTTATTTATAGAAATTAATTGCTTACCCTTATAAAAATCAGTGGCCGCAGCTGACATTTTTCAGTGAAGACTGAATCAGGTTGATGCGGTGGGCCAAAGCCAACAGCTTTCTGCCAGGAAGAAGTATACTTTTGGCTCAGCAACACAGGGGTGATTTGGATGAGCACGCTGTATGAAGAATGCGCAGAGGATTAAGTGAAATCACTGGATAAGTTTGATTTATGAGCCATTCTGCGTCAATAGACTGTGACTGGCTTTCGTTCCTTTTACCCGAATCAAATTAACACTCATTCAATCCCTCTGCATAACTCTTGAAAGTAAGTCGGCAGACGTTTCTCAACATTCGCTCTGAGGTTTGTGGGTTTCGCTGTGAGGAAGTCTATGTGCGCACCCAGTGGCCAATTTATTAGGCACACCTGTGAAATCTAATGCAACCTAGTACACCTGTTCAGCCACACATTTCCCTTTTATAAAGATAATAAACGTATAATTGGATTAACCTCTCAGAATAAAAACTGGCCATCAAAAGCTTCATTAAGGTCAAACATGTGGCAGAGCTGTTGCACTGGATTGCATTAGAATCTACAGGCGTACCTAATAATGTGGCCAGGGAGCGTATGTTCCTATAATGCAGAGAGTCTATTCATTATAGCACAACGTGTGGCTCAGTAACAGATTTGCAGGTGATAGCACAAACTGCTTAATAAGTGTGAGGAGAAGAGAATATCCGTGCAGCTGCAAGACAAGTCTGATGCAAATGATTTGAGCAGACAGCACAGTCAGCTGCATTAGTTGGTATTCATGACTGGAAAACTGTGACTGACTGCATTTGTGCAAATGGTCTGAATAAATCAGGAGGAACTCTAACCTGGAAAAAGCTGCGTTCGTTTAGGTTTTGTGCAGACTTTAGTAAATAAGGCGCTAAATCTGATTAAGTTATTTTGGATGACTGCATGTTGGAATGTCATAAAAGGAGATAATATGCTCAGATTTTCAGAATGCATGCATGAGACTCTTGGACATACGGGGAGAAAAGTACAAATCAGAAACATAGCCCGGGGCCTAAACTTGATATGACACAATGTATATATGCAGTAAGCCAGTAATGAGATCCTGATGTGTGCAGGGCCTGTTTCTCCCGGGATTCTGCAGCCTCGTCCATCAGGCGAAGTAACTGTGGGCCCCACCGACACATCCGACTGTCAGTGAAACACTGGGAGGTTTTCTGGAGACACCTGCTCTGCTGCTCTCCGGGGCCCACGCATGAGGCCTGACTCACGTGCCAAGAAGTACTGGCCTGAGTCAAGTTATCTGATGTAATGCCATCACCGAGGTGAAGAAGATTATCCTACTGCATGGTTATGCAATTACATGTCCTCTTTTTCAACTTTTACGCCCACCTCCTCTGACAGATGTCAGAATTGGGAATCGAGTGCTCGGGAATGAGAAAGTGATTCTGCAGCGTGTGAGGCCACATGTGCAGAACTCTGGATGCTGGTCACAGCACATGTGCGAGAAGCAACGGTTTGTGCTGTGATCGTAATGTGTTCAAATGGTAATAGCATGATGTTGCTAATGTTTCATTTTCATCGTGTCTGTGCAGAATGTGATAGATGCAGCAGTACAAAAGGCAGTGAAGGAGCCGTATCTGCCAGCATGGAAGTTCATATTATTTTGACCTAGTTTGCTCCAGTTACACTACAATATTGAGGTACTTTATTTGTGCGTTGGTATTTCCACTTTATGCTACTTTTGCATCCACTATATATATTTCATAGCTGCAGTTACTCATAACTGTGTAGCATTGATATAGAAGAGTCCAAATGTTTCAACCAGCTGGCTGGTGAATATCGTGGAGCAGTTAGAAGCTGAAGAGCCGGATATTTCCCTTAGCCATTGTCCATGACCAAAGTAGATTTTAAAGGAGAGTGAATATTGAACTTAGATTCATCAGGAAGCCAGAAACATGGCTTCAAATAAAATGCTGCCGCTATGTATCTAATGGATGTGCAAAAACTTTAACCTGAAAATCTTTAACTTCTCCCCCTTTGCTGCAGTGATGTACAAATGTACTTCAGGACCCTGTGAAATCACTGTGGGGTGTGGTTGCAGGAGTGACAGAGCACACATGTGACCACACCCAGTTGCACTCTTCAGTGATGCTGGCTGTTGTCAGAGGTAAAACAGGCGACCAGAGGAGGCAGCAAGACACCACTTTTCAGCCTGGTGTTAAGTTACTCATAAAGGCAACAATGTGTTACTATTGTGATTACAGCTTGTTGCACTGCTCCCCAGTGGTAACAGAAAAATCTATTAATGCAAGTACATTTAGCTTATGATACTCAGCTGTGCTTTTATGTGCTTTAATGCATACTAAAAAGGATCCTGTTCAATGCTGCAGCACCTCTATTCACGCTCGGGCTGAAACACTGCCTGATTGGTCAGTTCTCACAGGCGAAGGGTGGTGACTGGTTGTGACATCACAACCTTAGGGAAGTTGTGAAAGCTCATTTAAAGGCGCAGTTTCTGAATCTGAATTGTAAGCGTTTCTCAGTGGATTGGGCGTTTTGATGCTTTCACAGCATTTATATAGCACCTAAACTTGCTTCATAAAAATAAAAAAGGAAATCTTGCTAACCCAAGTTGTGAACCCAACACCGACGTACCACCAACATGTTCATATGGTGAATTTGTTAGCAAACAAATTTATACATCCAGCAGTTACAGAACAACATTATTATTTGTTCTGAGTCATGTTTTTGCCCACCTAATTTTCTCTCTCTTTTAGCTCTGTTTTTGGTCTCTACCAACAGCTAAGAGAAAAATCTATCTCTTTAGCTGCTGAATGCTCAGCTATCTTCTTCAGCTAGTTGCTAACTGTGTCTGCCTGCTGTTTCGTACTGGGCAGGTAGTGTGTAGTGGGTTTTTAGAGCTTTTTTGCTGGAAACAGATTCCTGCCATTGTCCGAAACAATAAAGTTATGTGCCAGACCAAAACAATGATCTAAAACTGAAAAAAGCTCAGTTAAGCCGAGGAGAGATGAAGATTTGGGTGATAGTTCTGTGCAGGTTCATCATTACGTGTGACCACCTTTCACATTGTCCTTAGATACACTGTGTTTATAAAAATGTAGATCACAGGCGCTGTGAAAGTGAAATCACTCAAATACAGCATGAAGTTTTAATTATTTCTATCTTGTAAGCCATTGGGTCACTTGTTGTGTCTGTATTAATTCATTGAGGGGACAGGGACTGTGCACAAATTTTAAAATGCCCCACCTACAAAAGACACATCTTTACTGTGCGCTTGTGGTACTGTAACTCTTCAGATCAGCGTGATTTGTTCATGAGGTGAAGGATCATCCAAAAATAAAATTCAGTAACTGGCACCTCGCAAGCACGGTCCTCTAAATAGAGTGAGTAAGCCCATTCTGTGTCAGTATTTTCAAGTTATCAGGGCCATTTTTACTGCTCCAGCAAGCATAAAAAGGCCATCATGTTTTGTTCCCCCCTCCCCAAAACAGCTTATGATGACTATTCAAACTGTTTGGTGGAGGAAGGATTGCCTAGAAAGATTTTCATCTGACCCATTGTGACGTTGATTTGTTTTAGACAATGCCAGCAGCGGTGCTTCTGAACATGTGTGCAGCCAACAGCCCTCAGAAGTCAGAAAAGCTGTTAACATATAAAAAAACCCTGACTTTACAACCAGCCAGGCTATATATATCCAGCTATATCATTAGTCGTGGAGGCGGTGCATGCTGGCACAGCGGCAGTCAAAGACCTCACCACACATTCTTTAAGATAAATTATTTATGTTGAAAACAGCTGCAATTTCTCACCCTCTCACTTTGGAGATAAGTCACCTTTGATCAGTCAAGCTGAAGCATTGGCAACAAGATGAACCGTCTATTGAGGACACATGGAAAACGCTAACGTCAGTTTAACTGCTGTCTATGTTCTTATCACTTCAAGGGTAAACTGATGAAGTTTCCAGACATTTTCATGCATTTCTTTCAAGATTCCTCCAACACATTGTTATTGTAGTGATATTGCCTAATTTCCTCAAAAGTGTAATTAAAGCTCAGCCATATGTCATGAATATGAAGAATCTGTCATATGGTAAATACAAGCTTTTGCAAAACTTTTGAACTTCAGAAGACAGCTGATTAAAGAGATAGTTGTTGGGTAAAGAAAATGATGAAATGTGTAAGAATACCTTCAAATATTATTAAAGTAAACTACCTTGGCATGAAAAGTGGAAAACTCTGACAGATTTTCCAGCAGGTCTGTAATGGGAAAATAACCAAAAAAAAAAAAAAAAAAAAAAAAAAAGGAAAGAGAGGGGAGTGAATGGCTGATATCTTCAAACAGCTTGCCATGTGTATTTTCATGAGTGGATGTTCCATTACAGCAGAGCGCAACATGGCTGAAAAACCCATCAGAGATGTAAAAGGATATGGTGTGATCACTTGTTTCCACTGGTGAAAAAGGGAGGGGAGCTTGTAGCATTGTAGTCCCGCTCATAAATAGCAGCAGCCTTCGCCTTTGTTGATCCATCAGGCCTAAAATGCTTCTGCTGCATCAACGCTAACACACTGTTCCTTTGCCTCCACGGAGCTCGTATACTAGATGTTTTAAGTGTTATTAATGTATTATTTATTTGAAATGTACTATGACTGCCTGTTCAACAACATAATGAGTGGTTGTCTATAGCTTTGCATTAGACCCACTGGTGTAGTGTAATACTACATGGTCACCCCTTTGTCTGTTTGTTTCTGCTTTTTAATTTAATGTCATGATAGGATATATTGTCTATGTGTTCTGTTTTCTACCTCTCCTTTTTATTCTACTGTTGTAATAAGAGAGTATTGATTGCAGTGTGGGATCAATAAAACTCTTCTTATCTTATTTTATCTTTAAAAAGTCCTAAAAAGTGTGAATGAAGCATCCATACTGTCTGAACAGATAATGAACGGTGTAATCATGTAAAGCATGAATCTGAAATACCAAGTATTTATCTAGTATTTCATTTATAAATACTTTTAAAATAATATTTATGAATACCTCTTCTTCACTCTCCATGACAACAGAGCAAATGCTAAAATGCAGCTGACGTTCATCCATGAGATGCAGCTGAAAGCTCTAGAAGAAATTTAGTAAGTGGACCTTTCTTTTTCCTTGTTAAACTATTTCTGGCATCATGAGTTTTGCACACATTTCTAAAGTGCATTAAACCCGCCTGTGGATGATTTGTGCATGTTAATGAACATACTGTAAGGATTTAAGGATGTTTGTAATCATATGTCATTAAATATGATTACAGCGTTGCTACACTGTGCTACCAAGCATTCTTTGACTGTTTATACATCAATCAGCAAACAGGCGCAGCCTTGTGACAATCCTGCAACATGCAGATTTGGCTTTACTGTTATTCCAGGTGCAGGTGGAGTGTAACGTGACGGCTGCACTGTGTGAAAGTGTTTATGTGTACCAAGCTTTGACACTCCTCCGCATACCTCCTGTGGACAGCGCTCTTTGCTGCGGCCATCTCCGAGCGTGGCGGAGTACATGTCTGCTTTCCAGCTGGAACTCATGAGGCTGTCACAACCTCTCGCTTTTCAGCTCTCATTCAGACACAGTGTTTAGCCGTACATTCAGCAAACTGATTTTTGCATTTGCAGCATGCCGATGATGTCAAATCACTTCTCGTTTCAGGCTGGTTCAGTTTCTTTTTGACCTTTATGCAATCTGGACGGTTGATGCCTTCAGTGGGTGGGGTTTGTGTCTTGCTCAAGGACACTTCAACAGCACTGTTTCAGATTGACTCACTGTTCAGATTTTCTCACACAGCTGAGGATCTGTACACCTGTCAGGTTATTTTCAGAAGTTCACATAGTTGGAAGTCATCCATCTGAAGATTAAAGCTTCTTTGGTGACACAGAACCTCTTGATTGGCTCTGGTATCGCAGTGCACAGCCCACAAAGATTTCCAAATATTAAACAATTAGACGTTTGCATTCTTGGATAACACCATTAAAAACACAAGGAAGGTGACTCATCTCAAAGCAAAGGGAAGGAAGAGATATCTCGATTGTGTCTGCTTCCCAAAAGATATGAGGGCTGCACGTGATTGTGAGTTTATTTTTCTATGTCAGATAGATCAGACTTTGAGGGCCTGCAGCTATCTGCGATGTCTGGCTTTGTTTTGTGCAAGGTTACTGCCCGGCCAAGACTTCACAACCTGATTTAATGAGACTCAATGCAGCTGTTCCCTGTTTCACACCGGTGCCATCAAGACCTAAGTGGAAACAAGCCTCGCTCTGACACCCTGGACGTTTTTGAGGATCTTGCACACTATCTGTGAAAACTGCCGTTCCAGTTCTGTTGAATATACATCCCTGAAGATGAATGGGGTTTTTCAGTCTGGATTTGAGCAAATGTCCAAACATATAATTACTGCTGCATGGGAAAACTTTCTCTTTTCCTTCTTTTCCACTTGAAAATTCCTTCTACTCATTCTTAGGTCTTGCTTCTCGACGGTTGTACCATTCTCTGATGTCAGTCATTGAAAGCATCTTGAGTGAAGCATCTCAAACCCATGACTAATATCAAAGAGCTGGGTTCATGCAGACAGCTTGGAGCCCTCATGCTGCAGGACTTCAGCTTGCAGCCCAACACTTCTGGCACCTCTGTTTTCTGGGAGCAATGAGTGTGCACCCCCAAGGTTGGCAGAGAGAAGGAGCATGGATATTTTCCCAATGACTAGAGGAACTCATGCCCTGAAATAAATGACTTACTTTATTTCAAATGACAGCCCCCCTTCTTTCCTAGCACACTTGCCCTTGGCAGCCCCTTAGTCACTTTGTTCAGCAACAACATACTATAGGTTCACTCATTAAGGAGCCAATGGGAACACTAAATGTTGATTTCACTTGGATTCTGGGAAGCAGAAAGAAATACGTGCTCCCAGAGAGTCAAAGCTACTATTGGTCTTTGATCAAAAATATGTTTCCATTGATGCACCGGGCTGGGTGGCTGGGGTTTAAGCACAGGTTGAGGTTTGATTTTCTGCAAAAACTACAATTTATGGTGCGCTGTAGAGGTGCTGGAAGCCAGAGCTTGTTCCTTTAAGACAGAGCCAGGTTAGCTGTTTCCAGTCTTTGTGCTAAGCTAAGCTAACAGGCAGCTGCCTGTAGCTTCATACCATACAGGCACGACAGAGGTATCAATCTTCTCATCTAACTCTTGGCAAAAAGAGGAAGGATTCCTTTGTTAATCCCTCTTAGCGTGAATTTACAGTCCGATTTGTGCTTTATTACACATACACACACACACAGGTACATTTTTCATTACGTGGCCACAGAGAAAACCATACATGCAACTGATGTGGAGAGATGTCAGAGTGATGGGTCACCACAGCATAGCGCCCCAAGTGATTAGGGGTTAAGTGCCTTGCTCAAAGGCAGTTCCCCAGAGGTAAGACGGTGGATCTCCAGCAACTGGTTCACCTCCATGTTGACTGGTCCACGCTGGACTCAAACTAGACAACCTCTGGTCTCCAAGCCAAGTCATTATGGACTGAGCTAAAGCTGCCCAGAAAGCCAATAAGTGTATTTGCCAAAACATTAAACTATTCCTTGAACAGACCATATATTTGTAGAAAAAGACATCAATATTTCAACATAACAAAATAAGGTCGATCAGCCCAGTGTCTTGAAGAAAGATGTTGATTTACACTGGAAACTGATGAAATTATCTCGGCTACTGGCTGATTTCTTCATGTTCTCAGAAAAATTTCTGGACCAGCTGAAATGAACTCTTAGAAGGATTTTTTTCTATCAGCAGTGACTTATGCTGTCATATTTTCTAACAGTCGTTAATTTTATACAGACATTTTTGTGTTTTTTGAACCACACCTCAGCTTTTGAGCTGATCTTTCCCTCCTTTTTGGGCCTCATCTGTGTCTGTCCAGCCTCACTGGTGTATTACGTTCTCATACAGTCACATTGGCAGATGATGTGAAAAGTGAGCAGAGGAAAGAGTGAGGAGTAAGTGGAGCTTGTATGGAGTGGAGAAAGGCAGTGAGCAGGATAATGTCTATAGCTCCAGCAGCCCAGCATTAGACGGGCTGGTATTTCACACCACTGTGGCTGAGGGGGAACATCGTTCACTGAGCAGTTCTCCTTCTATACTTGTCTTTGAATGAGAGGCTTCCCTCTCCACCTTCAGCTTTCTCTCCGTCTCTTTGTGCTGTTAAAACTGACAACTTGGTGCTGAGCTCCACATCCGTTCCTCCAAGATAAATACATATCAACACCAAACTGTCTGAGCTTCACCTCGTTCAGAATGAAGATCTGATCCTCAGCGCCAATCCAAACCGCTCACCTCGTGACGCTTTTTCTGAGAATCTGGCGAAAGTGAACTTTTCTTGATGTCCTTTCAGTTAATTGCAGCCAGTGCGCCTGAGGTTATTCATCCTTTTAAAATGCTCGCTGGTTGCTAAACACTCGCCTCAGCAGAAAATACTGGTTTACTGTGTCACACATTGACATCCTCTGGCAAAGCTGCATGAACCACCCTGGAACGTGCTCTGGCCTTGAAACCAGCCACCAGTGCCAGACCCATATAGCCAGTCTTTGGTGTGTGCCACGTGGACTATTCCAAGAGCCTCAACCCAAATATCTCTGCCACAGAGCTACGAGACTAGGGTTTTGACTTCCCCATTTTCCCTAATAGCGCATTTTTTTCCTGGCCGCACCGTCATTTACTTAACCCCTTCACTCCCAGCTTTTTGCATTGTGAGACAGATGGTCTGGAGCAGAACCACAGACAAAACCTTTTCATTATTTGTACGTTATTAAAAGACCTCTGCTGGGGTGAAGCAAATTTGTGCATATTCTGTCATCTACTATTGCGTTTTAAGGTTCTAGACAGAGTCCGTCCCAGACATGGATCAGACAAACTTGGTCTGCTTGATAAACCTTTAAAAGGACGAGATGATTTGAAAAGGACATATGTGACATAAATAGTTGAATTAACCATATGTTTGAGGACACTTTTCTTTGAATTGAAGTTATAATTACATGTATGTTACAAGTGACATGCATTTGTACGGTACATGTGCTTTGTGTTTGTAACAGTAAATAACAGGTAATTTTAGTGCTGATGTCTTCCTGACCGCTGAGTGAATCTGAATTTCAATGACTGTCACTGAGTGCGGTAGAATTACAACTGATGATCATAATGATGATAATTCTGGTGATATTTTTATATTTTTCTCATACCTTTTCTCAAGTTCTATGAAAAGACCAAAACCGACAATGAAGTGATCCAACTAACACGTGTTGTACTGTATTTGTATCCAAAGCCTGATACAGGTTATTGTTTAATAACGTGTTGTCTAAAAACTTCTAAGAACCGTTCATATCACTGGGTGATATGTTCCTTCATGATCACAAACGTGGGCACTGTAGTTTCTTTTGAGTCAATCCAACAAACACATGAATACAAATACAAATATAAATACATAAATACTCACGAGCAGTATAGTTCCCTAAAATGTTTAATTTACCCCTGCTTGAGTAACATTTGCTAAAAAACCAAAATGCCCAGCTGTTTATGGAAATTTTTAATAAAAAATATTTTTCTGTTGCAGGTATTTAAAGATGAACATCTTCATTAGGAATAAATGAGTTCGGGGCTGAGAGCCAACTACAAAATAGGGAAGTCAGAA
Source organism: Chelmon rostratus (assembly GCF_017976325.1). Lineage (NCBI taxonomy): Eukaryota > Metazoa > Chordata > Actinopteri > Chaetodontiformes > Chaetodontidae > Chelmon > Chelmon rostratus. The sequence goes on along the minus strand of NC_055668.1, from coordinate 11,086,998 downwards.
AGACATTTTGTGGGATTTGTCATCAACAACAAAAATATAAATGACCTCGTCTGGCCTTGTTCTTTCAAAAGTATTTTAGCTAGTGTTTCATACCATATGTGTAAGGTTGGTTAAATGCATTATTTTAATAGTGTGACAGTAATTATGACTGGGAGCCTGTCAGTCCTCATGTATATACTGTAATCAACAAAATGGTGTACAAGAGATTTATTTATGAAACAGAACAATCTTACACTAATGTTTGTAGAAAATGTATATCTAACAACACAAGTATACAAAAAAATTTACATTTTGTGCATTGCAAACTCTCAACAAAATGAACAAGATGGAAACCAAACATGGAGGAACACGAATGCTACACAGACTAATGACAACACGGTTGTAAACGAACACGTCCTTGCTCCACACCACACAGTCGCACGGTCACACTTGTTTTTAGGGACCTTCATCTGGATATCTTTTCAACCAACACTGTAAAACTTTCACAACATCCACAAGTGATTCTTATGACTAACATATAAATGAAAAAGCAACTGGAATAAAATGTTTTCACTGCGTTTGATGTCCATGACTCCATCACACGTACCGACAGTTGAAGACTGCTGATGTGATGTGTCACTTGGTGCTCGCTACATAACGTTTGATTCTGATATGTGGCACTTGAACTGCAATTTGATTTATTTCACTACTTTTTAAACACGTGCTATTAACTTGAACTACTTTCTTTTTGTGTGTGGTACAGATAAAAGGTGTTGCAATGTAAGAAAAGGGTGCTTGCTCCAGTGCCAGTAGCCCTGTTTGCAGCCAGTTCTGGTGATGGACCATTTATGAGCTCCTATAGACGTAGTGTGAGCACTGAAAAATGTTCCACATAGTGATGTATCACTTTGAGGACAATGAGGCCCAGTCCGGACAGCTAAGAAAATAAACAGAGTGGCCCTTTTAACATACACATACTACCAGAAATAACCTTCTCTGGCAGCTACAATCACATACATAAACACAGGCTGTGCTTATGCATGTGATTACTTCAAAGCAGCCCAAGTTGATCCTCTCCAAAGCTTTACACTACAGTCTATCTGAAAGAGAAACTAACAAGTAAAGGAAGTGCATGACAAACAAACTAAAAATCTTGCAATACTATACTGTGTTACCTTGACGTTTGTGATATTCAATTATGCATTTTGTCAGTGTAAACAAATAAATAATTATTTACAAACTCTAGCAAAAAAAAAATGCAAAGGAACACAACAAGCAGAGCATAAATAATTTACAAAAGAAATTATAATACAGACTTAGTATAAACATCTTTGGCAATCACTAAAATGGCTTATTTAAATCGTTCACTCAAGTTCTCCATAAAAAAAAAAAAACGAAAGAAAACACATTCAGGATGAAAAGAATGAGGAGAGATAGTAATGGACTTGAGACAGCTAAATGATTACGCTTTGGTTACAGTTTATGTTTGTCAGACACTTTATGATCAGTCGTTTGGCAAAACAGAAGCCATGAAGGAGCCGAAAGATAAAGAACAACCGAGTCACTTACAAGTTGCAGAAATGAGAAACTGTAGGAAAGTACATACAGCATGTAAGTGGTTGTACTATGAATCCTTTAAAATGTAGACATAGGTACACTAGTTATAATTAGATAATCTGCCAAGGCTTTTTTAAAACTCGTCAACTCTCGTCAGTTTTTCTTTCCCAGCTCGGGAGGTGTATCAACAGGAAAACTGAAATCGTCCATGGTTTCCTCTCCAGCGCATGGATCGAGGTAAAACACGGAAAAGAATAGGAAAGTCTCGTTTACGCTGAAATGGATTTCGCGATGACGTGATGTTTACTTTGAGAGATCCTTGTCTTTTTGCCTTCTGGTGTTCGTCTGTCGGGCTTGATTCAGTTATCTGTGAAAGGGTTGAGAAAACAGCTTCCATTACTTCCACATTTAGAATCAAAACGACACACTCAGCGAGATTCACACGGTCAAAGCGCCAGAGTGCAGCAACAACATGTGCACGGTGTGTGCGTCAAAAAAAAGCGCGACTTCATTAACGTGGCTGTGATTGCGAAAAAGGCCGCAGGCTCATTTTCCACTCTGTGGCACTCGACAGAGGGTCTGAAGTCCTTGGACCGACACACAAGGTCTTTCACAATGCATCTGGGGCATTGTACATGGGCAAGCTGACAAGCAGAAACATAGCGTGACTCTTTATTTTGCTTCAGCCAACAAACAACACATAACCCCTCTCATCATTACCTTATGAACGCTGTGGGCAACTCCGGCTTGTCTGAGGTTTGAAAAAGATGTTGAAGGTTTTAAGACTTTACCCACATTATTCAAACACGGAGAAGGTTTTCTCCTTGCGTGGACCACATATGTGTCCCGATTACATACACAATTACTGTACATACACACAAACACATGCAGACGCTTACTGCAGCGAGGAATATCCTGCATAACTAACAACCGAAATATCCTTCAACCAAGAATAAGCTCTCAAACGTCTGTACATACAGTTGTTTACATTTACATATAATGCCTATGTTGCACTGCTCTTACGCCACACAGCATTTATTTTGTTTAAGCACTTGATACCTGGGGCAATATTTCTATTTGATGAGTGATTCAATATGTCTGTTTGTATATCTGCAAGAAAAATTGCTTATCCCCCCTTAATTATAATCATTAACCAGCTCAAACTCTGTGGAATTAATTGAGCAGTGGACTAATGCGGGTATTACATTGTTGGTGCTATTAATTACCAAAAAATCTTTGCATTTGACAGTTAAAAGACAAACATTTCTGGGTTAAAACTTTAAAGCAATGAAAGTTGCACTAACCTCTGCACTCATACTTGAGGTCGGAGAAGAACACCAGCTCTTGTGAGAAGACAAACAAGCCTAACCTTCCTCCGGCAAACGTCTTGTCATAAACTGGTCCTGAGTCGGCCATTATCTGTTTACCTTCGTAGACCACAACCCTGTGAAACACAAGACAAACCTCTTAAGGTGCTGAGATTATGATGCTTAAACGCATATTCTGTCGCTACATTCAGAGATATAAATCTATTCGCATAAGTTAATAAATGTAATTGCTATATTAACTGCATCTCATTTATCACGTTCATGTGCAGAAATGTGTGTCTCTCACTATATCAGCTCTTTCAAGTCTTTCGTACGATGCACTTACAGGCCATGCAGAAAAAAACTGCAGCCTCTCTTTGGAGTCCTGCAATCAAAGTTGTGACTGTTTTGCTCAGCTTTATTCCTTACCTTATAAAGCCAGTCTTTGGTCTGTGGATGAGATGCCACCTGTAAGCTGTGTAGTCCTTCCAGCCAATGTTTTTGGGGTCATGCCACAGAGTGCGCACCTGTGTAAAATAGTTCACAACAATTAATACTGCTCCAGTTTTTAAAACAGACCAGCTAGCATTTAGGCTGCCGCCCACCTGTCCGGGAGTGTTGCCCGTGTGCCACAAAGCATTCCTGAGGTTTTCTCCTGTGCCGGTGGTCGAGTTGACGACTTTGAGCGAAACGCCAGAAATGCCAAAGGCCTTAGAGGGCTTGTCCTCCCAGTAAGTCTGTGTGATCTGCTTCCACATTACTACATAAAAGCGCCCACTTGACTGGTAGCCGAACACAAAGCCTGCATAGTCATCATCTCTGTCCGTGTTCACGTACATCGTTCCACTGAAGTCCACAGCATTGAACTCATCAAAACCTGTGATGGTGTGAAAGAGGCGTGAGGCCAGATATTAAGGCTCTGTTCAGTGAAATGGAGTGAAATTTTTTAAAGTGCAGAAAATTAACATGAAATGGTTGTTGGGAGGAAACTTTGTATATGTGCGTTGCTCACCTACTGCAATGCCTGGGTCAGAGTTGGCAGTCTGAACCAGCTCTTTGCCCTGGTGTCTGACCACCCAGTTGGGATCAATTTGAGTGGTTCCCTTAGGATCCAAGTGGACCATCTGGAACTTCCTGAAGTCTGTGACGCTGATGGCATTGTTCTCCGGACACACATCAAGAATATCTGGGATATTGTCGTTGTCAAAGTCATCTTTACAGGCATCTCCTCTTCCATCCCCTGTTAAATAAAGGACATCAAACAAATAGGTTTAACCTCATTTAAATTAGACATGCATTATATAAGCTGTATTTTACTATTTTTCCATAGATTGGAAGCATCTCTATGGCAGCTAATGTGAGTGCCATAGTACTCCCACTGCAGTAAATGTTGAGTAGCAACTCCAAGCTAATGTTAGAAATGAATGGGGAAAATAGCTATTTCTACCAGGAAACTGGCTTTTATACCTTTGCCAAGTCCACTAAGCAAAATCAGCCATCTTTTCATGCTGTGACAACTTCCACTGATTCTTGTAACTATCTGAAGCCTGAAGTCTATTAGAGCCAGACTGCAGGCCAGGAGCTCACAGTGGAAAGGACGCCAGTGGCTAATGAAGGCCACGGCGTAGGAGTCGCTAGCTGCTTTCTGTCATCATCTTTCTTATTTCACAAGGGGCTAAAATGATTCTATCAAATAAACACTATCTGACGAGCTGTGAAGAAAGCGAACACGTCAGTGTCCAGCGCCTTCCGCCTTCGTGGTCTGTTTCCAGTTATAGACAGCTGTACAAACTCCAGGTAACCCTGCTCAAATTGGGCACTGTGGATTAATCACGAGCAAAGCCTAAAGGAAATAAAAACTTCACGGCCTGGCCTGTGCCCTCCCGGGCAGCTCACTGAAGTCATGCAGAATGACATCACCCATGCCAACCCGGCCACTGACTCTTTCCACAGCCACCACATTTCACACCTGCTGTAGTGGAGCTAATTGCTGACTGTGAAAACATCTGGGAGAAGGCGTGAGTACAAAGTGGAATCCATGGGAGAGAGACTATTTAAGCAAGCAGACAGACAAATACCGAGCCATTATACTAGCTATAAATCTTACTATAGATTATCATTTCCCAGACTGACAAGCACAGCTACAGTCTCAATGAGTCTCTTTATGTGAAGGAATGTGAAATAAACTGATCATGTGAGATTAATGGTGGTAATTAACTAATGGATCCACAACAATTGTGCAACCCCTTTTGCTAATACAATCAAAAGCTCTAACAGCTCCTAAGTTGACCTTGTGGTTAGAACATTTTGTCAACTCCTGCTGTCTAGGTCAAGAATGAACCTTCAATCTCATCACTGGCATACTGTACTATACTAACTTAAAACCTACCTCACAAAAGCTTTGTACGACCATGTATGCATTACTGCATTAAAGCTGCAGCAGGCAACAACCGAACGTACACGATGCAAAACCTTCCACCTGTCTCTCTCTGCTGCCTCGTATGACTTCTTAGAGCCCCTCTCACCAAACCCACAAGTTTGAACGGCAGCAGAAGGAGTCGTGGAAAGCCTCTGAAACCTCATGTCTCGTAGGGCTGCTTTCCATACTGTGAGCCCCGCCAAGGACCTGGTCTCTCTCTTCTGAAAGACAGCCCTCAAGAGCTTCACGGCCCCGGGGCAGATTGCCTTCAGAGGCAGCTGCAATGCTGCAGGATGACAGGCTATTACACCACACACACACACCACTGTCCCCACCTAAAAGTTATTCTCCACTGTTTGTCATCATGCCTCTTTGCCAACTCATTGATACAAGCGCCATGGTGTGAGCCTGAAGCTCCGTGTGCAGCCGGGATGTGTCCGCACATGTGTTTTGTACTATATGCCGTTGGCCGTAGGTTTCACTGTCTGAAGGGATGTGCACATGCATCTGTATTTGTAGAACAGCCAATAGGAAAGCCTGAAATGAGCTGTGATTGGCTAATTTTTTTAAAGCCTGAAAACAGAACCAAGAGGAGTAACAAAAGTCTAGTTCTGTCTAAGAACACTTGAATTGCCTACTACAGCTTTAAACAGTGTGTACACCACTGGGAAAATCAACAGTAACATCAACAACTGTATTCACATGATTGGGCACCCAATCATGGTGATACGTCCTCACCATCAGAGTCCAGCTGGTCTGCGTTGGGTGTCAGTCTGCAGTTGTCCTTGTCGTCAGGTACACCATCGTCATCATCATCATAGTCACATGCGTCACCTTTGCCATCCTTGTCATGGTCAGCCTGGTTGGCGTTGGCCACATATGGACAGTTGTCCAGGTTGTTCTGATGGCCATCTTCATCAATGTCCTGGTTGTTGTCACACTGATCTCCAACCAGGTCATTGTCTACGTCAGTCTGTTGGACAAAAACAGACAGAGGATAACATTATTCACACTTCCTGTTCTTCCTGCTGTATTGGAACGTATCATTAAATGCAGTGTGGTTCAATACCTGGTCAGGATTGTGTAGCAATGGACAGTTGTCACACTGGTCACCAACCCCATCCATGTCAGTGTCCTTCTGGTCAGTGTTGTACACATAGGGGCAGTTGTCATTCTCATTCATAATATCTGAGGAAAAAGGTCAGTTGATGACATACTCTTGAGGATTTAAGGTTTAAACCTAGTAATTAGCTGCCCTAAAAGGACTGATTACAGGATTGTATCTGTTTAGGTTTGGCTATTTTACCATCTCCATCAATGTCCACTGCACAGGCATCCCCTTCACCATTGTGGTCCGTGTCTATTTGAGCAGGGTTGTGCTCATAGGGACAGTTGTCGCAGCGGTCACCAACTTCATCCTTGTCAAAGTCAAACTGGCGAGGATTGTACAGCAGGGGACAGTTGTCCTGTTGTGGTAATGTATGGTTGTTAGGGAACTGTTCGATTATCATGAATCTGACCAGACAATAAAATGTGTCCATGTGCTAAAACTATTGTACCCTCTCATCTAGAATTCCATCGTTGTCGTCATCCTTGTCACAAGCATCTCCTTGACCGTCTTTGTCAAAGTCTTCTTGTCCAGAGTTGGGAAGGCTAGGGCAGTTATCCTGAAATAATTGTGGGAAGTTCAGACACTTTACAGATGCTGTTGTTTAGAATCACTGCAGAATAGTCTACATCAAATAAGGTGATGAAGAAATACCTTCTTGCAGTGGTAAGTGGCGTTGGCACCGCACACAAGGTTTTGATTGGGCCAGCCATCCAAGTCGGAGTCTTCTCCACAAATGAAGCCATCTCCAGCATAACCGGTCCTACACTCACACTTGTACATAGGGTCACTGAAGTGGCTGATGTAGATGCATTCGGCATATTTGTGACAGTTGTGCGTCTTGTCCTTGCATGGGTTCTCTGGTTGACACACCTAAAGAAGAAACAGGGCAGGTGGAACTTCATTACTGACCTACATCCAACATCACAGGGACTGGATGTGATCTGCCTGAAAAAGAAGAAAGCTGATCCTCTATGCCCTTGTCATCTGTCTTTTTACATGGTTTCCATTTTGTTGTCAGCTTCTATCAACATGTCCAAGTTAAGAGTACCACAACTCTTTGGACCTTTCTTTTGGAGGGCCACTCTAAACTGAGGGTTACTGCAAATCTGAAGTAATGGATTAAGGGAGAGATTTTGGACGAAGCCAAAGTGTGGGGCACTCCTGGGTACAGTTGATTTTATGAAATCCCACTTAAGGCATCATACATCCCACTACAACTGACTGCTGCCCCTTTATTTCGGCACAAGGTATTCACAGCTGCCACTCATTACCAGAGGATGAACATAGCTCCAGTTTGGATGCCACTCCATGAGCTCATAAAGCAGAAAGTGACAGCATGAACAGGCCTTTGATCAAAACTGTGAAATGGAGCCCCTTAATGCCAACACTGAGACAATTCCCTTTTCCCCAAATCAATTAGTGAAATTGGAGTATCATATCAAAGACAAGCAGCTGCAGAGGCCACAGAGTGACAAAATAGTCCACAAGGGATATTATGCAAGTGCCTGTTAGAGCAGCACAGCAAGTTTTTCAGTTGTCCAGGGACTCTGTGAATTCAGTGACCACACGCATATTGAATTACCTGTGATGCTACTAAAACATAGCAGGAGTTATGGCAGGAGTGGAGAGTGAAAATACTGAGCTGTTTTTTCAAGATATGGTGGGTAGAGTCACGGTTAAAAAAAAGCTTCAAAGCATTTTGCTTGAATAAAAGCACTGATTCATTCAACATTTACAGTAAAAATACTGTATGAAGAACCGGTTCAATGTGCCTCTGATCTTACAATGAAAGTACCATAAATGTGTAACACATGTTTGTTGTTAAGAGTTGCCCAACTCTCCTCCCTCTCGTTCTGCTTGCTGATACTGGGTCAAGGTGAGTCTAATTCATATATGGTGGCCCGGGGCCTCCCGTCCAACACTGTGTAAACACTTTCACTGCAAGAATGAGGTTTATAAATCACCAGAATGGCTGCGTCCATCCTTCATAAATTTGGATCTGACATACAAAAATCCTGCTTTTGAAAATCTGCCATTGCATCCTTTCCTTCACCGCATTTTGTTCTCACTTCTCCAAAACCTACCCCTGTTTGAATGGCATCCAATCAATAGTCTGTTACTGCCACTGAATGAGAAGAGCTTCAGCTCACCTGTTTGTTCTTCTTGGCAGCCTCCACACCCATACCGAAAGGCTGGGTGCCCTTGTAACGCTTTGGACAGGGCAGACAGTGGAAACCTGGATCGGTGTTGACGCAGCGCTGCGTTCCACCCACTTTGTAGCAAACATCAGACACCATGTCACACTGGAGGTGGGAAAGACGAGCATGAGTACAATGGAAACAAATAATTCCATGAATGAAGCCTTAAATACACATCTGGTTTATGCACATAAGAAAAACAGGAACCTTTACCTCATTAATGTCTTCACAGTGGGTACCATTTCCGCGGAAACCAGCAGGGCATGGGCCACATTCCCAGGATCCATCTGGAGAGCTGTTGCAATCCACTCCCCCAAAGCATGGGTTAGACAAGCAGCCATCTACAAGGAATATAGACAATAAGCATGGATACAAGCAAGGAAAAATGATACATATACAGGATATATTATTTGGACATATCTGTATAGTGTGTCCACAAATGGGACATACTCTTCACCCAAATTACAAAAAACAGGAGTGAAAGTATTTTCTCTAGCTGTATGAAACCATGCACAAAGGTTTAGTTTTATTTGTCCAGATTTTTGATTTTTGTCAAAAATACAGCCAATTGTTTTTCTTTTTAGATTTTGGGTAAACCAACCCCTTTAAAGTCTGCATTCAGTCAAATATATGTATCATCATAAAATTATGTTATGAAAGTAACAAGACTGAGAGTCTACAGCCATGCTAGCTATTCTACTCTGCTGTGCTTTGACCGTAATGCTATTGTTAGCACGCTAACATGCTTACAATTACAATGCTAACATGCTGATGTTAGCGAGTATAATGATGACCATTTTCAGCATCTAACTTTAGTGTGTTAGCATTTGCTAATTGCACAAAGAACAGCGGAAGCTGATGGAAATGTCATTAGTTTTGCAGTTATTTGGTTGGTGATTGTGATTGTGAAGTGTCAACCCCATGGTGGCAGTAGATAACAAGTCATAGGATCACAAAAGTCAGCAGGATTCACCTTCTGGGGAGCATGAATGTCTGTACAAATTTCACTGCAATCCTTTCAGTGGCAGTAGACCAACTGACTGGTCGACATTTCCATCACTAGAACCTGTTGTTTGCATGGCTAAAAACAATGTAGAGTGACGGGTGCTCACCTATAGGACAGTCCTTTTTGTTACAACTGTCACTGTCGTTGGCCTCCCCGATACACTTATTGCCGCCATGCTGAGGATGAGGGCTATTGCACTCACGCTTACGACTTTTGACTCCCCCTCCGCATGTTGCTGAACAGGTTGCCCATGGAGACCAAGGGCCCCAACCACCATCGACTAAAAAGACACAGAAATAAATGCTCAGTAGTTATTCTTTGACATATCAAACAAATTTCTTCCAAAAATTGTTTGTTTCTAAATAAAAATATGTCAACACTCAAAGTATGAAATCTGAAGAGCAGCCAGAAAAATCAGAAGCCTGGAACTTAATACCCCAAGAGAAAACATATTGAGCTGATTTGAGTCAACATTTCCTGAAAGACAGTCAGGAGGTCAGTCCAAAACACATGGGGAATGTCGCCTCAGGGGAGCCATGAGGCATGAGGAAGTTTGGTTGTTCGACACGGGCACTGCTGTAGTGGAGATGCTGCTTTTGACTGCAAGTGAAACACTCACTGGGGCACGGCTTGGCAGTGCAGCGCTGAGTCTCTCTCCCGCTTCCCTCACAGTCTTTCCCTCCGAGTTGCGGCACAGGAGCGTTGCAGTGTCGTATTCTGGTGATCTGTCCTTCTCCACAGGTCACTGAGCAGGACGACCACGGCGACCACAAACTCCACCCTCCGTCCTGACGAACTGGGTATCAAACATCAAACATATCAGGCAGAGATCACCAAAACACATGTCATGTATTATCTTCTGGATTTCCACTCAGTCAAACGGTTACAGATATGTATAGTTTGGAAAAGTAACAACAGCAGAAAATGGACACCGCATTTTGTACAAGTAAACATTCTGTGGTGCTGGTGACAATGGCTCACTTTCAAAGATGTTCTAAGATGCTTGCGCCAGTATTTATGTCACTGTGGGTAAACTACCCGCCAGCGGTTAGACTGATTCAGTCACTCACACAGATGCAGTGTAATGCTAGCTGCAAGCAATAACACATGCTAATCCCACAATTCATGAAACACCCAATTCATCAAATTCATCAGTTTTAAAGCTAGCAAAATGTCCTGACATCCCACATCTTATATGGCACATCTAATGATCAAATTCATTAATATTTTATATTTTTGCATGACAGGCGGTGGTGAGTCATTGCATTGGTGTGGAACACCCTCTCAGCCAGTGATTTATTTGGAATTAACTGGACTGGGCACACCCTGCAACCCGACCATGAGATCCAGCTCTTCAGTGGGATTCAGTCTCACTCAGATGGATCCATTTTCAACAGATTTATGGAGGCGTGAACTCTGTCTTTTGCGATCTCATATTTAACTCAGTACTGAGTTTTAGAACGGTTCCATCATCCCTGCCATATGTCATACTGTTGTTTGTTTTAAATTATTGTGCAATTGTGGCAATGGCAGAGACATACTCTAACCAAGCACTACAGCAGTTACTACTTCATATTTAAATGAAAATACCACTCACCACGGCTATCGCATTTGCCTAGGCTGCACTTGCGGGTCTGGATGGAAGGTCCAGTGCAGGGGTTGCTGGTTGCATCACATGATCGACCCCTTTGTTGAGTTCCTGTACCGCAGGTGACTGTGCACTCGGTCCACTCTGACCATGGGGACCAGCCATCCTCACTGTCTTTAGCTGGCAGACATGAAAACACAAAGTCAACATGTTCCTTTTTTTTTATAGAAGAAACACTCCCATATCCACTCAGTGTTAAAACAGAATAATAAAAGCTCTAGCAAGGGTCAAACTACACTGTTTTTATTCTTTATGTCAGCCTGTTTATCACATGACCTCATCTGAAAAACCCACAGTAGCCATTCTGTGTGTCTTATATTTTGACCAATAAATATGTGGTTCGCTCACAAAGACAAACTGGCTGCAACAGTCCTGTGGTATTAAAATTTAATACGTGTGGAATATTGTTTTTACAGCACATTGAGCCATTAATTCAAAATAGCATGCATGCATAAAACTGCGTGTGTGTTTCTAATTGCGTTTATATGCTGGAAGCGTCGGCTAATAGGAAGTTCCGACTACTTACGCAAACACACGGGGCAGCACTCGCCGTCGACAAATGAGGGGCTGGCACAGGCCACTGGGGGGCATGTAATTTGGTGACACACGATCTTGGACTCCTGCCATCAGCGAATATTAGAGATACTGTATATCAGGGTCATTGGCATCGTAGATGCAGTAAATCTGAAGAAGTAAATCTGAACATATTTCCATATGACTTGGCACTACCTGGCAAGTACATTTGGTGCAGCTGTCCACAACCCAGTCCTCCTTATCGTCAAACAGGCGGCCATCCTGCCAGCACATGTTTTTCTCTTTAGAGTTCTTCATCCTCCCAAGGGTGTCCTTCATGGCTGTGTTCTCCTCCGTCTGAACATAGAGACAGATTTGCACTCAGAAAGCAGACCAGTCAGAAATGATTAGGACACATTCACGAGAAAGGTACGCTGCATTCCATTCAGCATGTGAAGGTACAATACACCTGCTGACAAGCCGGTTCTTTCAGAGAGCGCATGTGAGGAACAGTATATCCTGCGCCAGCTGGGATGCTGTTACTCATGTACGATCTTTATAGAAGTAAGATTAATTATGTTGAAAACTAGTCGCGTTAAAGCACAAACATTGCAGTCTGAGAAACACAACCACCATTATAGAAATCATCATGATTAAGGGCTAAATGTAGCACACAGTCATCCTTTCAATGAACCTGTCCCATCGACATATATCTTTCTCCAGCTTAGTGATGCATCATACCATTCTGACATCTTTCAGCCTGATGAGAGAAAAGAGGTCCAGAGAACACAGGCCAGAAAGATGAATGACTAATTTTTAAATGAACTCCAAAAAGTACACCTACACAAAAAAGCTACTCCATTGTATTAACGAGAATACTTGTAAAATGGTAATTTTAAAATGTGCTTCTCATTACGGCAAATTGCAAACACTAAATTTCTTTATATCTCAAATGTTTCTAGGAAAATATCCCATGGAAAAGCGTTGCTTAGTTATGCACTTTGTAACCTCCAACCCACTTGGAGACCAGGGGATCTCTGGCTGGACTCCTGAACACTTGGGAACTGTCAGTCGGTAAACTACTGCCAATGGTGTGTATGTGTGTGTGTATATGCATGTGTGTGTGTGCATGTGTGTGTGCGTTGTCCTCCCGTTTGGAAAAGGGAGGCAGCAACGTGCAGCACTAGAATCTAAGACACCACTCGGTCTGGAAGAGCCTCAGGGACCCTTCTCATCCCAGCCGTGTTTTTTTTCCCTTCCCAAGGTTCATGCCCAGACTCTCTTATTGCTGGGAGGCTCCCAGAGGAAACACATGGGCTGTTTAAACACAGCCAGAAATTAGACTGGACCCCATAGCTGCCAGGGGAACACTTCCTATATCCACATGTAACATGTCATAAAATCTGTCTGACTCACGCTGCCACAGATAGCGGGAGTCAAACGGGTTCAGCCATCGCAGGCGACTGTATAAACAGTCCTGCGGCTACTTACTGTTTGCTTTCAAACCAATGTAGGTTACCTAGTAACCTAATTCAAACCTCTTACCTCCTGGCTGGAGCTATGTGGATTGTATCATTTATTTTCCTAAAATGTCAATTTCCTCTAAAATGTGTATTTTCTTCCCTCACACAAAGACAGATTTTGGCGATTTCGCATTCATCACTGAAATTGGGCAGTAAAGTACAGCGGAACAGGCAGCAGCTTGTCTAAAACAAACACAAGTCAGGATTGTGTTGATTTACACTATGTCACTTCTGCTACTTACCACTTTTTGCAAGCCATCAATAAGGTTACTGACAACGACACGGAGGCCTTTGAGCTCCTGGAACATGGTGCTAAGTTCCTCACAGGAGCGTTCGCACATTTCTGCACCCGCCTCGTCCGTCTTCTGACCGATAATGTTTGTAGTGATGGAGGGACTCACGTCCACAATTTCTGTGCTCTCGCTCACAATATTATCATCTGGAGGGGCAAAAAAAAAAAAGAGACATTAGGAAAGCAAAATGAATGAGCAACACAGACAAGTGATGGAAAACATGTTGGAGAGATATGATGATTGAAACACAAGGACTCTGATTTCCTGTTTTCCTGTAGGCATCCCAAAGATCACAACAATGCAGTGATTACAATGTTTATTATGTTCCCAAAAACAGATGTTCAGTCAGCGGTGTTTTATTTGAAAAATGTATCTGTTTGAAATGGTGACAGTAACTCTTTCCACCAGAGATGACAGCAGGGTTGGCTGTGGGAGGGGGTGGCATTGCAGAGTTTAAAAAACAGAAATCTGGGTGTTCTTTGTGTGAAACCACGCTGTTGTCATAAATCTCCACGACCTTTCAGATAAGTGGACACTTCTAGTATGAACTGAACAGACTGGAGCGACCACACAGATGGATTTACAAGGAGCCTGTGAAGCTCACGGTCTTGTCCTTACAGCTGATCAGTAGCAGAGGCACTACAGATACCCTCGTCTAGATGTCAACACAGTAGAATAAAAGTGTGTGAAAATCCCTTAATCATACATTACTAACACCAAAGGTTTGACACTTGAAATTCCTTCAGTGCATAATGTAAAGAGGAAGGCAATCTGAAACTGCAGGTTTGTTTGAAGGGCATAATGAGGCTAAACGTTGAGTTTGTGCACATCTACAAATCTGCAGCAGGAAGTCCAGCCCAGAATAACGTGTCTGCCAGCTGTGCTCTTTGTGCAGCGCAGACAGGCGAAAATGCAAATCACTGAGCAGGACGGGGCATCTTGTGCGGGGCGGAGTTTGCATTAAACCGTATGAAATTATGAGTATTTATCCCTTAAATTAAACTTTATGAATTGTGATGCTGAAAACAAACACACAAGACACATATCAAAGCTCCATGGAATGCCTGTCATTCAGCCAGAGCACAGCACGTATCTGCAACTGGTTTGGATCTTGCTATGCAAATTGTTGAAGATTAATAGCAGGCCGGGGACTCTAAATCAAGAAGTCGTTCAAATTGCCCAATGATATCCCACTGTAGCCAGTGCTGTGTTTTCTTTCCTTTTCAGTCTGCTGGATTCATTCAAATCTCAGGAGGGCTTCACGCTGTGTGTGCATGTGAACGCGTGCTAGCTCGTCTGTGAAAGCATTTACACATTCTTCTCTCCCTGATAGGCAGTTTTCTCAAAGCAGATAGAGGAAAGACTTGAAGAAAAAAGGGCAAACAAGATCGGGTAGTTTTAATATTGCTCATTAATGTCCAACATGACAGCTTTTATGAGCGTGGGTTGTGTGGGTTTATGGGTTACTTTTGGCATTGAGATTGCTACCAGTGCAGAACCTCGACTGGTACCAGCCAGCATGGAGAAAACTTCCAGGCCTTGGTGACATTTGTTAAACAAATAAACTCATTCAGCTGGAATTCAACACCGCTTGTGGCAACAGAAATGAAACAACCTCTCTATCACGGACGAATACACACACGGCATATGGATTTGCTTTGTCACACTGAACCAAAAACACTGTTTCCTGGTCTGCTGCCCCTTCAGCTTTGCTTTAAAGGATAATTATCTACATATTTACTCGGATATCTGTGTTTTTAGTTGCAGCCGCTCTTCACGTGAGCCCCGCTGATGATCACGAGATACTATTCCTCATGTGAGCAAAGCTTCAGCTGAGAAAAGCAACCCAGTCAGCCAATTCATGACTTCATTGTGTGTGTGTGTGTGTGTGTGTGTGTGCAGCTGGAAGAGGAAGCTCCCCACTCCGCAGTATAGCATTCACTTTCTTTTTTCTATTTTCTTTCCCAAGGCATTATCCAGAGTCCCCTGCCAATGGAAATAAATGTAAGCATCTGTATCTCCTTTTGTTCACCACGCACATTATTCGACCTCAAGCCACCGCATGGACGCGGCTGTTTCCGTAAACATGAAGTAATGGTGGGAGATCTTGCCACATATCAGATCTGCAAGCTTTCTGACCCACTTACAATAAAGAAAAGGACCAAAAGAGTTAAATCCATACAAACGGAGTCAACTGAGAACGCTAAGCTGTTTGGTTTGTAGAGTTTCCATGGCCTGACGCTTAACAAAACACAGATACCATGCTTTGGAGGGTTGCATGTGAAAGAGTTTTCCAATCACATCTGCGAGGTATCGGGCTTGAAACGGTTTGCAAATATAATTGGTTTGACTCATCATTTGGCTCATAAAAAATCACATAAAAAGAAATGGTTCCCTCTGACAGAGTATGGCGGGAGCTTGAGGTTGAGAGCTGGTTTAACCACCTTGAAGATAACCGCAAAAGAAAAAAACTAAAGAAAAACACTCCCACCTTGTTTAGTGACCTCGCAGTCTCTGCTCAGCAGCACGTCTTCCACTGTGGTGTCAAAGATGAAACGCACGTTCTGCAGAAGGCCCTGTTGGTAAGATAAAATGTGTCGTTATTGCATATTTTGACTATTTCAGAACTGACTTGTGTTCATTTTCTCTACCCACTCACTCCTATTCATGCATGCATTGGG
This sequence comes from Chelmon rostratus, assembly GCF_017976325.1. NCBI lineage: Eukaryota > Metazoa > Chordata > Actinopteri > Chaetodontiformes > Chaetodontidae > Chelmon > Chelmon rostratus. The sequence goes on along the minus strand of NC_055668.1, from coordinate 11,070,763 downwards.
ATAGAGTCTAACAGACAAACACACTCTTGACCTAGTCACACACATTCACACTCAGTTTTACACACAAGGGGCAATTTAGAGTCTAAATTTAGAGTCCTTTCCACTCAGAAAGGCCAGGGCAATGCTGAGCCTCTCTGCCATACTTTGATGAGGGAGTATGTTAGTCTCTGCTCCTGGAAACTTAGTTAAGACCACAATTCAGTTGCTTGTAACACAATATCGTAGGGCCATTTAACTCTCCCGGCACAGCTGGAAAAGTCACAAAGAGACTGAAGTAGGAAGGCAAATACAGGTCCCACATTTTGGGGAAATCCCTGGTCTAGCTACCAAAAAGCCACAGCCTCTGTCTTACCCTGAAGTGGTTCTCCCGAATGGATCCCTTTGCAACATACATGCGGCTTCCTTCAGCCTGCAGGTGCTCGTAGAAAGGCTCATCCAGGATGAAGCTGTCCATCAGGCTGCAGCCCACAAACAGGTTTGCATTTTCCCCATGAATATGAAGGGTGATATTCTTCCACTGCGAGTCAGACAGGTCCACGTCCTCGAATGAAACAATGTTCTGGGAGCCGTCCATCATGTATATCAGGTCCAGAGTGTTGGCCCTTCCGTTGGACACAATCTCAAACTGCCGGCGGCCATCGGGGCCCTCCAAACCAATCAGGGTGCCCCGCGAGGCGCGGTCCTGCCGTATGCTGGCCACAAACACAAAGCCCTCATTGTTTTGGATCTGTTGTAGTATTTGTTTTAGTATGGGGGGGCTCACTGGGGGCAGGTGGTCAAAACGGATGAAGCGGTAAGCAGGGGCATCTGAGTTTTGGCCCCTGAACTGTTTGGCCCCCAGAGTCTTGCGTGTGATGTGGCTGATTTCAAACAAATCAAATGACGTCTCATCCTCCTGCTCGCCATCTAGAAATCAGACAAGAGGAAAAGCAACTGCACCGTCAGGGGAGAGTTCAGAATGCCTTTTAGAAAATGGAGCGGCTGTTTTTAGGAAAATGAAAAGAGGGCAAATGGTAAACAAATGGCAAAATGTTCAGAGTGTTAAACTCCTCACTTTCACCTTTTCAGCGTCAAAACCTTCACTGCAATGGATGATTGCACCTCAAGATAATTTAAATCATCACCATCATCTTATCAATAACTCCAGTATTATTACTAGGCAACCTCACAGTCATGCAGAAGTTTTCCACTTACCTTGAGTTAATGCGTGGAGGAAATGAAATGATAGGAGCAGCAAGAAGAGACTTCTCCTGAGTATCATATCTCCTTTAAAAAAAACGACAGAAATGCTTTGAATAAGTTTTTATGTCCCTCTTGTCATCCCGGGTCATTCTCAAATGTGGAGTTTGCACACGAGCCTCTCAGCTACCCAGAGAATAATTAGAAATAAACACATAAATGAAGCGAGATAATAACGCTGCATTAGAAGACACACTAACGTCCCAGCATCATGTGGTGCTTTCAGAGCTCTCAGCCATGAATTACTCTCCACGCGAAGAGGTTCAAAGAGAAAAGCTGCTGCGCGTCCATGCAACTTACCTGATGAGTGAACTTTCTTTTTGCTTTTAATGCAGTCAGATATCCGACAACAAGAAAATGATTAAAAAAAAAAAGTTTGAAAACGCGGATTTATTTGACGATCTGAGCCGATGGTTAAATGAATGAGAAGCGGTATCCCCTGTAAACCCCGTGCGTAAAAACCGTACAGTCCACTTGGGTTCCCAACATCCACAGCCTGGAGGACTTGAGGCACAACACTGACTGCGGCACCCACCTCCCTCCTCCTTATATAGAGGCTCGCAGAGAGCCTGTCAATCAAAAATCTTTCGGGGTATGAACAGTTTGAGGACGGTTGTTAAGAGACAGAGTTACATAATTATCTTCCGATGGCGTAATTTTTCTTATCCGTGCTCACACACAGAGGCTGGTATGGGGGGTTCGTGACCCCTCCCCTCCACTCTCCCTCTCTCTCTCTCTCTCTCCTCGGGATGCCCACCATCCCCTCCCTACATCAAGCACACCTTCCCTCTGTGTCTGGGGCCAGCTCACACTCACTGGAGAGGAGAGATGGAGGGAAGTGGGCTGTTCAATGTGGAGGGACAAAGTGATGGTGGTAAAGGAACCTAAACTATCATTAGGTGCCCTTCATGCAGTTTATAACAGCAGAGTTATCATACATTCAGAAATTTGTGGAGCTTAAAACAGCTTTGACGTCCAAATCCCTGAATATGAAATGTGTTTTTTTTAAAAAGAACTTCACATCAGCGTAAAGACTGTGAATACATGGGTAACTGTATTTTGACTGTCAGCAAAATATAGCAATAACTCAAAGTGAGAATCCCAGCAATGTCTGCAATGTGAGACAAAAACAAACCATGAAAATGACCTCTAATACAATAGATACTTTGGATGCTTCCACTACGCTGGCAAGCAGTGTCACACGTCTGGAGATCGTCAGGCTTTTGCCAAGGCTTCCCTCTGCGGTGTCAGGGGAAGAAAAGCTGATACAACGTCTCTTTCTTGGAGCCATGCAGAGGGATCGCAGGGCTGGATGTGGGTAGGCCTTTGTGTACCAATAGGATACGTCTCAGGGATGGTTTGCGTCAATTGGAAATGTGCATTCCATTTAGGGGGGGAAAAAAAGAAGAGGGGGTGAAGAGCAGACGGTTTCTAACCAAGTGGGGCGACTGCCTTTCAGCGACATGGATTCACAAACCTGACAGAAATGAAAAACAGTAGTGAACGGTGAGTCAGACGTACAAGAATATGACAATGCTCGATGATGATAAAAGCATTCTGCAGTGACCAGAGACCATCAGATTAAAACTGTCACGGGTGGAAAAAGCCAAAATACTCCACAGACTTGCGCTCATGAAACGTGGTAGTGCAACTGTCAGTTGTACTTTCTCAAAATGGGTTTTAATCAGTTTGAATATGTTCCTTTTAAATCATCAACTGGGTCACAATGTCAGTTATGGAAAAAAGATCCTTCATTGGCTGTTTTAGTGTAATGTTGGATCTGGCTGCAACCTCTTTTAAAACTTTTAAACTACTTGTAGATTTTTAATTGCAAACTTTTAATACAATAACCATTAATCTAAGAATGTAATAATAACCAAAGTGCCTCCATGAATTCCTTTTTATTTCTAAAATCTCCATTTACCCAATAGCAGTACTGAGCAACGAGGCTTTTAAAAAGTGCAGGGTTACTGCAGACCAAATGTTGGCAGTGAAACTGTGATGTGGTTCATCTGCGCAAAGTCATGTCATATCTATAAATGAGAAGAGAAAAAGAAAAGGTAGCCACAAATCCATGTCAGACTTGTTTACACCAAACTGTGCCATAAAGAGAGTCAAGAACTCTCTGCTCGCATATCTCGCTCATAACACAATTTGCACAGTTCAAGTCTCCGTCACTTTAAAGATATTTTTGAAAACTTTCTGGGTCGTTTGGATCGCACCGTGAGCCAAAGCTTACCTAGCAGGCAGCAGAGACCCACACATGAACGTGGACTCCTCGATTAATGCTACGAATACCAGAGATCTGGAGAAGCCATGAAATGAAGGTGATGGATGTCAGTTAGGTTGATAAACAACTACAGTTTCCAGCTCTCTACTCCAAACTGTGACTTCACCATGGAGGTTTATGTGTTTTTAATAAAAAAAAAAAGAAAAAAAACGGGTTCAGTGTGACTCAGGAGCAGAATCCAAAAAGGAAATCTGGCACCTGAAATGTTTCACGTACTGAGAACTGGAGAAAGTGACACATGTAACATGCAAATCTCACATCATCTGTAAAATACAATAGTTTTGGGAATGATGAAAATAAGGGGTTAGGTGGAAATGTTTTTCTTAGTTAAGATTTACTTCAAATAGCCCCCTTAAGTTGATCTTGCCAAATGCTGAGTCATGCCAATGAAACAAATTTGGCCAGAATGGTTGGCATTGTAAAATGTCCTTGCATAATCTCCCAAATGGACTGACGGCTCTGTTTTCATGACAATTGCACTATAATGTACAGTTCGTATTTTAAATATCTGGAGAGAAGCAGCATTTTCTTTGGGATGTAACTGTTGTCACTGCTTGTTCAGTGGGCTCCTCACTTCTGCAGTAGTTACTGGTGTTAGTTTGCTTGTGGTTATGGCTTCAAATGAATCTGTATTTCTCCAAAGTCAAAGTGGCTGTAGCCTACTCTGGAGGTGAGTTTAAACATCATCATTGGTAGCCCCCAGCTTGCGAGTGCTTCTTTCAAAATGTTACAGAGGTCTGCAGGCCCAATAACTGGCAGTCTTGTCAAAACAAATCAATAAATCCATTTTTTCTTTCATATAGCACCTTATGTCTAAAATTGTAAGTTCATGTATATTTGTTAAGGGGGACTAGGTCTCCAGGCAGGACCCTTGTTGCAGCCGGATGCTTTGAGGCCTCCCTCGAACAGGAGCAAGCTTTTCAAAGGTAGTATTTAGCCATGCTAGCATTGTGGTTTTGGGGATGATGCAGTGTTGACCAGTTGCTCCATCGCTTTGGTTTTAGGTGAAATGTCTCAACAACTATTGAATGGATTGCCATGAAATTTGGCTCATGGATTCATGTTCATTGGCTCAAAACTTCAATGTGCCCAATACTTTTCTTTATGCTGCAAAAATAAAGACATCCCTGTGCTTTGTGTTCTTAGCAAATGTTAGCATGCAAACATGCCAAACTAAGATGAACATTATACCTGCACCAGCATATCAGCACATTAGTATTTAGCCAAAGGCACCACTGTGCTATAGACACAGCCACTGAGCCACACAGAGCTGCTAGCATGGCTGCAGACAATTGTTCAGTGATGCTGCCTAAAAAAGAAAGATTGCAGTTTCAGACATTGCCTTCAAGAGTTCTCACCATAGTAATTTTCACTGTCAAAATATTGTAGTGTTTCCATTGCCAAACACAGGTCAGTTAAATTTCACTGTCACTGACTTCATTTGTTTTTGTCTCTTCCCTAAATTTAAACACTTGTGTGCCCTAGCTTGTTTTCTTTCTGCAAACTTTAGTCCAAATGTGTCTTCCTACCATCCATGTTCACTTGACCTGATGATACAGTTTATTGTTTTTTAGCTGATGTATTGAGCCACATCAGAGCGTCTGGGCTGTGGAAAGCAATGGAAAGCTGAGTTCTTGTACAGAAATAGATCTTCACTAGCAAAATAATAAAAGTTTATGTGTGAACTAATGTCAGTTTTTACACGTTTCATGACAAAAGCACTGAAGTGTGCAGTGGTGCCATTTCATTACTTCAGTCTGTCCTTGAGTCTTCTTGATTCATGCATAAAATGACAGCATGATGATGCCACATCCCTCTGCTTCGGAGTATCACCAAAACGTTCTGCCTTAAAATCCTGCGTCAAAGTCCTGATCTTACTTCTAATACAGGATGTGCAGAGCATTTCCTCTCATACTGAGATGGATCGTTGCAGGTAGCAATTTACAATAACACTGGAGTCACTCAACAGGCCTCTTTTTACACAACAGAGATCCGTAATTTGTTCTCATAGGTTTGGTGAGGCAATTGAGAAGTCAACAGGGGAGCAAGAAAACTGGGGAAAACATTCAAGCTGATTTGTACACACCATTAATCATCAAATCGCAACACTGCAGGACTTCTACTTTGACTTTCTGGCTTTGAAGGAAATTTTAACTATCGGCACACTAATGCTGCCCACTTGTAATGCAACACTTTCAACAAACTGGGACTGATATGACAAGAAGGTAACTTTTACGGTGATCTGGAGCACAGGCATCAGAAAAGTGTGCATTGTAACCTGATAGTACATAATGTCTACACAATCTTGTATGTAACAACCAAAAAGAAGTTGCAAAGATGAGTACTTGTTTCCAGGATACTACATGTTTGCTTTCAAAGCATCCATTTCGAGTTTTCATATAAAAATGGCTAACATACCTTGGCTCAGACCAGGCGTTGCATCAAAGTGAGATAACCAGTGTTTGACTTGTACTCCTCTCAAAGGTTAACATGTGACCTCCGTGGGTGGGATCTGTTGATACGTGATTTGTAAATTCAACACAACTGAATATTTCCTGGGTGATAGTATGCTTGTGATCATAACAGCACCAGGGGAACACCTTGGTATTATTTTCACAAAGATTACAAAATCCGATCATGCTGCTCAAAATGTAGACCTGCCAAAGCTTTGTTTGTGTGCTTAGCCAATATCCTAAGCGGAAGGATGAACAGAGGGAATCTTGTGTGCTTCCTTTGTTGCCTGCAGGACTGTTGGAGGATGGCAGGCTGTGAGAACCCCATTAATTGCCTGCTGGTTGCTCATGTTTAGCGAAGGTCAAACACTGCCAGCTTTATGTAACCTTGCTTGTCACAGTGATGTAATCAGGCCTCAGTCAATCCAGTGGGCTAAAACTTATTCCCAGATGTGTATTTGAACTGTTGGACCTGAACACAAGCAAAATGTCCCCAAATTGCAGGTCTGAAATGCAAGGTTGAGTTCTGAACTTCAAATAAAAATGAGACAGCACATAAAATCAAAGGAAGGACTAGTAATAGGAGTGTTTTCCTAAATTTACTTTGACTCATACTTACCTACATTTAGGTTAATGGGTGGGGAATTACAGAACAGTGAGCATTTCACTTCCACCCTCTTTTCTCACAATTGCATTTTCATTTCTGAGATGCAATCGTTTGGTAATAACTTCCAGATTCCCATTTTCCCTCCGTGTGCTGATGGGATGCGTAGCATTATGGCAGAGCAGTAAGATATATTGAGCTAATTTATAAGAGCTTAAGAACTGGCAAAACTTCTGCGCTCATTTCACTGTTACTGAAAAGCATTGCAAAGAAATCTAGAGGGAACAACAACGCAGGACCTAGAGAAAGATGGATGTGTACGGACGGTGAAAGCAAACACCATGAACAGTGTTGTGAGAGAGAGAACAAAGTGAGAGTGAGGTCTCCTCAGTGTAGTGGAGAAGAGGAGGAGGAGGAGGAGGAGGAGGAGGAGCTCTGGCCTTGGGTCCCTGGGCACAGAAGGTGCTGCAGCGAAGCTGAGGCTCCGCTGCCTATACAAACTCAACCTGCATTGTTGTGGCTAACGGCGGCAAACTAAACAACTTAATAATTATGTTAAAGTACCACATCAGACTAACGCTCCCTGCATTTACTCAAGGACAGTTTTAAGGTACTTGTGCTTCATGAGTATTTCCATATTTCGCTGCTTTGTATTTGTACTTCCCCACATTTCAGGGGTATTTATCATACTTTTCACTCCACCTCATTTATTTGGCAGTTAGAGTTTCAAGTTACATCGCACATTAAGATTTCAAATCAATGTTTTTAAAGCCTAAATTGTGCCCAAAATGTGGTATTCATTCATGTGCTATCAAAATAACTTCACCTCAACCAGCTATGCCTTTAAAATACTGCTTACACATATACAATGCATTGGTACCAGTAATCCAACAATACAACACTGTCCGCATAATGAGTGCTGCTATAAATTCTGTACTTTTACTTACAGCTGCAGTAGTCAATATTTTGAAATTAACAACCGATCAAACAGCTTTGTATAATGTAAGAGGAGTCCCTAGTAATGACAAAAGCACTCTCTGCAGGTCCCATTAGTGCTACAGAGCCTTTCAGCATCTGTCAGCTCATTGTTTTAGTCTTTACAGCTCACAACTGGACTGTTAAGTTTCTCTCTCTCCGCTCTTATCAGCACTGTTTCCGTCCGCTGCAGGCAGCAGTTTGCAGAGGCTCTCGACAACGCTCTGGTGAACATGGCAAAAAAAGAGCATGAGACATTTTCTCAGACCAAAACAGGGCTAAAAGAGAGTGAATACTGGACTTACATCACATGGTCAAAATCAAACATTGTGCTAATGTTGCTCTCTGTGTTTGCTTTATCAGCTTTAGAAGGTATCATTGTTGAGTTGGCAGCTTGATGCGCTGCCAGCAAATGGTCCAACAAAATCACACACTGAAGGATCTAAGTTCTTCTCACACCATCACCCAGCACTCTCATCTTACATTTAACGTCTTGTCTCCCCAAAGTCACTTTATCTCTACCAATTTTTATCCCCTAAAATGGATGTTGTCTTGAAGCACATATCAAAACTCATCTACCTCGGGTCTCACAGTTTGAATTTGAATTGGCTGGCTAATGTATGCGACCAGCTGAAAGATATGTGTAACTACTTCAGCTTATGAAAGACCCTTCAAGATCCACCCTCACAGCTTTGATTCTGTCCAACAGAGATGATAAAATATAGCCTCTTGATACTGGACCCAGGTATCAGTGACAATAGCTTGTGTCCTAAACTCAAGACTGACTACATCACAACTCTGAATGCTTAACAAAAGACACATAAAAAACCTAAACAAAGCATGATCTGTACTGGCTTTTCTTATGTAAATCTGGCTTCAACCCATTCCTCTGAGACCTTTGTTGCCATAGTAAATAAACAGGCAGCCATTAAAAGTTCAGAATAAAAGCCTTAGCTCCTGCCTGGGCAAAAGCCAGACATGCACAGGACCCAGCCCGCTGGTCAGCTTTTAGGCTCCTATAAGACTAAATGCACGAAGGCTTTCAGAGTGAGAAGGTCAGGATACCACTCGACCCACACCTACTTACCAGCTCCTACTCAGACCTGGCTAGATCCTGGAAGACAGTCAATTGTGATAAAAAAAAACCCCTCCAGGCATTAACTCTGACAGTCAAAATGAGATCTGTTCAGTTCACAATAAACGCTTTTCTGCAGCTGGCTATTTATTTGACACGACAGGGTCCCTCCTCCACATAGCAACCACATGCACATGGTCACCTCCGGTTCTTTGTTCATTATGCATCTTTTTAGTGCACATGCTTTCTTCAGCTGTCTACATTACATATGTTCTAACCTCTTCATTCTATCTTTCACAGTCGTGTCTGGAATTCGGCTCACATGGCCATGCACAAAGGAGGAGATTGAAGTGAACCTAATAACTATTGTCCAATATCCAAGTTGTCCTGCCTGTCAAAAATCCCCAAGGCACCATTCTTGGGCCTCCTCTGATCAACATGGACACGCTCCCACCAGCTCCGAATATGAAAAGCATCAACGTAATCAAACCATGATTGTGCAGATGACACACAGATTTATATAATGATATCATCAGGGGACGATGGTTGCATACAAGCACTGAGTGGGTGCATTGAACAAATCAGTGATTGTGCCAAAATTCTCTTCAATTAAACAAAGCTAAAAAACTGAACTAATTGTCAGTGGAGCCAAGCAAGAACAAATAAAAGCCAGTGCTCTGCTTCAGTCGCTAACGTTAAAGACAACAAACCAAGCCAGAGTTCTTGGTGTGGTGATGGAGTCAGGCCTACATTATAGCTACTCTAGTAAGACAACTACAAAATCAGCCACTATCACTGTAATAATATATCAAGAATTAGCAGCATATCTCAGCAGGATTTAGAAAACCTTGTCCACGTGCTTATCTTCAGTAGGCTTGACTAATGTAATGCTGTCTTTACTGATCTCTCTAAAAAGTCCACCAGACAGCTGTGGCTGATTTCTCACTTAGACCAGGAGACTGGATCACATCACCCTAGTTCTCGGATCTGCGTGTCAAAGAAAGGACTTTAAATACTATAATATTGATTTTTAAAGCACTGAATGGTTCAGGGCCAAACTACATTTCTGATCTACTGCTCTGTTATGAGCCATCCATCCTCTCAGATCCTCTGGGACAGGTCTACTTGCTGTCCACAGACTCAGAACTAACAGGGAGAAGCAGCTTTCAGTTTATATGCACCACATATGCGGAACAAACCCCCAGAAAACTTCTGGTCCAACTCTCGGTCCTTTAAAATTGAGGCTCAACGGTGGGATGAGTCATTCTGGAGAAAGATTGTTGATGTTCACTGAATTTCAAATTCAGCGAATATCTCCTCACGGTCCACTAGCTGTCCCTTCTGTGTGTGCGCTGAAACAAAAACCCAGTTTATGTACCTGGCTCTGTAAATGGGAAACACACAAAGTGGCTCAGAGCCACACAACACTGTTCCAGCCAATCAGCAACAGGTGGCCTTCAAGGGGAAAGGGAAATGGGGGGGAGTGAGAGGGACGGTAAATCTGGCATGCTAATGTGTAATATCAACAATCTTTCTCCAAAATGAGTCATCCCACGTTTAAGACTTTTCTGTTTGCCACTGGCTTTAATTACACGGAATTTGGAAGTATTTTCTGGTGCTGCGCTATGATTTTTATTCTCATGTTTTATCGCTGATGCTTTTTTGTATTTTCTGTTTTCTTTTACTCTTAAATCCTACATGTGTCTTTTAATACTGCCTTTCTAATGCCTTTTATGCAAAACACTGTTGATTGCCTTGTTGTCGAGAGGTGCTATACAAATCAGCTTGCCTTGTCCAATCAGCTGTTGAGAAATTACAGCTCTCCTTTACGCGACTTCAAGAAGTCAATCTTCAAATAGTACTCCATCAGTTCTCAGTATCACTATTAGTTCTCCTCTGCACTGAGGGGATGTCATATATCAACATGCCACCACCTCCACTCTGAGGTCTCCAGACTCAATTTACCATTCTGCCCTCAAATCTGTAACTGGAGATAAATTACAACACCCACCACTTCATCTATATGATACATTCGGTTGGCCTTCCCTGTTCGTGAGAAGTAATAACCACTGGTACTTATTTATCTCCAAAGTCCTTATTGGAAAATTGCCATCCTGGATCTCATCTTCGCTGCTCTGGAACTACAGCTCATACTTAACACGCTCCAGTGATTGGTCTCCGGCGACCTCATGCCAGAAGTGATTTAGGAGAGATTTTGCTGTCAGTGTCTCATGGAATAGGCTGCCATTTCAACCAAAAATCAGAACCCTTCAAGAACATTTTCATTCACCCTGCTCGACCTGCTCTTCCTGCTCTCACTGAGCCTGCACGCTGCACGTCGTCTGATTTCAATTGTAAATGTGAATCTGTCTGTCTGACCTAATTAAATTCATTGAACTGTTACCAGGGTGTTGCTACATAACAGCGTGTACGCTCAGCCAACCTACTCTGTGTAAATAAAGGTTAGATGAAAGTAAAATAATACATTTGGTGTTTGAGTGAGTGCTATTTATGGCAGCAGGGTGATGCCAATGCAATGGCTTGGCTTGTTAATGTGTTTTTTAATTGTTTTTGGCTACACAGACAACTTCACGGTTATAAAATGAAGCACCTGAGAGTTACATATTGTCAAGGCAAGAAGACAATGTACTGCACGAAAGACTTTAAAGCAGGGGAACGCTCACTGAAAACACACTGACGATTAGCAGGGAGGATTTGTTGAAGAATATCAAATGTTCCAGGGGAGAATTTCCTGCTCATTATTGACTCCAGGTTTTGCAGCTGGCATCCTGCTTCTGTGCGTACACCGAAGGTTTTAAGCATTCAGGGTATGATGCAGCCATGGTGAAGGAATAACATTTGTCTAGGTCCCTGCGACGGCCAGTGCGTTCAGTGCCGAAGCGAACTCGAGTTTGAGACTTTTTCCCTGCTGCTGAATTGGAGTTCATTCGAGGGTATGAAAACCTGGCACAAAGCGAAATAGAGTCATGCCATAACCTCAAGTTATTGCTCAAATTTAAGTTAGTCAGGCAGGTGATAGCCATGGCTGGTTGGCAACCACACAACCTGAAAACTAAGTTCAAGAACAGAACGACAGATGATCTATTTGGGCTTTTATATTGCTCTCTTTGATGCTTTTCAAACGCTGCCGGCACGCATAAGCAGAGCAGGAACTCTGATCCCATCATTCTCCACAGAGCTGTTCTGTTTGTTCATTTTATGGCAAAAGTAAAATATCAAGAACCAGAGCTAAGTTTTATGCAACACCAGTCATATCACAAATTGATAGCAGAAAGATTAATAAGCTACACCCGGAGACATGTGTACCAATCACAACCATACCCTGGAGTGGAGCTCGACCACATGTGCTGTTAATTCTCCAGTTTGGTTAAACATGATTAGAGTGGAAAACATAAAATCGCCTTGTTGAGGAAATAAATTCAGTCATAAAATCACAGGAATTCACTAATGGTAGAGGTTGATGTTGAAATGCTATCTTCGTGTCCGTGAAAGGTTGGACTTTAGGTTGAGGGGGTGAGCTAATGGAGCTGAGAAAGATGCTTTATACTCAAATGCCAAACTATCATCTCATCGCACCCATGCACCTTGGCTTAAAGGAGCTAAAGAAGTGTCTTAACTTTATGAAGACCTTGAAGAAAGACTGCAGGCTCAGGAAAGTGGTTTGCTAAAGAGGACTAAAACAGAGTCGGGAATTAATGGAGCATGTTTCAGTTTTTCTAATTCAAGATTGTTCCTCAAAGAGTTTCTATTTGAAGGGATTTCGAAAGCACGACAGCTCCTAAGTGGCCCCGGCAATCGTTCAGCGATCTGGCACCTCGTGTTACGTGCTCCTGTTTTCCCCATTTTTCCTGCTAACTCCATGAGGGTCTCGTGTTGATTTATCTGAGTGTTAAGCACTCGAATGTTTATGCCTTGTACCCTGGATGACACCATCTGCTATTAATCGGTATTTCCGTCGCTGTCTGCACACAGCATCCCAGAACATCTCGGAACAGAGTCGAGCACAAAGACATTGATTTTCGTGTCTGCCTCTTCCCGAGTGGCTCCATCTCGATATTACACCAATATTAACCAGTCACTTTACAGCTTAGCATCCATGTTCATCCTTCACAGTTACCTTGTACAGTATACTGTAGTCAGAAAGCCTGACTGTGAGCGTTACTGATAACTGGGCCATGTGCTGTGCCATTCAAGCCAAAAATATGACTCTGTGTAATTTGTAGACCACATAAGGTGAAACACAGGCTGGCTAACACTTCAAGATGTAAAAGCTTTTTTTTCACATATGCACAAAGAAATGTAAGTGAATATTAACACGGACATGAGTATGATAAGATGTAAAATGTTCCACATGCAGACTTGTTGGGAGAAAGTGTTCTTGTATTCACTGGTTTGTTTCTCTGCCTTCAAGACTTCTGCTGTGGTGACATCACTGCTCACTGCTGTGGCTTTTCAAATATTTCTTTTGGGCGCAACAGTGACAGCACACTATAGCTTTTCTATGGAGTTTCTGTTGATGGAGTTTGACATTCTGCAGGTGGCATTTTTTTTCTTCTTTGTTTAGCTCCAGTGGCCATTGCCGCTCGTTCTAACGACGAGTTTCCAAGCAAACTGCTGGTGCTGGTGTTCGTGCTCTAAAATCAGTGGTGGAGGAAACGTACTAAAGTAAAAGTGCATACAGCATTTTATCAGCAAAATGCACTTCAAGTGTTAAGAGTAAAAGCACTCACTCTGCTGTATACGTTATCGTAATTAATACATGAACTAAACAGCATTCTTTTATTGAATTTGGTCAAGATGGACCTAATTGTGACCAGCATGATGTTTTTCTTGTCTTTCAAGATGATCATGTTAGATTCATCAAGTTCATCAAAGAGGCATAAATTGTTGCCATGAGTTGGCAGAGTGATGCGGCAGACTTCATGTTTGAGCCTGACCAATCATAGCTTGCTGTCTTTCATGACTCATGCGACACTGGATCAGAAAGGAAAAGGAAAGCACCACGGATCAACTCCACTGTTCATCACCAACATTATACTGCTTCTGATTCACAATGTGCACAGTTGTGGTGCATTAGTGCTCTGTGCTCCTGTGGGTCAGCGTCATGCTGTCCTATGCTGGTCTTTGGGACTGTTGGGAGGTGTTCCAGATGCTGCCTCTGGTGACTTCCACTATAACACACTACATGGGATTTTGGCACCTGTCGCTAAATTTTATTCCAGATGTTCCTCATGACCCTCATGACAGGCCATTATCGAGCTGACATATAGTCTGATCATTACTTTACAGCAGGTGCTTAAGGCAGTGTTTGAAAGCTCTCATCAAGTAGGTCATCTATAAACTGAACCACTATAAAAGCGTTAAAAACTATGCATGCTTCATGCCAAAGATGCTCACTTTAATATCCATCACTCTGGCTACTTCTTTTAAATAATTCATAGTACATTATATGATATTCAGAAAAGGTCTGCGTTAAGACCTGCATGAAGCACAGCTATGTGACAGCAGTGTTCGACACGTGTACAAATATTCCCCTCCTTTTACTGTGGCTTGCACTGGGTTCATGAAAGCAAAAGAGCAGAGATCCTCAGAAGTCTATGGGGGTTCATTAAACTGCACATGCATCATGGTGTATATGTTGGTTTTCTCATGAGGAAAAGTAAAGGCCTGCGCTCGGAGCTCAAGCCACAGGCCAGAGAACAACCACAGCTCTTAACAGGCAATGTCGCAGGCATGCACACACCATACTTGAGCTGAAGATGATGCTGAGATGGAAAATGAATGTCTTGATAGTGTTCTGCACATCTTCCCCCTGTGTGACACTCCGCTCTGTTCAGTGCTGCCATATTTCAAAGTTGGACGCAGACTAAGTTCTTTCTGTCAAAGTGAATGACAAAGTATTGTGAGGGATGAAACTTTGGACCAGGCTGCATTCTGATGTACGGGCGTGGCCATCCTCGAGATCCTTTTATTCGCAAGTATAAACGCGTCATTCTTTACTCGTGAGATCAATGCAGGGAGTGCATCCAGAACGACCTCACACAGGCGAGGAATGTGTGTGTACACCAATGCAGCCCTTGGGTTCGTGAATGTGTGCTCACTGAGTTCTAGAGTAGCAGGTTAATTCATTGAAGAGGAGATACTGACTCATAAGCACACACACACACACACACACACATTTCAGCACATTTAAAAAGGAGAAAGAACATGGCTACATAAATTTACTCCATAGACAATTTATTATGTTTTGTTCCAGTTGAAAGTCTCTGCTGCTTGCAGGAACACTAAAGCTCACCATGACAGGGCGGACTCAGCTTTGCCAGTACATAGCTATCTTTGTCGCATAAAAAAACACACACAAAAAAAAAACATGCGCGCGCACACACACACACACACTAGTCATGTTTCCATCACTTTTGGGGATATTACATAGAATCATATTCATTTCCTGGAGACTTACCCTAACCATAACCACTACTTGCTAACCCAAGTCTTCACCCTTAAATTTAACGATTTACATTGTGGGGACTTGTGTTTTGTCCCCACAACGTGACTGTGTAAACAGATTTATGTCCACACAAAATGAGTAATACACATCCACACACACAATGTATTGTATGACAAAAGAATCACCCCATAAATCCAACGCAGCCCTCACTCTGCTTTCGTTAATGTATAACATCGGTTTTTGTGATAGGAAACCTGGCAGCTGATACTGCGCAACTTCAAAGCTATATTTCATCTGACCTTGCTGAAGCTGGTGGTGCACAGAGAACAGTCTTCTGCCTCTGTATCAATTAGAGTACACCGTCCAAAAAGACAGAGAAAATCCAACACAGAGCATTGGACAGGGGACAAGGCAGAGACAAGCAGTCTTCTGAAAATTCACCATTTGAGGGAGTTAAGACAAGGCAGCCTATCAGTGGATTTATCATTCTATCAGGAGCGTCAACGTCAGATAATGTGTCAAATACAATATCTTTTCCGAATGGACGGGGGATGAGAGACGCTTAAAATTTCATTCCATTACAGATAGGTAGAGTTTTCCTTCAGCCTCTTTTGAGACAGCTGTGGGTTGGAGCATGTCAGCAGCGATAATGGCGGCATGGTGAATTAATAGCAGGAAGAGGTTTTTTTCTGGACAAGACATTAACAACATGAACTCAGTGACACAGCAAACCAGACCTGAAAAATGATAAAACTATGAGCGACAGCATCACTGAAAAGAAATGCAATTTGTTTTAAGGTTCAAGAATAAGACTGCTCTTACACAAGCCAAATGAAATCAAACAAAGCAAACATGTAGAGGCAAATTATTCCAGTTGGAAGGAGCAGTACAGTGATTTTCTTTACTAATTTAATTTACTAATAAGTTGAATAGATTCACTGCATACATTGTAATATTAGAAAAAATACTTCTAACATTCATGGACATGCAGTGACACAACCAAATACATAGCATGTAGAAAATAGACAAGTACTTTACAAGGAATAATCTACACAGGCATGTAGCCAAGATGTAACAATTTATTCATACTTCATAATGTATTCATACTTGACACAGTGCAGCCCTTTAAAATGTTAAATTTCAGTGTCAGAGTCCTACATTTTCAATCTGCTGTCGTACAGTCGAGTATAGCTGACATTTTGTGTGACTGGGGAAGAGAAGAGTAAATGTACAATGGACGGGTGTGTCAGTGTGAACAGTAGTAGCATCTGTGTGTCTGGCAGCCAAAGAGGTCGCACCCAGTTGATGTCATAGCTCTGTGTGCTGATCTGTTAAGTAGCGGCCGCAGCCAGTGATATAGAAGTGCATCTGTTCCACACAGTGAACAAACAAAATCTGGCGCTACGACCATCCAGAATGTGGAAGAATGGACGGTGTTTTTTTGGCAAATGTACCTACAATCATCTTTAAATGAATACATATAGCATCAAAATAATGTGGTCAAATGAACACATGTTCAATCAATCCACTGATATCACTTTGAACGTCAGTCAGAAGACATCCAGTGAGGTACACACTGGAAGGTCAACAAAGATGAGTGAGTTGAAATGGGCGGCTCCTTCTGACAATTTGAAAAGTACACAAAAGGCAACAAGAAATACAAAACCTCCTGAAATGTATATCTATTTTTGATCTTCATTTAACTACCAACTAAAAACAAACCCCTTGCGTTCCCCTTTCTCAGTGAAATCCTAGCCGGGGGGTTGGATCTGCGTTAATGAAACCTGCATGGTCTTTGCAGCAGCCTGCTGTCATTACACAGTCATGCTGGGGACGCTCTGCACAGCAGCACTGGTGTCGTGAGACAGACGGGCCCCGCTGTTGGACTGAAAGAGTCGCAGCTTCCCATCCAGGGTCCCAGTCAGGAGCTAAGGACAGACGGAGAAAAAAGATTACGTCATGTTCATCTTGTGGATGATATTTCCCAGGAACTGTGTCACACATCCCTCTCCTTTTTACAACTCTGTATTTAGGGGACCGAGTTGCATAACAGCACACCTGCTTCCAAGGTCAAGATCCATACTGTGTTTCTCTTAGAAATTCTTGATTTTCCATACCTGCCATTTATCACAAAAAACACGAAGCTGCCTGGCCTGAACTTTAAAAGTTATATAACTCTGTTTAATCAGAAGGGGAGCTTGGGGTTCTTGCCAGTGCTAGTCAGGGTGAGTCAACTGTTTACAGATTAATAAGGCACCCACATGTCAATAAACTAACATCAACTCACACACTGCACACCCTTTTAAACATAGGCATGTGCAAACACGCACGCCACGCTCTAACCAACATGTGGATGTGGCACAAAGACAAGCACGTGTAAACAATCATTTCTTAACTATATTTCTTAGTGAGAAGGGAGGATTATATCATCTGTTTCTATCAGC
The DNA here is from genome assembly GCF_017976325.1 of Chelmon rostratus. Lineage (NCBI taxonomy): Eukaryota > Metazoa > Chordata > Actinopteri > Chaetodontiformes > Chaetodontidae > Chelmon > Chelmon rostratus. The sequence continues at coordinate 11,053,214 of NC_055668.1, read as the reverse complement.
CAGTAGAGCAGATGAGTGTGAGGGAGCATTACCTCAACACTCTGACAGCCAATCAGAGGCAATAACAATAGGAAGCCCTCTACAGAATGAGGCTTGTTTCACATATTCATATCTGCAGCTGCTTAAAGGAAAGTATAGGATATGACGGAACAATTATAATTCAAGACAGTTGTTCCCTCTATTTTCACTTTATTTTCAAGCATATGTGATGTGTAAGACCAGGGCGAGTAACCCATTTCATACTACTTCAAGACATGGTTATTTGTATTACCCTTAATCCCACTTCAAGTCTTCAAGGACTTCACAAATCCTACATGATGAGAAATAAGTGAAAACAACTCAACAAATAGCAAGCTGAACTGGAAGGCTTGGGTGACTGTCCAGATCTGCTGTGGAGCATCAGTGTCACTTCTGGTGATTTCAGAGATTTTTAGGTGGTTGTAAAGATAGAGTATCTTTTTAAAGTATACTAACAGTGGGAATCTTGGGAAACAACAATTTGCCAAGCAGTGATAAAAAACACATTTGGTGCAACAATAGTCCAACATTTTTCCCATGTACTAAAGCTGTTTTATGCAGGAGAAATCATCTTTTACCAGCAAGCAGATGTCTGTGCTGGGAAAGGGAGTCACAATAGCTGAGGTCTGAGGATGACTAAAACACACAATGACTAAACTGGGGTGGATTCAATCGCCCTTTTAAGGATGATTGTTGCAGCCTCTCTCTTATAGACACACAGAGGATTTCCAAGTGTGTGTGGAACCCAAAGACAAGAGGAATAAGCACACGTTACACCTACATAAGCATGTGTTTTACGGGTGTTTTCTCATGTATAAAAATGTTTGCGACGTCGCCACAAAACTGTTTGATGGTCCTTTTCACTAGCTCTTCTATTTTCAAGCAGTCTTCTCTCGCCGTGACCTCCTGCTCATTGACCTTAATCAACAATAGCCAAGCTGTCTGAGTCCTGCCCCCGAGACGCAAAAATAGCCACTTAAAACTTAAGAGGGTCAGAGAGCAGCTCCATTAGCAACCACAGCTCTCTTCATCAACTTCCATCCAAAATCATTAGACTGTGTAATCTCCGAGGCATTACACTCCTCCCTGCAAACATACAGCACAGGGCTGAAACTGAATTAGATTTTCTAAAACGGTGATAACAACATTAATGGAATTTCTGCATCATACGCCTTCAGTAAACATCTGCAATCTGACACATTCCATCTGTGCAACCTTCAACCTCTGTTCACTGAAGCTGAAGCAGGCTAAAGCCGGTGAGGACCGGAGGTTTTGGGTGACCTTCAGGGTCAGAAGTCAGAACTTGTTGTGAGCCGATTCACTGTAGACATATTGCACGGGGCCATGATGGGCCATTACAAGTTAGGCATTTGGCTTTCCTCATCAACATCCCTCTTCTAAGAAACACAGTTTGAGCTCTGTTTAAAGATTTGTTTACAATGTCAGATGGCTTTATGCAATCCTGTCACCACTGATATGCATATCAGTTTTCAAGACTTTCAATAAGCATATGTTTGCCACTTTTTTAAAAGAAAAACATCTGACCTTATATAATCTCAAACACATTGGACAGGCACGAGACACAAAGTTGTTGTTGTTATGTGTAATATATTAAAGTCTCATTCAAAACTTTTTAGGAACTCTGGGATGACAAATCAGATAGAGAATTTGCATGGTTTGCAAGTTATAGTCCGGCATGCTGGCTCAATACCACGGAAAAAAAAGACCACAAATCAACTGTTCAAAGCAGTCTTCAGTGGGGAATGCTTCTGTTTAATACTGGCACACTGGACAACAGACCGTGTCCATCTGCACAAACTCGGTATGAACAATAGCTGAGACTTTGAAGATATGAGGAGCGATGTGTTTTTCCTCCCAAAGGATATCATTCATCAGCTGTAGAGCACAGACTTGACAAATGCCAACATAGCAGGATGTTCTGTACAGTACATGCTGAGAGGGGAAGGAAGATGTACATAAGTGTTGGAAAAAGAAGCAGACGGTGACCAGGGTCACCTATTTGATGAGCTTACAAGTCCACAGACTATCTGTTGCTAGTGGCGATAGTATTGGTGGTGACTCATGTATGTGATCCTATGATCAGATCATTTTAGCCATGTATTCATCTTTATGCATTCTTGGTATTGGTCTTTAAAGTTGTACATAAACATTCCAACTAAGTTTTTATTTCTGTTGTAAGGCCTCACTCCCTCTTGTTTGTAACAAATAGCAATTACTTACTCAGTTGGTGGTTGATAGTTGTCAAAATTGGCAACTGACAATGCAATGACAAATGACAATGACTTTTTTTTCATTCAGAAACAGTGAAATGGCAATAAAACCTTCAGGAACACGAACCACGTCACACTGGAGATATGAAATTGGGCATAATGTTGGCATTAATCTAACATTAGCTCTTATATATTCATTATTATTGAAAATGAAAATTATACTCTGTGGCTATTCATCTACCTGCCCTCTAGCCAATAGACAGTCTGAGTAGGTAGGAGGTATAAATAATAATATATTACTAAGGCCCTGGACAGGCGCATCTGGGGGAATTTGACAGAACCCAGAGAAGCACAGATACAATCAGACTCACAGCAATCCATGTGTTTGCTCCAGAGGCTGCATGTGGAAATTCTTTCTTCAAGAAAAATGCAGGGAACACCCAAAGATAAAAGGGATACTGCATGTTTGTTACGGCTGACACAGTCCCAGAACACATTATTATTTCAAGGTGACAGTGTTGGAACACTAGCTGTCAATATCTCCACCATTTTAATACCAAGTGCAACGCCATCATTAAAATGATTGTGTAACCAATGCAAAATACTGTCTTGAAACCAGGTTTGCACCTACAATTTCTGCTGTGGTAGCTTCAAGTTAGGTCAATGCTGCTCGACAATGATAAATATATATTCTGTATTTGTGTATCTGTCTGTTTTGAATGTAATGACACTTATTTGAAAAGAATAGTTTAACATTTTGGGAAATATAGTTTATTTGCTGTATTGCAAAGAGTGAAATGAAAAGATTGATTCCAATTGCTTGTATGATGTATATGTACTAGGGGCAGCAGCCGATTAACTTAGCTTAGTTGGAAACAGGGAAAACAATATTATTGTCTTTGGCGATGGTCACAGTGTCAGATCTAATGCTCACAGTGCCTTAAACCGTTGCCATGTCTTGGTCGGGTGGCTGGCAAGACTACAATTAGGGCCCCGACCAATCATAGCACGTCTTATTTCACGATCACGCACAAGTTCAGATCAGGATGATCAGGAGGTTCAGGAGACGGGTGAAGTAACTGTCAGTCATGGCGTCAGAAGCATTGTGTGTGATGCTGGGGTCTTGAGTATCAAAAGAAAAAGAAAAAGAAGGAAAAAACTGCTGTGGAAAAACTGAATGTATTAAAAGCAAAATAACAATTAGGACAGGTACGAGTTTCACAGATAATATTTTTATTTCTACATTTATTTATTTTACAAGGAGCAGGCTTGGCTGTGTTGCTACATCAAACAGGCTACTTTGACATTATATCTAGAATTAGCAGCTAGCTAACCATATGCTAAGGAGTAATGATAAGCATATTCCCGCAATTAAGACCAGGGATAAAGGTAACCAAATCCACCTCACAGTACCTTTAAAGCTCACTAAATAACACATTAAAGCCCAATTGTTCAATACTAAATTCTACGTGTTTTTTTTCCACAAGAATCCCTCAAGCTTTTACGAAATACAGTATGCTTGTTTGCTGTCTTACATGGAGTCAGATGTGAAAGTAGTTATCAATTTGCACTCAAAGTGCTCAATCATAAACCCCCAGGATGTGTAATTTTCAGTCATTAAAAACATAATATGAGCTATTTAATAATTCTGCGTTCATGCCAAGTAAATATGTATATCTAAGCCACCTTAATTTACTGAAGCAGCACAGACTATAAAAAATGCAGTATGTCATTCCAATTTCCTGTACTCAGTATCGCTCATATTTAGCGTTATACAGTCAAAGAAAGGAAAACACTATTAACTAACACCACGGCCAACTGAGAAAATGCTGTCTGCTGCAAGTGAAAGGTTGTGATACTTAAAAATGCCTCTTGCGAGTTTGCAGCTGGACCCAAACCCTTTATATTCTCACTTCCTGTTCATTGCCATTTCCAGCTGTGCTGAACACAGGCCAGTTGATTCCAGAGAGGCTGTCTCAGCTTTGTCTGTGTCTCACTCTAATGTGACATTCTGGAGCAGAGAGCAGAGTCCAGCTCTCTATTTGCTGTCTGGCCACTACGGTACGAAGAGAGGGTCCGGGGTCAGGCGAGAGGAAGTGAAGAGATAAATAAATAAATAAATATACACTAAGGAGTGTGAAATGGCCACAAATGAAAGATATCGTAAAAAGATCTAGTGGGACGCCAGCTGCCTTTTTTGCCGGCCTGCAAAGAGCAAAGATGATACATGCTGACATGCGGAGACAAGAGTGCACTGAGCTTGAAAGCCAAAGAGATGATTCACTCATTGTTCATCTTCCTATTTAGGACATTCGAACATGTTAACTTTTAGAGACAGCTGCTTGTGTCAGTAAGCGGTCACCGTCCTGCACTTACTCAAAATGCAAATTAGTGCAAATGAGGTCTAAAGTACTTGAGGGAAACAGTTCAAAAACTTCTCACTTAATCAGAAGACTGAAACTTAACACAGTATTGAATAGTTCTTCTTTCATTCTGATTCTACTGTTGAAAAAGGAGGACTTCTTTTCGTCTGCCACAAGCAGACACGTGTGTGCATTTAAATCGGCCAGATATGTCAGAGTGGAGACACTCTAAACACTTCTTAACTGGATGTTATTTTTTTATACAAAACATTGTTTTTTTTGGGTAGTTTTCAAACCTATTTTCTCTTGTCTCTCACTCTAAATTCTTCGTCAATCATCGAATTTTCTTTTAAACAAGAAACAAAAAAGAAGCCTCTTTGCTTTTTAATTTGATCTTTTTTGCAATTGTAGCCAGCAACTGAAGTGACAACTGAAATGACACAGCTAAGATGACAACATGTGCCAAATTCTTGATCATAAGCTGATTCAGTGAGCACTGACACTCAGTATAAATATGTTTAAAACTCTGCCTGGAAGAAGAACCACCTGGTTTAGGATATTTTCATTTGACGGTTCTGGCTTGTAAATGTCTCCTATTGCACCATCCTGTTCGTGTCTACCCCACAGGCGAAAGCTACAGCTTTTACAAATGTTCCAATTTGTGTAGTATGAGTCACATCTAATATGGACTGAGCCAACATATGGAGACTTTAACACCAATGTAAAGCTTTTTTCAATTGTTTTCCTACTCCAATTTGTAGTTTGTTTTTCTTTAAATTTGCTTAACCAGAAAATGGTCATTAAGTTTAAAAACCTCTTCTTACACAAACCAGGTCACAGAGTTGGACCATACAGAGAACAGTGACAGAAAAGGGCTTTGCCATTTGCGATTAAATGTGATTCAATATCCAAAGCCTCTCAATCATAGACACAAAGGTAGCACAAAAAAAATCAGAAATAGTTTTGCCAGCATTCAAAAGGAAAAAGAGAGGGCACCCTACTGTCCTCTCAAAGAAATCCACTCGCCTAATGAGCTGATCTTTGGCAAATTCCACAAAGATGTTTCCACTGCCGATGTGGAACAATGTAATTGGAGCTATCGACAGCTTGGAGTGACACAGTACAGAAATATGAGTAGCCTAAATACACCGCAGACCGATGACGTCTATTTCCCTAGTCTGACTTAGTAACCTGTTTTTCTGAAGTCACTGTTTATTTGTCTCTGGCCACAGCATTTTTCTTTGCCTTTACTTATGACCCTGAAGATTTGGAATTCCAATTGGAGGAAGTCACTTCAGATAGAGTATCACCACAGCCTTGTTTTCAGAAACTACTAAAATTAGACACAGCTTAGCTTGCCTCACACAAATCTAATCTGAAAAGTAATGAAAAAGAAGACATCCTTGTGTGTTGAACCTGCAGAGACAAAATCCCTCCTGTTACAAGTGTGAAAATGATTCTTCAAGTCAACTTTTATGGTAGCACATGCAGGTCCAAGACAGTGGAGCTTACAGAACTTTACAGAGGTATGCCGTGTGAAAGCCCACAAGATTTTACAAGACAACAAAGTGAAGTGACAGTAAAAGTTGGGATCTCTCATTACAGACTAAAGTACAGGAATAAACCCAAGGGAATGAACCCCGGAGGTAGATATGCCTGCTTGATGGTATTTTAAGTATCAGGATGGAAAACGTGAGAGAAAAATGAGTGGAAAAGGAGTGCTGTTCTCACAGCAGTAAATATAGTGAACATCTGGCCCTCAAATGTGGCCAAAAGGAAGGTGAGCACAGGTTGGGGACACTTTTGTCAGTATTTTTTATGTCTTGGTAAGCACAGGCTCAAGAAATACAGCATTGTTACCGATATGGTATCATATGCTCTTAACTGTCAGACTGACCAGCCATTTCCCAGGACTTCTTGAACTTCTTATCATTTTTTCATCTACACGTCTCTGTTTTGGCCACAAAAAAAAGAAAAATAAAGATAGATATGCATCCATTCCAGTCAGACATTAGATCAAGTGGATCAAGATTAACTAGAAGCAGCCTCACAAAGCTGAGCCAGGCCCAGAATATATCAGTAGAAGATCAACTGTCAGAGGGATAGCAAAGAAACACTACTCAGTTATTATGAAGGAGAGTTTTGTGTAACTCTTGATATATGTATGAGAAATCTTTCACTATACACTCTCTGTAACGTTAAGAAGAGTGCTCATATAAATGATTGGGGCTTCAGAGTTGAAAGTGTGAGATTCTGGACTCTGTACAGCTCAACTCCTCAGCATCTTGAAACACTTACGAATCCTCACGTTTTCACAGATACTGTACAAAACTTCTCTCTGACACAGACTGAACTATTGTTTCCCACGTCCAGCCACTTCGTGAGGCTGAAATGTTGCATAAGGAGTCTGAGATTATTTCATCACTGAGCTTCATCCAAGAGCAGTATAACAGGACTCAACCGTGTCTATCAGCAACATAAATCTAAGCAATCAGCAACATTTCACTAATTCTTTAAACTGCAGTATTTCCATCAAAAACAGGTTGGCCTGTCATAAACTGTAGGTTACCTTTCATTGGCAACCACATCATTAATACTTTATTACAAACTGAGTAATGAAAAAAAACTTTGGTTAAAAGTCAATGGAAGATGTCTTTATATGATTTTAGTATAGATACGATGGGTCAGGAGGAGATCTTCCATCTTAAAATAGTCAACCTACATGACAAGTAAGCAAACTGCGTGTGCTGATGAAGAGCTGGTGCTATAACTCTGGAGAATGTTTGGGAGTGGACCCTGAGTTGGGACTGTTTTGTCAAACTACCATTTCCAAGGTAAAGAACGAGCTGAAGAATGAACCTATTCTTAAATTTAAGATACTGTAGATGAATCTGTGAATCTTTCAGTTTCATACAGTTTTATCTTAATTTGCTAAGAATTTCAGAGGTAGTCCCTCGAAGAGATCCTGAGAGACTAACTAGGCCACAGTGAATGTTGATTTAAGTCACTGATGAAGAACAGCTCAGTCCCTTTGGGTGGGCATACAAATGGTAGCTATGCACTGGTGAATGGACAAGACTGTCTCCAGCTGTGTGCTAATTGCATTCAGACAACTGCTTGACAATGACTGGGGCAGACAGTTTGACAATATAGAAATGCTTCAATAATTCAATAAACTACAGGATTACTGGATACTGGGTAATGTGACAAGACATGTTTATCTGAAATTTAAATGTGAAGTAGACAGGCTACAGTAACAAAGTAAACGTAAATCCTGAATAAATAGTAACAGTATATTGAAAGCATGAGGCCCATTAAAATCCTACTCACTCATAAGGCCCAGGTAGTGATTTTTATGAATCAGTGGCTTTCATTCAGTCAACATATGTCAACACAACATAAATATAACTTTTAGCATGCTTTGAATCAGAATCATGGGGACATCCTGATTTCCAGGGTGGGAAGACTTGTCATGGCTCTTTATTTAGCTGCAGACCCTCTGGAGCCCTGCAAATGTTTCATACATTTGTGACTTTTATGACTTCAATGTGGCCAAATCTTGGCAGGTTCTTGTAGTATGAGATGGTCAATGACACAAATCTGAGAACAGAAACAAGTAATGGCCAATAGGTGATGAAAAAAAATTAGATTGATATAATTTGATAGATGATATTACACTGAAGAGAAGGGGTTTCGCTTATTAGTACAAATCTGAAATAATTTCTCAAAGTACTACTGCAAGTATAGCAAGTGTTCATATTTGCGTCCTAATATATCATATAAATTTTCAGTTTGATTAAAATATATCTTTATTGATCACCTGACCCCTGTGGTGGAAAATACAAAAAAGGCTCAGCCAATGGTGTCAACTTTTCTTGATTTGTTAGAGTCTCTGCTTTGACCACATGTCCTACCAAACAAAGCAGAATGTGCAGCAGTAGGGATGGGGAGCGAGCATGCTCTGACTGATGAAGTGTGTCTTCAACTCTGCAGATTACTGTAAAGCAGCCAGTGAATGGCCTTGGATCAAACTTTCCACTTTGAAACTTGGAAATGTGAATGTATCATTGTGCTGCAAAGTTTAACTGAACGGAGTTACACAGATGGACATGCAGATTTAAAACATGTGCCTTGAGTCCAAAAGACAGTCAACAAGAAGTCTCAGGAGACGTCCAGCAGAGGATGTGATATTATATTTTAAAAGCTGTCTTTTTCAGATCAACTTGCTTTGAACGGTTCCAAAGGAAAATCATTAACTGGACAATAAAACATTTCCAAAGGGAATTGTTTCTCTGTAAGAAATGCTCGGGAGATTTTGTTGGAGAGTTGGAAAGGATGTGGGGTTGAAGCACTTTCACTTCTTATTTTCCTGTAATGGCAATTCAAGATAAACACAGGTCATTGTCCAATGTAAAGCTTTACTTAATGTTTTCCTTGGCAAGACTCCCTTCAGCCCCTGTATTTCTATGGATATCTACCAGTTTAGATTTATAGCAGGCCAAGCACAGAAAACAGTGAAATAAAGAGATTACAGCAACATACTGAAGCATTGGAAGAATTTTTGACATTTGACACTCCTACTACACCTACTACCATTAATACTGACCCCGTTGCTTCACTTTAGACAAAATGCACTAAAATAATATAACATTAAACTACAGAGAATCCAGTAAAAAGTTTGATAAACAGTCAACAGGAAAGTTGGAATGCTGCTCCTGAACTGAACAAGCACAACCCTGCATGCATCTTTTGTTGACTGTGGAATTGCACAGCCAATCACAGGCTGGACTAACCCTGCAGGAGCCAGTCATAAAAGCGGATCAACGCAGTGCATGAAGCGAGTCACTAGATCCCACAGGGTTATGGCATGGAAGAGCGGTAGTTATTATCTGATTGGACTATAAAGTGGCCACCACTGGTTAAACCCGCAGAGCGATTTGGGGGATATTCATTTTTAATGAAAATGGTATTGGTCCAAGAGGGTAACACTCAGAAAAAAAAGCACTGCTTGCAGATGCAAGAAGCATTTCTGTTTGTGTTTATACACACTGAAAGCCAAGGTTGTTCACATTTTTGAATGACAACAACGTGTTTTGTTTGCAATTTCAGTATACTGAGCCAGTACAAAAAGATACAAGCCTACACACTGAAACACCCACCAACACTATGCCTAATTACATTCAAGTACACTCTCCCACACATGTGAAATGCTACGAAGAGTTGAGATTCTTATTATTTCTAGCAAAATCTTTCCCGGCCACTAGCAGAAATTCTGTGAGGTCACTGACATACAGGTCCACCCACCCTGAACTTTGGGATGGTCTCACTAATCCCTGCTATGTGACCTGAGCCTGAGGATATCATTCCTTCTTTACAAACACTTCAGAGGAATGGTCCAGACCTGAGTAACCAACTGACTCTGAAATATTAGTGAAAACTATTTGTATATGACTTTTAAACCATGCAATGTGATTTCTTTTATCATGTCACATGAGGTTGACACAAAAACAATATACCAGTATTTCTGTTTGTAAATTACCACAAAGTGTTCGCACTGTATCCTGACTAACAATATTCACTTTGGAAGAGTGAATTTTACAACATTTCTGAAGTGAAACGTCTTAATTAAAACTCCTAAAATGAGATGAAGTAGTTTCTTGGACTGAAGAGAATGTGACCACTGGTTTTCAATGTGACCTCTTACTTTTGCTTTTAATACCTGTTTGAGCTGCTTGAAATAAAGAACAATGTTTGGAATTACATCAAGCTCCACACATTAGCATTAGGTGTGTTGTGGAGTGGTGCACTCTTACTTCTTATTAAGGCCAGTTTGTTGTTTGGCAAATGGTAAATGAAAATTTGGAAAATAAATGTTTCAAAACTCTGTCATCCATACGCTGCATTAAGCAGGCCTTGTGTACCTGCAACAATGGATGTGTATGCTTAATTGGGGTGTAGTGGAGGGTAAACACATGTTAATGTATGTTGCCTGTATGTACATCCTGTAGTGTGTTTATGGGCTAGGTAGATTTCAGAGGATCCATAGGCACAATCTGGCAGAAATGGAATAATAATATTTGTGGATATGTTTTCATTAGTGTATAATCATGTCGAAATAAGAACTGTTGCATTTCCGTTACCTACACCTATCACGCCGTGGTGAGGTTTGTCTCGTCTTGGGTTTTCTGTCTTGTCATTTCCTGTTTCATTTTCTAAGTCTAACTCTCCTCTCCTTTCAGAGCATTTGCCCTTCCTCATGTGTCACCTGTGTGTCTGCCCTGATTACCTATTGTCTCCACCTGTTCCTGATTACCCTCCACGTGTTAAATAGCCGGCGTCTCCCTTGTCTTGTGCCAGTGTGTCTTTGTCCGATCTTTGTCACCCGAGCCTGTCCTTGTTCCTAGCCCACGACCACAGAATATTGTCTATGTAAGCCTTGTTCCTTTGTGAGTCTGCCTTCTTGTTTTGTTTATTCATAGCTGATTCCAAGTCCTCTTTAAGAGTGTTTTTTGTTAGTTAGTCTTAGAGATCAGGTGATTGTAAGTCCTCCGTGTTTTAGGACTGAAGATTATTTTGTTATCTTTTCTGGTCAGGTTCTTTCCTTTGTGTTTGTCTTTTTCATATCCTTTTGTGTTCTTCCTCCCACTGGAGTGATTTTTGTTTAAGTTTTGTAGCCATAGTTGTTAGTTTCCTTATCCTCCGGAGCGTTTTTTGTTATATTGTTCTTTTCATTTCATTAAATACATTAAGTCCTCTCTTGTTTAGATCAATTAGCCCTAGGTTAATTTCATAGCTTTTGTTTCACACTCAGCTAACAGGTCTCTGGGTTGCGTGTTAATAAACCTGTGTTGTTTGACATCTCTGCATGTGAGTCCTGGTTTGAGTCCCAGCCTGACAACACCATCATTCTTCTACAGTAGCCCACAACAGACAAACCAAAGGGCAAGGAGAGGGTTTGGTTGCAATCAGCAACCTCACAGCTAGATGCCACCAAATCCTAAACACTCCCCAAATCCCCAACACAGCTGTTTGATATCTGATGCCAGTTAATGAAAGTGAAAGTAAGACTTTTACTGAATCTGTACAAAATGCTGTGCTTACTCTGGTCAATCGCTTACTGGGATGTGGAGAAATTGGATTGATACTATATTTAAGATGTCTTTCAGTTTTGGTATATGGACAGAGAGAAAAGGTAAAGAACTGTTCTCACCTCTGGTGTGGCAGGGTTGAAAGCCACACTGAGCACGGCGTTTGAGTGTTTTTGAAGCTTGTGGAGGTAGCTGCTGCTGCGGATGTCATACACATAAACCTGAAATAATTCAGATGGATTATGTGAACAAAAGTAGGCATGAACTGTAACCATGAAGTGATGTACAGATGTGGGACGACGTATATAACGTATATAAAATGAGTTAAGTTGACCATCCTAGTGAAGCTCATGATACATGTATAAAACCTTGAATACACAAGTGTGTTCAAAGCACATATCAGAAGTGGTATGATTACACACAAAGGTGACACATACACAAGCAGATGCAGAAAGATGCACATTTGCTATAGGGACATACAGGCATGGAGTCAGTGTGTGTGCAGCTAACATCCATACTGTCACATCCATTGGTTGTTTGGGGTGAACAATAGAGTATTCAGTCTCAATACGTCACATCATAGTTTACTGTTAATATCATCACCCTGATTAAAGCTTTCTTGATGATCACCAGGGCTTTGTGACTACGTTCAGATTGGCTAGATAGTGAGACTTGGCTCTTGTTGATATCAGTCATCAGACACATAAAATGATGGAATATTGTGCCAGAATCGGTTATCGCAAATGACTCTGGAGATAAGTTAAACAGTGTACTTAAAAAGAAATCTGGGCCGGGTATCAAACAATATTTGAGTGATAACGTCTGTAGCATTGGAAAATGTTACATATCAAAAGTTAATACCACACAGAAAGGTGGTTGAAAGTTTCAAGTGAGATGTATCCAACATCGCTGATGGACGTGGTAAGAGGTAAACTCTGTTGGACGCTCAAAAGTGATGTCACAGCATACTGACACACCTTGGAGTACACTTTTACACCACTGCAGCAAAGCGAGACGGTAACAACTGGAGAGCATAAACAAGATTCTCAGCTCATATATTAAAGTGTAAATTTAAAACACTAAACTCACAGCACTCAAAGACTGAGCACTTCAAAATTAAGTGGTCAGTGAGAGTGATTAACAATCCTAATGAACCGTTGCTGATATATAATTTCTGTTATTTTCTGCTTTGAGATAGTAGAAGCCTTGCCATGTAGATTTTGTATAATACTTGTGTACAATCTTAGAAACAACACTTAAATCTGAAATCTTAGAATTGATATGTAAATGTATTGTCAGCTTGTTAGCACAGTTTTTTTTTCCTAATTACAATCAGTGAGGTTTAGGATTGTCTGCTTCAGTGCCATGAGCACAGATAAAAACAGATGTGGGGATGTTTGTTACCAGACGACGACTCATCAGATTCCTGCAGCTGTTTTGTATTATGTTTCCCTGCAAAATGATTCAAGTGAGCTCTGTCAAATGGTCTATGGGTATAGTGTCTCTTGTCTAACGCACATGACGTGTGTGGTGCCTAACAGGGCATTAGATTCTTGGAAGGAACAATTTCTTTCAGGAATGCTAAAACATCACATGGATCTCCAGCTGTATCAGTTTATATTAACAGTAACTGAAGTGGAGAGCAGTGGCAATAGAGTCTGGGTTATGGAAACTGACTCACCTGGCATACGTCTCGATTAACAATTAAAAAAAGAAACTGCTGTCTTCTCAATAATCACTTTTTATGTCAGATGATAAGAGGGGAAGTCGAAACAAGTGAAAATAATATGTATTTCAACTGAACATACAACAGGTTAATATTGACCACACTAAAATTCTATTCCACTTAGATAGTTTTTGGCGTGATGTTCTTTGGAAAATGTGTAATATGATCTAGGGAGTCTTTTTAGAGAATTTGGGTTCTTTTTTTCCATGATTGCTTTTTGATATATTAAGACAAGTACAAATGCGTCTGGCTTATGGAAGTCTCAGGGCAGCTACAAATAAATATGGTGTAGCTCACTACCATACACTCTCCCAGTTTCCAAGAAATGCTGGAAATGTCCGATCTCGACAGAGATGCTCTCAAATGTCTGTGCTGTGCTGAGTCCCCATAATTAATAATAACCAGCAGCATGCATATATTATTCCACTGCTTTCAACAAGCACGCACACCAGAAGAAAAGAGAGGTGGATAAGGAGAAGGGAGGCAGTCTTCTGAAAATGTCTTGAAAGTAGGTATAAAGCACAGTCTGGAAAAGTAATTAAACAGTGCCTCAACATGAATGCTGAATTTGACTTCTATGGAAAAAGGCTTGAGTCCAAATAGAAATCTCTGTCAAGCACAAATAGTCTTCACCTTAAATGGAGGTGAAACTGATAAAGATATGCTGCTGTTTCCCTCCTCCTTTAGAGTCAAGCAAGATCTAAATAATACAAATTCTGTTGAAAATAATTCACTGTGGTAAGTCAGAATACTTATGCCTCAGCTGCAGCTACAATTTAACACACATGGCTGCGGACACAAAAATAACATAAAAATACTCAGACAGGGTGATCTGCCCCTTTGCATTATGGTATTGCGGGCATGACTTAGCTGTCAGAATTTTGTGAAAATACCACAAGCTGCTATGTTTTGTTGCTTTCTTGACAGCAGATTCACCAGAGACTCTAGACTGTAAACTGGCCACACACTGATACACAGTGACACATGATCAAGCCTATATTCAGTCTCTTGATGCTTTTGAATTGCCACATCAACTTTTGTGCAATTTTGTGATTATTACTGCTCTGAATTCAACACTGTATATACAGAATGTGGCATTGATGGACAGCCTCCTTAATTGCTTTGTCGTCCCTTTCAGTTTTACTTAAATAACCTGACTGTCTGAGATACAGTATTACTAGAGAAGCGTATACAGTGGAGAATGAAGCGCACACTGTATATGGACAACCAGAGTATTATAACTTACACAGTTATCCTCAGATCCTGAGGCAATGAACCGGCCACATGGTGAGATGGCTGACGAGCATGGGTGGCAGCGATTTAGATGGTTCTCATAGCGCCGTACACACCTGAGGAGGACGCGGACACAGTGTGAGAAATCAACAAGTGAAAAAGAGACTGAATAACTGAGCGTGATGTCGTAATACAGTCTTAGTTTTACTGGGTCTCTGTGGGATTGAATCAGCACATATCATTTCTGGCTTGTCTTATTGCAATGGTTATATTAAGGTGACAAAATATTATTCTGCCATTATCGTATAAAAATAATCTAATTTAATCTATTGTCAATTATTTTACACTGAACTCTGTGCGATATACTTTACTAAGATATATCATGAGCTAGAGCAGGACACCTTTAACATGAACAATGTTATCATTTTTTATCATTTATCAAAATAGTGCTTGAGAAGTAAGATGTCTTTGGCACGGGCATGATTAGTGTTTCATACATGAGTGCAGCCATTTTTCTGCTGAAGTGATTTGTTGGATCAAAAGTCTATTAGTGTACAATACTCGCTTTACAAATGCCTGAACGAGCTGTGGACACTGAGTTGAGCATGACTCAAGCAAAGCACAGGAAAGAGAAGGTAGTGGATGACGAATGGCCCCCTAATGCAACTTCTGTGCCGTTTATTTTGGTTTGCAACAGCATGTAATGTCTTTAAAATGCCAACAGCTAGCTGAGCTGGGGGCTCTATATGGGCGGGGTGTTGGCAGGGCTGGGCTTGTGGACAGGATCTGGTGAGAGCATGTCTTCGACATTCAAATGCTAATGTCATTAAACTAGACTAAAAGTAGGTCATTTTCACTGGTGGCCATAAAGAAATTTGATATACCCAGTACCAGTGAGCAAGTTAATACAATTGCTAAGCAATAAATACAAACCTTTTTAAGGCTATAATGTTGAATTGGTGTTAAGATTGTGTCAACAATTTTTCCGTTTTCCTTTGCAATGTTATATTTGATGGCATTACCGTATTTTGTAAGGTGTTCCAGTTGATAATGCTATCTACCCACACAGCCCTCAACACAGTAAGTCTCAAAGCCTCACTGGTTGCAACTGAACACCTCATTAGATTTACGTAGTTGGTTCAGCCAAAAACCTAGAGAGTGTTGACAATGCTTCAAAAAGGGCCACCTGACTGAAAAGCAAAGAAAACTTGCTGGAGGGGTCCTGAGGGGAGTGGAGGCAACACCATCCATCCATGCATGCTGGCAGGAGTTTTTGACCATACTATGGACTGATTTTTTAAGAGAGAAAACAGGGGCTGACAAATGAAAATTGGGCATGATTGATAGCTAGTGCAACCAATCAAATGGGAAAAAATAGAGGCGACAGAGCCTTGACTGTGGAGCTGATGGAAAAAAAAAACAATTGAAAAAAAAAAAAGTTTTACCGTCTGAAACAATTCCATTGCATTTTGTTAATACTTCTAAATGTGTCCAGATTAGCTTGGATTTAAGCAAGATGAATGAGTTTCTAAATCCCCCTCAGTACATCTGGACAGTCAAGTCTGCAGCTGAGCTGTCACAACCGGTCGCTATCATACTGATAAGAAGCAGTTTAACAAGTTACAGTAAATACTCGTCTGGTTTTCTAGGTCAGTATGTGGATCTAATGTTTTGACTGAGGGGACACAAGATGATGGGCCGAGTCTCCACACACACAACTCTCTGTGTTGTCTGAGTGATGACTACCTGGCATTTGCCTGATGACTAACACACACTGCAGATATTCCTGAGTGGGAGACTATATGGTTACTGAATCCACCTGGGTATTCAGTGTCGTCATCAAAGTAATCAGCAGGCTAATCATAGCTCATTATTTGCAGCCGATGTATTTCACCCAATTTAACCGTGTCAGTGCAAATCAGGTGAAAGCTTACTTTTTCTTGTACTATTTGATATTACATAATACAATGTATATAATGTACAGCTCTACATTAATTTATCAGATGGAAATTCCCTTAGATTGAAGTGGAATACATCACTGAACTAAATAGATCCATCTGCTCTCTCCATCCTTACAATCAGTATCTCTCTGGGTCTGATTTATGCTGGAAATGCTGAACTGGAAGCTTGTACACTTAAACACATCATTTGGAAACACAAAGGGTGAGTGAAAGGTGTGGGCTTGCAGTGGTTTACATTGCTTATAAAACTCTTTAAGTGTGGCAACCGTTCAAAAAACCTTAAATTACTGTCAGAAAGGAAGTACCGAGAGGTGCTGCTATTCTCTGGTGACAGAGCAGAACAAAATTAGGATTGAGTTTCAGAAGTTTCCACTGAGTGAAATGTACATTTCCCATTGTGTTTTTTTTTTTTTTTTTGGAAGTACTCTGGTTTGATCAAAGACAGAATACACTATTAACCCAATTCTGTCCCAACTTAGAGCTTTTGTCAATGGAGTTGTGTGCCTAATAAGAACACTATTCCGTTAACTGTGCTGAACAATGGCCATGGGTAAAAACGTCTGGCTTTCATCCAGACAGTCATTCATCAGCAGGGTTTATGGACAAGCACAATGAAGTCATAAAATAACTCAGTTAATGACTCTGATTGCAAAACAATTTATTACATTGTTCTTGATAAAATGGCAATGACCCAGGCAAAATTGGGAATGTCAAACTAAACTTGATTGTTTATTTAATCAGCCAGGTTTTGTGAGAGAGGGCCTGATCTCATTGATTTCCTGAGTGATTTTATGCTACTCTCTGCCTGCCAGCAGAATTTTTATGCACTTATGTTTAACTAAAAGGCATTAAGTTCCGTTTCAATTAAGTTTGCTCCTGGTTTGATTAAAATCATTACTATCACTAAGATTAGGGACAAACAACATTACTGTATCTTTATGTATCTCGTGCCTCAAGTTCATTTCAGAGTTTAAAGGGTCAGTTCAGCAAAATCACAAAAACACATTTTCTCTCTAATCCCTTACAATATTGAGCCATTCAAATGATTTTGTGTGCAGTGGAGATATGGTCTTCTTAATTCTCCAGCATAATAAGGAAAACTGAATTTTCATTGAAAATTTGTTTTTGGGGAAATATAACACCAACATGTATGAATGCACTTAGTAGAGATTTTGGTGTTGACAGATTGCATTGAAATGATCAGAAATTGAACCTCCAAGTAGACTCATTAGCTTGATTTTACTAATCTACCAGGAGTTTCAGTTAGTGTAATGCCACTAAGATTTGTTTTTCACAACAAATAAAACTTTCTTCACGCTCTTGTGGTCAATTCCGGAACAAAAAAATCAATGAAACGGTCACTGAAAGTACTGCTCCATTTAGAAGAAAAAGCTACTCTGAATAAAATAACCTGATTATCATGACGAGCAGTCTCATGAGCACTTTATGCAAACTCCGCTCATGCCACGCATTGTTCCAAACATTTTTATATTACCTTATTATATCACGTGGAGATTCCGATGAACATAAAACCTAGAGCTGACTAAACTAGTTCCATTAGCAGAAAGCCTCACATAAAAAGAAATTTATAGAAACGTTAATTTAGGGGAGCTGTAACTCTTTTTGCGGTTAGTACTGGCCACAGAAACAGACACATACGGTTTATCAAAGAGGGAAATAAAATTAACAGGGCCAACAAAATGAAAAAAGTGTGTCTACATATTGTTTTCATTCATCCATATGTTTCACCTCAGAGGAACTGCATCTGCTGAGGGATACTTGATGACAGCTCTCAGAACCAGAAGTTGACCTGGAAACCAGGCACAAATATTTTTCAGATAACAATAAGGTTTTGATGGAGTCTGGGATGAGGAGTTAAACATGGAAGGAGTCTCAGACATGAAAGAATGAAATACTCAATAATGCCTTCTACTGGGCCAAAAAGAACATTTTGAAATCCAAGAGAGCCTACTTGAATTATCAGCCTTATATGGATATCTGTTAGTAAGGGCCAAAGAAAAATATTCTTGGCTACGTGCTTTGGAAATTTAACAATTGCCGATTCACTCATCAACTGAGGAATGTTTGTGTAAGAAAGACTGTCTATGTAATTTGAATATAAGGCAATTTTGCACTTCCAGGAATAGCAGAGGAATAAAAAAAAAATCAATAATGGTTTCTTCGTTAATGTGCTCAAACATTTATTGCCCTTAGGTCATTTTGACTGATTTGATGAAGCAACCCTTCAGCCAGACTGGGGCCTGGGTTTAGAGATTAAGACTGTAAAGTGAGCAACTGGGGTACTTATTACAGTTTCATATAAGTTACTTATTACAGTAAATGTAATAGGTTTGTCAGGCCAACAGGTGTTACAAATCTGAATTCGTGCCAAAACACAATTATTTCATAATGGGGAAGTAAATTCAGAATTGTATGCTAGTTGCTCCGGATAGCACTATAAGCCAAGTGCCCAAAATGTCATCAGAAAAGTTAAAGTAATAGTTATTAGTCTTTTCGGTTTTCAATACGTTTTCATACAGTACTGTAGTGCCACCAATGTTTTGTTTAGGGGCTTTGAACACCTTCTGAAAAGCCTGAAGAAACAGAAGCAGTACAGGAGTATTTAGCATACATACATGTAGACACTTAAAAAGTGACTTGACATAGATGTTCGATGGCACCACTCTGGCCTGATTTTCACATCAAAGGTGCATTGGCTACGAATCCAACAAAATAGATTACATCAATAGTACCTAAGTGTGCGGAGGTCCCAAATCTTCACCCCATCTGTGACTGCACTGGTGAGGAAGAGGTTGTATGAATCCGGTGCCTGTGTGCTGAACATGGAGCCCTGTGAAATATGCATGAAAAAACAAAAATGACTAGTCAGCACATGCTTGACTGAAATAGGTTGTAAATCTGCTTCTCCTACTGTCCAGTACTGGAACATTTTGTTGCTGTATATCCTGTACTGGCAAATGTTATTATCATTATTCCAGGTAGCATTGTTAGTACTCAAAAGTAGGACATGGCATTTAGGACAATCTAAGCTTGTTGGGGCTGGAAAGAAAACTGCAATGGAAGCAAAATTCTTGTTAATTTGTCTTTAGGTGTCATTTTCCATCACTTATTTTCTACACTGAGATAGGCTTCAGCTATAAATATATAGAATTTCCGCTGCACATCTATACATAAATTCCATACATGACTTTCACACCAAGCAGGAGAGAGCAGCGGTGGGGTGTTTTTTGTTTAGATTTCCATTAGGAGTGTGAGAACGGGAGTCTGAGAGGGCATTTCCAGTTCCATTTTCCGAGAAGTCCTCTGCTCTGATGAGTTCCAGGTGAATTGTGCAGAGGAGGTGATGGAAATTTGAAGTGGGAAAAGCTGGTTCACATGCTGCACTTCCTGCTGTTTGGTCCGCATCGGGGCGAGAAAGCAAGAGGGGAGGGAAGAGTGATGTTATGAGTGCAGTCTCCAGGCAGGGGCAATCCCTCTGATCCGCAGGTATTAACCCTACAGGCATCCAAAGGCCCTCAGGCATCCAGGCGGAGGACACCACATTGACGCAACAGCCAAGCTGAAACAACACACTGCAGGCTTTCCACAATGTATGGCACACAATAGCTGGCGTGACAAAGACCAGACACCTCTGTGTTGAAGGAGTACAGGCAGCTGTGTGTAAGAGTGCATCGCAGTTGGATGGGTTAATGCATTTAATCCATGGCACTAGCTGCAGTGTGTCCAGCTAATCCAGGCTGGCCTGAGTGTCAAGTATGCACAGGTCAACATGCAGAAGTGACTACAGTCAATACCTCAGGGTCACTGGGTACAATCCTCCCCCGCACAAATACACACGTTTCTGTATTCCAAAAAGTTACATAAGCATCTGTAAGATAGGTCAACATTTCCACCGTTTTTATGATTAAAATGAATGGTTTTGTTGCTATTACAAAGATGGCAAACATTCATATGACTATATATGGAGAAAAACCAGGACCGTCATTTCTCTGTAAAAATGTAATGTGATAGCTATACAGAAACGTAAATTATATGCAGAAAACCCAGTCCTGAATGCATGAATTTATCATTGATATTTATAGTTAGATTTTGTGTGATGCAGTTCTACATTATTCATCAAACTAAAATGAATGTGGATACAGGCCTAAGCCGTCTACTTGTTAGACACCAGCAAATTGGGCCCACAATGGTCCAAGATACTGATGTGGGAGTAAGGCCACATAAACCCAAACTGCATCATGGAACAGCATTACTGTGAGGCCTTCATCCAGCATGGAATCTCCTCCTGCCATCTCCTATGGCAGTCTTAATCCTGATGCACCAGGGATTTACATTCAAACACTCAGCAAGATGAATGATACTGATGATGGCATGTCCTGTCTGTCTGTCATGGAAACTTCTGGGTAACCATGACATTTTTTTGAACCACAACCTTCTTTATTCACACCACAAACTAACACTTTTATTCCCTCAAAGACGATCTGTGCCTTATGTAACCCGCGCAACGCTCAATGATGTCTTATGTAACGCTATAATATCTGCCAAATAGTAGACCCTTCAAGAGTAAAGTGGAAGATGGGGCTCACACCACCAAATGATGCCAAGTCAAGCAAATTCTTCGTTGTGTGGGTGAGGTCGTAAATCAGTCTGCCTGTGGAGTGATGAGAGGTCTTTGCCTCTATTCATTCACAAAGGGCAGAGGTTATCGTAAGTTTCAGGTAAGCTATAAATGAGGAGAAAAAGTCTGTGAAGCAGTTTTTGCAAACAATGAACATGTATCTTTAAGAAATAAAAATGATTTTAAAGAACAGAGTTCAGGATACCAATGTGCAGGGTTTAAGGCAAACTTTCTCAGCTCTTCAAGCAATAAGACATTTTAAAATTTACATAATGACTCTGACCTTAAACTGGGAAACAATCAATCATAATAAAGATAATACACTGTCAAAGTCAAAGTCAGCCTTATTTTCGATTACACTATATGTACAGGACATATAGAGGTATCGAAATAATGTGTATAGAAGTAATGCATGATAGATGGAATTTTTAAATTCTTATTTGGATGATTTATTTTTTCATAGGAACATTTAAATGGCCTGACCTTGTTTTGTGTAACGCAGTGGACGGCTCTGCTATGGGCATCGGGCAGCTCCGAGGCAACTGTACCCTTGTTCATGTCAAATACTTGAATGGAGCGGTCTGAACCACACACCAGGACGATGTCTGAGACAGCTTTTAGGAAAAAAAAATTACAAACAATAGAACTGCTGCAGAGAAGCTGCAGAATATAAGTGTTTATGATGTAATGTGTCACTCTTCTAGGACATTTTTCTATAGGACCAGAATCTAATGTTATATATATATATATATATATATATATATATATATATATGCACATCTGACCAACTTTCCCTCATTGTTCATGGGCAAGCACTAGAAGCTAGCACTGAGTTGAGCAGATAGTTGAATCCATCAGTTTGCTTTTTTGCACTCAGCTTCTGTCTCTCCATGCTGAGGTGTAAATGTCAGCAGCTGTCTGCAAGGTTGCCTTCTAAATAGTCTCATTGCATAAATAGTGTCCTTTTAAATGGCATCCATTAAAAAACCCTTACTTTATGTCTCTATAACAATACACAAAGTACTCTTTCCTTATATAGAAAATCCAGAAAAATATCTAAACTTTTTTTGATTTTTTGTAATCACTTTGTATCCATCTTCCATTTGGCCAGTGCCAAGCACAGTGGTGTAAAATAACTCCTGACAGGATCTCACTCATCCCAACGCAGCTCAGTTCAGTGGAGTTAATGCAAAGTAAATGCACTGTAAACCCTAACAAGGGGTTGGAATGCAGACATTCCTGAAAAATTAAAGACACCTAAATGATTTACAGGTAAAGTCGGCAGTGGAAACCCTGAGGCAATATGTGTAGACTTTATGAAGCACAGGCTGATTGCTGTGGCTGACGTGAAAGTGGTCCAATAAGAAGCTCTGAGTAAAACTACTTAAGGGATAGGTTCACTTTGCCCTCCACAGCATCAATGCAGTAAAAACTATAACATTTCCTGCTGCAAGAATAATAATAACAAGAAAAAGGATACAAGAAAAGAAATCACTGATTGCAGACAAGGCAGTGATGTCTGTTGCTGATGTCATCTGGAAGCATTTTGCCAATTTGACGACACTCTGTTGCTGATACCTAAGAAGAAAAAGACATTGAATCATTCTCTAAACCGATAAAGGTTAATATACCGTCAAAATTTTAAGATTAACACTCTGCACACCTATCATTCTTGGGCTCTAGGAGAGATTACATTAAGAGGCACTACCCTTCAGAACTGATTCCTGATTTTGTTGTTACAAATAACCACCTCAAGAGGAAAACAGTGCACTACTAAAAGAGGGTATGGAGGCCATTTTTAGTTACTTCCCTGGCCTCCAGAATAAACCCTGACAGTTTACAGTGCACAGTAAAGAAGTTTGGGTGGTAATGAGTCTGTGGTACTGGGGTAGTAGTTAAATAAAGCCAGGCCCTCCATCAAATCAGTAACAAAGCCAGCTTAAGTAACAAAGCCTGCATTTGAGACACAAGTCTTAAAAAAGACCAATCCTTTGATCTATTTTCCCATTTTTACCTGCACTGCAGTGTTGTTGTAATAGGTGTACTTGCTGTAATTATTATAGTAGCTGGGTGACTGGAGACGTAAAGTGGGAGATGATTGGTTTAAATCTGTGAAATATGGCCTCTCTTCCCTGCAAGAAACCCTTGATGTGTGAACTCCGACTGTGCAGCTTTGAAGTTTGACTGTATGCCATTGTGATTGTGTAACACAATCTAATATAGAGAAACTGCAGTTGTCTGGACAAAAACACAATCTGTGAGGCCAGTACCATGCCCTGCATTTCTTTCAGCTGTGTTCTCCCTATGACTTCTGGGGAAGGTGATCTAATAACTACTAAATACAAGAAGCACAGGTAGTAAAAACAGTGTATTGATATATTAGTAGAATATTATAATTATATTACAATTATATATTATATTACGCACAATGTTTGTACAGCCCAAAAGCACATTTTGAGATCATAAGAGCAATACAACAACTAAGATGTTGACATTGTAGGTTAATGTTTGGTTTGAGGCATTATAATGAAAAAAATATTGTTGATTCCCCATTGATACACTGCCTTCAGTGAAAAAAGACACCTGAATTTTACATTTTTGAAAAACTGAGATTCAGCCTGACATCAAAAGAGTTTGCCCAAACTCTAGTGGTATTAGCATTTTCTTTGCATTGTGTAATAAATAGGTAGTTTATGCATCAATATCAACTATACATGCTGAACTGTTCTGTATAACACTGACTTGTAATTACCTTTTGATGTCGTCATGTGTGATGTCCACATTATACAGGTATAAGTATAAAGATGGACCAGATGCCAGAAGCAAAAATTTGTCAAGGTAATAAAACTGAGCACCTCTAATGGGTTTGGAGAACATCCTGTTGCCCTAAAGGAGGAAGTAAAAGACTAAAATCAAGCTCATCTCTTAAAATTTGTGAGGCATTCATGATGCAAAAAAACACATTTCTAAAACAAAAACAGAACTGAATTTAATAGGAAGATTAACTAAAAAAGATACCTTTTATCAAAGTTCCTCTCTTCCAGTTGTCTTTTTTTTATTATTGAATGTCATTGATGCTAACAAATAATAACTCCTAAATCCCAAATAATTTTGTCCAACTACGTACTCCATGTTGCCCAAAGGTACTGTAGACTTATATAGTTTTTTAATTGCTCAAAATGATACACACAGCACCCTCAGTTGTGGAGTGACAATCTGCTGCACATACTGTATTGTCTGTGTTATCCCACTAAACATATGGCCATTAAAGGTAGATCATGGAAATCTTGAACGTCTGCTCTAACACTCTAACAACCAACTTCTCCTCATCGTCATAGTTCATACAAAAGTATTTCACACAATGTTCAAAAGGGTACTCAAGACAATCTGTTCCACAAAAGGAGGGAGTGAACTCAATACCGAACATCCTTATCAGAAAAGTTCTGAATGAGACATTAACATCGTCCTTCTTAAACCCCAAACTGCATAGTTAGAGTCTAACAAGGTAAAAACAAGCAAACAGGTGGGCTGTCCTGTCAGATCTACCTACTATCTATCACCTAAGGGCTTCCAATGACAAGAAATTGCAAGAACACTACGTGGTCAATCGGGGTTATTTCCTTCTAGAGTTTTCAAGTATGATTGCATAAAGCTATGTGTACTTCTGGCTCACCCCAACAGAGCTCCTGTCCCTGACATGACTTAGTATTTGTTGCCAAGCTGTTTCACAAGAGCACCAAGCAGTCAAAGGCTGCAGACCCGGCCAAGCTCAAAACAATCTCAGTGAGTGGAGTAAAGCAGGTATGGTTAGTATCAGCAATGTGGAGACCCCAAAGTTTTCACTTGGCATGGGGAAGTAGACACACTTCTGACTGTCCCATTAAATGTGATACCCAATGAAGTAAGGAGCTTCTGCATATGATCAGAGTTTTGGATGTCCAGCAGATGCCTAGAATGACAAAGTCTCTGAGCCAAGAAACATATCATTTCATCATCTCAATTAATTTGGCTTTCTCTTCTTTAATTCCATTAGCTTATTTTCATTAGTGAAGGAAAAGGTTAATTTAGGAAGTTTTATATCAATGTTGCACTTTAAACATAACACAGAGCTTTCCCTGCAGAAGTTAATAAGGTGTGCCATGATTCACTTTCTAATGAGTTACGGACAAAACAAATCAGATCACTTTCATTTTAATCATAGCATCTCTTGCCTGCGTTGCAACAATATATTTAATAATGTGATGCATCCTTTCCAGCACCCTGAATAAACAACACATCTCTTAATACAGAACGTAAACATGAGACGTTATACTTTGAGAGCAAATGAAAACACGAGGCAAAACGTTGTGGATACAGTAGCAACCACTGTTTTACTGTCATTCAAGTGTGGCATCATTTACAACAATGCAATTAGGGACAAAATCCTTGCAGCAATCACGGCCGTCTTAGCAGACAGGAGTGAGAGTGAAAAATGTGTGCGGCATGTGTCTTTAGTTGTTTGGTCCTATTTCTAAACCAATTTGAGATTTTAGATCTTCAGAGTGAGGACATTTTTGCAATATGAGGTCACTCTGGCTGGTCCTCATTTCACTGCTTTTTTATGGTTCGGATTTAGGCTTAGAATAATGAGAGAGTGAAGGTTTGATTAAGGCTGAAGGTATGTAGGCATGTTGTGGTGATGGTTAAGATTAGGCTGACAGGGACTGAACAAAAATCCATAAAAATAGAAAAAATTATATGTACAAGTGTGTGTTAGTGAATGTATGGGGCATTTACCATGATAATAGCAGGCTCTGGACTGCCATGGGTCCAGATTCGGAGTGACCGGTCTTCTGACGCACTCAACCACCACTGTCTGTTGAGGCTCCAGCTCACACTGCTCACTAGCTTATCATGGCCTGCATATAAAGAGAGGTTTGAAACCAACCTCGAAAGACAGTGTGCGGCTGCAGCATTTCTTTTTATGGTACTGTTCAGAGAGTCAGGCAAAGTGAAGAGAAGGGGCTCTCTGTGACCCACTCGTCACCTCAACTTCTGTCCTCTTTTCTCTGCTGCCCCCTTGTGGAGACTGTGTTCCCGCTGTACTTGAGCCATCAAATGCGAAACAGATAATTGACATGCATGGATATACTTCCTTTACCTGTCGTTGTTTACGGGCCCAAGGATCGCTCTGAGTGATACTTCAACAGTGTGTATGAGAGTAAGAAATTTTATCAGTTCAAACCTAGTTGCTCTCAAAACACAATGTGCCCTTTTCAGCTTTCTTTTTCTGCTATCACCAAGGTTTTACTGACAAAAACAAAAACCGCATGTGCCAAATACTTGTGTTGGAATATAACCAAACCATGCTTTTCTGGTAAAACAGAACTCTTTATCTACAGTTTTTGACAGTGATAGCTGAGTAAGTGAATATTTGGATTTTCTCGGAGTCTTTCATCTTAAGCCATGGATCTATTTCAAAGTATGTTAATCGGAAAAGCCTGAATAAGGCTGAGGATGACCATCTTAGTATTTAAGTTATTGCTGTCTCTTAAAAACATCAGGAGTAAGATCTTAACCTTGAACAGCTCTAAAATGTGAGCAGAATTTGTGTGTCAATTAATAAAGCCCTATCATAAAAAACATCATGAATATTGCATAAAAAGAATCATTCTTTTATTCTTTTTGTTCAAATATACTGCTGACAAAAACACTGAGGTGACTGAGGGCAAATACTGTAGAACCCAGAGGTTTTTAAGGTATAATTTCTCATGTTAACTTCACGTACCTGTGTAGACGGTTGGATTGCCACTAAGGGAGGACTTATACAAAAACACTGAGCTGTCTCCAAGACCACACAGGACTTGTTTTCCATCACCTGGAAGAGACGAGGAAACAGAAAATCTTTGTATGAGGATTTTTCAGTCAACAGCTGAGTTATTATTACCAAAAACATGAAATGGGCTTTTAAACAGTGGGGAAGTGAAGATTTTGTCTGAAGCAGGAACATCAATAATAAAATGTAATATAATTCTGTAGCAACAATAAATTGTTCTTAACTTACTGCCAGTCATGATTCATATAATATTGTTTTACCTTAATTGACCCTTCCTGTAGAGGATGGACAAAGCTGAATTCAGTATATAACTGTTTCTGTTTGCCAGGCAATGTCTCAAACTGTTACTGCTGATAAAATATTAGGAATTCAGGCTCCAGTGGGTCACCACAATTTAAATAAATGCTAAATGCCTGTTGTATCATCATGGAGGACTATCCTGCGGTTCTGACACATGACTATGGGATGGTTCTGGGTAAAGTGAGAGCTCATGAGATTTTCAAGCAGTTCAGACTTTCCACAGACGTAATCAGAATCTAGTCCGTCTTTGGGATAGACAGACTATTGTAGAGCCCGAATAGTGTAGTTGCAATGACATTTACTGTGAATTCAGTAAAAGTATCCATCAAGCCATCTCTATTAGCGACAATTTACAGTCTCCGTATCTCACTATAAAACCTCAGATCCTCAAACATTTGCGCCTGTCTACTCACACTTCTTATTATTATTACTACCTTGGCTGAGTTATCAGTATTCACTATTGATTTATAATGTTTGAGCAGACGGTTACATATAATAATATATGGGGATACATTATTATGTTATGTTTACACAATACAATTAACATTACTCACAGACTACTCACATAAATATGTGATTATATTATGTTTTATAAATTATGGTCAGCGTTGCAGCAGTAAATCTGCCTGACCTGAATACTGAAGGCAGTAGATTGGTTTGTTGCCGGTGCTTAGATCAATGTGTGGAATAGTAGGTGCTGGACTGTCTGCTGGATAATCTCTGAGGAGTAAACCTCTAAATGACAAAAAAGACAAAAAAGAGGTTAGTATTTATACCAAAAAAAAAAAAAAACATTTGAAAACTTTCTCCACATTGCATTTTAAATGATGGGGTGGCTTACTTATCTTTGGTGGTCCTTTTAGAGGAAGGATTCTTCTGAGTATTTGTTTTAGGTGAAAACATAATTCTTCTAAAAAAAAACAAAAACAAAATGAATGTGAGGTTTTGTGTGTCTAGTTACATGATTCATCAAACCTCATTTCACACTGTATTATTTGGATTGTTGCATTAAGAAACGGGTGACAAGCCTGGAGAGTTAGCTAGGAATGCCGAGAGAACTCTGACCGCAAAGATTGTAACCATTGCTTCCAAATGTCTCCTGGCGAAGGTTAAATAGACCCAGTTCAAAAAACCTGTCACTGAAATAGCTGCAAAGTGCTGCTGGCTGAATGTAGTTGGTGTTCATCGTGATCAAAACTTAAGAACCTGCTAATGAAAACTGGCAATGAAGGAAGTCAGACCAGGAGGATCTCAGAGTCACATCTGCAGGAAGTACATCGACTAGCTAATTCTTTGAGTGCCTGAAAATCCTCAGAAGGTTGCCTCTGCACCCACATTAACCTGACCTGGATGAGTGTTAAGTGGCCTACACAAGTCAAGTGCTATGACAGACAGAATTTTGCGGCTACGTTTTAGACATTGAAACCATAACATTGGTGCAATGCTCCGCCTGGTGAGGTACGAAAATAAAGAAACCCAAGGAAAAACAAAATTCTGTCAAAATTCCGTTCCTCCTCTCGCTTAAATTTAGAGTTGCTCTTTACCCTCATCCATTTTTTGGACAATGCAGTGAAGCACTTGATTTTCTATTAAAAGGCTAGTTGTGAACTTACCTTGGGGCACTGGTATATCCAGATGACTTCACTTTCGAGTGGAAGACCAGAGGCTGCTCCTTTATTCCTCCTTTGTAAAACAGATAAGGTGGTCAAGTAGACATAGAATGACAAACACAAGTACCTGCATGAGTACAAATTGTCTACATTATGTATGCCCAAAACAAAGATTCCCAATTATAAAAAAGCAGATGTTACAATATGAGTCAGAGGTCCAAAGGGAAGTGCTGTTCGTTATTTTCCATAATTAGGATAGAACTACTCATTGCACTGTAGTGGGTTTACATTGGATTATACCAGGAAAGGAAGATACAGTATTACTGTGTGACCACTGCTGTGAGCATTAGCATTAAATGCATCAGCTGCGAACTGGGAGATGGTTCATTCTGCTCCCTGTTCCCTGTTGGTGCCTTCACTACACACTTCACAATGAGCTCACTTTTTCCACAACCATTAAAATGTGTGAGGCTCTCCAAAAACTGTTCTCCTGTCAAATACAGGCAAAGTAAGCAAGTCACATAATCTCTGCGAGGCAACCTAGGACTTTAGTTGCATCAGAAAAAAGTATGTAATGTACAGATTTGGTTTACAGCCTTGATTCCAATTCAACATGAGTTTATCACCTCAGCAGACCTTAACCTGTAACAATGTAATGTCCCTAGCACTTATCCCACATTATTTCATTAATGAATTTAGCTGACTAACAAAACTGCAAACCACAAGTAAACCTGGGCAAGTCAGCTGTGTGTTTGAGCTCTTAGGCATAGCTCTTGAAATTCTTTCATGCAACAGTATATTATTCACAGCCTTTGTTTTTCAGTAACAGTAATTCCTTTTGCAGTTTAGTGACAGTGTTACTGAACATGAGCCTGAAAAAACGGATTGGTTGATGCTGTAAACACAGTCAATGCAGCTAATCGGGCTCCCCTAATTGTGATGTACCAAGTGTTTGACTGCTAGGTACTATCAGTTGTCCTGCTTAGGCTCTTGTACAACTCAGTGTAGGCACGCTGCCAACATTATAATAAATTCAATGCAAGTGAAACCAACCAGTCAAAATCAAAAAGAAGCACATCTGGATCTCTTTTCAATCCTTTCTTATCTGGAAGTGCTTTTCATCTTTGAACAGCAGTGCCAATGTTCACTCGAGTTTTGGCTTGAAGGGTATTTTCCTGTAAAGTACACTTAAAAACCTCTGAACAATTACTGATGTTCCCTTTTCCTTGGATTTTGAATTGTAATTTGAGTTTTCTCTAGGTACATGTTGTTTCTTCATCTGTTCAGCCCCACAGGATATCACTGCTGACACTATTCATTTTGCCACTATTTTGCCTCTGTAAGCAATAGTGTTATATCCTTCCTTAGTTCAACTTTGTAACAGCTTTCGTGAAACTGGTATTTCACTTAGGTCCCATTGGTATTGCATGGTATCAAGCAGCAAAGACAGTATAAAAAAGAACATTTAGTTTGAGAATGAAAGGTCTTGTGACACTGGTTGCTCACATGTAGCACCATCCTCCACTCCCCCATTGCATTGTGTGTGAGGTGTTGTACCGGCAGTATATTCTGACACAGAACAGATTATACGTGTGCGGGAAACTAAGCATTTTAGGCCAGAAATTAAATTACCTGACACAATCACTTGGCAATGCTCAGCAGCCCTATTGACCCCCTGCTGATATATAATGGTCATTTTGTTTTATAGGGCAGTAAAAATCTCATAATTTATGCTGACTTGAGACTAGATGCTATTTGAAGCAAAGTGAGAGTTTCAGACAAATTTCCATGTCGAGTCATCTGCGTGAAATCACAGCAGCGCTCATTTTACATCTTACATCTCATTATATCAGACTTAGCCTAATCTGTCTTAACCATTGCAGTAAAAAGGTTTCACAATATTGAAATTCTTAGCTCAAAGTATAGACACTAGCTTCTGATGCAACACCATAAAGAGCAAAAAATTATTATTGCTATAATAAGGTGTGGCCTGCAGTCACAGAGATCACGAGGTAGGCTATCTGCTGTGATTGTATCGGCACCTGTACGACTAAAACCGGGAAGTGACTGTTAGGACGGATGTTAGGATCAACAAGATTTCAAATGTGCATGACTTTTTTGGTTTATGTGAATTTAAGAAGTGACAGTGATTCCTTTTACAGTTGGTTTGCCTGCATTAGAAGAGACAAAGCTCAGGCGAGCCCCAGAATTTATTCTAAAGTCAACCACTAACTTTTGCTCTCAGTCGGAGAAAAGGAGATGGCAAAAGTCAGACCTCCATCTGAGTTAGCTGCTGAATGTGGCCCAAGAAAAAGACCAAATAATTCAAGCTTCTAAAAGTGTATAAACCATAGCAGGTATATATGTCTTTAAGATATTATTTTGACTGTAACCAGACTCTCTGGTATGAATTATTGCCTTACTGACCTGTGAAAAGTGGGGCACACAGTAGGAGAACAGAGCGAGAGCAGAAGTAAAAAGGTATCAGAGGCACGGTAACCGAATACTGGCAGGAATTAGGAACATGGAGCCAAACTAAGGGTCTGACAGCAATAGAAATCATGTTTCACCTGAAGAATGTGTTGAACATGTGTATAGCACACTGTAGGGAAATGTAGAGAGGGCAAATAATGTACTACTACATGTAGCTACGCGAATAAAACACTAACCACAAAATCAAACTTTAATCGAGAGCTCGAAGTGAACTAGATTCACTAAACAATAAGGTACTCTGTACTGTAGTTACTGTAAAGCAGTGACTAATGGAATAATAGTTAGAAGCATGAAACACTGTCCTCTTTCATTCAAACTGGACTAGTCAAGAGCGCACAGTTGCCTGTTTTTCCCATCTCGCTCTATCCAAAACTAGCAAAGGAGCTCTTAAAAATGAGACTGATATTGATGCTTCATGCTCTATGTCATGTCAGAGTAGGTTGGTGTGTTGCAGCACTCATTCAGACGATATTGTAGATGAGCCGCCAGTGTTTTTTCACAAATTGTCAGTCCTTTCAGAGTCGTTTCACGTTTTTAGACAATGGTGACATTTAAGGACAAAGTGAGGAAATTGTTTGTTATCATATCAATTTCATCTGTTATTCTTACTGTTATTACTGACTTGATCACTTTAAAACGATTCAAAGTGAGTTCTGATAATGCAATCAAGGCCATTCAGCACTAATTGCTGCTTTAGTGGTCCCCTGATATCCTAACTATAAACAACTTAATCCAGGCAACTACACTTCAGACCAGTGACATCATGCAAAAAGTAATTCCAGCTGATTGTCATCATCTCAAAAAGCCAACAGTCCTGGTTCATTTCACGATTATGTTACAAGGCAGTTTGACATGACAATAGATATCTAATGTGCACTCACAGGTCTTTTAAAAAAGCTTTGTCAGACTTGTGCCAGACTTTACAATTTTCCTTTCCAGGAGTCTCAGAGGTTTATGGTGCTATTTGTATACAATTCTGCAGATATCCTCACAAATACAGAGATGCATGGGGAGCAGCATGGTGGGTTTCACTAGTCCGTAAATGTCTGTGGTTTTCGGTCTGACATTGCAGTCACGCAGCACCACTAGACTCCCCTGAAGATCTCCTACAGTTTGGCACTGGCAGCTCCCTTCAGTCCAGCTGTGGGGAGTCTGGCTAATACTGGCTTTCTCAGCGCTAATCTCAGTTAGAGCAACATTTAAACCACAGTATACTGCACTGTAGGTCTCCAGCAGAATAGTTCCAAGCTGCCAAATCCTAATGATACGCTGAAGAACCACAAATAGGCTCAATTTACCTCAGAATCCACTACTGCAGTAAGCAACCATACAACAAAATGGGCTAATTAGTCAGAATTTATCAATCTACTCAATCTACTCCTACTGTTGCATCATTTGAAGTACCTGCCCATGTGGTAAATGAAAACTGAAGGGCATCTAATTATGTCACATCAATACCCTCAACAATGCAAATGACCTTCTCCAGCCTCTGTATTTACAGATAACGAGGAGATCCTCAGTAGCGCTTGTAATGGCCAAACAGACCTTCTATAAACCTACAATAAGTACAATTTAAGAGAATCTTCTGTGTCCAAGCAAAACAACCACAGGCCAGACATTGAGTGAACTATAAAATGGGTCATAGTTTTAAAACCCAGAGTCATCAAACAGCAGTAGCTCCCTTTTTTATTTTATGTGCATGAGCATAAGTGAGAGGTGAGTGAGTGCTCAGACAACGACAGCGATGCTGACCTTTCTTTTTAGGATGGCTGGGCTCCTTCTTCTTAAAGTCAGCATTCAGAGGAGATTCAGGCACTGGAGGAGAACTGAAAACAAGGGAGGGGTGAAATGGGGGGGTTACTGGAAATAAGGGAGCACAGCATTTTCCACTGTTGTGGATTATTAGTCTTTCTAATTCTCAGTACCATGATATTGTTGACTCATGAAAAACCAGATGGCAAAAATGGTTGTAATAGGCCAAGTTAATATGGAAATGTCAGAGTGAAAAGAAGTTACAGGCAGGAGGCCAACTGAAAAACAGAGGCCACTCATCTGTCCCACTGCTGATGAGGTCAGGTGACGAGTGTCTGAGAGAAAGCAACATGTCTACAGTTGCCGTATTTTTGCGAATTTTAACAAGCTGACATGATTATGCTTTGGCTCATAAACTGCAAATTTGCTTAAGCAGAAAAATGCAGAACATTTATTATTATTTCAATTATCACTATTTATTGGTGCTGCTGGATTTTGCTAAATAATCATTTATGGAGGTACGGGTAATACCTTTCATTCCCTCCCCAGAGGACAATTCTAAATTTCTGGCATTTCTAAAGCAATGTTATTGTGAAAGTAATAACTATGATTTTCTGGATTAAGGAGCACATCCAGTGTGGGGAGCTTTATTAAAACTCATGTGGATTTAAAAGCTTATACATATAAAAAATGTTCACAGAGTTTAGTCATTCACTGGGCAGAGCAGATCGAGGCTGGACCCAAATGATTACGTGAGCTACAGAAAAAACAGTTGTGTTATCTTGTGTCCTTGTGTTTCATGATATAGGATGTACCATTGCCACTGAATAAACAAATAACAGAATAACATTATTTACAATACAAGCGACTGAGATATGCTCTATTGTATTTCAGGTAGTCCTTTAACAAGAAAACCTGTGTATACAAAACTAGGCTGAAGTGTCCCTGAGAAAATTAGACGTTTTACTAATTGAGCTGATTTCTTCCTTAGATTTCTATATGGAAGGAAGGAAGCAAAAAGGATAATTTGTCCTCTTGCGGTCAAAATGTAGCATCAATAAATATCTGCCTTTAACTCCAGGTTTACCTTGGGAAAACTGAAAAGCCTTCACCACAAGTCCAGATCTGCCTGAGGTCACAAAGACCCAACTCCAACAAGAGCACGCATGGAGTAAACAAAGCGCTCACTAAAAACACCATCTGTGTGACATGGAATTCCAGAATTAATTCATATCAAACAACAAGCATGAGTCCATAAATGTTTTAAAAAGAGAAATGAAAAACACAATGCTGTGACTAATGTTCAGGAAAATGTAGAAGACAGTAAATCAGGGTGTTTATGTGTTTATGTTACAATATAATACATAGTTGCTCCTGTGTAGGAACAGAAAAATACCACTTTACCTCAGGTAGCAAACCACAATCAAATCTTTATGCATAACCAAAACTTAATTCGCAGCGTTACAAAAATACCAATGTCTCAGTTCAGGAGCACCTTAAGACAGTCAAACTTTTTGAAGGAAATAAAATACACAATAAACAAACAACCTCCCCCCAGTTTCTTAATAGAGAGTGAGTTCAGTGGTTCACATTAAAGTGACATGGAAATTTGTATAAATTCAGTAGTTAAACTTGTTAAACCATCAAGTTGAATGGACAATTCAGCACAATGTCTTATTCTGGTTTATCAAGATACTCACAGAGTTATTCCACCCTGGAGAGACTGACCATGACCCAGCCACTGTGATGCTCAGGTTGGGGTAGTCTAGAAGAATAAACATCAGTCATGGGCTTGGATGTATCCAATTTCCAGTTCATATGCATCAGGTGCCATACATTATGCAAAGAAATTGACATCAAAAATAATTTGGAAAATCAATGCAAGACAAAACACAAGCTATTGTTACATACATGCCATTAGAAGATATAATGTATCTACCTTTGCAGAGTTTCCACTGTTGATTATTTGCTGAACGTCTGCAAAGTGTTAATTCCACACTAATGTTCAAGCTGTTGTTAGTGCATTATATTAAAATGTGTCTGTAATATGATGTCCAGTTGCATACATAAGGGTCACTGAGTGACATGAAATTTTCATGTAAGCTATTATCATGCAAGTCAACCAAAACGGTTCTTTCGTTAGCTCAACATGGGTTTAACTCAAGAGAAAGCACAGGTTTTACAGCGGGAAATTATTTGCATTATTAACCTAATGCATACCTTTGAAATATAGTACTGTTAGGAGTTCTGAGGTAGCCAGATCCACCACATACAGGCCATCAGAGCTTCCAATACATAACCAGCTGTTGTCCCTGCAGGGGCCCACACAGAAACGTATGGAAAAACAGTGTTAGAGGATTTCCCTGAAAAGCTTTTTTCAGATCGTTTGAGGAAAGATGGTGTAACCACATACTAAAGGAAAACATACTAATGTGATGGAGTGGTGAGGAATGCACACCAT
This sequence comes from Chelmon rostratus, assembly GCF_017976325.1. NCBI lineage: Eukaryota > Metazoa > Chordata > Actinopteri > Chaetodontiformes > Chaetodontidae > Chelmon > Chelmon rostratus. The sequence continues at coordinate 11,017,524 of NC_055668.1, read as the reverse complement.
AGGACTATAGGCTTTCATTCAGGTTTCCTTTGACTTCATGTAGTCTAAACTATGTACATGCAGCGAGATGGAAACTACCGCCACACAGAGTAGAGAAGGAGAAGTTGAGTTGAAGGGTTCCTTTTCATCCACTTCCTGCACAATGCTACATGCTGAGGTTATGTTATTGTTAGACAAGTTCTACATTACAGTACATCATTATTTTCATGCTGGGCAGGATGGTGTCAATTAAATTTATGTGTGGAATTTTTATGTGATTATTGCATCGTTCAAACTGTTCTGAAGGTATATGTTTATGCTTGTAAAAAAACGTGAAGCATTCATTGCTGAATGCCACTGTGTCTTTTTTGATTCTACCACAGGGGGAGCCAATGTCTAAACTTTACATTTTACACACGCCACCATTAGCAATGGACCTGATAGTATTTTGGATGAAAGGGGTTATAAATATTTAGATGACAACAACAGACACAAAAGTAGATACTGAAAATATCATGTTGTCGGATGGTTTTCTGACTTATTTGAAACATCAGAACCATGTTTAGTCCTCGGGCATATCCAAACTATCATGCACTGATACTCTGTTATATTCCATTTTAACAGTAAGAGCTCTGTTGGGCGTGAAGCCAGTAACTCTTCCAGCTTCATAATTACTCCATCACACACCGGAGCAAAATTATTTCATTTATTAAAGCCTGTCAGATGGAAACCAGTAAAACAGTATTTGCACACAGACATCATGCAGTTGATGAACTAGATTTTACGCTAAAACGTGCTTTGGTCAACAGGTAAAATGATGCAGCTCTGAGATCATGTGCTTTCTGTAGAGCAATGAGGAATCAATGTCCATTTCATTCCAGTGGTCCACAAAATACACAGAGTTATGTCTGTGCTTTTTAAGTACCTGCTTCCTGTCATAACATCAAATATTTTAACAGCCTGAAACAGTTTATGATACGAGCCTGCAAAGTTTCCTGTGATGTGTGAAGTATCCTGTGACTGTGTGGACATGTGCAGCAATTAGTCAATAAAGATGCAGCGTTTTTTCCAGGCTTTTAACACAGTACAAAATCAATATAGTGTAAATGGCAGAAACGTGCAGCTTTTGTTGTTGTTTTTGTTGTTGACACTGCAAACTGCGTTTGTAATATTTTCCTAGACGCATTATTTTTCCCCTTGTGGAAATAAAAACAAAATGGAGCTCTTGAGAATGGCCACAGTAAAACAGTTCTTCCTCATGGTGAAGTCACATGATGAGGTCCATTAATCCATTCGAGCACTTGAGAGTGAGACTAGTCAAGTCCACCTTGGACCTTGTAATTTCCTTTCACTGACGAATAAAGTAACAGTTGTTAAGCATAGCAAGAGCCACCCCTCTATCTATCTAACCATCCATCCACATAAGATCTATCTGTCCTATCCAGATAAGATTTAAGGTATGTGGCCTTCCATATCAGATTATGAATTATGCAATTACCCCAGACAAACATGGAGTAATGGGGCTTAAAGCCAGCACTGAGTCAGGAGTCTCAATTGTTTATTAGGCCCAGGAACCCTCCCTCATTAGTGATGTAAGAACCTGCAACCCAACAATAAGTGAGTTATTGTGTTGACCAAATGATGTCAGACATCATGTACCTACTATAAACATGTGACACTGTTTATGAATGCTATGGAAGTTATTTACTTACTTTTTATGGTCACTACTGGTGTCAGTCGATGAGCTACAAAAAGTCATCTTGAGGACAGGTTTTGAAGTCTCCACTTTATCTACAGCTGATTTTTCTGTGACACCTGAAAGAAAAAGTAGCACAAAAGGGATACATCCTACTCAATTTTCTCTGTCAATAAAGAGGTTTAAGATTTATGAAAAGTTGTTTGATCGAAGCCATATCCACAAAGCCTGTATTGCATATTATCTGTTGCTGCTTGTCTGACCGATCAGTAACGTCACCTGCGTGATGATTCCCTCGGTGCATTACATGACTTTTTTCCATCTTGTGAAGGTCCATTTTGGTCACCAGGTGACACTTGTGATCCGCAGGGAGAGAAAAACACCACACCTAAACCCAATACAAGTGGGTTACACAGCTTGTGGAATTTCAGTCTTTGATAGTCATTATGAGCAATTAAGGGCTGTGTGCCTTAGTCACTAACCTGTCCATCAGTTGAGCCAGTGATGAGATGCCTGTTCTCCTCCAAAAAGAACACACTGAGCAGTGGAGAGGCTAAAGAATTGAATATGATTTAGGCAAGTTGGCAAAGAATATGATGTTTTCAATCATTTTGCAAGGCCTCACTCCTCTACAGCAGTTACTATAAAAATAAATAAATATTTTTATTTCTTTCTTGTAAATTTCAAAGAGCTTGTATTAAGCTTTACAAGTGCTTAAATCCAAGTCTTGACACCTACATTTGGATAGTTGTTACTAATTTATATACTAACAGTTTCTGATTGCAAATAGATCCCACTAAACTTTTTTTTTACTTTTATTTTACCACCTCTGCTGTCCAGTGTTAATGGAAGGATTCAGGCCTTTACGTGTCACGTTAAAATGAATGACTCTTATTGTGGAGAAGCAAATTAATTAGCTCCAATAAGAAATCTACATAACTATAACAATAAAGAGCAGTATCATACCTGAAAGCACAAAAGATTGATAGCAAACAGCTTTAGTTTTTAAATCCCACACCTGAAAAGAGACAAGGCAAAGCACTGTATAGTAATTACGCTGTGTGTAATATTTGGTATTTGCTCTGTATACCAATACACATCATCATCACTAAATCAAAAGTGTGACAATAATCTTTGAATCTATGGTTTGTGAATCTTGAGTCAGGACCTTAAAAGTGCGGTCCTCTGATGTGGTGACAAGAATGTCTTGATTCCAAGGACAGAACTCTGCTGATGTTAAAGGTCCGAGGTGACCGGTCAAGGTGGAGATCACTTCATGGCTCTGATGTGGAAAACAACAATGAAACAATGACCTTTGATGAATACGAAACCATCAGGAAGAAAGATTACGACACATTTTTTTGACCGAGGTGTGTTGTGATGCACATCGGATAAATCAGAGCAAAGTACAACAAAGCGCAGTCTTTAACTCAAATTAGCAATAGAAACTTACATATTAAGCCAAACCAGTAGCCTGGTCACATATGGCATAAGTGTTAATGTGAACCAAGAGAAAATGAGAAAACATGTCTCTTCTTGTACCTTTGAGCTGAGAACATATACAGTTGCTCCTGAGCATGCAGCCACTCGTTCATCAGAGAAACAGAATGAAAGATGGACGACTTCACCCAGCAAAGTCCCAATGACTGTTCCAGCTGCAACTTTACCTGCAAGAGAACCAATAAGTCTGTTCATATTCAAGGCAGAAGAAGTTCATGAGCAGACATGAGTGACCTATCTGGTAATATTTCACTAGATGGCAGGCTTGTCAAGATTTTCACTCAGAAAATGTATCACCCTCAGAGCATATCATATGAGATATGTGCAAAGGTGTCCTCTACAGTTTAATGTGAGCAAAATAAACAACAGTGAATTAAATTCGTGCTGAATACAACAGGCCAAACTCTGACCATGGGAGCAAATGCACTGCACACGCATGAGCACACACAGAGCTAATTCCTTACCCTCACGTGCTCTCTGCTGGCACTGCTCAATGTCCCAGACAATGATATAATCAGCAGAGGCAGAGCAGAGGAGAACAGGTCTGCTTCCGTTTCCAAAAGTCATGGCAGTGACCTCACCATGGTGGCCAGTTAGCAGCAGGGGCTGTAGACAAACATTTAGCAAAATAAACAATACATTATAACAAATGAATCCTGCCTGTGGTTCCTGTATGAGCCTATAAAGTATGAACAAACTATGCTTAAGGTCATACGGGATTTTGGTTATGATTAAACACGGCACTGTAATTGATAGATTGATCCTTTATTTCCCTACCTTAAAAAATCTATATAAATTATCACATTGTAAGATGTTTTGTCTTAACGTTGCCAGGTTGTGGTCCATGTTTAATATGACATACAAAATAGTCTATACTAAACAAATAGGCTATACTTAATGTTCAGATGCCTACTACACATGAGGAGTAATACTTAGATACAGAAATCTTATGCAGGTATGAGTCACTGTGGCCCGCACGCCTTCAATGCTGTTTACGCTTACAGTGCAACGAGCTAGCTAACTAATTGATGACATTCTTAATACCTGGGAGGTGTTTTCTGCACACACCAAACAAAACTTTGTTAACAAACCTTCAGAGCTGTGTCCGAATTACTGTAAATCAGCATTTCCTTGCCATGCACTGGTAGGCCACAGTAAGAGTGGCAGCATGCGAGTTGCCGGTGAGATAGGAGTCGATCACAAGTCAAACTAAGCTTTTCAGTCATCATCTTCGCTCCTGCCAGGCCGGACCGTTTGTGTGGTTTGTTGCCGCTAGTGAATATAATGCTAATTAGGTCAATTAATTCCCGTTAAACGAGACGGAGGAGTTATCCTTTAGTTCAACAAAAGTTGAGTTATGCTGGGCTACAGTTGTTTAGAGAGGGGCTTTCTTCGACGCAGAAGTTTCAGGTGGACAAATGTAGCAGGTTGCTAGGATACCGACACCACACCAATTTCCGTTACAACAGACTGTTTACGGAAAAGCGACGTTTCACGCATAAGTTAAAAAATTAACCTTGGTCAGGTAAATGTATGCGCTGCCCCTCAAATGCTTTCTTTCATAAACTAGGCATCATAAAATCTTCACACTTCTCTAAAGGTAAGCGGTACATGTTTTTGACGGATGCTATGTAGTATTTGACCTCAGCGATACTTGGAAGTACAGGCAGAGTGGGACTTCCCTCTGACTTCTTGCTTCTTGTACATCTGCGTTTAACCGCAAGATGGCGGTCACTGTTCACCTGTAGCACCATCTGTACCACTGGTCATGGACATGTTACTATTTGTTATTGCCATACAAGACAAGTCTACAGTAATTCATAATAACGTTCTTCTTCACCTTCTTCATAATAATAATAATAGTAGTAATGTTAATAATACATGATAATGCTATGAGAGAGTCGGGGAAGTGCTGCCTATTAATTCCTCTTCTTGTTGATTTTCTTCTTATTAAATCATGATAAAAACATTTTCACAAATATTTACTTTAATGCTAATTTACTGGCCTATTTTATGCGTGTATAGCCTACGTATGCGTGTTTTGTGATTACTTTGGCAGTTTGTTATAATACCAGTTGCAGTCCTAGATAGCAACGGTTAGTCTGTCACTGATAATTTATTTGCCAGACTATGTCCGATAAAATACCTTTTCAAGATAATATTTTTTTCTTGAGTTTTTGGCCTAAACGAACAGCAAATTAACTCCAGTAGAAAATACATCCGATGACACGATCTCTTAAGTGGATTTCAAATTATCCTGTTCGAGTGGCTAAAGGATAAGCTCTTATAAAAAGCATGAATGGAGAGGGCGATGCTGGGAAGTGTAGTTCTCCCTGAAGCTAGCGGATATGACGAATGTGTTGTGTAGGTTGTAGCTGGGTGTCGTCTGCAGTCTGCTTTGCCGTAGTTGGATGAATCAGTCGACGTTGACAGTCCTTGGGATATGACTGTGCTTTTGTAGTAGAAAGCTAACTTTAGCTAGACGGTTAGCTGGTTGTCAGGTTTTTAGGATTACGTTAGCCGAAAGAGAGGAATCCGAGTGCCAACGCGTTCTCTGGACGAACTCGTGTTTTTCGTTAGCCTTAATATTTTTATACGATGACACCGATAATGTGAACGTTAATGTTTTCCGGCAAAGGAATCTAACTGAACTTAGGCTAGATGGCTAGCTACCGTGTCATCAACTTGTGAATCTCTTAACTTAGTCACTGTGCGGGCCATAACAACCTTGCGATTAATCAGAGAGGGTAGCTAGCTGGGGAATTGCTATCCGTTGTATTAGCCAGGTAGCATAACAACGTGCACCGGGAACCCGAAGTTCAGAAAGAATCAAATTTGCTAGCTTATTGAAGCTAGCCAGGTGGAACTGTAATATGAAAAAGGCACAGTCTGACATATTGGGATTTGTTCCTCAAAAAGATATTGTATACAACAAACTTCTACCGTACGCGGACAGGCTAGATGATGAATCAAATGATATTTTGAGTAAAATCAAAGGAAACTTGAGCCGAGCTGTTCAGCTCAGAGAGATATGGCCCGGTGTGCTGTTTTGGACAAGGAAACTTTCCACGTAAGTAACACTAATCTTTGGTATCCTAACCTAACATTAACAGTTGATGCTCACTTCGTCATGTTTTTCAATCTTGAGCCTCTTAAGTAACTAAACTTCTACGCATTATTATTACGTATTATGCAACGTTTCTGTATCTCCGTTATTTATTTGGCAGCAGGGCAACACTGAAGATACACCGTTAGGAAAGCTAACAATTTGTTCTAGTTGCAACTGTACACACGTTATGATCAGAAACTCTCTACCGTTAGCTTATCTTTTGAAAGTCTGTATTGCTTAATAGCCTGACATGTTTTTTATGGGCGATTAAATGTTAGCTAACCTAGATGTTTATGCCGAGGAACTACAAACAGTCTAGTGTATCTGATTAGGGACGCTCTGGGTTTCATAATCGGCGCAATAGAGTCAGATTCACAACTTGACCCAGCCAGTGCAGCACAAGAGTAGGTCATTGTCATTGCTGTTCTGCTTGAAATTTTCACTTTGACTTTTTCTTTTTGAAACAGCGAGTCAGATGATAACTTACCAAATACGTCAAAGTAAAAATACCAAATCTTGATTTTATGGTGGCATGAGTTTCCTGTGAAGGGTTTCGTTTTTGTTTGTAGAGATGGTTACATTTGTTTGAACTGGTTTTAGTTGTGCTGCAAGTTTACTGCCAAACACATAAGTTAAGTTATACCTAGTATTTAAAACTTGACTACATCCAGTATATTGCAGCATTATATTTTACCCCCTTTGCATTTACCTGTCAGGTATTTGGTAATGAATCACACAGCGGCAACAGACACACTGACAGTGTGTCTGTTGCCGCTGTGTGATTCATTACCATGACTAGTAGCATGACTAGAGCCACAACCATAATTTGACTAGTTCTCAACTATTTTTCAACAAAAAGAAGTGCACATTCTCTGATTCCAGCCTCTTAAATGGAAATATTGTATGGTTTTTCTTAACTCCTCTAAGACAGTAAACTGAATATCTTTGGAATATCGATCAAGCAAGAAAATAATCAACAGAATAATTGACCATGAAAATAATTGTTAGTTGCAGCCATAAATACTGTATGACTGTGGATTACTAAGAGTGCTGTTTCATTTTGTTGTACTTGGTTGCTGGGCTGCTTTTAATCCGTTTCAGTCCCGAATGCTGGCGCATTGCTCTGTCCAAGAGTGAGTCACTGCCGGCTCAGAGAGATGGAAAGTTTACTGTGGGGCTGACCCAGATTCTGTTCACTGGTATTTTGGCATTTTAACAGCGATACAGACACTTTGTAGTGGTCAATTTCAAATGTCTCAACAAAGCTTATTGAGCCGTGGTTGTGTTATTTAAAAGTTGGATGCCTGAGTTTGTTATAATAATCCTCCCTTTTTTTACGCAAGAGAGGACATAAGCACCTTACGTTTGTGTTCATGATGCTCACAGGGTTACTGACCACTCATACATATTGAAATTGGAGCAAGTATCTCTCAAACTGTACTTGTTTTTTAGGTACATGAGGCTGTATGGGCGGAAGTTCAGCAAAGAAGACCATGTGCTGTTCATCAAGTTGCTCTATGAGCTAGTGACGATCCCCAAACTGGAGATCAGCATGATGCAGGGCCTTGCTCGGCTTCTTATCAACCTCCTCAAGTAAGAATGGGCTCTAGGTGTTATACTGAAGGACTTGTCCACCTGTTAAGAACTGATTTATTTCACACTTTAAATGCCACAGTAAAATATCATGTTGAGCAGTTTTTGTTTTCTCCAAGGGATAAATTAGAGGTGCTAACAATGTTTCTATCTCACTATTTGATCATAAATTGTGTGATCTTGGGGCTTTTTTCAGTAGGACGAGGCTATGATGAGCTAGGATCTGTGTGTTTATTCTTATCTCTCTGTATGTCTGATTCATCTTATAGGAAAAGAGAACTACTGTCAAGGGAGGACCTTGAGTTGAGATGGAGACCACTGTATGAGCTGCATGACAGGATCCTTTTCTCCAAGACTGAGCATCTGGGCCTCAATTGGTTTCCCAAGTATGCCTCTGTTCTTTACTGTACTGCTGTTATTGCTTTTATTGGTATTGTTTATTTTCTAAAAGCATGCTTAATTATAGAAATTTAGGAAATGCCACTGAGATACACAATGAGGAGGGCACACTCACTACATTTACATTTCACGTAGGTGGTTGTGTGGTACATCAGATAATGTTTAGTAGCCACAGTTGGCAATGAAAGTGTTTTCATTTTTCATAATGTTAAAGGTAATTAATGAAGAAAAATACTGTTGAAAACAGAACAAACATTTTGGCAGGTCTGTACTGTCCCACAGAGAAAACAGGTGTCACATATCAAACGACAGAATTCCTTTTCCTGGAAAAAACTAATGGTGATATGAGTAAGACTAAAGTCACCAAAAATGAAATGTCATAGTGGGTAAACAGTATTTAATCTTGGACCTGATCAAAAACAGGGATTACGGCCTTGTTGGCCTTGCACTGTGTTTCCTAATTCCTGCATTTCCTTTTTGTCCAGATTGCTTTTAGAGTATCGTATAAAGGCCCTTTCATTTGGACTGGGTTAGCTGCCTTTTCATCCTAATTATAAGTTTGCCAAATCTTTTAATTTAAGGAATCCATCACCGATGACATAAAACATTCCATTGAATAGCAACTATAATAATGCCCGAGTGTTAAAATATAAGGTTGTCCAATGTTCACTTTTTTAACTTTATGCTCTGAAAACTTTACTTAAATGCGAACAGAATATTTTAGTCATCATAGATTTATTTATATTCCAGGGGGGAATTATTATATATATTTCCACAAACTCATTTTGTTATAACTTAGTTTACTCTTCAAATTGCATTTGTGTAATTGGACCAGTTGTTGGAGAACAAAAGGAAGTTGTTTTTTTTTCTTTTACACCACATACCCTTCATAGCTGTACTTTTGACAAGGAGCAAGGACCTTTACACTTACCACAGTTATGGAGAGGAGTTTAAATGTTGGTATACCCTGTGCAACACCCTTAGAAAGTCCCCATGAAGTTCTTAGCAAGCAGTGCGAGATGCTCTTTTATGGTGCTATGGCAACATTGTTTGTCACATGAATGCCTTGCTAGCACATCACTTTATGTTATCGAAGCAAGCTGCTTTGGCTGATTGCCAGCTCACCTCAATCAAAACTATACTAATGCACACAGAACATTGTACTCTGAGCACATGATAAATTGTATAAATTGATGCATAGTATGTTCATATTTTTGAGTGATTGGCACTTTGTCGTGTGCTGAATGTGTTCTTTATGCCTTTGTCTCCTTTCACATTCAGTTCTCCACGGCCTCGTTCATCCTCTAAACTCATAATGATAAAATTGGTTCAGAGGTGGTAAGGACAATACTTCTCTTTGTGTTTTACTTTGAATTCATCTTTTGAGGCACTTGTTTTTTTTTCCATTTTTTATTATTTTGAATACATTGCATGTGAAAACAAAAACTGGACACCCCATATGCAGCTTGTGACAGAAGAAAAATCAAGATTTAATCAATGTTAACATTTCACTCATATTGGAGACTGTCGCACTGCAGCTAAAAGGTTTTTTGTTTTTTTTTAACCCTTCTCCTGTCCCCATATCAACTATTAGAGAGTGACAATAGGCTGTGTAGTTTCTTTGATATATAAATATATATATTGGTTGGTTGTGGTTCCCAGTATTTAATCAATGGTGGAGTATGTGACAGCAATATAGTAACAAAATGATGCTGACCATATTTGGAAGTAATATTTTATATACATTCTCAACAATTATCTATGTTTTGGCCCATGTTCAGGGGAGTTTTTGGTGTTGAGTATCCCTCCTCGCAGCTTGCTTTAAAAGTTAGCCACACCTTCACTACTACTCAGCATTTTCAAGAGTCACAGAGGAGCTCAAGCACTTGTCACGTTTCCTCCCCTCCTGGAATGTGTTGGGGTGAACGTGAGGGTTCACTTGAACTCAGATGTAAAGGTCATGTAGTGTCGTTTGGGGTTCCCTATCCCTGAGTGCCTCAGCTCTTTGTAAAGGGACACTCAGTTTGCCTAGTTCTCGTTGTTGTTGGATTTGCAGTGCATGAGTTTGACCCTGCTCTGTGGCCTGTGTGTTGTGGACTTACGGTGCTAAGCTCTGGCCTAGGAATATGCAATTAGATTGTCAGAGTATTAAATGTGGAATATGTCAGCTACAAAAAGGCTTGAATGATGTGGAGCTAAATAACCAGTTGCTGAGTGGGATTGGCAGGGCATTTCCAACAAGGCATGGCTTGAGCTTGCATGCGAGCAGATAGGTGGGATTGTGGGTGGGGAGCTCAAAAGCTGTGGTTATATCGGTCCCAAGCTTTCAACACTGTTATGTGACCACAGCCCTGTGTTTCCAGTCTATATGTGAAGATAATCATGTCAGGAGTGTGCGATGTGTAAGATGTTGTATTCTTAGTTGCAAATCCCAAGCCTCCTCTAACAAACTTTCAAAGCAGATTGAATGATTGAATTCAAAGTGACAAGTTGTGAACAAACAGTTAGTGGAGCTATAAACATAGAAATGTGGATATTGGCATGAGGCCAGCCAGGGAGGCCAACCACCATTGGCCACAATTACAGTGTTTAATTTCATTGAATTTAATAAAAGTTATTGATGCGTTATTACACTTTCCTCACTACACACCAGCCCTTTAAGGTTTTCGCCCTCACTTTACACCAGTCAGGCGTGTGAAGAAGTTTCTGTGTGCATGCAATCAAAGTCAAGTTGCATTGGTGTGAAGACTGTGTAACTCTAACATCAGTGTTTCAATGTTTTTTATGTTTTTTAATATGCTTTGACATTCTGTTTCGGTTTTGTTTATTACAGCTCTGTGGAAAGTGTGCTGAAAACACTTGTGAAAAGCTGCAGACCGTAAGTACAATTGCTTTATCATTTATATGTCTTTGTCTGACAATGTAAACTCCTAGGGGGCTTTAATAAGATACTGGGGATTTCTTTCTAATATTTCATTAATTGTATCAATAATTATTTTAATGACCTGACCAAAGATTAAATAATACAGAGAGGGATATATAGAAAATTAATATTATGTTGGTAATATTTTGGATGCTGTAGTGGGTGACATAGTAAATGCTTATTAGGCTTCACTAAATTGCTTTATCATGTCACTGCTTTGCTTTCACCAGGAGGTCCCCGATCGTGTTCATGCTAGTTGTACGCGTGCAGATATCTTAGGCAAGCACAGGGACTTGTCCCTCAGTTTGCACTTAGGGAGATAATCCTATTATCTCATCTAATTCTGTCTTGTGTGAGAGTTTCCTGTTTCTGTGTGAGGGGAGAATGATTTGTGGTCAGCTGCTGAGACACTGTGGATCAGCACTGAGGCAGAGGGAAGTGCCCTTGGTTGGAAGTAACAATTTTTTCAAGGCCTCCAGTGGATTTGGAATCTCTGAGGAGGCAAGGCGACCTGAAATAACCTGCGGGGTTTACACAAGCACTTAATGAACCATGAAAATCCCCCTGTGGGGCTGTGAGCCCAGTGGAACCACAGGATTTACCCTAACAGCTGAAATGTGCCAGGTGTATGAGTTGTAATCTCCCATTTGTGGAACATTGCGCTCCAACATTGAAATTTTAGTTGCTGCTGGTTCATGTGTATTTGAGTCTCCTTTCTGTAATGTGAACATAACACAGCCATTCTGAATAGAATAGTAACTAAATGATTCCTATATGCTGTTGCTTTGCAGCTATCAAACACAGTCTTGCATATTGAAATGAATGTACTTTAGGGTTTTCTTGAAGTCTGACCATTAAGTGTGGTCGTCAGTCTTCGCACCTTCTGAGTGTTCAGGTGTGTTAGGATTTGATCTGTAAGGGACCTAAGAGGCTTGTCCATGTTTGTGGAGCTCTTTAAGCTGCTCTGCTGGTTGAGATGCCTCAAATGTCTATATATACCCATTCAAAAGCTGTTGAATGATATCCCTAACATTCTTGTCATCACATGTCACTGGCTTACTTCACCCAAAGAAATCTAATTATTATTGTCTCTGTTCATACAGATACTTTTCAGAGTCTGCTACTCAGGAGATGCTGGATGAGTGGAGGCCACTCCTCTGTCCCTTTGATGTCACCATGCAAAGAGCAATCAGCTACTTTGAGCTCTTCCTACCCACAACTCTGCCTCCAGAGCTGCACCACAAGGGGTTCAAGTAAGAAACTTCTTATCCTCTCCTACGTACGGTTGTGATCCAAGATATTGCTCCAGTCTGAGAGCAGTGGACCAAGTTAGCCGTGAGATCTGGTAAAGAATAGCTTGCCTTCTGAGGAGAACAGATGAATGACGAGTGCCCCTGTGTGAGCCATATACAGTAAAAAGGCAGAGGGATCCAGCACAGACGTCACGACTGTAAGCCACGCAGTGCTGGCAAAATATAATAAGTGACTCTGAATATGTGAGTGGGTGTATCCCATAGTGACACACTGAAGTGCTATAAAAGAGAACAAGACCCAGTTCCAGTTTTTTTTATGTTTTCCCAACCAATAAGATTAAAAAACATGCATTGATTCCTGTTATTGATTCCCAGTATTTTTACTAGTGGAGTAGTGTTCTATACAGGCAGGGTATCCGTTACTATGTCACCACCCACCTACCTAATGCCTGAACAGTATTGCCAGGTGCTGACCAGATGCATCCCTTCATGGGGAACAAAGCAAGTGATCGCTCCAAGATTTTTCTGGGATCATGAAAGTGGCTTCAGAGTACAGTTCAGATCTCAACTCAGCAGAGCTCATTTGGGATGAGCAGCCATTAGCAGCAGGGATGCTGGGCCAACACTGTGTAATGCTTTGGAGTTAGCATGGACATGAATTTCTGTGCAGATGTTTTTAGCATCTTGCATGCCTTGAAAAATGTTGGTGTTTCTGGAGGAAAGGAGAGTATGTGCTTGAGTATATCTTTGTTTTATGGGCCCATAGTTTCCTGATGATTTCCATAAAGAACTACGTGATATGCATATCGGGGAAATAGAAGTTTCCTTCAAAGAACTGCTTCATTTCAACCTCAAAGCAACTACAAGGATCTTTTCATTTTGTATTTATTTTGGTGGCCCCTGTGGTGTGAACACTACCGCCTTGTGTCATAAAGATCTTGATCTGGCCTAGTGGGAGCATTTGTTTTCATTAGTTTTCCTTTCTTAAACACAGTTGTTTGCAGGATGCATAGTGATTATATAATCTGTTTGTGGCTGTCTAAGATTAATGTCACTAACATGACAATGGTGAAACAAAGTAAACTTTATTTTAGTATCGTTCATACACCTGGGTTACATGTAAGCCTACAGCGAACAGGTTTCTTGGTAATTGTAATTTTGTTGAGAAAGCTAATGTTCATCAACATTCCCCATATTACGTACCTGCCTATGAGGAAGAGGACCAATTCAGGATTAGTCAGAATCCATTCAAATCCCACAATTCTTTCCATGCCGTGCTTTATCACTGTCCGTTTTTATGTCTCCACGCTGGTGATGGCTGTGGCTTCAGACATTATGTTTTCGGGTTGTTCGTCCGGACGGACAGATGGATGTACAGCAGGGGTACCTTCCTCCATCTGGCTGTCCCCTTAGTGAATGCGATATCTCAGGAATGCCTTGAGGGAATTTCATTACATCTGGCACAAACGTCCACTTGAAATTAAGGGTGAACTGTGTAGATTTTGGTGGTGAAAGTTAACTGATGTGATCTCACAAAACACAATTTTGACCATAACTCAAAAATCCTTATGCTAATTATGATAAAATTTCACACAAATGTCTCGTAGGTTAAAATGTGATGAAATTTTACATCCAAAAGGTCAAAGGTCAACTTTACAGTGACATCATAATGTTCTGAAAAAACACTAGTCTTGGGTGTCCACCCTGAAGCTGTGCTGATTATGTAGAGCTTCTGTGCTGCCAGGTTAAAGATGTGTGTGAAGCACCTACACTTTACAATTTGTAGCTTCTTTGCAACAACATCCATATCTGAATCATTGCAGTCCACCACAAACTCATTGGTTTTACTGATAGTGAGCTTCAGGTGATTGTTGTCGCAGCATGTGATGAAGCTCTCCATCAGTCCTCTGTACTCCTCTGCTAATATAGTCTCCTAGTGAAGACAACATGTTTCTCACTGGAAATTATTCACTGGAATCATGTAGTTTAATATAATGATAACTTCTGTTTCCCCCAAAAAAACATTTAATACCTTTTATTGAGTCTTCTCTAGATATATGAGTCTGGAGAGACATGGATACAGACTGCAACTAAATAGAAACAGGCACTTTTCTTGCTGATGTATTACTTATGTATCTCGTATAGAGGCAGGAATCAATGCAGACTGTTTCATAATCATTTCAAAACTCAACTAAGTAAACATTAATGTCTCATTCATTTGTTTTAGGAAACTTGATTTTCCATGTTCAGTTGGATGCCAGCCCATAAACACATTTCACATTTTAGCATCTTATCTGCTGTGCACTGAATAAAAATCTCTAAACCTGCTCAAACTATCAGTTAATTGTAATGAATCAATTGTGAGTTTACCTGTTATAATCAACACCAAATTACAATAAATCATCACAGTTATGGACCCATAAAATAAAGTGCTACCCTAACTGGTTTTACGCAGGTGTACCTATTAAATAAGTCAGTGAGGAGTGTAAATGAGAAGAAACGCACTCATAAAGGAACTGAGTTTTCCAGCCCCAGTCTTCCCCACCCTTAACCCTGCTTTTATTGAAATTTCCCTCGGCAACATTCTGTTAAATATCACATGTATTCACTTAGTGGGATTTTCTTCTGCCATCGTAACCATTTGTTTATGTGACAGGTTGTGGTTTGACGAGTTGATCACCTTATGGATGTCTGTGCAGAACCTTCCAAGCTGGGAAGTGGTGAGTAGCCTAATTTGTTTAAAAATGTCGAAATGTGGAAAAGTCAGTATTTCTGTGTGTAGTGTAACATGTTGTCTTACATCCTTCTAGCATCTGGTCAATCTCTTTGCTCGCTTGGCCAATGACAACATAGGCTACATTGACTGGGACCCTTACATCCCGAAGGTTTGTTGCCTTTTTTCTTTTTCACCTCCACTTCACAATGTAGTGCTCATTTGTTTCGAGATTTGTGGAACATTTGTGGAGCTCTCAAGTGATCATCCTTTCTGGTACTGGCTCATGGTGTGTGTTTCATGGCCGCCGCTGCTTGTCAGAGAAACAAACTATCAAGTTTCCTTGTTGATCTTGCTCTTGGTGGGGAAGTGACTTGCATCATGCTTGCATTTCAGCTGAGTGACTGTTTTGATCCATGCTTTTTGAAAACACCAACATGTGTTACTGATAAACATAAACATACACCCTTGACCTGGTAAGCCCAATTAAATGTAGTGGGCTTTTGATCAACAAATAAGTCCACATTAAAGTAATCATGACATGGAGTATTCCACCATAATTGATCTGTTTTTCACATTTCAGATTTTCACAAGAATTTTGAGGAGTTTGAATCTGCCTGTGGGGACCAGTCAGATGATGGTACCACGATATGTCACCAATGCCTACGACATCAGCCATGTTGTGCTTTGGGTCTCATCCCTCCTGGTTAGTTCATTCTTCAGAACATATGTGTTTGGTAAATAATTGCAGGTGCAATTAGTATAAGAATTATTGTCATGGTGACCATATGTTGATTTCAGGGAGGACCCAGCAAGCAAGCTCAAGCACAGCTCAGTGGCCTTTTCAACAGCATTGGATCCTTCTTCCACCCATCAAACCATGGCCGCTGGTTGGTGAGTCACTTTGTACTTCTTTTGGATGATTATGGAATAAAAGAAACCACAAAGAATGTGGATTTTTTTATTAGGCCATCTATTAGAAATTCAGTATTCAGGAACAGTAGTTCAGTATAATTGCCAGCTCAGCATCAACAACTTTTTTAATGACCCAGTAGAGTTAATAGGTCAGACGTCTACTTTTGTGGAGCATATAGATGGTACAAAAATAGTTTAATGTCTGTATTATTTCTACATACATTTAGATATCGAATTTAAACTTTGAAAGAAAAAAATA
The DNA here is from genome assembly GCF_017976325.1 of Chelmon rostratus. Lineage (NCBI taxonomy): Eukaryota > Metazoa > Chordata > Actinopteri > Chaetodontiformes > Chaetodontidae > Chelmon > Chelmon rostratus. The sequence goes on along the minus strand of NC_055668.1, from coordinate 11,001,185 downwards.
TCCTAAATATTATTTATTGTGTGTAAGAGTTTAATACTACAAAACTCAGCCCCTCAGCTTCATCAGAACTGTATAGGTGTGGTTATATTAGGTTTGCTTTACAGTGGCGGCAACATAACCTAACAACTCCAAAGGGTCGTCACCCTTTGATTCAAATATAGCTCAACTTTTCAATTGAGGCCAGGCCACATCAAAAACTAATAAGTACGAATAAATACAGAAATCTCCTAATAACCAGTCGTGACAGAGAACCTTATGTTCATGTAGGACCCCATCACTCATAGTGAAAGGGTTATTAAAAAAAAGATTTTCAGGGCCTTTTAAATTACATTCTGTACTATTACCAATATTGGAAGATAAAAATATTGATTTCATCAACACACAGCGTGGGAATATGTTAAACCATTTGCACTTTACATTTGAAGTTATGCTGTGAAATAGTTAGTTGACTCGATGTCTTACTGAGTATGCGCGAGAAGCGTGAGATTTATTATAAACAACTAAAGTCATGGCAGTTTGCGTTCGCACCAGTGAGTTTAGATCCATCACTCATACAGCTTGTTCCGGCATTAATTCCTGCATAATGTTAACACAGCCCTCCTCGGCACACAGCAGCAGCATTTACAATGACACACCGAGTGCAGTCACTCGTCATCAGTTTTCTAGGAGGCTTCCTGAATCGTGTCAGCCGTCAGGGTTCACGTCAGTACTGACTTCAGAAATGACGAGAGGACATGTGAGTGAGACGCTTGCAATGCCATTAAAGGTCACTGGGCACCGGCACGCATGCCTTTCTGTTTTGAGGATGCCCCTGTACTAGATTTGAAGCACCACAGGCAGCAACGTGTCCTCATACACAAACCTTTATTTTTGGCACGAGGGGGATAAGTTTGTGTGTATTCTAGGCTGTTGCTTGGATACACGTGAGATATTCAACCGCTTGGCTGTAGTTTCATTGCACGTAAACAGTGTTTAGCAATCAGCTAAGACTAAAAAGTAATACTGGAGTAAGGTGATATATCATGGGGTGCACAAGCACGCTCATCTCTTTTCAGAGCCTCAGCCTTGGCACTCAGTGGAGGACAAGTGAAAATTATTGACTCACAGTGTAACAAAAATAGTTTTTTGTCTCATGAAATCTCATTCATGAAATCCAAGTGACTGAACTTAACAAAGCTGTGTTCACAGTGTAGTGGTTTGTGTGTGTGTGGTTTGTGTGTGTATGTGCGTGATGTCATGTATGTCTCTAGATGCTCCAGACACCCTCTTCCTCTCCATTTGTCCAGGCCACATGGAGGCACATGGTCCACCTGTGTGTGTCCTCTTTTTCATGTATCTGTCTTTCTGTCCCCCTGTCCTCATGTCCAGATGAAGCTGATGAAGCTGCTCCAACGTCTCCCGGCCAGCGTGGTGCGTCGGCTGCACCGGGAGCGCTACAGGAAGCCTACTTGGCTAACACCAATACCAGACAGTCACAAGCTCACGGAGGAGGACATCACAGACTTCGTGGAGAGCATGATGCAGCCGGTTCTGCTGGCCATGTTCAGTAAGACGGGCAGTCTTGATGCAGCCCAGGCCCTGCAAAATCTTGCTCTAATGAGGCCTGAATTGGTCATTCCCCCTGTGCTGGAGAAGTAAGTTTGCACTGAGCTAAAGAATTTCATAGACACAAGTTCTGCTTCTCCCAAATATGCAACGGATTTGCTCGTTTTCTGCTTTAGATAAAAGAGGCCACATTTTGAAATGAACACAAAGGGCTTATTGTTCTCTGTCTCTACCGTAGAACATACCCCGCTCTGGAGACTCTAACAGAGCCCCACCAGCTGACAGCCACTCTGAGCTGCATGATTGGTGTGGCACGGAGCCTAGTGTCAGGTGGGCAGCGCTTTCCTGAGGGGCCCACTCACATGCTACCCCTGCTCATGAGGGCTCTGCCCGGCGTCGACCCAAATGACTTCAGCAAGTGCATGGTGCGCTCCAGCGTTATTCACCTCTATCTGTTTACTGCACTCTTGCTATATTTTTTGTGTTTCTGGTAAACTTCCTAAATCTGACATAAACACCATTGCTGTCCCTACAGATCACATTCCAATTCATTGCTACGTTTGTGACTCTTGTGCCTTTGGTGGACTGTTCGTCTGCCCTACATGAAAGAACAGACTTGACAGAGGTGAATCACTATTATCTTTCCTCCCCTTGTCGTAATTAAGTGCAAGGTGTTCAATGATCCTTGTATATAGCTTTTTCCTAACTTTCATACGACTTTTAGGTGGAGAGAGAGATGTGCTCAGCCTCAGCTGAGTTTGAAGACTTTGTGCTTCAGTTCATGGACAGGTATGTGTGGAGTTTTCTGCATCAAAAAAAATCATCAGCACAAGTTGCAGCTGATTTAAACCTTTCTTATCAAAAATTCATTGACTAGAAAATATTTACATTGTATTTTGTTAATGTGAACATCCATATTTTCACAATTTTTAGTTATGATTTATGGTTTAGGGGATTGACACTGCTCTTTTGTTCAAGAATAAGTAAATACAGCAAAAGTACTGCTCTGTAAGACTAGTTTATTTGAGTACACATGGATATGGCTCGAGGAGAAACCAAACACTTCATTTTTCACCTCAAGTTTCACACCTATCGCAGGAACAAATTCATTTAGTGACTGTCAGGATGTGTTTTAAAATTATTTATTGGTCTGTTCAGGTAAGTGATGATTGATGGATGTAAACAAATATTACAATATTTACATATTTCATAGCATTTTGTAGCATACTTGGATCAAGTCTCATTACTAACAATATTTTTTCTGATCAGTATTTGAGTGAAATAATATCTGAACATTTTAACATAAGGGTTTTTTTTATCTACACAGATGCTTTGCCCTGATAGACAGCAGCACTCTGGAACAAACACGGGAGGAAACAGAAACAGAGAAGATGACTCATTTGGAGAGTCTGGTAGAGCTCGGCCTGTCTTCCACCTTTAGCACCATCCTCACACAGTGCTCCTTGGATATCTTCAAGGTTAAGACTTCACACACACGAGTCTCATTTCACATTTTTCATTCTCTCATTTGTGTGTGTGTACAGTATATGTAGTAGCTATGTACACATGTGCACGTGACACACGTGTCACCTTGTTTTAACAGGTGGCTCTGGAAAAAGTGTTCAACTTTGCGACCACCAACATCTTTGAGACACGAGTATCTGGGAGAATGGTGGCTGACATGTGCAGAGCTGCTGCAAAAGTGAGTCTTGTCTATTCAAACTCTTTATGTGGACCCAAAGCATCAACCTCTTGTAGCTTTATCAATTCACCATTGCTGTGCTTCTGTTTTCAGTGTCACCCCGCAGAGTCACTCAAGGTGTTTGTGCCACACTGCTGTAATGCCATAAACCAAATCGCTGTCAGTAAGTGTTAACCACACAGGGACAAGTATTTCCATGAGAGAAGGTTTCCAAATGCATGACACATGTTTTCTTCCATAAGCCTTTGTCATTTGCCTGACATACACTTTTCTCTTTTGAACAGACGAGGAAGTGTTAAATGAAGAGGAGCTTGACAAAGAGTTGCTGTGGAATCTCCAGCTGCTGTCTGAGGTGATTTAGACCACTTATGACTAACTAACGTAACCCCTGTGTGCCCATATTTACCAACACCTCTCATTTTAAAACTGTACTTCACTATACCTTCCCCTCTTTGCCATGTGCCCCTCAGGTGACTCGGGTAGATGGCGACAAGGTCCTGCCCTATCGTTCAGACCTGGTCCAGATTTTGCAATTGACGCTGCACCTCAAATGTAAGCAGGGCTACACTCTAGCTTGCAATCTGCTGCACCACATCCTGCGCTCCTCAGCCCTCATCTACCCCACAGAGTACTGCAGTGTGCCAGGAGGCTTCCACCAACCAATCAGTGACTACTTACCCATCAAGGTACTAGTATTGATTGGTTGTACATTTTAGAATCATAATCAGTAAATGAGGATGACCTTTTTTTAAGTAGCAAACAACAGTCTTGCTTCAGTTATGTGTTCCAGGTAAGTACTCGTATCATCTGCCCAAACTAGTGAGATTGACATTGAGTGACATTGATCCTTAAACCAGGTATACAACTGTCTGTGGTGCTTACGGTGACCTGGTTTGATTAATTGCTCCTCTCTTTAGGCTGTTAGTCAGAGAAGACAGCCTTTACTTTGATCCAATTAAGTATCTTCCTTGGTAGAGACATGGATAGTAGATCACTTGGCTGGATTACTGTATCCTATAAAACAGGACACAAGAGATGTCTCACTTGTAGTTGCTACAGTTGCCAGCACTTGTGCAGGCCTGCAGGAATTTGTTATGTGGTGCATCAGTCTTTTAAGTGGTCTTTGATTAATTCCACATGCATACATCGATTTCTTTTTAATGCAGCGATATGCCTTGTACCTTTTACTCTGGACACTAAAGGCTCAAATAGTAGTTTCAGTTGAGATGTAGTTTGGTAAATCATGATTTGATTCATCAAACTGTTAGCCAAAGCTGTATTAGAATGAGTGAACAAAAATAAAAATGGCCCTCTCTAACTGGTGGGAATGCCCGGGGTTTTCTTTTTCTCATATTAAAAATTTGCACTGAATATATGAGTTGTGCCATGAAAAACAAATGGGTTCACTTTTATCAAGTAGTGTTAATGTAGACTGATATTTCTTAAACTAAGTCAAGTGAGTTTTATTTATAGAGTAACAATATACAACATCCTGTATCCTTAAACCCTTGATTTGGAGAGAAACTCCCTTAAACAACCCCTTTAGTATGTTTTTGCACAGAAGAGCAATATAGACTAAGCAATAATTTTTGCTCATTGTGTTTATCCCATGTAGGACTGGGGTCGACCGGGGGACCTGTGGAATTTGGATATCCGGTGGCATGTGCCCAGCGTTGAGGAGACCTCCTTTGCGTTTTATTTACTGGACCTGATCCTCCAGCCTGAACTTCAGCGCCTTCAGAGATTTGCACAGGGAGAACAGGACATGAGCAGGTGAGGAGGAACAAGTCTGAGTGTTCACATGTGAAATAACACTCTGGTTTCTGCTGAAGCCACCAGCTGTTGGGCTCTAATGTTTGTGTGTGTCTCTGTGTGTATATATGATAAATGCTGATTTTGTGTTTTTCAGAGATGATGTTCTACAGAGCCTGACCATTGTTCAGCACTGCCTCCTAGGAGCTGGTGGTCTGATGCCTCCACTGAAAGGAGAGCCTATCCCTGAGCTGTGAGTAGTTGCATTCACACACGAAAAATCTGTCCTGACCAAGACAAGAGAAGAGACACTGCTGGATAAAAAATGTCTCCTTTAGGAATATGGGTCTTGGATGTGTGTATGTGAGTTCTTTGTAAGGGAGGAACCAAGGAGCGTTTTGATTTCACATTTGATAAGAAAGTAGTAGAAGTAGAAGTAAGTGAATCAACCAGTGATAGCTCTTATTCCATTGAAATACATGGATGGAAGTCTACTGGATTTGCACATTTGGATACTGAAATCAAAGAGAAATCCCAATTAAATGTATGAGTTACTCTTAGACTTATACTAGTTAAATTGAAATCTTACTGATAAAGACTGCATGAGGGATGTACATTTTTATTTGTACTACATTTGTTTTGAGACAAATTTCAAATGTTAAGTGGCTTTGAACCTGCTTTTCCCCTCAGGGTCCGTAGCATGGTGAATCTAGATGAGACCACCCTCTATACAGGAATGGAGTATGGTGCGTGCATCACTTCTTAAGAACTGTTGGATGATAAAAGTTTTGCTCATGATAGATGCACATTATCAGGTTTGTTGGAGTATAATCTGACACTGTAATATCATCTCTACCTGCAGATGAATCCAGAGAGAACTACAGAGATGCTGTCTGTGGCGTGATGAGACAGCTGCTGCGTAAGTGTTCACTCGCTTGTAATCTATCTTTATTCTACAACCGCATCCCTAAACAAGTTGTAGTCACTCTCAGTTCAACAGGCAAACTCACAATACAGTGGAGGTCTGTGTCCTGCCATCTGAGTTCTTTTACCTCTTCTTGTAGATTACATCCTGGAGCACTCTGAAGATGACACCAAGTCTCTGTTCTCCATCATCAAGGTGAGCAGCCAGTAACACAATAGCTTGTAAACATTTAAGTCTTAACACTAATTTTTTTTTAATAATATGCTAATATTAGGGATCAGACTATATTTGACTCATGTCTACAAAACCGTTGTATACCCTATCCTTCACACAAACCACACACACACACAATAATTTTTGAAAAGCTACACTGGAGTGGTGTGTGTGGTTATGTGCTGGGTGGGACTTTGCACAGACATAAGCTATTGCTGATTTTATTTTAGTCACGTTTGTCGTCTTGAATCGCACTCTTCAAATCCACACAGGCTGTTGCTGTAGCTGATGTATTGATCCTATCGTCCAACATTAATCAATATTTTTGTCTGTGATACCTCCCAGATTATCAGCGACCTGTTGCACTTCAAAGGTTCTCACAAACATGAGTTTGACTCGCGCTGGAAGAGCTTCAACCTTGTGAAGAAATCAATGGAAAACAGAGTAAGAAATCTCACATTTTATTGCACTTTGGTTACTTTTGTGCAATCATTGCCCTGAGAAGACATCATGCACTCTCTCCCTCAAAGCCTGCATTAAATGCATTTGTGATGCTGACATGTGATGCTAATGTTTAAAACGGACCATATAACCGTATAACGCCTTGTCGTATTTGCAGCTTCATGGAAGAAAGCAGCACATCAGAGCTCTGCTGATAGACAGAGTCATGCTCCAGCATGAGGTACGTTGTTAATAGAGAAATTGCTGTTTTTTGTATCATTGTATTTTACCATTTATAACTTTGAATCTTTATTTCATCAGCTGCGAAAGCTGACAGTGGAAGGATGTCAGTACAGGAGCATTCACCAGGAGCTGATGAGAGATCTGTTGAGGCTCTCCACAAGCGCCTACAGTCAAGTGAGTTCCACAGGACACTCCACGACAATGCATTATGTACATCTAATTAAGGCATTTATTATCTTCCGGTTTTGTTTTTGCCATACAATCACAGACAAGCCATTACATGTCCTAAATCCAAAAAGACATTTTACTCATGTGCTTAGTACACCTGAAGTAAAATAATGCCACAAACTGAGACTTTTTATTACCTTCCAGGTTCGCAGCAGAGCTCAAAATGTTTTGTTCACTGCACTGGGAACCTACAATTTCTGCTGCAGAGATCTAATCCCCCACGTCCTGGAGCTCCTCAACCCGGACAACAGCAGTGTCACACAGCAGCAGTTCAAAGTATGACTGTCCTCTCTGGCATGGCTGTGTCGTGCTCTTCACTTTGAGCTCACAGAAACTAAATGAAGTTTTCACATTTTCAAGAATTCAAAATTCCTATTTTCTCATTAACATTCTCTGTACATCTCCAGGGTGCCTTGTACTGTCTTCTGGGGAATCACAGCGGAGTGTGCCTGGCCAATTTGCATGACTGGGAGTGCATCGCTCTGACATGGCCCGCCATTGTACGCTCTGGCCTCAGCTCAGCCATGTCTCTGGAGAAGCCCTCCATTGTGCGGCTCTTCGATGACCTCGCAGACAAAATCCATCGCCAATATGAGACCATTGGCATCGACTTCTCCGTAAGAAAACCACCAAGAACCCTTTCACAAAAACATCCATAGAATCAGAGACAATGTGATATCTGCCTGCTGAAAAAGTAGAAGCTCAAAATCGGTTTGCTCTGAGTGACTGCATTGTTAATTTAAACACAAGATACTTGTGCTCAAAAAGAGGATTCATTCTCAGTGAAGAACCTTGGAGCTCTAATCTGCCTCTATACCTGCCAAAGAGCAGTGATTCCTAACACGTCTCTGGGGGTCATCAGGTGGAAACCTCCCTTCAACAGTGTTTCGCCTACTTAGTCCCACTACACCTCCAGGAGGTTAGGCAGTGAACTCCGGCGTCCCAGAGTCACCCCCCCTAGTGCCAGTTCACACTGCTCCTACACAATCCAAACAGCACCGCCACGTTCAACTGACCCAGAGATGCTCCAGGTAGTGGCCAGTACCGATGCTACCATTTAACTATTGCTAATGCTAATGCTAACCGCTAGGAAGAACAGAAGAAGACAATACAGTTCCGATGCTACCATTTAGCTAATGTTACGTGCTAACCGCTACCTGCTAAGAGGAACAGAAGAAGACAATAAAGCTAGATTCACCTATACTGTTAATGTTAATTGCTAGCTACCAATACTAACTGCTAAGATACTATCATACTCTCACCGCTTTAGCTATTGTTAGCTGCTACAATGCTACCACAGGCCTAGATGCCACATGTAACTGCCGATTGCCACACTACCATCATCTACCACTGCCTCTCACCAACTGCACCAAGAAAAAGCGGGGTGGGAATACAAACCCTAAAAAATAAAAAATAATCTATGTAGATTAAAGACCATTATCCTATAATTTCCATTGTATTTTATAGACTCAAATAAACTGAGTCAAAAACCAATTAAAAACACAAAATAATGTAATGAAAATATGTTTTTATCCTCTGACTCTCAGCCTGAACCTGCACTCCAACATAGCTATGCGAGAAAAGGCATTATTTTATCAGTCCCCCCTTACACCCCTGTCTGCTCTCAGTTTCTCAGAATTTAAGAGATGACTTCATGTTCCCTTCCCTCTTACATATTTGAACATATTGTTTCTGATGTTTTATTTTTTTCACCCTGTTAGATCCCTGGTGAGTGCTGTGCTGTGGCCAAACAACTTATGATTACTGGCAATCCTTTTCCTGAGGATCCTGTTCCTTCTGAGGAAGAAGCAGCAGAGGGTCTGAAGAGGCAGGAGCTTAAGAACTCCGAGTCTGTGGAGTAAGTTCACGCCAGCAGCAAGACAAAAGAATCATCACCATGCCAAAGACCTTGAAGTGGCTTAACGTGGGGTCCCCACTTCACGTCATGGTGTTTTGTCGTCAGAGAATAAAATATTCACACATAACCAAACTGTAGAGATGGCGTGTTTACTCTGCATACGACCTTAATGTGAGCAAGATAGGTTGTGCAAATACTAACAATGTTCTATGTTTTTGTAGGAAATACAAACAGCTCATCGGTGATCTGCTGGACTGCATCAACAACAGGAACATGTAGGCTAATTTACATGGATTGTTATTAATATACTTAATCATATTCTGTTTCTGTGTATTTATTACTGTGTGAAACACCTGCTTTGTTTAACATCCCAGGCCTTGGAAGTTTGAACACATTTCAATTGGCTTCCTGTCATTGCTGCTGAGAGATGACCACCAACTCCCACCACCCGCCATCACGTTCTTCGTCAAGAGCCTCAACCATGACTCCCTCTATGTCCGCAAGGTGTGGCATACACTCATGTAGTGGTTCTACTGTGATCCTCAAACAGTATATAGATGCATTCCTGTGTTCTCTGTCTACATTTTGCTTGAAATGTCTTATTTTGTCCATTAGGTGGCGATATCAGCCGTGGCAGGGATAATGAAACAAATAAAGAGACCACACAAGAAAGTACCCGTCTGCCCCTCTGAGCTCTGTAAGCATCATGTGATTTTGTTTGTCTGGTGTATCTTGTGTGTGGAAGTGACAGCTTTTGCATCTTGTTTTCATTCCAGTTATAGTTTCTAAAGCTCATCTCAAAACTCCTCACGTTATCTTTTGGTAGGTGGAGCGAAGGAGCTAAGTGATATGATAGCAGGGGACCGGCAAGACAACCAGTGGCTCCAGTATAACAGCAGCAGCCTGCCGCGCACACAGCAGGACTGGGATGGTTGTGTGTTTGTAGAGAAGACTCACTGGGGATACTACTGCTGGCCAAGGTTCTCATTTTAGAATGCCTGTTCTGTCTTATTTTGTTTACTGGACTGTCTTTCTCTGTCTTGGTATGTTTGTCTGTTTCTTTCGATATCTGTCTGACAACATCTTTCGCCTTGTTTTTATTTACCATCGTCTCACTTTTGTTTTCCAGGAAACTGTTGATGTATGCACCACTGGAGGAGCAGCCCAAACAGAACCTGGCCAGAGAGGAAATGACAGAGGTTTGTGTACAGTCATACACACACTCACAAGAAAAATATAACACAGACAGTAATGTGAAATAATGCTGACTGCAGCTATTAAAATTCATTTTGCATTTGCATTTTAACAGCGGGAGCAGATCATCTTTGACCATTTCTCAGACCCGGTGTTCATCAACCAGTTCATCGAGTTTCTCTCTCTCGAGGACCGTAAGGGCAAGGACAAGTTCAGCCCTCGCAGGTTCTGTTTGTTCAAGGTGAGTGTCCCTGAGAGCACTGTTTAAATGCAGAAACCGACTTAAGTCAGCCAGTAAAGACATTAATCTGATCCCTTCTCCTGCCCTGCCAGGGATTGTTCCGCAACTTCAGCGATGCCTTTCTCCCTCTGCTGCGGCCGCACATGGAGCGCCTGGTGGCCGACTCCCATGAGAGCAAGCAGCGATGTGTTGCAGAGATCATTTCTGGACTGATCAGAGGCTGCAAGCACTGGAGCTACTCAAAGGTACATATTTGACACACTCACACAGTAATGTGGCTGGATGTTCCTCGTTCTTGGGGTCAATCTCTTGGCAATACCACTCTTGGAAAAGTCACATGAATTTGATAAAATAGTACAATAGTACGTATAATTTAATCTTGTCCTGGCATCTGAAGGTGCTTTCCAGACCTCACAATGCCAACAAACCAATATATACACTTGTGCTCTTTTCCAGGTTGACAGCCTTTGGGAGCTGTTGTGTCCACTGCTCCGTACTGCCCTGTCCAACATCACAATAGAAACATATGCAGACTGGGGTACCTGCATTGCCACAGCCTGTGTAAGCTTTTGCTCGTTTGTATCCATCATGTCTTTATGCTTCCATCTGTTCAACTCGTGTCGCTCATCCTTCCCTCTGTATGACTCTGTTGCGTCTGTCTCGTACAGGAGAGCAGGGACCCACGCAAGCTTCACTGGCTGTTTGAGATGTTAATGGAGTCTCCAGTCAACGGAGAGGGGGGCTCCTTTGTCGATGCCTGGTGAGTAGAAAGGTTGCTGCCTGAAGCGGAAGTTGCCGTGACTGACAAACTGTGATGATTGTGCTTCTTTTTCTCTTTGCAGTCGTCTCTATGTGCTGCAGGGAGGCCTCGCTCAGCAGGAGTGGCGCGTTCCAGAGCTCCTCCACAGGTTGCTACAATACCTGGAGCCCAAACTCACGCAGGTGTACAAGAATGTACGGGAACGAATCGGCAGGTGAGGGCCTTTTCACACCTCCAGTGTACATGAATGTGCTGTTCATCATTCTAAAGGTTTTTAAACTCTTTCTGTATTTTTTTTCTGTCTCATCCTCCCTGATTTGATGTCCTTCCAGTGTGCTCACATACATCTTCATGATTGATGTCAACTTGCCATACACCCAGCCGACCACCTCCCCGCGCATCTCCGACTTCACAGAGCGAATTCTGTTGCAGCTGAAGCCTCTAACCGAGGGTGATGAGGAGATCCAGAACCATGTGATTGAGGAGAATGAGGTGGGAGAGCAGGATGAGAGGACGCAAGCCATCAAGCTACTCAAAACAGGTGGGTCGAGCGTCTGTCATCTGTGCTCAGCTGTCACAGTGAATGCTTACTGCAGGAATGGAGTTAATTTTAAGTTGAATTCCATTTTTGAAGGAATTGAAACAAAGGATCATTTTTTTGAACATAAAAAAATCCTGTCTTCATACGTCTGCAGTGCTGAAGTGGCTGATTGCAAGTGCTGGCCGCTCCTTCTCCACTGCTGTCCCAGAACAACTACGGTTGCTTCCCCTACTCTTCAAGGTGAAACACTCATTCATTCAAAGCCTTGATCTGCTGGCTTCATCACTTCCGACTTTGATTTTTTTTCTCGTAATGTGCACACCATAATAGGAGTGACAATGACGCCTGGCTTCCCGTTAACCTCTCTCTGTCCTCTGTTCCAGATTGCTCCCGTGGAGAATGATGACAGCTACGATGAACTGAAGAGAGATGCAAAGACCTGCCTGTCTCTGATGTCTCAGGGACTCCTCTACACAGAGCAGATCCCCATGGTTCTCAGTGCCCTGCAGGAGGTGAGTTATCTGCCAGCTGTGGCTGTTATTCCACTTTTCACCTGCATCACACATGATTGGGCTTTTCACAGACCCTCCCACTTTATAACTCATAATATTGACAAGCAGAAGGATGAAAGGTTCAAGGGGAATGACAACTGGGTGAGAGTTTTGAGTCTGCCCTGCTGAATATTCATTTTTATATTAATCTGTGACATTATATATATTGTCAGTACAGTAGTGTGTAAATTCACCTGAAACTGTCTTGTGGATTCTCTGGGGATTTTCACAACTGGTTGTATTAATATAACAAATTTAATTTCACATGAAAATAAAAAGAAATAACACATGCAAGGATGGACTGCTTGGATTTGTTTGTGCTCAGAAATTCTGATTTTCAGTAGCTGTGTACAGTTTTTCAAAGTGGGTACAACTCTCCAAAAAAGGGAACTGCATTAATAAAAGCCTAATCATCCAGGGCATGGTCTCTTCCTCTTGTGGAACAAATGCTCAGAGTATGTTACTGATGTGGGATGGGTTTGTTGTTGCGCGTTGCAGATTGCTGGCAGCAGCTCCTGGCACGCTCGCTACACGGTGCTCACATACCTCCAGATTATGGTTTTTTACAACCTGTTCACCTTCATGAGTGACCAGAAAGCGGTGAATGACGTGCGGGCACTGGTCATACGACTGCTGGAGGATGAGCAGCTGGAGGTAAAAACAACCATTCACTCACAGCTGTTCGACATGAAAGCCATTCAGAATGTAAAGATGCTGTCAGTCTGGCACAACTGTCACTGGAAGACGGTTGAACGATGAACAAACATATGGCAATCTGATTACATAATAATCGCCGAGCTATTGTCCAATACATGATTGTTTATGCTAGCTGGCACTGTCGCTGTCTTTTCAGCTTCACTGAAGTGATTCAGCACTCTCTCCTCCTGGCTCTCCACTCTCTTCCCCCCTCTGGTCCTCTAGCTGTTGCTATGGAAACCACAGGCTGCAGTAATCTGTTGCTATGGAGATAACGTCCAGATTGAAGGAGGATGAGAGGGAGAGGGATGGAGTAGAGACAAAGGAGAAGTGGGGGATGGATTGAAGTAGCCATTTTTATTTGGCCTTTCAAACTGACCTCAGCCTGATTTATAGGCCTTGGCTGGGTGATACTTTCATCGCTCTCATTTATTCTGAATCACCTATTTTGATAAATACATATGTTCACAGAATTTGACTGGTGCCAAGATATATTTTATGCTACGTATCCTATGTTACACATAAGATACCCTCCTTTTTAAGAGCAAAAGCTGTTTATAGAAAACTGAAAAATGTGTAACTTGAAATAATGCACCTCAGAGGAAGGCTGTAACCACTTTGCCCTGGTGGTGGTCCTATTTAAGTAACCTTTCCTCAGGAGAACACTGCTCAAAGATCTGCATATTACCCATTTAAAAGTTTACCTTTCTTGCTGAGAATAGAGACATGAAATGTGCAACAGACCATTTTAGCTCACATTATAGAGAAGCACCCCCCCGACACACACACATACACACACATCCACCCCTGATCCCCAGCTGGCTGCTGTTTCCATCCAGCTGGCCAGTGTACACACTAGTGGAGCACCCTGCCTAATGACATTGTTGCTGTGGTGTGTCTTATGCATTGAAGCAAGAGGTTGTCAGTAAGGTGCCGTAAGGGCAGTAAAAAGATCAGACAGAGGTGCCAGCTAAATTATGCCATGATGAACTATAGAACACCTGTGTTTGGGAAACATTTTGAGGCTGAGAAATACTATGATCAAAGAAGGCAGATACAGTCTACATGTTTGACCTAATGCTAAATGCACTGTCACATTTAAGTAGTAATAAAATATAGTAAATCAGCCAAAATAAATCTATTAAATCTATTTATACACAAGCTTCATGTTTTCAACACACCACACAGCAAAGAAGGGCACCTCACTGCTGTAATTCCTCATTCCTGTCAGGACATTGTGTTCATCACTGGCAGCAATTTCCAGAATAATCATCTTTTAAATCCATGTACTCAATTGGACCATTATAGTGTGTGTTGAAATTAATACTGCACAGTGGTGACACAATGCACTTTGAATTTCAGCTTCCCGTCCCCTCATTCTGCCTTTGTTTTCCAGGTAAGAGAAATGGCCGCCACTACACTCAGTGGCTTCCTTCAGTGCAATTTCCTGTCCATGGACGCCCCTATGCAGGCACATTTTGAGGCTCTCTGCAAGACTTGCTTGCCAAAGAAGAGGAAGAGGGAGCTCGGCTCCATAGTGGACACTATACCCTCTGCTGGTAAGGAAATATAGTGAACTACTCGAGAATATGCGATGACATGTTCAGTACGTTGTTCTCTGTCATTTGAATGGAATCCTTCTTGTGTTTTTGTAGACCTGGTGCGGCGCCATGCTGGTGTTCTCGGCTTGAGCGCTTGCATTCTCTCCAGCCCATATGATGTGCCCACCTGGATGCCCCAGCTGTTGATGGACCTGAGTGCTCACCTCAATGACACACAACCCATTGAAGTATGTGCAATTGTCTAATAATCACCTTATATTGCTTCTGTGGGATTATTTTTCAGGTGCCCGGCTCTTCAACAGAACCTGTGCAATGTAACCACAAATTGTTTTTGATTCCAGATGACTGTGAAGAAAACCCTGTCAAACTTCCGACGGACTCACCATGACAACTGGCAGCAACATAAGCAGCAGTTCACAGATGACCAGCTGCTGGTCCTGACTGACTTACTGGTCTCCCCCTGTTACTATGCCTAAAACCTGGTAAAGCATTTTAACACTGTTCTCGACACATGAATGTCACTGAATGCGCTTACAAGCCCACATTTTTACAGTTTTGTTTGCTTGTGTTTACATTTCAGTCTGGGGTGAGCCCAGATTTACAGACACCAGCCTGCGTTGGGGAGGAGGCTCCAGTTCTGGACAGATGAAAGACACAGCTTCACCCTGGAAGAAGAGTGGCACACAAAGCAACTGAATTGTGGCACACGGAAGGATTGAAAAGTTGTGTATTTATGTATTTAGCTCATTTACATTTCTACTATACTTAATATTTAAGGATCAATCATAGCAGGGATGAATGACCTGCAGTTTGTAACATTATTGTACAGTTTTTTCCCCCCCTTCTTTTTTTGGTTTGTTTGAGTGCATGTGCACGGGTGTATGTGTGTGCGTGCGTTTATGGGATGCCTGAAGACATCTGCCAGTGTCCCACACATTTCTCAGGGTTTCTATCCCAAGTATCAACTCTGAGCCAACACGTTGTCCAGTGTAGGACACTTGACTATCTTACAATGGTGAAGTGTCTGTTCCAAGCCACAGAGAATTGACTATTTAACAATGGTCTCTTTAGGTTAGACTTACACCTGCAACACACAGTGTTTGTGTGGCTCTTTGCTCTATATATGATTATATGCATCAACTATGTGTATGTCATGGTACAGCAAATATGCACAAACATATTTATTTATTTATTTGACTTTTTTGAAGTGCTGAGTTTTAATTTTTTTCATAGAAAGTATGTCTGATGTTAAGTAGAGGACTGAGCTTTTAGCAATGGAGCCTGTTCTCATCTCCTGTCGCAGAGAAAGGGAGAGGACGAGCTTCCCCGCTGCTGTGCTGTGTGACTTGCTGTGAGGACCTGAGCCCAGTTTGATTAGTGTTTCATGTGTCATGGTGCAAGAGAAAACAACCAAACCGCCTGTCCATAACTGTGACCTCTCCTCTTAAAGTTACATTTCCCTTTTTCTAAAAACCCAGTGGTTTGAATCAATGACTTTGGTTTGGTGTATGTTTTCCCCTGATGACTTGAAATCGGTGTAAGCATTGAAGCATTTAGTACCTCACTTATGTATAGTGTAGTGCCAAAACTGCAGTGATTTTTTTTTTAGATTTACTGTTTGCTTATTGACTGAGATGACAATAAATTGTTTGTAACAAAACCTGCACTTGCTGTTTTGTTTTGAAGTCGTCTCACCATATTTCAAATCCCTTATGTAGTAAAATATAAAAAATGTGTTGACTGCTAGGTGATTTCTTTTACAGTTTATTTCATTAAGTCAGGCCTTATGAACATAAGCCTGCTGAAAGCGCACCTTGGCTCTCCATGGCACATGAATACTGTCCCTAAAATATTCTCAGAGAATCGTGACCATTACTACGCTGTTGAGCTGCTGCTCTCAAGGACGGCAGTGAAAATCGGGGAAAAAGGAAATTGAAATTATTAGAAGAGATTTTATTAGATTATTTTGCGAGTTCACCATGCCGAACCGCAGCCGTTATACAATCAGCGTAAACACCTATATGTTGCACCTTATCTGGCTATAATATATATAAATAAAGCCATTATTTGTCGTAAAAGCGACATTTCTTTGCCATGGTTTGGTGCAGTAATGTGTCACTGAATGTGGCGTTAACTGTCCTTTTCAAATCTCATAGTGTTGTGAAACTGGAGAAAAACGGCCTTTCTCGCTCTGTACAATGATTAAAAGCAGGTAGAAGTGAGTCTTCTTGAATGCGGTGCTTTTGCTCATGCCCAGAGACGTAGGCAGTGACTTCATACTCATTTTTCAGCGCACGTCCAGCGGCCGTCGCTCCTCTTTAAGAATGGATATATCGCCAAGAAAACGAATATGCTGTGATGTGTCTGCAACGCGGACGCATTAAAAATTCTTCCAGACATGTAAGGAAACGTATTTTGCGTCTGTGTTTGTCGATGGACTGCTCTGGCTCGGATGATTTTGAAATACGTGTGTTTTTTCCAACGCCGCGGTGCGTTCACTTGCTATCATATGGCTTTAAAATGAAGACGGGTTGTATCAAATGATGAAGACGATGGACTCACCATCGGCTACAGATGGTAGGTTATATTTACTCATCGTGTGTGGGCATTATCCAAGCTTGAGATTTAGATACATTAAGAAAACAGTGATTTGCATATTTCATCTGAATTTTAGCAGACGCTATGTGTGTGTGTGTACGTGTTTCAGCGCCCGCGCGCGCGTGTGTGTTGGGGGAGAGGGGTAGTTAGGTATAATTGGCCAAATGCAGTGGTGCATAGATACAGCATACTGTAGATGGTGTCTAACATGTAGTGCCTCACAGCTTCTTCTTAAATGCCCGCTCATTAATGGAAATTTAACTGTGCATTGCTCCCTTCAATCAGCTGTGAGTGTATTAAATGTGATCCACTGCTTTGTATAATCGCTAATCTGTGACTGTATCCTTTGAAAGGCTCTACCAAGGTGGCAGCAATGGCAGAAGCAGCAGATAAAGTGATCATCATGTACTCCTTCTGCGCAGAGGAAGAATGCTCAAATCGCTGACTTTGGGATGCTTATAAATAGTTAAAAATACAATGAACACCACTGTTTCACCAGCAGACCTGGTGGATGTGCCGAGACAGCAGAACTTCAATGGCACCCTGGGCACGCAGACTCCGTCAGGTTGGGCCGTGATCCACACTGCTACCTTGACCTTTTGCTCCCTCCTCCTCATCTTCATCTTCTGCCTGGGCTCTTACGGCAATCTTGTGGTGTTCCTGTCCTTTTTTGACCCAGTGTTTCGCAAGTTCCGCACCAACTTCGACTTCATGATCCTCAACCTGTCCTTCTGTGACTTGTTCATTTGCTGCGTGACAGCACCCATGTTTGCTCTGGTGCTCTTCCTGGATGCGGGCGGAGGGGACGGCGTGTCGAAGAGCTTCTGCTTCGCCTTCCACTTGACCAGCTCGGGCTTCATCATCATGTCCCTGGAGACGGTGGCTGTCATTGCTTTGCACAGACTGCGCATGGTGTTGGGGCAGCAGCCCAACCGCACCGCCTCCTTCCCCTGCACGCTGGCCCTCACTGCCCTGCTGTGGACATCCAGCTTCACCATGGCCGCCCTCCTCACCATGCGAGCGTACCCACGTAGAGATGGACCCTGCTTGCCCCACTTTGGCCTGGGAGGCGGACAGGCCAGGGTTGTGTTGTATGTGTACCTGGCGGACTTTGCCTTTTGTGTTGCTGTGGTGTCTGTGTCCTACCTGATGATTGCTCAGACACTGAGGAAGAACGCACAAGTGAGGAAATGCCCCATCATCACGGTAGATGCCACGTGCCCTCCACCCCCACCACCTCTCATTGCAGCTGGCTTTGAGAGCATGCAGTGTGCTGTTCAAGGCCCCTCTCTGTACCGTAACCAGACTTACAACAAACTGCAGAATGTTCAGACACACTCTTATGCCAACAAGACCAGCCAGCCTCTTGTTCCAGGGGCTGCCCAAGGAGCCACCTGCTGTCAGCTGGTGTCCACAGTCAACTTGGCCACAGCCAAAGACTCTAAGGCGGTTGTCACCTGTGTAGTTATAGTGTTCTCTGTGCTGCTTTGTTGCTTGCCAATGGGAGTTTCACTGGCACAGGATGTGTTATCACCTGAAAGTAGCTTTGCACATTACCAGTTTGAACTGTGCGGCTTTGTGCTCATTTTTCTCAAGTCCGGCATCAATCCCTTTGTGTACTCACGCAACAGCGCAGGCCTCCGCCGCCGTGTGCTGTGCTGCATTCAGTGGGCGGCATTGGGCTTTCTCTGCTGCAAGCAAAAGACTCGCCTGCATGCGATGGGGAAGGGCAGCCTGGAAGTCAATCGCAATAAATCCTCCCATCACGAGACCAACTCGGCCTATGTACTGTCGCCCAAGCCACAGAGGAGGCTGGTAGACCAGGCCTGCGGACCCAGTCACTCAAGGGATTGTGCGGGTAGTCCAAAGGCCACAGGTGTGCGCAAACCTCGCCCCCCGAGTACCTCTACACCTATCAACACCCGCATTGAGCCCTACTATAGTATATACAACAGCAGTCCCTCTGCAGGGCCCAGCTCCCCCACCAGCCTGCAGCCCGTCAGCTCTCAGACATTTGCCTTTGCCAAGTCTTACGTGGCCATGCACTACCACACTCACCAAGATGCGCTACAAGACTTTGAAAGCACCTCAGTGCACCAGATTCCCATTCCCTCAGTCTAATCAAAGAGCTGCTAAACGGAGAGGTTTGGACGAACTCGCCATGGCTTTAGATCAAACGTGAATGTGAAACATGAAAACAGCCTGTTCTATGTATTTGGACTCTGCATTAACTTTTTGTTCTCCTCTACAGTGGAAATACATGTTCAGTTTTCTTGAGTGGAAAAATGAAAGAACCAGAATTATAAGCCTTGCCATGGATACTAAAGCCAAGCAATAGATTTGTAATGCAAGTTGCTTCTATTGAATGGATGTATTGACTTTTTCTTTTACAGATACTGCATTTTCACATAAACCTGCCTCTGTGTTGTGCACGCACGTGCCATTATAACCCAAGACTCTGTAGGTTTCCATTGCAGCCAATAAAGACTGCAGTCTCTGGTTTCACTGCTGCCTCCCCTCTGGTCGAAGTTGCTGAGCGCTGATATCAGCTGCTGTAATGTCGGGCTGCTGTGAAACCTCGCACAGGCCCGCACATGGCTGCCGATGGCATGTGGTTGCACTTTGATGGACTTTTGCTGCTTACGAAAAATATATTTGTGAACCTCATACACTTTTCAACACAATAAATGTTTGGCAAGTGCAGTGGATGTGTGCTTTTTACTTTTTTAAAGGGTCAGTGTGTCAGATTTAGGGGATCTACTGCCACGACAGGGCAGAAATAGAATATAATATTAATAAATATGTTTTCATTAGTGTACAATCACCTGCAAATAAGAACTGTGTTTTCATTACCTTAGAAGGAGTGGGTCCTCTTCCACGGAGTCCACCATGTTGCACTGAAATGTTTCTACTGTAGCACAGAAGGGACAAACCAAAGAAGGGGCACGCGTCCTCACCGCTAGATGCTACTAAATCCTGCACACTGGTCCTTTAACTAGAGCTAAAACAGCTGATTGATGAGAGAAAACTAATGGCCTATTTTGATAACAGGTTAATCGTTTCTTCTAAAAGATGTCAAGCTTTCACTGGTTTCAGGTATTCAAATGTGATCATTTGATCCTTTTCTTTTTCATAAACGGTGGTAAACTTAAATTTATAGGTTTTACTCTTAGTCGAACAAAACAAGACATTTGAAGACATCACCTTGGGCCCTTCCAAAGTATTTTTATACTATTTTCTGACTTTTTTCAGCACAATTAATCAGGAAAATATTGACAGATTAATTGAAAATGGAAATAATCGTTAGTTGTGGGCCTAGTTTCGCTGGAGCTGAACATTGGAGTCCGAGTCACAGAATGTGAAAACAACATGCTTGTGTTATCTTAGACCTACAAAGGGACGATACCTCAGATGACACCTCAGTTTATGTCTCACCATTAATGCTGTATTTATTTTTTTTGATGTATTCATGTGAAAGCGTTTGAACTGAAATCTTTTGCCTCAGAGAGCATTTCAAAATATATCCACACTCTTAGAGTTTAGCTAATACTCTTGACATTATACAGTGAAGTTACAGATGAAGCTTTGCAGAGCTTCAGTCAGTCTGCAGTCTTTTCAACTATAAATGACTTGGACCAGGAATGCAAACAACTGCAGTGGCCTCTTCAATACCACAGTGTAAATTTGAACTTAAACACCCCTGCCAGATATGTTTTAATATGTATATGAAATACCTTGAATAATAATTGTGTCTGATATGGCTTTTCCACAAAAAAGAAGTTCAATTATCAACATCTACTCCTTCTCCTTCAAAATTCCAGAACCTGTGAATATGTAATTATTTTTCATGTCTTAAGTTGGACAGCTGGACGCTTGTATTTCACTGAAAAGTCTCAGTGTTTGTGCACTGGAGGATTCAAGTTTGTAAATTATGCTCGTGGACTGGATTTTCAGTGAGTGCAGAAGAACTTTCCACAGCTGAGGCAGATGAACGTGAAATCAGCCTTCTACTATCAAGTTCTGCACGTAGGTCATCCTGCACTGTGAAGCTCAAACACTCAGCAGTAAGAACAAGAAGAAAAATAGATTTAGTGAAGGGGTTTTCATAAGAGATTATACAATATGCATAGCATCAGCACCCTCTGGTGGACGTAAAGTTACCATGGCAGCTTACTACAGTGACTTTCCTTCAAGGGGAGGATCATACTCTATGTTCTTTCCAGGAGGAAAATAACAGTGTTGGTAATTAATAATAGTGCACAACAAAAATATCGCTTTAATTATTATGCCGATGCCATGATGTCCCGATGTATGGTAATGCAACACTATCAATGAGGTGATCATGTTTTAGTTTTATTTTTTGCTGCAAATGCATTGGTTTTTATCCCTGCGATTCAGCAGCGATCACGATCCCAGTGTGCATCTCCACAAAACCACAGAATACCTCTTCTAGGACCCCACGGACATTCCTACGAATGCATCCTACGAACTTTGAGGAAATTTTTAATCATTCAATTTTTGTTGCTATTCCACAGCACCCTCTAATGCATAAGTTACGCTCACTCATCCTGTAAATTAACACAGCACACATTCTTACAGCTGTAAAACATTATCAGACTTGCTCCCCCCCCCCCCCCCCCCCCCCCCCCCATCTACAGGTGCTACAGTCCAGCAGGTAATCATTTCATATCGCTTGCTCTCTGTCTGACACACACACACACACACTCACTCACTCACACACACTCACCTTAAAGACAATAAAACCACCATGAATATTGTTGATTCCCCTGATAATTACAAATCCCCTGATTCATGACTTCTTTGCTTGCAGTTTATCAACATAAAGTGAAGCATAGATATGACGAACACGCAATGGATCCACCGCCTTGTGGAGTGAGGCGTCGGCCCCTTTGCACTGTGTTTTCATAAAGTCTGAGCTAGCCTGCTGGTTTAGGCTGTGACATTGCTCACTGCACAGGTCAGGTCAGGGCAGGGGCCGGGGCCGGGCCGTGCTCATGGCTACATGAAGTGCAGCCTCAGGATCAAGTTTAACCTCAGTTTAACCTCGGTTTTGGCTTTTAGCGCAGTGTCATGGGCATCTCTCTTCCTCCACCAAACAGGCTCCTGTTTTCTGATAAATGTCCTCCATCTTCAAGTGCAGCCTCTCTCTGTCCGTCCTCTCATAGTCCTTCATGCGCCGTTGCTGTCCTTCGATCTTTGTCAGTTTAGCTGGAGATCGACAGAAGTCCGTGCTCATCAGCGGTGTCAAGAATCCTGCATATGACCGGAGACTCAACCTAGGAGAAAAAAAACAAAGCAGATGTCAAACACCTTGAAAGTGGAGCCAGGTATTTCTTGCCATTCATTGTTTTTATAGGAATATATATATATTAACTTCTATATAAACAACTTGACAGGCAGACAGACAGGCTAGCCATAGTTTCTTTAGGAGCCGAAAGATTTTAATGCAGCAATAACGAACCATAGCTGTGCCAAACTACAGCTAAACTAGCCGACCGCCGGCTCAGAGGGGAATAGCACCAGCATATCATAACAAAATATTGGAATATGAACGAGTTTCGCGGCAGATTATGCGTTATATAGAGGCTGCGCATGGATGCCTCGAGTACTTGCATTATACGGATATACGCGCCGCTCCTCTGGGGCTAATTTCTTCAAAACGACTCCAAATGCCACCAAAGTTGTCTGGGTGAGTAAATGGTTGTAGTTAATGCTAGAAATAAGTTGTAAAAAACGAAAGTTATCCTTTAAATATAGATGTTGCTGCAAATAATCTACAAACAGCCAGGCAGCACAGAAGAGCTATACGATCAGCAGTTTCAAGGTGGATGCCAAAGATTAGTGTCGCCAATTCAGTATCCGATAAAGTATTTGTGGACAGTTAACTTTACCCAAACAGCCATCAGAGTTTTTACACCCACATATTTTGGATGTGAACGACATGTTTGCCCGATGAGCATTTTTCTTTTCTTCTCTGTGAAAATCATCCATCCATCTTCTACTGCACGTCATTTTTACTGACATAAACCTTGACAGCTCTGCTAACATTATTGTTATCATTTCCAAATGAATAAACCCCATTCGCAGACCTGTTTCCATTCAGACATTCTGACTTGCAATACAGGAAAAGCACAGCTGGAACTAATCAACACTAATGATGGCTCGGTTCCGTCAATTATTAGCATATTAACAATGAAGTGCAAAAAATTAGTTACACCTGTCTTAGACAAGTTAAAATGTCTGCTGTGAAACAGGTCTATTCAACCAGTTTCACTTACTAGATATGAAGTAGTAGCAAACTGAATGCAGTTTGGAAGAGCACTTCCCTTTAAGTCAGCAGTTTCCTTTTATTTAGCTGAAGCTCAATAAAATTAAGAGTCAGCAGCCAAACTAAGGGTCTGCATTGACCTGATACACTTCTAGTATTTTTTTTTTTTTTTTCAGTGACTGTGTCTCATTGGTTACTAGTGAACTTACCCCAAGGATGTACTGACAAGTCTGAGGCTCTAGCATGTAGACAGTGACGGCATGGGGGGACTCAGACTCCTTACATCTGACAGAGAAGAGGAATGAGATGAGTCAATCTAATCTCAAACATCATATTCATGTGTTCACCCCCCCGCTCCATGACTGTTTACTCACTTGAGCTTGACAATGACCTGTCTGGGCTTCCCTGTCAGATCACACACATCCCCATGGCCGTAAAAGTGGGAAACCAACCTATCATGGAGAAAATACACAGAGAGAGAAAAATCAACAACAGTCTCAGTTTACTTTGCATCCAGGTTGGAGTTCAACAATATGAATGGCCTACTTGACTTTCTGCACTCCGTCATCTTTGAGCTGGTAGGATCGGGCGACGTTCTTCTTGGCCCAGTCAATGTGCTCTTTGGCGTTCCAGCTCCCGACCACCACAATGTTCTTTCCCTGCTCTTTTTCCTGGCGGAACCGAGGAACATTTTCATCACTGAACAAATGCTAATAATAATCTAATGAACCTGACAATCGTATAACCCCTGTTCCAAAAGAGTTGGGACACTGTGTAAAACATAAATAAAACAGATAATTTGCTAATCTTTTTTGACTTAATCGCATGTTCAAGACACTTTGTTAGGGTTGTATAAAGACAACTGAAATAGCCTCCTGTGCAATTAAGACTTTTCTGTCCACAATTTATCCCTTATGTGCCAGCCAAGAAGAGCTAAAACAATTATGTGATAAATCAATTAGCAGAAACTTAATTGTCACCTATTTAGTCATCTTGATGACAAAAGTTCCAGCTTCCCAGTTTGCAACTTTTCTTAGCTTATGTAATAATAAACTGAACATCGTTGGGCTTTGGACTATTTAGTCAGAAAATAATGATTGTTAGTTGCAGCCCTACAGCCAAGTGTAAAGTGATATGAAAAGTACATTTGATGGTTTAGGTATTCCATGTTAACGACCCAGCAGAGACCCTTACCTCATGGTACTGATGAACGTGCTTTCCATAACAGAATTCATATTTCCACCACCCTACGCCCTGAAACACACACATTAAGATGATTACAAGTCACTGAATAGTTTATTAGACACTGCTCAGGTGCTGTAGGTGAACACGTCTCACCCCGTGCAGACAGTACGAGCCGCTGAGGAACTCCTTGATCAGCTGGTCATCAGTCAGCCGAGAGATGTGCGTGGTGCCGACAGTGACCTGAGTCTGCCCTCCAACAGTTATGGGTTTGTGAGTGGAGGTGAAGGCCTCCTCTCTCACTGGTGTCACCTCCTCCTGTAACATGTCACAAAGACATAATTGAGCCAGGTGTCGTCGGTACGTGCAGCACCTATTTCTCTCCCTCTGTCGTTTTCTGTGTAAGTTCTCACCTCTCTGATCTCGGCAGGGGCGCTGAAAGGAGGTTTGAGCTGCTCCTCTTGCTCCTTGTCCAACTGGGCGAGCCGCTCAGGCCGCAGAGGGGAGCCTGCCAGTGCCTGGCAGAAGATGGCGTTCACAGGGGAGGACTTGAACCTGCAAGGGATATATGTCAGGTTTGGAAAGCGGAAGTGTGTAGGGCCCTATGAAATCTGTATTAATTTTTCTGAATTTTGTGCTTTACGATTTAAGCATTTTGTCATCAGAAAGAGTGTTGAATCATATGGTGGGCGAAAAACACCACAACAATTCAGTAAAAAAAATGACTCAAAATGTCCTGAATATCAATGAATTTGATGTAACACAACATTGCTTGCATGTTTTCAAACAGATCTTGTGCAGAACTGGCTCCATATGAAGCTCGTACACACCAGGACCCAGGTGGGTCTGACTGAGGCTACTCTCACATATGGGCAACGCTCTTCTTTTCTTAACAATAGTAGACAGGAAACAGACACTTTTACTTGTAGAAAAAACCCTGATTTTTATACATTGCATCCACATTTCTGAAATATCTGTGATATTCCACGCTTTACACTTGATTCTGGTTTTATCATGAAATTCTGCGATTCCATGCCTGTTTTCTACATTGCAGAAACCACAGGGCCCATGATGTGAGTAGGAATCTGATTTGCTGGAAAACAAAATTCCCTGCTTACTTTTAGCATCAGTATTCCTTTGAGCACAACATTTAAATGCAGTCATTGTGGCAAATCTACCTGTACTTCGGGTGTGAACAAAGCAGCGGAGTCAACACCACCACCTCGTATTCACAGGTTGTGACCTCGGCGACGGACAGGATCTCATGCTTGGCCTCTGGATGACAGACGTACAGCACAGACGTGGAGCGGGCCTGGTTCTGTTTCAGCACACATGGAGTCCCATTGCCCATCTCCAACGAGAAGTAGGGAGTCAGCTGTCCTTCTATATTCTTAGTGGGCACCTGGACAACAGCAGAGACAGAAAAGAGACGACACATGTGATAACTGGCAGGCACACGGGCAAATCTGATTGGTTATTTAAGCTTTGTTATAATACTTACTTCTATGTCAGCTGCTGATTTGACATTTTCTGCCTCTTCAACTTTATCTGAAAAATGTATTCCGTATAAGAGTTAGCACGATGAGGAAAAGACTAATAAATCAAATAACATATAAAAAAAATAACAAAACTCCACAAACAAACAAAACTTCATTCACAAAGTCCCTCACCTGTCTCTGTTGACTGGCTCTTTTGTGCCGTATTCCCCAGGAAGTACTCCTGAACACTTATCTTCTATGGACAAACACATGATTACCTTCTCATTCATTGATCTGAACATGATTTTACCCACTCAAAACACTGACCTGTCCAGTCTCTTTCTCTTCATGATACTGTCTTATATGCTTTCCATGGCATACTTCATATGTCCAGTACGACTCAATCTGCAATGTTGGCAAGCCCAAGAGCAAGTTTAAGGTTCAATCCAGCAAACACCACAGCAGTAAAAATAACATGTTCTCGGTTGCGCTCTGCTAACGTAGCGTAAACCCCATCTGAACGCAGTTTCCACCACTCTCCGCTGAGAGAAGGAGGGAAATTAGCTGAGAATGAAACCTGAGAAGTCTCACCCTGTAGGAGCAGCTGCTTAGTTTGAATAGTGGCTCCAGCAGTTCAGCTGGACTGGGCCCACTGTACTCCTTATCATCGTCCTAAGACAACAACACACAACAAGAGTGAGGGAGATAAGGCAGCAGGAGGAGAGCAGTGTCAGTGAACACAAGAGCACGAATTTAATAAAATAGCACAAGCCAGAATATAACTGAACTGAATAAACACCATCCCCAGCAGCACTTCTCTCTTTCACTTCTGTCACCTGCCACTCTCAAATGAACGATACAGTAAAACTTGTTTGAACTGTCTGACCAGATGAGTGCTATGATGCTTGCCGCAATGTTTTTTTTTTCACCAATTCCTTTTTTTGCATCCCTTTATATCAACAGATAGATTGTTGAGTGCATCCTTACAGAACAGATGTGAATGACAGCCAAAACTACAAATATATGACACGCATTGATGCTAAATCAATGGAAGGCATAGGCTGGTCTCATACAACTGAAGACGGTGTGCAGACTGTAATGTTTAAAGAATGAAGAGGTAACATGACATAGCTTTCTTTCTTTACGTGCACATGAAACTGCTGTGCAAACCAGGCAGAAAATGCCTTGCATTAACCCAGTGGGACAAACTGAGCTGCTTTGCCTGAGATGTAAATTACTTATTTATGATTATTTTATATGGGAGCAATAAAAGAACTGTTCAGGACTATCTCTGTGAAGGGAAAAACTCCTCGCCCAGTCACAGTCCCTCATGCACCAGTGTTTAGATATAAAGCTAACAGTCCTGCACCTGTTCCAGACATTGGAAATCCTGCTCACCTCGTCTCCAGTCGTCAGGGAAGGCAGGAGACATTTATACTTTTCCTTCTCTGTTGTTGTCATGATGACAAAGTCATCTTCTTTGTAAAGTGCACCTGACGTTGGCTGAAATCCACAGACAAACGTTTGTTACTTTAACTCAATGAGAGACAGAGCAAACCAGCTCACTTCACAGCTGCACAGGTGACAGTAACAGCTCTTACAGCAAAATTAAGTTTTACTGAAAGGAGGGTGCTTACCAGCGTGAATTCAGGGCCTGGCCAGGTGATTTTGAAAGGTATTTCGTCTGTGAAGGAGGGATATCCCCCTCTGTTAGCCGAGACGCCGCTGCAGACCTCCAGCAGCCCCCCGAGAAAGACCATAAGCAGCCCTTCCATCATCTCTCCTGTCCGGCTGCTGAGCTCCTATAACCCGCTCCTCATGTAAGAAAACAGCCTCCTCACCTCACGCTAACACCGGCCTGAGTGCCGAATTAAAGGCTACTGCTAGGTCCGAGGAAGTCCGGTTTCACAGACGTCAGGTATGCTAGTGAGACACGGATGTCAACACTACACTAAATACAGGAAGTGAACTATCTACTTGCCACGTCGTGTTCCGCCTGATCGGTGGGCTGAAATAACAACAGCGCCCTCTGGGGGCAACACGAAATACTGACAGAGAGTTCGATAACTGCAGAGCAAGAAAACAAATAAAAGCCCTGAAACTCCAGGGAGCAGAACTAACATCAACTTTTTACTTGCCAACATACACTAAGTCAAGCAAAAATTGTGGCAACACAACTTGAAATGGCTATGACCAAGGTTTCCCCCAGGAATCATATCCAACATTTATTTTACAAGACAAAGTCATGCTACACAGGCAAACATTGATCAAATCCACTGCATTTTGCAATGCAAGTGAAGATCCCCAAATGTCCGAAAATACCAAATATGTTAAGCTAGATGGGAGGGAAATATGTACAACAGCTGTCTGTTTCCATCTGTAAAGCTAAAATGGAGGGAAACGTTGGATGTTAAAGTGTTAATGAATGCTGAAGTATGTTCAAAATAATTCAAATTCCCAAACAAATACAGCACAATATAACTTGAATCAAATTGCGAGCCAGTATGAAATGTATAGTATAATAATATTAGTGAAGTTTGAATGGCAGGCAAAGGCAAAAAAGATACATCTCCATTTATTTCTTTATTTTTGTGGTGGAATGATCTGGAATGATGTTGGGGAGAGTGAACAGAGCCACTATCATCCTCAGAAGTCTTATTAATACACAAGGCGACTGGATGTAGATCACCAACATAAGTAATTTAAGGCATCTGACTGAAAATGACTATAAACAAAGTATTGTGTCCTTCTCTAGCTGATCAAAAGCAGATCAATAATGTATTTCAGAAAAAATCTTCATGGGTGTGTTTTCATGGGTGAAACACAATTTCCCCAATGTCTTGCTAAATCCAACCACATCCTCATATGCTGAGAACAGTGCTCATAAAGTTGTTATTAAACGCAGACCACTGCACGCCTGAAGCATTTGGCTCTTTTTGGGTTTACATGCTTGAGAGAGGTTTCAAGATCATGCACAAAGGAGAGGCAGGGTGCCTCATCGCTGCCTCCCAGTGGAAGCATTTGGAAGTTGAATTATGTCAGTCTGTGTGCTAAAAACGTAGAGCTGATGTTTTAGGGTGTCTCATAGTTATTTTTATAGGGACTCCATGCAGAACTGAAGATGGAGGGCAGTACGAAGACACAAAGTATAATAAATTGATTTGAGAAGCTGATTTACTGAGCATTCCCTGGATATTACGTTGCAGCTCTGTGCCAAAGTGCAGAGTCCTCACTCTTTTACTGTGTGACTGTTGATTCAGCATTGCTGTGTGCTGAGTGACAATAAATAATCTCCCCCCACCTGAACAGCTCACATGGAAACAGCTCTCAGTTAACAAAAAATTGAACGCAGAGACCTTGAGAATATGTGGTGTTGCCTTTCACTGCCTTGGACTGATGGAAACTGTGCGTGTAAACCTGAGGTGGGCATTTCTCCACCTGTTGGTGGAGCTGTTGATGTGAGAATGTGCTGCACAGGAGCCAGGAGAAAGGAAAGAGGTTAAAACTGAGATTTCGAGACAAAGAGTGAGGGGATTGGGAGGGGTATGGAGAAACAGTAGAGCATACAAGCAAGAGAGTGTCCCACCAGACCATCCACCCTCTAAAACCACCCTTTCTCTGCTTACATGCAGACAGCTTCTACTCACACCTGTCTCCCAAGTACACACAACATATAGATGCAAATTTTCTGTATACACCAACCTCTGTGCTTATGTGTGAATATAGTATGCTGTGTATGTGAGTTACATTAGATAGACTGAAAAAGTAAAAAGACCAGTAGATAGGCGGACAGACAGACTACATTTAGTTTCCATGGTTACTAATATTATGCCTTTGAATTACAGTGTGTTCAAACAGGATTTTTTTTTTTGTCTAACAAACAAAATTGGTTTGAGTGATTGTATTTCTTAAAGCTTAAACTTCAAAACTAGAAATCTTTGCTTTAGTCTCAAAAGTTTTTTATTTTTTAAAAAAGAAGAAGCTTAACTCAAGGTCCCTTTACTAGTTTATTCTGGAGCTTTTAACAGCATCTCACTGTCTTCCTCAGCTGTCATGTGTTTTGATCATTTGTCAGTTCTCACAATTGTCAATTTGCCATAATAACTGAGCAAGCTACACCTGCCGAGGAAGACCACGAAACGCAGTTGAAAGCTCTAGAAAGAGGTAGTGAGTTATAGTTATAGCAATATCCGGCAGTATTTTGGAAAATACACTTAATCATTTTCTTGCCAAGACTCAGAGACGATCGATACCAATTTTGTGTCTGTATGATCAACATGAAGCAACAGCCTGCAGCCGTTAGCATAGCACAAGGACTGGAAACGGGGATACAGTTAGAATAGCACTGCTTAACAGCTAATTGTAGTTTTTACTGATTGGTTATTGTAGTGATTAAACAAACAAGATGCAATGTGTTAACTGGGGGTGCAGATAGGTGGATTGTGTTACTTTTGGACACTGCCAGGCTAGCAACCCCCCCACTGTTTATGCAAAGCTAAGCTAACTGGCTGCTGCAGACTCCAGCTACAGATTTACATGAACAGATGACATATAGCTGCGCCTCATAAAAATGAAGGAATAATGGAACGTTGAATGATTTAATACAGAGCAAAGTGAAACCTCTTCTTACACCTAAAACAAATTGGTATTTGAGATACAACCAGCTAATGTGAGTGGAAAACTTTAATGTCTCTTCTTCGATGGACGTTCACAAACCTTTCCGGAGCCCGGCTGGTGGGAACTCACCTGAACTCACCACTTTGAAATGAGCATTTTCATTTATTTCACTGCTATCCATGGGGTGAGCCTGATTTGCATAGATTCCTTCCACACACTCTCACCTTATGCATAATTGATACAACTGTCATCTCCCCAGCCATAATAACATCATTCCAAAGGGAGCAGAGAGGAATGAATCTTGACATTTGAAGGTCTTGAGCGAGATTATGATATCGCCTGAGCTGTCACACAAAAATACACATAGAATATGTCAGCCGTCAGATCAATATTGTCACTTTTACTAGATTTTCTTAATGAAATTCAATAATGATTTGAGTGAAGAATTTCTACCTGTTGCATTTCTGTTGTAATCCACATAGGCTTCCTGTGCTACAAGTGATTTTTTTTACCACTTCTCTCCTCAGCACACACACACGGCACTTCTAATTAATCAATTATGGTCCACTGTAGTGTTCACACTATTACTACAGATGTTGTTGGAGTGATGAAAACGAAATGTTAGGACTATTCATTCTGATTCCTGAAGGAGAAGAACAAGGTACAACACATGTAGTATGGGACA
Organism: Chelmon rostratus; assembly: GCF_017976325.1. Taxonomy (NCBI): domain Eukaryota; kingdom Metazoa; phylum Chordata; class Actinopteri; order Chaetodontiformes; family Chaetodontidae; genus Chelmon; species Chelmon rostratus. Next base: position 10,969,884 of record NC_055668.1, on the reverse strand, counting down.
CCACGGCCTGACTGAAGACACGTCTATTCACGCCTTCAGGCAGATGACCTTTGATGATGAGTTCCCGCCTGCACACACAACATCTGTCACCATGGTCATCCCTCAGTTCGATAGCCGCTCTTAACCGAACCCAGCTGTGCAGCTGCACAACCGTGCACAACCAAGCATTGTACCTCTGTTCTCTCTTTCAGGGAATGGAAGTTACTTTCATCAACATTTTGTTCCCTTTAAATTGATTTACCTGGTACAAGACATATAATAAGGGACATGTATTCATGCTGAACAGAGGAGCCGCCGGAGTAAAACCTCCAGCACTCGAGTGCATCATAGACCAGCAGGACATGAGCTATGGAAGGGGCTGTAACATCTAAATGGTTAAACCGAACAAAAGCAATCAGCGATGACCAGCTGGCTGCAGCACAGATATCACTCACAGATACCCATTTAACCAAAGTGCATGATGTCGCCATGCTCCTGGTGGAATGGAAAGGAAGACCAGTCATTAGCAAAACACACACAACTGGTCACACAAATGCACACTCTGAGTGCAGTCTATATAGGTGCATACACACACGGAGCACAGGCAACCTCTTCTGCTCGGCCTGTCAAAAGTTCAAGAGGTCAAAAGCCACAGAGCTGTGGGCTGCTGGGAAAAGACGAATACACCTGGGCGCAGTGTAATCCTGGAGCCATCCAAAGTGAACTGGGTACAAGAGGGATGCACAGGTAAAGCATGTAGGTCGCCCACCCGCCTTAAGGACAAAAAGAGGAGCAGTGCAATCTTGTATGAAAGAAATATTCATACCTGCAGACTCAATACACTGAAATGGGGGCCTACAAAGCACCTCCAGCAACAAAGCCAAATCCCAGGGGGGATGCTGGATTTATCCTCAGGCCTTAGCCGGCAGACTCCCTTTGAAAAACACATGGCAAAAGGATGAGCGCCTGGTGTCATTCCACCAAACCCAATTTGACAGGCTTTAGTGATAGCTGCCAAATAGACCTTAATCGTGAAAAAGGAGAGACCCTTATTCAACAGCTCCTGAATGATCATCTAAACATCCACTTTAGAGGACTGAAATGGGATTACATTTCTGTCCTGACACCACCGCTTGAATGCCTGCCATTTCTAGGCATATAAGCCTCTAGTCGATGATGACGATGCCCTCGCAGTTTGGATCATTGCCACCACATTTAGGGGCAGACCCTTAGTCATCAAATTGGACCTTCCAGCAGGTAGACATTCAGCCACCACAATTCTGTGTGCAGATGGGTCACCACTCCCCCTGCTCAAGAGAGGAGGTCCCCGCGGAAGGAGAAGGAGGCTTCCAGGGCGTCGCAGCCAGCAGACTGATTATCTCAGCATACCACGTCTTTGCCAACCACGGAGGATCCACCAGGATCAGGGGCAGCGCTGGTGCACCCTCTCCAGAACAGGCAGCATCATTTCCACTGGGGAAAACGCATAAAGAAGTGTGTCATGAATGATGGGTGCGCTGGTGCATCTATTCACAGAGGACAAGACCAGGAGGCAGTGGGTACATGCCCCCGTGTAAATGCCCCTGGAGGCAAAGAGGCCCACCTCCATCCTGCCAATGTGGGATTCATTATTTGAGTTCCCACCAATGGGTGCAACCTCCTCTTTTTCACAAGACATCCCCTCCTGGAGAGAAGGTCTGCTCAGGTTTGTGACAAATGCATAGGATTTGGGCTCAGTAGATATTTTCCTGGACAATCCCCAGACAGACATGTTTCATGCTGGTCCTTGCTATATAAAGGAAATGCACACTCGTGAGGACAGGAGGGGATGGAGGACTTCTCTTCTTCTTGGGCCTCATATATGCCACCATATGCCACCATAGAGGCGTCTCCTGTTCGGCCATGCAGGGCGCGATGCCAAAGCCACTACATGTGTTGTACTGACTGAAACGATGGAAAGGTGTCAGAACACGGACTATGCTTCCTGAGATGCATCTTAAAGCACGCTTGAGCTAACTCTCCCAGTGCTCTCTGCTCTGCATATACACAGTGGTCACTCATGCACCTGTTGTGTTCGAGTCAAACTAACACACTGTGTAACAGGCTAAACAAATCTTGTAAGGGAGGTACTTCCTGAATAAATGATGCAAAGAAGCAAAGCAACAAAGCAAACAAAGTCGGTCAAACATGAAAGAAATGGATTTAACCGTGCCAGTGGATCAGAGCGCTGTTCTCCACATCCCTGCAGAGTGTTTTTGTTTGGATTGATCCAGAAAGGCTCCAGATATTCACAGAGCTGGTCCTCGCTGTATTTGCCTGTGATTTAGGCTTAGCTTTTATATGATGATATCAGACAGGCGTCAGTGGAGACAGAGCATCCCTGTGGCCCTGAAAGCATTGTAATGGCACAGAGAACATGATTACATTTATACTGCATGGAACCAGTAGCCAAAGTTTTACATCAATCAAATTTTGAGGTTGCAATATGAAGTATGTTTGGGTGTTCTTGGGTTGACCCGATCCTTACATGAATACTAACTCTGTCTCTTTTTATTTCGATGTGTTATGTTGTATTTACAGTCTGGCTTTTCCTCAAGAAAGCTCCCAGCTTCGGGGAAACCTCCAATTACAGCTTTCTTCGCAACTAAAGCAGCCCATCCAACCATGACCACTTTCAAAGGTGACCATGGATGTTTATGCAAATACGATTTGTATTGTCTGAGCTTTAAGCTGTTTCGGAGAGTCTTGAGACGCCACGCTCGAATACAAAAGTAAGTGAAACCCCAGAAGTACATTTTGTCTATGAGCAAGAGCAGAAAGTGGGTTAACTACTTGAAAATGCATTCTAAGCAGTGAGCATAAGCTAGAGGAGCTTAGGGAAGCTAGGGAGACTTTGAGACTGAAAGTCAGTGAGTGCTTCTTCACAGTTTGAGGGTGATTGGCACAAATACTGCAAGGTAAGGAGCAGAGCTCTTGTCGGACTGGATGGAGAGTGGATGGAGATGGAGAATGGATCAATATCAGCACTTCAGTGGCTAGAAATGCAGGGAAATCTGAGCAAGATTAGAGAGTAAGCCAGATAACTGTGAAAAAGATTATGCTGCATTCTGCTATTACTGGAATCTTAAAAACAATAGACGAATATTCTTCCACCTACTACTCTATAGTGCATGTTGGTATTTGCTAAAAAATAAACGAATGCACACATTATCTAACGTGCTCATCCAGCTTTGTTGGCTCCAAACAAACAACACCTGTGCAATATTGGATGCAAGATACTCTATCTTTTACTGTTTCCTGTAAATTATCATATCTAAGAAAGATCACTTTCAGCATCCACAACAACCCACGTAAACAATTGACAGAGCAGATAAATACGTTCCTGTCTCAACGCGGTTCTTTATCTTGCAAATGAGAAGTACAGCATGCATTTACTGAGTCAGTTGCTTTGGCTTTAGTGATGCAAAGAAACCGTACACAATCCATCATCACTTGAATGCGGTCACAATATCTCTTTGGCACCAATTTGGTTCGCAGATGGGTTTAATTGGCTCAGACATAAGAGAGATGATGGTTTCTTCCATTTTATGTATGAGTGCACTGTCTGCCACCTGACTGATGTGTAATGCATTCAGTACATAAGACAAATGGATGACAGCTGAGATAGAAATAAAGTTAAGGCTATTGTTTGATGTGTTTCGTACGCATTTAATTATCAAGAAAAACAAGCTACAACAAAATAGATATTTATACTGAATATAAAAAGCGGCCATAACACATGATTGAACATAAAGGATTGAACAAGCCTAGTAAACCTTCATAGTGTCAGGTTATGATTGGACGTTACTGATTCCCACACAGCTGATGAATGAGCCACTGATTGTGAAGCATGAATGAAACAGCTGATGTCAATCAGCTAATAACCTAAAGCAGCAGATGGTCTGTTACACAGAACTATCTGGGAAGTCGTCCATGGAAAGTGTTGGGAAAAGGGCAGGCCCTTTCAAAAAAAACATTTGGCAGGTGATTGGACGAACAGTCTGTCCATCACTGTCTATCATAGGCTTAAACCAGTCAGATCAAAGAACCATATGTTGTCGTTGAAATCTTTCCAAAGTCAGTCGGGAGAAGAACGAAAACATCTTTTACAACTTGAAAATCCTCAAGTGTCGTTCTTTGCTCTTCTTTCACTGAAGAAATACTCTCCAGGTCTTGTGCTAACCTCTCAGGAGCAGCTATTGTTGCTTTCGAACAAAAAGTCGTACTACTTAAGTTTGTAGAACTGAGGAGCACTTGACTTGAGGTCTGGTAAGATGGATTGTCAGATCCAGCTGTTTTGCAAGGCAAATCAAGTAAAGCAGCAAAACTTAACAAAACACCCAAAGTATACATATCGCAACCAAACTCTATATCAGGATCAGGACTCCCAATTAAAAGAAGTCCAATTCCAGTTAAGCTAACTATGAGTACCTGGTGCATATTATTCTACCCTTTTAGATGCTTTCACATTTATATTGAAAAGCATGCATTTGTATACACATCACAAAATGACGTAGGCAATAAGTGATGCTTGTGCTGTGTACTTAGTATGCAGAGCATTCCCCTCCATTACACTTTGTTCTATTATTCTTTATCTACTGCAAGTTGAGTAAGTGGCTGAAATTGATTAAAAATTAAAGTTTGTGTCCTGGGGTCCGTTTCACAAAGCAGGTTCAACAAACTCTGAGTGTAACCCTGAACTCTGAGTTGATCTACTCTGAGATAGGAAACTCTGAGTTTTCGATTCCACAACAGCAGATTTGAGTTAGTTTGATTAACTCAGAGTAGGTTCACCTCGAGTTAAGCGCGTGCACCGCAACTTTAAAAAGACAGCATCAATGGAACCCCGATTTAAGGATTCACCATGGCAACGGGGAAACGGAAGGCTGCGTACTTCACGCCACTGGAAATTAGACATTATAATGCGCTCATACAGCGAATATGAACACGTTTTTAGACGGAAGTCCAACACCGCTGCAGCTGCGAAGGAGAGGGAGACGGCGTGGGAGAACATTGCTGCTCGGGTCAATGCGTGAGTATAAATGTAGTCCTTTGAAATCACAATAATATTACAGGGCAAAACTGCTTGAATGGTTGCCTATTAATTTCTTTCATTTAGGTGCAATCCCGCGGGGGAGAAGCGCACTTGGCAGCAGCTTAAAATGAAATATAAAAACATGGTTGAAACAGGTAAGACCTCGGCATGATCTCATGGAGGAAGCTACCTCATTTTGATCATGTTTTACATTGTAAAGTAAATATTAAGTGGCTCCCTTTCATTGTAAAATTGGTTATATTGTGTTCATATAATGTTTTGTTTTTTGTTAACGAATGAAATAAAATTTAAAAATGAAAAAAGTGTTCTCATCTATATCACGTTATGTTAAATAATTAAGCCTATATTTAAACTAACACAGACTTTTACTCAGCCAACAGAAAGAAGGCAGATGCACGAAGAACGGGTGGTGGCGTAAAGACGATAACTGTCTGGAAAAGCAAGAACATCGTGGTCTGATAACTATCTCCCGACGAATGTTTAATTTTCTGCGCAGTATCGCTGCACCTTCATCCACGGGATCATGATCAAAAGACGTTAACATGCCATGTTAACGAAAAAAGTCACCACCTACTGTGCCTAATGGACTTCCCACTGACTGATATTTTTAATGATTTTTTTTAATAACAGACGGCAGAACTATGCCAAAACTCGTCTGCCGACTGAACGAATGAATGAGGAAATGAATGCGGTGTGCGGTTGAAAGAGGGCGGAGACACAGAGAAACTCGAGGTTCCTTGAGTAAAACCTGGTCCCGACCAGGTTAGGTTCATAGAGTCAGTTACTGCGGTAACTGACTCGGAGTTTAACTTACCCCTGTCTGTGAAACAGGCTTGAGTTACCCCTCTTTCTCTGGTTTGACTTACCTTCTTATGTGAAACGGAAAACTCAGAGTTTCCCTCATTTCAGGGTTAACATACTCGGAGTTTTCAGTAAACCTGCTTTGTGAAACGGACCTCTGGCAAAAAATAAGCAGGTAGTCAGCAAAACACATTTCCATAATGTTTTTCCCGTCTGCCATCCAATTCAAAAAGGCGTATTTGGCTTCGTAAAAGTAAAAACGTGCTGCAGTCTTGCACTGTTGCTGTTTGTATGTAAGTCACTGAATGTCTCCCCCCAGGGGCCCACAACCTCTTCCATGAATCTTCTCCCCCTCTCACCGTATGCATTGTTTATTTACTTTCTAACTTGCTTATTTACTTGCTTTCTGTTCCACACAAGAACACAAAACACAGAATCTGCGTGGCTCGTTTTCACTTAGTGTGCACAACTGTCGCGGCTGCGATGCCGCTTTCAGTTCATTCTCATTCAACGCTGCACATCTCTCTTTTCAGCCTCCAAAGTTCTCCTGACTCCATCCCTAACAGCAGTTTGCCAGCAGTCCTGCAGTCACAGTCGTCTATTTAGTAAACAATGTATGATGTTAACACTCAGATGAAAAAGACATGCTGAAATTATATTGGCAGGTTGGTACCATGCTGCCTCTTTTCCAAATGGCACAGGGAATCTGACCTTTTCATGATCTCAGCGCTGTCAAAAGATGACCTTTGTGCACAGCATCACAGAGTCAGTGTGTATGTGTTAGAGTCTTTAGACAAGGCACAGACCTTGCCTTTTCAAAATCACTTGTCAATAGCGAGATTGTGGGCAAAATTCGGCAAAAAGCGGCAATTTTATTTTACATTACGTTATGACTTGACCAGCACCAGGAGTTATCACATCCCACGAGTCTGGTTTGTCTGACGGCAATTCGGTGTCTCAAGGAGTTCTTGGTTAGAATCACACAAAAAGAAAAGAGAAGAATGGTTCAGAGACAAATTTACTCCCAGTCATTTGGCATTAACAGGGGCAGCGACTGAATCTCTAGTGAATAAGGGGAATTCAATTCAAACACCCACATAAAATCTGTTAGTGTTTTTTTTTTTTCAGGACATTTTCACACCTCTCTTTTCGGGGAGTTGGAAAACTTAGTGAATCAATAAACTTCTGTTATACTTCTCGGTTTGTGGGTGTAACCGGAGGGAATTGTGGGAGGATGAGGTTGAGAATGGGCAGCTTGGCTTCCCCGGTGGGTCAAGGTGAGTCTGTTAGCCTGATGGCTTGTTCACTCTGCAGATGTCACCTGGTCATTATCCTGAGGCAGCCATCTGCCAGTTGGTCCTGCAGGGCCTGGCTACTCAGTCTTCTGGGCCCTGTGTGACTGGCAGGCTCCATGCTGCTTTCTCTTCTATCCTGACCTGCTACTCCACCTGCCTCCAGTGTCCAGAGGGCCAGGCTGGTCGGGGCCAGAGGGAAGACAGAGGACACACACGCAGTGAAACAAAAAAGCGAGCTTTGAAGTCTCTGCCACAATGTAAACTGGGATGAATTAATGATGCATCCATAGTTTTTACCTGGGCTCCCCTCACAGCTGACTGCTTGGCTCCTCACCCTCAGCTCTGCTGGGATGCAGAGGCATGCTGCCAAAATAAACTCCAACCTCCCAGATCCGCTCACCGATTTTGCTTGCCGGTGGTTTTACCGGGAAAGTGCTCGACATGATTATTCTATTTCTAAAAATCATGATATCGAGACAATCCTCAGATACCCTGCTAGAGCTAAAGAGGAGAGTCGTTGCATCACAAAGTTAATTATCAGCCCTCTCTTGCAGAGAGTGTCTCACGGCGGGTAATTATGTTGGAAAATTAGAGCCTTACTTTTGGACACACTTAATCACGCCTTCCTTCCAGGTGTTGGATTTGGCTGTGACTTCTGCTTTTAAGATGTAATTTTGACTTGATAGGGGTTTAGGCTAACCTCCTTGAGATTTAATTTCTGAAGTGAGGAAAGGAATCTTTTCGGGCATCACCGAGAACTGAATTAGATTCTTCAACACTTTAAGATTCAGTATATATTTTTCATTTGTTGCCCATGGTTACACAGATGAACGCGCGCACACAAATTGTTGACTTCATATAGCTGGTTCAGAGTAGAGAGAAATTTATAAGAGTGAGGTGAGAAGATTGATGGCACTCTTATCTGTCAGTGTTAAATATGATGATCTTAACAGAAATCTGAAGCTAATGTGAAAACTTGTTATTTTAAGGGCTGTTATAACTGAGTTTGTCATCGCAAGTGTCCAAGAATCAGCACTGAACTGCTGGAACTGTTGCATGCAACTCTTGCAAATGATCATTTTACATGTTTTGCACAAAAAAAAAAAGATATATAACGTGCAAATGTGTGAACTTTAGAGCTTCTGGTATTTGTATTTTTTTAACTGTAGAGAGCGCCTGGCTAACTGCTCTGCCCTGCTACCATACTAAGCTAAGATAAACTTAGCTAAGTAAGATAAGCCAAAATAAGCTAAGCTAGCCTGTAGATTTACTGAATGCACTGACATGTGAGCGGCATCAATCATCTCATCTTACTCTCAGAAAGGAAGTGCACAGCAACAAGCACATTTCCCAAATTAACGATGTCGTTCATCAAAAATATTTTAAAAAATCCGTTTATAAGAAAAAGGATAAAGCAAATAATAAAACACAAAGACACATGGAGAATAAATTCCCAGCAATGTTTTAATGGTTCTTGACTAAACTGAAAATAGCACACTCGTGTTGGCGATTGCTGAACTGCATTATATCAAAGGAGACACAAATGATCTCATAAACAGGCAGTTTGTATTGGAGTTACTGTAATTTTAATACTGCCAATAAGAGAAAAAAGCTCCTGAAATGAGAAGCACTCTTTGTCAAGTGGCAGCGTAAGTGAAGTGTTTAATCCTGAAGGAGTTCTTCGACCTCTTCGACCCGCTCCTCTCTTTAACGATGAACTTTGTTTAGGTCACACACTTTTTGCTCAGTCCTGCTGTGTCACACATGCTGATATCAGGGACTATTTGAGGACATATTCACAGGTCACCAATCAGGTAACACCAACAAAAACACATCTTCTGCCTGCCAGTAATGTCCAGGAGGCTTTCAATTTATTATCATCTCCACGCTTTCATCATTTTACCACAAAATACCTTTATCGGTTTACACACACACACACAAATGCACAGACTTGCACACCTTTGATCTTGTAGCCTCAGTGATTCTGCTATTTCATCCTCGACCCAGTTTGAACTCGGGACCTGCAGTAATGTGCTGGACATGAATGGCTGCGTGGGCAATCTGCTCCTCCTTTCCTTCTGTTGTTTTATTTATTTATTTTTTTTGGATCAATTATGCCGTTGTTCAGGAGGACGACACATCACAACTTGAGGCTTGGCTGTGTTTCCAGCCCCTGATATAGAGAGGAGAGCCATTATTGTGAGGCCCAGCCTCTAACCTGCCTGTACCCCTGGCAGCCAGAACGGGCCAGCTGGTACTGTCAGCAACCCTGACAGATGACCCGCTGAGCGGATACTTTTAGCTCATGATTCGCCCATCATTATACAAACATACAGTATATTGTACAATGCACTGAAACAAAGCCTTCTCCTGTTACAAAAGCATCCACAAAGTGTATTACATGCAGCTCTGGCCTGAATAGCTAAAAGATTTACTTAAAGGCATATCTGTAAAGGATCTTCTGTGTTCTTCTGAGTAAAAGGCACGAACAAATACGCATTTTCAACACAATTTGTGCCAGTTTTCATCAACCGTGCAGGCAGGAATCCATTGTTGAGGAGGGAGAGACGCTAAATTCAGACAGCAGCCACAAACAATAAAGCATAATGTGATGCAGCCACGAGCCATGTTGAGCACAGACTCATTTCCGTCACTGGAAACGTTCCTGCTCTCTTGCTCTCCTACAGTATGTTTTTGCTATCGCTGTTACAGTCGCCACCCACACAGATAACCTATGGCTGGATGCCATGTAGTTCGTGCCCATTCTGGAGGCTGTTAAAGGGCATTATGGGAAAAATATGAAGTATAATGCAGGTTGAGGAAGAGTGTTTAGATGCTAAAAAAAATGTAAATTAAAACGAGGCATGCACTCTGAAGGTCACAGATTGATTACATAAAGCAGTGTATAATAATGTGTTTAGATACTAACTGTTATTTGTTTCCTTCTTCTTGTACCTGAAAGCAAACTATATATTTGTCTTAAAGGGGACAGATTTTCTCATTTGCTGTTTAATTTTAATCTCTTTGGCACAACATAAAAATGTTCTAGATAGACTTTAACCTCCAAACCACTTCTCCGACATTCTTTAATCCTAATAGCAACTACATTTAATACTGAGTTAAATCAGAATTTATCTTCAACAGCGAGTGACGGTTCAGTCAAAAGCAGCAAATGCTTTGTTCGTAAAAATGTGTGAAAGTCGGATGGGATTGATTTATTAATCATTCAGTCTCTGCAGCACATAAGCACAAGGAGAGTAAAAACAGAACAAATGGAACAACTGCAACCACGCTTTATTCGATTTTTACAAGAATCAAGCCAATTAAGACTAAACTAAAAATTCTCAAGTGTATTTCACTGCACTTAAACCGCATGTATTCTGGCTGCTGCTGCTCTGTAGAAAGATCTCTGCCCTGCACAGTAGCCTTAAAATCCCCTCCTGTAATAGAAAGCTGTCTGTTTAAATAATATGCTGTCTGTTTGTATGCCATGATGTGATGTGACACTTCATTCGATATGAACGATCAGTGTGAGCGAAGAGCGAATTTGAACTGCGTGAATTTAAATTCATCGAGCTCACATTGAGCAGCTAAATTTAAATTTATTGAATGCAGCCAGTTGAAATTGAAAGCAAATACTTGAAATTGAATGTGACAATTACTGAAATTAACCAACTTTACCGACAATTACAGTCCAATTCATAATCAAATTTCTTTTATTCAGACCGAGCTCTGAGCGCCTGAACATCTGGAGGGAACTTTTGTTCCCTGAGTGACTGGAAGACAGCTGCCTCTTCCTAAGCCGCCGACAGTGGTCTGACACTCCTCACTCAGCCAAGTGCAAGCCATGTGGCACGGCGCCTTTCTCGTCTCCTCAGCCAACCAACAAGTCTTCTCCTCACTGGGTGAAAGGGATGCAAATTGCGTCTCATAGATGCAATGCTGTGTCGAACAGAGCGCTCTCGTGGGTTTATTACCCTGCATGTAAAACTGTGTCCTGCCTCGTTGCAGGTGCACGTTTTTTTGGTTTTGCCATTTTTTGGACAGCTCTAAGGTCGTGCAGCAAAATGTCTTGAGTGCACACAAGGACACCATTAACAGGATTTAATAGAAAAAACATGCAACCCCAAAAGTAGTCACTGATCAGTGTGCGCAAAAATACAACAGAGAGGCAAACTAAGTGTTGAGAGCAGCACACACTCACTGGCAGAAAAACGCAATGCAACGTGTTGAGGCTGGCGAGCTCATCCTCACCAGAAAAATAACCACATAGGTCTATTGTGCAAGCAGCTTACTTACATTTATTGCTAGGTGGCCTGTAGTGGCTGCAGTAGTTATCCGCTGACCCATTTTATGTTACTGACGTTACATCATGTACATAACAGTAACAGTACTTAAGTCACAATCTTTCGCTAAACCTAACCAAGAAATTTTGGCGCTTAAACCTCAGCAAACTGTGACCGTTTCACAACGTCAACGATGTGAGGACGAAGGTGCCGCTTGTCGCTGGTACTCTCTACTGACATTTGTCGTTTCGTGAGTCACCCTATTCAGTCGTTTAGGTGTTAGGACGTGCTGAATTGGCGACGTTAGCTCACAGTTGGCATCTTTGGAGGAAGACGCTGCCTTCAGAGTAACGGTTGCCATCCAAGGGAGGCCTGAGCTCAAGTCGCTCAGTCCAGCGGCTGGTCCTGCCAAAGTACTGAAAAAAACGTCGTATAATGCAACAAAAAAACATCCACTTTAGCTCTGTTTAGAATTTGAACTTGACCTCTGATTTAACTGAGATGTTAACAGAGAAAGAAAATACAACCTAAATGCAACCAAAACAGACAGCTGAGGACATGGAAATGTGTTAAAGGCTAGCAGAGGGGACCTTGGGATGAATACAGGTTGTCAGAGATAAATCACTTCATATTGAACAATATGACCGCTCTCCAAAATGCTAATAAAGTTGAGAATATTTTATTTTACAGCTTCTCAAACATTTCTTGTCATATATTTAAATGAGGAAATAAATGTTTTCCCAATATTTCAACTACAGATAACAAGTACAGTGCCATCACTGTGTCATCTCTCTGCATGTAGGTGCTCTGCAGACAGTAAATGTGAGATTAACTTCGTGTTTGTGTACACTTAATTTCACAGTAATGCACACCAACAGTTTTAAACCAGGGCCCAGAGCGATCTGCTTATAATTTAAAGATAAGACTTGCTGAAACTGATTTGACACAGTATCCAAAAAGTCCGCCATGTACCAAATGAAGCCCTATAAGAGCTGATTTACAGGCTGAGATTACAACACACAAAGAACTGACTCAGACTCACAGCGGGCCTTGAATTCTTTCATTCATGTGTGCAGATAGCATTCATACAGATATAGGAGGCAGTGAATAATAAATGAGAGCCGCACCGCAGTGAAACCACACTGCATTTATTTATCGTATGTTCTGTTTTTGTGTTTCATGTGATATCGACGCTCATGCGGCGGTTCTCTCCTTAGAAGCATCTGCATGTGAAAATGGTTTTCTTGAGTCGCTGAAGCCTCGAATCAATAGCAGAATTGTTAAATACACCCAGGAGTTGGGTTTAAAGAGCTTTCCAAGACCCTAAAGAAAGTTTCTGATGTGCTAATTTGATCGCGGCCGCACAGAGCCTCAGCAAGTGTCAGCAACATGAAAGCAACTGTCGGGAAAATCCTACACATGGAAGCTGCGGTTCGCAACTTGCATGTAAGTGAGGATGTGCGCAACACCTGTTAGCACAAGAATGTTAAATGTGGCTGCATGTAGAGGTTCTGCATAGAGGTGCCTACATGACGTGCAAGCTTTAATTAACACGACAGCAGATTTGGAAGTGACGACAAAAGAAATGCAGAAGCAATAGCATTGAATTCACGCATCGTCCTGTAAAACCAGGGAGCCACTTGCTGTTATGTACTGCCTGTTGTATGAGAACACACTGTGCAGGGCTTCTAGGGCTGTGCATTGTACAAAGAGCACACACTGTAATTCCCTTAAGCACTGTGCATTACAAAGGGCTTCATGAGTGAAAACCCCAAGCGATCCAACGGGAAAAACAATTCTCATTTCTTGTTGAGGAGCTGCGACGACCTAAAAACAAAGCAAAACAAGAGGAAATTTAATGAATAAGATATGCCAGTACAGTCACACCGGTCTGCGTTCTGTCTTTATATCGATTTAGGCTCTGACATTTAAGGCTGGCCAAGGGTTTATTTGCATTGCACCTTTCAACAACAAGGCAATTTGAAGAGCTTCACATAAGATATAAAAGGCATTAAGAGAAGAAACAGGGAGCAAAAGAGAGGAGGTAAGATAAAAAGACACATTTAGATTCATTTATTAGATTTAAAAGAGTAAAATAAAAGACATAAATAAACTAAATCGAATAAAACAGAAATGCAGGACAATGAATGAGTCCCAAATTCAATTTAATAAAAGGAAGGCTGGTGGCAAACAAAAAGGTTTGCCCTGATTTAACAGAAGTGAGACCTGGAGCAGATCTTGCATTTTCTGGGAGTTTTGTTCCAGATCTGTGATGCATGAAAACTGAAAGCTGCTTCTACTTGTTGAGTTTGTCTCTGTGGACGGTGAGCAGACCTGCCCCAGACGACCGGAGAGGTCTGGACTGCTAATGACGCAGCGGCAGATCAGAAAAGCTTTCACTGCTTTAGAAACCAATAGTGGCATTTTAAAGTCAAATCTGTGACGAAAAGAAAGCCAATGCAAAGATGTTGTCCTGGTCTGGAGTTGGTCTGAATCACCTGCAGCTGTCTAATCGACTTTTTAGAGAGATCTGTGGAGTCGGCATCGCTGTAGCCTAGTTGATAAACGCAGGGACAAGGTTTTCTAAATCCTGCATAAATCCTCTAATTCTTGATATAATCTTAAGGTTGGTAGCAGGCTGATTCTGTAATTGTCTTAACGTGGCTAATGTAATGTAGTTCATGACTCCACCAAGATATATAGATTAGCTTGTGGTCTTTAATGTTAGCAGCTGAAGCTGAGCACTGACTTTCAACCTTTCTTTAGCTACAAAAACAGTTACTTCAGCCTTTCACTTTGTTTAATTGAGGCCATCCACTCACTGATTTGTTCAATGCACCTGCTCAGAACTTGTACGGGACCATATTCACCAGGTGATGCCATTTTATATAAATCCCGATGTGTAAAGGAAGAATAAATAATAAATCTTATTTGAACAGTAGTGTAAATTCTACCAGCGCAGCAATGTTTGCCTCCAGTGCTCCCTCTCACTGGAAAATCCCCCTCTCTGTTTGTCTGCGCTCGGAGGCATTTTCTCTCCCCGTACCTTGTTATAGTCTGTCCTCAACATTATCATTAATGAGACATCAGTGCAATACCATGAACACACAACCCAACGAGGACACAGGCCTCGTTTCAGCGTTCGACGTTCCCAGTCTGTTGTGTCGCTGGCATCATTCTCAGAATAAGCAGATATTTACAAAAATCAATCAAACATTAAATATATGGTCTTTGCACTGTTTTCAATTGAGTGTATGTCAAAAAGGATTAGCAAACAATGACATTCTGATTCATTTAGCTTTTTCCAAATCTGGGTTGGACTTAAACTGGATTTATACTTGATGCAAGGGGTTAACTCCAGCTATGGTGTAGTTTTTTATTCAGTAGTTCAGCATTGGGCGTCTCCTGGCTGTCGGTACCACCACTGCAACACTCGACATACACACGGTTCATGGCCAGGTGCATTCACTATATTCCACAGTGAAGGTGTTTAAATTCTTAGACTGACAGGGAGTTTGCAGTTCAGATGGCTTTGTAAGATGTGTGTTACTGAAAAGGTGAACACATACGGTAAGTCTCGAGCTCATTGCAAAGGAAGATGGTGGGCAGCATGACAGGCATGTGGATTAACTCCTTTCATGATAGGTGTGAGAGTTCAGTCTTGACCTTGAAAACAGTGGTTTGAACAAAATGAGTAAATGAACAATGAAGTCAAGGTGTAATGGCACCATCCTCATGAGTGGGTCTCACACACATGTTTACCCTCCTCAGGGTTTAAGTGCTGGTCTTAATCTTTGAGTTTTTACATTTTAACCCTGTAAAATGAGGCCAAAGTGACTTCCTGCTTCTTCTCGCCGCTATGCAGAGAGCGAACACCTGCTTCATGAAGCACGGGGCGGGATGATCATTGTGACAAATGTCTCCATTCGTAAGCAGGATTGAATACCGTACAAAATTCAAGACGTAGGAATGTGTCTCACTTAATATGTTCCTACGGGGTGGTGTCCCTTTGTATTAAATGAGGCAATCAGTTAATTTAAAGTCAAATGTGTTTCTTTTTTCCTTTAAACAAGGAGAAGGTAATCTGACTCAGCAGTGATTCAGCATCTTACTGAGGTGTCCCCAAAAGCTACATATCTAGTGAATATCAGTAGGGAGCCTTATCCTAAATAAAATAATGTTTTTTTTAATTTTCAACTTGCTGTCAAATTACACTTCTATCAAATCTGATGGAAGTGAAATTTGACAGCCAGGAGAAACTTAATTTCATGGTCACTAACAGCTGACAGAGGGAAGGCGGAATCTATTCAAGCAGCCAAACGTGTGATCACAGATATTTAATGATGATATTGTTCAAAATGGACTTTGTTCACAGGTTAACTACACCCTCAAACTCAGCTAGGATCCTCCCTGCTGGTATATGATGAGGGAGCTGTGGTGTGGACGTAGTGTGTGGTGCCGGGGGTCAGGGGACACGGGGGACGCTGTCTGATCACCTCTCGGTGTTGCATGGACAGTGATATGGAGCTGGTGGTCAGAGCTAACCAGCCACGAGCAGAAAGAAGGGGCGGAGAGAGGAAAGAAAAACGAGCTACTGAGTTACTGTGCTTCTCACACCACGTGACATTTTTGTCACGTTGACGTGAGAAAGCACAAACCACACAACTGGTCTCAGGCAAAGTGTGCTGATTATGGGATTATTCCACTTAGACGACTCCCAGACTAATTTATCACATTGTTACAGGAAAATAACGTGAGAAGTCGTTGAGGGGGCAGATTGCGACGGTTTTTCAGGTGAAAATGTGATTCACTCTTCCCCAGACGTGTGTGGTGTTTGTGTCAAACAAAAAAAGGCGAGTGTAAAAATGGCACAGAAGAGATATACAGCAGCCACGAGGAAAAGACACGTGGGTTAACTTTTAATCTACAGGAATATCAAGAATATCAGACATGAGGTGAACACACCACACAGTTGTCAAGACTACTGTCTAGAACTCATAAGAAATTAACTAAAAACATATTCTTGGAAATAATTAGAGAAAAAGTGTTAAGTGTCCTCAGTCTCACTGCTACAGCAAACTACAGCAGGGAGTTTGTGTCGTTCAAATAATCTGAATATCACAGGCTGCAACTGAACCCTTTTCTATCATTATATAATTCATGATTTACATCAGTGCTGTGCTGAGACATGAGGTATATAAACACCATCTCACCTCCACCTGCTGCACTCGGAGCTGCTGGACCTCCTTCTCTGCCCCCCTCACTTTCTCTCTCTCTACCAGCTGTGATGGTTTGTGTATATTCTGCATGTCTTTGAATGCATCTCATTATGTCACTTCACCTCCTTTATATTCCCCATGAAGCTCACGTCATGACTTCTAATACATTGGTAACATAATTGTGTGTGTGTGTGTGTGAGTGTGCTGCCTCTCCCTCTCTTCCTTCCTGGTCTCCCGAGCGCTGTCATTGGATTTCTGCAGGAACAGGAAACAGAGCCGGTCTGAAAACTGCAGTAGCACCTGGGACATGAGGTGAAGACGCGTCTCTGAACTGCTCTAACTAGAGGATCTGTCCACGAGCACGCATTCTGTGCTGACTTGAGGTTTTTAGTCTCAGATCAAAGACATTTGAGGCAGGCAAATCGTGGTAAAAGTCTTGTAATTTGCAAATACCCTAAGCCACCAATCAAAGCTCTGCAAAGGTCAAAGCTTCCCGACATGAAATGTCACAAAAGCCCCTGATGATCACGCACATGAAAGACGTGCATGTAGGACGCTTAATGTCCAACAAAAGAAATGACTGAAAAGCCATTTGAAAGCTGACGGTGACGTCGTACAGAGGAGCCGCCCACCTCGATGGGTGTTACGCAAAGAATCCACCATGAAGCTAACTTTCTGTACAAGTTCATTTAAGGACTTAAACCTCAGTTTGAAAAGTTCTACTTCTGCTGTCAAAAAGCAATTTTCACATGTAGCTACTTTTCATATCCTCCGAGGTATGACTCGCCTTCAGACAAACAGAGCAGGGCTGCGGAGGGAAGGAAAAATATGAAGCAACGTGCTGGGGAAAAAAACCCCACGAGGTCCGTGGAGCTGCCTGGTGTGATTGGCCCCCAGTGAACAAACATTATTTCTGTGACATGTACTCTGCTAAAGCTTCATGCATAATTCATCGCCTCTCTCAATTTCATCGACGCTTGTGTTTTATGTGAACATACAAGGTACATGTTAACTCCATCAAATCTGAGATTAATATAAACAGAGTCGACTGAAAAGGGAGAGACGATGATAACGTGTTCACAGGAGGGACACATCTCAGTCAGTTCGACGCTGTGAATCCTCGCCCGTCTTTTTCATGGAAAAAATGTTCTGTTTTTGATAACATATCTATCTATTTGATGCGTGGCGAACTATGCAGGATGCATAGGCTGCCTTTTCCTGTCACATGGCATCATTCTCTCATTTAATCTCTATCAAAAACTCCAAAAAGCATGCATATCATATCACATGCATCATAAGGGGATGTATGCTACAAAACAGTCTTTATCACTAGATAAAGCATATGGCTGTCCGTGCTATTAGGATGTCATATCGAATGAGGAAGATGTAATTCAGATCGCAGGATTAACATTAAGGTCAACAGATTGCAGGGGAAAAAAAAAATCCCTACAAAGGGCCAGTTGTCCATTATTTCTCTTTTCCATTGGATTGTTTCAGTAGTTGAAATGAGCTCTGAGGTCACTTTTTTGAAAACTTTCCAGCGCAGTTTCAGTGATGCAAGTATTTAATTCATAAGATGACACATTATAGGATAAAAAAATATATATATATTAAATGATAGACTTTGTTTTCTGCCAATTTATGGAGTTCCAGGCAATGTTTCAGAGGAGAGAACAGTGTATATCAAAACACTGTCACCAGCAAGTCTGAAAGACAGAAAAGGGCATTTTTTATAATGAGTAAAGAGTAGTTAAAAGTAATTTAAATGCAGTAGGTCATTTTGCAGGATACAGCCAATTAATTCACAGATTAAAAAAGTACAGTGCAACTAATTTGATGTCAAATATGGCAGATAACGAATCCATTACAGTCGGCAGCTGAAGTCTGCAAACAGGGACCCAAAAGCTATCAGCTGGCCAGAACACTACACAGACATATGTTTCATGTTTCAGACAAAAATCCATCCATAATAATCCAAAAGCTTTCCCTTCAAGAATGAGACGGTCCAAGTGTGCTGACTGTTGAGTGTTGGTAAGAATAAAGCTTCATTTTGAACTCAGTGAAACTGAGGCTTTCCTGAATGTCTTTGTTATCCCTGCTGAGTGCAAACATCTTAACTTAGATGGAAGCAACACCTCTGACCAAAGCTAACAAAATCTGCCCCGCAGCACCTCTTAAGATCACTAATGAACACATCATTATTGATCTTCCTACTTTTGGAAAGAGCCAGTGTTTCCAGGCTTTATGCTAAGCTAAGATAGCCGGCTTTGGCTCCACATTTACCACACTGATGCGAGAGTGGCATCAGTCTTCTTCTCTAACTCTTGCAAAAGGTGAATGAGACTAATTCCCAAAAAGTTTAATTATTGATTTAAATATTTTCATTTTAATAATGAAAATTGAAAGTAGTGTCACTCATTATTGCAAATGTCTAGTTACATTAAATACATAAAATTTGATTATCCAAGGCCTGCTTCTGCTGCACAAAAGGTAGAAACTAAAGTGTGCTTAGCCACTACGAACAAAGATCATGTATTGTTTGAATAAAGTGATACATTAATTAACTGTTTTTTTTGGATTTTGAAAAGGAATTGCATAGGAAATAATTGCTTTCACACCCTCTTATAGGCCAAGATCTGGGATAAACAGAAACATCTAAGCATGTAACGTGCAGCAAGGCTGATTTGAAATAAATGTCTACACCTTGTTGCCGCAGGGCTGCCGACGTGTGAAAGATACAGCGTGACAGTTTAAGTTTCCCAAGACAGGCTTCATCAGTCAATCTGCTTGGGAAAGTTGAGGAACGATATTGGAGGAAGTGTTACAATTTTCATGCTTAACAGCATCATTGGCAGCAGGTGCTGTCTGCTGCACCAAAACTGTGAAGCCTGAGACTCACCAGCAGCTACCTGGAATAAAGCTCCGCTGTTGTGCTGAAAACCTGACGGGATCAAAGACTCCAACACTAACAGGTATCGTCACTTTCTGGCATCACCATGACGCCGAGGTAGAAAGTAGCATCCTGGCATGAAATGTTCATGAAGCCTGTACTCCAGAATCTGCTCTCACTGTCTAACTTCCACAGCCAGGAAGAAGTGCATAATCAGGCTTAGTAATATCACACATTGAAGTCCAAAGACAAAGACAGCTCACAGATAAAGAGGCTGAAATCTAACAAGAGAGTCAAAGAATGGGGAAAAGTTAGGAAAAAAAATCAAATGATCAAACTCATAAATTAAATATCCATTATGAGAAATCACATGCAGTGAGTCATATCTAGACTCTAATATGAAAAAAATAATATGCTGGATATTAACTAGGGCTTAAATGTTTGATTTGTTTGAATATTGAAAATTCACAGTGGCACCACATGCTCTGCATTGTTCTCCAGCAGCGGCAGTTAAAGTACAGTATCCATCTGATCCATGCCATGCGGCCTTAGTTGAACACAGGAATGCGTTCAAGCATGATATCGAGCTGTAGGTCATCTGTGTTTCAGCTAAACTGTAGTCAGGCCCATAAAACAGAAGAGGACTTGGAGCACAAAGCTAGCATTTAGCTTGAGTTAAACATGTGGCAACTGTGCAGACAGCTGGACTGAAAAATAAAAATGTTTGGATTTTCTGTTCTGTCAGACGTGCACAAGACAAACCAATGAAAAATGTAGACATGCATCATACGAAGGGGATGGAGGACATGCACTTACAGACATCAGATGAAGAAGCTCTACAACAAGAACAATAAGCAACTCCAAGGATGTATTAGAAGAGGGTTGGTTTTCAAAGCTGTCCTTTGAGCTGTTGCATCTTTCTGGCAGCTCCTCCATTTTTAACACACACATTGTGGGACAATAATGCCATACTCAAAAATGCCATGTTTCAGTGTAAAGAAAAAGGTGGAGCAAAACCAACGATCAATTTGAGAAGGCCTATAAATCCATATGTGAAACTTTGAGCACTGCGGTTCTTTTGTTCTCAGGAGAGCCGCGGCCTTGACTTCAGCATTGGAGAACGGCCGGAGAAGAAGCAGGCTCTGTTCCGCCGGGCTCCGAGAGCAGCAGACCCGATCGATGTCTCTTTGATCGCCTGCGCTAGCTCTCTTTTCTCCTGCCTCAGCTCACCAGGGGGGAAACAGGCTCCTTCATCTGAATCGCAACCGAAAGAAATGGCTTCGGCGAGGTGTCGGTAAGCTGCTGGTTCAGCCTCCTGCTTTTCTCATTTTGGGCACATAACCACTCCGCGCGCTCTCCCACATCAAGCTCAGAACCGCGGGGATCCCTCTAAATATATGCGCACCAAAACGTAGTGATGGTCTTCTGTTGCCGGGGGAATGCATGTGTCATCTACAGTCGCTGCAATTCAGAATGACATTTCTTCCAAAAGATTGCCCCGGAGCACACATGCCATGTTTGTTTACACATGAATAACCCATCACTCCTCATGTCTGTTCACTACATCAATGACGGCAGCCCCAACTGTTGAACCATATACAGGTACTGTAGACAGAACATGAAAGACTGTTTATACAGTATTATTATCTAAAAAAGCAGCCAGCATTGATGCTTTCTGAATGATACACTCCATTCATCTACTGGCAGGCAAACTTTAATTAATAAACATAAATAAAGTGATATTATATTAATGATTATTAAGTGACATTTTAGCTACAACAGCTAACACAGCTCATTTATGATTCATGAGTTCACATGTTGCTTACACTACATTATGGATGTAGGTGTCAAAATTCCTCTGGGTTTAAATTTATACATCCTAATAGAAAGTGTTACAACTTCCCAAAAGGTAATATTTTTTCATGTCTGTTGCACTGCAGCGTACGGTGCTTTCTATTGTTTTGGTCATTAAGTGTTTGTTTTGGAACTGTTGAGATATGAATCATCCACTGACTGAGCGAATTCCTGGGCTGATGTTTTGTTTTTTTTTATTCTTCACCTCAGTCTGACTGTGTGGTTTCCCCTCAGTCTGACTGTGTGGTTTCCCCGCTGTTACTTCCAACCTTCCTCCTTCATCTGATAAATCAAGTGCCCTTAATTCTGAGAAGCTTGTGAATCTGCTGATGCTCAACCATGATCTCATTTGTTTACCATTAATTAAAATCCACATACCGACCGCGCCTGCTGATGCGTCTTTGCACATTTACACTTTCAGTAATTCATGCGTTCTTAGATGATAAGGCTGGCGTTATTATATGCTTTTCATACTGTCAACAAGTGTGATTAAAAGACCAGAGAACAAGTCCATTTGTTCCTGTAAGACATGAATCTTGAAAAACAGGTCACAAATATATAATTTTATCTTTAAAAAGGGCAAATAGATTTTCTAAACCAGCTGGGCACTGTAGCTCTTAGCATATGTTACTTGATGAGGGTGAACAGCATATTTGTTGGGGACTATTTTCAGCTGTGGATTAATACACATTTGCTGCACTAATGAATTTTTACAGCGGCAGGAGGATGCGTGTGACTGAAAATAAACTATACAGCCCACTTTCTTTAATGAAGGAACGTGTCACCCAGTGCAACAGTGTTTCTCAGATGTAGCTGTTCATCAAAAAGTGCATGAATTGGTTATTATTCATTAGTTCATCACTGAAAGAGAGATTCTGCTACATCAAAAGACAAAAGCTATTAACAGCATACATTAATGATCAAATTTCACTTCATGTACATGATATGAATGATAAAGACACACATTAAGTAATTAATCATAACCTAAAAATCATCATTCTTTAGTGATCTTACTAGAAAGCATTTCTTAGTAAATGTTGTATGTCAGTGGAGTGTAAATTAATAATCCCCTGATTTTCATGAATGTGCTTTGTGGATGTAAATTAGCCATAATTATGTCATGTGTAGAGAATAATTACTTGAAGGAATGGAAGTAATGGTAAACATCAGCTCTTAAATCAGTTAACACAAACCACAGCAGTTTTATTTGCCCGTCGATTCTCGCAAACACAAACATGCCGAGAAACACAACACGGCAGCAAGTAGCTATTAAGAAGGAGCAAACACGATCCGTATATTCCCTTTGATCTCAAATGAGGTAGAGTCTGTGGGCTGAATACTGACTTGTCTTGCCTCCAGGCAGCACAGTTCATTTGGATAAAAATAGCTGTCAGCAATTTAAATAACAATTCGTATTGTTTGCAATTATGGAAATAGCTCCTTTGTATTTGTAGCTTGGGATTTATGTGAGATCAAATGTAGGTCCTGCTCCTGCCCGTGGTTAGTATGTGCTTATAGCCAATGATGTGTCTCTCTGCATTCATGTGAGGGAGCCTGTGGTGGGTTACTTTCTCGGGTTTGGTGACCCTTCTGCTTTCCCGAATAGTTGCTGTGCTGAGTTCAGTGGAGTCGAAAGCCTATCAGATTTAATTGATGGAGACCCTCCAGAATCAATGAGGCTAGGAAAGCAGGGCAGCCCCTCTCTTTGGCAAGCCAGGAGGCCATCAGTGGGGGGAGTCGGGATGAGGGCTGTGTGTGATGTTCATGCGTGAACCCGGGGCTTCAGAGTAATGGTGTGTGTCTACCCCAGCGCCACGCCACATAAACTTAGGACCTCCCCGTCAGATCCAGACACAGGGCCCACGGCGATGCACAGGAGGAGTCTGCAAAGAATAGACTCACCATCCAAAGTGCTTATTTGTTATCACGTGGGTGTCACAATTAGGACACATGCTATGTCACGAAAACATTTGCACTCTCTGTGATATAAATACCACTTGGCTTTGCTTGCATGCTCGGTCTTAATTCTATCAGGAGGCTAAATGACGTTTATCTAAATTAACATGGGAATGTGGTTTTATACATTATATTCATACTTTTCAAATATTACGGACAATATAATTTAAAATGGGTGTCCTGTAAACTTAAACGAGCCATAGTTGACTGTTTGTAGTCACATTTATCTTGCAACAGTGGGTCTCTAAAATGCCTAGAAGAACAAATGGTAAGTGGAGGACCCCCTGACAGTCGCTAAATTGAGCGAATTACAGAGCGAGCACAATAATCTGCTATGGTCAGAGGGCCAGTAAGCAGCACTGGCAGTATCCTTAGAGCTCCTCACTGCAGCATCAGCAGTGTCAATGGACTGTGCCCAGTCCTAACATTGGAGCATCTGGACGGCCAGTCACACCACATCAGAATGATCAACGAGCAGTCTCGACTGCACCAGAACCCTGACCTGTTCCACAGAGAGTGATCAGTCAAGAGCTGGAATCAAAAATGTGTCTTGTCTCGCTTACAAAGTTGGTAAAGTTGCTCCTCTCCTCTCCTAGCAGGGCCATTCTGACTAAATGTGTCAAAGAATTTCCGAGCGTGGTGATTGTGGGATGCACATGCACACGGGGGGAAGAAAACAAACCAGTTTTAAGGATCACTGACATTCCTTAAACTGCAAAAACTGCAAGTAATCATGGGAAAATGATCAATATCCCTAGAAGCAAACCTCCCTTTCAGCTCCAAGTGCATAATTAGCTATTAGCACCTAGTGATATATCTAGACCGGTAGACTGACAGTGATGGAAACTGTACCACGTCGTTACGTTGTAAACTAACTGAAGTATCGAAGCTAAAACAACAAATGCACAATTGGATTTTTAACGCAAGGTTGTACAGATGAAAGAGCGGGGAAGAAAATGAACTGGTCCGTAACCTGTGGTTGTTACAGTATTCTCTCCAGCAATGAACCCACCATGTGGCTGGAGGTGGAGGCACAAGCAGGCAGCACTACGCGAGTGGATGCCAGAACAACCAGTGAGCGACCTGTCACTGTTATTGAAGGAGAACGCTGTCTGTATCAGCACTGTGTGCAGGCTGAGCATAAAATAAGAAAAAAAAGTTTCTATTTTCTGTGTGTAGGCCTTTTTTTCCCTTTTTGCCATCAAAAGAGGTTTTTGGATTAGTTTCGTATCCTATTACTTTGTGTGCTAATATTGTAACTTTCAAATTGTGGGATTGTGACAA
Source organism: Chelmon rostratus (assembly GCF_017976325.1). Taxonomy (NCBI): domain Eukaryota; kingdom Metazoa; phylum Chordata; class Actinopteri; order Chaetodontiformes; family Chaetodontidae; genus Chelmon; species Chelmon rostratus. The sequence goes on along the minus strand of NC_055668.1, from coordinate 10,945,225 downwards.
CATGAGTTTGCATACGGCTGGCATAATGTTGCTATATTTGAATGGTATATATATACACACACTTCAGTGCTTTTCACTCATGCTGCCCCTGGGTGGTTTTAGACAAATTTCTCAGTACCTGCAACAGCTAATTTTGTGTAGTTAGCATTATTACTGCTACTAGCTGGATAATAATAGCCTCCGTATTTTATGTTAAATAACGAGGATTCAGGTGGTTCTTGGCTTAAATATGCAATTTTGTGACAACCCCAACAGACCATCAAAGTTTAAAATCTCTGGTGTCATCTTGCAGAGCAGAACGAGTAAACTATATGCATGACATCCGGAATTACCATACCACAGCCTGAGGCTGACATAGAGTGTGTATAATCTCCTGTCTGCTGTGTAGCTGGTACAACAGCCACAAGGAAAACCAGAATATTTTAGAAAAGTCAGTAATGAAGCACTGAAAGAAAAGGACACCTTGCAGGTGGTTGCTAAGGCCAGCTGACTGTACTTGCAACATATAGTTTCATTTGGTCCATTCAAAGAGAGAAATGAGGCTGAAAGTCGGATGACAATCAGCCGGAAATCAACCTAATTTGTGACCCTCGCCATGAAGCCTGCCCACACCTCCATGCATGATCAGCACCAATCACATACAAGCATTCAGCGGTACAGCAATCAGCAACAGAACCAACCCAGCTGGTTGAGAGAATCTCTTAAAAGGAAACTAAAGCTTTCTGATGAATCTACTATTAATTTGTTCACGTCAACATAAGCAGATTTACGTGCTGTTCAAATAGCATCTGCTGTTATTTTTAGACAACTTCAAATGAATTTTTCTGCATGTCATGAATTACATTTACATAAAACTGAAATGTCTGAAAACCTTCCCCGACCTTGCCGTCGCCTCTCTGAGTGGGTAGACAAATACACCCAACCTCTGCATTGCCAGAGGTGCTCCTGAGGTTGAGCTTAATGTATAAAGATGGGGGATGTGGAGAGCATGTAGGATGAGACGTTTCTGAGTTGCACTGGGCACATAAATAAGGGAGCAGCACAAAGCTATCCCTCAGGACTGCTGTCAGTTGGCATCTTAACACGCTGGATACTAATGAGAAACAATGCTGCATCACGCACCTTATGCAACATGCAACACACAGATGGACTGGGTCTTTTTTACAAGCTAATAGTAAGATGGAAGTCTGCAGCATGTTTGCAAAGGACATCTAGCATATAATCAACATGCAATTACCAATACAATTTTACCCCAGTTCTTATGAGCTAGACGGAAAGATTACAGGCAGCTTTTTATGAAATTCTCTTCTATCAGTAGAGAATGAATACACAAATACTTTGCACCTTTCATGAAAACACACTTTAAATTCTAGGTTGGCGCTCCCTTTGAAAGCTAAAGAGACTGTTTTAAATTTAGTTGTGAACTGTCCAAAAGGGTGGCTGCTCTATGCAAACCGTAGGAAATGAAATTCAAAATTAAGAATAAATGAAGTTATGTTATCATTGCAGGAGTGGTTAAAGTCCAATTACTGCTAGTGTGGTGTGTTTTACTTTTTTCTCAGTTGGATAAAGTTGTCACAAATCATTATACTCCAGAGCAGTCAAGTCTTTTTGGAAAAGATCATTTTTACTTTTAGAAGAAACTTTAAACTTTGAAACTTTACATCCAATTAAATCCACAATTTAAAGACACCAGCTAGGCAAATAATAAAGTGTTGAATGGATATTAAATATAGATATGCAATCAAAAGACTCCATTTTATGATTCGCAAACTAAGTTGAACTAAGTTGTTTAAACATGAAGAAATTGCTTGCCACATAATGAAAGTAAAGCCTGGTGAGACATTTACAGATAGTAGATGATTCCAATATATTGTTCAAAGTCAACATTTTACTGTGTAACTATTCTAGATTAGTTGTTTGAAAGAAAAAAGGTCCCAACGTGCTTCATCTTTATTAGGAAAAACTTATTAAAAGAATAGTGACTAAATATAAAAATACTTAAAAATATGTGTTCCAGGTAATATACGGGTTCTAGCTTTCAGCATTTTGGTGAGAACCCAGTAGTTGGATATTTTGGGTGATACGCTTATTGCCTGTTAGATGAGAAGACTCATTGTGTGGGTGATATCAATCCTCTTGACAACTCATTGCAAGAAAGCAAATAAATGTATTTGCCAATTGTCTTATCATTTTGGCTGCCCAGTGTCTAAATAACTGCTATGGATTTGTTGTTCGAAAGATGGAATATTTCAGAAACTTTATTGCGTAATCTTTGAAACATATTAGGTGACACTTAAACACGACTAGAAAGTGGGACTAGATGACTTCTTCAAAATGGGTATAACTTGTATACCTGTCTCCAAAGTTTGTTTCAATAAAACTAGTTAACGTAAATCTGTCAGAAATATGTTGTGCGCACTAATGCCACCTAACTATTATTTTATCCCAAACCATGACCTTTTTTAAACCCTAATCAAGTAGTTTTGGTGACTAAACCTAACCAAAATGTGACTGTTTCACATGCTGTGCTCATTTGTAGAAGAATACATTTAGTATGGGTTTGAACTTTCAATATTTTAGTCAAAACTCTCTGCTTCACTGAATCTAGATCTTCGCTTTCGCAACATTTCTGGTAGTTGTAGTGTTCAGTCTGAGAAAATTCAGCAGGAGTGAGAGAAACGTTGTCTGCAAACTCCGACTGTGTCCATCTAATGCAGGCACTTTAGTGTGGCACATCTGGTCGGATCAAGCTTTCAGGAGCAGACAGGGGTGGCGGCGTACTCCCAGTTACCATGAATGTGCGGGGCCAGCGTGCCAGTCCCCTGCATCCAGCCACGCCCTGCCGACAAGGGAAATATGACGGCAGATGCTGAAATAAAATGGGAAGTTTAAATTTACATCCGCATCCACAGATGAAGAACATGTTCAGCCAAACCGTAAATTTCTAGTCAACATTGAAATCTGCACACAGACATGCATTAGCATTCATTGTTGTTCTCTCTATGTGCAAATTAATCAGATCAAACAGTAATAACGCAATGGTGCCGAATCCAAGGAACAGCTGTAAACAATGGAGAGACAACAACAGCAGATCAAGAGTAATTCAATTTGAATGGAAGGCTTGGCTTAATGCAATTAGCATAACCTTAATGCTCACTGTTCGATGGGCTCTCAGAGGGCCTGAGTCTCCTCTTCTATTTTGTTATTTGAGGCTTGGAAATTCCCCAGTGACGCACAGGCAATGGAAGAGCAGTAACTGCTTTTCACAGCTTCAGATGAGTGGAGCTCTGACGTGCCAGATGACTGTGGCAGAGAGGGCTCTGTGATGGGAGGGGGCGAGGGCTGCTTACAGGTCCGTCTGAGAACAAGCAACAAATTCAACCTGAGGCTTCACGGGAGAAGGTTTGCGAATGCGAATGCGAGCTTTATTTTGAGTTCATGTTGGTGAAGAACCCGGGAACTGTTGAAGTCCAAAGTCAGAAATTAGTCAAAATAGAAAAGAGGTAAATATGAAAATCTCACAATTTATAATTAATAATAATTAATTGGAATTAATGGCCTAAATAATAATTCAAACCAGCACTTCACTTTAGGAGAGAGAATGTACAGTCCATATATTCATAAACAGTCTGTATCTAACATTAGTCACCAGTTGTTTTACAGTTTCAATTTGTACAGTCTGACATGTAAAGCACAGACAAAATAACAACATCCAGCTATATGTACACGTCCAGAGGGACAAAAGAATTTAAATCTAGAAAATGCTACGACATCAAAGCCTTGTTGTTATTGCGTTGGCTTATTAATATTTGAGAAAAACTGAAGTTGTTCTAGGATGAATTCTAGTTTTTCAGTAGGTTTTAAAGTCTTTTAGAGCATGCCTTAGTTTCCCAAAGTGAGACGAAAATACTCTTTGTGACAGACCTCCACCTTCTTGTGCAGCATCCACTTCTATAATGGAAGATCTTTATCTATTTTTTCCCCATTGAATCTTGTCTTTCTTCTTCTTGTTAGAGCTTGTGGGATATTTCCTTGATGACTGATCACCATCGAGTGCATTTGGTTGCTAATGTACACCAATGTTTGGTTAGATAGGTTTACCTCATTGTACAGTGTTTCCTAGTTGTCCTAGTAAGATGTAACATGTGTATTATGTTTATATAGTTTCATAGATATTTTAACTAATTCCATGTGTACATGTTGACGCATGAGTTGAATCAGGTGAATGTGAACTTTTTATGCTTCACATGTGGTGCACTACCTGATCCGGGCATAATGTTGAAACATCAGAACTGTACTGTGAAGATTCATCTTCATCCTGTCTGTTTCAGTCGGTTTCATACTGCAATTGTTGAGGACTCCTGAAGTAAAAAGCTGACATCCTGTGATATAATTTCTGTGTCTGACAACCGGCAACATGAAAAGTTGTAAAGTGCAGCTATATTATGCCGCTGACTTGCGTTGGTACAAAGAGACAGCGTGAATACAAACGTACAGATAGGAAAGAGCAGCTGCAGATCTCTGGATTTGTCTTTTTGGATGCAAACTTGCACACTGCTAACCTTTGTGTCTTTAAAGCGTAGTGACACAGAGAGATGGAGCCACTGGCAAAGACCAGGTTTTGCAAGCAGAGAGTTGCTGGAGTGTGGGATGCAGAGAGCAAACACAAAGGCTACATGCGCGGTGATGCGCAATAAAGACATGTCAGAAAAAATAAACGTTACATCTGATCGCCAGATCCTGGCACTGATGCTCGTCTGCTAATTAAATATAAAAGGATTTCCTTTTCTGCAGATTACAGGGATTACAGGGTACACTAGGCAGGCAATCAGATGACACATCTAGCAGTCGTATCAAGATAATCCATAATCGTCTGAACAGTGCCAACTATCCTTTGCAAAGCACCATTGAAAAATATGAATAAAAGAGAACTGTCAAACTGTCCGCAATTAGAGTATCAAGTTTCTTTAAAAAAAGTCATAACACTCCAGACAACTTACTGAGTACTTTAATTTATGTTATTTTATATGTATACAAAGTGCAGCATTCAGTACAAGTCATTTTGCACCACAGCTTCTTACAATAGCAGCAGCTTCATATCATCTAAACGCTCGATTGGGCAGGACATGATTTATGTTGCTCTTGGAACTTTCAAGGAAAAATATTCAGTGACATTAGTTAAGAAATTAGTCGCAGGCTTGTGCATTTACATCGTTTTCTAGTAAATCAATGCTGAATAAAAATTCATTTAAATTAGAGTCCCGCATCCGAAACCAGCATGCACACATATTCTTTAATGTGCAACCAGAAACCAGAGAGCTGTTTCAGGGCCGCCGCTTGTGCGCAGCGTTGTGAAGCGCTCCCAGCTTACAAAAAGGTCGAGGCGGAGGTTGATTGTCAGCGCTGAGGAGCGTCCTTATGAAAAAATACTTATGAGATTAGATGAAAGTGTTGCGAGCTAAAACTACTCTGATGTTTCATAGTGGAATGCCAGTACAATGGAAAGATTTTAATCAGAAGCAGGTTGATTGCCAAGTCATTTTTCACATACAAAGAATTTGTCATGGTCTTTTTGGTGCATGAGAAATGTGTGAGACCTTCAGCTGGAACCCATACAGAACCCATGTATACTCTCATCATATGTAGGACAAGATTTCCATTTACATCATTCACTAGATTTGTCAACAGCTGTGAAATGGCTTGTATGCATCTGCCTACAACTAAGGTTGGGACCAATATGGCTCTAGTTTTCCCCTCAGTGGCAACTTACTGCCATCATGTACTATTATTTAGAAGAGCAGGAATGTCCCGGAGCTAAAGGGAGATGATTCCCTCAGCACAGCTTTGTTCCATGTTTACAATGATTTCTAAATTTAAACTCAAAATAATGTTCCATCAGCTAAGATACCTCTGCTGCCCCGTCACTGCATTTCTCCGTCTTGTGTCTGGCTTGTGACTCAGTCAACATTTTCATCTTCCAACTTCCACTCTTGGATGGCACTCTAATTATAGCACAGAAAAAAAGAGAAGAAAATCTTGAATGTCTTTAAACAGTGTTTTAAACCGCAGTGGTGTGAGTAATTTTAATTACTCAGTTTCAGTTCATTACTCATTCATTTATTCATGTATTCACTGTCTTTACCTGATAATTACTTCACTTGTTATTAATGGTCGTGTAGGAATTGAGTCAAAGCCAGTATGCAGTGAGGGAGAGAAAGGAAAGCCAAAGATGACAGACTGCCAGGCCAGTGCAGCAACTCACTGGTGATGAGGCCTGTTTGATCATGAACAAAAAAATCTTCATCGGTCGATGAGGTTGAGATGATAAAAATGAGCGAAATCCATCACTCTCACCCTTGAACTGTTGCAGGCCAGTCTCACCGCAGATTGTTAAATAGTCACAAAATTTCATCAATAGGATTCGTGTACATGAACATGAACTTTCCATTTTTCCTTGACACTCAGCATGACTTTTAAATGAAAGTTTTCCAACTGGAAATTGCTTTCATGATAAAAAGGCTGCTGAGAAATATTTCAGTTTAGGCACCAAAACTACTTGCTTAGGTTCAGGAAAAGATAGTGTTTTGGGTCAAAACAACTACTTCCTTGAAACAATCGGAGATGACTATTGGTGTCAGGAATCAAACCACAGTCTTTTGTGTAAAAGTCCTGTGTTTGACACATCCATCCAACCTCCCTCAGACTCTCTCGCTCTTTGTAGCCCACTACATTTGCCCTCACTAATTTCAAAGCCGTCTCAAAATGAAAATAAGAAATGGAACGTCCGTGTCTATGTACACAAATCTAACACTAAATGTAGTGACTATTTCATGAACTGCCCTGATGCTGTGCAAAAAAAAAAAAAACCCACAACAACATAATTTATACCTTCATCTCTGAACTTCTCCACTTTTATCTGACACCAAGGGCATTATAGATCAAATAACAATGACTCTCCCTGATCAGTAGGCAGAATGCACCACCCAGGAAGCTAAGGTGTGACACCTGTCAGTGGCAATGCATGAGCAGTACTGGTTATAAACCGTGGACTGTGAGAGCTGGGGCTGCTGAGCCACCATGTTCTGGAGGCCTTTGATCAGTCTGCATCCCTGGCCAGCCAGATGAACAGGCACCGAGGCAGAACAGGCGCTTTGAAGATCTCAATCATCTGTTACTGATAAGGATATTATGTTGTTGCTCTTTGCCTTCAAGGCCATAATCAAATGTGACAGAGGCTGCCCTGCTGCTGCTCCCACAGGGAGGCAATGAGGTGTATATACCAGCAGGATTCTGACAGGGAAGGCTGAGGGCGGGGGCACCCAAAGAATTATTAGATGTTTTCATTTGGGGTTGGAAAAATCTGGCAACCAGCTGTAGAGCTAGCAACCAAATTATGCTAGTGTCTGCAGGCAAAATCTAGCAAGGTGTCAGATGGATTCAGTGGCGTTTCAGTGATACATGACACATGTGGCAACAGAATGTCTATGTTCCCAGGGGTTGCAAGAGGAAAATTGACATTTTCCTGTGTTTAATATATGCTCTGCTGTAGGCTGTTTTGAAGGCAACAGGTGCAACGTGTTTGAGCTCACACACGCATATCATTACACCAAATGCCTATCAAACAGTTCCCTTTATGTTTATCTGTCGCCTTTAAATTGTCAAACCCAAGACCACTAACCCCAGAAGAGTACATTTCCTTCAGGAGACTCAAAGCCCTCTGCAGAGGGAAGGCTTTTATTTTGAAATGACAGCCTGAATAAATCATGAACCCCTCTTAATGAATATGCCATACATGCGTTGGGAAACTTGTGCTCAGCTGCCTTTAATGTGTTATTAGTTGTCTCTCAGATGAAGCCTTATGCATAATTCTCTCAGCTACCGCCGCCTCTCTGTGTAAACATGAATCAGAATCAAACAAAATCAGTCAGATTACGACTAATTACTGGCTGTATCTCCCTGACTGTGTGTTATATGTTCTGTTATTACTTTAAAGAAGGGGAATATTCTCTAACTGGTGCTTTTTGCTGTCGTATGTTTCAGGTGGTTCATGTGGTTTCCATGACGGTACACTGAGCTTTTTTTTTTTTTGCATTAAAATAAATCATTCTTCCTGACATCACAATAAGCCCACCGAAAACAAGAGGAGAATAACAAGCACAGGGAAGACTAAAGAAAAAAAAGAAAGAACCAGTTTTCTCTCTAATCTCCTCCATCACACTCCTAAAATCCAATGGATTAGGCCCTGCACCCCTGAGCTCACTATCATAGAGGAGACCGTTGGTGCATGAAACATCTCTTATCGCCTCTGTTTCATTTCTGCTATTCATGCCAAGCTTTCTCGCTCAGGCTCTTTAAAATTTCAGGAGGTTTTTCAGTCGGGCACATGCAGGAGTTTTGTGAGGAAGGTAGCAATGTTTACTTTTCAAATTAGCGCCTTAAAGAGCGAGAGAAAAACAGACGAGTTCAAATCCCCGCTGAGACAGAAGGGATGACGGTAGTCAGTAAACAACAGTCAGGACAGACAAACACGAGTTTAGGAAATGGGAGAGAAGACAGACAGGGCAGAGCTGAAGGTCACCAATCCATCATCTGCTTGTTAAATAACTAAAATGGAAATCAAAGAACAATAAAACAGGGAATCAATAGTGGCTGAAGCTCAGGGATCAGACCCACTCCTTTGACAGGGATTATCAGCCGAGCTCACTGGCTTTTAAATGGCAAGCAAGGCAGAGTGCTCTCTCCGCCAGCGATGCAACTAGCCACAGCTATTTCACGCACATTTCTCTCCCCTCTGCCTCGCCGTTCCTTCAGGCAATGACCTTTGCAGTAATATTTCCATAGACATGCTGTTAATGGACAGGGCTGACATATAAGTATGCTTTGACATCAAGGATTATATAACAACCGCAGTCACTGACAGCATGTTCAGGGGGAAAATGTGCCCGTGTGTCTGTTGCAGATTTTGGTCTCAGGGCAGTTGTTTGCTCACTTGATTAGATGATTAGCAGCAATTAGATAATGACATCATGTCATTGAAGTGTAAATAAAGAGTTGAACCACTGCAAAATTCAGTCATGATGGTTCTATTGATAGTGACTGATTAATTGTCCTCTTATTCCCACTGAATATATATATATATATATATATATATATATATATATATATATATATATATATATTTATTTTTTTTTTTCTCAAATTGCTTCATTTAGTTGAGAACCCAATTTCCTTCTTTTTCTATAAAGGCAAACATTTCTGAGAGCAATTTTATTAAACATTACGAGACATTACTCTTCATTTTATTAACTCTTAATTATATAATGTGATATGTTTTCCATTTAAGAGACTAATTAGGTTGAAGCCAAAAAGTGATGATTTTGCAGCATCATAAAGGGACTTCCATGTGTTTGAGGTCATGCATTTACTGTTCTATTGTTCATACTTTGCAACGTACTTACCATTTCATACAAACATTTGTAACTTCATGGGGCATTTAAATGTCAAGTTACACCAAATACACTTGTCTAATCAATTATTATCATGTCATGTACAACAATGAGTAATGGATTTTACTAAATTGTACAATTTTGCCATTTTATTTTCATCTCAGACTAAATGCAGCTAAATCAAGTAATTTTTCATTTTCATTTCATATATGATGAAAGTTTACCCTTCATGGTCATAACATAATTCATCCAATTTATCAAGACCCGTGCTCTATCCCTATGAGTAATGGCTAATCAATAGCAGTAATGATCATTAATAGTTCACATTAGCTATAATCTCATATTGGTTTGGTTGAATAAGCCGCCTAAATAGGCATTTGAAAGTTGTTGAGAGTCCAAACCCTTGCAGATATTGCCTCCATCTCAAAATGTACAGTTTGTTTTTCTAGTATTTACCATGTTTTCAGTGCCATTCATAATAAATACAGACCAAAAAACAACCAACAGAACAAAGTACAATGCGCAGCATATCAGAAATTTACACATAAACTAATTTTTGTTTGTCAATTTTAGTTTGTTTGAAAACGGTTTAAAGTAGGTCCAAGCGGTCTCTTCTGTTTATTCACCCTCAAGTTACTTAATGCTGATGCTCCAGTCAAAGTGTCTGGTCAACAGTTCCTCAACATTCAAGTGAGAACGCAACGCTTTCAGTATGCATTCAGTTTGATTACCAGAAACATGGAAACTTAATTGCACTCATCGTTATGCGTTGTCACTTCACTGGTCAACATGCTGCTGAATATCAATGAGCTCCTGATAAATCGTGTCGGCGCTAAACACTCCGAGGAAGAGAAAGGCAATTGCCCAATGTTGCTCCAAGGACACAAAAATCTAAATTAGACTCTAACATGTGCTAAATGGAAATAAGACTGAGGATAGATGGAAATTGGGATCACAAATTGTTTGGCAACAATTCACTCCTGTCACATTAAGTTAAATTTGGCCTACATTGCCCAGTTTAATGTCTCTTTTCTTCTGACGTACATGGTCTTCATCATTTTTGATTTACCAAGGCTAATAACTGCACACACAACCCTAACCCATAGTCAAGAGACTGGAATGATTCCACTGTGACTGTTTCAATGCAGTTACTGAGCCTACAGATGACGATGATGCTTGAGGAGGAACAAAAGTCATGCTTCCAATCTACTGTTGCTATACTTTACTTTCAAAAATAACTTTCAACATTACATATAGTAAGTTAAGAAGAACGAGTTTCATTAATAATTCATCTGTGTGTCCCTTCTGTATGGCGGAGTAAACAAAGCTTTTAACTTGCACACTTGCATGAATGGAGAGAGACGCATATTATATGTGTTGATCAGGCTGCAACTCTCCAGCGTGATTCAGTCAGTCAGTCACTCTAGATAGAAGGTTGCTGGAACAATGAAGTGAGACAACACAACAATATACAATGACAGTTTGAAAAGTTACAGGTTTAACTTTTAAGTGATTCACTATGTTATTATGGGTAGAATTACATATTTGAGTGTAACAGCAATTTCATTTTCATCTAAATCTGGGGTGGGGATATATACGGCCTGCAAGACCGTTTGATCCAGCCCCATTTTTTTTTAATGCAATTTGAAAATACTGAGTGGTGCCGTTTGATATCACCTGTCAACAAAACGGAAGCAGACAAAGTGTTTCTAAATGAGTTTGTGGGGACAAGCTCACAGTTATCTCAGAGTTTTTACAGCTACAAACATGGTAAACTGAAAGAGCTGCGAGGACAAATGTGCTTGGATAAAGTTAACGCTCTTCGGTGGAGTTTGGATGCCCAACAAGCTGAAGCCTCATTCAGAAGGAGTTTGTGAAGGTGCGACTTATTGCTGCTGTGGAGCTGCCAGCACCAGACAAAGTAAGTCCTCTGCAAGAACTGAAGCTGCTGTGATGTCTGAATATGCTGCTGAGTGTGAAAACTCCTTCAGGCATTTGGTGAAAGGTTTCAGGACATGAGCAGGAAACTAAAGGAACTGAACATATTTGCTGTTTAATGTGGAACCGGCTGATGTGCCTGACAGCCAACAAAATCATTGAACTGCAAAGCAACGACCTGCTAATGAGACTGAGACTCCATCCTGCTCAAGACAGACTGACCCAACCCTGGAAAACCAGCTGCGAGTAGCATCATTATCATCATCATCATCAGACGCCTCACCAAAGAGAAGCAGCTCCAGTCATCGCAGAGGTTAGACTAATGTATGTGTTCATGAGCTCAAAACCGAGCTGATGTTTTTCTCACTGAGTTATTTTCTATCACATGCAAAGTTCTTCTCCCGGCCCAAGCCAGCTGAACATTCACCCGTCCAAGCTTGGGGTAAACATTCAAGTGAGGTGATTTAGTTGGCTATCCGAAGCCTTTTGCAGTACAGGTGGATTACTATGCAGTGGAATTCACGGATTTACTGTAGCTGCAAACACACAAGAAAAATATAATATTGTCAGCCATTTCCTTTAAATTGGGTGGAAGTGTAGCAGCCACTTTATAGGAATATATCAGGGATAATGCAGACCATCTGAGAAGCAGTAAGGTCTTTGGGCCAATGGTCCATGAGCTGTTTAATGAGAACTCAGGGATTCTCCCTCCACAGCTCAAAGGGCCATATGGCTTACAGCAGCTGCTCGCTATGACTGCTGATCGCATGTGGCGCTCACAGCTCAGGGCAATCGTAACTATAGCACCGCTTTATGGTAGCCATACAATTAAGTGTTCAGAAAATATGCAAAGCACTCACATTCTGAAGTCTCAGAATTGTCAAACTTTACTTTTCAACAGCATACTTGGATGTCTGATGGAATACAATTCTTATTTCCTGCTGTTTCTTACAAGAACTTCAAACACTGACATGCTTCTACTTTGGTGTGAGCTGCCATGAGACAAAATCTCTAAATTTACAATAATTTACACCTTAATCTGTTATGAGAGTTGCGGTGACAATTTGTAGACAGCATGGATGTTTCTTTTCCTCATTATGTCCTTGTGAGATGCCCATTATTGACAAAAAATACTAGGCTGCATGACTATAGCAATTATCATGTCATTATTTTATTAGAAGCAACATCCATTAACGCAGCATGAAATCTGCTGCTGTTTACAAAACAGTCAGTGAATTAAAGAGGAGGCATTATACAATATGAAGCTAAAAGGCATGCACAAAAAAGGTTGCAAAGAAATGGCTTCAAGCATCTCCACCTGTATGTCACTAAAAGGAAGGAGCCCAAAAACTCACACCACAGGCTTTAAATAATGTGCTCACAATTTAACTTGTTCATCATTTCCCCAAATTCATGACTGCTGCTCTAAACAGGTGTGGTTAATTTCAGTTGTGTCACGCGGTGCTATGATTTCCACAGTGTCTGTCACCCACTTGTTTTGAGCAGCACAGTTTACAGTGCCTGTCATTTCATTCCAAACTTCCATCTGATCTTTCAACTTGTAACAAGGGAGCAGTTGTTAACAGTTGTTACGGTACTATAATGCTGTAACGATTGATGCGTTCCTGTTTTTTTATCTGAAGAAGGCTTTCTGGGACATACAGCGAGCTCTGTTTCCATCAGCGCTTGAAACAAAAAGGCACATACAGTACGTAATCAACAATGCTATCATGCATCTTCTCTACACAATACTAAATGCAGTCTTTGCCACACACACGCATGCACACACACTCTCTCTCTCTCTCGCACACACACACACAGACAAAGCAGGGCAGGCTGTTCTACAGAATGAGAATGTCATGCCTCACAAAGAGCAGAGTGCCCCATTTTCGTCAGCCAACTGTGGAATTGTAAGATATGAAATGAAAACCCCCCTCTCTTGCATCAATATAGCGCAATTATTGGCTTCAGAGAAATTGCTCATGCAACCAAGCAATCCATATTTCTGTCACTTGCCGCATCTCAAATGCAATCAGAGACAGGATGAAGAACACCAGATACTGGCTAACACGTTGTGTCTTTGCTGAGACAGAAACTAACGTCAGCACACACTCTCTGAGCACCATGAAGGACTTAACTGTATATGACTAGCCAGAAAAGCCATAATAACCATAGCTAACGGCAAATTAATTCAGGCATGTTTGATTCCTGTTGTAAAAAATCATGAAGGAAGGAAGAGAAATTGATATAGTGCATGAACACAGTGCTGGGAGCTTCACTTTTCATGGTTCCTCAAAAATCATACACCAGAGTGTAATGAAGTCAAGGCTTGATCAAAAAACTTGGAGAGAGGAGAAATGGAGCAGAACTAAGCATCTGGAAACAGCAAAGAATAGTTCCCGCAAGGTGCTCAGTATAACCACCAGAGAGAGCGGGGCCAGTTTGCTTGGTCTCTCACTGGGAACATAACTGTGATTAATGGCTGCTATTTAAATGACTGTTTGTTTTGCCACAAGAGGACACCGTTGTGACTGTGCGAGGCATTTAACAGAGCTGGTATTTTTATCTGTGTATTTTTCTGGTTTTGGTGTCTTCATGTATGCCCTAATAACTGAGACGCCTGTGCAGGTGAACAGCTTGTAGATGTTTAAAACCTTTCAGTTATTCCACTCCACATCGCTGATGGATAATTCATTAATGCTAATTTGCCAAGTTAATTCATTCAAAGGGTTCATTAAGATATTTAACTGAACAAATTAGCATTGACGTGTGACCCGTTGTCATCAACATCAGTCATGATGGAAGCAGGTTGAAAGTTATGGACGGCTTTGATTTCTCATGACCTGGACATTAGGTCACTCATTAAGCCAATCTTCGATTCCACACTCGGTCAAACGGAACAAATCCACATTACTCACTGGGGCATGACATTTTTATTATCAAACTTTTTCAAAGAAACAGTTTGCAACTCTGTATCACCATTTAACAGCAATAATGATTTAACCCAAGACATTATAGCCTTTTTATTTTCAGTTCAAAAACCAATGATATGGTATATGGAGGCATAAACAGTGGTTTGTTTGTAAGAAATATACAATATCACACCTACAACAAAAAAGGTCTGCAGTAATTGTAATTTTTTACAGTCTCATGTGCTGTGCCTGCACCATGGGCAAAAATGGGACTTCTTATCAACGCTGTGATGTCAAAGCCTAGAGAACCAAGATGTAATAACTTTAAATATCGTAGCAAATATTTGTATTGCTTGCAACATGTTCACCTATACATTTTAAAATGTAGTCATATTTGCATTGCGTTTCAGTTTTTCTTTGAATGCATCTACATTTTAATGTACTATATTGTCAGTTCATTGACTTTCAGTACAGGTGTTTGCAATGTATATGCACGATTCAGTTCAATCTGTTTTTTGTTGCACAAACCTCACGTGGCACAGCCGTCTGTTCAGTCTGTTCATTGCATTATACCGTACATTCCTTTGTCCCATAATAGGATTATATCTTGACATCTCTATATTGTGGTTTCACATTGTGAAACTGTGAGTTATGATGCACTAACAAGAATGATTGGAATGATAATGTTTATTTATGCAGCATATTTCAAAACAAAGGTAAGTCAGTAGTAGTAGGTAGTAAGTGCTTTAGATGGGTAAATCAAGATTTAAAGCCACAAATGGTAAGAATTAGTAAAATCAGGCAATTGAAAGTACAAAAATACAATCCGTAAACATCAACAAATTAAATGAACGATATATTAGAACAAATTGGGCAAACATGAATGAAAATCTTTCTTTCTTTTTTTTTGTTTAAGAAGTGATTTAAAACATATTACTGAGTCTGCAAACCTTCAATTTCCAGGCAGCAAGTTCCAGAGCTGAGGAACCTTGACTGCCAAAGCAGAGTCATCTTTTGTCTTGAAACAAGGTGTAGAACAATCATAAAACCCTGACTGTAGAGCTGAAACTCTGAGGGGACCATTGAATCTGCAATACAGATCATTAAGTCAGTCATTAAGTGCTTTAAATTTCATCAGTAAAATCCGAAAATCAACCCTGGCACTGGCTGGTAACCAGTGGAGAGACGCAAGAACAGGGCTGATACGGTGAATTCATTGAAAGCCTGCTGACAGAATTTCGTTATCTACCTGAGAAAATGCTGCATTGTTGCTGTAAAAATTTAAAGTTTGAGTTAGTTGCCCATTGATATCATCACTGATGGCCCAGCAGCTGGAAATCTGCTGCTGTTTACAAAACGGTCTGTGAATAAAAGAAGAGGAAGCTAAAAAGTTTGCAAGGAAGTGACTTCAAGCATCTCCACCTGTATGCCATTTAAAGGAAGGAGCTCTTAGATACTCACACTCAAATGATGTTCTGACAATTAAACATGTTCATCATTCAAATTCATGATTGCTGCCAAACAGGTGTGAATAATGGATGAAATGCGCAGTTACAGTTCTGTCATGCAGTTCTGGGATTTCCACGGTGTCTGTCACCCACTTGTTGTGAGCATCTGAAAATCAACTCTGACACTGAGTGAGGCACATGGAGAGGGGCAAGGACAGGGCTGATCCGATTCATTTAAAGCCTGCTGACTGAATTTCGTAATGTACCTGAGAAAATGCTGTATTGTTGCTGTAAAATTTCAAAGTCGAGTTAGTTGCTCATTAAAGTCATCACCGATGGACCACTTTGCTTTGAACTTAAAGGCACACTCACAGGAAGCTCTTTGTAGGTCAGCGACAACACTTTTTCTATACAAATTACCAGAACTGAGCTCCAGATTATATTTCAGGGTAACTGATACATACAGAAAAAGTACTAGGTTTTTTGCCTTGTGTAGCTTTAGAGAGGTTGACTAGGTCACTAAAGCCAAACAAAGTAACAAGAAGGTCAGTAATAGTTTTGAGAACATCCACATATCATTTGCACGGCTGCCTGGTTCTGTGGATATAAGGCAATGAATCTCTCTTGCAAAGTCTTTAATATTTACAGAGCCCTGGTTCTTGTGGGGAAAAAGATAATAGAGTGAGGTGGAAGAGAAAAAAGATAACTGTAAGAGGTATAAGAAATGTCATTTCCTATCAGGCAGTAATCTTTCTCTATAGATTTATGTGAAAGTAGTTTGGCTGCACTGACGGCCTAGGGCAGTATGCCTGACCTGCAGCACAAACTCTTTAGAGAAATCCAACCAAGTCAAGTCTAAATGCAATAATTCCCATAAAGGGGAAGCAAAGTGGAAAACTGTAAGAAAGTCTGAACAGAGACACTGCAAGATGATTTAGACATGTTCAAATAGTGCCACACTTAACAGTGTAATTAGAAATGCCTGATGAGCTTATTTCTCAAATGGTAACTGATTTAGCACATTTTGTTACTGATGTTTGGCTTAAAGTTTTTGGGTTGAACTCATCAGTCTACAAATGTTATGACCCTGTGGTTCATTTTTTAGTTTTGTCTGTTTGTTGCAGTTCCCTCTTTCCTCTAGGTGTGTGTGTGTTTCCTAATGAATGAGTAAACGAGGAGCAGGTGGTGTCCCTTGAAAGGATTGATTGCCTCGCCTGATTGCTGCCACACGATTGGTCAAGGGGCGGATCCCTGACCTATTTGAACAGCCCGCGGACTGCACTCTTTCTCCTCTCCAGCCTTTCCACCACACACCAGCCCATTGTAGTAGTGATCAGTAGCATCATAAAATCCTATAGTAGTGTGTTCAGTGGAAACCATTGTTAATGTTCTGTTAAATTCTGTAAGGAGCAGTGGTGAGCAGTACTAGGAGGGAGAAGCCTTTTTGATTTAACCCAGTTTCCTCCTGTTTCCTCATTTACAGGAGGAAGTTTTATCTGTTTATTTACCGTTTCTTTTGGTTAGGTAAGTTAGGGTAATCTACAGCATTTTTGTTTGTTATTATTTCTCCCTCTGAAGCAAATAAATATGGTCCGAACTTTAGTTGTTGGTGTTGCTGGCTTTCTTGGATTGCGGAGACTGGGGGAGCACCACATCATGTGTTGCCCCTAGACCGGGGCATAACAACAAATCACGTAGTCTGCCTAGAATCATGACCCCCATACAGTGACGAACACTGAATCATTCTAAACCCTGTTTTGTAAAGTTGTTTTTGCAATTGTGTTCCCAAATTATTCAGATTGAGTGCTACTTTGCACACCCGTTGATACTGACTACATGTTATACCTTTCAACAAACAGCAGAGCTGTGTTGGATGTATTGGTGGTCTATAGGTCCTGCCTTACTGGTGATCCCATTCTGGGATCTGTGCTGTCCAGCTTTCACATGCTGCTTCTGGCAGGCCGTCATAACTATGCAGACGATACCTAATTACATATGTCTGTATCACCGGTTGACACTAACGGCACTGTTGATTACTGAGCTAAATGCAACGATCAAACCATCCTGTGGCTGTAAAAAAAAAAAAAAAAAGTTGGAGCATGCCGAAATTACTGGAGCGCAGGGTCACAAACGAAAGGTTGTCTACTCACTTGAAATCCCTGAGGTCAGCCCCAGCCTAGATTCTGATTTATACTTTGAAGTCAACATCAGAAACACCATCAAACTTGTAATCTCAGGAATGTTGGCAGAGTGCAGCCATTTCCAAAGATCTGCGCAGGCAGGGGAAATGAGACAAACTTATCCAGCAGGAGATCAGGCTAAAGAGCAGGAGTTTAGAGGGCAGGCCATGGCAGGTCCAGGCCCTGAATGACTGCTCCGACCCTCCCAATCAGTGTTTCCACTCTTCCAGAGCTAGCTCGCCAGCAAGCAGTTCATAATTGTCAAAGTTCTGAAGAGGGTCAATCGTCAAACAGGGCGGTAGTGGAGCTGGAGGATGGGGTGGCAAGGTTGTGTGCATGGACTCAGAGACGGGCATGGTGAACCCAGAAGTATGACTTGACAAGCAAACAGACCACGGAAGATAAGACAAACTTATCCATAATGGTATCAGGCTAAAGAGCAGGAGTCCAAAGGGGAGGCAGGGGGGTCATAATGCAAAAAAAAAAAAAAAAAAAAACTCAGGCAGGCAAGGTAAATGGCTGCAACGCTAAGGCAACAGCACCACAGATGAACTGGTTGGAAATGGGTACAGGTGGTCAGGTGGGCGGGGGAGGTCAGGTGATGGGGAATGCTGGGGTTACTGCAGGGCAGGTGGGGATGGCAGGATTGGAAATGACAGCAGGGGAACATGTGAGACGAGGAATTGGCTGACATCGTGGCAATTGATGTCTGTGGCTCACCGACACCACAACGTGCTGGAGTAGCAAGAGGGCCTGAGACCATCTTTAACATCTTAACAAAAGCTGCAGGATGCTCAACTTTCAACAAAGCTTTTCATTCCTGCATTCAAAGTTAATAACTAAATGAACTCAACAAAGAGCTTTTTAACCAATACTACAAATAGTATAAAAGAATATTTTCTTTATTACAACTACCACTGCTATTCTTGATGTTTTTTGTTTTTTGCTGTTAGATACAGTGCTCAGTCTCTTTTTACAGTTCTGTGGGAAGCACTTTGTATTGAAGTCTTCAATGCAGACAGGAACTAAAGACGCAGAATACAAAAGAAGCAGAGGAAGCAGGTGCTCTGTCCCTCTTCTTTGTTGTGACCACTGCAGGTTTAGTCCATCAAACCTTGTGGAGGGAAAGTGAAGGTGATGGATGTTACTCTCAAAAGTATTATCTTGCAAAGTTGGAGGCTGCTGCAGTATTCTTCACATGGTAATTTTCCTCTCTGATAAATAGGGGCGCAGAGGTAGCAAAGTGACTTTCCCCACTCAGTCCTGATTTCTGTGCAGAAGCCAGATTCTGCTCTTAAGCAACTAAAAGCATAGAACGTTGACAGAATCTTGATGTAATGAAAATGCTGTCGATACGGGACAGAGTGCTTTGTAAACTAGATTGTGTTGACAGCTCAACTGTGACCAATTCAAAACTTCCACTATATTTGTCACTCCTCACAGAAATGGCAGAATTGAACATATTACAGAAAAGCTGTTGTTCTTTTCTCTGGGAGATGCGAGAATGGATTGTGCAGCATGTTTACTGGGAGAACAGGGAAAACATAAGTTGTTGGACACAGCATGATCACTTGTTTTGTGTTTTTTTTATTTTTTAGTTTATTCAGCGCTACTTTTATATTGTATCAATTGAAACTAATGCACCAGATCTTCGGCTGTTCTGTTTCCTCCTGTTCATCCATTTAACAAATCAGTTTATCGTGTAACTCTAGTAAGTATGTAAGTATTTTTATAATGCTACGTGAGTATTTATTTGGAGTCATAGGTCTTATAAGATTTTGAAATCTGTACAGTACATTTAAAATATGCAAAGAAAGATAATTCAACATTTCCTTTGAGTTCACATCTTCGCTCGTCATCCTCTCTCTCCCTTCTTGCTGTCGTTGTTGGCTCTGCGGTGCAGCATTCCCCTGCAGACAGCAGGTGTCACGTCTGATTGTCAGGGCAAAGGGAAGATCTTACTCAGTAGTGGAGGCGCTAACTCTGTGGCTGGTCCCTCCAAGCCACCTAACGTTCCTATAATGTACATTACGGCATATTTCCTACCGCTGGGAGGGATCTTCTCCACTGTGCCACTATGATCTGGTCCACCCCCATCCCCTGGTTGGATTCCGAATCAGACCCTCCCCCTGTCACTTTCCTTTGCCCATGTTACATACTAAATCCTCACACGGCCAGATGATGTGTATTTAAAATTTAAAATCAAAGTGACAGCACACTGCCATTGGGACATTGGATGTGAGAAAGCCCTCTCATTATAGCATATCTGCAGGGTATGGGGGCTTTAAAATAGTGGTCCATTTTCACCATTTTTAATATTATTACAGCATAGTTATGTTTGTTTTATAAAGGCTTATTAAAGTTTATCATAGCATTTTTGTAGCTATGTAAAAGTGCCATAAATATTTTCGATGCTTTACCTGATACAGTTATTGTGAAAGGACATATAGGCCAACTGTAACCTAGAATAAAGGAATTTGAACTGCTCTGCCTTTTTTTGATTGGCTTTTCGCTCACAATGTAATATGCCAAAAGCAATGGCAGCTCACTCAAGTTAAATGACAAGTTATTTGTGCCCATATTGATCTGTGACATACAAATGGCGGCCTGCTGTCTTTCCCCTGGTTTCCCTGCGAACCTTTTAATGTTGTAAGTCCATCCAGCCTTGTGCCGGTCCTGGATCCCTGCCTGGAGGAGCGGGGAGAGGGTCATCTCTCCTCTGACAGCATGAGTGGTGAGAATTCCATCACTTTAACTGTCTCGTTTTTTCCTTTGTTATATTTCAGGATATTAATTAGAAAGTCTGGCCTAATCTGCAGAAAGGTTAGCAATGGAGCAAAAGCTTAATTAATACAGAGAACCGAGCTCACAACCAGTCTACCCCCTCCCTGTTTTTTCTCCTCTTCTGCCTGTCTTCTGTGTCTTAATTGGAAAACGTGACGGACATGAGGGAATATGAGTCATGTTTGGCACACTGTTTTTCTGAGGCAACCCGTGATTTGACTCGTTGTGAACTGTTGATTTGAAGATAGCTGAAGCGTCACATCAGCGGCATTCAACAGAACACCGATCTCATCTCTGATCTCTCATCATCACTGAGCTGCGTTGCTGTTGTCCCTCCTGGCAATCACGCAGTTATTTAATGGGAGTAACGCCGTGTTTACAACCACAAGCACAAATGTGACTGACGAGCTCAACAAAGCTTAGCACGATTCCCGTGGCTCTGAATTGCTTCCATGCTCGCATAAGTTAAAGCCAGGGGAATATGTAGGTGGTGTGAGGTGCGTTTGCTGTATGTTATGATAGAACTGGTGCTTTAATTGTGTCTAAGAGCGTTGCGGGCCGGCTGGCTTGGCCATGAAAGCTGGTGTTTCCTCTCTCAAGTCTTTCTCATACAGTCAAAATAGCAAACCAGACATGACATGTTAATTAGTGAGTTTTAGAGGTGCTGGTATCCATGTTCAACATATCGTTACCTTTAGACAGAGCCTGGCTAGCTTCATTGGAGTGGTGTCGATCTTCTCATCTAACTCTTGACAAGAAGGGCCAATAAACACATTTTCCAAACCTGTGGACCTACTCCTTTAAAAGGAGTACAACTGTAGGTGTTCTTCTCATCACTGAATGAAAGCAGGCAGAGCAGAGCAGACAGGGTGAACTATGGGAACTGTTTAAATTTGACTTGAAGCCGGTCTGGTGTGACATCACTGTCTGGCAGAGGCGAGGAGCAGAAATGCCTCCATAAATCTGGGGAAATGCCAGGAGAAGAGCAGATTATGAGGCCATAACACAAGCCCGTCAGTGCATTTAAGTGTTAATTATTCATTTTTTCTTCCCTCATAAATTTTAACTGCAAGCTTTTGTGATTAAAACAAAATATCTCCACGAGAATATCCTTTGGGAACTGGCATCCTTAAAGCCCCTTAAAGAATAGTGAATAATGATGGTGCGCTCATAAAAACCATCCCTGGAGGATCCCGTCTATTTTTTTCCCTTCGCGCCGCAGATGAGCTGTTGTGTTTAAGTCCATTTGTTCCCAGAAAGCAGCGCAAACAATCACCAGGCACGTAAAATACTCAACAACTGAGCTGTATACGGCCATAAAATATGCTATAGCCTCTGGGAGCTCTAATTGCCTAATGATCAAGTTAGTATACACTATATGAGCTCTATCAGGTGGAGGTGTATAGACAGTAATTTCCTCCTAATTCGTTTAGAGGATGGTTAATTTGATGGCTATTCAAAGACAGTAATAATCTACTTATCCTTCACACAGCTAATCTCCAACAAATAACCCCCCTCCCATCTCTTTTCAACACACACACACACATATTCATGCACGCACGCACACACTGCTTAATCAGGGACAAAGCGTAACCATTTTTTACCTCTCGATTAGCAGATCGGATGTGCGTGTCCTTACATCATTTTTGGATTGTGCTTGTGTTCACAGCCAGATGTCCACTGCTGAATGACAAATCACCAAAGTTTGGGTCTCTGTCTGTCCCCACCTGCCACTAGATGTCACAATATCAACATCAGGCAACACTACCTCACCCAGCACCAAACATCCAGCCCTGAATCATCAGCGTTGTTACGTAAACGCTGCTAAAGGTAAAACACTGTGGATCTCGCTCTCTTTCCTGAAGGCATACCTCCTACCTTTCCTCCCCTGTCTCTCCCTTCCTCTTGAGCCAGCAAGATTCTGCTTTAAATGCCAGACACAAGCCTTGCAGATCAGCTTTAAAAAAAAAAAGTGATGGCAAAGACTTTCCTCAAGATATTGTTAAGCATAATTAAGCGATAACATTGGCACAGGAATGCTGTGATGACCCCAGTGTGAGCATGCGGGTTATTATACATTTAAGAAAGGGAAAGTGTATCGAATCATGTCCCTGCTCTATCTGCAGAAAGATTTCATGTCAGTCACCTGAATGTGGCTTTGATGAATGACCCCAGGGAGTTAAAACATCTTGCTGCTATTCTGGCATAAACAGAAAGCTGCTGATTCTCTACTGAAGCAGACCACTGATAATTAAAACGGCGCTGTGGAAGGACTGTTTGTGCTTTAAGCTCGCATGTGATAAGATATATCCCCGTTTGAACACGTGATAAAGACACAGAGGTTCCTTTTCGTCCACACGGATTTCAGTCGAGGCTACCCTGCACTGAATTCCATGTGGACATTATGGCTCTTCCTCTGAACTTGGGCACATTTCCATAACTTTTATTTTTCACGCCTGTGCCTGGGTTTGTACTGACCCTGCGCGTCCTTTGGGATCTTTGATTATTCGCACGCTGAGACCTGAATGCAAAAATGTGTCTTTTGATTGAGAGACTGCACAGAACTATATGGGAGGCAACGTGGACAGTTTCAAGGTCCTTTTTCCCAGGAAGATGTTGATGTAACCCCCTTTGCCTATTCAGGAGAATAAAACCAGAGGTGACAGCTTTGAAGAGGGGATCACTGCTGGATAGAAATCGCCAGCATTTCAGTCATGACATGCATACAGTGCTGAAGCGTATGAATATGTGAGTGTCTCATGGTAAAAGGAGTAGTTCAAAAACAGAACATTGTGATGTATGTGTCCTAGTTTGAAGCTTTGGCACAATGCATGATGTGCTGTTTGTGTGACGGTGAGCTTCCAGTCCATGGCAGCCAATGTTGGTAACCTAATTTCGCTATTTGATTTTCACAGTTGATGTGTTAGTCAAGAAATAGCTGCAATGCTGCTGCTGCTGTGGTGCCTGAGGGACAATATTAAAGCTCCTCATACCAAAGTATAATATCACACTGATGGCTGTCATTTCTTTTGCGAAAATGTGGCTTGATTTGATGGATTTGACTAGATTTTTTTGAAAGCCAATGGTGGAAAAGGCAAAAGTACCAACACAACAGCATAAAAATACTCAAGTGAAGGTCAGGCTTTCGATCTCCTAATTAAGTAATTAAGTATTATCAGCAAAATGTACTTAATGTATCACAGTAAAAGTACTTATTAAATGACATTATTACACTATTACTAGTGGTATATCAGTGTTTAAATACACAAACACAAATTTGCATTGATTTTATGGAATCTTTCCAAATATTTCCAGTGTTTTTGTGAAATATTTGGGCCTTGAACTGTTAACAACTCATGTATAGTATAGATATCTGAAACTAGTCACAAGCCAAAAAACGTTGGGAACCACCAGTATAACCTTTTAACAATGAATTGCATCTCATAAGCTCATTGTGTATTTTTGGTTGTGCAAAATATTAATTTTATTTTTATTTGCTATTATATTAAATGTCAGAAAAATGTAGTGGAGTGAAAAATACATTTTCCCCTGAGATGCTGTGGAAATCCTCTAAAGTATCTGAAAACTACACTTAAGTGCAGTACATGAGAAAAAACTTACACTGGTGAAAGCTACCTATTGTACATTAAAATGTTGCTTGCTCTAGTGATGTTCTACATCTGTATTCACCATTTTTTGTCTCACAGTTTTGTAAAGAACACAGGTATGTCTTTCACAGAGGTAAACAAAAGCGAGCTAATTTCTTTTGTCACAGCTAAAGTCAGTGCTAAATTCTTCTATTCTTATCAACCAAAATCAAAATATATGTAAATTGTTGTCATGCAAGAAAACAGCCACGTTTTTGTCTGCCTTGAGCACTTTTTGCATTTGTGATTATTCATATTTGTATCACTTTTGCACTATAATATTAGACCCTTGCATAGAGCTTCATTAAAGGTGCATAATTTGTCTGCATTTAAAGCAGCTGTCACGTTCAGTGTCTGCCATAAACTGCTAATCAACTGTCGCAGATGTTCTGCACCGTTGCCTAAATATATGTGATGCTATGTTTATAAATACGGGGGTATTTAATTATATAACACACATAATGGATGATAACTTTAATGTATTCTACAGTTCACTTAGCAGTACAGGTCATCTGAACTCGATCTAATTTTAATGTCTGTATTACTAATGGAAAAGTATTCTCCATGATATAGCATTTTAAATGGACCTGACCGAATAGTAAATGAACCACATCCATCTTTGTGACACTGCAATGCAGGGTACTTTCCTCCAGAATCATCTCTAGATGACCTTGCTATTTAAAGTTTCTTGTTGATGCACTGTCTTACACCTGGAGGTGGGTTCATTTAATCACCGGCGATTTTGAAAGAGAGATAAAAACAGCTCGTGCTGTTATTGCGTTGCATCGTATGACACGCATGCAATAACAAACTGACGGAAATCTTTAAAAAGCCATTTAGAGAGCAATTTATACGTACTCTCAGACTCATCTACAGATCATATCTTTTCCCAAGACTTTGGCTCAGTTAAACATTAACTGATTGTTGCAGTGCTGATGCATTGCACCTGCATCATCATCATCATCATCATCATCCTTGTCATGTTTATAATCATAAATCTAATAGTGACAGTAAGAAAAAACAAGCCTGGTGAACATAATCTGACTAGTTTATGGTAAGTTGAATGAGTTTGAAGATTCTTGGCCCTCACACTGTATTAAGAAAATCAGAAACTCTGTGAGCTCCCGAATCACTATTTTGGATTTACCTTAACATCACTGTCAGTGGATTGACTGTACAAATCCTCCCTCTCGCTGTTGCTCCTTAAATGTAACCTTAACACGACCCTTCTCCCTGATTCTGTGCAGCCCAGATAATGTTTGTCATCTTTGTGCACTGAACAAGTCTCAGGACGTTCACTAAATCAGAGTCTGAAGGCTGAGGTCATAAATACAAGGTTACTCATATGTTTTTCTTTTTTTCATTACCGAACATGGTCATGTGTCAGCAACAGCAGGACGCATTTCCTAAAGGTTTGGTGATATTTTATATTTTTTCTTATGGTCAACAAATCCCATGAAAAGACCAGAGCTGATCCTACCAACACGTCTGTGTAGCCAAACCTGATATATCTCCCTCTGTACCACAGAGCTCAATTATTCTCCCAAAACTATTAAAAACACATCAGTGAGCCACACTGTTGCACTGGGTGACATGTTCCTTTATTATGATGAACATGTGCACTCCAATTTGTTTTGAGTCAATTCCATAAACGCTGTGTTGGTACCATGGATGGTACAACAGCATGTTTTAATCAGCAGCTGAAAGTAGTCCCGAGCAAATTCACTTTTTTACTACAGTTGGTACATTGTTTCTGAAAAACTGCAGTGCCTAACTGTTATAGGAAAATAATTAGTTTTTTTTTAATTAAAACTATATGACATTTTTAAAGATCCAGATCTTGTGGGAATTAATGAGCTACCACAGATTGGTGAGGACAACGGAAATTACAGACGAACATGTTGTTGGGTTCGGTGCATTTACAGGGTTTGTCGACAATAAGAAAAATGTAGAATTAACTATTTCTTGCTCATAAATGCAAAGCTGTAGAAACAATTTGCAGTGTTTCAAATGGCACCTCTCTCTCCGTGTCTCTCTGTCTCCCCTCTATAATGTCGAGGTGATCTATCAGTTAGGCGCTGCTATCTTTAAAGGACACATACCGCAGTGTATGGCAAGAACAGAGGGAGTTGCTGAGGTTCATTACTGAATCCAATTATTTTCCAGAAGCCCAAAACAACCTGAATGTTGTTGATAGATACATGTATATACCAACATAAATATTCATGCCTTTAATAAGCAATATCCCCCTTGAGCAGCTAACAAATTATGAGATATCCACTCAAATTCTAAAAAGGCCTCAAAATGTTTTTCTATCACTCACTCAGAACATAACAGGTTTCCACAAGAGACACTTGTCCCGAAGGGACGAAAACTGTGATATTTTCCCCCAGCTGCTATACTTTGAAAGACCTTGTTTGGGTTAGTTTGGTATCAAATTCAAAGAAGCCTCAAAGACACAGCTGTAAATAGCTGACACTAAAAGTTGACACTATTTTTTTTTTTCAAATAGTTTGGCTCGCATAGACTTTGTACCTAAACAGAGCAGTTAATTTAAACATTGCAGATATCAAGCAGCTACTTACAATGTAATAAAATGTATTATTATTAATAATAATACATTATTATTATTATTATTATTATTATTAATGCAACAAATGTGGACAATATTATTTTCATGAATAGTATTTAATGCAGGATTCTTGCAGCAGAAAGAAATACATAAAATCATATATAGATAGTGCATGTTCTATATGAATGAGCAAACGGGAGCCAGATTGACTTTGGAGCCTTTTTTTCTAGTGGAGACAAGAGCCCTGGATCTCATTATGGATGATACATTTTCTTGTTGTCAAAAGTTCCCATAATATAAATAAATACTGGATTCGGATGAATGGGCTTGCATACCAATTCATATATTTGTTCACTTTGCTTCAACCATCACAGTATAACACTTCCCCTCTTCTTTCTCCCTCTCTGTTCGTTTCTTGGCACTGCGCACACTGTGACTGAGTTCCAGCCTCTCTTCACAGAGTAGTGATCAATGCCAGTCTGACAGTTTTACAATGTGTTGCGGCTCACAGGTAAAGTGAGCAAAATCCTGAGCTGCCACTTAATGAAATTATCTGATGATGATATGTGTACTGCATAAAAGTACACATAAAGTAGCTCAGTTTACAGATTTTCTTGCTTTTCCTGTTCTGACGTCTCACAGAGTTCAACAAACCACACGTGCAGGCCTTGCACCTGTGCTGTCGATGTCCACAGAATACAGTTTCAGACATGAATGTTTATGAATGACAGATAAGAAACAAGAAATCACGCTCCCTGCTGTAAAAGTAAACTTGGTTCTCCGAATAAATTCAAGTTTTGTACCAATGTCTCATTTGGCATTTATGGGCCTGAACACCCATTTACCACTCACTGAATGTTAAGGTCACTGACGAGGATATGATGATTACATCCACAGTAAATTACATGCGTATATTATAAACAAGTTGTAGTAAAACTTTCAAAATACCAAACCTGTCGAGGTATGCTTAGAAGTTCAAATCTCATTCTGTCACTGTGTCTTATGATTTTGTCCTTCGCCTGCAGTAATAAAACAGACAAAATAATGTTGCCATATATACTTCATCTAAAAGGTCTTTCCCTTTGAAGTGATTCAATCCTGCTTACAAGCGCTGCTACAAAGGTAGATATGGGTGGGCTCATTACTGATCAAACATTTGACAGCTGTAAAAGAGGTCTGACAATCAGCGTTCTGGTGGAAGTTGCAAAACAACTCAAGAACACCAGCAGAGCCCCAATGAGAGCAAATCATTTGTGTGGAAATCCAGTGCGCCAGAAATTATTTAATATGTCAAAGGGAAACAGTCAAATATCATCTCTTATGCAAACACAGACAGGTTGAATGAACAATATGGAAACTAAAGACTGCATATAGTATTAGTTTGTTCTTTTTGTTTTCTCTACCCTTGTTTATTCTGTTAAATGCGCTCCAACACTTTGTCTCCATATTTAAAAGGGATCAGTCCACAGTTCACACAGGCACTGCTGCCTGACCCTGTCTTGAACTCAGACTGAAGCATATGGTTCAACCCTCAATTATGCATGGCTAAATCTCCCTTCTTTTAGAGGGAATGAGCACAGAGTGTTATTTTGGTATAAGGTGACCTCTTTAGCGGCGATAACATTTGATGAGCATCAGGAAGACTTTGGCTTGTAAATGTGGGAGCCGCTAATTCGATTTCCCTCTCATTGATGTTTTAGTTTTGACAAAGGTCACGCAACTTCAACTTTCTAGTAGATGATGTTTTTTTTTTTTAAAGAGAAGTGTCATTGCTATTTTGAAATACCTACTGTGTGACAGACTGATTTAAATATCTCCTTTTCAGATTTGCAGATGAAGAGTGGGCTGACGTCCTTTGAAATTCCGCAGTAATGTCAAGGGAATTTGTACCAGACTCATCCAATTCAAGATTTGAATAGAATGCATTGAATAGCTTCAGCAATCCACTGGGCAAACGCTTAAAGACACTCCAGAGTGCTGGAGGATGGTGCGGCAAAAGCTCTATAATTAGTGTGCTACATCCAGCTATAGAGTAATAAATTGCTGTATGTAGAGGTAATACAAATACAACCAAGTGGCAAACAAGCCAATATTCAAGTCTACTTTATTTGTGGGGACAAATATCACATACTGCACAATATCTCAAAGGAATATGGGAAATGTGAGTTATTTTGAGAGTGGCAATTCATAAAGAGACCCCATTCAATAGCCAGCTTTATGGACATCTCGACGACAACTGAGCATGAAGTTATGGTTTTCGTCTCCTTCTTCTCTACTAATGTGGAATAGCATAATTGCATTGAGGCCTGTTTCACAATATGTAACAATCTTCACTTGTAGCTATTGACCGTTTTTATCTGAATCAGAAAAATACAGATTAAAAAAAAATTCCAGCACCACAATTAATTTATCTTTAAAAGTCCAGCGGGTCTTCTGTGTAATTCCCAGCGTATCGAAAGACGTCTGGTTGCCAGCTGTTTACATATTCAACAATGCACAATAATTTAAACTCAACCAGTCTGTGCAGAACATCAGCCAGCCATGAATTAATTAAGGCTTTCTGCTCTGATAAGTACCAGCCTAGAAGAGAGGGTGCTGTGTTGAGTCTTTCAAGAGTGTATAATCGTTAACTCTGTGCTGAAGGGAATTTCACTCATCGAGTTGGTCCTCTCAAGAACGCTTGAACACTGGCAAAATATGCATGCATGTCATGTCTGATCAGAAGGCACTGAATTGTGAATTTCAGCATATCTGGAATAAAGTTTAATTGCAAATATAAAAAAATACAAAAATACTTTTGGAGGGTTACTTAAATGTACTTTTCATTCATTAATTTCTAGGAATCTGTTTGTAATCAACAGCTAAGAGAGGCTGCGATCTGGAAGACGGTGTCAAATCACATTTTCTTGCGGTACACAGTAATCCGATTTAATAATTCCTGATAAATGTAATCTATATTAATTTGAATATCTTCAGCCCTCTACTGGAAAAAATCTGTTTCTCATCATGGCACTCTTGAAGCTATAGGCGATGGCCTCCCCTTCACTGCATGGAGACTTTCAGAGAGTAAGATGAGACCGTGGATGGACGAAATCTTCTTCATTCAATATGAAGCTGTAGCCAACAGCCAGTTATCTTAGCTTAGCATGAAGACTGGGAATGGCTAGATTGGCTCTCTTTAGTTACTAGCAGTGTCGCTAAGCTCACAAACTAATATGTTAAATCTCATTTGTTTAAATTACACAAAAACAAAGTGGGAAAAAAAACATAGCAGTGTTATGTGGCAAGCTACTTCTGATTTCAACAAATGATGGCGCCCAGCCAAGAAGAAGTCCAGCACTCTCCCCCATAAAACCACAACCTGCGCACTCTGTTTTTTGTATGGATTAAACAAAATGTATATATGGATGTATTCATGCTGGCACAGACTGCACGATGTTATTGTCTTTGACGACGTTCACCATGTCAGATCTAATGATCACAGTGCCATCAACTCTTGCCGTGTCTTGGTCAGGTGACTGACCTCTCATAGTGGACTGTTATGAGAGTGGTATCAATCTTCTCAGTGAAGTCTTAGCAAGACAGCGAATAAGCGTATGTCTGAACTCTGGTTTGTACAGTTTGGGTCTTATTTTCATAGGCTGAGCCATAATTACGAATAATGAAACTGTACACACCCAATTGATGAGATGGAAATGTATCATTAAAAAGATGCAAGGTTAGTCAAACTTATTTGGAAGATTTAACTACAGCAAACATTATTAACCAAAGTGCTGTAAGGACCTACACCCAGTTCTATTTCTTGGTCCAGCTTTGGCCGACTGTGCTGGCTGTCGTTATGCATGCATACAGGTTTCACCTCCAACTAAAGCGGCTTTGATAATCTGGCTAAACTGTGTGCTTGTTGACCCGTCTGATCATCTTAGTCCTCATGTTTCTTGCCATGTCACGCTTTATCACAGCAACGCTGCCATAACAGCATTTGCTTTGGTGAGTACAGGTGGTGCTAAAATCCTTTGAATCAAGGATTTTCTGTACAAAAATGAGGAGCTCTTTGCAAATGATTACTTTAATGCAAGGCTTTTTTTCCACCAACATGTAAAGTGTTATTGGAGCTGTACGTTCTTATGCTTTGATGCTGTGATCACCGTGCAAACAATGAATTCAAAAGGGTATCAGCATGAATGCACGCGCTTGTGCTTTTCCCTCTCTCTTTCTGTTTGTGTGTGTATGTGTGTGTGTTGGGTGGGGGGGTGCAACTCAAACAGAAGCCACTTTAATCTCTGTCCTTGAGAGTAATCTTGCCTGTGTGCAAAATGGCTCACTTTATCAACTTGGTGGCAGCGTGCCCTGCCTGGAGTCTGGAGGCAGCAGAAGCAGCAGTAGCGATGCTTTCCTCATGACAGCTCAGAGAGAGCAACCAGACGATCACCTTTTCCAGAGGCCCGCTGTGTGCTGAGGAAGGACGAGGAAGACAAAATTTATGTGTTACAACTACTGATCTAACTCTGATCCATCATATGAATGACCCGTATCAATAGTTATCATTTTAAAGGCAACCAAGGTAGTTATGTTCGGATGATTGATGAGTTGTTGAGGGAAGATAGAATCAGATTCTTACAGGTTTTGTATTGATCTTTGTCTTGCTGCTCTCTATCTGCATTACAAAACAGGAACAACACCCAAGGGGTGGGGTTTCCACTGTGTTGAAGCAATAATTCAACATTTTAGACTACAATAACATTTGTGTGTCCATTTTACAAGCTTAGCATAGCATTAAGACTGGAAACGGGGAAATAACTGGCTTGCCTCTGTCCAAAGATAAAATCTGCCTACCAACAACTATGAAGCTCATCAATTAACATGTTAGATCTTTCTTTTTTTAAATCATACAAAAACTGCAAAATGTAAACAAATCAAGTTGCTGTTTCACTAATGCTAAGCTAAGCTAGTTCCTGGCTAAAGTTTCATATTTCACAGAGCTATAATATATGACAGCAATATTGATCTCCTCATCTTACTCTCAGCAAGGAGTTTAACAAGTGTATTTCCCTAAATGTACTCTTGCTTTATGCAATCTGGCAGACTTTAGTGTTTGTAAAAACAGGTTCAATCACAGCAGTGTGATCATATCTTAGCTTTATTCATCTCATTGTTCAATTCATACAGCAAGACATCACTCTTTTTCTGGCATGCCAGCATCTAATGGCTCCCTGTAAACACAGCACAGTGATTTTGTCTTTGCCTTCACCCAACTATAAAAAATATCAGCGCTGGCTGCAGATTCTGGGAACCTGCCTCAGGGTAAGAACAGCTGTCTTCTATGTTGCTCCTTACTAGCCAGCCCTCTCTGCCCCCCCCCCCCATCTACCTACAGCATGATGACTATGCCTCGTCTGTTTCCATGTCGGTTTAAACTATGTGCTACATCACGATTGTTTACATTTTTTTGTTTTCGGTAACAAGATTTGTATTTTTATATTCGTGGTAGGTCATTTTAAAACTAAAATCTTACGGTTTTATTTTGTTTATTTTGTGGTCTGCCTTTGTGAGACAAAACCATTTGAAATCCAAATAATGGCGTGTTTGTGCCTTTAAGAGTAAGGACTGCATTAATACAGTCCATTTTGCCTGCAGCTTAGGCTAATCATTAGCCTCTGTGTCTTACACTGTGAGGCTAAATTGGGTTAAGGAAAACACACACACAACCAGGTTGAAAAACAGTGGAGGGCAGCCTTTAAATCAGGTCATCACCAAGGCAGAATGTGTGTAAGATGTGCCTTTGGAGCAGACTGCACTCTGCTGGCCTGTATCCCATAACAACCACCCTCCAAAGGCAGCGGTCAAGAGCTCAGCATGGACACCCCTGTGGTCACCCTTCATAACCCCCTTTTTGAGGTTAAAAGAGGGTTTGATCAAGGGATCTGCCACCCTACCAACCCCCGGTCAAACGAAGACTGCGTGCTTCTTCATGTCTGGAGCTCCCAACGGGTTCTTTTTGAAGACTGATCCCAATTACACAGCATTGAAGCTGCAAAGATGGACTGTGGCTCCATACAGGATCTAAGTTTTTTTTTTTTTTTTTTTTTGTATGTTCTGAACCCCGCTGTGATTGCATCAATATTTAAATGAAAGATGGCATTTAAATGTGAGGCAACATTAAAACGACCCTATGATTTATCCATGAAGATATCTAAAAGTTTCTGAGTAAAGAGTGAGGAATTATATTTACAGTTCTTCTCTTTTGAGAAGAATAATCCGTTTTGTTGTTGTTGTTTTTTTATTTGCTATTGAGTGCCATCCTAAAGTATTGGTTTAATATTAACACAACACTAATAAAATGCTAAAAATCAGTAAATGTCACACTGAATCCCAAATTCCATTTAGAGAGCAAACAGGTTTCACAGACAATCAGGCTGACATTCATCTGGTGTTTATTAAGCTGAAGCTATTTGTGGGTTTATGGCTGTTATCGTAGCCTCTGGTGAACAGAAGTGTGTCTGTGTCTGTGTGTGTGTGTGTGTGTGTATGTGTGTGTGTGTTAGAGAACAATCATGGGACCGTTTGAGGCTGGAACATCTGCTGTGAACAAATCAAAGTCACCATTACTGCTGTGCACTATTTACAATACCTTTGCTCCTTGCACAGTGTAGAACATGTGTGTTAACACTCCCAAACTGTGGTCCATATGTGATACATTTAGTGGAATGGTCAGTATATTACTTCTATTATATTCTTTAATTTTCTATAGGTGCATATCTGAACAAATTCCCACAATTTATTAGACTTTTAGAGAGAGAGGAATGACTGCTGTGACAAAACAGCCAATCAGAGCAAAAATAAGGCTTTCTGGGCATATTGAGCTTAAGAGCACAAAGTCTGAAAAGCGTTACTAGCTTAATGACTGACTCACATACAACTTCTCAGCAAGTCAAGCTGCAAAAAGCTGCAACAATCTTCCCACTCTGCTTTATGTTGCACAAAAATCCTGCCTTATGTGTGTTTCTCTGCGCTGATTGTCCTATTCAACCACAAAAAAAAAAAAAAAAAAAAAAAATCAAGTCAAATCACTGCAATTATCAGGGTTGCATGTTCCTATTTCCAACATATCCACTGCGGTGTGAGACAGCAGGCTTCTTGCTTGCTCAGCTGCTTTACACTGAGAAAATCACTGAACCAAAAATTTAAGGTGCGCTGCACCTGAACACTGGCAGTAAAAAAAACACACCTTGAACTCTGATGTGAACTGTACCCAGGCCCAAGCCATGCACACCTCACACTGTGGACCATGTGACACAAGCAGGGATAATTATAGTATTCATTCAACTGTGATTAAAGTTCAGTATACCTGCAGGAAAAAGTACCAGCATGGCTGTAACAGTGCTGTGTACTCTAATGAACACTTTATCCATTAAGCTATTTTATTCTCTGTAATTGAAAGTGTAACTGTCGTTTAATTGATTTAAGTCAAAAATACTCATCTGTATGGTTGCACTGGCACTTTGAGTTCACAGCTACGACCACTCGCCCTAATGCAGATAAAGCTTTAAAGCTAAACCAACTCAGACAACCAGTGCTGCTGCCAGCTCCGAGCTTTGCTTCTCACCTTAGCACAGACAGGACATCTCGCAGGAACCACGCGTGTCACATTGACTTACCACAAAGGAGGGTGAAATTCACAAAAGAAGAGCAAGAGAAGACAGTCAATGAACAAGAATGAGAGACGCTCAAATCAATAGGATGACACTGCCAAACAAAAGGGTTTTCACGGGCGTCTGTGCAGTTTTGCAATGGAGCATAGAGGAAGTCTAACTAGGCAACAAAGGCAACCTGCAACTCTCTGTGTGTACCTTTTAAAGTCATGGTTTCATTAATCTGTGATGCCAGTTTTGACCTGATTTCTGTTCACACATCGATAGTCTGCAAATTAAATTTTCAACAATATTCATACATCCATTTTTTTTTTTTTAACTTAGCACATTGTATAAAGATAGACACGTATATAGCAGGAGAAAATTGTGAGTCGGACAGCAAGAAGAGACTAAAACCAGAGGCAGATCACATGTCCACCTCCTTCCATAGTGTGTTGGTGCTTCAGGGAAGGTAATCATTAGGAAAATAGGAGAGTGGGTGCAGGATGCTGGCTGAGAGATGGATAACTCCTTTAGGCATGGCAGACAGAGCTGCAGCGAAGGCAGTAAACAGGTCAGACCTGTGGCACCCCTATGGGCATCTCAAACAGAGCGAGCTGCAGTTATTGGTTCACTCCCCCACTAATAATGATTAATGGAAACTGAGAGAAAAAAAAAACTGCAAAACTGTGAGGGGTTGTGTCAACATTTGATATTACATCATCCGTTTGGTTTCATTTTTTCTTTTGCAGTGGGAAAGAATGAATCTTTTCACTCTGTCAGTGTGGAAGCCTTTGGAAACAGCATGCATCCAAGTACCGTAGAAATCTGTATTGACGGGGCTTTTGAAAGAAGTGGAAATAGCTGATACCACGTGTGAATAAAACCTGCAAACAAGCAGGGTCATTATTTCTTCTCGCATGTGTTCACGCTGGTGCCTTGGCAAGGATCTAGGGACTGGTGTTCCTTGAATCGAGTTGAATAGCAAGGTTTCCTTTGCAAAAACACAGACAGAAATGTATCCTTGGTAGCCTCTCCAGAGATAATATAATTATTCATATAGTGCGTGTGAATCTTGTACTAGTATTCTGTATAATTGTAGTGTATTTTCTTGTATAATGTAAACACACTGTGTAGGTTATAGCCCATAAAAAACATTTTTACATGCAGCCATACTGTATAAAGTGATTATTCAATTGTGCCTAATATCTGAGGGACTGCTGAGAGACATTTGATGTTATTTTTTTTTTTCAAATTTTTGACTCACGAGAGTTAAGGTCTGTCAGTAGCCAGTGCAGCCTAAAGCCGGCAGTGCATTACAGTCGAAACAGAAATAGGCACTCTCTTAAACAGTATGGTGGATTTTTGACTAAAAAGAAACTGCACTGCGGGTTTGATTGCCACGACGCACAGGCCTCCAGCCGCACAGTAACTTTATTGGTTTTTACATGTGGAGTTGTAGTGCATGTTTCCACTTTACCTGTTGTTTGAAATGATTTCCACTTCGGGCAGATGGGAAGAATGTGACACCAGGATGAATCACTTCCGTGCACAGAAATCCGTCCTCTGAGTCAGCCACTGAATGCTCAAGGATCCACCAGACCGTTTTTTTTTTTTTTTTGTCCACACTGTAGATCTTCATTCACAATGCTCCACAAACATTACATCAGTGCATATGGTAGTCGCAGTAACTTACTGCAGATTATCTTCGACATGATCACTGTATCTTTTCACCTGACAATCATCATGTACATGCAACGTATATGTCTGATGCAGTATGGCTTCACCTATAGACACAGTGGCCCAGTACACCTGCTGATAGCATTAGAACCATAAGAGGGAGAACTAATACAAGACACACTACTTGTGTATTATTTCAAAATAAATGTCTTTTAAAAGATTTACACACCTGTACATTACAAAATAAATAATATAATGTCACATACTGTGTTATAATAAGTGTCTGACAACATTATGGAGAGGATTTTTATATGCCTTTATGTTAAAGGGTAACATCCTTTTTGTTTAACCAGAAACAGCCGTTAAATCACTCTCGCCAAACCCACCAGACTCCATTCACAGAAACAGTCATTTTATCATTGTAAAAACACACTTCATTCAAATGTGATAAAAACAACATAAAACTTACCTAAACCTTCTTGGTTTGTTTAATCATTGTTCCAGCAATCATTCCTAACTCTGGTTTGGTTGAAATAGGCTGTCAATTCACAGAGAGG
Source organism: Chelmon rostratus (assembly GCF_017976325.1). Classification (NCBI taxonomy): domain Eukaryota; kingdom Metazoa; phylum Chordata; class Actinopteri; order Chaetodontiformes; family Chaetodontidae; genus Chelmon; species Chelmon rostratus. Next base: position 10,908,427 of record NC_055668.1, on the reverse strand, counting down.
AGCGAGAGACACAGTGGACATTAGAGCAGCAGCAGGGGAAACGGCGCATGGAGCTGTTATATTTTCACACATAACTCAAAATTTCTCCTGACATTATGACCGGTGGATTTATATATGCCAGATTTCAACAGATTTTCTTAGTAGAAAAACAAACAAACAAACAAACAAAACCCAGAAACTCTGGTTTTGTGACTTTTTGGGATTTCCACAATTGAATGCATGGATTTTTTTGTGATTCAAAAAATAAACTCAAATTTCAAAAATTTCATTGACTGCCCTGAACTTTTTAGTCTTACTGAGCTTCAGTACTGGTAATTTGATTGGTACAATATGTGTGAGCATGGACATAGAATTGTTCATAAAATCTTCAATTCAAACTGCCACACAGGTCGTTAACCAGCTGTGGGACTGACATGACGTTAGCTGTTGTGAGTTTTGACTGGACGCATGAAGGAAAGACTTCTAACCACTAACTCCTTCCTGTACTACAGGACAGAGTATGTGGGAGCTGCTAAATGACTCAGCTAATATTTGCAATAACATGATGAAAAGTAACGTTTTGCAGAGATCTCTTTCTGAGTAGAGAACAAGTGTAACACAGGGGTAAAAGTTGTAAAGGGACGGAAGTGCTTTATGGTTAATGGGCTAGCTAATGCTACTGTGATGTGGACATGTTAGCATAGGAAAAAAAATCCGTTATCGGCTCTCATAAGACAAAATATGTCCTGTATATATGATGTTCACTAGTCAGTGCACAACAGAGATGGACAGCATGTCTGTAGCTACTGCCAAGGAAAGTGTCCGACTTGCTGTTTCCACAAATATCTATAAGAAAACCTTTTGTACGGTTGCCCTGAGTGCTCTGCGCACTGCAAACAGACAAAACACAAGAATATTAAGAAAAAACATCAACATCGGCACATGTGCAGCATTAACACAAAATGTTGGCAAATATTTTGAAAGATGGACGGATATGCACAGTTGCAGCATCATTATACTGTAATTTAAGAAAAAAAAATTTTCCTCACACAAAAAATGCGGAGAATTCAATTTTCAGTTCTGCTTTATGGTACGGAAAGCTGCATACGCCTGAGCTCGAATCAGTGTAAAAAATACATAAAAATGATTAGAATAATGACACAAAGTTAATCTCTTTTTGATTGCTTATGACTTGAATGTAGTGGATTGATGGCAGATGATTTTTGTTCCACTGGTCCCCATTATGAAGGCCCTTTTAAACCAGTTGGCACGCAATTTAAACAACAAACTCATCTGTTGTTTAAAGTGTCTCCGCTGAGTGTTGTTTGGTTCCGTTGTATCACTTGCTGTATCTTTTATTATTATTATTTTTTCTGGTGTCATTTCTACGACTTACAAACTCCACCTCCTGGCATGGAAGCACACAGCTCCGGTCGCAGTGAGCATCCTTGCCTTTGCACCCACCAGGCCCGTATTCGACAGCCTTTGAGAACACGCCAAATTTGATTTTGACTTTAGTATACAGGAGTTTAGGGGCCTTTGGGGAATGGTGCCCTCTCACTCCACAGAAAGAAAAAGATTAGAGGTAATCAGCTCCTCCCACTGTATTCAATCTCTCTCCTCTCTTTGCTCCTTGATACACTTTGTTGTTTACCAAGAGGAGCCATCCATCAAAGTCTTGGGAAGATGACACGTGGGAGAAAGCGGTGCCAATACATTAAGTCTATGGGAAAGACTCCAGCCTACTGTGAAGTGAAATATAATAGAAAATGCTTGTGTTTGATGTTTAGTACAGAGGAAAAATAAAACAATAATGAGATTGACCATGGTCTCCCACTATTCTTTATGAGTATATGCTAACCTAAGTGGCAGCATTAAATTTATATGTGGGCATTAGTGACACAGAAACCTGGATTCTAAATAACACACCTCAAGAGTATTTCACACCAGCCTGTCAGTGTCCCAGGAGTTTTGCATTGCATGTTCATACAGCTCATACGGTTAACTTGGCCAAATCCTTTAAGAGCAGGTGTGAACCCATTTGCAAGTCAGCCGGCGATTAACACAGACATCTGCATTATCGATTTAGGCAAAATAAACAGATATCTAAGTTCAATTATACAATCAATGCCTTATGCCTCTTGATGTTCTTTAATCACACCTTCCAACCCCGCACTCTCCCAGCAGAAGGAAACTGAAGCTCATTAGCACAGATGATCTGTAATTGATGTTTGAAATGATACCAAAACATTAGTTAATATTCCAAATCCAGCACCCCGTAGCAGAGCCAACAGACGCAGGAGCACAAACAAATATGTCTCCTCTGATGCTGTGGAGGTCTGGGGAGAGCCGTTCAGCAACAAGCTGAGATGAGATTGACGGGAAGTCTGGGAAAGGTGCTGTTTACAACCCCAGTTATACTTATACTTTTAAGCTACTAATCAGTAGGAATAAATCATGCTCCGAGAACGAGGGTGCAATTTTATTATAAGGAGACAGGGACACGTCATCTCCAATAATTTCATGTGAATTATTTGTCTACCTTTAATTAACGATCCAGCACCTGTCACAATCTCACCTCCTCCACCGAGCACGACAGATGCAGCCTGCTCACGATTCGATTCATTCACACTTTTCCTCACTTGCTGGTCACATTCGCATAGTTAACGTTGCCTAAACGCATTTCTGTGCAGCTGATGCCGGTCATTACTGATGATGTGTAAATTGCAAGATGTGGTTAATCTGGCAGCTACAGCAGCTTGGGAATGTGCGTGTGCAATGCAGGTTCATTGAGAGGTTAGCAATCCAAGATGATGTTCTTTTAATGAACTGACAGTGAGTTTTTACACAGTGGCAGGGAGACTGCATGTGCTAGATAAACTACAAAAAAATAGTCTTCAATTTGATTCATAATATCTGAAATTAGATATAAAAATGTCTTCAGGTTTGTTGATATCAGTAATGTTTTGTTTTTTGGTGCTTACAAGTTGCAGTTGCTCCGATTGTTGTTGTGTAAATCCAAATTACACAATTTCCACACATTTCTCAATACACTGCTCAGGTCAGGATGTCATATTAAGAAATAAATGTTTGTTTTTTATAACGTAGTTTTTATTTTCTTAGTTTTCTACATCAAAAGTGGTAGGAAAGGGCAAGAAAAAGGTGTGGTTAGATTCTCATATGGTCTTAAAGAAAGTCCAATGTTAACCAGACTTAACATGAAGAGAAAACAAAGAACAGTAAGGTAATCACCACCAGTGTCCACTTTATACGTCTATCACAGCTTACAGACTGACATCCTGGTTCAGATTTGATCTACTTTGCTGAACTTGCACAAGATTTGCAAGTTAGGTGGAGCCACTTTTGTTTTTTCTTTACAAACAAAGCTGTGACCCCCAGATCTCTGCAATTATGTTGTTAAGTATATTTCTACCATAACCCAACTTATAATAAACCAGTTTCATTTTTTAAGAGCCACAGGGTTACATACTGTATACTGTGGCATACTGTGGTGTGCCCACATTCTTGTATCATATCAAGAAAATGCTGGTGATAACCATAGTCCTCTATGGCTATCAGCGGCTCTCAGATGCTGGAATGAAAATGACACATTTGAAAGTGAATCACAGCTGTGAGTCAAACCAAAACTTTGCTTGATGAGGAATGTTAGAGAGGGAATCAGTCGAAATTAAAGATGTGTGTGATAGTTGCAGGAGTCTGACAGCATAGGGGGGCATCAGAATAGAGCTGAGGGCATAGCCCGAGGCACACTGGAGGTATCTCTGACCGACTCCTCTTTCCCCTTTCATGTCCTTCCCTCTTCACCGTGGCCCACGCCACAGACACAGACATCTCTGTCCTCCCTTAGCCAGCTGGGTGAGGCTCTGATAAGAGCATCTCGGCGCCGAGGTGCCGATGGAAATTCATGTAATCGCTTTATTAATGGCCTGGAAGGAACTCACTCTTTTGTGATGAAGTAATTTGAATTTCTTAATGTTTTATATTATAGGGTTGTGTGCAAATTCAGGCTCATTAGTGTAATTAATGTTTTAATGAACACACAGCACAGAGATAATTTTCTTTGTAACTGTAAATGCCCGAGCTCACCATTTCCGTTTCCACTGACCAAAGCAAAAGCAGCTCAAAAAATGCACTTTTTGCAGCAGCAAACTTCACCAAACATCACCTTACTTCTGCTTAAAGTTTCTGTCCTACTTATACTTTAATGACTAATATATCTTCATATACAGCTCATATCAAGTCGCTGTAATTAAAAGTAAAGGGTTGTCCCCGGAGGCTCAGGCTGAGTGGATCCACTGCCAGTAAAGACCTCTGTTTGTGTGAGCAAAAAAGAAACAGGAAGCTCTTTAACTAAATAACAGGAGCATGGCTGCACTCTTAGACTGTTCAGCTGGCAATTCTGTTCTGTCAGGGAGAATCAACCGATCTTGGACTGTAAATGGTTTACTCTGATGTCACTACATCGACATCGCCTCTTTCTGACTTCTCGGAATTGGTCGAGCAAATGGAGACGCAGGGACAATTTATTCTCAGGGTTGATGAGCTTTATCTGTGTTCTCCCTTAGTTCCTCTGTGTGGGACAAATGTCAGATACAAACATCGTTATCCTTGGTTTAAGATGCTTCTTATATGTACAATGAATATATTGTCAAAACATCTTTGAGCCCCTTGTGAACATGGAGTTTAATGTAATTTGGGATGTAAACAGATTTCAGTGCCATCGGCCCTGTGAAATCAAGAGCAGTGCTTCAGATCACTTGAGAGGTTTTTAGAATACAGTTAACAACCATTTTGTTCACAATGCTTTAGTTAAACTTTCCACAAATATCGTAATAGCGGCATGTAATTTTTCTGTGCTAGAAGTGAGACTTATTGAGCCCCTTTCACACCTACCTTGTTTGGTCCGGGCAACAAACAGCTGAACCTTGGTCGGACAAAAAGGGGGCTCCGTTTGGACTAAATTAAACCATGGTTCGGCTCCTTTCTAGTGTAAAAGCATTTTTCGGAAGGTTCAGACTTTTTGACCTATTACAGGGAGGTCAGGACTGCAAAAAAGGAAAAAGAAAACCAACGCAACAAAAGTCATTGTAGCACACAGGAAGACGATCAGTTGCAAGTATAGGGAGCTGCAGCGCATGCAGGTAATGACAACAGGACGGTGTGTCGTGTAGTTCTTGAGTGTGCTCGTATGATTGCAGCGCGAAACTAAAACTAACCAGATCAAATGCACACAATATAACAAAGACATGAACCTTTACTTGGGACTTTTGTGTGTGAAAAATCAGAAATTGCTCTTAGCAAAGCGTCTGAATTCCCAATGCTGAAACAGACACGGTTCGATGACTCATTAGGACTGATGAGTCATACGTCTCATTAAAACAGTGATATGTTTTTTATTGATTTGGCGCCTCCAGGATATTGGATTTGAAATTAAACAATGACTATGAGGTTAAAATTTCACCTCAGGTTGCTTGCGGGTACTCATAGCGATAATGGGTGAACAGTGTCGGAATTGGAGCCCTTTTCATACATCATCACCCAGTTTTACGCCAATGCATACAGACAAAGTGGCTGAGGGGTTGTTTAGGGTCAAAAACAGAGTCATGTTCTTCATTGAAGATTAAACCGGAGGCAAAAATCCCATAAAACAAGAGAAAAAATGAAGGTGCAATGAAGGACTGGGAAGTGTCTGCTGTGTGATAGACCAGCCAGTCAACACGATCACATTAATAAACACTATTTTTAATGTCTTCCTTCCTGTTCCCTGAAATGTGTGAGTGTGTATTGGGTGGAATGTATTTAAAGGTCTTTAAGCCTACATTGTTAATCCAAGGCAGTTGTAAACACCCTGAAATTAAAGATGAAAGTCAGGTTTATCCTCATAATAATTTCATTTCTAATCCAATGTGCTGGAGGACGGAGTCGAAACAACGAAAAAGCCTCACTGTCCTCATACCTTCAGACTGCGCTGCACATTGATCTCGAAGGCTATAACTGAGCTTTCATTGTCTGTTTTTATAGCAGGATTCACAGTGCGCCAGAACAGACAATGTGTGAATATCTCCTTTATTTAAGACCTTCCTTCCACGTGCAGCAAACAGAAGATCCTTCAGTGAGCAAAAGGTTTTTTTTGTCTGTGGCATAAAAACGACAGAAGTGTCTGGTTTTGTGAAGGAATGGTTGCACACTGGAAGCCTGATAGAATGCATGCTGCATGCAATGTACTAAAATCTGCTGCAGCTTGGTTCACGCATGCAGCATGTGTGAACCAAGCCAGAGTACATTTCTTAATACCACTCTCAGCTGTCAGAGAGAATAAAGATATCACACATTGCTTAACAAATAATAAAAAAAAAAATCGTCGTCTTGGCTTCACAGCAGTGGGAATATTCTCTGATTTTATCCTTTCATACATGTGTGGCAATACACTAGTCCAGCTGTTTAGCTAGTATAGAGTAGCATTTAAGAGATTGGGTCATATCTCTTCATTCACTGACTAATGATAAGGCCTTAGATGTTCCATTATGTGTGTCTATTGTGTAACATGTGAAGCACGGCTTGTTCACGTGACACCACCCTGCTGCTGTTCTTTCATGCTGTGAGATGAACAGACAGGCTGACCTTTCAGTCACTCTGCTTTTGGGAGCAAACAGAGCACTGCCAGGGTGCAAGGCAAACCTTTTGTGTCGACAAGACAGCTGAATAACAATGCAATAGCAATATTCTGCTCGGCTGCAATCACACAGTCCTACGGCTTTTATATCGGCAGAATCAAATCTAAGTGATGTCAGGATAGCGCACTTTTCTCGCCACTTTCACCAGTCATATGAAAGGACATAAAAAGGATCACAGCCACCTGAGTAAAATGAGGCTTGTTCTGCTTAAGCAAGTTAAATGTGTGACAGAAAATGACTTCATTTGAATTTTGTGTGCATTGATAAGGCTGTGAACAAGCGGCCCTCCTGCTGAGGTGGCACCTAACAATTACATTAAAAACACATAATGTGGCTTCTTGGGGTTAGAACGTCCGCGAAAAGGCACATGAAGCGTTTAAAAACACGTGAGGACGAGCTGCTGTGGAGAATACACCTGAGGCCGTGATATACAGGTACAAGTGGAAGAAGATACAAATTATGTTTGCAGCATAAAGGGTGAGATCAACCAAGATGTCACATCTAATCTTTTCTGATTCATCCAAATGTGTGTCATAAAAATGCGCTGTACAGTTGGAAGGCTCAGGGCCAGATATGCTCCAAAATAGACATGAACACAGCTCTGTTTTTATTACACACGGTTCGTGTGAGCAGTCTGTGCCTTTGTAAATTTTGGGCTGCATGTGGACAGTCAGCTTGAACCCTTGTGGACTTGACAGAAAGAGAAAAAAAGGAGTAGTTTGACATTTGGGGAAATACTCTGTTTTCTGGCTGAGAGCTACATGAGAATATTGACACCCCTCTCCGGGCTGTCCTTTAAATATAAGGCCACAGGCACCAGCTGCTTAGCCTAGCTTAGCACAAACACCGGAAACAGGGAAACAGCTAGTGTGGCTCCATCAGAAGGTAACAACATCTGCCTATGAGCACATATCAGCTCTTCAATTGACATGTTATATATTTCATTAATTGAGCCAAAACACCAAAATGTAATTAATTACAATTGTGCAACAGAGAAAATACAAATTGTGCTTTACTTTGTTAAAAAAAAACCCTTTCTTTTGTGTGAACTGACCCTTTCAAAATCATCCGCTCATGTATTTATGAGTGAGACGAATTTTCATGTTACATATATCTCCAGTGTCATCCCTCGACTGTTGGCTCTTGAGGCTGTGAATGTGAATGTGAGCAGACAGTAGTTTTGACACTGGAGCTGGGCCAAATGAGAGAGGGCTGAGCTAATAGCAGCCTTAGGTCTATTTCCATGTACAGTGCTCTCTCAAGGTCATGTAGGAAGGCTACAGCAGCGATAGGCTGCTTATCTCCTCCTTGGGCAAGAGTGGGTACCTCCATTAATCAACCAGTGTTAGTTACAGAGGCAGCGCTGCAAGTGAATGGCCAAGTCAAGGCTTGTGTTTGCATGTAAACATATGCACATACATTTTAGCTTTCCTACGATTTCAAGGACTGACTGTGGTGTGTGGTGAGTCTCAAAAAATGTTGGCATGGAGATGTGTTACAAACAGCAAAGACCTGTCCTCATAGCAATCCTCCACATGCTTGATGACGAGACCTGTGTAAAGGATCACCAGTTTGCAGGCACTGTATAAAGATGCTGCTAAATGTAAATATAGAACAGAATCAGGTGTAGATGTCTGCTAAATTTAACATTAGAAAGCTAGACATTACCGTAGACTGCTTTATTTTCCACCACTGTCTGCTACCAAAAGGAGAAGTGAGGTGAAGTATACCGCATGCGGATGCATCATCAGCTGGCATTGCAGGCTGCAGGAGGAAGGTCTGTACACTCCACTTGGAGCAAGATAAATGATGAAGTGAGCAAGTTGGGTACATTCATCGACAACACAATTGCCTAACTCTACCCTATCTCTCCAGCTCTCTCTGTCACTGTCTCAAGGTGTAGTGTACTGGAAAATGGAGCTTGCCTCACTAAGCCCCCTTTATTAGTTTTTCTTTTTATAGGGTGTGATTTGCACAAATAATTTCCTGGTCCCCATATGTTCGATATGGGCCAGTGCTCAGGGTTTCCAGCTCAAATTAGCACTCATGCTGTAAGGCAGAGTTGCGTTTTTTTTTTGTGCCTTCTATGTACCGTACACCTGCACATGAACGGTTTTACTGGGCGCTACACAATCCAGGTTTAAACACACAAAATTTTCGTCCGAGTGATGTCATCGAAAGTGCGTTCCCATGTTCAATGTGCTTCATTTCACATATCTTTCAACAATTAAGCAATGAGGACACACTTCCTTGTGTTATCCATAACTCTGTTTCTGTTGTAGCCGACTGGGAACCTGAATTGTTTCCAAATAGTAGTGTGACTGTATTTGTGTGACTGACTCGCACGGCAAACAGATTGCTGTGCTGACCTCAACGCATGTTGCTTATGGCGTAGGACGTAAAAGCACATGTGAACTTCTCCCGTATTTTACCCCTCTTTCCCACTGTCCTCCCATTTATATATATATTTCCAGTGAATCTCCTGTTTTTTTAACCTTTCTTAAAAAAAAAAACAAGTTGTTGGGAGGCATAGCTGCCTATTTAATAGGTTTGCTACATTCCCCTCTGGTACAGCAGGTGGCCGTATGTAGAACATCTGCTGTAACATCTAGTAACAAGGAAGGGGGCACCGGCCAATAGAAGAAGAAGAAGAGGGTGAGAGGGATGGAGAATTTGTCAAAAAGTCAAAAAGTTTGCATCTCACCAAACGGGAGGAGGCTTACACTGACTTAATGAAGAGAAACCCTGCTCACCATGTTTTTTTTTTTTTTTACAAAACATTTGTAATGGATTTTAGTGTATCACACAGAGGGAAAAGTGACAAATCTGCCAAACATAACTGCACCCAACAGGCACAGAAACATGCTCCACCAACGACTGCATTCACACTATCTCATCCCCCATCCATTTCATGACCCTCTTCTACCAATTGTCTCACTTGTAGCCTCTCTCAAAATCACAACTGAAGCACAATATTTAAGTAATGTGAACATATCTGTTAAGTATTACATAAATAGACTAAGTGCTGAAGTTATTTTCATGTATACAATGCAGGGACGGTCACATCATTTCAACCCAGTATCTGATTCTGACCATCTAACCTTAGTCACTTAATGTAGGCACCAGTTAACTCAATGCTTACTGCTCTGATATTTTAAAGAAAGTGGTTGCCCTGCAGTGATTTTAGGATTCACTTTGTGTGTCCTTGTCTAAATGTAAGGAGAATGTGGACAGTGGTGAGGGTGGTGCGACGGCTCAGGGCAGGGGGAAAATTTCCTTAATTTTTAAATGCTGATATATACTTACTATAGCCTGTTTCTGAAGAACACCAACATATATAGTGTAAGTATTTTGCTAATATTGCCATGGATTGCATTATTTATGTTTCTCATCCTGACCTCTGTGCTCCTGTTCTGCCTGTCCTAGAAGTTCAGCAGCCTGCTGGTAATTGTTAAGAGGCCATCTACTGTATTATGAATGAGCAGGATTTGGCATTCTCCTGCTGTTCTGACGTATTTTACTGTAAAGTCGCACTGAAGGTATGCTATTGGCATGGTGCATCTGCGCCTAGTGTAGGCTGCTTTGATCACATCTACGCGATGACAGCCTTGTGTGATCCTACTTTAAGCTGACAGTGCAAAGCTTAGGCTTGTGTGTGGCTACAGGGAAAAGGCCATGAGAGAGGATGAGGTTTGAATGCGGGTGGATTAGTGCAATGAATAGTACAACTGAGGGACATTCAGATGGCTAGTGGATGTGATCTTGAATTATGTATGTAAGACGGTTGCATGCATGGTAAGTGCTGCAGCTACCCGGCACTGATACTGAGGAGATGCAGAGTGACATCAACACAGGGTGCATACATGTTTTTTAATTGTCCAGCTTCATAAAAGCTAAACAACTGAGTTGCTTGTTTTTCAGCCTTCAGAAGGCAAACAGACATGTCCTTCGGTGCAACTGACAATGCACAATTACACAGAAAACAAAACAGACGATCAGAACTTGCAGAACTGACTGGCTGCACAGGAGAGCAAGAGAGAGGAGGCTAAAGGATTTGAAGCAACTTGACTGTCCTTGGACGTCCTTCCGGGATGTCATGGTCATGCCTTAATGGACTGGATATGTCCCTGTAAAAGCTTTCACTCCACAGAGGCAGAGTGGGCTTCATAAACAGCTCATGCAGAACTGTCAGTGGTGCCGAAGAAAATGCTCACTTTCACTTTGGAGGAAAACTTCATAGGAAGCCTCACAAATTCTAAAGATTTATTAGCTTACAGCCAGTTCTATCAGATACTGTGTGTGTCAAAACAGCGCTGAGGGATTGAGGGATGGATCATCCTCTCTCGCTGAAATATCAATTAACTTGGTAGAGAATTTGAACGGTCTGCCTGGGCAGTTTCCACTTTGCATGTTTCTGCTTTAACACTGCGTTTCACTTTCACTCGCGGAAATGACCTTGTTCTCTTTAAGGCTTTTTGTCCTTGTCAAATGATGTGTTGCCTCTTAGCTCACTCTCCAAGAACAAGAAGCTCTGCATCTGGGCCCATCTTCTGCTGAGAGGCAGGGACCGACTAATCTGGTCCAGCAGACCCACGGAGCGCACAAGATGGGCTTAATGTCCTTTTGTTTACTAAGCTCATCTACAATCCGGAGGAAAGAAAGTATATAAAGTAGGTTTAAACCCTTTCATCTCACTCCAGCAGTTAGGAATGCTTGGTATGGTATCGAGGATAACCCCAATCATCTGCAATTAATTCTCGTAGTCAAGAGGCTTCACCCGGGCTTTTGTTTGTTTGAACAAAATCAAGATTCACATCCATATGCTCAACGCATCCATAAAATAAAGTGGTAACCGCAGAAATAGCACAACTGTGAATTGTTTTGATCTCTCGCCTGCAATCGTGAGGCAGTGAGGCAACCGTGAGAGGCTGAAATGCACCGCACCTCACGGCAACAAAGCAGTTGGCAGTATTGGACGTGGAGCCTGTTGTCATGAGAACACAGGGCAGGGAGCGGGGGGGCGGGGGGGATAGAAGCTGCCTGCCTTCATTAGATGAAATGGCAGGAGGGCTTTATGTGGATATAACCAAGATTAATTGGATTCTAGTGATCTGCTCAAAATGTGACACTGTCATGTGGAGTTATGAGCCGCGCTCAGCTGCCCCAGCTAGTGTGAGTCTATTTTAAAGCAAACATGCTAGTTACTTGACAGTCTCACGCAACAAACAGGGACCTGTTGTAATAACACAAGAACTCAAGCGTTGGCAGCTACATGTAAGCATATTTTGTCAGGGTGACACAATTTCGACCCATTTGCTCCTCTGTTATGTCAACATGGTGTCATCACACCACGGGAAAATGTTTAAAGACGCAAAGAGCACCCAATCATTTAGGTTATTAAAGTCCTTTATCGCTATTGTTGAATTAACAGGTACAACCGTTGATTACTGTTGATTTCTTGGCACAGCTAACAAGCACATTTCTCACTATGTCGGAGCTTTTCCATCATCTTCCTCAATTTATACTACTGTAAACTTTCTGGACACTTTGCAAAGGCGAGCAATACCCACTTTCTCAACAAGCTGTCAGCTGTCACTCTCATCACATCATTGCTGCGAGCCTGTGGGTTTACACCCAGTCAAAATTTCTTTGCCAAAAAATGAAAGCATCAAACTCTTTCCATGTCACACTTGCCAATGCCTCTGGTGTGTCAAAGTATCACACGGTGCCTCTAATAGCATCCATCCTTTTATATTTGAAGCAGATAGCCGGGCTCTTAAAGGTCTTGGCCGTCGAATTTTCAATGCCTCCCGATAACAATAATCTAAACAGACTACAGCCACTGGAGCAAATAAACAATTAACCTCCACAGTCAACCACAAGCCCGTGCACTCCCATCTGTTCTCAGACTGTTATCATACACTCATCATCCTCTCTCACCTCCAGACCTTTGTTCTGTCTTTCTGTCTTTTTGTCCGGTAAAATGAGCATGCAAAGGTTCACCTTCAGAGAGCTTCTCCAGTGACTAAATATAGTGCATACACCGCAAATAAAAGCTCTGATCTCTACACAGACTTTGATACCAGTGATGTTCATGCTGAATGTACCAGTGACACTGGAGCTTGTCTTCATGTTATTCTTCTAATTTATTAAGTAACATGTTTGCCAATTAGTCTCTTGTGTATTCCTCAAGATTGTCAGATGAACATTGCATCTCATGCGCAGTGCTTGGATGCTTATTAAGACAGGTCTACATGATGAATGGTGTTTCCATGTGCCATTGGTTAATCTAAATAATGCTTTTAGCCATGCTAGTGGCGTGACTCTATGGATGACAGTGTTGGTCCATCTGTCAGTTCACCACTTTGGTCCAGACTGACATATCTGGACAACTATTGGATGGATTGCGCTGAAAATGAGTACATGACTTTAATTTAGTGTTACCAGCAGGCCTGAAATATCTCATCTCTATCAGCATCTAGAAATTGGCTGATTTAGTTTTCAGATGATTTTTTTCTACCGACTTTTTCTGTAGTGCCACCGTCATACATCAGGAGTGCTCAGAGGATAAATCCTACTGACTTGAGTGATCATTTATCCTCATCCGGTATCACCATCAGGTCAGAATTTTAATTTGTCCTGTACTTTGGTTTATGATCAAACATCTGCTAAACTAGTGGTATCAGTCTCAGCTGTACTGTGTGGTAGTGGTATATCTATCAGTGTTAGCATGCTAACACATTAAGCATGAAATCTGCTAAACATCAGCATGTTAGCATTGTCGTTTTGAGCTTATTGGCATGCTACAATTAGCATTTAGTTCAAAACAACACTGTGCCGAAGAGCCACAATGGATGTAGACTCTAAAGTGCTGAATCAAGAATTAAGTCACATTCAACTTATTCAAATCTATATGTTTACATAGGGTCATCATATCTTTACAGTATCAATCAAGTGTAGTCAACATTTCGATGTGCTCTGACAGCTGTAAAAGCCAAATAAGTGCAAGAAACAGGTAAGTAAAAATAGGCAAAGAAAGTGCTGACACACTCAGATTTCAGAGTCATTCCTCACCAATTTCGCCTTCACATAATAAATCATAGTAAAGTCTAGATAGGAAATAACTTCTATGACTTCTAATGACTTATATGCTCTCCATTTGATTTTGGCTTACCAACTGACAGAGTCATTAATGTTGAAATTCACAGAGGGCAGTGCTGCTGCACGGTCTCTTTAGGGGGGCTGATGAAGAATCTCGAGGCAATCCTGTTTTGAAATATATGAACTCTAATTATGTCAGCATTTGAATAAGTTATCTATCAAGCTCAAATCAGTGCAATGCACTCACCCCTACAGCATTTCCTGAAAGCTATTTACCACATTATGCATTAACTTAATGGTGCATTAAGAATCAATATATGTCACATCTTCTCTTCAGAGACACATGGGTAATCCATATACTATACAGTATATTAATTTCTGAATCATTTAAAGTGGGATAGACTGGCTTCATTGCGAAGAAAGTAATTATTTTACAATTAATATTGCAATGATGTGATGTAAATACGACTTATATTACTGTTTGGCAAAAAAGAGTGACCTTTTTGAATTTGTAAGCTTTGTTTGTGTTTCGAATAAACCACCTAATTTGAATGTTAGACCAAAATGATGCATTTTTCACGGAGGAAGAGAAGTGTTTCTCAGCAGTTGCCTGGAGCATGACTGATGCATATCCGAATGAGCTGCCTGATTATAAAGACCGTGAATCTTGCAGTTATTACTGCTGTGGCATTAGCTCCGGGGGTCTCCTGGCTCGAGGATGTTCGGGGAAAAACACACTAACTTTAAACTCCTTGGCCCACATTCTTTCCTTTAAGAAAGCTAAGAATGGCATTAATATAAACTATGAACAGTTTTAGTGGCGACAGTTTTTTGTGAAAGAAACAGCTAGATGCAGGAGCCTCTTCTTCCTGGTTGACCAGTTTTGGTTCAGCCATTTAAGAGTGAAGAAAAGGTGTCATCACCATCAGTATCAATATATTGATGAAATTCCTGAATATCACCACCATGATGAATTTTGAGAGTATGTTCTTCAAGTGGCACCACAGCTGTTTCAGCTACATGTGGGGGGGCAGATGCAACCCTAATTCAGCTTTTATGAAAATTCTGAAACAGCACTCAAAAAACATGTTAATAAAAAGCCAACGAAGGATTTCCCTCTGTTTGGCCTGATCTGCATCATTTTCTAGAAGTGAGGTACAATCAAGCAAACATAAACGCAGCACTGGTGCTGAGCAACTACCGAACGATTGTATCACTTAGTTTGATCACACTTTGTAGGTGGAGACAGCCATGCATGTTTTATTCATCTGCATCTTACACGTAGATTTCTCACTTGTCACAGTGTTCATCCAAATAATCCCGAGAGCAGCCTAATTCTGCTTTCATTCAAAGAGTGGATAGTTAAGAGAGATGTAGTTTACTCTGCAGTGTGTGGTACTGTGCCCGGCAGCAGGAAATTCTCTGTTGACAAAGTATGAGGAGCTGCTGCAACAGTAGGGCAGAGAGGAAATTTCTTTGTACCAGCTGCCAGGGTAATTAGTTCCTCACTGAATTATGCATCAGCAGAAGTGTCAAGCACTGTTAGAATCAGGCAGGTACAGAGAGCGAGGATAGAGGAGAGCTGTCACACAAAGCTCATAAAACCTCACAAGACCAGCAGCCAATCCTGCCATATTGGAAGGCCTAGAATAAGTCCATCAGTGGAGCAGCAGAGCAATAAAGAGACACAACTTCGAGGAAAGACAAAAATGTGCTGCAGCTTACACAGTATAACTACTCTAAAGAAGAGTCAGTGAAATATCCTGAATGCCAACCTGGGCTCTTGTGAAAAGGATTGTTTTTTTTTCCTCTTTGCTGCGATGGCACCCCCTACGTTGGTGTTCTCTCGTCTGTGTGATTTTTTGTGCCAACTTTTGTGCCCACAAATGTTAATCTGTGTGATACATCACAGGGGAATATGCATGGAGTGCTGAGGTTGCAGGACTAACAGCTAGCCTACCTGTTGCTTTTAGTTTTGAAAGTCCGGCCATTTGCCATCGCCACACTTGGACTTGTAAAGGGGAGACGCATAACGCCAGCTATGTGATGAACACAGTGTGTGTGAGAGCTGCCTCAGCAGTGTTAAAAGAACATGAACGCAAACTAACATCTACCATACGACAAAGGACATCCTCTAGTTGTCTGGGATTATCCGCGTTTTAAGGTGGATTTCCAAGGTCAGACACAGATAATGATGTAATATTGCCAAGCCCGTTGCTAGCCATAGCAACATAGGCTATGATGCTTTCAGCTCTTGTTGTAAAAGGGGGAAAAACTTCAGCGACGGGGGCTGTGATGTGTATCAGGTATCGTTTCGTGCTGAGACACATTCTGCAAAAATATGTCCAAAACTAATTTTAGCTTTTTTGAAAAAAAACAAAAAAAACATGCACGATAGCTGCAGTATCTTTGTACTTCATGTTTAACACAAAAAGAGAGTAGAGCTCAAATTTCAATTTGAATTTAAAAAAATGGTCTGACATTGTTTGCAAAATGCAGGCCTAGTCATTTTTATAGATTGATTTGGTTTATTCAAAAGCTCAAAAATTCTGTTCTATATATACAGTATATATAAAAGACAACTTGCAAATTCCTTCATGTGAGCCTGGCATGATATTCTCAGTGGGGTCATGTCCTGTCAAAACCTTTGTGCCCACTGTCAGAAACTAAGCTATGGCTCTCTGAGCATGCTGCACTGCCACTGTGTAAGTGTCAGTCACCTTGGGCTGGGATGCAGAGGAAATCACAGCAGTGTGAATAGTGGGGTTCTCCCCTTGGCACAGAGCGCAGATGGCACAACATTACAGGCTGCTTTCCACTGGCCGTCTCATTCTGCTTTTTCAGATGTGAGCGTTTGAAGCCTTAAAACACACAATCACCTCTTCAATTAATAATCCATAATAATAATAATCCAGTTAAACCCATTATGGTTTTAACTGAATGCACTGAATGCAAACTGGAGGAAGGAATTGTTCAGTGCAAGATCCACTAAGCAGTATGAGATCCTGTTGCTTGCCATACCAGAGTGCCAGGGTCTCTCTGCAGCTCAGTAATGTGTCCACTGGAGTGGAAACAAGTGATTGAATGGGATAACCTCAAAACTCAAGGACTGGGATTGCTATTAGCTGCTATATTCTCAGAGGAGAGGCGTCTCAGTCACTGTCTGCTGAGTCTTTTCCTCAGAGCCAATACACAGACGCTGACATGCACACAGAAATATGCGAACCCTTTCTGAAAGCAAAGCACATACTCAGACACTCACACAGCAGCACTGACACAGCCAACATCACAAGCAATAGACAACGAGTACTGAAGCGTGCACTCTGCACACAAAGAAAGGAATACGTCTCACACACACCGAATAAGCGTGAGCCAAACCCCCCACTTGTTCGCTCCCAGTGGGTCACGCTTGTTGATCTAAGGCTAACCAGATTTGAGTTTAAGATAAGCATATTCATGATTTCATTTCCATGCATGCCTCCAATTTGAACACATTAAATATTTAAAGGGTCCATCCAGTATGTGGAAATGTCCTGTGTCGGTAGTATTGCGCGTCTGAACTCTGGCCTGGGATTGCTCCGTACTCACTGCTAAAACACTTCCTTACTGTGAAACAGCAAAGGAAGACAGTCTAGACCAACGACTGCATGTGAAACATTCACTGTCAATGTATTAGTTTTCTCTACAATATCCACTCAGCCCAAGCACGATTAACATTTTATGAAACTCCAGTCAAAGTCCTGCGCTTTCTATGCGTTCACTCCACATCCACAATATTCCCACGTTGTTGCCGCTGAGCTTGATCCAGGCAGCGATTGCATTTCCTGCAAAGCAGATTTATTTGGCAAACCAAATTAGAAATATACAGCTTTATTTTGTTGTAGACACGGTTGCTTACTGTTACATGATGATGTCAGTGTTTGTTTGAGATTAACCATCCTGCCACCAGCATCAGCTGGAAGGATCGGGATGCGCATGCATTCTGTGTGTAACATGGTTACCATAACATAATGCGATTTATCCCTCCGCTAAGAACACACACTTAAACTTAAATGCTATCTCCTGGCCAGACGAATTGGATCTCGTTCGAGTCGTGAACCATGCGAGACAGCGCATATTTAACTTGAGTGCAGAGTTTGCAGAATGTGGAATGCCTGCCAACAACCACTGCCATCAGTTACGGCTGCACCATTACTTAGGTAATGTGTTTCAGGTCAGCTCTTCAGATGGGGTTGCTGTGCTGTGTGCGGTGAGTTCACAGAGGTGAGTGTAATGTAGTTGATACCACCACAGTTCTGCGGCGTTAACTTACCTGAGGTTGACATATTGCCTGACATTTGAAATCAATCATTTTCATGCGACAGATCCAACACACACAAGACACAAGTTGGAAAATCTATGATACATTTAACATAATGTAATGTAGGTGGGATAATCTGTCTCTGCTGTTTCATCTTCTCTTTGTTGCACCTCAGTGAGCTCTTTGTCTGTCACTGCTGATAAACCTCCATTTTAACCCATATTTTAACAAATGTGTTTCGCATTCGTCTTTTCAATGGCTACTGTACTAGTAATATATAATATATGACGGTTATTTCCATTCGTAAGATCAGAGTAATATAAAGCTATTTTTTAAAGAATTAAAATTCAGTCATGTGCTTATTAAAGAATTGTATGTGTTTGTGTGTGGGTGTAAATTATGTGCATTAAGTGAAGCAACATAGGCTACTGTGTGATTTATAAAGGCAACATAAAAAAAACAAAACATGCTGGAACCTTGTATGTATTGAATCCACATAAGAAAAGCTCTCACCGCCAACTTGTATCCTGCCCTGTGCGCTTAACTGACT
The DNA here is from genome assembly GCF_017976325.1 of Chelmon rostratus. Taxonomy (NCBI): domain Eukaryota; kingdom Metazoa; phylum Chordata; class Actinopteri; order Chaetodontiformes; family Chaetodontidae; genus Chelmon; species Chelmon rostratus. The sequence goes on along the minus strand of NC_055668.1, from coordinate 10,889,802 downwards.
CATTTTATCTCCACAGTTTTGTGTTATAACAGGGTGCAGCAGGGCTTACCTTTGGCAGCTATCAACCACGATGGAGCTCTGTGCCATTTAGCCGCCGTGTAAACCAGATTACCTGATCACTCAGTCCTCATTGGACAGGCGGGCTGGCTCCTACTGTGTACCCCTGTAGAGATCTCATTCTGTAACGGTTAGCGATGGGACGAGGTCCCGGAAAGACCTGAACGCCTGTGTTAATCTCTGCCTGGGCCTACAGCCCATCACTGGGGCTTGTAATCTAGCTGCGGTGATGTTGTTATCTTTAGTGGAGAGTACTCAGCCGTGGCTCTTGGCTCCAGCCGGCCGAGCCACTATAGGCCTCCTTTGTCCATATGCAGCGTTCTCCTTTGTTTCTCTGTCCTACTACCCTGTGCTTCTCTTTTACTTTTGTTGTTCCATTTCATTTCTTTTTTTTAACTTTCCTGTCCTCGTTCAGTCTTTACTCAAGGGTTTTCATCGTGTCAACTTTTCTCCTATAGCATCTTTTTATTACATCTTGGGAAATATGTTTAGGTAAGCGAGTCCAGCTCACTGTCAGGGTGACAGGAGGATAGGGACCTGGAATGACCGGCTCGACAAAGACATTGTGTTTTCTGGCATAAAACTGCAGTTTCTCTCTAGTGTCTCACGCTGCATTAACAAAACTGTTTAAAAACAAATAAGAGCAACCTCATATATTTTCAAACTTCAGTCGGCCAATTTCTGACAGTTCAGTGATTTGGGAGATTGATGAAGCCAATCCCCCTCACCCACCCGTCTCTGTGACTGAGTATAGAGCTAAAGGTCAAAGTGATGTTACACTTTTAGTCTTTTTCACCTTTCTCATCAGACAAGGGATTCTCCATCATCAGCGGAGAGCCATTAAGGTGTCTCTTGCTTAATGGACTTGTCGGGAATCCATAGACAGACTGATGATAAATGGTAAATACTAAAAATGAAGATGGTTAGGTGTGGGAAGATGGCGCGGGAGGGTAGGGGTTGTCCTGAGTCCACACTGATTCACCTGTCAAATGGTGGAGTCTAATCTCCTCACCAACAACAAATTACTTCCACATCATCAGCCCCATCAAAACAATACTAAGAGCATATGAGAATGACATATGCTGCAGTATTTTAAAATATATAGGTGATACAATATAACGCCTGAATGACATATAGTTGACGACTCAAGGCCATTACATTGATGCTTGGGCAGGTTTATGAATGAACAAGAAAGCGGGATAATTGCCCAACACGGGCCGTTACTCTTCTCTATCACATTGGAATAGATAAACCACGCCTGCAAATATCTATTTTTGCTCCCTGTGGAATGAGTTAATGATTTATTCCCAGTCAACCCTGCTGTGCTTGAAAAATCTTTAATGCACTCTTATTCTATATTTATAGGGATGCAAGGCAGAGGATGTGTATGAGGTGTTGAAGAAGGGCGGCTGTTGCTCCTTAAGACACCGACGGTCAATTCAAGCCCAGAAATCGATACGGCACGCAGGAAACAACATTGTTTTTGCAGTAAGATTTTGGCTTCGCTCAGCCTTTCCTCCACCGCTCTTATTTGGGAACTCAGTAGCATTAGTATACATAGCTGCACAACTCCAGTCTGCTCTGTCTGCACACAGCACGCTACTGTGCATGTCAACGGGCCTCTCAACCTCATCTCTGTTGAGACGTGGCCTCTCTGTATTCGCATTTGATCATCTAAAGATTCATTACACCTTTTTTGCGATGGATCAAATATATTAGATATAAGAGTACAAGATACAAGCGTATGCTGTCAGACACCTAACCGCGGTCCAACAGCAAGACATCAAAGCTGCTTTGCTGCCACACTGCACAACAAAATATCAAACATTTTTTTAACGAATAATATTGGACGCTGCAAAAAAAAAAAAAAAAACACACCGTGTTGCCTCACTTGGCAAAGGTACAAACCATTTATTGTGTTTACTTGTGTGGTTTGACACATTTCTCCGAAGCAAGGTTACGTAATCACTGAATTATTTCTCGCACCGAACATGTTGTCTTGTTGTGTTTCCCGCTGCAGAGTCTGCCGAGTCTTGGAACCTGCACCTTTCTTTCGCCTGTCTCGTCTTGCTTGTTTTGCTTTCTGTTTGTATAAAAGCGAAACATTCAAGTAAGTGTAGTTCAATTTGAATTCATCTTTGCAACACATGTTGGGTGTTTGCCAGTTTCAGTCAGGTGGATTAAGCACAGTTTGTTTCTTTTCTTCTTCTTTTTTCTTCTTACTTAAAAAAAGTTGTTTGCTAACCTTTTTGGAACGCTGCCAACCACTGCCCTCCCTCTGCACTTGAGCCTGTGTCACATGCTCACAGCAACAATGAGGTATAAATGGACCCAGGAGAGACAGCTGAGTGACACTGTTCAGGTGGAAGACAGATTCAAGCACACAGAGAAGAGGATGGCCGAACTTACCACCATGGTTCAGCAGCTTCTTGCAACCCATCAGATACCTAGAAGAACAGGTTGTCACTCTGTCTACCTTTGTCCAGCAGCTTAATGCCAGAGGTCAAAGTCTCCATCTCCTGCGGCTGCTTTTGAGTTACATCAAGTCCCGCTTTGTCTGGCATTCCTTTTGGATTTTGGCCATCTTCTGACAATGTGAGAAGCTGACAGATGACTTAATGCTCGATGACAGCATAGAGGAACTATAGCATACTACATTACTATTCAATTCTCTGCAGTAGCAGCAGAGGGTGACTGGAATTTGAAGACATTACCGGCTGCATGCGTCCAGGGTTTGAGTTAAGACTGAAAGAAAACTTGGAAGAACTCATACAGCTCCAGGACTGGCTCAGCGAAGGCACACTGAGTCTTCCTCACATATCGGGCATCGGTTGTTAATTTTCAGCTTCTTCATGTACGCCTCTCTGGCCAGCTTTTCTGCCTCGGACAGTGGAAAAATGCAAATTGGGTTAATGCATCTCAGCAGACAAGAGCACTGAAATATGAGATGATTGCTGTTTGTGCTGTGAGTACATTTTTAGCTGACTGGACCAAATGGCCAAAAGCCAAGACCAATCAATAAGTTCTTGTATGCCTTGTGATGACGCTTATAGGCTTGACTCCTCTGCAGAATATCTCACTGACATTTGCATACACTATATGCAGTACTCGCCATCAACATGTGTTAATGAATATTATTTTCAGAGTCCGAAAACACATCTAGATGATAATGTTTGCAGGGAGTCTATCTCCAAAACGCAGTGTCTATCTTAAAGAACAATGCAATGACCAGACCTAGTCTGCAAACAGATTAGTAAGGCTGGGCACTGACAATTTAAAGGTTTGGACCGTGCTGGATATGGACAAGGCAGGATGGCCGATGAGGATTAAACCCACTGACTTGTTTGCTGGGGTCACTGTGATCTTATCTCCAGCTTCTGTTGGGTTGGAGGCTGCTATTTCCTACTAAAGATCCCTGTATGACCATCAGGGTTAGGCATTTCAGATTGGAGGGAAATATGGGAAATAATCCAAATACAAGCACAAAAAACTGTGCTGCTTGATATTTTTAGTCAGAGGCTGGCTAACAGGCTGCAAACCTAAAGTGGGGACAATCCAAGTCCCCCTGTAGACCTGGACCTGATTGTGACAAATCAAAGTAGAGGATGTTCATGCAAATAGCACGGGCAGATGAAGCATGCAATGTGCAACTTGTGAAATGGAATATCATTGTAATTGAAAACATAAGTTACAGCCTCTCTTGCCCCCTCTGGATCCCAAGAAGCAGTTTCATCAAAGGCATCACACTGCGGGAGAAGGGGACATGGCTTTCGAATGTTCTGACTGTTCCAATCTAACAGATTAATGAGTCACACAGGCCTATGCCAACTCTGCCCTAAGGAAAGGAGGACACACGAAGCTCCATATCAACAAAAAAGACCTTTCACCATCACCAGATTCCACAGTTGCAATAAGATGGCCTGCGACTGGCTCCTTGGAAATGGGAAAATGTATATTAGAGTTTAGCAAAGAATCTTTTAAGCACAGCTTGTAGCACTTTTCCATATGTCACCGATTGATTCAGAGCCTGCATTTAAGCAGCCAGTTTAGGGTGTAACAATAAATCTTGACCAAAGCGCTGTGAGATATGATCAAAACAGGGTAATAACAACATCAGACCAACTGTTATCAAACTGAAGAACCAAACCTCTTCCAGCTATGTTGCTACTGTCAAAAACTATGATTAAATAACATTAATGAGAAATAAATATTTCCAGTTTTCCAGTAGTAAAGAAAATGATCTCCAGAGGGTCAGACTAGGCCAGTGTCATCCTATTTCATGCAATATTCTTGATTACATAATTTAATAATGCAATGTATAAAATACTCCAGTGGCAGGTATGCATTTCTAGCCCGGTGTTATTAATGTTCACATCAGGTCATGCTAGGAAATTTGATGCATGTGAAGAAAGCTGATAATGGAGCACGAATGTGTGAGCAGGAACCATTATTACAAAGCGTACCCAGATATGAAACATCCGGCACATGTTACGAATGTATCTGGAATTTTTGAAGAGAGTCAAACTCAAATTCAAAACACCTAAAAAAAGTAAGCTGTTTCGACCCCACAGTCATCTTTCCAAAATAACGCTGCATGTTTCTGCCTCTAAGCTCAGAGCAAAGGCAACACTTTTTAATGACCTCAGTTTGAGTTGGGGAGTTTGAGAACTTCTTTTTAACTGTCGCAGACACACCCGAAGGGACACACAAAACCCATTTCTCAACAGAACTCCAGGTTACCGTTTGCTTTTTGTTCTACCATGCCACCATGCAATGTATAAGAGCATAGCAGGAATATTTTAATCTCTTGGCTGTCAACAATCACATTCTGCAAACTCACAAGTGATATGAATTGATTTTTGTAGAAAGGAAACACTATCAAGGTCAGCAGTGACCAGCGTGATCAAAGTTTATACCTCTTGCAAACATGTGTGTCACAGTCAACGGTATCAATTCTGCTTCATCTGTGGGTGAGAGATTAAAAAATATCACTTAAAAGAAAGAAAGAAAAAGTTTATTAATGAATAATAGATAGGCAAATCACTAACATCACAGCTGGTTCAAGGATGTCAACACTAAAGGAATATTTTGACACTTGGTAATACACTTATGCTCTTGCAGAGTTAGATCAATACCACACTAATATCTGTATGTTAAATAGGACTGTTAGCCTAGCTTAGCATAAAGACTGGAAAAGGGTGGAAACAATTAATTACTGTGCTCTGTGTCATTTGTTTAATCCAAACAACAAGCAACTGGACAAACTAGAAGACACAGTTGTATGGTAACATGCTAGTAGGTGCACCTTTCCATGTAGCCCTTTCCTGGCTGCGTTCCTAGCTTTGTGCTAAGCTATGCTAACTGGCTGCTGCCCACATACTTCATATTTAGCCGCCAGATATGGGAGTGTCCTGGCTTTATTTTTATTCATGAGTCGAAGTTTTGCTATTTTTTTTTTTAAATGAAGCATCATGATATTGTAGCTTGTACCTAATATTTCTCTTCTGCTCATGCTGTTTACTCCTGCTTTCTACAAGCTGTTGTTGTGCTCAGATATCTCGCTTTGAGCCAGATGAAAAACCTCCAGAGACGCCACCGCGCCGCTATCCAAACGTGCAGTTGGAGCGCTCATCTGCTAATAAAACCTCTTCTAGAAGGCTTCGTCAGTGGAAGCATCCTGTTTGCACTCTTCACCACGCCGCTGCTGGCAATTGTGCATCACCTCCGACTGGGAAGAGTTCAGACTGTGGTAACTCCGAGCCAACGGCCTTTTCTAATATCATGGAGCCTCCTTCACTCTGGAGACACTCTCTCATCTGTGTGCTCTATCTGAAGCAATGAAAATATTGGGTCTCCAGCTGTGTTTGTGGCTGTTTAAACAGATGCTCATTGATACTAATAGATCAATGTTGACAAAGTTACTGTTTGTAAGTACTAAGTTACTTTACAGTATTACTCGCTGCAGCATGGAGCGTGTTACTTATTACACTACTTTTGAGTTACTTTAACCAAAATAACCATAGAAGTACACCTAGCGTTGTATTATGGTTATGTAATGGGTTGTAATGATAATGCCACTATAGCCTAACCTGGTCTCTATGGCAGCGTTAGCTTACCTTATGGTTGGTTTTGACAGGAATTTTGCGGATAAGCTATGCAGCTCTCCACACCAGCTCCTTGCAGGCTCGAGCTTCAGCTGTGTCCCAAGGGTGTAACGGCGGCCTGAAGCGTTTATTTACGCTTAAAATCTGTTTTTTTCAACAGATGCGAGGTCGATGCCAGACAGACAAAGCACTGAATAAATATATTCATCTACATTTTGTAACCTAGGCGCAGCAGAGTGTGCTGCTCCCTGGACAGAGACAGCCAGACAAGTGCACACACGTATACAGATTTTTTTGAGATATTACATACACTTACATTAATTTCCTGGAGGCTTACCCTGATCACAACCATTACCACAACTTTCCTTACATTGTGGGGACTTTTTGTCCCCTGTAAGTCCCCACAATGTGACTGTGTAAACAGATTAATGTCCCCAGCTGGTCTTAAAGAGGTCATGACCAAAACACTTCTGACAGTTTTTGCATCGTAAAGATATAATGTCAATTGACACTCTTTCTTCTTTGCATGTGATGCAACCATTAGCAATTAATGGGCTACAGAGCTTATCACAAGGGCTCAATTCAAAGAAAGCAAACCAGCCACTTCACAAACATTGTGGCGGAGAATACAGAGTACGTCTTAGCATGTTTAAGACGTGAGAAATGCGTATGCATGGACGTCATCTTTACGTTTTTAGCCTCGAGTTGCAAACAATAAAGGGGCTCTGGAGTGCACTTAATAGAAATTCTGAAACAACTGGCAGTGTCATATTTTATCAACATGAATGAACTCATTTTACCAGGCAGGGAGAAAAGTAATTATGACTCTTAATTGAAACTGGCAGTGAATTAGAGTAAAGGGAGGGGGATGAAATGGTGTCTCCTCAGCATGGTGAGGAGAAAAAAAGCTGATTGTGTTATCGAACTTAAATCAAAGCTGTGATAGAAGTCGCGGTTTGCATGCTAGTGCTTTGGAAAGAATTACACTGAGGGGACCTTTTGGTGGATTGAACTTTGCATGCACACAAACATCATGCATTTTAATTTAACTCCATCTTGCAGTAATGAAGCTGACATGGAGATAATGTTGTCCTTGTGGAAGAGGATAGTGTTGGGAATTTCACACTGAATAACCATCACAGAGCCTGTCTCCACCTTGATGTGCGTCATGAAATTGTTTGTCGTTCCATCAGGAATGCTTAAATACAGCAGTCGTGATTGTAGCTGGTTGGGGGGTAAATGATAGCAGAAGGGAACAACAGCAATAAAGGACAGGAGATTGAGAAGGTGTGTGCACAAGGCAAAGGCACAGAGACCAGACATTAATATCAGGCCAAGATAGAGGCGCTGAGAAAAAACATCAGTACCAAGCAGAGAAGAAACATGCAATGTGTAAGAATTCCTCCATTTTTAATGCAAAACAAAAATGTGCAGTGAAAGAAATGACCACGTTAGATTTCAGAGGGCAGGATTTCTACTGAGTCGCGAGAGATACATAAAATGAAGTAATAAAAATAAGAGAAAGAAAGGTTGCAGCATCAATATAAACCATGCTATTGTAAAATTGATGACTACAATTGTGATTTTGTGGTGTCTAAGGGTCCTTTTAGGAGCAGCATCATCCATCAGTTGTCAGCGAGGGAACAGCGACGTCTCTGATGTCTTACCAGTTCATGCTCTGGTGCGCCTTGTGAGTGACAGCTCTGATGTGCCCACTGACAGACAACACAGCTCAGGGGTATGAAAAGCAGGGACTCCCCTTTCCTTAAATACTGAAGAAGTCCAAGCTCCGCTGGGACCCGATCAGACTGCAGAGACAACTGGCAAGGGGAAAAAATGGCCGTCATAATCAATAAAGACATGAAGTCTCCATGAATGTCAGGCAAACCAGAGAGAAGTTGAAGTTTGAGGTTTTCAGGAGCGATATTTGGTTAATTTGGAGCAATATTGGACAAACAATCGTACTAGTCCACTTTAAATAATGAAATAAACATAAGCGTATTGAGCTTTTGTGCTGTGACTGTTAATCAGTCATATATCAGTAATTTGTGGCATTCTTGTTTTTTTTTATTCTTTTGGTGACATCATTGCTTGTACGTAGTCACTGCTGTGGTGTTTTTCGCAGCACTTTGCATCGATCACTTTACTTTTGTTGTCACTACTTCCTGTCATTGGACTGACAGCAGCTTGCATACGCCAAAACAAACGAGCATGGGCTGTCAGATACAAGGAACTTCTGACAGCCTCACATGGCAACCTAAGAGTGGCCATATCTATAGAGATGGAAATATGTATTTAAATTTGTTTAGAAATATAAGAATTTGAAGCAGATACTAACATGGTAACTGCTTACAGTAACATTAGCGGTCTACAAGTGAGTGTATTTAAAGGAGCCATCTCAAATGTTACAAAACCAAACTACACTGATGGATCCCGTTTTGTGAGCTACCAATTGCACATTTCAACATCTTAAAATAAAGTATTCTGTTAAATTTGCAAAGACCAAACCAACCATCCAAATTATATGAGTAAAAGCTGAGAGTTTTGTTTTTTCTTGAAGGGCAATGTTACAGTCACTGGTCTTATTTTTTAGGTCAGCTGCAGACCTCACCTCCCTCGGCCCTGTTTCCATGCTGCTGGGAGCCACGACTGACCCCTGCTGGTTGGAGTATTCTTTTGATTTTCAACAATTCTGTGTACAATACAGGAAATTTAGGAGACCTCAATGCAAAATTTAGAACATTTAAAATGCATACTATCAGATCATCTGGCAGTATCATCCTGTGTAACAGGCTGAGCTCCAAATGCACCTAAATTAACATGAGCGTTGATAAAGATGTGTGTGATCAACACACATCTCCAACTCGTCACATATGGATGCTTGGTCACTCCTTCACGTCACGTTTTAATGCACTGGATACTCCTTTAGCGTCATTTTTTGACATGCAGGGCTCCAGGGTGAAGTTTGCAATAATATATATGCAATGTGTGGTTAGACTTTCAAAATAAAGCCTCCTGATAACAATAATAAGAATTTAGTTGACATTGTGAACTTTGGCTACAATTAAGCACCAAAAAAAAGTGATGCCAAGGGGTCCTGAACAAGCATCCTTATGGGAAGAGTTAGGAGTGAGAGCCGGTTGGTGTAATAGAGAATCAAAGGATTACAAATAACTGCTGAATAGGGTCTGTAATAGGTTTTCTGCTCCTGAACTGCACCTGAAGTTTGACAGTCTTGGAGTTGTACATTACCTCTAAACAACTAAACACTTTTTCTTCCTGGTTTTGTAAGTAAAGTTTGAATTTCTGTAGGCAGCACAGTTTAAATTATTATAAAATTGCTGTCAGTCTAGTCGACTTCCTCAGCGACACCTGACATGAAGTGAATTAAGTGGCATCAAAATGAAAATGAAAAATGAAAAAGTAGTTTCCTCTCTCATATGTTGCTGACTGACCTTAAAATACTCCCTTTTTGAAGGTCATCCTGAAGCTGCTCAGAAAAAGAATTGTTGTTCATATCGTTATCACGGCACGGTCAAGTTGCATGAGTCATGAATCCCACAGATTCACAGTGTCGTGTGTGGTTGTGAATCTAGTTAGAAAAAAAGCACATGTGAAGTTCATTTAAAAACCTTTTCATCTGCCATATAAGAAAGGTCAGGGCTGCAGTCAGGATCGTACCGTGGTGTTGAATCTGAGGCTTGGATCTGTTTCCATGGCTGCATTAAGCTTTTGGAGGAAAGTCTGACCTATAATCTGTACAGGAGGAGGATTTCGAGCAGAGCCGCCCGGCATATCTTAGAAATACATGGCTCATATTGTTGCGTTCCATTTCGACTCACTGATTTCCTTAAGTAGATTGAGAATAGTGGGTGATGCCTGTTTCCTATAGTCCCTGAAAGAATTGAAATGTGATTTGACATTGACTGTATGGAATATAATATCATTTGTACATTTAGTTCTGATAGTAAATCACCAGTTAAGAGGACTTATGGTCCATAATGGATGAATATATGATAAAAGCAGAACTTAAAAACAAACTTCTTGATTCTTGGATGCGTGTCTGCGTCACCGTCTTCTGGTGGCTGTAAGCAGATAAAGTCCAGATCCAAAGGGGGCCTGTGCTCTGAGTGGAGCAGCAGGCTTTTTATGGAGGGAAGACCAGCAGAACATTATCAAAGATGAAGCAGAAATACACTTGTCTTGTCGCCTCTGGAGTGGCTGTGGCCCAGGAGGTAGACCGGGTCATCCGTTAATTGCATGGTTCGATCCCTGGCTCCTCCCGCCCATGTGTCGGAGCGTCCTTGAACAAGACGCTGCGCCCCGAGGTGCTCCCAGAGGTCCCACCAGCATCTTGCATGTGTGTGAAGCGTGCCAGCTTCTCCCAGTGCCTTTAATAGGTGTTTATTGTTATGTGCATGAAAGGCTGTTTGAACTGGTTCACTGCGTCAGCAAAGGGGACAAAACGTCGCACTGCGTGGGGCTCAAGGATGAACACATTGTCACCTCTCGGTTCTGACTTGGTGTTGATACATTATTATTAGATTTCATTTTGAATGTGTCAGCGAGTAATAATCCATACTATCACAACATTTCTGAAGACCAGATAATTCCAAAAGCCACACACTTTCTTCTTCACTGTGACTTTTACAGTTAAAGATGTAATCAATCTTGAGCCTTTTTTTCTGCGTGTGTGCAGCATAGTAACACGTGTTTGCATTTACAAACAAAATGTGTAAATCAATTTTTATATTACTTTCATTTTGGATTTTCATTTTATTGATATTTGTTTTGATAGCATGGTTTTATTGTGTCATGTGTCAACAGTTACAAATCCAATTACTGGCATCATGCAAAAACATATTTATATTCACAACAGCATGTCAGTTTCACTAGTGGGACGCTGCAGGTTGTCACTGTAGATGTGATGTGTTCCATTTTTCACAATGTCGACTTAAATCTGTCACAGTTGGGCTCTTTGGAAGATTATTGTGTGACTTTTTTTCAGCTTTACATTAATGACAGAACGGAAATATTTACTTACCAGACACACGTCTTTAATGCCTGAACTTAACTAGCTTGTTCAAGTTAGCTCGAGTTTATTTATAGAGTACTTTTAACACACAGGAGAGACACAGAGTGCTTTGCACAAAGCAGGAGAGGCAAAAACAAGTACGCTAAAAACACGAGTTGAGAGCCTGTGTTTGTCTGTGTGTGTGTGTGTGTGTGTGTGTGTGTGTGTGTGTGTGTGTGTGTGGACGTCTCTATGTGTGTGAGTGGATTTGAGAAAACCAGGTAATATCAGGACACTCAGCACAAACTGAATGACTATAGGAAAGTAAATGATAAATATAAAGAGTAACAAAAGGCCAGTGAAGCAGAGTTAAGGTCGGCTATAAGCTGTGCTGGATGAATTGGTCTTTAGTCTGGATTTCAGAAGACAGTGTGTGATTCCCTGAAAGTGGCAAAAAGCTTACTTCACTAAGATGGTTCCTGAAGGGAAAGACTCTGTATCCAGATGTTTTTCTTTTTCTGCAACGTGTGGACTGACGAGGAGTCCTCCACCTTCTGACGGGAGAAATAAGCCAGGCTCAACGCCATCTAATGCCTCGGAAGCCGGACATAGGACTTATCATCAATTATATGTACATAAGGGAGCCACTGAAGAGAGACTGAGACAGGGGTAATGTATTGGTGTTTGCGTGAAAGCAGCTGCACAGTGACGCATTGTTTGTTGATTCTGCAGGAAACAAAAGTATGGATTCATTTCTCTGGGCTGTTAAAAGAAAAATGCCTTATCCTCCAGATAGTTTTGGGGGTGAAAACACACATTGAGTCTAACAAAACAGAGGGCTTGAATAAAGGAAACAGCAAGTTTTGGCAAATAATCTGAAAGAGAGAGGTTTTAGCTGTATTTAAAAGAAGTATAGATTCAGTTTCTCATTAAAATTATGAGAAATTCACATACATCCAGTTTTATGAAAAAGACTTGAAGACTGTGGGCTCACACTTCTAAACCTGAACATGCACATGAAAGTCATCTGTGCATTTATCCCAGCACAGCCTCAGCTTGTGTTTCTTGTTGTTCAGTGAAAGGCCGGTAGATTTGTCACACATGAGTGCAGCTAATTTCCATAACACTCAAATCATTCGTCCCCTTTTATTGTCCAATCCTGGCTGTCACATTGCTCCATTTGTTAATATTATTAACAGACATTTATGGGCTTCACAACCACAGGAAACACTGTCAAACTTACTTGTTGTTTTGACAGCTGAAAATGGTTGTGACCGTCCTCTCCCTGCTATCGTTTTGATCACTGTGCATGGATACATCAGTGTCTGATGGACTGTAATAAGCTGCCCCAGTACTGCCACGAATGCAAAGACTCATTTAGCTGAGGTACCTCAGTGGTAATAATCATTACGTTGCTCACTGCAGTTACGGAATGAGAAGTCTAAACAACACTGCATGCAGGGGGAATCAGCATGACTCGATTAAATGAGATATCATTTCAAACAAAGTGAGCTTATGTGACTGTCAGAGCATAAAAGGGAAAACAACAAGCATATTACAGAGTAATCATTTTTCTATGTGACTTAGTTGTGACTTAGGGACCAAAGACTGTTCTACATTTTAAAGTAGGTAAGAGGCAGTATTCTTTGTATGTAGGTACAATAGGCACATAGTCTTTTGGAGCCGAATTTCCTTTCCAAATTATTAGAATAATATTTTTTTTATTAAATAAATCAACTAAATTTTGCATATAGTTTTGTTGTAAATTTTCGTTCTTTCCGTAAACTACAAAATCCAGTGCAGGATTGTTTTTAAACCACTGCTTTTGAATCAATGAAGGTCTGCTGTTAGGCACCTGAAAGCATTTTTAATGCAATACATGTGCAAGAACAAAAAAATAGGGGGACACACAGCAGCTCCCAAGAGCGCACTTGCCTGACGTTCACGTCATTGTTCAGAACTGATGCGTTTCAATGTCATGTCTTCATTTGAATTTGCAGCCGCTCCTCTTCTCTCTAGTGGATGGACAATCAGAGCCAAGCGTGCCGTATGCCACTGCATATCGATAATGCTAAATGCTTCTGCACCAGTGGTCAATAATATGCAGTCACCATTCCATGTATTGAAAATACAATGAAACAATCTTTATATTTAACAAACTGTGTTCCCTCTGAGCCAGTGAAAATCAATACTTATAACATCAGGGAATCTTCTGCAAGAATATCAGGTGTAAAGGTTCTGAATCATTCTGAGCACTAAAACACTAAATACAGTCTTTGGGTAAGACATTGTCCAATGATATTGTTCAAGAGAACATGAATGGAACTAGTAAATCACAAATCACCATCAGCTCTATGACAACAGATTAGAAAAGCTGTCACATGATTAATATTGCATCATAGCAAAGATCCAGTGTACATTTGTTTTTTCTTCTTCAGGCTAAAGGTTCACACTGTGTTATGTTTTTAAAAACTGATGTCTGACATGGCTTTTAATTAACTGTAGATAATTCAGCAAACTGTGCAAAGACACCCGTTTCTTTTATGAGGACTTGAATGGTGCCAAGTTTGAGTTCTTTCCCGTTTTACATCATGGCTGGTATTACAGAGCATGCATATTTTTCTCAGCGGAATGTAGTTGACTCATGTAATACACAAAGATGCCATCAAAGCCTGTTTGGTTGGGATTCAAAGGGAAAGACAGACCCCCCTGGGAAGCGAAGTCATATGGGAGAAAAGGCAGTGTCTTTGAAGCCTGAGTAAATGAGGCGCTTTGGCTCATCTGGGGAGTGGAGGAGAGAATGAGTGAGAGGATGCCTGTGATGCAGACAGACATACCTGCAGATGGATCATTTCACAGCAAGGACAAGTGCTATATCACTGCAGCAGCCTCTACATCCAACAACTCATGTAGTCTGAAGTGGGAAGCTATGAAATGAATTGTGCAACGGCGCTGGTTTGAGTGAATAGTGACGGTCTTGTTTTCATGTGCTCCTGGCAAACATCGAACCAAGAACTGAAAAAAATAAAGGAGAAGTGTGATATTCTGGCAAACGAAGCAAGGAAATGAAACAGAGGAAGTGAGGTGAAACTTTGGAGCCAAATCAAAAAATCTGCGCTCACGAGGCCTGCGATGGCATTAACAATGCCTCTTTCTGTTAAGTCGTTCTGGCGTTCAACTGGAAGCAGAACCCCATGACTGTAATATACTGCTGTGGTCCTCCAGACACAATATCTGTCTCGGGGACTGTCTGGGACTGTGCGTAAATTGGCACTTTGTACACCAGGGTGCACCATGGAAAACTGCAATTGCAACCAGGCAAGCTGCATCTCCGCAACAATAAAAATATGTTTGTCGGGCTGCAAGCTGCTCCAGTGTTTGTACAATGTGTTCCTGTGAGAGGGTTCATCATCCTAATTAACTGACATTTAGATTTTCTCTTGTCGCTCTGTTCAATTAAACCAACTTCACTGTCATCAGATTGCACGCTCACACAAACTGCTTCTTGTGGCACCGCGATGTACACAGAAAGCCTACAGGAACGTCAGCGTGAAGAGTTCATACAGGAACCAAGCCAAATTACTCGAAGATTTACGAGATGAGCTTTGTCAGACCTCTAAATGTTCAGCTCTGACAGAAAAGTTCAGGCAGGACTGTGGAGTATTTAGGCAAACAGTGAAGATGTGATCCATGTGATACAGCAGGGCTCTGTCCTTTAGGCGGTCAGTTAATCAACTAATAAACAAATTAGTTAACATTTACGCAAAAAATGATGATTTCTAAAGGTCGTCCAAACAATTGCGGCAGGTAACCACCAATTAACTCAGAGTCTATTCAAGTAGGGAAGACTTTTGATCCGAGTGTGATTTATAATGAGACCACTGAGCTTTGGTTTCTTCACTGCCTACAAACTTAATGCAAAATAATTCCATGACAGCTGCAGCTGAAGCTGCAACTAGCATTGATTTTCAAAAGCCTTACAAATGCCCACCACAATTTGGACTCACGCAGTCATATACTGTCGTTTAATTTACAGCTCAAAAGTGCTGTATGTTCCCAGAACTGTTATTTTGATGGATCTTTTCCTGTGGGACTAATTATTAAGATTTTCTCGTTATACCCTGCGAGATGAGTTGTCTTCTTCCTAATCTTCAGCCATGTGACATTTGGTGTAATTAATTCCAGTTGAGCCTTCTATTTCTGGCCGCGCTGTCTCTAATGAAAGCAGGATGGTGCAGTTTTATCACCTCTAGCCAACACCTCCTGTTTTCCACGGCGGAGCAGTAGGTTGCAAGTGAACACCAAAATCTTGACAAGTCCAACAAGGCTATGTTTGCAATAGTGCAATTAGTAATTGGCTTTATCTTAAGGGCAAAGACGCCACTGATATGTATATTCAAGACTTGAACAAATGGTTTCTATTGCTTCATTTATTTAAGATGTGTTGAGATGCACAAGATGCTCAGGAAGGTGTTCAAACTAACCTTATACTTTAACATGAGTCTTTACCTGTTAGTATGGGAAATTGCTGCAGGAATTTATGGTTTAAATTACAGCAAATCATACAAACTGTTCTATAACAGATACAACATTAACTTACAGCACACGTTTGCAGCATTTATTTGTTTAATACTGTTGGACTTGAGGAGGGAATGTAAAGTACATTATACTGTATATGTATTTATATGCCTTAGTTTTATGTTAATATGCACAGTTCAGACTTTGATTTTCTATATCACCCAAAGATTTCTCACTGAGAGCTTCCCATTTTTTGGGAAACTGTAATGAAAGTATAAGGTAGTTGGGTTTTCCCATGTGTATTTATATGCTCAACTGTGCTCACATTGATCATTTTTTTCCCTCAGTGGAGGAAAAACCAACCACAAACAGCCAGCAGGTGGTTAGCTTAACTTGGCATAAATACGGAAACATAAAGGACAGCTGGCCTGAACATGTAATGTTTAAGTCAGTGAGGTTTAGATGTGCTGGTTTTGTTGCTTTTGGACAGAGTTTCCCCCTGCATCCAGCTTTAGTGCTGTAGCTAAGCTAAGCGGCTGCCGGCTGTAGCTTCACGAGAGTGCTATTAATTAGGCCTATCACATCTAACTCTCTGCAAGGAAGCAGATAAGCATATTTTCCTAAATGTCAAACTGTTCCTTGAACATCTTAAGATCTCTGCTGGCACAGAGTCTGTTACAGGACCTTTTTCAAACTGCTTCCAAGGTCAAAAATGAAATTTCTCTCTATTTTATGTTGTCTTTGTACAATGTATTGCATCCATTAAAGCAACCAAAAAAAAAATGTTACACAAAAAAATATTTGGTCTACTCATGCCCCCTGACTTTAATGCTTGAACAGAGACATGTACTGAGCTCTCTAAATCACAGCTGCACTAAAAATCCAGAACCTGGAAATCTGCTAGCACAACTGAAAAAAACAACCCTTTAACCCAATCGGATTGTTTGCAGAGCTTCAGCTAGTCACTGGCCTAAATACCAGGTCACAAATTGCACAAACTATTGAAATGATGGTGCTAGCCTTTATTTTTCAGAGACTGACAACATGCAACATAATCTATCAACCATGCTTGTAAATACAGAGATCAATTTAGCACCACATGTTTAACGTTGTGAAACGGTTGCACTTTTGTTAGGTTTATGGAAAAAAATCATGGTTTGGGTTTACTTGTTGCGTACATTGCATAACTTGAGTTAATCACGCAAGTTAAAAAAAGTCAACATTGAATTATGGTTTCACATGGGACACGAACATCGCTCAAAAAGGTGAAAGTCGCTGTTGCCCATTCATCTACCCCACCACCTACATGTCCAGACACCCTCACCTGACTTCCTCTTTTGCTCCCGTCATAATTACAACAGCCACTAGGGGTCGCAGCCTAACAATAAACGTAAACATGGGTCTGAATAAACTACTCGCATGGACGACCAATATGGTCGTTTGTCTGAGCTCGATGCACACCTATTGCTTGCATTTCTGGTGAGTTAGCGTCCTAGTTTTGCACACCATCTGCAGATTAAATAAAATAATAAAGGAAAGAGAGAAATGAAGGGCAAAGGAGAAAGAGAGCTGGAGGGCAGAGGAAGAACATCAAGCTATCTGGAACCGCTGAGCTGTAATTTACTTGAGAGACGACAGGAAAGATACAAGCAGAAGTCCCAGACTGATAGCTTCTGGTTATGAGGGGAGTGGAACATCAGTTATCTGGTGGCTAAGTGACAGAGCGTGTTGATTGTACACAACACAGCCACAACTCTTCCAAGAGGAACGCCGGGTCCTAAATCAAAGAAAATTCTTGTCGTTTTTCTCTTGTCCTCCTCTGCAATCTATTTCTCCTTAATATTTCTGCACACGCACACACCCCTGCACTGGATGTTGGCTTGTTTCACGCTTTACAAATGACCAGACAAAAACTTTGACCAGCCGCACTCCGCTATACATTTTTAAACTCGACAGAAAAATATGTGTGACGCGACTCTGCACGCTGCTCATGCCGGCATCAAGCTGCACAAGCTGCCGAATAATGACAGCTGTGTCAGCCACAAGAGCAAACAGGCACTGTGCATTCACATGCATTTAGTATACGCTTCCATATATATCTATGTGCACATTTTCAGTCCTTTGAATGAGTCGAACTTTGCAAGACTATTACAAGTAAGCACTTGACACAAGCGACTGTGCTATGATATCGAAGAAAAGCCAGTGTTATCCCAACAGCTACATAGCAGCAGGCAGCAGCTCCCATGGCTGAAGGCTTGAATTGGGCTGTCAGCGCAGACTTGAAGGAGTAGCACTGGGCCTCAAGCAGCAATTATCAGACTGGCAGCTGCTGATAACTGCCACCAGACAAAACAGGACCGTGAAATATTACCCCTCTCCGCTCAACTTTCTCTTTTTTTTTATTTTCACATCCTCCACTCTTAACACCTCTCCTCCCTCTCCTGCTGTGGACGAATACATGCGCTCACCCAAACTTCACTTCCGAATGAAAGCATAGGCTTAGAAAACTGAATTGTGGTTCTTTTTTTTGCTTGTTTTTAACATGCCCTTTTCCAGCCGCTTAAGGTTTTAGAATTTAAAGGATAGGCAGCTGTGACCTTAGATTATTTCAATAAAAGTCAAATGATGTGACATTACAAATATCATAGCTCCCTGATAAAGCCTGCTGTCACAGAAGTAACCACTGAAGAACAGATGTTATTATGTGTTATAATAATGAAAATATATCAGTATATCTGAGAAATAAATGCAAGTATTTAGATGATTGAGAGCATACTGTAATTTGTCCATACGGTACTATGCACTCTGTAAAGGGGCCAGTTCGGCTTATATGATACACTGAAGACATTTAATGATCATAAGATGCTTTTGCTGTGAAGCCACTGGCCCCATGAATGACACCTTTCATCAGTGTAGATCTTAAATTATGGAGAATATTGTTGTAATTTAAAGATAAATAAAGTTGTGAAAAGATCACATCAGAGGTCGACAGATGTATCTATAGCACACCTACTTGTATCTCATCAGCATTCGAGGTAGCTACCAGCAAAAAAACATGTAGATCTTAAAGCTACAATGATGCTCCGACTTCATCAGTCATTATCCATGGATTTGAAGTTAACTGAGCAAAACTTCTCCTTATCTTTAATTTAAAGTGAATTAAATTTGGGATAGATGAACTAAAGGATTAGACAAGCTCTGAAGGTGACCCTCTCCTCATTCCATTGCCTAAAACGATCCTTTCTCTCTGCACACTGAGTGACTTTGAAGAGTAATAGAAAAGACAAGGATACTTTTAAGACTGTAGTGTTCCGAAGGATATAGGAATGAATATATAATTAAATTGTTGGCAGTGAGCAACATATTCTCCATTGTTGACAGGCAGAAACCCACAGTCCTAGACTTGATGAAAGAAGTGTGGGGTTCTGTGAGAGTGCATAACCAAGAAAATGTAAATGTGCACAGTACAGACACATTTTTATAGTTTTGATCCTAAAACCTTACTGAAGCTGCTTGTGCAATTGCTTGCATACTAGCTTTTTTATCAAGATCCATTTCCCTAATTTTGTCTTAGTATCCACCTCAGCACTGTCTGTATTCATTCTTCTGTTTAGAAACCTCCCTCTTCCCTCATTCCCATGTGTTTTCTTGCCATCATTGCCGTTCTCCTCCCATCCACCGGATGCTTACAGACTTCTCCACCTTCCCTCATCTGCCCTGAAGTAATTCCTTTCCCTCCAGTCCTAAGCCTTGTCCACATATACACAGGTATTATTGACAACAAAATAGCCCTAACCATAAAGTCATGTTGGCCAATCAGAGGCCTGAAAGAAGCCATAACCTGCAAGCTACCCGCAATCAGAGGTCTATGGTCCCTGACTGGTGATGTTGGTGCGTCTGCGTTGTGGGAGTGTTGGATTATGTAGCAGTAGTGCATTCTGGTGCCTTAATGTAGTGGAAGATGAACTGTACATTTATGTGTAAGCATGTAAAAAATCCTGTTAGCAAGGTTAGCACCTGCACTATTTTGGTCCCGTCCGCCATTGCATGAAATGTCACCTCATGTAAACAAAGGAGATAACGTGCAAATGGAGTGCTTTACATAGAAAAGACCGAATGGACATAAAAACAGATTAAAAAAATGAATGTCAAATAAGATGGAGAGAAAAACCTGCTTGATAATGTTAATAAGGGTAAAAATAAAAATAAAGACAATGCATAAAACCACACAATAAAATATTATAGTGTAGGTAAAAATACATTACATGAAATGCATAAAAGCAAGTAAAATACAACATTTTAAAAGACGTTCAGCAGTGCATAAGCACGACGCAAAGCACAAAAGTTTCAGACCTGTATCAGGAACCCATAGTTAGTTGAATGAGTGAAGAGATACATTTTTAGCTGTCGTTTGAAAATATTCACTGAGCTGCTTCCCTGATATCTGTAGGTGGTGTGTTCCAGAGCTTTGGGCGTAATGGACAAAGGCTGCATCCCTGATTTTCTTTTGACTGTTGCTGGAAACCTCCAATAATCCAGCAGCAGATGATCACAGTGTTCTTGAAGGCAAACAATAAACGAGGGAGTTAGCAATGTAGCTTGGTCCTAGTCCATGAAGGGCTTTGTAAACATGGAGGAGGACCTTAAAATCATTTCTAAACGTTAGAGGAAGCCAGTGCAGAGTAGCAAAAACTGGACTAATGTGCTCTCTCCTCTTGGTTCTAGTTAATAGCTGAGATGCAGAGTTTTGAATGAACTGAAGTCTCTGGGGGGCTTTTTCAGGAAGAGCAGCATCATTTGGTTCATCACAGATGTACAGTTGTGTGTCATCTGCTTAACTTTGGAAACATACATTGATGATGTCACCAAGTGGCAGCATGTACAGTGAGAACAGTGATGAACGGAGGCAGCTGCCTGCAACCCCAAATCAGATGTTTCTCAGACACATGATCTCCAAGACTGACGTTTCCTTCCTCTATTTGATGATGATGATGTTTGTTTTAAAACAGTTTAACACAGTCAGAAAGACCAACTGACTGATCAAGACGATTGATTGAGATATCATGGTCAATCATATCAAATGCTGGACTTAGATCTAGGAGGACAAGAACTATTTCCTAATTATTTTAGTAAGAGCAGTTTCAGTGCTGTGGTCTGTTCTAAAGCCTGACTGAAATTACTCCAGAATGTTATTTCCTTTAAGAAAAGTGTTAATTTGCAGTTTGAGCTGTCCAAAAAGTCAGGTTTCAGTGGCCTAAAATGCAGTTTGTGTGTGCACAAAAGGCCAAAAACCAATATAAAAAACTATATTTTAAAACAACCTGTTCCAGTGTGGAGTAGGCTCAAGTCTCATGGCCTTCCCCATCCACCTCCTCACCTGTTCCCACTTTGCTCTAATGGCCCAGTATAGTGGCTTATTTCCACTAGTACTCAGCGCAATGTTGGTTTCTTGTTTTGTGTTTTTGCTTTCGAGATCTGGTTCTCTCTCACCCACCTTTTTTGTTTCCCCATTTATTCATCAGTATATTTGAAATGTGTTTGTGAACATAGACCAAACGCTCAGGGTTTCAGAAATGTCAAACTTAAACAACTTCTATCTGGGTGAAGTCGCTCACAAAATTGACTTCTCTCCTTTTTTAGTATCGTCTCTGTTATCTTTTTTAGGGCATTTCCTGATGTGCTTGCAGGTTTGCAGCTGTGTGAGTGAGGATCAGGTTTTTTCCACACTTTTGTGCTGCTGCCTTTGAAAAGTGGCTCTGTTTTGGCTTCTTGCAGAGCTGAGCAGACGTGTAATCTGGCTTACACCTGCAGACCAGGGCAGACACAATGCTCTATCCAATAGAATAGCCCTTGTCCAGCAGGGTTGGCATATGTGGTTTGTATTGTTCTTTATCTCCTATTGCTTTTTCTATTTCTCCGCTATAGTTGTGGTTCGGCATGATCACAGTATCAAAACCCTTTAAGAACTTCGGGGTGGTATTTCTGTGTACAGAGAATGAAAGCAGAAGTTACTCTACGTGGATGTTTCTGTTGTTTTTCCCCAGTTTTCATGCAAGCTTCTTGTCCTTTAAAGATTCTCAAAGGCAGCAGAGTTTGGCTAGATTAGGGCTGAACGCTCTCTTCTTTATGGAAGATGCTTTCACCTTGTTCTTGTCTTGCCACATAGCCAGTGATGCATGTTGTCTAGGACAGGGGTCCACATCTCTTTCAGGATGGTCGCCTGCAGGTTCCATCACTATACTGGCAGTGGATTGTTATATATAACTCCTCTTTATCATCTGTTCTTGATAGAGTTGACTTTGTGAGCCAGACTCACTTTTCCATAGGTTTAGTGGCTGCACTATTGGCCCATCCAACAGCCTCCCCAGTGAGTCAAACATAACTGTAGCAAGTCAAAGGTGGACATAAATGTCCTCCTGTTCTGGCCGAGATTCAGGTATTCATCCATTGTATCACTAATACCTTCAACGTAGGCTGGTAAATTTGCTGAAATTAAAATTAAGTTGCATTTGCAGGAAGATTCAAAAACACTCCTGATTTCTTCTTTGGCTGCTTCAACAAGTAACAAGATTGTGATGCATCGTGGGAGGAAGAGTGCGCAAGCAGAAGGGGGAAAACAAAAACAATTTGCTGAATGTAATACTGTGATTACACAAAGTGACCAACAAAATGGAAAATTCAGTATTCAGTTTTTGTTGACGCTACGCTGGTATTTTCTGAGGTTGCAGTTGGTGTTGTTGAACCAGACGCCTTTGTGTTCTCGAAGGATTTCTTGTTCTAATGTTTTGTTCCTCATGTGTACAAAAAAAACATTGGCAACAAATTAGAATACCAGTCACAATCATATTTACATCACTGTGTGTCTGACAACATCAGAGAATTCATGTGTTCAATAGAGTACCAAAGAATTTTGAGAGACGATCTTTGATCTCTCAATTCTGGGAGATAAAATTGTTCCTTTTATGCAGAATCATGGAGCCCTGCTGTACTTCAAAGCCGCTTGTCGGACCAAACGATGACCATGCTGACAGGTTTGAACTTCCAAGCATGCTCATCGTCTTGGACATCTGTGAGATGTCTTTCTCACGCTCCTTAGAGAGCCACGGTTACACAAGTCACCCAAGTTACATCACTGACAGCAATCCTGCAAATTAAAGCCCTGTTGTCCACAAGCAGTGACAAACCTCATGTAGCTTAATTATTTAGACTGTCACGGTCACAAAGGGCCGTGATTGTTTTGAGAAATAATCTAAGTTTGAATTATTGAACGACTGTCCAGGGGAATGATCAGTTTGGAGGAGGGAAGGCTACAAGGAGGCACTTCCAGTAAGAAGTAATTGCTTTCACCAGTACTCCTCTGGTGATGCTGTTGAGGATTTGAGACTCCTTTTCTGATGAGGTCAGGTCCTCATTATAATTACTTGTTTCACTTACGGACACGCAGCTGCAAATTGGAGTGCAATAACAGGAATAGTTATTAGTGTATTAGAAATTACTAGAGGTGAACTTCAAAATCAGCGGGAAGGGAATCACTCTTTCATTAAATCTACAAACAATTCAAACACATCATGGAAATGAAATTCTACTCGGCTGTAAGGGAGTGATAGAGGGAATCAGCGTCATATTCTGAAGCATGTTTGCTTGTTTCTCAACTGCCTTTAAACACGTGTTGAACATGAGACAACTAGATGAGGCAAGCAGCTGATTCTGTGTGTCAGACTATGCAAAATAAAGGTAAGGTGCAGATCAGAATTTGTTTTTGATTTTGTTTTTTAGTTGTTTTTTTGTGTCTTTAATAGCATATGGAACCCAACTCAGATCTAAAATGGCATCCCTGTGTTTGCCGCACAATTTGCAAAAGTGTTATTCTATTTCTACAAGTAATTAGCTTGAAAATTAAAAGAAAATCACCTGCTGAACCACATTTGTCAGTCTCTGCTTAAACTGCCCCCTAGCTGTGTCTCTACAGTGTTTGTTCTTATGGCAATGTGCATGATCATAAAGATGCACTGCTATGGATTTAAAAGGGAGAAAATTAGCTCAGCAAAGTTGGAGGGGGTAGTCTGTTTTCCTCGGGTGATCACATACACACATTTCCACTGATGCCACAGTCCTTAAAGGTTACAGACATAGCTGAGGGCTGCCCGGTGCGGCTACAGTCTTTGTTATAGGTCGCTTAATTAAGGGGCTTAAAAGGCACCTTGACAGTTACTGTGGAGAGGAGACGAAACTTTTCCTCATTCACATTCCTGCTCAAATTTTCCAAGCCAGCAGCCGAATCTGCAACCGTCAGGTCACATCTAATGTGTTGCGTAACAGCCTGATTATTCTTAAGTCTTGTCTAAAGTAGATGCATGATAGTGGTGTGCTTAGTATATTTCATGAGAGACATGGTTGGATATGCTGGGTTTCTGTGCGTCTGCAAATAAAAGATGGCTAAGGTATGGTCAAAAACTGGGTTTAGGTTAGAGGAAGATATTAGTCATCGCTACAAAAAATGTCAACGCTGGCTATTATTTGGAAAACAAACCCCGGCTGAGATTGTCAAAGGATAGTGCCTGCACAATACACCATCGACCACTCTGACCTTCACACCGTTTTCACTCTGCTGCATGAGCATCACACTGCTCCTAGTATTTGAACATTGCCACCGAATATAAAGCGTTAACCCACAACAGTTGACCAAAATGAATAGGAGACAAGGTTTTATTAGACACAATGAGCGGTGTCACCCCGGTTGTATCATACAGATGAGCCACGATACGAAATGTTACAAACACAATTAGAAAGTAAATAATACGGCAGATAAATATGATTGGTCTACATTCAGTGCGGGCGGTTGGGCCCTGCTCTGAGGTGAGCCATGAATGTGACACACGGCGCCCTCACTTGATTCAATTCACTTTACAAAGCTCAGGTCAGGTGAACTCAAACACTCAGTTAAGATAATATAAAAAAAATATATAATTACAAACGTGAATGGATGTGGAGCTGCAGTAACGTTCCCACTGACTCCTGCATTTGGCTTCTTTCTGCTGCTCCTCTGGTCTGTTTGTGTCATCAGTATCTTAAACACGATCTAGTTTACAGGAAAAGAGAATTTGCAGACTGTGCACACACTCTTGCACGGCTACTAACTAAATATGACAAGAGTTTTCCTCTGCACGTGTGAAATGTTTCTTAATTCATTTCCTAGCATCAGTGAGCTTGTAGCAGTTTAGGCCTGCCCTTGATTTCTGATTGGTTTCTGAAATCCAAACAACCCCGAATGTTTGTGCCTGCAGTGCTGCTCTGCAAACGCAAAGCAAAGACGCAGTGGATCTGCCTATAATGAACCCTCACTAAACCAAGCTTTGTTTCTGCCACGCTATTCATCATTCTACATTATATCCTCTCAAAAGATTATTATACCAATTCATGTAATAGCTCACTCAGAGCTACTGAACACTGAAATGTGAACGTCACAACCTCACACTGAGCACAGTATGTAATTTGATTCCTTGGGCCAACAATTTAAGTTTGATTGTAAGTATCCATTATTGAAAGGGAAACCACTTTCAATGGTGAACTAGTTACGCACTGGAAAGCTGAACAATGTTCAAATCCCTGTGGGCAATGACTTCTGAGGATACGCATCTGTATTGGAAAATCAAAGGTTTCAAACACACTATAATTTTATATTATAATACAGCACAGTTGCACATTTTCTGATAACACTGATGCAATGTACCTCGTGAAGCAGCTGGATTAGCGAGATCATGAGGCCAGGTGAGTCGAGAATCCGTCTTGCCAACCTTCGAGTTATGCGCTTGTGGCCAAACCACAGTGTTACAGACCAATCAGCGTCCGATGAGGAACTACAGGCAGCTACGGGCATGGTTTAGGTATGTCGACAGTGAAAGAAGATACTGTTCATAAAAGCAATGGTGGCTTCTAAAGAGGTTAGCACAGATGCTGCTATAGCACATACAACAACAACTGGAGGGTATTTCTTCATTTACAGAACAGCAAAGAACTACACTGGAGGCTTTTCTTCATGGAAAAAATATGTTCACTTCTTCCTGTCTGGCTTCAACAATGGTCCCACTGCACCATATGAATTGTTGATCTTACTGGTTGAAGTTAGTCCACGATAGACGGTCATAGATCGATTGTTCCTCTAATCACCCGCCAAATATTTTTATCTGGGACTTCCCAGATGGTCCTGTGTAACAAACCATCTGGCGCGTCAGGTTAGAAAGCAATACCCTGCTGACAAAAAAAGCAGTTTGGCAATTTGTTTTGTTTGTTTGTTTGTTTATGATCACCAGTTATGTGACAGTTTCTGGACACTCCTTGTGTGTCTGCAACAGACTTGTCAGATTCACCTCAGACTGCGTTTACTCTTTTTATTAGGAGGCTTATGGCAGTTTCACGACATGTCTCAGCATCCATGTCTTATGTCTCTTGGTAAAAATGTCAATATGCAGCACAGGAATTAAAAGACGCTAGATGCTCTAATTAGGAGCAGCTGTGAATGGTGATGTTGAGAACATATAAACTGAATAAGCTGAAATGTGTACTTCAGTTGATTTCCTTACATACGCTCACTTCATTAGATAAGGCAAAGACAATATAACCAAAAGTAAAGGCATGAAAGATCTACTAAGAAAAAAAAAAGGAAAAAAAAAAAAAAAAAACTCACACATTCTAGATAATTGATAGCATTGGGCCATAAAGGCTGAGCTGACAATCAACAATAAATGCACAGGCTCATGGTGTTGGGAGCAGCACATACAGACGTTATTTTCATGCACCACTTCGCACCCTCTGGCCTGTGATTGCTAATAGATTCCCCGGAGTGCTCCTGTAAACATCAAGTAAAGTTTGTTGTGATTTGATTCGTTCTGAGCAAAACCTTCAGTCACGTACAGTCTTTGCTGTACAGCTACACAACATTTTAATAGATCATTTTAATCGACCTGAGTGAGTAACTGCATTATAAAATAACATATCTGCAGATTGCCCATGCATTACCCCTCTGTATTTACATAGACTGTTATGATCCGGTTTATTTAGTTTTGTCACTTCCTGTTTTATGTTGAAGGTTCAGCTCATGTGTCATCTCTTTCTTTACTTCCTGTTTTCCTGCTCTTGTGGTTGTTTGATTTATTTTACCTGTGCCTCATTAGTTCTCCTCCCCTGAGTATTTAAGTCTGTGTGCTTCCTCAGTGCTTTTGGATTTTGGATTTTTCTTTAGCTTGTATTTCTACCTTGCTAGTTCTTTGGATTTTTGGACTCTGGACACTGGATTTCTGTGGATTACTTTTTGCTTTTTGGACTTGGTACTTTGGCTTTGACCTTTGCCAGCCTCTTCCCCCAGTAAGTCTTCTGTTGCCATTTGATTTAAATAAATTATTGAACCGCAGCAGCTCAGCCTTGTTAGTCTGCATTTGGGTTCAATCCCTGTTTGTCCATGACACAGTTTTGACACAGACAGCATGAAGGCCTTGTGATTTTTTTTAAAAAAAGGGAAGGATGGAAATCAAGAGTGATAAAATAATAGTACAACATGTGTACTCAGAGACTTCCAGGAATTTTGTTTTGTAGTTTTTACAAGCCAGATGGGAAAAGTAAACAGTTGATTGTTTGTAGTGGCGGAGCAAAATGTTCTCTTCTCACTGTTACATAAGTAATCAAATGCGTGTCTTGATATGTGTTTATAAAAGCCAGACAATTAAAACTTGTTTTTTTTCAGGATTCAAACATAAAACAGCCATCGGGCATAAACAGTTTTGAATTTGAGAAACGAGCGGTGTGCTATTGTCTGAGTGAGACTGCACACTAAAATGTTTCTTCATCAAAGGTCCATTGTGTAGGATGTAGAGAGATCTGCTAGCAGAATAATATTTTCACTACCTCAGAATAAGCCCCTTTATATTTCTCTCTTTCACAGAGGCCATCATGTTGTTCTTCCATGTTTGTTCCATGCCCACAATGGACAAACCAAACACCGACTCTAGAGAAAGCCCTTAGGGTCTCTTGCATATTTAATGGACTAAATCCTACACACTGGTCTTATAAATGAGCATATTCACTAGACTCGAGCCAGACCTCTCCTGAGATCAGATTAAGTGGTTTCCACAACTCTTCTTTAAAGCACCTGTAGACTTACAGCCATAGTGTAAGTTTACGTTCACGTTTGTCAGTGTTCGTCTCAGACAGCCCACAATCAGGCTGTCTGAGAGAGCAATCTGGGGTTCAGTGTCTTGCCTAAGCATGCTTCGACATTAGGACTGCAGGGGCCAGGGATCAAACCTCCGACCTCCTGATAAGTTGATGACTGCTCCTCCTCCTGAACCACAGTCAACCCCAATTCATAGAGAATCATACAACATTGCAATCTTCAAAAAGGTTCATATCAAGTTTTCTCTGCACAGATGCAAAACATGATTTCATTATTAGGAAACAAGCAGTCCTGCTTATCACTCACATATGAGTGAATTAATCAATGACTTGATTTCATTTGCAGTGCACATCCGTCATTGATTTGTGGTTTAACAAGCATCAAGCCAGGTGAAATCAATTTAAAAATGTCATAATGATTGGTAACACCACTGAGGCATGGTGACTCATGAGTGAAGAGCAGCTAATCCTCATTTTCCTTTGCCAGAAGCCGAATGGAGCACTCTAAT
Source organism: Chelmon rostratus (assembly GCF_017976325.1). Taxonomy (NCBI): domain Eukaryota; kingdom Metazoa; phylum Chordata; class Actinopteri; order Chaetodontiformes; family Chaetodontidae; genus Chelmon; species Chelmon rostratus. The sequence goes on along the minus strand of NC_055668.1, from coordinate 10,861,435 downwards.
TCTATTTCCACGACGACTGGCTTATTTCTGCATGTGTCTAGCACTCTGCTTTTTATCTGTATTTCTTGCACATTTATACAGAGGATTTTTGTCTTCATTACCTGATTCCAACACTAGAGCCCAGCCCCGTGCATTTTCATTATTTTCTCATCTGTTGACATCCCACGGGCAGTGCAGCATATTGCCGGAAGCGACTTTATAGGTTGGCTCTTCGGACAGTGAATATATGAATATCAGTACATGGTATGGTTTCAGAATATGTGAAAAAGGTGTAATTGGACTGCATGACATCACTGTGCTTTAAAACTAGCTGTTTTGGATTAATTTGTAGTAAAGCAGGTTAACCAGTGGATATATATAACCGCAAGGTGATTAGGGAGTTAACTATGCATTCCAACAAATTCATTTCTTCCCTCTAACCTTTGTTGTTTCTACTTCTGTCTGATCCAGAGTCTGTCCTTCTGCCTCCTATGTTGAATAATTGTTCGCTCCAACTTGTGAAAGCCATACTAAGATTTTCCAAATCTTTCGTCAGTAGTTTAACTTTAAGTGTATTTGCACAGTGTCTGGGACAGCGCATCAGTATCATAAGTGTCGTTAAGTGCCATAGATCCATGTGGAGCAGATGTTTCCGGTAAAGCTGCTATAAATAATAAGCAACGACTTAAAATTGAATTCAAGGAAAAAGTCCTGTCCACTTGTGCCCTTCACAGGTAGGTCAGAGAACTGGATTATGTTCAGAACAACACCTCTTGAGCTTGTCAGCAGTCAGCGCTTTGCTTAAGAGTACATAGGGCAGATCTTTGTGTCCTCTGCTTCAGGGACACTGTCACAAAACACAAGGCTGTTCCGCTGCTCCCAAAATAGACTCTGTGGAGAGCTAACTGATGGCAGAAACTGGTCTTTGAAATTGATACATTCTACAGTACCAGTCAATATGGTGGTCAATTCTTGGGTCTTGTCATGGTTTATTTCTAAAATCAGATATGGATTCAATATTGAATATTTCAGTGCCTTTAACTGTCTCTGTTACATTAGACAGACTGCCGCTCACTGTTGCCAAATCATTCAAGCAAGGAAAATACATCCACAAATAGCTCCTGTTTCTGAGTTAGTCTGGACCGCTGAGTGCTGCCTGTGATATTGTTTTAGCACAGTTATCCTCCTGTTTGTGGAAAAGCGTAACTTTTCTTCAGGCACAGTCCTTTCATCCTCGTGTGGCATCATTAGCTCGATAGATGTCCCTGGTGTAATGCAGAGAGAGGAAGACCGAGTTCGAAAGAGAGCGACCTCGTTGTCACTGTCCCCTAGCTGCAAATGGGAGAAAGACTTCGGATCTGTGGACTGCGCTGTACAATGCAATGCTGAATTACACAACAGCCACGACACCACAGCTCTTTTCCTTAAGCTAAGCAGTTTGCAATCATATCAAGTGAGTTTTGCTGCAAAACAATTTTCAGTATCATAATGTTGTCCTAATAACCAGAAAGACTGCCAAATGACTTCACAACCACTTCAAACTATATATTTGAGATAAAATCTGGTCAATTGCACAAAATTAAGGTTACACAGTGTTAATCCACAGCACAGGCTCAGACATGTTTCAAGTGACACTGATGCTGGCCCTGTGTACAGAAATGTGTCACTAAAACACACCAAAAACTGCATTTCAGAGAACTCAATTTAAAATGGATTTCACCTCAAAATGAAGCATTTTACATTGGGCTGTGATTGGCCATCAATGACAGAGGAGGTCACAGTCAATGACAAGAAGTCACTTTATTGACAAAAGACAGGGCTATGTGCTATTGCTGCAACACAACACAGAAAAATAGATAAGGTCTTGTGCTCCAGTCACAAGCAGCATCGCAAGCCAGGGCAGCTGTATTGACAAGGCAAAACTGTAGCCAAATGTTTTGACCATTTAGGATTACAGTTGATAATAGCTAACACTTGAGCTTTAATTTACCTTTTTTGTTTGGAACTGGAGGGAGACACGAAAGGGGGGACACAGTGGGGATGACATGCAGCAAAGGGCCTCAGGTTGGAATCAAACCTCAGGGCCGCTGTGGTACTACCACTGTAGTCACTGCTTTAACAAGAGTTTTGAGGTGCATTTTAGCCACCGATGTCTGCACATGAGCTATTTTTTCAAGGGACAGTTTGTAAGTTGTGGTGTTTGAAGGTACCGAGACATGACTGAAATATATTTAAAATACAGGTGGGAATTTCTTCTGCCTCTATAAATATATCAACAACAGCAACTGTGTTTGGAAGCACATCTAAACAAATCATAAAAGGCAACTTATAAAACTGCATTATATAACTGTATATACAAGTGTGTCAAAGCACAAGAATCTTAACTTAGCACACATCATGCGGTGTCCTGGCTCAACTTTTTGGTATTCTTATATGGCAGAAATGTTAATGCAATTTCATGCCAAAATAGACACCAAAATTGTGCCACCTGATTTGCATAAACACAGCTCTGACTGTGCCACTCTTTCCACCCCAGGGCTGTTTGAAGCATTGCAATTACGGAGAAAGCAATTGTACATGATGCCAAGAAAACTAGCAATCCAGTTTTCCAGCGAAGTGTCATGTTAATGCAATTCCATGAAACAGCAAAGTGCTAAGTCCCAGATTTGGACCTTGCTATAAACACTTGAAGGTGCAATGACTAAAAGATAAATATCATGTCATGATGGTAATTTTAGATAACGCCCAAAATTTAAACAACAAATCTTCCCCCAAGTGGCTGAGTTTAGTCCTTCCAATACTGTTGGTAGCGATACATGTTATGATCTACAAGCAAAATTGTTTTATTTAAATTAACAACAGTTTCAGTTCACCAGCAACTTGAACTATATGATTCTTGAGCTGTTGTTTACGGATTGCATTTTATTTTATTTATTTATTTTATACCTAATTATGTCTTTCATAATGACTAATGTCAGCGAGTCCAACCTCCAAGCTGGCCCCAGATCAACAGTATGCATCCAGGGATCCTTCCCATTTCCGTGCTCTTTTTTAAATTCAGCATTTGATTTCTCCTCCAAGCCCCAAGAGCCCTTGTACCTCCTCAGTATTTTGATTTTCTGTTAATTAGCCTTGATCAATTTCTCCTCCGATACTCTTGGTATAAGTTAGTCCATGCAAGCTGCTATAACTATGCATACATACTCTTAGACATAGCACCCAGAATGTCCCCCTCTAATGTGGTCTCTTTCTTTTTGCTCTTCACACTTGCTCTTCTTTTCTTTTCTTTGGAAATGCTGAATGAGTCGTACTTTTATTCTCAAGATCTTTTACATTTATTTGCTGTTAAGTTCTAAAGATGAGATATGTTAAGAGGGCAAACTTTGCAAATTACATTGTAATAACTTGATTGTAAGTGAAGTCCAACCAATGTCATACATTTGTTCTTCATGATGATAATCTAAACCGTTTTCTTCATTTCAGTTTTATGGAGGATCTGTACCTTAAACCTTTTTCATCAAGTGTAACCTCTGTAATGTGTTTCTATAAAAACCTCTTTTTGTAACTTGATGGATAATGAGGCACACATAAGAGAGTAGGCGATTAAGGCAGCAGGTAGTGAGTGAATTACATTTTTCTTATAGCCTCTATTGTATTATATCTTACATCTTGAATTGCCTTTACACTATAATCTGAGACATTACCAGGAATCTCACACAACTATAATTTCTTATCCGTTAGTACATGGAGTAAATGGAATTTGTTAAGTAGTAGGCACTTTTGGAAGCAAAAGACTGTAAGTGAGCCACCCCAAAGGTGTGGGAGAGACAATTTATATTTCTACTCATAACTTTGTGTGAGTGTGTCGTTTGGTTAAGGGGATTTGATCTCTATACTTTTAGAGACCACACTTTAAATTCTCTGATCAGCTCTGCTCCTACAGGACTGGCTGGCAAACGTGGTAACCACTGACCCCATCTTCAACCCAGTCCTTGACCAGCAGTGCGTGTGCTCAATGCTTTTACGGTGTGCAAGATGCCATGTTAAGTATAGGTGCAACAGACATAAACAGAAACAGTGTTGAATTACCGTATATGACTCCAATGACTCCCTGTAATGCAAAGTGGCTGTTAATACTGCCAATACACCACTGAGAATCAACAGCCTTGCAGCTCCACATTCATCTCATTATATATATTTTTTTTTTTTCATAGCAGACTGTCGAGCTGGCGCCGTGCGAGTGGCTGCCTGACAGCAGAGCTCTCTCACAGTTGACCTTTCTCCTGTAGTTTCCTTATGTGGCTTATTTTTTTAGTACTTTTATACATGCAATTGCATTTTTCATTTGTCTGGACACTATGGACACTAAACTCATTGAGTTTGCGCTGGTATTTGTGCAGGTTTACAAGTGCTCCGTAACTGGCGATACCCAGGTGGAGAGCTGAAGAGGAAGAGACGGGGAAGCTGTGCGAAGGCGTGAGTGCCATGCTAGGACAGGAAGAGACGTTACAAACCAGTCTTCCCCTCAATCATTATGGCAAATGTCAGATCTCTCCCCAATAAGATGGATAAGTTAGCAGCGCCGACTATGGCACCAGAGGGAATAGCAGGAGTGTAGCATAATGCTATTTACGAAGACATGGCTAACCGTGCTAACTCCAGAACGGTGGACCTTTTCCAGTTGGTGCATGCAGACAGAAAGAATGAGAATGGTAAGAGGAAGGGAGCAGGGCTGGCTGAACGTATTAATAATAGATTGTGTAAATCTGACCACATCGTTATTCAAGAAAAACACTGCAGTAAGGACAATGAGCTGTTATCCATTAGCATCAGGCCTTACTATTTACAGAGGAAATTCTTGCATGTTATTAGAAAGCAGTGTCAGTGACGCTGACGCTGTCTGTGATGTCATCCACTCAGCTATAAACAGGCTGCATACACAACACCTGCATGCCCTCCTTATTTCTGTTGCCTTTAACTATGCCTCCTTTAATCGTGCCTCCACTCAGCACACATTTATTCAATATGTTACATGGTTCACCAGAGACTATAAAATATTCAATTTATTTTATGCCAACACCATGGAGGCATTTAACTCATCACCTCTCCGTCCCCTGGGAAGACCAGGTCACGACCTGGTGCACCTCTGCCTGTGTACAAACCTCTCACATGCAGGCAGCCAGCCATCATACGCACAGTGAGAAGATGGTTCAGCGAGGCTGAGGAGCCTGATACAACCATGTGGGAAGTACTTTGAGATGCAAGGACATTGACAGCCTCACACACTGTGTAACTGACTGTATCAACTTCTGTGTGGAGAATGCAATATGCAGCAGGACTGTACAGTGCTTTTCCAACAACAAACCCTGGATTACTCCTGACGTAAAGGCTCTCCTCAAGGAAAAAATAAGGTCTTTAGGTCTGGAAATAAAGAGGAGTTGAACAATGTGCTGAGGGAGTTGAGGAGGAGAATCAGGGAGGGAAAAAACATCGACAGGAGGAAGATGGAGCATTAGTTGGAGCAGAAGAGTCGGTCGAGTCTGGAGGGACTGTAAAACCATCTCTTGCTACAAGGAATCCAATTCCCAGCTTGTGGGTGACCGAAAATGGGTGAATGATCTGAACTTTTTCTTCAAAAGATTTAATCAATCAACTGCCCTTCCCTCTCCAACCTGCAACCCCGTCATCTGCAGCACCTGTGTACTCCCCACCTGCCTGTCCAATGCTCGAACCTCCTACCAACAGCCTCCAGCGCATTGTCCCCTTGCCCAACCTATCACAACAACCAGGTAACAAAAAAATTCTGGATGGCACCAGCTCAAGGCCTCTGAAGTCCTGTGCAGATAGCTAAACACACATCCAACATGAGCCTAAAGCTGGGAAGAATGCGAATGCCATCCTGCGTGGTACCAGTGCCCAGGAAAAGCTTGTCCTTGTCCATGTCCGCCCCCTGGTGAGTCCATGAATGGACCCGCTGCAGTTCATCTATCAGCTTTGAATTGGGGTGGAAGACGCTGTCACCTACCTCCTACATAGATCCCTCTCTCACCTAAAAAAGGCTGGGAGCATTGTGAGAATCATGTTCTTTGATTTCCCTCAATATCATACAGCCCACGCTTTTGAGGGACTAGTTGGATCGCACAGGGGTAGATCACCACCCCACAGCATGGATCGTGGACTACCTCACCAGTCAACCACAGTATGTGAGGATACAGGTCTGTGAGCCCAACACAGTTGTCATGGTAGTCCTGGCTCCCTTCCTCTTCATCCTACACTGCAGACGTCACTCACAATTCAGCTGCAATCGTCGGACTTGTTATAGATGGGGATGACAGGTAGCCCAGAGAACTGGCCCAGGGATTTGTGGAGTGGTGCCAGTGGAACAGCCTCCAGATCAGTGCAGGAAAAATCAAAGAGACACTTATTACAATGTTTACTTATGTGTCATATCATGCTTTTTGTTTTGTTTTACTGATGCTTCTTACTTTTGCACGATGCCCTTTGCTGCTGTAACACTGCAAATGTCCCCACTGTGGGATTAATAAAGGATTATCTTGTTTTATCTAACCAATAATGTATAAAACGGGAAGTTGCAGCAATTGAACCAGCACAAGCTGATTGTGTGCTACATGGCATGTGAGAAATGGCAAAGGGCCAGAGTAAACAAGAGACTGGTGAAAAATTTAGTCAACCAAACAGAGTCAAATATTTTTCTCAGTAAGACCAAGACCAAATTCACTCTCAAACATTTGAAAAAGATGGTAGTTCAACACTGCAATTGCATCTAGTAATGCTGTGTTGACTTTTAAAGTCATATAGAAGTGAAACAGTACTGCCAGTTATGGGAGTTTGTTTGAAGATAACCATTTAGTCCACACTGCCTAGAGCCTGAGACCACGAGATGCTGATGAACATGCTACCCACCACTGCCTAATTACAACATAAGTTGCTACATGATTTAATAGTTGTTGATGGTGTTCTCACCATCAGTCATAGAATATGGAGGTAGTCACTCTTTGATGCTGATTATCCAAACATGACATTTCTGTGTCTGGAAGTTTTGCCTGCAGGGCTTCTCTTTACACATTTCATGGTTGGGATGCCAGTAATAATTACTGTAACCAAATCAGCATTACTGAATGTTAAGCAGAATTACACTGAATGACTAAAGAAGCTGTGTGATTAAAGGGGGTGTTTAATGTTCATTGTTGAATCCACAGCCACCACTACTATTGGACCACACCTCAGCGCTTGTTATGTAAATAGCCACTTTTATTTAAGCTAATTTGGTAATTATTAGCTGCCACTGTAGTGTAATTGTGTTTTGATAAGTGAATTCTCAGCAGATTTAAATGTGTGATATCCTCGGACGTGTTTTGTTTGCCTTGTTTGTCAGCTGCTCTGAGCTCTGCCAGATTTGTGGCCTTTGTGTCAACCAAAATAAATGCCTGACTAAAATAATTCATAACAGGATTGTGGGGGGTCTTCTCAGATTTCTTTGTAATATGTCACTTTTGAATATTTACATAATGAAATCAATGCATTATTTGCTGGACTGATTCTAACATAAATAAAAACGCATGCATACATTTAATGTACCATATAATAAACGCAAGATCTGGAATAAGAAGTAGTAGGTAGTCTGATGCTGACAAAAGTAATGGCGCATGTGTTCACAACAGTCTGAACAGGGTAAAGTCTGACTCAACAGCAGATTAGCATATGTCAGATTAAAAGCCTATAAATGGCTGTTTTGCACAAAAAAATGATTGAATCAAATTTAATGTACTGTTGTTTCATCAACCTGCAGTCACAAAGCAATGTGCTTGCAATCTTCGTAATGATTCCTGCCACATTTGCCTCCTCAGACAGTGTCATGTCTTAGCCTCACCACACTATTACAGCTGCGTAAGAAAACATGTCTGCCAACCTTAAGGAATTTACTAAGTGGAATTTGCAACGCAGGGATGTTTTCCCAGCAATTTCATGTAGTGGACGGTGTCAGGGGAACCCGCAAAGCTTTTTACACACAAAATGTCCTGCTCCGAAGGGAGTGGGGGAAAAAAAATAAAACACAAGCAGCCAAGAGCAGAGTGAAGTCTCCTCATTCAAAAGACAGGGAACGATATGAAGGTCATACAACACAAAAGCACTGCAGACTGCAAATTAAAAAGTAACCAAACCTTTATGTTAGTTTATTGAGAGAGTGGTGGAACATGTGTGCCACAATGAAGGCAACAGTAAGCACTTGATTATAAAGGGATCACAAAGTGATGCGTTGGTGGGTTGCATGTGTTTGTTCTAATGTTACAGTTTCATCTGCCCAATAATGTATTACCCAATGTTGTAGCTGACAGTTTCACCACTGCCACTGTTGTTTTTTTGCACTATCTGTAGATTAAGATTATGTACTTTTGACATAATCATATCTAACCTTAATTCACCTTTTTGATGTTGTTTTGTGATTCATGTCTGACAAGCTATCTACAGTTGAGATGCTATGCTAAGCTAACATCTGCTGGCTCCAGCTTCTGAATGTAAAGATATGAATACTGATAATAATTTTGATAATTTTGGAAATGTCAAAACATAGTGGTGAGTACTGTTCATCCAGTTACAGTAAAATTGAATGCATTTGTGTCCATCTGTTCAGCTCCATGTTTGTCCCCTGGAGATGAACAGACAGGTGTGGACACATGCAAATTCATCACACCTTCCCCCACATACCTTTTCCACTGTGGAATCAAAAGGCCAGAGACGACTAAACTGACCAGTCAATCAACAGCGCAAAGTAATATTTTGTCTCTCCGGTCCCTTCACTGCCATATTCACTGATTTTTTACTGCTCGCTCTTCAGTCACTTTCAACCCACATGGCAACAGATGGTCAAGGAGCCAAAGAATATTGAGGTTTTGTGAAAGATCCGCTTGTATCTCATCTACCCTTGTTTTCCTTTCTTCCTTTATTGACACAGCATACAAAAATGGCCCTTGTCTGCCAGAGCTCCAGACTTGCCCTTCTCTTTTCTATTTCTCTCCCACTTGCTTTCACTGAGGCCTAATTACATGGTGGACAGAGTAATCGATATAGGAGAGAGTGAAAGTCCCCAACAGGCAGCTTGAGGACCCTCTTAACTCTCTTCAGTCAACCCTTCTCATACTTACACTTGCACAGTAGTGAGTCATCTTGACTTTTTGCAGACATTAGACCCAAGCTTGCCTATTCCCATCGCGCAAACACAAGAAATGCATTACACTTTACCCCAGGGCAAAGCAAACACACGTCTCTTAGAAAAAACAGAAAAGCCGTGCGGCCTCAGTGTTGTTGCTATGCAAATGTTTGAGCACGAAAATTACGATGGGCCACATTTATTTTTGATGTTTTGTGTATTCATACACTTTGCTGTCTTCATGGCCATGCAATCATAGAAATACTACACATGGCAGCAGAATGCAACACTGTAGTGCTGATCATCTTAAAAGACTGTGGCAGTTCGCCTAGCAGACATGTACCCATTTCACAGGCAGATTCTTCACTCTTTTTTTTATGTGTCTCTTTAAGATCAACTCCCTGTAACATGCTGTGGTGTGTAAATTATGTATTAAGAAGCAATCACAGGAAATGACAGTGCCGGGCAGTAAGACAGGCTGTAATCACAAATCAGCTGTGACTCTTAATGTACTAGTGCAGTGCTACATCACACTTGGGAGTGATCACTAACATTTAAATCTTTTAACACAAAGAGATTTGTTTTGGAACATGACCTGAGAGGGCTGTATAACCATGGGCTGTGATAACACCTTTGTTTCCATAAATATGTCGGGTTTCTTCTCTGTTCTAACAGTGTGGTAACCCAATTATACTCATGAGGATGATGGTTTGTGGTAATGCTAGCCAATTCTGTAACTGTCGAGAGCAGAAATACGTGAAGCCTGACCAGCACCCTATAGACTGCATTCATTGTCAAGACAGATCATTACCATAAGACTGGCAATCGACATTTAGCTATACATGTTGCTTGCATGCTAAGCCAAAGTAACTGATAAATCAGTTGAGATTGTATTTAACCTATTCTTTTCCTATACTGTGTAATTCTATGGACAGTGAATCAGTGGATGGATGAAAGGATGGATGTCTTTAGCTTCTATCTGCATCTTTCAGTCTTTGACTCCCTTTTTGAATTTGCGATCTTTTCCATTCTCCCTGATGACAATAACTAATGTTTGCAATGAGCGCTTCGTTAACCTGAGTTAACAGGGCAACGTTTTCAGCATTTCAAGTAAATTCTGATTTGTAAAAGAGAAAATTCTATACCAGTGTCTATGGTATCACAAATCAGCATATTTTACAGTGTTGTGTTTACTGAAATTACATTAAATCAGCTTTCCTTATAGAATCATTTTTGCTTCCACTGGTAGGTTGGAACTTGAATGCAGCTGCAGCTCAATCTTGTTTTTTCAAGTGCACTTCTAATTAACTCTGAATAACCTTTATTGTAAGACAGAATTTCAATAAATGCCATTTCAAACGTGCACCTTTACAAACTGTTTATACGTTCTCAGGAAATAACAAGTGTATCACAAATCCTCACAAAACAAGAACTTTGTTTTTTACTCCAGCAGAAAGATTTACTATTTCACATGTGTTTTGTCTTAAAGGAGCTAAACAACAGATGTTTTTTTTCAAAGTAATTGTGAACTCGTTATATAGGTGTATCTCCAACACTTCAGTGTTCTGGTTGTAGTTTTGGGCAGACTCACTAATACTGCAGTAGAGGCGTTGTTTTGAAATTCATTTTAAGATTTGTGTTGAATTAATTTAGTGCAGGTTACATAATGTGGACTTAAGGATCCCTCTGTCCCTTCGACTATTGTAAGCCTTAGTTCATGCATTGCCATAGCAACTTCAACAAGACAAGAAACAAAACACTTTGAGAGTCAACAGCTGAGTCCACATCGGCTCTGTGAGGCTGGAATTGGGCAAAGTGGCACTACAAGCTAAATGCTAACATTAGCATTAACCTGCTCACAATGACAGTGCTACCATGCTGATGTTTAGTAGATCGTGTTTACTACTATAAGCACTGTGTAGCCAATATATAAACACTTTATTTGTGGATCAATAAGAGAGAGGACTGAAGTTAGCGTCTCGCTCAGGCCAGAGGTTGCTTCTCTTTGAATAGAATGGGATACAATTCCCAGTCACGTTATCGCTAAGCTCTCTGACTTAAGTGCACGTTACATTAACACCAAAACACAACATAACACATGGTGTAACCAACTATGATACATAAGACACACGTTCAGTTTATTTCCTACACTTACTCATATATTAACACGTACAGTTGCATAAAAACTAGCATAATAATAGCAGAACATTCTTACAAGTTGCACTTTCTCATGCACTTGCGCTTAACAGAAGCACTTAACAACACAACAATTAGATCCTGAGCAAAGCTAAAGATAGATAAAAAGAGCACCAAAGTTAACGTCTTGCTAAGGCCAGAGCTCGTTGCACTTTTGCTGTGGATCGTAGTGGCTCCAACACCAGAGCACCATCTACTGACATGAAAGTGTATGACCTTGATGTAAAGACTGTGAGGAATGTCAGAATAGTTCAAATGTTGCCAAAAAATAGTGGTGTGTCTTTTTAACCCTCGTATTGTCTTCCCATCTACTATATGATATGCAAACACTTGAAAACAGGTCAAAATTGACCCGAAGACAATAGGAGGGTTAAATAATAGTATTTCCAACCTCCTACACCTGACACAAAGTACAGGTGAGACTAATGGAGATGTTATTGGCTTTAGGTATCTGGTCATAAACCAAAGTATTGGACACATTTCTCAACCTGCTGGTGGCACTAAATAAATAATAACAAAGTCACAGGATCACCAAAGTCATTGTCTGGGAAACATGAATGTCTCACTAATCTACCATGGCAACCCATCCAGTAGTTGTGAAGAGATTTCAGTCCAGACCAAAGTGATGGAACAGGTGACCGGCATTGCTGGAGCCACACCGCTGGCACTTTCATCCTTTGTTCTGGTGTTTTTTTTTGTTTTTTTTTTGTGTGTTGTCAGATGCTTTTCACTGTACATCCCTATAAAGGCAAAACCAAGATCAGGTTTCCTGTGGATTTAAAGCTTTCGAAACAGAAGTGGGTCAGCATCAGTTTACCAGAATATGTATCCGACCATAACACTATAAAACCAGCTCCCATTAAAAGACTGTGACAAATGTCTGACCTTTTCTCACTGTTTCCTGCTCTCGTCACTGCAGCTTTAGGAGACAGGTGAGAGTGGCCAGTGAAACTTTCTCTTTGGGGGATCTAATGATTCAGAGGATTTGGATGTCTCTGATTAAAATGTTTGCAACTGCACAAACTCATAAAAGATAGAATAGGCATGCTTACACACACACACACACACACACACACACACACACACACACACACACACACACACACAAAAACAAGCACCAGTCCACACATCTAGGAAATGTAGTTTTATATGAAAAATGCAGTTGCTTCAGTGAGTGGTCCAGCTCCTGTGGGTACAGTTGGTCAAACATCAAGTGTAGCAATGACTATAAATTATCCATTTTTAACAGGTTGCCTCCCAGATCATATCATCCCAAATTCATCAACGTCATTTTCATCTATTTTTAGCCAGAGCATTCAAGTGTCTCATCTTAGTGAATCATGGCTGGGGGTGAACCTCTCCCTCCTCATTTGGCTCCCTCTCAGCCCCATCTTTGTTCTGGCCACGTTTTGAAGGCTGAACATGGGTGTACTGACACTACAAGATGAGAAGAGAGCACAGAGCCAGAGCTAATTAAAGTAGGCAAACTTCAGCGGCCTTGTCTCACTCTCATTGACCTTTATCAAAACACTGGCATTCATGTCGTGCAAATGCTGGCACACTCGGCTGAAAGCAGCGCAGGGGAAGAGGTAAACAAACACAGCCTCATTAGATTGCACTGGAGACCGTCCTATCACCCCGGTAATCTTGCGATGCTTAACAATTCCACACTACCCCCCACTGGGGATTTTGAGCTGTGGATGGGTGAACGGAAGCCAACGAATTGCGAGTCACATTTCATATCGCTAAATACAAACAACTAAAAGTAATCAAACACTTTGAAACACTTAATGTTATGACATTCATAGCTGACCTGCTCTCTGCTTGCTATAACTTTGCACTACATGTGTTTTTTGCCGTGCATGTCTTCGCTGTGAGTGTACTCTTGTAAACATATGGGGTGTCATTATGCAATATTGACCTACTAAACTGTTGACAGGGAGCTGATAGGAAAGGTTCAGATGTTGGTTATTGCATTGTGCAAAGTGTTGAGACACAGCAAGACACATAAGGTTGGAAAGAGGTTCACTCGGGCTAGACCGCGAATGCTAATGAATAACACAATATGGTGAATTATTATGGCTGGTGGACAGGTGGATATAATGAGTGGCTGATCAGCATTATGAGGGGCAGGTGTGTAGGCAGGTGACCGAGGAATGTTGGGAAGAGCTGAGGAGAACGGCTGTGTATGGGCATTGCAGGGAGGATCTACATTTTGACATGTCACAGTGGGAAAAGCACCAGTGTAAGTATTAAATGCATGACGGCTGAATTCCATTTAGCCATTTCAGTATTGTATGGTATTGTGCATGCTGGCTCCCATGATTTACTGGGACACTTGAATAGAACAGAGCCATCACTAATGCTATTAGTAACACCTGTGCTTTGCCTACTAAGACCAGTGAAAATGTCTGCAAGGTTTTATGGACATTTTTCAGTGTCACGACAGAGAATTGATAACATTTGGTGTGTTTCCACCAAGAAATCACTGATATCTGAAATCCTGATGTGGCATGTAGAGGAACTATGGGGTAAATTAACTGTGTGCCATGACTGGGCTTCTCAGCATAGTGTAACTGACTGCTCCTGCGTTTAAGTCATGCAACTAGTCAACAAAAGCTTTAACGTGTTGCTAAATAATTTAAGTTGGAAGAATCAAACACAGCTGCTTAACCAAGCGACTTCAACAAAGTCACGTGCAGTCAACTCAAAAGGGAGAAGCCCTGTTGTTTCTCATCAGATACCGAGGATGACCATATTCGACATTTCATTTAATACCATTCCTACAATTCATATCTAAAAAAAAAAACAAAAACAAATAATAAAGTCCCTAAATCTCGCATGGAGGAAATGCACTGTTGGACTGATGTTAAATGTTGGTGACCGTGCCCAACTGTGATGCAGTATTTCACTACACTGCATTGTAAAGTGACATAGAGTACCTCACAGGGTGTGGACTGGCCATGCAGCAAATGCTACATGGCAGCACAAGCAGAATTTCCAGCCTGGGTGTAGTCAGTATGTCAGCCTGATAAATAGAGATAAATTAAACAGGTGGTGTTTAATGGAAACAGCCAAAGGGAAAACCACACCAACAGCACCTTTTGGTGCACCTTTGAAGCGTTTTGGACACCCATTAGTGATTCACCTAAGATAATCTAAACTACAGCAACAGTAATATATGCAAGTTAGAATACCATGTGTTTCTAAGTAAAAAAGTCAGAGCAACACAATATTCATATTGCATGACTATGTTGTTCTCATGTAATTATCCTTTCATTTTCTATACCCTGAATGCTTTATGGGATCGTGGGGGGTTCGAGCATCCTGCAGAGCCAAACATAAATAAACATAGTCCTATGGGCACTTTGGAGAATCCAATTCACCTGGCCTGCATGACTGAACTGCGGGATGTCAGGGGAGCACCCAGAGGAAACACTCGTGAACATGGGGAACATGCAAATTCTGCACAGAAGGGTCCCAGTCGGCCCCGGTTGTGTTCAAACTCAAAGCACTCTTGCTGTGAGGCTAATCACAGAGGAAGCATGCCTGAGGTGATTAATGCTGTGGAAATATAAATTATGCTGAACTGACCACCCTGAACATTAAAGCAACATTATGCAACAATTTTACCTGAAAATAACAGCATCCGAATCGTCTCGATGGTACACTGACTTGTAATAAGGAGAACGGTGCTGACAGATGCAGAGCTGCTGGACTGGTAAGTAATATTAGCTGGCTTGTCATGTCTTGTGTTGTTGCACTTACTTGATGTTTGGCTGTTAGCAAAGTTGTCGGCTACCTAGTTTTTGATCAGAAATAATATCATTCCAACAAATGCACATGTACAGTTGACCATGTTTAAGAAAACAGTATAAGTGAATTGTGCTAAGAAACTATAGGGCGGCAAACCATAAAAAATACCCATTCTTGCATAAATGTTGCTTTAAGATAATAAAAAACAGCAATAATTAAACCTTATTATAACCTTTATAGTTTTTTTTTTTTTGGTATATTTTAAAAAAAAATAATAAATTTAAATAGTTTAATGCACTGACAGGTTTACAATTAACCAGTTAATTATTTTGTTTAGTGTACTGAGATTAATGGCACTGCTAGCCGGTCTGATCTTACTGTTGTCCCATTTGATATAAAGAGTTAAGCGCTTATTTTGAAAGCACAGAAGAACCCTAACAGAGAAAAACCTGACCACCTCATAGACGATCTTTGCAGTAGATGTAGGTTCAGGTTTATTTTCACCTTTGCTAAGAATAAACAAAACACATATCAATACAATGACTCACTCGTGGTCTGATTATTCAGTTAAATTGCTTGGGGAAAAGGTCGCGGGAGTGCAGAGTCTGACAGGAGGAAACAGTGTGTGGTTGTTCCTGCTCACAGAATTCAGGCAGCTGATGGAATGAATTACAGCACAGCCTCTCACCTGGACCGTTTCCTCAGCACCTTAGCCTAGACATCACTCTGACCCGCGCCCGCCACCACTGAAGGCTGGCCACGGGGAAGAGATAACTCACACTGGCAAAACTCTGTGTCACAGGGTTTGAGTCATTCTCCTGAAGCTCACAAAGTGCTACTTCCAACAAAGGCAAGCATTTCAGCAGGAGTATTCCTTTCTCTTCACTGCTGTATATATAAAAATGCAACACACGTCTTTAAGTCAGCTGAGGTAGACAACAAAGGAATCTTCCTAAAGTCTCATTTAACCAAAGAGGGACACCTTTTGTCCTTTGGGGTTGTGCTCATACTTGGAGTACTACCTATTTGTGTCTTGGCACTCTGCACTTGGACGAGAAATGTCTTCGTAGGAACCGACTGGCTGCCTCTTCCTGTCTTGAAATTACTGTACAGGTTCGAATTTGCCCAAGGACACAATAAGCAAAACAAAACAACACATAAGAAAAAGAAAAGAGCATACATGCAGTCTAATACAGACGTTCCGTACATATTAAAGGTGTAGTCTCTTTCAGCTAATGCTAGCAAACTAGCTTTAGGTTTGTCAGCATCAAACACAGATTTAAAAATAAAATGAAACAACAAAAATAAAAAATGCATTTCATACCGTAACTTAAGGGCGCTGACCTGCAAAAATGACAGAAAAAAGGATTTACGGTTTAAGGTGCTGACCACGAACCACAGATAACACATTTCCTGTCCTCCCTCGACTGTAGACTCTCTTATAAAGGCATAAATATCAAAATAAGAAAAGTAAGCGCTGTGTTGTCTGTAATGTTCCTGATAAACTGTTACCTTGCTGGACATCGCTAGCAGCAGAATCTAACCTGAGCTTCTGTTCACGACACCCCTATGTCGAAAAACACGTATTATATTAAACGTGGTCTCTTGTGTGATATTGGATTTGATTGATTTTGTTTTCTAAAGAACTCCATGTCAACCCTCTAATAGAAATGGGGCCTGCTCAGTCTGCCTTTTTATTTAAATGTGACTCCTTTTGTGGCACTAAATTGCAGCAAGCCAGCCACTGATTTCATCTCGGGAGATGCTACCGGTCACGTCACATATGGACTATACGGACGGGAATTGAGGAAGCTTTTAAGTGAGATTTTAGACAGAGCCAGCATGTCTCTTTGTGTCTCTCGCATCAAGCCGACAGGAATTCAATAATTCCGGGGTCTCATTAAGTGCTGGCAATTTACCTGCTGTAACGTGTCAGGAGCACATCTGCAGTGAGAGCCCCTTAGCACACCAAGTCTGGAGTGCAGCACAATCTGCAGCAGCACCAGCAGTTATTGTTCATGCAGCACCTCACCCTGGTGCCCAGTGCTTCACAATTCTTATTCAGAGAGAGACCTTCTCACAGCTACAGCGCCTCCCTTCCCTTTGCCTTGCCGCTGACAAAAAAAGAGAGGAAATCAATGAAACCAAGGATCAATAGGACTCCTCCATTGCCAAGCCCATCTGCTCCTTTTTTAAAAGATGATGTAAAGTTCAACAGTGAAAATAGCAGCATTCTGACATTAATTCTTCCAAGCAATCGCTGTTATTTGTTAGGAGCAAACCTCCATTGAAAGTGAACAAAAACAAAGCTTAAACTAAATGCCTGATGTTGTTTTGAAGTATATTCGCCTGACACCATACCCTGTTCAAGAATAATACACTTTTGTTCTTTGTGCATTAAATTTACTTTTCAAATCTACCATCCAAGGAATCACTTGAGACCCCTAACATGTTGTCCAGAGGGCCTCATGCTCTCTCATAAGAGAACTGGATGCAGAATAAATTGGATGTTTGGCACTTAGTAGTTCTTATGAGAGGACCAATGCGTCCTCATATCTAAACAACCGAATAGGCAGATTGCTAGTGACTCACATAACCATTTCAAAAGTGACGTATACTGTATGAACGCTAGTGGGCATTCCGGACCTCTATTGTCACGTTGTTAACATTATGAAACAGTCTCAGTTTGCTGAGGTTCAGGAAAAGATCATGATTTGGGTGAAAAATGTTAGTGTTACGTAGGTTAGCATGGGTTAGGGTTAGCCAACCTTAATTCTAACTATAGTACGTTAAATAAATCAAGGTTTACTTTCTGCTTCACATGGGACACGAATGGCGGCCTCCTGCTTCCTTTAATGCAGACCTTTTTTGCTTTTTATACTACATCAGCTGACTTACTCCTTTGCTCCAGTCATAGTTACTTTGGCCACTAGAGGTCACAGCCAAAAAATGAACGTAAATATTAGTCGTAATAACCTGCTATGACCTATATGGCAGTTTTTCTGGTGAGGATGGCTTGCAAAGGACACACTCGGAGTACGCTCTCAAGAATTAGGCCTATACACTGCAAAGCACCCAAGAGGATCATATGGCTTCTGCTTTAAGCTTGTCAAGTACCCTTTGTTTTCTCTTTATTGGTAAAGCAATATATCACAGCACAGTACCTTAAAAATACACATTATCTGCTTGTTGTGATTCAACCTTCACACGTCAAAATTCATACCTTTTCTCTAATATTATCCCACAGTCCCCTTTATCTTCATCGCAACCAGGCACAGCTTTTGAAAGTGTTATCTCTGTTATTCACTGAGAGATGGTGTCGTGTCAAAGCTGACTTTATTTAGAATGAAGGAGAAGAAAGGAGAGAGATTACACAGATACCGTCAAAGAATAATGTATATCACTGAGACAATGAACGAGAAACAGCACACGAGTGGTGTAAGCCTGATGCACAGATTGGTGATGTAAATGAAGACACAAGAACTGAAATGTCTTCTTTATGTCCATTCATCCATCAGTAAATACTCTAGTGGCAGCAGTGTTGCGATCCCTTTAATGTACTCAATAGTGTTCCAGCCAGAAATAACTTTTTTTATGCTAGACCATTTTTACTCACTTTGTTGCCTCCCCTGATGCACCCACTTAAAGACCCAATCTGTCACAGTTTGACAGGTACAGTCGGGAAGTAATTAAAACGTTTGAAATATAGGTGAAATATGGACGTAGGTATATGTTTACAAGCATTGTTGATGTAAAGAATCCTCAGCTTCACAAAATGGACAAAACGTAATGAGTAAGCAACTGAAGGGAAACACATCACCTGATTCTGTTGGAAGACAATAAAATCTGCCTGCCGGCGTATGACAGTTCGCTGTTTTACTGGTCCTTTTTTATTCGTGAGCTTTAGAGGTGCTGGTAGGTGGAGTTTGTCACCTTTAGACAGAGCCAGTCTAGCTCTGCCTGTCACGTTTCCAGTCTTTATGCTAAGCTAACTGGATGCCGGCTGTAGCTTCATGTTTACCAAACTCTCAGCAAATAAGCAGATAAGCAGATTTCACAAAATGCTGAACAAATTCCTTTCAATTTACTTTATTTTGTCCATTGTTTGTCCCTCCATTAAAGATCCTTCAACCACTTTGCGAGTCACAGTTCTCCCATAGGCGCAACCCATGTGTTTACATTTATGTCACGCATTGGGCTTTTAAGATGCGGGGCGGTTTTTATGCTGTTGATACCAAGCACAGGGCCCAATATCTGTTTTTCCCTGATCTACCCTCAGCAGGCTTTTAGAAGTTATCAATCATGTATGACATATTAGGTTGCCTCATTTCTGTCTCCACTCTGAATGATGTAGATCTAATGTGTTATTAAGATTTAATTAAAACACAAATGATGCTTTAATATTTAAATTTACAATGACGTTATATTAGTTACATGAGTGTAACACTTATTTTAAGTGTCCCATTCCTGAATCAGCAAATTGGCATGCACACACGGTCACAATGTGCCATAATTACATTCTCCTGCTGGTGGGGCGGCATTTTTGAACTGGATCTCATTTTTCTCTGCTTTTATCCCATGAGGCACTGACTACTTCCTGTGTCTCCTCAGACAAGCTGCGTAAAGATATGGCTACAGGTGATTGATTGAATAATCCTTCGCATCCCTTATCTCAGTCTACTTCATCACTCCATCCAACCTCCAGAGCAAATCTCCATATCTCCTCAACTAAGAGATGGGCTACAGGTGAAAGCAGTGTTTCCAAGTCAGTCTCCAAAGCTCTTTCTCACTGTTTTTCATTCGCTTGTCAGTTTTTTTTTTTTTCTCACGCATTGTTCAGTGAATTCAGGCACACTGCGTGTCATTACTTTACTGTGAAATGTCACCCCACCCACTTTAACATGCCATTAACACAGCAACCTTAATGTTGGCAGGTTTTCTACTGTTGAAACCAGGGGAAAATATTGGTTTTTGTTGTTTTTTTTTTTTTCATTTGGCCTCGTGGACAGGCCTGTTTTTTCACTCTCATTACAGACATTGAAGACAGACTGTACAAATCAATGCTTGAAATGCTTGACTCTACACTTTAACCTTGGAATGTCATTACTGACTGCACATTAAAGCCAAGCTTGACTTGAGCTAATTTAGCTAAATGAGGATATCTCCCAGCTGAGATGGAAAGATGAAGGGGAACCTTGGCAGCGTGACATTTCTACCTACAGGAATGACTATGGATTCACTGTAAAGACCCTTTGGTCTACAGTATGAGACACACATGCCATTTACTATTTGTAGTTTGTTTGATGCTTATGGTTGGGCCACCTGAGGAAACAGACGTCTTTATGTAACCTGGAGACTGACATGAATGTTTTTGCAAAACAATGATCATAAATGGTCAAAAATGACATACAATACAGAAAAGAAAAAAAGACTACCATAAGTTTGAGTTGACGTGAAAGAATAGTTGTATAAATGGCAGCCTATATTTTTGTTGTCATCAAATACCATAAAAAGACCCTTTCTCTGCCCCAAGACCATTTATTTCTACTGCAAACATAGAAAAAATGGATCACCATTTCATTTAATAATTTTCCTTGAAATACTTTTCAGCAAAAGTTACTTAAACAAGAGTTTCATTATCACTTTGATATCTACTGTGTCAAGGTATGGAGCTGGAGGCAGGAGGTGATTATCTTAGCTAAGCTTATTTTAGCATGAAGAGGGGAGCGGGGAAACAGCAGGAGCATTGCCCTCATGAGGTTGCCAGGTTCTGTGCAGCGGTGACACTGCAAATATAATGATGTGATCAAACGATGAACTAATTCAAAAATACATTGTGCAAAGTGGCACTTGAGTTGTACTTAAAGACTTAAATTGAAGCATAATTGGCGCTACGCCAGAGACAGAGCTGTCATGGTCGCCTTCCGCAATTATTGTTATCATCGGTGCCAGGTTTCGGACATACTAAACAAAATCTCACATAATATTTTAGCATACTCAATAGTATGCTAGTATGGAATTTTTCGGACAGGCCCTCAGTCTTCTGTCAGTGTCCAAGTCACTCGTGTTTTGGCAGCCACACGTCACTTTATTTATTTAAGTAAAATGAAATTAAACAGACTTGAAGTGTAAAAATGCTCTTTGGAGACAGCCATGCTAGCCATTTCCCTCTGCTTCCAATCTTTATGCTAAGCTAGGCTAACTAGCTGCGAGCTATAGCGGTGTGGTATCAATATTCTCGTCTAGCTGTCAGCAAAAAACTATTAAGTGTATGTCCCAAAATGTTGAGCTATTTGGTGTATGTGTTCATTGTGGCTCATTGATGTGTTCTTATTAGATTATGGACATCAGTGGAGATCTGTGCCACAGAGGAATCAGATATATCAGATGCACATTTCATTGTTGCTTTTGGTCTTTTCATGGGATTTGTTGGCTATAAGAAAGATATAGAGCATCATATAATTTCCATTGCTTCAGAAATGTACTCTTTTCTAACCTTGTGTTTAAATCTTCCGATTCACTCACACCCCAATGATTGGACTCATGCTCACTCATGCATCTTTATCACCCCACATAATGAGATGGCTTACCTCATTTATATGGTTTGTATGTTTACTTGTAGAGATCGCTGATCAGTCTCCGTTTGATACATGCGTCTGGGTAGTCCTGGGTATCCAGCTGGGGCGCCAATTGTTCTTGTTGTCATTCGCCGTGCAGATATTCTGTATGCCACAACCAGATCTGTTCATCACATGGGGGAGCTCCTCCAGCCTGCTGCTTGGCAGACACTCATTAATGCCAGAGTAAGTCTTGATTAGAATAATGGGAAATTAAATATTTTAAGAGGAAGGATACCCACTCTTTAAAGTCTTAATCAATTTTATAGATATTGTCAGGGAATTAAATGAGAGAGATAAAATTAGCATTTTCCAACTCTATCACTGAAAGCATTCCATTCCTACAGCTACATTCTAAATACGGAATCACACATAGAGAAGTAATGAGTATTTCCAGTGTAAATGTCTTCATTAATTTGATATATTCAGCTCTGAGGAAGGAGACAGGAAATCAGTGAAAACATGCTGCTGGGGTCAGAAAGCAAATCTAGAAAATATATGTAACGTATACAATGTGCTGTATTGCCCAGGTTTCCTCTGTTTAATTCAGCTTGTGCCCTCTCAAGCTGGCCCATTGGTAGGTGTGCTGAAATGCTGAGTTGGTGTCTTGTCTTCAGGTGTTGCACCTGTAGCAGCTGCTGAAACAATGTGAGGCTTAAGCATTTACCTTGCTGTCATTTTCAGCAGTAGTGTCAAGAGTGCCCAGGTTGGCATATATTTGAGAATGACCGGTCAGGCAGTGATAGAGTGTGTATAACCCCAGTTTTCTAAGAAAATTGGATAATTGAGACACAGAAAGGATTTGGTGAAGTGCGGGGCTGAAACCAAAGAGAATAAATGTGCGTACTTGGCATGAATAAAGAGGAGCTGTGCTACATGCACCCTGATTGACTTGAATGCGTAACTGTGTTATCTTGTGGCTTTGCTTTCATTGCAGTCATTCCCCTCTTTAAAAGAGTAAGATTACCTGCCACTGCATGCATTGCAAAGACATCTGTGCCATTAAGTCCACAGTGGGAGAAGAATTACCACTCATTGTGCCGAATGTTTACATCAAACATTAATGCTATAAGATGGAATATGTGGAATAATGATGCAGAGGTTGCACGTGCAGTTCTAATCAGATATGTGTTTTTAAAGATTCAAACAGTGAGTCTCTTCAGAAATCATTAAGATCCCTTCTGCCACCCCCTCACCTCCTCCAGTAATGCCAGATAGAGCAGCAATAATTAAAAGAGTGCTGGTGAATAACTGAAAATAAATGAATGAATAATCATTTAATTGAGGAAGCAGTGGAGGATCATTGAAATCACTGTGAATAATGACCATACAAATGAGACAGTGCGCTATTGGTGTACATGAGTTGGTGTACATGATACCGTTATTATTCAAGCGCGGAGATTCAATCTTTGCACATGACAATAGGCAGACATAGAACATTGGACAGGTGTGTACAGTCTGCATGTGGGACTGAACGGGCCTCAAGCCACATCTTTTTCTTTCTAATCTCTAAACCTGTCACATTTTTCTGTGAGCCAAAGAAAATGTAAAATTGCTCAACTTTTGCCACAACGTGACGCTGCAAGGTGCTGCGGTGGCCAATCAAATCTGTGAAAGGATTTCTTTGTCACATGAATGCTGTTTTTCTTCTGTTTACCTGGTGATTGTTGCAACAAAAGATAAAATGATTGCCGTTGCGATAACTTTCCAGAGTTGTAAAACCGTGCCTCGGAGTGCGATATATAGTATTCGCTGTGTTTCGGCATCTGATAAACCTTCATATTCATGGATCTGTTACTCCAACTGGACTTCCAGGATTGTAATTTAATGTCTCATGGGTGCCTGAAGCGATGTGCCCCCACAAACGCAGCCCCTTAGGTTGCTTTAACACAGGGCTGTTTGTTCCGCTCCATTACTGGGCAAGTTTTACTGAACTAAATTAGATTATGGTAAATAAATAAATAAAGCGACCCAAGAGGACAGAGGAGAGCTTTGCTGTGATCCTGCAGAGCTTCAAGTCCTGCTGTCCGAATATTAGCAGAGGACAGCGCAACAGATTCTGTAGTGTCAGTGGTCATTTGTGAAAAAAGACGGAAGATTTAATCTGCAATTTAGTAAATGTTGATAATACAATGTGTCATCATAGCAGCGCTGTTGTGGAGACAGAAGAACAGAGGCAGTGGTTTAACCATTAAATGCCAAAACATGCCTTTCAAAAGCAGAGCATGCATGAGGCTCAGGGTCCCTAAACAAAAAACACGCTTCACCCTCAGGTGCCAGTGGCATACCTTTTAAATGTATATGAGCGTGGTTCCAAGGCCAGGTATTTATTTTCTCACTCATCTACATTTCCTGAAGTGTGTGACATGTGGACGTGTGGTGATGAAACAACCTCAGTGGATAAACTGATAAATAATAGCCAGGCTTTCTCAGCTCATTTCCTTTGATTGACTCAAGCTCACACTTAAGAGGAAATGAACCTGGGCAGGAGTGACAAGCCTGTTCGCTGTAATGCATTGTGGTCCTCCTCAGTCTTCAGATTTGTGCTTGCTGTCTGGAAAAGGCACCATCCTCTGCCATAGGAGTGGTTAATGAAGTGTGGTCCTGGGCCCTGGTTGGCAGTTTGACGAAACCACAGAATGGGGCGATTCTCTTCCCTTCCCTGAAGAAAGGACAGGGGAGCAGGATGGTTGTGAATGGGCTGATTTTTCTTCCTGTCAGGAGCAGACACGTGGAAGCAACCAGCCTTCACCTTGCAGCTGTTTAACACTTTTAATTGTAGCTCCTTCCTGTGCTTATGAGTGAACGTAAGCTTTGAATTATGAAATTACCTCTCACTTTAATCGTTCGTGCAAATTATTATGCTGTTTCAATTTCAGGCGCGTACTTTCTGTATTTTTAGCTGCCTGCCATGTTCCTTAAATATGTTTCTAAGACACGTTAAAGGAGGATTGAGTGTTAGAATACATTAACGGGTTTTAGTTGAGCCCTCTCTTTGGATAGGGAAAGTCATTTCCGTGATGTTGTTTAGACTGTTTCCAAATGATCGCCCTTTGAATGTCCTCTCTCCTGAGGTATACTTACAGAGGTATAACTAGAGGAGCGCCGTGGCTTCTACATACTTCATCATTAGTTGGTGTTTTATTGGCCTATCTTCAACAGACAAAAGTGTTAAGTCTTTCTGTTAATGCACTGGGTTACTGAGGCATGTAAAAGTAATTTCCGCATTAATCCAAGAGAGAAAAGAATTGAGGCTGATAAGAAGCAATCCTGCGGGCTCACGGGGCTGTTTGCCTCACAACAGCAGCGACAAGACAGCTGACCTCATGTGAACAATATTGGAACATTTATCCATATTCGTCCTTCTGCTGCTGGTAATGTATGAGGCTTTTTGTGGCGTCGCTTGTCATTTAATGAATCTGTGTATGTGTACACCATCATAATATTAATATTCGCTGTCATTAGCAGAACTCGGTTGTGCTGGGCCCGGCTGAAAAACACACAAATGGCCTCCCTCTGTGCAACATGAACATGCACACGTGGTGCTAGTGACCAAAGGCCTATGCTTCAATTTTACAATCAAAAAATAGATGTTTAAACACCCTAGACAGGGCTCAGATCATTTTGGAACTCACTTTGACAAATACGAAGACACCCAAGTGGACAATACTTGTACCACTGACACAACAAGCCTGCCAAATGAGTTTGCATTACAAACACTAATCCCTGTAAGTCTGTTGTAGACTTACAATCCAATTTGAAGGGCACCAGAGCCCTCGCACTGTGCAAAGTCATCAAGTGTACCCAAGGTCCAACTTTCGCTCTCAGCTGACCATCTGGCAAATCCACTCTGCATCTCTGGTCCCATGGTGATGCTGAAATTGTTTATAATAAATTATCCTGAGCTAAAAGAATGAGCTCTCAGCGGTCATGACTCGAACAGAAAGAGTCAGAAATATTCTGCCAGGAGGGCTCTGAATGCTGTACGTTAGCAGAGCTTGCAGAATATGTGACATGGAAAACTATAAAAACAAGCCAAAGGTTACTGTCGGAGTTATTTCGTACTATAAAAAAAGCCATCGCTTTTAATGCGGAGCCACCAGTTTAAGAGGAAAATGGAGAGAGGGCAACAAAATGCAACTGTGTCAACAAACCTGGCTATTGAAGACAAAGTTTCTGACAAGCTTCCAGTGGACAGTGGAAGCAACCTCACAGGTAAAGCGCTGTGTAGTTTTACTTGTATAAGCACTTTTAGAGTCCACTCCGTTCCAGGGCTGCCAGGTACCCACTGACCGGCTTCCTGTTTGTGACTGCATCCACAGCCGAGACAAACACTCTGCTGCCCTGCAGTGTCTGCCCCTATCATACACACCCTCGGTGCACTGAGTGATAACTGCTGGAAACACTACTGCTGTATCCCCTTAATGCAGGGAGGACGGTCAGTTGCTCACCATGCTGTTTCAAGCCTGATATATTCTTGATGTGTCAGGCTTGTCGTCGTAGTTATGGTCACGGTCTTCGTCCCTGAAAAGATCCAGGGTCAACTTGTGGCTCCCTTGAGCGAATGCCGCGCTGATACTTTGTACTACATGAAAAACTGCGCGTCTGTAGAAGGCTGAGAGGCTAAATGAGTACGTTTTATATCATCACTACCAGTGAACAGTGTGACATAGGTTAGACTGAAGTTAATACATATCTTTCTTTAGACTCCATCACCATGACGTGATGGCTGAGTTTAACTACCAGCGATCTTGAAAAATCACTGGCCCATCTGCATCCTTCATGGTGGAAATTACAACAACAGATCAGCTGTTAATACGCAGAGGAGAGAAATTGTTTTAGAACGGCATTACTAGCATACATTCACTTAATTTATTCACGGATTTCTCTTGTCCTTAACCACAGTGTCATATACACACAGACAGCGGGCATCGCTCCAGCGCTGTGCATTTCAAAACAACCCTCTGTGGAAAAGCCACTTGATCTAACTGTTTAATGAGGTGAAAGACAAGAAATCTTTAAGCACAAGAACAATAGAGCTCCGTGGCCATTAATCACTTATCCGGAGTGCGTGGGCCTGATTGTCCCTATGTCACATGCGCTCCAGTCACGCCGCCACTACGCCATTTTTGAGTCACAGAGACAGCAGACTGCTTTTAACACGTCATGAAAATCTTTAAGATGTGATGTTTTTGGCGAGCCTTGCTATTTTCTATTTTCAATCAATAATGTACAAAAAAACCTCTTCAGTGTATGGTTTGAAAATAATCGGAGAGCAAGACAGGTGAAGAGAGTGAGAACAAGTAAGTTACCAGGAACAGGAAGTACTGATAGTCTCAGATGATGGTGATGTTAATGAAATGCCTTGTACATTTTTAAATCTTTTATTGTTTTTGTTCTGTGCTCAGCTTTGAATTTATTATGTTCCCAATTTATAAGCTGAGATGTGTATGGATGCTGATGTGTATGGATGACACTTGCCATACAAAATTCAAATGCATGGATACAGGAGGTGGCATGTACACACACATGCACGTGCTGATGCAGAACAGAAATGCTGGTGACCTTACTGACAGCTATAGTAGCTCACGGACGTGACTACTATCACATGTGGTTATTTTCTGTGTTTATTCCCGTGATTGTTTTCCCCTTAATCTCTTATGCATGTTCATTGAGTGAGCCATTGACTTGAATGGTATTTTGAGGACTGTTCCTTCTTCATCTTCTCAGGGTCTTCGCTGCAGTGGCAACAAGGATATACAAAAAAGCTGGATTTGCCTTGCATGATCTTTTGGATTCAAAATTTGTTGTGGCTAACAATAAGTATGCACGCTCTAAAAAGTTTGTGCCGATGCATTTTCCTGGAGTGCTGTCCAATACCTGACAAGTTAAACTCCAGAGAAAATGTGCCCAAATGGAATTTAAGATTTTATTTTAGAATCACTTCTTAGTGTGGTATGAAATATATCTAATATATTGTCTGTGTGAGTGTGTGTGCGTGTGTGTGTGTCCTTTGCGGTTTTGCTATTTTGGGGGTGTTGAGCCTGTATTCAGTAAAAAACCCTCTCTATGGCAATAGCACTGACAATCCCAAACGATAAGGCAAAGGAGCTGCCATAAAATGCCGGGATTACTATTTGTGATCAGCAGGTGTGTCAACATTCTCATTTTATCAGGCCATTTCACACCAGCTTGCACTCCAATGAATATTATTCCACATTATCATATGCTTTACAGATACTGGCCAGCGATATGACTCTTCCTTTGTAATTCCCTTTCTATCACTGATCTCATGAACTTTGCCAAGTTTAGCTGGTGTATAAGACTCACAGTTCAGTAAAGTCTGAAATGAATTTAGACTGAATCCTGTCCACAGAGATGCTAATCTTGTGTGGATGGATTTCGATAAGACTTTGGAAAGATCACAGAAACATGAAATGACACCTGGTGAATAAAATCAGTAGTGATGCACTTTACACCAAAGCAAGCCAGTCCAGTTTTAGGCTCAATGAAGTATTAGTAGTGAGATCTGTAAAGTGCTCAACGTTAGGAATTCCACCGAGACGTGTGCAATTAATCGTGTAATGGCTGCACCTGATGGAGCACGATATGGAAAATAAGGAATGATGCTTCATGCTTCAGTGAGGATTAATGCCCATTTCCCGATACAACCAAGGTCAAGGTTTGCCTTAATACCTTTGAGGGCTCTTGTTCAAATCCATTATTCATCACAAATGGGCAGGACCTACGCACACACTTGCACACACAAACAGATATTGCTGCTAAACAGTTGCTTGCATGTTTATTTACACACAGCTATGAGAGTCTCCAAGGCAACACAGACTGAATATCTCATGAATAGTGAAGATAAGAGTGGATGAAGACCTGGGAGAGGGAAATCAATCTTTCATCTTGCATGAATGCAGGAGCATTGTGCTCCCGGAGATGATCTTATGTGATCCACTGACCCAATCTTTGAGGGAGAATTTCCCAGATTGTGTGGACCTGCTGGACCCAGTGGCCTGGGACGAAGATGAAAAAAACAGGGACACAAGGATATTGTCTACTGGATACACTACGGGTAGACAGCAGGGTCAAGGTGAGAGATGCAGCCCAGACAAACGTCAGAATTTAATGAGAATTATCGAGACATCTCTACAACACAGCAAAACTCATGTAAAAGCCAGTAAGACAGGTTTCACACATATTCACACCAGAGTCAGGGAAGAGATGCTTGACACCTTGACACTGGTACACACAAAAAGCATCAATTTAAGCTGTGACATCTGCTTAAATCTGAAGTACGACTTCTATTCATAGAAGATAACACGGATAATGAGACAAAATGTTCCAGCCCTAAGTCATGGTTGGTTGAGGATGTCTGAGGCTGTCATGAAAACCAACCACTGAAAAGATCAACATGAGTTTAAAGCCGTCTCGTGTAGAATTTTTAGGTTTTTATGTGTTTTATGAACGGCTCCATAAAAGAGCAACGGTTTGCACACAGTTATGAGACAGGACTCGAAGATAAAAATATGTCTTTTTAATAAAATGTGAGCTTTTGTTAACAACCTGGATAAGATAACAAGTTTGCTAGAGCTTTATTTTCTTCCCTCAAAAACCTCTTATTGACAAAAATGGTGTGCAATGATAAACAAAATGTCAGAAGAATGGAGAAAAAAATGGAGGAAAAAAAGAACAGTGTACAGAAAATAGTGAGTTGGCGATTAGCTCACCAGCTACAGCAGTACCTCACGTCAGCCAGCAGCCCTGTGAGTATGGTACAGATCCCTTCTGGCGTGAACACAGGATGAGGTCAGGGGTTAGCAGTGTGTGTTGCCATCAGCCATATTGTCTTTTCAGTCACTAACACCAGCATAACCAGACACTTTCCAATCCTACATACAGGGAGTTTAAATGTTGCATGAAAATCACAATCCACAGGAACTCTGGTGTGTTTTATAAGAACTGTGATCCTCACTCAGAGATTCCACCATGCAAGGCGCCGTCGCGTTCCAGCCCTGTCACAGTTTTGTTCAGAGGCGGAAGGTTTTGCCACCATCATTTTGTTAATTTGCTCAGATTTTGGAGATTTAGTCATTGTTCCTTAATGTTTGTGCCTCTAGCACAGGTAAGTAGGCTCTGTAGTTAAAAGGTTTACTTTTTGGTTGTTTCAGTTGGGTTTATTGTTGATATACGATCAGGATGCTGCACCGGGTGTATTTATCTTCACAAACATCATGTGGGATGGACGATCAGCTCTCGCGGCCGTGTCGCAGTTAGAGCGGTGGAATTTGGAGTCACGCTACTAATCAAGACCAACCAGATGACAAAGACCTCAAACTCTAAGCTGACTTCTAAGAGAAAAAACAAGTCTATGCAACTGGGAATCACAGTATTTATGGAATAATTTTTAATAATAATAATACTTTTTTTATCATTCTTCATTATAAACACAGAAAAATCCATGCAGCACTTCAGTTTCATGCTAGCTGTCCGCCATGCTGTAGAAAGGAAGTTTATGCAGGTAAAAAGTAATAGTTTTACTGAGGGGGACACCACATATGTTTTATTGAAGAATGTAAAGTGGTTCATGTTTAAATCTACTGTTTAAATCGAGGCATTCTTGCTGAAATTGACCAACTCAAAGGTCCCTCACTTTCTTCTCTGCACTGCTGCACTGGAGCTAAACAATCTGCAAACAGCATCAAAATTTTGGGCTGATAAAACAAATGTCTCCGTTCAGCCGGTTCTGTACTTTGGATATTTGGAGCAATAATAAAGTAAGTGTACAAAACATACATGCAAATACTGTGGAAGAAATAGCGAGGGTCGAAAATCAATTGATTCAATAATGCTGTGTCAATAAGGAGTGAAGCAATTTGTTCCAGGCTCTTAGGTCAGGCTTTGAAATCTAGGTTTTAATCAGATTTTTTGGCATGTTAATGCTGGTCTCATGCATCTTCAGTAGGGTCATTATGTAAGAGTCAATACAATCAGTAAGCTCATTCAAGCTGGACATGTGACCAGCTCTTTGTGGTCCACACTCCTACGTTTCATTAATTCCTCTGAAATGAAATTCAGAGTTGCAATGTCCTTTTCCCTCTCTCCTAATCTAATAACTGTAATGATACAGATTTCTAAATTCAATCAGCTTTAATCTAGGGGATACAGATGCTCTCAATAGGGAGAGAGAAATGGTCCCAGCTGGTGAGCAGTGAAAGTCTTAGAAAAAAATAAAATAAAATGTAGCCACTTTAGGGAGATGAGGACTCATACATGGTGGATAAAAAGACAATTTGTGTCTTTTTAGTAAATGTGCCCAATGTGTCCCCAATGTTTTTAAATGAAAATATGTTTCATGCGGTTTTAACACGTGAGCTCCAAAGAACTCTTGGGCGAAGATGGGTCATGGATGTCAACTTGAATCGAAAAGAAAAATCCCACCTGTTGCTTTACCCTGAACACTTTAATCAGCGAATCATAAAAAAGCATGTTTATGTGAGCAAGCAGCTGAAAAAAGCAGCCCACAGAGGGTCCATGACGACCCTCTTCTTGTTCCAGTTACCCTGAAGTCACACCCTCATCGCAGATTATCTCCAAAAAATAAAATAAACTGATTTTGTGATTTGAGTCACCGTTTTCTGATTGGACCTTTTCTCGGGACTCAGTGGGCGTGTATAAACTCGGCCTGACTGACATCTCCGTCACTCTCCTTTTAGTTTTGATGCACCTGTTCAAGCAGCAGACGTTTTAACTTGTCACAGTAGGAAAAGCTCAGGGGCAGTAGTCACAAAGGATCTTATCTCACCGCTGGGAGTCCTCCTGAATGGCACTTAAAGTTCCTAACTGAGAGTTTCCTCTGAAGACATTTTCACAAAGCTGCTGAGAGCGACTCTGAAGGACAGGGTTTAACCGGTTGGTATGGGTGACATCACGTTTCACGAGTTAAGTGCCTCATCACGTCCGCATTGATTGTTTGACAGGTGGCCAGTCTGTGTCAGTGAATGAGAAAAAAAAAATATCCGTCGGTGTACAGCAGAGGGAGGAATGTATAGATGTTCACGCTTCACAAGAGCTGCAGCTCAAAGTTCAGTTCACACACATTCAAATGAACTACTTCAAATTAATTTCTCCTCAAAGAGCCGCAAAGGCTGCAGATCTCCTGCGGTGTGGTCTATTAAGTTACAGGTCTACTCGTTGGGAAACAAAGGAAACCGGTCCTCTACAAACTGCGGTGATTTGACTTGGGTGGAAGAACTTTGCGGCTGTTAGCTCGTGGTCTTTTTCCATGTTAAGGATTTCTTCTGATCATCATTCACACGCAGATATTTCCCAAGAGTGGTCAGATGCTTGTGTTGGCTGATGTTTGGACTTGTTTTTTTAGTCCTGGCGAGCACAATGCAGTTGCGCATATGAGCTTTATTTCATTGGAATCTGTAGTGATTTTTTTCATAAAACTCTTTGAAGTATTCACAACTGCATCTGAATTACCATTTGCACCAGCCGTGTTGGCATGGCAATTTCTTTTCCCAGGATGGCAAATCCTTGGCCCGCCCTACTCTGCCTCATTGCCGTCGTTGCCTGGATTGGTGAGGTTTCGGCATGAGGCGTAAGATTGGTAGGGTCTCAATCAGCCAATCACAAGCAGAGTGGGGCAGGTCAAAACCTGCTTATAGCTACGTATTCACATGTGCATGATGGCTGCCTTGGTATCCTGCATCTGTCTGGAGCATTGCAGTTCCTCAGAAATTAACACCACATGTACAGAAGATAAATTATGCAGATGGTAGGGGCAGTACGGGGATGGTAGTAGATGCCTGTTGCTTTTAGGGTGTTTAGGCACCCAACTTTGCTGAGCTGACTGGCTCACTGCTTGTGGTGTGGTGGACATTCGAAAACACTGTTGGTGTTTCTCATCATCAAGAGAGACACACTCAACATAGTCACAATGTGACAGATTTAGGGGCCTTACATGCATCTATAATTGGGCCACTGGCACGTCTTCTGCTGTGATGCTGAACCAGCATTCACACTACCAGAAGACTGAAACTTGCAGCAGCTAAATGGAATTCAGCCATCATTCATTTTATTGAATCATCATCCATCATAGCTCCACCCAAATGCCACGCACTGACTAGAGGTCTAATCAGCCAGGGTAATTGAAAACACCTTTGCGGGTGTGCAGGGTCTTTAAGGCAGTTCCCAACAATGTTGGATGTGAGCAACGTCAAGGTGAGTAAAATGACAGTTTTTATCACTAAGGAGGATTTAAAGTTTAAACAGAAGGCCAGTTCCTTTGGGAGAGAAGCAGTAACATAACCTTGCTAGTACAAATCATGGGCACCTTAAAAGCAATTATGTATTTGCTTTATTTCCACAGAGGCTGATTTGTTTTACTCAGGGGAGGAGGTACTGGCAGTGTCTCAACGAAAGCTGACCAGCTTCAGAAATGATTGGAAATTTATTTCAGGGATACTGTTTGTGATCACATCGCATTGTACGAGAGCACCTTATAAAGACCATCTTATAATTACACCGCACCTGGCACACCACACCTCTGGTGCAGACACATGCTAATTGAAGTCAGGGCTGAAGACAAACAAATGCACTAAATGCACACTTGTTGGCATGGGCCAGTGGCAGAGCATGTCTTTATTCCCAGCCTCACTGCAAAACCAAGCAAGCAGGCACAAGGTTTCTGGCCTGTCAGGCTGCTAATCAGCTTGATAGCATGCGGCTGTGCCCGCTGCCTGGCTGAGCCACCTCTGCTCTCCACCTACAGCCAATTCTGGCACCACGCCCCTCTGCCACGAGCCACCGCCCAACCCTCAGACACCAAAATAAGTATGTATGAAAATTAAACATGCAGTTTCCAACTGTGCTTCACCCCAGAGTACTGTCCTTGTGCAGTAGTTTCAGAATTGCCATGAGTAGATACAGTTTCTTATATTAGTCTGGGAGAAGATAAATTAGCTTGGGAGAATATTGCTTACCATGTTCTTCTGGTCCTGCCGGGGATCCACTGCTCAGTCTAAGAAACAGCTCAATAACACCAAGGTCTACTCACATCAGCCTTTTCCCCAAACGCTCCACATATTCCTCAAAATACGTGCGTTTATCTTGACAGCCAAATAAACACCTTCCACTCATTATCATGTGCCTATCAACAGGTACGTTAGTGTTATAAGGCATAATGAGACTATTATTAACATGACAGTAAGTGAGTGTAGGGCAACATTAGCAAGCCTGTCCAGCTTTTCAGGGGACTGGGGGACGGTTACACTCCCCCAGAGTTCCTTATCCTGAAGCTGTTTTCTCTTGGAAGAAACGGTAAACCATAATCTAACCCCTGTCTTGCTTGCTTGCTAAGTAAGAGAAGCAGCCACACAGGGTTAAGTTACGATGAAATCGTCATCATACTTTAAAATATTGGGAATAACCATTCAAATAACATCCAAAAGCTCTGTCTCTTTAGTCCCTGTCTTCCACGTGGATTATCAGCTTGTGAGAATGCTGACTCTTTATCTCTGACATGTAGCCTTAGCCTCAATCTTTAAGCATGGTAACATCATATAATGCAGCCAAGTTTAGACAACTTATACGTGGTGCTGATTCTAAAACTAGCTAACTCTTGACATTTTTGAACTTACATTATCATCTTTCTTCAGAGGACTCAAATCTAATGCAGTGCCAATATTTATAAAAGTTAGTGTAAATAGCACACCTTCATGTGCAGGAATTCTACTATATGGAATGCAAGATGAACTTCACTGTGATCTAAAGCTTTATAATTGGTCACGGACATCAGTCAGGACTGCATCTGTCATAAATAATGATGGATGTTTGGAGACAGAGGGCAAGAGAGAGGTATTTTGTTTCCCAGTTTTAATTGGTAGATGTTGAAGGCTACTTAAATACTAATGAGGAGCTGATTAAACAGCTGCACACAAACACAATACACCTTTGTTTCGTCCCCCCCTTGACTTCCAGAGTGATACTATGTTTTTGTGTTACCATGGGTTACCGAATGCAAATCTAAGATAACCAGACTAGATCCCACCCTCGACAGCGTCCATGATCAGCAGACATATCATGCACATTTCAGCTCTTATGGCACATATACATCACCACACGTTCCTGTGGTTGGTCAGTGATGTTTGCCTCCACAAACAAACTGCAGCAGAGTTGGATGTAGCTGTTTGGTCTGCAGCCATATTCTCATCAGTATGAAGAAATCACTCGAAACGGGCGATTGCAGCAGAGTTGAACATCACCGAAAAGGTCAAGCGAGTCAGGCCTTGAACTATAAGGAAGTACTTCACAAATGTATGGAAGTCAAAGAATATGCCCACCATGCGTCTGTTGTGATTGACCTGTGTAAAATATGTTTCACTTCAAAAATTCAGTCCTCCTTTACTCCTGTTTTTAAGTGCTAAATAATAGTCTCCAACATATGGTAAGGTGTATTTGATTTCTCACCTGGAGTTACATTACCAGATCAATATCAATTTCATCACTGCACATTCAGTAGAGAGTCTGGACCAGGATGTGTTTAGCCTGCACAGCAAAAAGACTGGAAGAGCAGCCAGATGTTTGTTTGTTTTTTTCAAAAAACCACGAAAGGTCAAAGAAGTCATGGTTCAAATTTGTGCAGCATCCCACAACTGTTTGACCTGTAGTGGCTGAAGGTATCGGGTTAAAATAATTAGCTGACTAGTTCAAAAAAATGTGTTTCTAGGAAGTGATTCATCTTGTGCTAAATAATGTAGGAAAAATGAACAGGCGGATCAGAGGTTAGTGGCAAAAATTTGAAAAAAAAAAAACAACCTTTTTTTTCCCCCCAATATCTCAGCACCATCTGTCCCATTGGTGACATTTTTCATGTCTGAGACGTGTGTGACATTCTTGAATGTCTGGAGTGTGTGTCACGGTTTCTGAGATCCAGAAGAGACAGAAAAAGACTAAGTAAAAAAAAGACACACCTTACCAAAATGTATTGGATTGATTTTAATGTTATTTGATTTTTAAACTTGTGACTTGAATTACTTTGGAGAGTGAGAGATTACCAATGTATGAACAACACGCTGCCATATCTTATCCCGGCATGAACCCAGGAAGCTTAGACCTCTATTAATCTTGAACGCGCTATCTCTCTGTTCTCCTCAATCTGTCATCGACGTGACACAAGCAACACTGTAACCTCAAAAGTAATTTTTTTTTCTTTTAAACCCTGAGTCCTGCACGACCAACCCTTCCAAAAGATAAAGCCCTGTTTGTTTGCAGTGGTGACTTCTAGGTTTTTCCTTATTAAGTTTAAGGGAACACAGATGGGTTTAAAGTTTACTCTACAGATGATCCAATTTGTATAATGAGAAATGCATGATGTAGTTTCAGGGGTCCTAAAATTATTCATTATTCCACTCTTACACCGTGTTTCCTGCATGTTTTCTCATTTATTTAGAACATCTTTACCACGTATGCAGTGAGCCTGCAGACCCCCCGCAGGGAAAACAAATCCCAAATTTGGTTTTCACCAGGCAACTAAAAGTAAGCCAACCGGCATTGACCAATTTTGTGATATAAACCCAGAGCCAGATAATAAAATTTAAAGTTTTAAAATTGATTACAGCACTGTAATCAGTGCTGAAATTTCAAGTTTATTACTGGTGGAAATCCCAAAATTAGTTAATCGTAAGCTTACAGCTACCACCAACAAGCCAATACCAGGGCCAGTTAAAGTCTTAATGATTAATGATAGCATGATTAATGATACATACATACATACATACATGAAATGCATAAACAAGTGTCACTGCAGCTACATGGAGAGAAATATAAGGTCCTCCACAGTCGACTTGTTGTACATTAAAATTATATCTGTTCAGATATCTGACCCCAACGCCTCCGAGCCCCATTAAAATCCATATGCAGTATCTGTTTTACATTAAACACTCATGGGTTAACACTATTAGCATGCTGGTAGTGGTGCCAAATGGGGAATGGAAAATATTCTCATATGCAAAAGTTATTTTTTAGATAATAATATGAAATGTACCTGACAACAAGGCATCTTCTCACTGTGCTTGCTTTTTAGAAATGTGTGAGGTTACCAGTACCATGGAACACACAAGGCAGCTTCGCAGCACTAAATCCAGAGACTGATTGCACCATAATTGCAACAGACTGCAGTCCACAGATTCTGGGGCAGGGCCTGCCTTGTGTGGAGGAAACATGCATCAGGCGTGCTTGCTTATGTATGGATAACACCTCCATGCATTTATAAAGTGCACATGACATCAGCATCAAGTGGCTCAATATGCTCAGTGAACAGACAGGTGTACAACAAATTAATCAATTTCATCTTACCTTATCTCTTATCCTTTCCAGTACACTGCAGGTGTATAGCTTATGGCGTGCCATGATTTATCTTACATGCAAAATTAGGTCTAATATTTAAATCATGTGTGCAGTGTTTTTATAGCAGCCAGTGAAATACAGAATGCAATAGCAAAGCTTACCACTATTTATATCCATGGAGAAGAGGTGACGAGTGGACTGAGTGGCCAGCACAGCATTATACAGAGCAACACATACAGTCCATGCAACAACCAGAGCGTGCTCTTTGTATTACCCTTTGTGAAGAACA
Source organism: Chelmon rostratus (assembly GCF_017976325.1). NCBI lineage: Eukaryota > Metazoa > Chordata > Actinopteri > Chaetodontiformes > Chaetodontidae > Chelmon > Chelmon rostratus. The sequence goes on along the minus strand of NC_055668.1, from coordinate 10,824,069 downwards.
AGCAGTATCAGAGCCTGTAAGTAATTTTAAAATGAAGTTTGAGGAAGTTTTAACGCCTGGAACTATACGATAACAAATACACTGCTGTAGCAACTTTCAGAGACATAAACACTTGTTGAGTCCACAAGCATCAACACAAAACTTAGGCGAGTGGCATCATTGGAGATATGTCTCAGCATGCACAGTGCAAGACCTTTACTGTCCAAACAGAGTGAATGATGGCCGTACATGAGGACCTGATCTTTTTCCTGTGTGTTTCCTGCCACTGGTCAGCTATTTCATTCTTCAAGCTTTAAGTGCCTTCTCCAAGGACATCTTGCTGATGTGCTGCACTAGTGCTCACTCTACTCATTCACGTGGCCGGCTTTTAGAGGCCAGCCCGAGGGTCGTCCGGCCATCAGCCTGCATCCTAAATTTTAAGCCCTCGTCTGTTAATTGTCCGTACTTTAAAACAGAACATTGATGGATGCAACCAGCGCTCTCGTGTCTTCTGATAATATTACTGTATCGGATTAACAGTTTTCAGTGTGAAAACAAATTTGCATTCATAGATTTTCAGGAAAAAATCAAAATAAACAGCACAGATGTGAAAAAGAATCCAAATCCATGCTTAGTTACACTTGTTTAAACAGGACATAAAGTATAGACTATCCAGTATGTTCTATAAGGTTATTTATTTCATCATTCGTACACAGAGTGAACCTCCTCAGAGACGCACCATTACAATATGTCACAAAACACAAAGTATCCTTCTACTTGATCATTAAATCATCCAGCTGCATCTCATAACAACCCTGAACTGGGGGCTCTTGATCGGCCGATTTCATCTTCCTCCTTTGTGTATGCGGGTCTGATCGGTTGCAGCAAATCAGCAGGATCGATTCTGAAAGATACACACAAACAGGAGCAGAAGCTGTTGCGGTTCGCCGTGGAGGCACAACCCCGCGCTCCACGTGCGCCCGAACCGCCTCTGACTGCCGCCCCGCTTTCGCAGTCTTTAGCGCGATCAATTAATCAATCACAGCAGTTTTACAAGCCTTATCTCCAAAGTTGCCTCTGCCATAAATGTCCGCGGACGGATGCTCGTGGAGGCAGAGGCGCTGTCCAAGGTACTGCATTCAGCCCCTCCCCGGCAGACATCACTGAGAGACACGTGATACGCTCTGTCTGTGGCTCCTGACAGTCGCTGGATTAGCTCAACAGGGAAACCAGATTGCACCTTCTCTTCCACGAAGATAACTGGATTTTGGCCCCGCGCTCCCGACCCTCTCCATCCAGCGCTTTAATGCTCTCTCTGGTATTTTTTTAATCGGGAAACAAACTTGGAGGACGGAATATTGAAGGTAATTCCCCTTTTTCACCCCACTAAGCCTGTGAGCTTTTTTTTTTTTTTTTTTGTGTGGAGTTAGAATAAAAGTGGACCAGTCTCTCTCTCCTCCTCCTCCTCCTCCTCTTCTTCCTCTCTTCCTCTCCTCTGATGCTGCGATTCACTTGAAAGCAGATCTTGATGTGAGGGTTTCGCCAGAGTGGATTTTGAGGTACAGGCTCTTAAACAGACCGAAAATATGGACTGACGTGCTTCACTGGAGCTCAGCGCGCGGCGCTTCGCATGAAATCGCGTTTTTTTCCTCTCTCGTGCCAACTATTTGGGGTCCCGTAGAAGTAAAGGTCCTCGCGCGAAAGGTGATTAAAAAGAGATGCCTCGTCGTGTTTCAGCAGGGCATTTTATAGTTGCAAAGATGCCGCAGATAAGGGCATGAAACAGCACTCTGATTATAGTGCGCCCTTTCCAGCTGTCATCCAGGGGACCATGTTAAGGTATGGGGCATGTTATTGATGAGATCGGGTCCCGTTTTTGGCTAAATGCAGCCTCTGGAGCGGCGAGGATTATCCCACGTCTCAGTCAGAGCATGCTGCTCATTTGGATAGCTCGCTGGTGATCATCACATTTGCTGTTAATGGAGAAGATGTTTGTGTGTGTTTAAAGTCCGCTGCCTAAGTAAACCCGATCCCCAGCCCGTGCGGCGGTTCCGTTTTCCGCTCTTTCAAATGCAAACTAATTGCGGAGATTTAAAACCAGGTTGATGTGCTTTTTTTATTATTTCAATATTTTAACGCGTTTGCGGTTTTGGAGGAAAAGCAGAATCCGCCTCATCTTCCGATGAGCGAAAAACAGCGACGAGGCTTTTAGGAGCAGGTTTGGGGCTCTGACTGAGACCCACTAGCAGCCCGACTGGTTCGTCTTACACAAACCAACCATTGTGAATCAAATGACGCACTTTTTTCCTCATGTTGGGTCTTCAGGAGAGGGCAGGCCAGCGGATAAGCTCCTGCATGTCGGACCGCTGCTGATAATGATAACGGCCATTCGCGGCCGCAGAAGTTGTAACGAGTGTGAGCAAAAGTGACCATCCTTTAAAAAACCGATGTGTTGTAAATCAGCGGTTTATTCTTTTTTGACTTTGGTGTGACTGAGATTGTCTGCAGGAATTTATTTTTAGACGTGCGAACATCTGGGTGCGATTAGTGATGCTGGCACATCATCATTTACTGATGATTTTTTTTTCTTCTCAGACTGCATGAATATGGAAATGTGTTTTTCTTTAATCTTGTGCACGTTAGAAGACAGGCTGTCCGCCACAGTGTTTGGCCGCTGAGTGCTGTGTGGATTCAGTGACACTGTCCTGTGCTGCTGTGTGCTTCCTGGAAAGCCCTGCTGATATTCAGTTAATTATATGGCTTGTGTTTGTTGTGACAAAAGGCCTCTCTGTATCTAAGTATCTGATTGGCTCTGCTTCTGCCTTAATCATAGCATCAACTCTGACTTTTGATTAAGGCTTTGGCCAAAGTGGATTTGGAAATGGATATGCTGAAAACGCTGATACTGTATTAAATTTGCTTTTCTCTTGCAGAAAGCTCTGGGACCGAGGACTGCTTTGACAGACAGACTGCTTCTTTTGCTGAGCTTATCAGCCAACGTGGCTCCATATGGCATTTTTTCTCATTGCTAAAGAGGATGCAGGGTGAAAAGCCCCGAGCAAAGGCTTCCAGTTACCTGCCAAAGAATGTTGGCATGGACATGAAGATTAAAGCTGCCATTTCAACTCAAGTGAAACCGTGCACACTGTAACTGGCACCAGAAGGGACTGTTCCACAATTAAATAAATTATACCCCGTGCACCCAATGGATATTTAAATCCCTGTCACTTTGCTCTAAATAGCAATGGCAGAGAGGACCTTTAAACAGTTCAAACTATTTTGGCGCGAACAGTGACAGGTTTGGCCAGTGGCCTGGACAGTGTGAGGTAATGGTATTTACTCCAGGAAATAAGTGTTGGCCGAGCCTAATGCTATGCAAATATATCATAACATTTAATCTTTTGTCTTACAATGCCTCAGTTCACACTGGTATATCCATGTAGACAGTCAGTTATATGCCAGTCTACTCTCTTGCAGTCATCCCAACATATTTCTTGCAAGCAAAGGTTCTTATAAATAAATTCAGCTCTGCAAGTCCCTATTCACCCAAACAGAATTTGTGATCACACGATGGTTTTACAAAAGCCACATGGTGCCCATATCATATGGGCTGGGCTGCTCATTTGCTGCTTTGTAGAAATAAGCACTTGTCTAGAATTCACAGGTGCTGAGGGACAGTGGGCTAGATTTCCAGTGTGGAACGCATGTTGCGAAAGCGAAATGAGCTTTAACATGAAAACAAAGAGTTCCCACGGGCTGCTAGTTTACTTCGACGATGAGGGATTCTGTGACTTTTTAGAACTTCTCATACTGAATGGTAAACTCAGCCTTCGCTTCTCCATCTTCTGTGCCGAGCCTGCGACCGTCGTGTCTGACACGGCGGTCAACGACAGCCAGTGGCACGCGGTCACGATAAGGAGAAACTTTAAGAACACAACCCTAATGGTGGACGGTGAGACGAAATGGGTGGAGGTGAAGTCCAAAAGACGGGATATGACTGTTTTCAGCCACTTGTTCGTTGGTGGAATACCACCGGAATTACGATCTGTGGCGTTAAGACTGACATCAGCTGTAGTCAAGGACCAGCTGCCTTTCACTGGATGGATAACAGACATAAAGGTCAACAACACGGAGTCTGTAATGATCAACAGTGAAGGGGTCTTAAAGGACCTCTGTGGTACAGCCAACATGTGCTTAAATGGAGGAGTCTGCAGTTTAATTGACAACGAACCAACATGTGACTGTTCTCAGACGGGGTTCCAAGGAAAAGACTGCAGTGAAGGTAAGACACCTGGATTCAGTTTAGCCTGTACAGTCCTCTTAGCCTTTCCAGTCAGCAGCAATATGGACTGAATGAAATAAATACAAGCCCATTGCAAGTACCATCAATCGTAAATATAATGCATTCCCTTCCTCTATTTGGCTAAAGCCATATGTTTGTCTTAGTCTTATGATGTGTGCCATTGATCTGCAACACAGTTGTTTGTAATGAACCAATCTCCTGCAAGGCCTCATTAGCAAAACATGCAGGTGTTCCCCATCCCCAAAGGTCTCTTCCATTCTTATCAGACAGGTCCATCGGGATCAGTTGACCTATGAAACATCATCTCCAATGGCTTACCTCAAATCCAAGAGCAGGAGTAAACATCCACGAGTCTGATGGAGTAAACATGAATGATATCGTTGACTTCACGCAGTACAAAAAGCATCCCATAGATTCGTAGAGTTGGCAACAGAACAGAACCCGAATATTAACAGGGTGACGTTTTTGCATCAGTCAACATTTAATCACAGTGTTCTTATTAATGCATTGATGCTTACAGCTTGCCATTAAGCACACAGAATTATGATCCATCATCATCACATCATTTTCTAGAGAAAAGAAAAATATCTAAGTGTAGCGTGATAGAGCCACGACTTCCCTCAAGACTGTACTTTTATTTAATTCCTAAATCTAACAGGTAAAAAAAAAAAGCTGTGTAATGCAGGAGAACAAAGGAGACTCAGCTAATCAATACATAAAGAGAACATGGGGTTCTTTGTTCTTTGAGGTAGTGAGAATAGTGTCACTCTGTCATGGCCGAATGTCATCATAATATCAGGGTCCCTTTCAGCCGTCATCCTGGCTGTTGTTTGTAACGAAAATGCGTTCAGGGTGTTCAGTGCGGAGCTTCACAGGTTGGCGGTTTCCTGCTGTGGTGGGGAGGAGCAGGTTTGTTGGTCAGTGTCGATGGGGGAGGGGTGTGAGCGTTTTTCCTTAAAGTCTATTTATATATATGTGTGTGTGTGTGTGTACATTCAATTTCATAAGCTCATGTGTCTTTATTCATGCACATAAATCTTTTATTAACAATAAGCTCATTAGGCCTGCACTGGATAACTTACTACAGCAGCATAAGATATTCCCATCTGATTGTCATTAGTCATCGAAGCAAATATGAAATACCACTAATTAAAATGTCCTCCACATACTGTGCGGGCCGTGCTTTATTTTCTGCTGTATTCAGGTTTTGCTGTTAATAAGTGGAGGGAGCACAGGGTCCTTTACCAACCCTACGCACTGACAGAATGAATGATTGTTCCTGCAGTTCACTAACAGGCTTTCAGTGTTGGCCAACATTAAGTATTTGTTTATTTAAACCACTGCACATCAGTGAGGAATAGCAGGCTGTATTGCAATACTGCAACGAAGCACCCTGAATTAATCTGGATCAGAAATTAACTGTGGCAGTAAATACACTTGGACAGGCCACCCAAATGGTATTATTGTTCTCTTTCTTGCTCTTTTCTAAAGCAGACTCCCCACAGTCTATATTCACAAGTCTAACACTGTAATTCTGCCATCATTTGTTGCACTAGTATTACAGATATCACTGTAAATTCATTCAGCACATAGGAAGAGTTTTTTGAATGCTCTTTGGTGATTATTCTGGCCACCAGTTTATTATAATGTACAATTGCCTACTTGGCATTTTTTCTTTGCTCTGAGGTGGAGAAAAGGTAGTGTTTGTTCTAGAGGAGTGGAAATCCATACAAGCAAACAAACAAATGTGTCAGCCTCTTCATAAGAAGTTTGTATTGTAAATCTCAATGCGTCCTCGCTCATTTTATATTTTCTATGATATGCAACATGTAGCCTGATGACAGGTCCATCTCAGGAAAGCTGTGATACTCTTTACTACTTGATCATAGTGTCTTTTCTATGTACCTCTAATGTAAAAACATACTTTAGGAAACTAAAACAATGAACTGCTGATGTTTCTTAATGAAAAAAAAAAATTCCAGTTAATTTCCAGTGGTCAGGTTAATACTATTTGCTTGAGATGAGTAGGGTCATATTCCTCTAAATATATAACATTACTATGACTTGATAGTGATTAAGGACAAACACAATTATGATCCAACCTGTCACTCAGGAATACTGGAAGAGGCAAATTCAGAGAGGGTGGATACAGAGAGACAGTGATTACATTACCTGTCAAATCCTTTTCAAATGATTGTAAAAAAAGATATTTGACTTAAATTTAAATAAAATCAATCCCCTTAACACTATGATGGTTTGAACACTTTAGAGTTTGAAGTTAATTTAAAGTTGATGGCTCTAAATTAAATAATACTACGTGTTTTCATATGTCTATGTTGTGTCTGTGTGTGTGTGTGTGTGTGTGTGTGTGTGTGTGTGTGTGTGTTTCAGTCAAGAAATTGTGGGAAAAGGTCATATTGTTCACACCAGGATGGCTGCTGATGTTAATAGTTTTATGGCCATGAAAGAACTAATTGCTTGTGTTATTGCGGTGTTAAGATGAGTGATGTAGGAGATATCACCCTTGTGCTGCATGAAGGATGAGCAGCTATTGTTTAAAGAGGTCCGTGTAATGAAAATACAGTGCCACTGGTGACAAGATTCATTATGGCCCTAAAGATAAAAAGCTACTCTAATAACAAAAAAAACCCTTTACAATATGGTCTAATCACTTTGCATGTGAGTGGGAGGTGATTTTCTCATGCACTAGCTTAGCGACTTGAAGTTTGATTGGATGCACTCATTGTAATGTACATTGCTAAACCTGTCCTGGTAAATAAATCTCAATCAACAAACAACAAGTTCATGAATAAAGTAAGTGCGTCTTAAAAAGCAAACAAGCTGCACCCAAAAACACATCCTTATTTTAACAGTGACAGAGGACTCACATTTTCCAGACTCAGGAGTTGTCCCGAATGGAAAACTCAAAACACTCATCCCGAAGGTGTTCTATATATTGATAGATGTACATCTGCTCGCTTATTATTTATATCTTGCCTCGATTACCACGTCAAACTGTGGAAGAGGAACTGCAGGTTACTAAAAGTCATTAGATCCACAAGATTACACAACAGAAGCCTCAAAGACAAACAGGCAATGTGTCAGTAGAGACGTCTGCTGCTGTCACCCCACACAGCCGCAGAGCACCACAGAAAGCTCTCTCTCCGTCCTGCTGCTGATCCGCCTGATGGAAATGCACACAACATGCAAGCAGGCACTCGGTCGGAGTTATGTTCTTCTCTCACACAGCCGACCAGCTGCATCTATGGAGTAGAAAAACAAGGTTTTTCTTGAGGTGGAGTGTTACGGTTACAGTGCGTTGTTGTCTAAATTTGTTCTCCACAGTTTGCTGATTGGTCTGTGCTGCTAATTTCTAGACTAAGAGGAGTGTTAGTTCATTTTTTTCACCATTTTGGTGCAGCATGTCAACCTGTAAACACAACATTGATAACTTCACTTATGCAGCTTTATCATGTTGCCTGATTGCACATCCTGCACGGTTGAAGCGATATGAGCATTAATTTGGACTTGAGTTTCTCAATGAATTTAATGTTCACTCTTCTTGTTGCTCTGCTTTGGTCTTCACCATCTCCACAGGGGAAATCTTGCTTTTGATTGCTAAACGCTTAACTGCGCTCACCCACTAGTCGCTAATGCTGTCTGCTGCAGGTACCATACAGGATGGCTATCAAAGCTTTTTTTTAATGCTGAGCACGTCTTGCTGTTGGAAATGGGCTTGATGAAAGAGGTGAGGCTCACTATAACATTAAAGCTGTGGGTCGCACAACCAAAACAATGAGCTGATAGGCGGCTGGAATGCTTAAAAGAGGCTCCTGAAATCGCCAAAATATGCTTAGATAAATGAATAATGGAGAGAGACCTGTTGAAATGCATAAAAGGAAACACTTGGCCTTGGTGTATCGTGTCCTGCTGCTTGCATGCATGGAAATGGAAAGATAAATGAGAGGAAAAAGTCTAAATAATAAAAAAGAGGGGCTGCTCTGTCTTATCAATGAGATTCCTCAACATCCGTCATTTGTTTGAACCAAGCCACCGTTAAGACTGTTAGTTCATGCTGAATTCTTTACATTAACCGTATTTTAGGTTTTTGTCAGACGTGTTTGGAGCATCACGATATTTGACAGTAGACTATATAACACTCTGTATTGCTGCCTGCGATGAGGAACGACTGGTAGCTCTTTATAGCTCATTTCAGCTTGGTACCAACATTGCAAGACGTGGAGATTCAATTCCCCGCGGAGCCATCCACGCTGAAATTGTATGAACTCACAGTACCTTCAGACACTTTGGATGAAAGCATCCACCAAATTGTACCTTTGCCAGCTAATTCAGTATTCTAGCAAGTGCAGAGATTTCTTCCATCCCAAAGTAATGTGGTATTGCTTATTGCTGTCTCGCCATCCTGAGCTGCACGGAGGAGACGAGCAACAACGAGTGCTTCAAATGGAAAAATATTACCAGGCTATTATTTTAGATAGAGACCAAAATGAGTGTCCTTGCTCAAATAAACTGACTTATCTCAGTCAGAATCAGGATCTTTATTTGGCATCTGAAATGATCTTTGTAGAAAACTAGAAACACAGTAAAGCAGCATGTGCGCTGTCATGAGTTTACCTAACGTCCATACATTGACTCAACTCCTGAGTACATTGGAGTAAATTTACCTTTCCATTAAATAATTTAAAAGCTGTTGTATTACTTTGATCAGATGAAAGGATTACAGGATTTGCCACCAGACCTGTCAACTCTCTCCTGTCCAACCACAAGCTTCACATTGCATGACCCCACACATGCACACACAGACACAGACACACAGACACACACACACACACACACACACACGCACACTTAAATCCCTTTGATCGGTTAAAACAATTATTTAAATGCACTGTTCTGTGGTCAGTAAGTTCCCAGAATCTGTCCTCTTGTTTCTCATTAGGGAAATAACATAGATGCATTGCACAGCTCCATATTTTATCCTGATGAAATGGAATGATGTTGTTTATTTTATTGTACATTAGCTAAACATAAATCAGTCCTGGTTTAAAAAAATAAAAAAAAGTGGAGCAGACCTCGAATACAGCATTTTATTTTTCACTTTGTGCATTATGTAATTCAGAGGATAACTCACATTGACTGGATACAGTAAATAACTGTGATTGCATTGCACTTTAATGTTATGATTTTAGCTGAGAGCATAGCTTCGAGGTCCTTGTAAAGATAGAGTTAGAAATCCCTGAAACTAACGTCACTCGTTGAAGGACAGTCAGCCAGACAACTTAAGCCGCTTCATTAAGCTGCTAATGCATGATGACAGGGTACCAAGAATGACTGTAGCCTACAGTAAGTGAATTATGTCACACCTATTGTCACGTTTGAGCCATGATCATCAGCGAGCTCGGTTATGTGAATTATTTTATCGACTGAGCGCAATAGCATCACAACAGATTTATTTCTTACCGCTATATTAAGGGAGGAATGTAGGTGCAGGAGACAAAGTGGTCACATATGCTCATGCTCAGTGGGATTTTGACTTGGGTGGGATTCTTGATTATCAATACTTAAAGTTTCAGCTTAATGGAGAAATAATGTACAAATTGCTGAATCTTCCTGAATCTCTTTCCCCTGCATCAGTTTGAAGCAGTGCCACAAATGTGTACAGCTACAGACAATATGTCAGAGTTAGTGGTGTTCATTGCAATAACACAGCGACCTACGCTACTGAAGGTATTATTTTGCGTCTGATTAGACCCGGCGCAGTCTTTATTGTAGTTTTTTTTTTTTTTTATTTGAAGGGTTGCTTGATCATAATGTCTTTTATATGTACCTATCATGTAAAAACATGCATTTTTCTGATGTTTTTATGTATGTCATTGGTCCCTTTTATGTTTCCCATGACATTGGTTCCTCGACTGGATCTGTCTTGCACAAATTGAATTTTAATCAGTGGAGTGGAATGAGTATAATGTCCTGCCAAGAGAATTGGAAACATGATGACTTTGGCAGCCCTTTGATTACATTAGAGGTGGTGTTTTACATTATCTGTCACAACGATGCCTCACCACCTGCTATAACACCACTTGGTATACGGAAGAGGAGGAGGAGGAGGAGGCGTGAAACGTCATACTGCAAATTGAATAATGGGACCGGATTGAGAGGTATTTTACATCACGGTTCCATATTTGCTCACCTTGCAGACACAGAGCAACATTTACAGTGAGTGAATATAAGTCCAATATTTACTCCCCTTTAGCTCTGTTTTGGCCTCCACCAGGTCCTCAGGGAAATATCTGGCTCTTTAGCAGCTGAATTGACACTGTGCACCAGCTAGTTGCTAACTTTCTCTAGCTGTGGTTTGGTGGTGAACAGGAAGTGTAAAGTAGGTTCAGCAGAGTTGTTTAGATGAAAACAGTCGGCTCCAGTATCTGGAAATGAGAGTGACGAGAGCAGTGAAAAATAATATTACCTCCGTGGGTCATAAAAGCAAAACAACGAGCTTAAAGAGGAAGGAAGGAGGGTTGGATGATAATTCTCTGTCACTGCGAGGGACTCCTTTCACATTACACATCGTCCTTTGATGTATTCTTCTACAAATATTGATTAGTGCAGCTTTAACATAACGTTTTGGCTGCAGTGGTGCTGAGAGACAGATTCCTTCTGATATCAGACAATATATGACAAAAGATCTCTTTCTCAATACACTAAGTCAATAATTTGGCTGTCCTGATTATTGCATTGGCATTGAGAGCATCACAGCAGCAGGACACGTAGCAAGGAACTTGGAGTTTTCAGCAGCTGAACACAACAGTTTGTATTATATGTCTGTATGAAGAGGCAAATCATTTCAAAGTGAATTTCAGTTTGGTTCACATTCTGGTTTTATACTTCAAGCCGGTGCTGCACATTTTTTTGCCAAGTTGCCTCCAAGGACAATGAAAACTTAGCACACGGACTGCAACAAAGGAGTGGAGGAGTGGGTGGGGTTAAACTGGGTGGCTGAACTGAATCTGAAGTTAAGTAATGGTACAAGACTGTGCATTTTCAGCAATGTTAAATAGCTAAATCAGTGAGTCCCAGAGATTGCAGTTATAGGAAACACCTTGTGGCTAATTTTAATATGCATCCCCTGTGCTGCTAACATGACTGCTAAAGTTTGGTATTTGTACAGTACGATGAGTCAAGGTAACAAGAATGATCTCCTAAACCCTGTAAACACATAAGTAGCTTGTGATTGACAAGTCAGAGCAACATTCTAATATGATTTGTATGGATGGCTCCATGTGGATATAGTGATGTCTGATGACCTGGTTTTAAGGATCCAGTCGCCGTTCACATACACAGTGTGAATTAGAAACCTTTGCTACAAGCTCCGTAGGAAGACGAATTCTTCATTTGAATGAGCGCTCCCTCTCAGGCCCGTCCGCCGCCGTGTGAGCAGAACCACGCGACCTCGCCGTGCCGTATCTCTGAAAGTGTCATTCTGTCTAGGAGCCTCCTGCAGCTTCACTCAGACAAAAGCAGATTAATAGTATACTGCTGTCTCTGAGTCCAAAGACAGATATTGGGATCAAAAGATTAGAGGGATTTTCCCGGAGGATTTTTGCCTTGTTTAAATACAACTGCTCCTGACTGTCAAAGGTTGTTTGTGAAATTCTTTGACACCAAACTCCTCCTTTAACGGGATTCATCCCACAGCGCAAATAAACATCTGAATATCCACGCCACACTCACACACATGCTCGTATTAAACTGGGCTGGAGGCCTACAGTATGTTTCATAATAAAGCATGCTAAGCTGGGATATGGAGGATGGCTGGCATATGATATAGAGGATATCATGAGATGCATAAGCCATTGATTGAATTTAACCTCTGCCATGAAGTGATGTCATGTATGGCAGAATTTTTGCCTTTAAATACTCCTTTCCTCTTTGTTTGTTTCTCATTGATGACGTCTGTATTCATACAGACGTGTTCCGTGTGGAAGAATATCTCATTTTGCATAATCGCTGAATGTTTTTTGTGCAATCTGAGCGGTTTGATCTCCCCTGTGAAGATGCAGAATAAGACTATTTCGAGCCAAAAATGTGCCTCTTTAAATTCCAGGCTGTAGATGATGTTTTCACTTTGAACATAAGTTGCCTTTGATGCTGCTGGTTGGGTGTCATCCTTCATGAGAGTCGTCTGAAATCCTAAAAACAAGTCAAAAGTGCACTGCCATAATTTGAAAGCTGCCACGCTAATGACAGAGCGAAGACAAATTACTTTTCAGGAACATTTTTTGGGACTTTGAAGCCCTTTTGTGACTGTAACAATACAAATAGACCTGACTTGACTGTAGTGTCGCGTCGGTTATGTGGCACATTTCGAGGAGTTTTCTACCTACAGTAAGAGTGAGTTTATCTTTACCTTTAATATAGATTGTGAATTCAATATTAAGGTGATTAAAAAAGTGCTGCGGTCAACTGCATTTTCACAGGGGACTTATTTTTTTGTCATTTATAATGGAAAGGGATGTAGCTTAATGTTAACAGTACTTAGAGCTTAGCTGTATTTAATGCTCAGTGTGCTTTATTAATACTTTTTTCTTTTTGTAACTTCAGCTGAAGAGCCGCTCCTCAGATAGGGATTTGTCACACGTCAACAGTGGGAGCCACGACTCCAGTTTCCTTAAGCAAGTGCTGAGCATATTTAGCTGGAAAAGGTGCTTGGTGAACACTGGCACACACTGCTTCAACAGAAGGCTGTGATTTCTATTACAGGAAGTTACAAATATGCTGAGCCCATACTTACAAACTTACACTTTACATTGATCTCTTAGTTCCCCTGCCAGGCCTGATGCTCCAGTGTTTAACGGCTCCTGCGTCGTAAAAAAGATTTACTCCACATCTGTAATGCTATCCTATACATTTTCAATCCTGGGATTAAGGTTATTAGGACTACTGTATAAGCTGCTCTGATTATCCTGTTGGATCATTCCGACCCACAAGATGTAAAAGAATGGTCAGGTCTTCAGCACATCTGCTCCCCAATCCTCTCCGGGCCGTCTCCTCTGAAATATCTGGATTTGACTATACTGTCCACACCATCTGTCCCATGAACCCCGGGCAGCAGCATAATAAGATTAATTAAATCACTAACTCTCTTTGAGGATATTTAATTGGTAAAACTGAAAAAAAAAAAAAAATTGTCTGTGTGTGAACCATTTTCCCACTCTGTTAAGATAGAAAGAAAACATTTTTTAATTGATTAGCTTATTCAAGGCAGTAGTTGGACATTTTGGGTAATGGGAAAACTCTCATTCCCTTTCTGGCAGAGAGTGACATGAGAAGTTAATTTAAACACAAGATACTTGTGCTCAAAAAGAGGATTCATTCTCAGTGAAGAACCTTGGAGCTCTAATCTGCCTGTACCGCTATCTTAGCTTAGCATAAGCACTGCTAGCACGGCTCTGTCCAAAGCTAACAAAACCTGCCTTCCAGCACCTCTAAAGCTCACCATTTAACATATTATATCTTATTTGTTTAATTTAGTATCCCCCCTGTGCCCTGTACTTATTCTTAGACAGCTAACCATCAGTTGGCTGTAGCCTTACATTTAATGGACACTCATGAGAGAGGTTCCATCTCTTCATCTAACAGAACAGAAAGCAAGTAAGCATGTTTCATCAAATGTGGAAAAATTTAGAGAAAAACCCTCCACATGCAAGTGACTGCCAAGGAGTAGAAAGTATTAACTAACTGAGGTGTGATGACACTTAAAGTCTTTGTTGCCTTTCTGCAGAAAGGGGAACTCTAGTGGAGTTATTGGGCTCGGTCCCATTTTAAGGACTCTGGTGTCAGTGGGTAGATTTTTTTTTCTTAAATAACATGAATTAATTTAACCGTGCAATAACCTATATAATGGTTATTATATAAGGGTGTGTGTCCGTATAGCGTTGATGAAAGCGTTGGCAGGATGCTGGGGAGCGCTGGCATGAAGCCCTTGTGCGTTGAGAGAGGAAAATGCTACGGCCCTAAGGCTACTGTTCCAAAATCAAGGAAAACATTTATTAATCAGAGCACTCACATAAGAACGTAGCAGAGCATTTTATATTTTCTGAATTTAACGATTTTCTGCAACAATCAGCAGGTTGAGGTGCGTAGAAGCAGCTGCCCTCTCGCTCTCTCAGCGCTGTCCATGGTTCTGAAACAACAGCTCAGCATTAGTCACGTAGCCTCTGGGCGGACAAATCGGAATCATCTAATATGATTTCACTTCAAGGATAAAGCGAGCGAGTTCGCTCAAATATTGGTAGGGAGCGGACAAAATATTGGTCGGGACGTGTCCCCACCGTTCATGCAAACCCGTGCCCTTGTCTGAAAGCGTACATGTGGCACCGTTGACCGACTCGGCTGGCGAGAGCAGACATTGTGCAGTACGGACGCAGCTGTGGGAGCTATCAATTTCCATCAGAGTGGCTTGGTCACTCGGCCCGCTTCCTCTCTCTCCACTCTTGCTGTTGCTCGAGGAGGATAATGAGCGAGATGGCGAGCCGTGTAATGCCACTAACACTCCTCTGGTAGATAGATGCATTAAGTTTAGGCTGTGGTACTAAGAGATGAGCCCTCACTTATACTCATTACTCTTGATTTGCTCCAAATTGTAATTTAACAACAAATTGATCCTCTGGTAGCTCTGACCTTTGCTGCAAGGCTTTTACATTTTCCCTTAAAGCACTGCTGCCAGCAGGGATTTTAGAGCAGCCTTCCTGCTGCTATTTTTCAAACCTACAACTGTCTAATGGGCTGCCGATGGATTCAGTGCCTTCTGTTCTCCTTTGTTATTGTGTGTGTCATGATGACATTAGTGGCCCCTGATTAATAACACAGCAAAAAGGGAAAATTCAACAAGAGCTCCAAGACTCATAGAGAGATTTTATGGAGTTGTACCTACATGTTTTTGTCAGAGGAAGCCATGTAGAGAATGTACTTTCTTTTGTACAAATCATTCAAAAGGGGCACTCCACCAATGTTTTGAAGTGCGGTTTAGTTGTCAAAAGAAGCACCGCTCAGCCTGTGAAAACAGTTGGATAATATCTACTGGAGCTCTGGAGGGAGCCTGAAAAATAACCCTGTAGACATCATCAGGGTTGTCTCAGCCTGTGTTTGAGAGTTCAAATTGTTAACAGAAACCCTGTGTTACAAACTTGACATGTGGGGTTTGAATGAAGCGGGTGTTCAGGTGTTGAGGGGCTCTGAAGACGCTGGTGAGCTACATTATGGGAATCAGGATCTCATGGTCTGTGTAGTATCTGAGGAGGTGCTCAAGACACAGAGGGAGACTCCGGTCAAAATGTTGTGTGCCAATAAAAAGCAGATAGTGAGCGGGTGCCCGTCTTTATCGCCTGTCAATCATAAATCACAAATTCAAACAGCAGCGAGTGCTGCATCCTAGAAGCTGGACTCCAGTTGGCAAACATGCTGTGTGCAGTCTCTGGATGTCACATTGCATTGCGTCACTTAAACGTTATTGCCACATGTCGCTGTGAACCCGCACATTTCTCTGCGGCACCTTTAAATGGATGTCCAAATGTTCACATAGACTTTTTAGCAATGGGAGTTTCCACAATGAAACATAATGGTAGCTGACCTACTTCTTCAAAGCAATGCTGGCATGATAAACTGCTGCAGTTTCAGGCTATTTAAGATGGAACTGAACTGCTTTCATTAGGAAGTGTCAGTTGTTTAATAATTCATTATATTTGACATTATTTAACATATTACTTCTCATCACTGAATTACATTGATTATACATTTTACACATTACACAACATGCCTTTATTTAAACGACTCTCTCACCTCCTCACTGACCAGTCGACCAAGAAAGCGTTATACTGCGAGAGAGAAAAAGTAAGTAAGGAAAATGTCCTCCAAATAATGACTGTATGAAATGGTCCATTACGGATGCAGAACATGAACACACATACAGTTTTTGGTGTCAAGCTTATTATTAAAAGTTAAAGGTAAAATGACTTTCAGATTTTCATTTTTCAAATGTGGTACTTCCAACGAGAGATTGGGGCCATTTGTTTAAGCGCTGCTACATTACACACACAATTAGGCTCTTTCAGAACAGGCTGCGAAAATAATTTTTCAACTGAAAGCAATTATTGAAAGGCGGCTATGATTGCACATAGTTTTTGAGTAAAGAATGAAGGGGAGAAGAATGCGCGTGGATGCTTTCCTGGCGTGGGTCACGTTAACAAGCAGCAGTCTGAATAGAAGCCGGGTGGGGGGTTGTCGCCTTAATTGTGTTGGCATGCAGTTGAGTCCTCACCAAAACTTCATTTGTCTGTCTGTGTTGAGCCAATATCACGACGACAACAGGAGTGCAAAAGTGAAAAGAAAAAGAAAACAGACGAAAACAACACACATTTCTACCAGTTTTGAGCCTCTTTAAATGTGGTTCAACACCATTTGCATTCATTCTGACGTTCTGACAGTAAACTCCTAAGAGTTCCCTCTGAGAACAGACACTCATCACTGTAAGCAAATAGGTTTAACGGGCAGCAGAGTTCGGAATTTATACAGTAAATCCAGCTGAAGCAATGCAATAATAGAGACAGAGAGAAGAAACAAACCTATGGCAGTGCGAAGCCGTGACATTAGGAGCGGAGGACAAAAGGTTGATTCAGGCAGACAGGATGTTCTAAATCGTCAAATGGGAGAGAAAAATGAATTATATCTCCTGCTGGATGCTGTGTCTAGTGAATGTGACACATGTTCCTTTATGTGAAATGTAGCGTCACCCTGAACCCTCCCTGCTCTTGCTGCGTCTCTTGAGCCGACCGCATTCAGACACACCGCGGGACAGACGTGGACGTCTTAATGACATTTTGTCGAGCTGGCTGACGGTAGCCAGCGCGCTGTACAATAGCGGATTGAGCTCTGCGAGTCTGGCTCTCTGCGGACTGTCACTTGGGCGTTAATCAGTTGTCACAGTTTTGAGCTCACAGTCAGGGAGCGTCAACGTTGTGTCGAGGTGTCACAATCCGGTCCACAGGAAGTGGAATGGAGGGGAAAAATCGATCTCTAGATTTATTCGCCATGTTTGATTTGTTTTCCGCCATCGCACGCCAGATGTTTTCATTTAGTGAGGCATCAATTTGAATAGCAATGTAATTATGTTCCATGAGTCATACAAGCATGTGCATGATCAAGAGCAGAAGACCGTCAGAGATGCCGATCGTCTGATAGGCAGTTGAGTGCATTTTGGTGTAGAGTTTCCAGCACAATAGCACTGGGATCACTTTGTCAAGGGGATTAAATGGATTTACGTCTCTGGATTAGGATGTAACCAGCTGGGTACATTTGTGAAAGAAAGTGTGTGTGTGTGTGTGTGTGTGTGTGTGTGTGTGTGTGTGTGTGTGTGTGTGTGTGTGTGAGTGAGTGAGTGATAGGGGGCTTGTTTTAATGGTCCCTGTCAGGTGATACTGCTGTTAGAGGAAAATCTTCTTTTCTTCAGAACACCACCGAGCCTCGTGCAGTGCGGCCACTGAAGATCGCAGAAAAGAATTACTTGCACTGTTGAACACAATTTGCATAAATGGTTGCTGCACAGTCCTTCATCAAATCAACTTCTCTAAGCGCTTATATTCTGTTTTATTATGTATCATAATGAGAAACTTGCTCTTCGTGTTTATGCCTGTTTCCCCCCTCTTGGGATTTAAATTGTGTGAAGAAAATGAGATAGGACTCTACATACTGCACGTCTCTCAAGTTCTACTGAAATAAATGAAATCTGATTTAAATTTGATTTTCATCACCAGTAATTAGAGGAAGGGAATCACTATAACACCATGTTCATTGCATAACCTGAAACAAACTAAAAAAAAAAAGACTGCTCTCATCCTTGAATTGAAATGCAGTGGGAGGAATTATTAGTTACTGTGGCAAAAGGCAGCGTCAGTCTTTGGGGTCTGGACATCAGCAAATGGTCTTGATTCTTTTACTTTTCTCCTGTCATGTGGTCACTTTGCAACTGCCAGCTTCATGCTTGCCTTGTCCGAATGCTTTTTTCAGCTGTGTGCTTCTCATCATCAAGCTGACTTTTTGTGAACAAAGTGCACTTACTTTTACTTTCTTCTACAATCGAATCTCATTTATCTACTGTCCAAAGTGAAATTAGTAAATACGATCCTCGTGGTACATGTTTGTGTGCAGAATTCTTGAAAATATGTGAAATTCAATTTGTATTTAGCTTCAGAAATTATATACATATCCCAAATATCCTCCATTCCTCAAGGGCTTAGATAAATGAGGCACTATTTTAATTGATGATATTATTTGACATTAAGTAAAACTATAACAAAATGTACGAAAAACAAATTTTACACCAGATTTTTACCAATCCGGTGCATGTCATTGCCTTGTAATTTGTTCACAAAATGATGATTCTGATTGGTTTTTGTGCATGGTGTCTGATTTGGAAGGGGAACCAGAGGTGATGGTAAGTTTCTGGGTCAAACAATCGCTTGAATCTGGGCGAGAAGCCATTATAAAGAGGTAGGAGTTTATTTTGTAGTGAAAATTGGGCCCTTGTGCCCGACTGGCTGCATGATTACAGTAACTGGATTGAGTTCAGGACCATATTTTTTGTTGTAGAAACATTGATTAGACATTGCATGCTACCGTCTCTGTGATGTTAGTTCGTGATTGTTTAATTGAAAAAAAATCAGAATAATGTAATATCATCAAAGTTTTTTTGTTCCCCATTTTATACCATTTTGTGTATTTCTGCTATATTTTATTTTGATAATAAATATGGAATCAGTCTCCAGGCAAACTGCAAGCACTCAATGATGAATAGGACTGTTGACTGACAATGCTTTGTTCTTTTTATAGGCAGTCGGGCCCTCACACACTCTCATTGGTTTTGCATGTTTACAGTCACGTCATTTTGGCAAACCAATTTATTTTCCCTCTGGTAGCATGATGTTACCTCACCTGTTTGCTGTTACTCTACCAACATGTAATTCTTCTCTCGGCCTCCCGTATTAGAGTGACAGATTTTACATGGCAGTTTTCTCACCTCCACAAACCTCACGTTGATTGCCAATGTTAGGACAATTTCATTTGGGAGGCAATCTCCTTTTGCATTGCCAATATGTGCTCACTGGTCATTGCTCTCAGTACTGTGACCAAATCACCTGAATAGAGTTGCAGTCACAAGACCCCACTGCTCGCTCTGAAACCTTAGAGGCATTGCTATACCACAGCCAACTCTATTTATTTAGGTTATCTTCTCTTGCAGTGCATTTCATCACATGCGGTGTACACATTCCATTGAGTCTGCTGAATTAAAAAGCCATTGATAGAAGAAATTACAGTCCATCATGTTTTAGAAAAAGAAGTCAGATAAATCAAAGATTTACTGGGAATGCAGGATGAAGCCGCCTCAATCCTCGAGATGCGCTTTTTGTCCTTACCAGCTTTTGCCTCATGATCAATACTGGTTCTTCAATCTTTTAACAGTGATGCCAGTTTTTATCTGCTGCCAGCAGAAAGGCTTTAATTCCTCAA
This sequence comes from Chelmon rostratus, assembly GCF_017976325.1. Classification (NCBI taxonomy): domain Eukaryota; kingdom Metazoa; phylum Chordata; class Actinopteri; order Chaetodontiformes; family Chaetodontidae; genus Chelmon; species Chelmon rostratus. The sequence goes on along the minus strand of NC_055668.1, from coordinate 10,804,205 downwards.
GGTTATATGAGATATTCAGAGGGGCTCATACAATTACAACCTGTATTCCAGGTCAGAGCATGAGCAAAAAGGGTGGACAGCAAAATGACAACAAAAGCATTTCCTCTGCAGGGGTTATGACAGGACACTTGCATGTGATGTTTAATGCCTTGCATGGTTACGACATGCAATGGCCAGTACTAGTCTGCATGCTGCTTAATGAATGTCTTCCTCTCTTTCTCTTTGCCTGTCCGTGCTTCCAGAAGACAACTATACTGAAGGTGGGTATGTTAAATGTTGGTTTCCATTCTTGCTATATTTTTTTTATGCCCACACATTGTCATGGCTAAGGCTCTTCAAAAAAAATGTAAGCCAATGTTTTATACCCATATTGTTATTGATGTAACTGGAGTGGCAAGTCTGATTAATCAGGTTTTCATTTTTTTGTTTTTATATATATATTGGGCGTTTAGTTCATTTTTCAAAAACAGCCCAAAAAAAATTGAACGAATGAAGGGTTTATGTGGTGTTTACAGGGAGGAAAGATTGTATTACAAAGGGTAAAACAGGTGATTTTTGAGTGATTTCACACCTCACTGTAATAATTCTTTGTCTGTATCATTCAACTAATTCCTACATGGTATTTTTCATGTAGTCTTGAAGAATAAGATTAGAATCAGCTTTTCATATTCATGCTGCTCAGCAGGACTTTGAGTAGCCTCAGAGTACTGCTGCTTGTCTACGCTACAAACCGGTCAAATGTAACTACTTTCATTCATCTTTTTAACTCAGGCGTGATTTGCTGCTCGGTTTGATCATAAGCTGACACTACATGAGGCTAGGCTAGGTTTCTCAATCAATCTGGGAAGTGAAAACTGTTTTTATTTGGTTGGATATTAGAAATGTGGTATGTTGTCAGAAAAAAATGAGATATTGAACACAGGCTTTTCACACAATGCTATCTTCTTTATCAATAAGATTGTACAATATCCTTGTACAAGTATTCCAAGGGGACAGAGTGAATAATTGTTCATTGGTGGGAGAAATCATTCATATGTTCACAGAACAGCAGAAAGAAAATCTCACTTCGCTAACAGAAAGCCCTGGAATAACTAGTTTTTAGCTAGCATAAGGCCTATTCCTGTACCAACTGCTCACATTTGTGTGGCAGCTAGCTAGCAGGCAATTCAGTAGTCACCAGCAAGTGATTTGAGTCGGAATGATGGCGTCCCCCTGGTAACCTGGTGTCCCACCTCTCCATCCCAGAGTAGCAGAGGGGTTGTTTAGTTGAATCTATGGCCCTATCTATGACCAGGACTCTGAAATACCAGCAGCCTAACTGTGCTGTGTATTGATGAATCCATGGTGCTGAAGTAGCATTATTATTAACATCATAATTGTGCCTTTTTCTCTCAGTCCCACCTTTTCACCATAGACCTATGATACTCTCCAAAGTATATGCAATAAATACTTAATTTCGTACTATATTTCAGCCTAAATACTCTATAGAGTAGTGTTACCTTCATAATCAAAGTAGCAGCATGTAGTCATGGAAGAGTGGAAGGATCATAGAGACACACTGCTGCCTGCAGGATTCCTATAATATTCCTGTAATATCTCTGTGATCATTCTGTAGCATCTGTGCTGCTGAAAAGACACAACCAGGATAAGCCGCCCTGCAACAAAATACTTTAGGGGAGACATGACTACAGATATAATCTTTACGATAGGGTTGGGGTTAGTACTAAGTTGGGTTAGGGTTGGGCCAGATGTCACCTGGATGAAAGAGGAACCACAGAGAGGAAATGGATCCACCAGCCAAACAAAAGAAGTCAGTGCTCTGCCTGGAGCCCATTGTTCATGGTTAACATGTCTTGGTTAACTGTGTCAATCAAATGACTGTATAATTAAACTGTTAATTTAAGCAATTTGTACTCATTGCTACTCATAATGACACACTGACCCGGCCATGTCCAATCATCTTCCGCCTTTTTTTCTGTAAGACACAAGCATGACTCAAATGTTATGTGGGCACTTGGCAGTTGTTGAAGGACAAGGTAAAGCAGTCTTTGTGTATAGGGACTGTTCTGTCATCGGTAGGTGGGATGGCGGTCTCATGCACTTCTCGTTTTAGGGAGACAAATAATAAAAGGTCAACCTGAATTTAGATTTCTGAATGATGACTAGTAAGTGACTGATGATGCATTGCAACCTGCTTTGGTTGACTAAATGCTCATCAAGCTAACCCTGTCCGTGCACCCTCCTCTCTCTCTCTCCGTCCCACTCTTCCCTCTCCCGACACTCCTCAAGTAACACAGACATCTGCTCTGTACGAGATGCCTGCGTGTCAGTGTCACACAGCTTCCCATGATCCCTTGTTCTCTGCTGACTGTGCTCTTGTTTTCCTTTAAGGTCTGGCACACCTGATGATGGGCGACCAAGGTATGAACTCTGTTCCTTCTTCCCGCCATTCCTCCATTGCCCTCCTGCTCCCGCCGTGCTCAGAAATGTGTGTGCCTGTAACCGTTGCGCGATGCTCAGGCTTGACGCTGCTCAGATATGAGCTGTCATTTGGCTTATTTTGAATGACCTACTTGATTTTCATTCTCCCACTGACTTTTTTTTTTTTTTTTCATATGACCTCTTTTTCAAGCTCATTTAACTTTCTGCTCTCCGCTCTGCCGGGCGTCATTTCTCTCCATCTTTTCTGTCTTTTTAATAATTCACATCTACTGTACATTCAGATGTTTTATGCGGTTCAAGTAAAGGGACATTTGCATTCACGTTATTAGGACGTAATGCATGGTGGTGGAAAATAGCTTCCTGAATTTTTCAGCTAATCCTCATCTGTCCTTGCTCCGGTAATGCATGTTGCGAGTGCCTGCACAGACCACTGTCCGTTCAGTCTTCATCGCTCCATTTGTGTGGCTAGTGCATATCCTCATCATGCAGCAGAGCAGGGCTGTGAAGTATTGTTCTTCTCTTTCCACTTTCTTTGGTCCCCCACTTCCTCTCTTATATTTGTAGCCATCAAGCCTCTTTCTCCTGCTGTCTGTCCTTTTCCTACTTGACCATGACACTTATTGGTGTCTCCTCTCCTTTTGTTCTCCCTTTTTGTCTGGAATCTGCTTTCTTCATGGAACATTTCATCAAATCTCATAGGTAAAAGTAAAGGTACTACCCTTTTGATTCTCTGAATTAATTAAACTACGACAGCAGTGTTTTGTGGCGTTATATACTCATGCTAAATGAAGTATATAAAGTCATTGGAATTTTTTAAAATTGCTTTCTTTAACTGTTAATGAAAGCTTATCAAGGTAGGTGCCGCTTTGCTTTGCATTCACATGTTGAAGCTGTGTCACCTGTTTCTTTCCTGCTCGATGCATGGGAATCATAAATGACTCACATGGGCATATGAACACAATAGTTTCTGTCCTAGTTCCAGTACACCACCACCACCACGACTCAGGGGTAACTACACTCTTTTTGTTCATGTAATGGGTTTTGGGGTTGTGGGTGAGGCTTGATCATAGTGTTGTGGGCCTCCCATCCTGGCTGTGATCCTCACCTCTTCTCCCTGTGGGGTAAGTGGACTTCTGATCTTTGCCATTTGACTCTCCTCCTCAGGGCAGAGAGGGGAAGCTTGGCTTCTAAGGTCCCTACTGAGCATTCAAGGTAAAACTTTGATTCTTTCAAGTTGGTTACTGAAGTAAAGCCAAATTTAGCAAGTCATCATTAGCTCACTCAAGTGTGGGGAACTTGAATGTCAATGTTTACTAATTGGAGAATGCCATGTAATAATACTACACAACTTCAAATTCGACAAGCAGTGATTAACACCATGACATTCAAGCGTTCCACTTGCATTCTCAAATAGCTTTTTCCTTGATTTGTCTTGCTCTTGTTGTTGCTTTGACATTTACTGCTATTAGCTTTAATTTTGGCAAATCTTAAGAGCAGTTTTGGAACATTTGTATTTCCTTACACACCGAACAGAACATACTGTTTTATGTTAAATGCTGTCTCTTATCATATACTTGTGAAACATCATCTGAACAGGTAAGTCTTCGAGCTGCCCTATGGTTGTGTGAGGCTCTACTTTATTCTGTATGAACATGAATTACAGCTGTGTCAGATATCCATACACACACACACACACACACACACACACACACACACACACACGCACATACACACACACACCACTTACCACATTCCCCGATATAAAATGTAGAGATTGATTTCTTTTCATCTAACAAGGTAAGTGTCATTTCCGTGGTCTGACTGGTTGCTCGTGGTTCTGAGACTGAGCGCATACGAGTAGGTTTTCCATTACACACACAGTATATTTGACATACGTACAACAAATATAATTTCCAGAATCAGTGGACTAACAAACTATATATCACTGACCCAGCTGTGTAAAAAATGATGTTGGCATTTGGGATTCTGTCAACACAAATGCCAACTTATCAATGCAACAGCATGTGACTGTATGAAACATACATGTCGCATGTATACATGAGCAGAACTACTGTAAATCTGGTGATAGTGGCTAAAATTATAGAATTTGTGACTAGTCAATTATTGTATTTAGTGTTGACTAGTAGTTTCACACCATTTAACTAGTCAATTTTGGCTTACTATTAAAGTCCTTTGCACACTTGATGCTGACTGGTGTTTCTAGTGTACACTATATGGCTTCATCTCAAACTCACAGGTTTTTACTACACCACAGCAAACACCCAGCTTCGATGTGGCAGAAGGAAAGCCACAGGGAGAGATTGGGAGAATGCTGATGAGGCACAAATCTGAGCACACTGCTTCTAATTTGGGCCATTGTTAGTTGTCCCCTGTGTTACAGTGTGAAACCCTGTCAGTCCGGTTATGTGCTGTGTGGCCACAAACACAAATCCCCACTTGACTATTAAATCTGTGAGTGAGGACGGCACCTGTATTCATTGTCTGCTTTAAGATTGTGAGAATATTGTGTACCATGTTGGCCCCCCCGAGGTCCTCCTGTGTCACGTTAACTACTTGTATGGTTTATCCTTCATGGCTGGTCCCTTGAGGATGGGCTGGTTTCTGTGTGCAGCTTGCAGCTGGTGTACTGACACTCGATTCTAAAACCTCCATCCAGCACCAGAGAGCAGGGCGTACAGTAGGATAAGTCATAATACCGCTGGCACACAAATCACAGGGTATTTAATTGCTGTCATCACAATAAACTGCCATGTGCAGCTTAAGAGGAACTGCAGGCTGTGCAGACAGGCTTACAGGTACAACTGGGTTATTTCTAAATTAGTATACTTTCTAATGTAATTGCTTTCACTTTCTAAAGAAGGAAATTGTCCCGTTTCATTATTCTGGGCATTCCTGGGGGTTTCTTTGAGGTGGGCAAGTGGATCCCCTCGCTAGTTTGTTTGCATGTGATGTGCTATTCTTAACATGTCAAATTTAATGGATGTTTACAATGCTTCTTTTTATTTTCTAGAATGAGAAAATTGTATCACACGCTTTTAAGGCTGATAGATGCCTTCAAACAGTACCTTAAGTCTCATTTACATCAATCGGTTTCACACAGCAAAGCTCCTGCTTGTTAAGTTTGCTGGCATATATAGTTTTCTGCTAGATTTACATGAACTCGTGGATAAACCGAACATTAAATTCTCAAAAAATTTTGCAGCCGTTGTAGGAGTTATCACGGTGTGGGTATTAGTCATGTTCTCACACGTGCAAATCCACTGTGGTTTGTGGGTTTTAACAGTAGGAAATCATACAAAGATTTGTATGTGTTTGTGTGTTTGCGAGAAATCTGTCTCTTTTAATCGTGAATAAACCAAGCCACGTGAGGCAAAAACAGTTTGCTCTACACATAGAGGCATACTGGCATTAGTATACAGTCTGAATAATTAAAGTTCATGCTTCAATCCATGCAAGATCGATAAATATATACATGCAGTTCTTTGTTTGTGATAAAACCCACATCTTAAAGAGCCAAACGAGTGCAGCAGCTGTACTACAATGTTAGTGTCCCATCTAGTCCAGGACACGTAGGCTTAACACTGAAAAGGAAGCATCTTGTAAGGAGATGTGCATATGTTTGCATTCCTAATGGCATGGTATAGTACTCTAGCCGGGATTCAGCACAGCTCAGTGAGTAGGAGTGTGTTTGGGTCACTGAAAGATGCTGAAAAAGCTTCACTTCACATACAATATGTGGGATTTTAAAGCACCACACCAGCTCAGTAAGATGTTTTAGTGTCCAGTATTATGCAAAGTTTGACCATCTGCATAACTGCAAAGGTCATAATGAACCAGTGCTTCAAGAGCTCCATCACTAGATGCTCTAACTCACGCACTCAAAAAAAAATAGCACCACTGACGGGCTACTATTTATGTATTTTGAACATTTTGAGTTGTATAAAAAGTCATTTTTAACATTTTATTCTGCTATCAAGCTTCTTACTGAGCAATTTGTTGTAGCGGTCGAATTGCAGCTGCCCCATGAAGAGCTTTCCTGTCTTGCTGCGCTTCTGACGTCACAGCAGCCAGCAGCAGAGTCGCTTTCTGCCGTGTTTTTGCTTTCGTATGAGGGACCTCATGAAGGTCCTCGACCAGAGCAAAGAGCAGCAGAGCAGGGCAGTGCAAGCTGGTCTCACGTGGGCTCGGCAGGGTTGGGTTGGGCCGCCCACGGGCTCCACATTTCGTTTATGAGATAACGGCTAAAGATTTGCCAGTTGTCGGGGTATGACAGCATATTATTACACATGTGACAGTACAGGTACATGTCAGTTAGAAATCACAGCTATTATGACAAGCAATGGAAAGATTTGTCACAGTTTTCTTATATCAGATCAGATTCATAGTGTCACTTTTAGCTTAAAGGGGTGCATGTGTGTGATGGTGGGGTAAAAAAAAGAATTCTTTCTTTGCTCCTTGATGCTCTGAGAAATCTTGAAGCCTTCCGTGTATTTGTCACAACTTTCTGGGCGAGTGATTAGATTGTGGGGTTTAACGGAGACGATCTCACTCAGAGGTGCCTTATATTTTAAGACGACAGCTGCAACCAAAGAGTAGCCCATCTGAGGCACTTGGCACCTTTGCAAGGAAAACGCAACTAGTTCTTTAAGATAATGTGGAATGGCACGTCAGAGTGCAACTTGTCAAGACTTGTCTGCCTTCTTTATCTGACAGGTAACACGATACCATGTGGTGTGCGTTGAATCAACAACAGATGTTGCCTTTGTAGCTTCACATGAAACTTGGAAGACTGTCAGTGAAATCCTTTCAGCTCCATTGACTCCCCCAGGATTACAATTTCGCAGCTTTAACCAGAGATATTAAGCATATCTGTGGCTGCAGTCGTTTTTTGAAAAAACATGAAGGCTAACATGTGAAAAAGCAAAAAAACAAAAAAAAAAGACACCTGGAGTCAGGGAGCCCACATTTCTGATTGTCTTGAATCATACTTCTCCTGGAGGGCACACTTGGAGATAATAACACCTTGCAGTGAGCGGTCATCTGGCTTCTCATTATGCAAAATGTCAGTGGAAGTGCTATTTGAGAAGCTGACTCAGAATTTCCGACAAAAACTCGATTGAGTTTATCTGTAGGTCTTGGCATATGGGTTACATCATCACCATCTGCTCCGAAAACCCCAAACGAAAAGCTTGACTGAATCTCATAATGCATACAAATCGGTCGCTCTTTGCTTTTTCCCAATCAGAAAATGAACATGTGACATGACAAAAGTGGTCCGAGGTCAGTTTTAGTGTTACGTTTGATGTCCTGAGACGCTGCCTCGTTAACTCAGAGGGAGATTTGCTGTTGCGGAGATAAACCGCCGTGTTCTTAGAAAGACAAGCTGCGTGCAGTCTGTCTCATCAGCAGGCAAAGCTTTCCGAATATGAGTGAAGTGCTTACGGGAAGACATGGACCTGCCTTTATTCTTAGGCGTTTAGCTCGTAATTTCTGTCACATTCAAACAGCTCCTTAAGAGAAAGTCGCTAAGAAATTATAAACATGGAGGTGAGGGGATGTGTTTACCAAAGCATTATCTTGCAAGTGTCAAAGCTTTGCTCAGTTCCAGGTTTTAAGTCCCAGCAACTATTTTTTTCCACATCTCTCGCTCAGTCCTCAAGAAGTGTTATAGCGTGCCTTTATTTTTGCAAGCTTAAGCAAATATTCATGTTGACCGACCTAAATTTCGAAGCTCATCCCTTAGCACGACAGTCGCTCAGCTGTAAAAGGAGGCAGGCCCCTTCCTGAGATATCTTTAAATCCTGTGTTGAAATTTTATTTATTTATTTATATATTTTTTGTAAAAAGCACATTAGCAAATACTGATTTACAGTTTTATCTGCACTGACACTCTCATTAGCCGCAGGCAACACACCCCTGAGGGCTGCTGCTGCGAAGCACCTGTTGCTCCGCCTGAAAAAGAGTCGGTGCACTGCTGCAGAAACAAAGTGGCTGCATGTGTGTCCTTTGAGTCAAGAGAATGCCACCAAAATGATGTCAAAGCTAATTTCACACGTATAATTACTCACATTGCCGAATGACAATGGTGTGAAAAACATGATTAATGCTTGGGTGAGGGGGGAAGTGTGTGATGAATAACTGTTGTCATAATTATTTCAGTAAGTTCTTTATTCTTCATTTGGATCCCCATTAGCTTCCACAAAGTGGTTGCTAGTCTTCCTGGGGTCCACACAAACACAATAAATATAAAAAAGACAAAAATTTAAAATCACACAGAAGCAGCAAGACGGGGAACTGCAATATAAGCCAAATATTAAGATCAGAAAATAAGCGAAATGACTCACTACACATGAAATGATAGCAGTGAACTATAAAAAAAAATTGTCTGTGTCTGTGCCAAACACACAGCATCAAAAAATAAATAAAAGCTGTTCCAAAACATCAATAACATCTATGTAAGATTCATCCACTTTTGTCTTATTGACTTTTTGAAAGAAAGTCTGTTTTTGAGGTTTGATGTTGTTGAGGAGCAGTAAAACCAGCATATACTCGCTTTTCACCAAAGAAATGTGGTGTATTGTTCAGGTGATGGTTTGGATAATCGTCTATGGATCTCACTCGTATAAGCACAATGAAGAGCTAATCTGGCTGCTCTGTTCTGTGCAAAGTTTTTTAGAGTAAGATGTGGTAGGATGTGATCATTTGGTTGCACAGTCAGGTGATGCTCACTAATCAAAGACTACTAGTGTCTGATTAGGGATGCAATACATAGTAAATGTCTGTAATACTAATCAGCCAATTTAACAAAGTTAAAACAATATGATTACAATTCAGATCGTCATCTGCAGATTTCCATCTTGGAAGATATTTGGCCTGTTCTTCTGTCACTCTGGATTTACATCCTCTCATAACAAGGCCGTGCTTTCATGTGACCTCACAGGTTAAATATGTCAATTCTTTCATATGAATAAAGTTTGGGGGCCTAAACGGGTAAAACTACCACATATTTCACAGGATAAAAAGAATATTAGAGAAGTCAAAATAGAAGTGAAACTTCTGTTCTGTTTCTTCTGTTGAAGAAATATGTTTTTGATTCAGTCCAGTCTTGTTAGTTATTTTATGACAGTTCAGATTTATCATGGGACCTCTTTAGAGGGTCCCAAATCCCAGTTCGGGAACCAACCAACCCCTGACCGACTGCCGATCTTATCTGATGAGCAGCTCACTTTGGAGAGTCAGTGCAACAGCAGGGTAAAGGTTTTGGTGTAGCAGCCAGGAAAGTGAAAGCAGCTCGCCACCTGCTTTGTCTATGAGGCTGACTCATATAACAGTGTAAAAAATCAATCCAGTGTACAAAAACTGCCCAATTAATCCCAACATCTAGGCTAGACTAATGGGAGCGCCACATTATCAACCCCGTCAATAAAGCCAAGTAGCCACAGCCACCTGTCCTCTGCACAAAGAGTGAGGCCGACGGCTGTCCAAACACGCAGTTAATGTCGTCACGCTTTCACTTCAGTCAGAAACGTGAATGTGACCCGGGGTGACTGATGGTGAAAAGGCATGTTAATAATGCAGTTTAAAGCTGTGCTTTGGTGTGTGTGTGTGTGTGTGTGTGAGAGAGAGATACTACACTGTGTATCAAACTATCTCAGACAGTATATAAAGTCATTAAATGAGCTCCATCAGCTGTAATGTTGCAAACAGTGTGAAGCATCAGTAACAATACTCCAATACTATGATATACTGTATATAATATCAATAATATAACTCCTCACAAGTACTTTTACTTGATAACTTAAAGTCCATTGAGCTGTTAATATGTTTGTACTTTTACTGAAGTGAAATCTTGAATAGGGGACTTTCATTGTACCAGAGTATTGTCAGAGAGCAGTACTACTAATTCTCCCTCAGTTGCACATATAAGTAATTGTTCCACCACTCATATTGACTTTGTGTGCATCCCGCTTATTACAGGTCTTGTTTTGTTGGTGGACTCAACAGCACAGATTACTACATTACATTATCGCTCAGTACATACTAACTTACCTCTTCCGTGCCTGCACCATACCTTTCCGAGGCCATCAGTGTTTGTTACAAAAAAGGAGGTAATTGTGCTTGATGGGTCACAGAGGCAGTTTGCACTGCAACAGAGCTGGCGAAACACACTCCTTTGCAGTGCAGAGAAAAAAGGCCTGTAATTGCCTGGAGTGAGATTTGTGTATCTTGACATGGCAGATTGGCAAGACTGCACTAAAGCTCCACAGATTAGTACATTACCACAGATTCTGTTCCTGAGGGGGAGGCAGGAAGACACACAGAGAGAGTGAAGGACTTAAAGCAGACGGAGAGAGGCATTTAAAGAATGAGCACAGGGAAATGGGCAGAGAAAGGAAGAGGGGTACTACGTGGAAAGAAGAAGTGTGATAAAGTGAGATTATAAACAGAGGCAGAGACTATAAAAATACAGCAATGATGGGAAAAAAAACAGACTGTTGCCTGAAGTTAAATTAGAGTGTTTTCGTTTTGAAGAAAATTAGGTTTATTTGTTTCGAGCAAACATTTATTTTCATGCATCAGACCTGCCTGTCTGGCCTCCTGATAGACATGTTTGCCTCTCTGTGCCAGCCTCAGCTTCATCGCCAGCATCCTCAATCAGATAAGAAGTAGCGTGCCTTCACATCTCTGAACTGTCATAACAGACACTTTTTCTGAGGTTGGAGGCAGGTTTCGACGGCGTTCCCATCCGCCCGTGTAGATCATCGGCGATAAAAAAATCCAACAGCAGACTTTGGATTAACCGTTATCAACGCCTTTCTCAAAGAATATTTATTCTAAAGGATGACAAGCATATATATTTTTCCCTACCGAAAGAAAAGGGCGAAGGAGAATGTAGAATAAAAAGGTTGGATCAATATGAACAAGGCTCATCTGGCTCCCCAGGTAGAGTGGAAGGAGATCTGCTCCAGATCAATATTGCTGGTCGATGCCAGTGAGAGACTGCAGTGATGAAAAACTCTATTTCTTGGCCCGCAGAAGGGAGTGGATGAATCTTAGCAGAAAATAGATGAAAGGGAGATACCTATACTTCAGCTGTAGCCTTTGAAATGCATCCTTTGCATGTCGGTTTGTTTAGTTATAGTTCAGCTTTTAGATCATGGGCTACGGCCATTTTGCAGGCCTCCGCTGATGGAACGCTGCCAGGTGTTGCCGTGATGCACTGTTTAGGGCGTGAAATCACATTTATCCTTTCAGCGCGTATTATGAAATGAGATCAAAATGTACACAGTGTGTGTTTAGAGAGCGACGCGCGGCGCTGTAGTGCTGCTTTGTGTGGGTGATTTATGAGAACAAGCCAGTGGCTTAGCTAGCTTCAAAAGAGCCTGTTATTTCCCCCATCTTTAATGGTTCATTCATCTTCTCCCATTACACTGTAGCTCTGCGGCGTGTTACTTTCCAGACATGATGGAGAAGAGGGATGCAGCGTGACTAATTCATATGGAGTCATTCTCACTCCAGAATGTATTCCTGTGCCCTTCCCATGACTGTTGCAGTCTTTTCACTGTGGCATGTTGTGTTTAAATATGGGGAGAAATAAGAGTCGAAACAGCAGTGACATACTTGTTTCTCAGGATAAAACACATACTGATATTTCAAAGAATTACAGTGATTGCCACCTGTCCATATAAGCACAATATAATATCATTTGTAATCATTTAATGTCACATGGGTTTGATGACTTTGTGCAGATTGTGGAGACTCCTCTGCTGTTCTTTGTTGCTCGTCGAAGCTTTTTCTCTCATTCCTAGAGTTCCAAGTTGGAAAAGTGCACCTCAAACGTAGCATGTTTTTGGGGTCTCTACAAATAATAACGTTCAGTCCTTAATATGCATGGGAATTGTTTTAAAATGTAAATGCTACTAGGTTGATGACCACCAAGTTTGTTCAGGTCAGCTTGTGTTTATTTGGAAAATTGAATGATGGCGATGTGTTAATGATCGTGATAATTTACTTACAAATCTTTGCATGAAATTGTAAAAGTAAAATGTAATCATGAACCACACATTTGTCACTTGTATTGACGCTTAATTCTCTCCAAATCCCTCTAAATATACACAAATAACAGACCAAATCAGCCATTAAAGGATTATCTTATTCATCTCAGTGGCTGACACTAATAAATCTAATAAATTAGAGCGTAATTAGGACGTGAGAGTTCTGGCACTTTTGATACAGCATTCTGTGAATATTTTTATCTGACAGACCAAACCAAAAAGTGGATGCCTTTTCAATGATGCATAGCGAGGAAATGGCAAGGCTCCCTGTGGGAAATTGAATAGTCCATTTCCAATCGAGTGTGCCCTGGAAAATCCATGGGGGTCAGTGGCAATTTGTCTCAGGAGGTCTGCACTGAGAGTCATTACGCTCAAGACCAACATGTCCCCAGGGACAGAACCATTCTTTATTCCCTTTTGATACATATGAAATATTTCCCTTCTCTCCTTGTGCTTCCTCTTGCAAATAGGTATGAAGATTTTCCCCCTGCTCAGAGCACTAACATACTGTATGAACTGCAAGTTGCATAACAGCATTATAACTGGCACAATGCAACGCTTTCCTCTATCATAGTCAAGCAGCATCTCATTAACCTCTATTCTTGAGTAGCTCATGTTTGTTTAACAAATTGCTCGTGTCCCTTGTTTAATTTTAAGCAAAGTGCCATATCTACTCCAATTGGAAGACAAATTTAGTTGTTGCTCCAATTAAAGGCGTCAGGAATCTTAATGGGCTAAATGTGCTGCTAGCAATCATCACGGTTCACTCACGTTTTAGCAGGGAGGTGGCTTTTGAGCAAAGCTGAGATCATTTTCTTAGCTGCTGCCACATGACTCCATAGCATCATTTTGCTCATACTCGCTCGTCAACCACTTGTCTCTGCTGCTCATGAGGATCCTGACAATGCTTCCGCCCCCCGACCAAACATCTCTTTGCTAATTTGATTGTTCGGGGACGGGCTTGGCAGAGGGTTTTGTTGTTGATGAGCAATTCAAATTCCCGAAATGTAAGCAGTCATGACAGAGAATGAAAATGAGCAAGTGATTCAGGGATGGGACAGGACCCGCCGCGAGCTCGCTGTAATCTCAGCTGTGCTTCACAGCCCATATAAGATATCTGAAGTTGGGCTGATATCGCAAAGAGAGAAGCATCCCATCTTTTTTCAGAATCAAGGTTGTATTTGTTGTTGTTGATGTTATTTTGTTGGTGTCACGGCACTCCAGTCTGCGCCCCAGTTTTCAGCTTTCAAAGCCAGACAGAAAGTACTTCAGCATTCTCTGAGGTGTGTGGACATTACGTAAAGATCTCCCTCAGAGAATTATGAACGTGCTTCCTCTTAGACTCTACTGTAACATGCACTCTTTTTATTGATCTATTTATTGACGCGTGTGTCTGCAATTGATCACCTTCTGTACATTTGGTGGGTCTTTTATCTCATAAAACCAGACAAAAAACACCTTGACATGCAAGGCCGCATAATGAAGCCACGGTTTGGCCGCTTCACAGGCTCTGCGTCATTCAGCGCTTTCTGAAAAGGCGGCGATGGAGCTTAGAATGAGACATGAGGTTTACATTTAAAACCATGCTGCTTTATTTGTGTGCCTGTTTCTGCTGCGCACCTAAAGAAGTGTTTTTCACTTTGGATGCAGTAAATTTATCCGCATCTGGCTTATTCATTTGCCCTCCCCTCTCATTTCCTGCCTTGGCTTTTTCTCTCCGCTCCTCGGATTCAAATCACCTGCGCGTTGCCCACACATCCTTAGAGAGAGGAGACGAGCCGATGAGAGACAGCAGGAGATTACATGACCCCATTTGATCCATAGCTGCTGTATCAATGAGTTTCTAGTTATCAGTGCATTCTTGTTTTGGCTTGTGGATGAGATCCACCGCAGAGCGACATCAAAGAGGCGGCAGCGTTCCTGTTTTTCATTTCGTTGTTGTTAGAGGTATTTCAGAAGAGCATGATGATACCTTGCAAACGTGGGTTTCAGTCACTCTGCAGCACTGTATGTAGCTCATACAGCAGGCCCTGAAATACCAAAGAAGCCTTCATTTTAAAGCAGTGTTGGGCTCATCACTCAGTAAACACTTTTCAAATGTCATTTTTAAGTAATTTATTACTTCACTTGCTATATTACTTTTACATTAAATGCGTGTTTCTCGTCTAAGTTGCTTGCAAATGATTTTTTAATTAGCTGTCTTCTGTTGCCTCTTACTGGTTCTCTCCCAAAGATCTGTCTTTAAGACTGAGAGCCAGTCATGGAGGCAACATGTCATCTTCCACATATCCACCCTCAAGCTTCATTAGGTCTTTGTTGCTTGTAGCCTGCTGTCCACGATTAAATCCCAGTTCTGGTTGTGCAGCCAATTACCTGACTCCAGCCATCCTCGGTGGGCTGTATCTCCACGAGCTTTGCGTCATGTCGTGCTGTCGTAGTCGGTGTTTCAGGTGGTTTGATGTTGTGTTTCTCACAATGGAAAGAGTCTCAGTGCCACTACCTGCACACACTTTACATCTGACAGCAATTATGAATGTGAATGTGATTGGATGTTCTTGGCTGCAAATCTGTAGAGGGGTGACAACAAAAGTCAGGTGGAAGGTAGTTATTTGGTACACTACTCAGCACTGGGGGAAGTAATACTATTACTGCAACATGTTCCCGGACCACTGTTCAACTGTTTAATTTGATGCATCTTTGGTGGTGGTGGTCTTTGGAAGGACAGTTTAGGAAGAAATGCCTTGTTGCTGCCAAAGTAAGTGAAGCGCCCAATGATTGGTGATATAACCCTTGAAGTCATGTTGACATGGTAACACTGACTTTTTTCTCCAGCTCATTTGTTAAAACAACATTCAACGTAAAAGCCACAGAGGTGAACGCCTTCATAAGCGTTCTTCCTCTGTTTACATCAGCACACACAGCCATGACGAGAATCACGTTGGAACAGCGTGTTTGCTGTCGGAGCCAAAGCTTGAGCCGGGCTGTGGATTTTTCAGGATGATTGGGTTTGAACAAATAGATTGGTTGTTGATTTTATGATAAATATTTGTGAATGACACGTTTTGCTACAAGCTGTGGTGTGATAAAAAATTATTACAAATAAATAAAATAAATAAATAATTCCCATTCCCCATTTCTAAGATGAGGTTCTTCAAACGAATGTGTTATTTCAAATGGTCCGCTCTGAGTTTGTATCGCTGTGTCATTTCTGCTCAAAACAATACCACACTGCAAACTGAATACTTAATAAATAAAGTAAGAAGCTGCAGGATTTGAGTTGAAGTCATCTGATTGCCCAAAAATCCCATTATTCAGAGCAAATCCTTTCAGTAGTCATGTTAGTATGGTGAGCAGTTAAATGTGTGTTACAGTACGATATCTTCATGAGATAAAACTAAGAATATCACCCGCATCTCATCTCTCTAGTAGCATTAACATCTCTCATGAATTATAGATGAAACTAATTGTTTCATTTGTGTTTATTCCCCATAGTGCTTTAGTAATCTGTCACTCATCCTCCTGATCTCCATCCCTATAATAGGTATGTTTTGTACAAGCCACTGAAATCTCCCACTACAATTAGGCAACTTGAAGACTGATAATCTTACATTTCTTTACATAATAATATAAACATCAAGCAAGTGAGGCGAGAGTTCAGGTTTGATGGATTGGAATTATTCAGACTTCTTTCACAATCAGTCACTGTCAGTATGTGAACAATAGGTTCCCTCTGATGTCAGTCCCTTAATGTGCCAAACAAAACAACATTTCCTCCCATCCAATCTGAACACAATTGTAATACCTCTTTAAAAAAAAATAATTTCATTGGGGTGTTTATGCAGGATCTCATTTCCCTGTTTTAAAAGTAGGAGCTGCTTTTTAAACAGAAGACTTCACACTTATTAGTGCTTGATAGACCCTGTGCTGCCTGTGGGGAATGGCATAATGAACTGTAAATATATTGCTTTCAGATGGCCCTGCTGCCTTCCCCGTCCCCGAGCTCAGGTGAAGGTCACAGGGGAACTGTCAAAACGTCCATGTTCCCTTGAATGTGCTACCACAGCAAGGCTCCAAAGAATCAAAGCGGCTGTCTGAGTCAAACCAACCTCATTTCTGTTCGCAGTCAGCCGTTATGTGTCCCTGGGCTTTGTAATTTTGAGCCTGTGGGATTGGGCCAGATTTTCCAGTGACGCAGTGAGTACATTATTTAGCAAAACAGCAAAACAGTTAGCCTTTTAATTTAGCCTGACCACTAAAACAGCATTTGTGGATTTCATCAACCTCTGCTGAGATTAATCAGGAACCAACGAGGCTAATCATGAAATCAAGGCATTATTCCGGCTAACAGGTGAACCTCTGATGAACTGATTTTGTGTGACATACACTTAATTTGATGTGAGTGCAGCAGATTGTACACTGATTTTTTTGTACATATTTGTTTGATTGTTGGGTGAAATCTTCCCTCGGCTCTGCTGGAAAAGGCTTTTTGGCATTGTTAGGACGTGTGTAGTGATTGGCAAAGGCTGCAGCCAGCACCTATTGGTTCCATTAAAGAATTCCAACAAAGCTAGCGAGCAGTTTCTTTTTTGATTTAAGACAAGATTTTACATAATACTAGATCTTATCAGGCAGCACCACGAAGTGGGGGTATGTCAGAAGGGCATCCTATTCACTGTAATTGAGATCACACACATTTTTCATACTTGCTAAAATTAAATTCTGGCGTTGGGAATGGTCACTCCAGAGGAAATTAAAAATCAGGGCTTACTACAAAGTTATCTCCCAGCGAGGGAGTGCTCTGTTCTCTCTCTTTCATATCCTGGGTCCGTCTCTCTGTTATCTGGGTATTACAGTGTGAAATGTGAACCTCTGCCTGCTAGACAGGAACATTCAAGTTCCTATCTCAATAGTGAGCTTAAACAAACGGTCATTTAACCACACATTAAGACAACTAAGCTGTTCTTGTAAATCAAGCAGAATGAATGTAAAGATAAGGAAAGATGGAGAAATGTAGCCACGACTACACTGGCTTTGGATATGGATATGTTGTAGATATACCATAGAGATCAAAGATTTGATCAATAAATTATTATGATGAGGTCAGACTCAAGCGCAGAGAGAGGTATGAATGAATACTGCATGCTGCTCCAGTTTTCTGCTGCCGGAGAATCAGGACATTAAACAATTCAGGGCCGATACCCTTTTTAATGTGATGACCAAACTTAATGTGCAACAGCCCGCCAACCCGTTGCACTGCAGTTAGGGATTAACACCGCTCTGTTTTTTTCTGATTCATTAAACAAAAATGCATCTTGGGAAAAAGCTTTAGAATGATACCATAATCAGGCCATGTAGTCTTTAGCTACTACTTTTAATCCCACATGCTCATACAGAATGAAGTTGATGTTTAGTTTGCGTGTGAACATGTTCACCATCACAGCTGGAAATGTTGGAACATCAAACATTTTTTGATGTCAATGAATGTTTTTAGACATGATGAAATATTATTTATTCCTCACCATGCCGATGCTCCACGGCATGTTATTTATGCACAATTTCAGCATGTTCACATAAAAATGGTCTTTTAATGCATAGTGTGAATGGTGTCAAGAAAAATATGAGAATGTTTTCACTTAACTGCCAAAGCAAAATATATGTATGTATAAAGGATTAAGCAATATTGGCCCATGAGTAATGGGTTGTTTGTGCTGGGGGCTTTGCAAACAGCCTCACATGCTGAACATGTTATCTGCAGATCTCTGCGCGATGTGAAGCATACTGAAAAATTAAAATTCTATGGTTAACTATTGTTTGAAGCTTTGAAATCTGGTGCTTAATGATTAATCGCATTGTGATATAGGTTATCTGTGAATGTCGCTGCGTTTTCACAGGATAACAGCGGATCGGGGTTTAGAATCTCGATTGGACGACAGACTCAGAAAGGTATTTGTATGAACTTTTCAGCGTGCTTTGAAGGAAACATTATACAAACCGTTTAACAGTGCTGGAGCTGCATTTGCTGTGTAATTTAGAGGCTGTGTCAGTGACTAAAATAGGCCTGCAGATAAGAGCTGAGGATGCCTTGCACATCATTAAGTGTGAAATATAACAACACGCCCCTGAGCTGCCTACTGCTCCCCTGGAGAGACGACAGCTAGATAGGGCCCTGCACAATTATGGCTGGGAGAGCCACAGACCTACCTTCCTCACATTGCTTCATTTTAAAGCTGCTCCTGATGGAGAGCCTCGCAGTGCGCCACTACATGAAGCGCCTGATAGCAGAGCATCTTTTGAATGCTGTTTGTTCTCTGGTCCAGTAAAGCAGTGATAAAGCTGGTGCAGTTCTGATTGGATTCCTCCTTGTAGATGCATAGGGATGCATACGCTAAGAGTGTGCCCAGAAGCAGATTATCACTGAAATTATTTCCCACCACTCCAAGCACTCCCTGGAAAGGGATAAAGAAAACATGACATTATCTATGAAGATACAGCTCTGGAAAATTGAAAATTGTAGTATACTTCCTCTAAAAGGCGAGATGTTGTGCTCCTCTGCCTCGTCTTCCTTTTTATTCCTTCATTTGCATGAGAAGCCTGACTACTTTGTTCTGTGTGCTTATTTCAGAGGTAGAGTATGTTTGGCTGGAAATGTTGGCAAGGCAGCATCATTGTCATTCCGACAGCTTTTAAATATAATCAAATACCACTTCAGTGAGTCATTTCATTACACGTTTGGAACAGCGGAGTAATTAGCAGCAATATAACACAACAGCAACAGATCCAATCATATTCCAACCCTAATTTATTATACATTAAGGGCAGCTCCAGTGCTCGCTGTCATGATACGTGTGCCCCGTCTCCGCGTGCACTTTTACACAGAATCACTGCTACTGAATGCAGCTTCACAGTGAATAGACAATGAATAATGAACAGTACAGAGAAAAAATGAGTGTTATGTTGACATTGGTATTTTCCAATTTTTCCAATATCGCTCCCACTGCAATACCCTGGGGATCCAGGGATGAGTTAAAAAAAAAAAAACCTCTTAACATGGTGGTTTTTTAGACTGCTGACAAGCTGTTCTCTGGCTATTAAATCCATTTCTCACTGTCAGTGGAGCTGGAGCAGCTTAGATTTGAATGAGGAGATGCTGGTGCTCCTGCTGCTCTGGGACCTATATATGCACCGAGGGCGATGGATGGAAACTGTGCATTGTGTCACAACTGATACAGCGCAGCAGCATTGTTGATGGACTGAGGTTCCTTTGGAGTGTAGCAAGAAATGTATTCACTTGTAGTATTATTAACATTTCACTTCAGCTGTTCTTCCGAATTCAGTGTTTTGCATGCAGGACTTCGTGCACTAGCCAATCCATTGAGCAGGTCAAATAATGACTATGGTGACTATGATGTATGACGGCTAGTAAATAAAAACCAATGCTTGCCATTAAGTAACATATGAATAAAAGAAGAAAGAGAGAGGTTGATGGAAAAGGAGTGCAGCTAAAGAAACAGAACAGCTCTGGTGGGTTGGTGCTCTTGGAAGAGGCAGGTGTTCACAGACGGAGATCCTGCTGACCATATCAAGCTCAGAAACTCATTTCACCGGCGAGGGACCACACAGGAGAAGAGCCTGGGCTGAGATTTCCTGCCTCACAGTGATGCAGTGAACGAGAACGAGAAGGCTCGTGAACCTGAATGAGAGACGCCGCATTCTGCATGTGGGTGCCGTGCTAGCGGCCACTCTATAGGCGAGCATTAGTGACCAAATGCGAGCTGCATCAGGACGCCAAGAAAAGGAAATGAAAAACGTGGAATGACAGGAGCTGTTTTTGACTGATTGAAGACCAGACGTGCTGCTGCTTCTTGGACAATTTGCTGTGGTTTTACTGCGCAGAAGGCTGCTGACTGACTCGGCACATTCAGTGAAAGTTAGCTGGTCATCAATCATAATGCCCAGATTTCTTGCAGAAAAACTTCAACTAAACTTTAAGGTTAGGATAATTCATCTTCATGGTGAATAGAAACCATTGTTGACTGTTGATGGGATACAAAGTTTCTACTCTGAGGTCAAACTTACGTTTGGAAGTCCAGCCATTTACTGAATGTAAACATATGTTTGAAAAAAAAAAATCTAAACTCAAGGTCCAATTTACATAGTGTTACTGGCATCGAATTCAGAATAAGTAGATATTTACCAAAATAAATTAAGCTGATGAGGTCAAACATTAAATACAGTTTATTGTCTTTGTACTGTTTTCAATGGAGGATCCTGACTTATTTGGGATCAGGATTGTAGGTTTTTCAGATGCATCCAAGAAGCTCATTGATGAATGGATTTTACTTCATTGTCATGGAGATGGACCCGTTGATGCGTTGCTTTTCTTGTTTGTTCTGTAACACAGAAGTTCATTCTTTAACTTAGAGTAAATCATAATTTCACAAAACAGTTGTGAATCCAGGTCAATTCATTTGTTTTTTACAGAGCTTTCAACCAAATCTCACACTCTAAAGAGCAAATCTTTATATAAACTTCTATAAAAACTGTCATTTGCGGCAACACGAGAGGCTCATCATGAATATGTCAACATAAGCCCTTTGAACGTGTATCCAATACTGTTATTTTTCTGTTAGGGACTGTCTTGACCAGTCATGTAGTCTCCATGTAATGTACTGTCCTTTTAACTTGAACAGTAAGCCAGAACACACAAGCCACCAACAGCAAGCTAATACCTCCAGTGTTTACGTGCATTCGAACATGCAAGCATAATTATAGTAACACAAAACCCCCTCACAAATCCCCCCGCTCCCAATGGATAAGAGGAAAAGCGAGCTGACAAAGGATTTCTGGTATCAAAATGATTGTTATGAACTTTATCTTGAGTCTTATTTGAGAAACAAATGGCCCTGTCATCAAGAACACACCATCTATAATTCTTTGTCCTTTTTTTCCATAAACAGTTATTCCGCCTATGCCGGCCTTGGTGCCAGAAGATAAATAAGGGGAATTAATTTGTGTCAGGGTGACAGGAAAGCACTGCTCTGTTTGGCAGGAAAAACAGAGCAGAGAGTGTTATTAATGACTAGACGTGTGGACTGCAAGGACCGCAGTCGCTCAGAAGGAGGTCAGGAGAGAGGGAGGCGAGCCAGGGGGACAAGGAGGACGGGAGTGGGGTGCTAACGCAAGAATAAAGGGAATATTCAGTAAAGTGGCAGATCAACGGAGAAAACTAGTCTAGGATGTTAGAACACCCACCACTCCTCAGTGCTCTTACTTGTCCTAGTTTTTAGTGACACCAACCTTGCACCAATCCTCGCCTTGTGATGCCGTCAAAAAAATAATGGGCACCTCGCTGCTGGCTGGAGACCTGTGACCCAGCCACCCAGGAGACGATGAGACTCCTTTCAAGTGTTACCTCTGCAGCCTTAGACCAAAACATCTCCAAACTCTGTGTGTGAGCGAGAGTCTGCGAAATGTATTTTTCAGTGTTCAATATCTGCCTAAAGTGCTAAACTGTCATGTGGTTTGAAACACTAATTGGCAATCAGATTTCATCACCGCTCGGTTAAATTCATCATTGATCATTTGAATGAATGGTCAACTCATCTCGCGGAGGCCCTGAAAACGTATTTTCTCAATCAGACTCTTGCTAAGAGCGATGGGATCCTTCATGGACTCACTGTTTTCTACTAAAGTTGTGATAGTGTTTACTTATTTCACATCGAATGTTTCTGAATTTCATCTTCTTGTCTCTCTGTGTCCCTCTCGCTGGTCTGAATTTGACAAAGCTCATCTTTATAGCTCATCTGCATTTTAATCTCCTCATTTTTTTTCTCCTTGTACCTGATGACTGACTTCTTTATATCATGCGACTAAATTAAGATTAGAGGTCTAATGTGTGGAAACAGTTGTTTCAACTCGGCAGTTGTCGGCATGTTTTCCACTGTGCTGTCTACTTGAATCTCATATTTTATCTGTGAGCAGTGTTTGTGATTGTAATAAATAATAATGTTTTTAATAGAGGATAAGTACAACGGATCGAACCAGAATGTTGCTTTTATTCTGTGAAAGATAAGACAAGTAATAAAACTGCCATGTAAACCACAGTATGAACAGTATCAGTCATATAAGTGGGATCAGTGCTGTGGGATCATGTGACTTTGCTCTTTAGTTCATGCAGCATGTTGTTGTTGTTGTAGCAAGTTTCTCATAAATCCATTACTGTTTCAGAACTTACATGTGTGTCACAACATGCAAACACATCTACAACATGGAGCAAAATAGGATGGTGGTACTTTTTGCGTTACTGCTGTGGCAATACGACAGAATCTACTGTCTTATGGCTGCCCATATGTTAAAAAGCAATGCATTATCCAGATTGCCCACTTTACTGCTGTTCACTGTCAATTTTCAACAATGGTTGAAACCTTTGCATTAAGCAGTTTTCTGGTTAACTTGCTGCCTCAGCTTTCTGAAAGGCTGAACATGAGTTAGCCAAAGTACATAACTGCCCTTCATCAAACATGAACGATAAATATAAGACTGACCTGCTCGCTGCAACCTTCTCTAACCAAGACGCCCCGCTCAGAGACAGATGCCATGTGGGGGGAAAGAATGAACGTCAGAGAAAACGGGTTTGCGTGGTTACACCATTACATCAATGCTGCAGAATAAAAACAACATTTGTTTCGCAAAAACAATGGACGGCCTCCAGGCGCCGAGACGTCAGCACTGACCCAGGCCGTGGGGTGAACATTAGGGTAGGTCTGGAACATCTGTAAGGAAGAAGGATGATGCAACTGTAAAATATCCCCACATGATTCCTTTGCAGAGAGATAAACATTCAAACGGAAGTTCCCAGTTGAAAAGTTCAGGATTAAACATGCAAGCGTGTGAACAAACTGCATGGTAAATACAGCTGTTTAAAAGATGTAGCAATCCGAGCATTTTTGTATATTTAAAGTTTTAGACATGAGATTTTGGACATTAATATAGCAGCAAACTATTTGCTATGTAAAGATATACTGGAGTGATGGCATCCTGTTTGTGCTGTAAGCCGAGGTTCTCTGGTCTCTGTTTTGGTGACTGGTGGCAGAGTCCCTCCCTGCATGTGAAACTGTTGTGACCTCCCACACAGCGCTGTAAACAGGGAGCTCAGCTTTAACAGGATAGCTAGAAAGCTAATTATTACATTACAGAGATGTAGGTCGCTTGGCAGATCGAAGAAATTGTTACCCAGATTAATATCTTACTTACATTACTAAAATAACTGAACCAACATTCCAAGCAACAAAATAATAGCCAAGATGTGCATCCTCTTGCTCATGCAGGGCGTGGCTGACATGCACATTTGTTTTGGTCTGAGGTGCCGGCCCTTTACTGCGACATCTAATAGCTGAAAATCTCATATAAAGAACCTTTAACATACCGAGCAGCTACCATATAAAACATATAGCACAAGGCTAGAAGGACCATAAAGATAATATTTCAAAAGCATGCAATAACAATAATGTTTTCTTTGGATCCTGAGACAGAGTTAAACCACAGCTGCTGTTTGCTGTTTGAAGGCTGCAGTAGCCGCCACTTGTCAGTAGCTCTTAGTGTACTTGCATGTAGCGCCAAAGCAAACATACACGAAGATAAACAGACATCTACTGTAGCTCTTACATACAAGAGAAGCAGGTTTTTAAAAGAGACAAACAATAAGCAGCTGGACAAACAAACATTAAGATCCCTATATATATATGTACATGTCAGGGTGCTGTTTGTATTATTTCATGTATTCATTCCAGCATGCCAGTCAGGTCACTCTGTTTAGATTGCTTTTTATTACACATCCACAGCTTAAGTAGGTGTGTTTAAACAATTACAGCTGAGCATAAGCTTTTAGAGTCTGTCACTGAAATTAATTCTGCCACACTCACATTAAGTAGTATAAGTGTGGAGAACCACTTTGCTAATTGTGCATGGCAGTGTGTGATCGGCTTTTAACAATATAAAGGTCAAGCATGCACTTCACATTTGTGTGTGTGTGTAGGTGGCTATTTGAAGATAGCATCTCCAGAGCATCTTCAGCCATTACACCCACATGGAGAATACAAAGTGGCCCACAAGAGCCTGGATGACCTCAAACGCATCTGGCACACATGCATGTAATAGAGGCTTATTGTGCTTTTGCTCGGCTTTTTATAAGAACGCAAGACTGCGCTGGATTCCACAAATATGGGCTATGTTTGGCATCATTAACAACCTTTAATAATTCTTTGCAGAGATGAATCTTTACATTAGTGTGTGCAGGAGTCAGCCTGTAAGTGTGTGTTTGTGTGTGTGAGACAATCTGACAAGAGATGCACAGTTTACATACCTGAGATTGCAGGGGTCTTGACAAACATGTGATTATTCCTCAGTAATTAGCTTGTTGGCATCCCTGTGGTAAAAAACAAGGGTGGTAATTATGAGGAGGAAGTCTTGGGACCGCTGTCTGCCTCTCTTCGAGAGACATAACTCACCGGGGGATAAGACAAAGAGACATGAACAGGAGGGCATGTGGGAGGGAGGGGTGGCATGTGTTGAATGTGTCCATGCTGTCATAGAAGACAAAACAGCCTTGTAATTGCCATGCAAGGAGGATAAACACAGGATAAGGATGCACTGATGTGGAATTAAGGGAATAATAGGGGGTGCCTTTTAGAAGTCATTAGAAAAAGTAAGTAGCTTGTATGTTGGTGCAGACGGGCGCACTGGAAACAATGGAGTTAAACTAAAAAATAATTATCAACAAAATCCCATTTAAATTTGTAGAAATTTAAATACAGCAGTTTCACTGCTGCACCAGCGTGTGAATTCACAGATTTTGTGTTGTCTATCCAAAGTTCGTGGCTCACAGTGTCCGGCAGGCTGTGTCGAGCGTGGACACTCTTTCGAAGTCAGAGGGCCAGAGGGTCACTGGGGGCAGATGAAGATCCATCACAGGCTTGACTACTGCTGGTTGGACCACTAGGCCACCTCTGGACCTGCAAGGCCCCAATTGCTGCAGTTGCTTGGCAACCCTTGCTGTAATTAGTCCGGAGATGTAGCGCCTCAAGTCAAAAGCCCAGTCTTCGCTGTTAGGTCAGACCACAGTAGGAGCAGAGCCACACCTACACAGGCTGGCGGCTACTCAAGTGGATTCATATTGGAGTGCTAAGCACATTGTCAGCATATGAGCACAGGAAACAACTTCCCCTAACGGCACTAAAACTCATTTCCCTGGACTTACTAACTGAGAAAAAATCAGCCACTTGGGTTTTATTTTCCCAATTGCTTTTGGATTAAATAAAAATGTTTCAATATCTTATATTTCAAGATCCTTAAGTATGGTTTATCAGCCACGTAAAGACAAAGCACAATATAAGTACCTTTATTTTGTTGTATTGTGACATCTTAGTCCTATTTGAGTATTTTGCTTTAGCGTTCTTAATACCACAAAGATCGCAAAAAGTCAGGCACCCATAGCCGACGGCCCAGTGGGAATAATGTGATTTACCTGCTTTGAATTTGTCCAAATATTCGTCAGTAAACTACAGGAAAAGAATCTCGACTGTATATGTTCTTGGGTTTATCGTAAAAATTGTGTCTGCTGATATCAGAGAACATCAGTACTCATGGCTCATGAAGCCATAGTTGAGTGTTGCAACATGAATATTTTACCAAATTGAAGTATTGCTTAAGTGTGAAACGTGACAAATGAGGTACTGAGGAAGCTAAAGGCCACTTTTGGCAGACTAGAAGAGAGTGACCCACGCAGCAGTGGCTGAGAAGGCAAATGGAGACTTAAATAAAGACAAATTGCCACGGCCATATTGTGGTGAGATTGCATTTACTGATGGAGGAAGAGAGTAACAGCTCATTCTCCAGAGAGACACTTGTGTAAATAAATCATGCTGCGTGCACATGAGAATGGCAGAACTTCTATGTGCAGGATGTGGTGACTGTGGAGAGGAATCAGGGGAAGAGGGACAATGACGGTTGGATGCATGAAAGGCAAACAATTGTCACTATGACTGCCATGTGGAAGTGTGGCGTCATGGCCTGGACACACAGGGCTGCTGGGATTGGCTGAATTTTCTAGAGATGAGTCGAATAAACATTTTCAAACAATCTCGCAAAATTACAGCTTCAATTCAGTTAAAAGTTGTCTGCTCACAGAACGTTATTGCTGCTGAATGTCAGTATCATATTCAAAGCTCTTCTAGTGCATCACATCTTCCCTTTTTCTTTTTTTCTCACAGTGTCTGGCACTCCTCTAGACCTTGATACTCCCTACAGGAAGCAGTGATAGTCAAGCCTTGCCAATGTGAGAATTAATAGTGTATTAAGATGGTATTGAAGTACCAAGAAGGAAATACTGTATGCAAGTGTTCATTAGGAATGAATTGAAAAACTCGAGTTCAGTTACTAGAGCCTATTATTGCTGAAGATGTTTGCATGTCAATGCAGCTTCTGTAAATGTCATTGTAACATTTATAGAAGCGCCGGAGACGTAGTGGATACAATCAATGGGCCATGGATAGTTTGCTGGAAATGGTAATCACACCCCAGAAATACCTGCTTTGAGTGGGAGAAGCAGGGCTGACTGTTGGATGGATTTTATGCATTTTATGATGAGGGACGCGAGGACGCTGTTTGGGCCCAAACCTTTCATTAATCTTTCCTAATCCTTTTGCTTTATAGAGCAGTAAGTCCCTCACCCTTTTCAAAGCTAGCTTCTGTTCCACTAGCCTCAGTATATTTTTTAATAGAGGGCTATCTTCATGGCACTTTCTGAAAGGCTGAAACATGATATAGTCTCTGTACATATTTTAAACCTAAAAGCAGATCTGGTGGATGATAGGATTTTAGCTGTTCTGCACTTTAACAGAGATGAAACAATTATTTTGATGCTGCATTTACATCTTAAACGTTTTGATGGTGATCAATAGAGGTGTAGGTTTTGAAAGCTACAGAAAACTGCGGTATCATGTCGAAGCTTTTAAGAAGGAGCAATGAATGACGAACGGGAAATATTTCAAAAAACTCATGAAACAGAAGCTAATCCAGAGGTCTTTTTCCATCTTCGCAAATCTTAAACATGCACTCACTGATTTCGTTTGTCCTGGCCGCTTGAAGGTGCAGCACAACAACAAGTTACAATTAACGTTAGCATTTATTTGGAGTCGTGTTTCTGGGAAGGTTTCGACTGCATTTTGCTCTGTTTTTGGTCTCCACCAACTTGTGAGGGAAACATCAATCTTTAAGTACTGTACGGCTCAGCTTACTGTACTGACAACAGGCATTAAGTCACACAGACATCAAACACATGAAGGTGTTTTTTCATTTTTTTCCTCTGTGTCCCCAGATGGATAACGAGTCACTGACGTGGGTTTGTTGGTAGTAATTCATGACCTGTGACCTGTACTGCTGACCCATAAAGACTCTGCAAAGTATCAGGAGGTCAATCCTGACTCAATAAATTCCAAGACCAACCGTCAGCATCCGCTGATAGAGCCGCAATAAAACAGACACAGCTCATAAACCGGGCCCTGTGGACCGAAAAATATTCTTCCCATACTGGTGTTTAAGCTGTCATTTTAAGATCTGACTCTTGTTGTCTTGTGCCATTAAAATATTCAGAGAGAGTCCGTTCTCCTTTACCCATAGCCAGAGCATCGTTCAGATCGCAGTCATTACTTTCTTGCATGTGCTGCACCAGCCTTCTGTTATTGCCAATAAGCTTGCATACAGTGTGTCCCCTTGTTGGTGTCCATGATAATGCTCTTATCAGGCTCCAAGCACGAATGAAATGAACCACCAGTTATATTGTCTGTTGTTTGATTTAAAAGAAGAAGCAGTCCCCCCATTTTGATTTTGAGTGTTGTTTTTATGGTGCATTGAGCGGTTGTGTGGCCAATATCAATATGTGGCATTTAATATCAATAGAAACATTCTATATTTATCCATTTAAAGAGACTTTAAGCACATTTCCATGTCTGTGAGTGTAGCGTTCTGTGTGACACGAACACTGTGACCCACATCTTTTTGGAAGTGTTGCTGGATCCAACCAGAGAGTTTTGACATTTCCTGATGTGTTCCTTTTACTTCTTCTTCTTCCTCTTTTTTAGCTCCTGACAGCTCTGCCTCCTCGCTTATTTAGAGCTCTGCATGCATCCCTTTTTTGCACCTTTTTCAAAGGACTCAGGAATTGCTGGTCCACTAGAGAGCAGTGACAATGAGCACTCCATATGGAATAGATTTATGAGGGCCAAACCTTAATAAAGGGTGACCCTGGGAGCCACATCTGCCGTTAAGCACCATGTCTCCATAATTTACAGCCCCCGACTATCTAGGCATGCTCTCAATACTCTCTAATTCAGCGCTTTACATTTTCATTTATATACGCTGTCTGTTCAGTTTGATCGACTGCCAATTAAAAATGTAAGGGTCAGAAATGGCTTTAATTCATTATTGTGACAAAGGTTATGATGTGCAGCCTGGACTGTTGATTGATTTGCAAGTTAAATCAATATGCTAATATTAAGGTACCGACTACAGTGAATATGCACTAAAAACATGACATGCATAATGTTTCATTCTTTTATATTTCTAACAATAAGTAATAAGTGTAGGCAGTTTTAATCTACATTGTTTAATATAAGTGAACATTCTTGTTTTGTGAGGGGTTTAAAACACATTCTGTTGTTTTTGCTTTGCTTCCATTGAGCCCTTTATTTATCCCCCTTTGATTTTCCCACAAGTGACATACATTAGGACAGAGGGAAAAAACAATGTTTCTGTCATCTAAGTTGAGGAGGGGAGCGTGTGCTGTAGTTCAGATATCCTGATTGGCTGCACTGTTTGTTTCCTGTGATCCCCGTTGTCCTCCCCTCCCTGGTGACTTGCCTGCGATAACAAAGGCACCAGTGTGGATCCTATCCCCAGTTGGTCCCCTGAGGAACTTTATCTAATGAGCTACATACAGTATCCAATATGAAGTTGGCTTTTTACCTTGAAATGGGATTTGTCCTTTCTACATACAGCACAGGCCTGAGGGCTACACAGAATACAGACATCAGTGCCACCGTTACACAGTATCATAATTACAACCTGGGTTTAAAACATCACCAGGCATCCTTCTGGAGGTACAGTATGCATATGGAGCAACAACTGATATAAATTATGTGCGCTTGATTTAAGCAGTTTCTTATTACACAGTTGTGTGGAGGTGTTTCAGTGATGAGCATCAGTTACACCAGAGCGGGAAGGAGCTGGGCGATGTGAATTAGTTTTAGGCTGTGCATCCATCCAGCAGCAACATTATCATTAATTTAGAGTCATGTTTGTGTCCACCTGTTGAATGCAAAACAGTTGTATATGCTATGGTGAGAGTGATGAAAAACAGGAAATTGACAGAGCTAAACAAAGAGCTGAAACCTTATAAAGCTCCTTAAAGTCGAGGTGATGATTCTCTGTGGGTTCATCACGGGGATCGAGCCCTTTCACACTGCAGGTCTGCGACAGTGCGAGAACTCAACCATCCCAACCTCCACATCTCACTTTCTGCCTCGCTACGTTCAGGGCACAATACTTTCTGCACCGAACACTGGAATCATCCGCTGTGGAAGTCGTTTCTGGGCTGAGGCAATACATGTTGGCTCCAGCAGGCATCGTGCTGATGATTCTGCTATTCATGGAGTCTCCATGGGGGTTGTTAAAACCAAAAGGCATCGCCCTCCATTAGAGCGTGATGTGCTCTGCAGATTTCAGGGAAATGTGTCGTAGATTATCAGGAATCAGGAATCAGGAATCATTTATTGTCATTACACAAGTTTCCAGTAGATATATTCTGCGCAAAGTTGTAATTTTGGCCTTGTGGAAGTGAAGCTGTAGCAGAGTTCATCCTCTGGAGAACATGGCTGTGCCAGTAAATGTCTCTGCAAGATGCCTAATAGAGTTTAATGTTTCTTTTGTATCCTGGGAGGGGATTTTCTGGCCCAACGCTGTTGCAAGGTAAAAGTTTACGGTGTCATTAAAAACATTACCCTCTGGAGCCATGATTATCCAGCAACTTTTAGGGAAATCCTGCTAATAATTTTGCAGGAGGTGCAGGAGGAGCACCAGAATCATTAGGAATTATCTCTGTGAACCATGATTGATTGATCCCATTTCATGACATTCTGGCAAGTAGTTTAAGATATCTTGCATAAAAGAAGAGAAAATAAATAAATGATAATAACAATAGCAGTGCATCCAGAGGAGATCAATGACTGCACGTCTGTGTCTTTGAGTGCTGCTTTGACTCATTCATCTTCTGTGCTGCGGTGAGAAGCTCTTATCTGCGCTGCGCCGTAACCTTCCCCAGGGTGGTCTCCAACTAAAGACCTCTGCTCTCAGACTCTCTTGGTGACCACAGGTACACAAAAACAGAGCACTATCTCTCTGCAAGCCCAGCCAGTAAAGGGGGAAGACCATTGTAGTGAAGCTTTTAGCCAGCATCCTGGGGAGTCCCGTAGCCGATGACATTTCTAAATGGACAAACAGAGCAGCCAGGGAGACTGAGGCACTTGCTCTACAGAGACACTTCGATTCCCCTTTTGTTACCTTTGCGTTTGTTCGCTAAATGCTTCTTTCCACACACAAAAAGAATTACTGAGCTTGTGTATTGTTGCACATGTTACTTTTTATATACTTGTAAAAGGGAGCAGGTAAAAGCTTCTTTCATTACATATTTGTTTCCAAAAGAAACAATGAGTTAGTTTTACCTTCATGTTGGATATGGTGACAAAAATATAGGTGTTGCCTCCAGATCGTTATTATCTGAATGCCTTGTTTACTTTTACGTTCAACTCACATGCCAGCTTTATTTTGGACCGACTTTCATAAAGCCAGGACAGCGTTGGCTCATACATGCATGTGACTAAACTACTACCACTAGAACTACATTAGCTACCACTAAAGCTGCAGACAAGAGACTAGTTTACTTGTATTCAGGTGACCAGGTGGGAGTTGACAGACGCTGCATTTTATTATCTACACAGAACAATTCCTGATGATATCCTAAACTGAAACAGGCTCGCTCAGCCAAACATTAACTGTATATATTAACTACTTTAAGTGGGTGGTCTGTGAGACACGTCCTGCTTTCACAGCAGCCAGTATGTTTTTCCGGACTGAAAATCTGTAACAAAGACAGCTCCGTAAGTGGTGTGTTTTTCCAATCAGGTGTGGAAAAAGGTCATGTTGATGACAGTGTGAGGAGAGAATTGTCACTCATCTAGTGTGCGGTCTTCCTGAGAACTTTTGTCCCAGATTTATTCATGCATGGTGTTGCCAGACCCAAATGAATGAAGCATAAATTGCTGAATTGCTTTGGCTAAAACTGAGGATGTGATTCTTTGATTTGTGGCAATGATATAAGTCATTGGGACAAGCAAACGTAGGTGTATTTTTTACTTTCAGGAGGTTAATTTACAGTGCAGATGTTTCTATCCATCTGGATTTTTGTTAACATTGATAAATCACATATATATTATTCAACTTGGTAGAAGTTTACATTTGCAGCATTTACAGACAGGAGAGGGCATAAAGAACTCATTCATCATTGTTGTATGTTCTCTTACAAATTTATTATCCCTGATCAGCCTTTGAATTAGCCTACTGTTTCTTTCATGCTCAAAAGTATTTGGGGTGTGTGTGAGTGTGTGTGTGTGTGTGTGTGTGTGTGCGTGTGCGTGTGCGTGTGCGTGTGCGTATGAGTGTGTAAGTGATCACTGGAGACATCGTGTATCTTCGAGTGTGGTCTGTGTTTTTTGTCTGCCGTGGGACATCTTTGCATTCTAAGCCATGTCTGCGCTGATGACATCCTTTTGATTATTTATGATGTTTACCCTCCCTCCTGTGCACTTCCTGTACCCATGGATCACAGGGAAAAATATCAGGACAATTATGGGAAGTGAACCAGCAAAGTAATAATCTCCTTATGAATAATGAATCTACTTAATGGTCTGAAGTATCGCTTTATGTGTACAGGATGACTGGA
Source organism: Chelmon rostratus (assembly GCF_017976325.1). Classification (NCBI taxonomy): domain Eukaryota; kingdom Metazoa; phylum Chordata; class Actinopteri; order Chaetodontiformes; family Chaetodontidae; genus Chelmon; species Chelmon rostratus. Next base: position 10,771,637 of record NC_055668.1, on the reverse strand, counting down.
AATGTAAAGTGATGGAAACAGACAGGACAGAATTTACCTGATACACTTACACAGTGAAGATCATACAGTGTAAGCAAACAGGAAGCACATGCCTAAAATGTATTTCATTTATGTTTTTTTAAACAGCATTTGTTTCTCATGTGTTTGGGGAGTTGCTCCACGTGCTGCAGTGATGCATCAGCTGCTTCTATGGAGAAAAAAAAAAATCCCGAGCTCCACATCCAACTGCTCGGCCCTTTAGTGCTGATTGAGATTGTTGACTTTTTAAATGAAGTAATCATTACCTACTAATAGCTAGAGCTCATGCTGTTTAATTGGGACTGAACTGGAATGTGATTTTATTTATTAAAGAGGGAGGACTGATGCTGGAGAAGGTGAACCTGACATGTCTGACTCTCCCTGCCACGCGGATTGCTGAATAATGCACAGCCGAGGCCTCAAAATAAACCCTCCTCAGCTCTGCCGCCTGCCTCTCCTCTCACCACTGTCTGGAGCTTTGCTACCACACTCCGCTCTGCATAACATATACCAGCTCCCGTCTGTGCTGAGAGTGACTGGATGTGCAAAAGAAGGACATTAATTGAAATTACTTTTGGGGCAGCGCTTGTGTTTGTGACCAGCAGGAGACAGCGCTGGTGTGTTTTTTGGAGCATGACTTGAACCGGCGAGTCCTGGCATGCAGGAGCCGCGTCCTTTGTCTTGGATTTATGGTGATCGGCCTGAGTAGCCTAGCATGCATGGCTGCCCCGCAGACCTTTAGCTCCTGATTGATCTGAGATGTTGACAGACAGCAGTGTTTGATTCTGCTCCTGTTATCTGTAATGTAGCCGCAGCTCTCAATGGGCTGACAAGATTAGAATGCATTACTGTCAGAAAGCAGGGTGCCCTGGGGCTGCACCGTGCTTGTTGAGTGTTAATGACTCAGACTCAGCCTCACCAGTGCAGGGCATGTGCTGACAGTCCACCTAGTCAATTGCATCCAAATTAGGCCGGCTTCTTGCTAGAAACGCAGCGAATGACAGCTGATTTAACTTGATTGATAGCTGCGCAATATTGAAAATATTGCTGATATTGGCTATATTAGATTTAGTAAGTTAGTTATGGGCCAGCTGATAGACCGTTGCTGATTCGAGAATTAAATTAGAGCTCACAAGGGAGGTTGAGGACTGTGCGTTTAAGAGCAGGCAATTAATCATTGTGATGCTTTTGAATAAAGAAAAGGGAGGTTATTGAAGGTTTTGTCTTGCCACTCCAGGTGCTACTTTATGTAATTGCTGTTCTCACTGCTGGAAGAAAAATAGTTAACTTGAAGTACATTTTTACTTGATTTTTCATCTGAAATATTCAAATGACATTTCTAATCCCAGCAAGAGACCAGAACTTAGGGAAGAATAGTGTGACCATGCAAGTGGGACTCTGCCCACTATAACATACTTGGTGATGTAACAGCAGCAGTCATGTCGGATTCTCCAGTAAGCTGATTTTCAGTTTTCCCTGCACAGATTTTAGTGGTTTTTTGTTGATGTTGCTGTTGTTTTTTTAGCATCTCTTTCTCTTTGCAGGCAAATGAGTTGATGGGAACAATTGAAAGGATCACAGTCAGTTCTCAACTCAAGTGTTTTATTCTCTCAGCAAGTGTTTTTTATGTCTAGTATCTTTTCGGATGTTCCAAGTCCCAGCTGTGTAACCGCTTAAAATTTCAGATAACACTATATGCTAATAGTGTGAGGCAAAATGACACCTGTCTTCTCAGGAATCACCAGGCAGGCTTTCTTTTTAACGCACAGTAGTTTTTACCTTCATGAGAAATCAATACTGTATTGATTTTTTTTATTGAGCACAAGCGCCTACCTGTGCCTTATATGTGTTTTTTACCTCTGCGCTCATGCATCGGAGGCAGGTAAACAGACGCATTGTGTCGAGATGAGAATGCTGTCAGAAAGCAGCTGAGAGGTCCTGGAGGATCATGCGATGGGGAATTGGATCATTAATACTCAGGTCTTTAATAAGTGCCCTGGGGAAAATTAATATCCACATAATACTCAGTGCCAGGGGCTGCTCATCTAATCATGTAAGCAGTGAATCTTACTGCTCATACTCAGGCTGGAAAGATCTCTACAATCCCACAATCTTGTATATCTCCCCAAAAAACGTCGCCCCCCTTTGACTCCAGCGATCAACGGTTTGGTCCTTTAAAAGCAGCCCCTTGTAGACATGAGGCATTGTGTTTTAAAGCACCCTCCTGTGTATGAGAAATCCAATAGGGTGGACTTTGCTTAGTACTTTTTATTGACCCTCATTGACACATAAAGCTTTTTTTTTTGCTGACTTTCCGCCAGCTGCAATAAGCCAAGCCCATAGTTGTCTGACAAGCTTACAGCGCTACGAAATAAAAATACTTGCACGCGTATATGCACTGAGTGTTGTAAGCACTTGAGAACGGTCACCTCATTATGATATCTTTGGTGTTGACATTACACATAACAGATGTGTCTACGTTGCCATAGGGACAGGGCTTCCTCTGTGGTTCACCCAAATTAATTTGCCAGTTACAGTGTGTGGAACACCAAGACCACATACCTAAATGGAAATGGCTGAGAGAGAGAGAGGAAAGCAAAATGTTGAGACTGTGAAATGTAGCATTATTTGTCAAGAGATCACAGAAGAGAATTAGCCACATTAAATGCAAATCAAAGCCCTCTAAACAATAGACTGTCCGCCGTACTTGTTGCTCTCACTTGAGGTTTCATGCAGGGATGAAAGAGTTTTTAGCAGGACGAGCACATTATGATATTTATGTTCATTAAAAACCAAAACAATTCCAACCTTGATCCAGGTCATTTAAAAGTATGCAAATTAAACCTTGACATAAATCTACCAGCTGGGAAAACATTTTTAATATTCCTTGGGATAAACAAATCATTTACGATACTAATCCAACATAAAAATATCTCAGCCGACATTAGACCTGATATTGGCTTATGATTTACCAGAAGAAAGAGAACTAATTGGATCATGTGAAAAGTACACAACAGCTTTTTCAGGATTTTCAGTCCGATGCGCAACCAATGTTATATCCCATGTGCAAACCGTGCTGTAAAGAATTAATTACCATAAATACAGGCTGCATATTTAAAGACTAAGTTAAGTCTGCTGCATGCAAGAAGCATCTCAGATTCATCAGTCTTGGTGGATGATTATGCAACCTGATATCTTGATGTGATTATGACAAATTCCATGAATAGATAATTTACACCCTTTAATGCAATCAGACCAGAAAATATAAAGCAAAAGCACAACAGTGACATAATTCGCTGTGGGCTGTTTCAAAAGCGGTGCAATCACCAAATGTCATTGACAGGCTGTGTGATTCTCTGAAGTGATGGTTTTCTGCTGTTGTGAAGGGCCACCTTTGTTTTATCATGTCACTGTACTGGAATTAAGAGGAGACATGACTTACTTTGCTCTGCACTGACTGGCTGTTATTGATTTTCTGCTCTGTGTAAAAGCCTTGTTTTCACATTACAGAAAAGCTCTTTTGAATGCTCCTAAGTTCAAAGACAAAAACTTCTGTCCATTTTCTGACACTATAGAAAATAACAGTACATTTAAATGACCTTTTTAAAGTGCAAGACTAGTGTATTTATATCATAGCCTATATGTATTCAAGAAACAGCTTCTTATTCTTATTATGTTTATTTATTAGATGCAGCTTAATTTATTTTAATGACATGTTAGTAGTATTAGTTGTTCATTGGTCTTTTACTTCATGTCAGTAGTCGCTGTTATTTTCAGCCTCCAGTTTTAGTGCTGGTATGTAAATTTGAATTGTGATGCCCTTAACTCTTCCCTGCAGCCTTGTTAGACCTTGGTGTAAGTCCACTAATGCCGTGGTTGCTGTTGTTATTCACAATCTTTGAAACACAAAGGAAATTTTAAATGAAGCAATCAGCACCCTCCACCTGTGTGCAACCATAAACTTAGACTGTTTTGCAAAACTAGAGTCTTGCCACACACTGTGTAATGCTCAACATAACTGACGTAGCGTCACTGTGCAATATGTCATGGCCCTCCGCCCTGTGTGCCTCCACAGTCAGATTCATCCCATAAGGGCAGTCAGGCTGAGGCGTCTGAGGAGTAGATAACAGTAAATACTGTATGGAGCCAGGAAAGCCCCTGTTGCTTTTTAGGGCCTACAAACTCACCTTGAAGCAGGAGGAAATGTACTCATCACTGAGCTCCGGAAGAAAGCACAGCAATGGTGCTGCACATGATACGAGACTGAGAGGGAGAAATAGAGAGATGGTCGTGGAGTGGCAGAAAGACGGGGAGAAAATAAAGCACTCAACAGGAAAGCAACCTGCTCCCTGACACATGGAATGTGGAGGGCTAGAAAGGCTAAATTTAGAGACTAGTACAGTACGTATACCCAATCCAGTGTTTGGTGTTTGCTCTCATGTTTGTGGACATGGATGCATCATGCAAAAGCTGCAGAAAAACAAGATCATTGAGGTAAAACTGTTTGCTGCTGTTGATGTAACCCCGGCAGGATTTGCCCCCACGTTGCTGTTTCTGTGCATCATATGTTCAGTAAAGCATCTTTGTGAGGGTTTCCCAGGAGGCAGCAGAGATTTGCACATGTGATGCCATGTTCAGTTTGATCTATCTGTTGGGGGTGCATAAATGCACTTTCATACATTAGAAATCACTGTATGTATATTTTCAACCTCTTATAATGTCATTCTTTTCTATTATTTATACTGCCCAGTGTTTTAGATTGTTACTTCTGATCGCAGCCGTCACTTTAATCTGAGAATAAAAACAGGAATGCAATTATTTGAGCTTTATTAACTTGCTATCATCTAATCACCTGTGCTGCTAACCTGCGCCCCCTAATCTGAGGATGATCCTCCTCTCCATTCCAGTCAGGAGAGGTGATGTGAATGAGGTGAATGACAAGATTTAGTGCATGGGTGAAATTACTGAGAGAGGGCAATTTGGTGCTGATTAGACACGGAGCTGTCTTTATGGGGTCATCAATCCATGAAAACGACACAATTGACACAATCTGGCAGATCTGCATCTCAGATTCTGCTGGTGCATTTGTTTTAAGTTACATTTTGTCCCGGCTGGGAGGAGTTTACTGTGATTCGAACCGACGTTAATCACCGCACCGCTCAGCTTCATGCTTGGACAGTTGTTGGAAAGGAGTTCAGAGTATGTCCAGACCAATATAAAACTCCCCGAGTCTGATCGCTTTCAGAGACAGCCACGCTGATGCAAAGGTTAGCTGATATGTTGGTCGGGCTCATTGTAATTAAAATAGCATATTTCATACCACAGTGTAGACCACCATCAATTGGATGTTAACTAGAAAATAGGATGTGGGCAAGTCCCATTATGATATCAGTATTGCTGAAGGGATATGCTTTCAGCTTCCACCTTGCTTTGGCCTTGAGCGCGTATTGCAGGCAGCTCTAACTTTAAATTAAAGGTGTTTAAAACTGGAAAGTAACAAATTTGAATGCAATAATGATAATGTGCAATATTGTCATTTCAGTGTGCGAGATATTTTTCACTTTGCTGAAATGCAAAGTTACAGTTTTTTTAAATAAATATAAATTTGTTTGATTGGCTAGAATTGTTCACTGGAAGACACTGATTGGATTAACACATTCACGTGGGAAAACGTTCCCCTCTAACATCACATCAGTGTATCTTCTGCAGCGCGCTTCAGTACTAAATATGCCAACTTGAAGACAAAATGTTTTTTATTTATTTGATTATTCCTTGGAGGCAGCCATTGCTGGGAGGCATGATTTTTAGCAAAAAGAGCTGCGAGCAGGCTGAATATTACACTATCTAACAACAGTGGTGTTGTATGAAAAAGCACAATATGAAATTCTATAAAACACATCCTTCTTGCCTCCTCCAAATTGTGCTTATTTTGCTGTTGGTCTATAATATCACACTGCAGGTACAGTCCACTGATGAGACCAGGACAGGACAGAGCCCGAGGGGGCAATAAGAACAGAAATGGGGCCAAGAGACAGAATATGCACACGTGTGTGTGTCACAAGATGCCTGTCAGTGTGACAGGACAGCTGCTGAAACACACACAATTATGTAGCAGATGAAGGTGACATTAGCCCTGCAGGGCAGCAGCAGGTGTCTACAGAGAGGATATGAGACCATTTCTTCATCCTCTGGAGACAGATGTGAGCTCTCCACTCACTGTTTTTTATTATTTATTAATTTATAATTAAATTTAGTTCCATAATGTGAATGAAAAAATAAAGTCACTGCAGAACATGTAGCTTTTCTCACTACACGCTGTGATAACTCTGTTTTTTTTGTCTTGTCATACATTTTATTCTAACCTCAGTTGAACTTTTCATAGCAGTGCATTTCTATGGCCACTCTCTCTCAGCTTTATAGACAGCAGACAGCACCAGCATGTGATGTGATTATGAACTGTTCGCTCCGGAGTCCGCTGTAGTCTGCTCCTCTCTGGAAAAAAAATAAAAGTAGAGCTTCACACTGAGCAAACAAGACAGCAGTTTTTTTGGGGTTTTTTTAAGAGCTGCAGTCTGCAGGTGAGACAGCAGAGGCCAAACAGTTTGATGAAGCAGTTTGACAGAAGGAAAAGCCACGCTTCATCAGAGGATGCTCATATAAAACAAATGTGCAGGCCAACAGGTTGTCAGTCCGAGACTTCTGGTGATTTCCACTATAAAATCCAGGGGAGACACAGAATTTTTTTGTATATTGCTCAATATTGAGATTTTGAGCTATTTTGCTTCCATAACATGTCTTCTTTCAGACTAGTGGAAAAAAAAAAAACACTGAAAATAGCTCAGATTTCTGTTGTGGACATTTATTCAAATGAGTGCATGTTTACTAGATAACGCCTCATTTGAATACTCTTAGCACTCCATCACTGATGAGTGTTAAGTGCTCTGTCAATCTATGTACACAACTGCTGCGCTGAAGTTTATACTCATGCCATACATCGTTGGAAAGCTAAGATTCTTCTGATTCAGTTGATGCAAAGCAAAGTATTTCAAGATATAATCATAACAGCAGGAACAATCAACACCACCAACAAATAAACAACCAATTATAAAATTGAGGCGACTCACCGATTAAGTCTCATAGTAAGTCAGTAACACAAAAACAGTCTGTTTACATCAGCCAGACGATCCAATCCAGTAATATTTTTCGTCCAAAACACTGTAATAATCCTCCCATTTTATCTTTTCAAATTAGCCAGCAGAAATGCTAATCCTCCACATTACCCCCTTGATAACTATATAAAATAAAGCATCTGCAGGCGTCTATTTGCAAAAAAATATTCAGGTGGAAATAGAAAACTTGTACCGTGTGTTCAAGCTTCTATCACTCAATGCCAGTGGCACTTTTTGGTTTTGACAACTGGGGATAAAACTCTAAAGAGACCAGAACCATGCACGTCCGAAAGGTTCGCCAACAGCTTCCAGTTTACTTTGGGTATGCCTTGGATAAGGCTCATTGTCCAGGAATGGGAAAGGGTTTTAAACACAAAATTTCAAAAAGCAAAATAAATAATTATTTTGATGTGAGTAATCAACTGGGGAAGTTTTATCTATTTTTACCTTTTTCACCTACAGTGAAAATGTGTGGAATCTTACAATACATATGTTTAAAGACCATTCTCATGCTTGCATACACCTTTCTTACATACAGCTTTCCAGTTTTATTCCCATCTTTATTTTGAAGGTTTTTTTCAGAGGGCTTTGCTCATATATCATTCATAGGCTGATTTATGTAACATTTTCATCCTAAAAAAAGTGTTGTTATGGCTGTTGACAGTATTTTCTGATTTATGGAGTAATAAAAAGAGATATCCACCATCCCCTCAGTAAAAACCTTTGACTCTGATCTGCCAGTAAAATGAAACAAGAACCTAGTGTCATCCAGTGTTCAAATTTCTGTTCAAAGAAATATTCAAATATGCATGTTTAATAAAATAATGCCTCATTTATTTAAACAAAAAAAAAATCAGAAAACTTCTAATTAAAAAAATAACTGTCTTATTGTAAGTAATCAACTGGGGAAGTTCCATGGTGAAAGTGGGGTTAATTTTTTTATCCTATTCACTCCCCTTAAGAAAATGCTTGAAATGTTATTTGAGAGAGATCTCATATTTCCTTGAACGTATGTTTATACACTTTTCTGGGAGTATTCTTGGATTATAATAACTAAATGCTTCAAATCAATGCACCAGGATTAATGTCAAAGATTAATGTCAGTTTTGAGGGAATTAAAGCCAATCACAAGCTCCTCTCTCAGAGAGACTCATACAACACACATGCAGCAGTGCTTCTGAATTCTGCCGCAGTTTCAGAATGATTTATTCTGAAAGATCCCTGAAAATCGTGGCAAACCCATATTTGAAGTAAACTGAAACAAATTGCATTGCATTATATTGTTGTGTATTGCACTGAGACAGGGCTGAATTGAATCATATCAAACTGACTGCCTCAAATATATTAGAGGTGCTCTGAATTATTGAGTCTATATTGTGGTGCATATTGAATCTGTCACAGAGGGAGAGATGCACGGCCCTAGAAGTGGTCCAGAATCTCATCCCGGCTTCTAGACGGTGCTGATGAAGAGGAAAATCTTCCGGGTCGCACCTTTTACTGTTGAACTGCTTTATCAGAAAGATTTTGCTCACAGCTTCTTTAATGCATAACAACAAAGAAACTGCATTTATGTTCTCTACTTCACTTCCTCTGAAAATTATTCTGAAAATAATAATAAATTCCCATAATTCTATGTTACAGCATGAGATACAGATTTTGCTATCATGTCCCAGCAGTCATAGGAATATGAGCAGTGTGTGTTTTCAGGTGTCGTTAGAGGTACAAATATTCAAATGCTCGTAAATGTGTGCAAACTAAATAAACCAAAGTAGCATTGGCTAGCAATCAGAAAAGTGACTCATGTCAGGCACACAAGCATGTGAGTGGAAACTCATCCTTTCATTATGATAGAATTACTTGCTCCCTGCTGAAAATGGGGGTTTTAGTCTACATTTCTGACTTTCATGTAAGGATTCATAATAATATTAGAGGAGCTAAAATGCTCTTCCATTAAGAGCTTGACCATTCCTAAAACAATGTTATGTAACATAATCTTGCAAAAGATCCTCTAGAGGTGCTAAAACCCATTATACTGTCATAGTGAGACTGAGCTAATAGAATGACTCCATTTCTTAACATATCACATTATTATAATCAGCAGGGTATAGTATAGCATACATGTGCTTTTAAATAACTGTTTTGGATTGCAGAGGGATACCTTCATCAGATTGATTTACTAGACCAGATCTGTGGGCCGGGCTGCTCTTCATGTGCTTCGTCCTTGCTGCGGTTACGCCACAGAAACATACATTTCAGGCTGAAACAGCACTTGTCATATTGTGCAGCGGAGCAGAGCAATCACAGCATTGATCTTTTAGTTACAAGGGCCACCACAGAGAAATAACTGCAGGATTCTTCTAATTTCTGCCACGTCGCTTTATAGTTTACATTTTCACGCCCTCCATGTCTTCCTCCTCTTTTAACCTCCTCTTCAGGTGTCAGTTTTGCCATGCAGCGAGGTTCTTTCTTTTGCCCACTGGCATAATGAATCACATGGCATGGCACTAGTTGGCGGGGCCTTGTCTCCTCTCAGCTGCCTGAGGAGCCATGTCAGATTGATGTACCAGTCACCTAGAGACTCCTTCGCATTGTGATTAGAGCAGCCAACCATCCACCCCAGCTATGGAGGGCTTCACCATAGGACGGATACACACTCTTTCTCTGTCGCTCACACACACACACACAGGCATGGACTTGAATAGCAAAGGTGATTCAGCAGTCACACCAGCTTTGTCACAGGGCTTCAGTATGTTTGTGCCCCCAGCTATGTTTCCTGATGTGAAGCCGCTCATTAAGCTCAAACCCATTCCCCTTGAACACAGCACGCTCCCAGCAATATTTTTTAATTAGTTTATTTAGCCTTCCTTGTGACTCAAGGATGAAGCTGCCCTCCTCTAGCACTTGGCTATTCGTTAGTACTTTACTTAACTCTGCAGGGGCTGTAACTCTGGCAAGATTTCAAATGACAAAGGTGACTCACAGATTCAGACATGCAGAAGCGGAGACATGATAGCGAGGTTGTGCCGATATTGTTGCTGTGCCGTTGGACAGAGATCAAAATGGATTCCAGGAAAATTGACAAAGATAACTTCGAGTAACAAGTGGCAAAAATAATTAAACATTTGAGAATTTAATCATATTAGGAGCGGACAAATGAGGCTTGAGATCTCAGTGTCTTTGCCAACCCATTAGTTTAATCATGGTATGTGCAGTATTTCCTCTTTTAATTGTCTTCTTCTCCTCAAGCCATTTCTCTGTTTTTCCCCAGTGTAACAGCACTCTTATTTATGTGTTTTTCCTCTTTCTTGAATAACTTGTCGGGTACATCAATGAAGTTGCTTACAGTGGTGCTACTGGTCATTTGTCGAGGTCATGTTTCCTGCGTTCTGGCCAACTAGTGTAAAAGAGATGTGCATTCTTTTCTTATTTGGGTAGATGGAGCTGATATGAACAATATAACACAAATGATGATGAAGGCAGCAATGTAGTAAAAGTTGCTCAACAAATAAAGAAATGATGGATATGATCTCTGCAAAGTTATCTCCTAAAAAAAAAAAGCCCTACATATACAGTCTAGGGTTTTACAGATAAACATCCAATACCAACATACTTGTCTGGCCATAGGGTTAGAATGTGAAACTATATTATCATGTTTTTATTTGGAAATTATTTGTTTTAAAACCTCACAACTATATTATATGTGAAGTCCCAACCGGGATGTGGCTCTATCTCTGCGTCAGTTGGTGAGAATGCATTATATGTAGTTTCATGATTGATTACCATGATCAAAATATGTAGAAAGGTGATGAGAGATGTATTTTTTTCATGATCTTACAATCCGACATGAAATGCAAATAAAGGTATTAGCTGAGGACAGCCATGAGAGGGTACAATACTCATGGAGCGTTGGTCACAACAGTGCCGGACTCAGTTTTGCCTAATTGGTGCAGCAAGCTACGATGTCACAATGCTGCAAATTGAAAATATGACAGTTAGATTTTAAATGCAATATGTTGGCTGCGCTGGATGTTTAGCGGAGCTGCTGGCTGTTGGAGCCCTCTGCATGGTGCTTGTGACAGACAGTAAGGGACAGGCCAGCCAGGAGGGCGCTCTGGGTGAGTAGGCGTGCATGCTCCCCCTCCTGCCTCCGCCTGCCAGTAACACGCTGAGATGGCACTTTCCCCCGCAGACTGAGGGATTGAAGGGATACAAAGTGCAAATCAGCTCCCTATCTCAGCTGGCAAAGGTTCATCTATCTGTCCATCATTGTAGTCTACAAGCGATCTGCCTCTATTTATTCATAAATCCCACTCACTCTTTATTCATTGCAGCCATTTTGTTTCGCAAGGTCTTTGCTGAGGCTCAGGCGTGCCAAGGCACACGCACGCACACACACACACAAACACACACACACACACACCTTTTAAGCTCCAGCATAAGATTGCATCTCGGCCGCGGCATTTTCTGAAATGACTGAACGTGCTAAGGAAGTGATGCGATGCGGGCTGATGATATGAGAGGAAATTGGGAAATAAATACCAAAAAGGAATCTCCCGGAGTCTTACCAGTGTTAAAGTGCTCCCTATCATTATTCAGCAGAGAGGAAAAACTGCATGCCAATTTAAAAGCCCTGTTTATGGACTTCCATCAAATTTATGGCTTCATTTACTATCTGCAATTGAGGTCTGTGACAAGCTATAAGAGAGCATGACCAGGCGCAGGGCTGCGGGGAAGCTGTCCTGTTTCTGCATCAGAATAGCGGCTGTAAAAACGAACAGACTGTGTATCATCATACAAGGAATTAGAGTATTTTCCAAATATATAGTCTTGCTTTTTTCCCTCTGCATTTTTAATAGACTTGCCCCACTAGATTACGAGGATTTTGCAGTTTCCAGGTGCGTTTGCTGTGGAAACACGGTGGTTGTATTTCACTCTGATGAGGTGTCATGATGTGTGATGTAGTAGTATTAGATTGGACACTGGTTGCAAGGTGTGGCACATTGTTTTACAGTTCAATTTCACCCCGTCAGCAGCCCTCTGATATCACAGCTGTTTGTTTTAGCCACGAGAAAGATCATCGGCCTTGTATGACACGAGGGCATATTTTCTCAGCCTATCATCCAGAAATCCCTGGCCCTGCCTGGTGATGTCAGCACGCACTTTGGTATGGGATACACTCTGAACTATGATACTCCCCAGCTGGGTGGCTGCTTTTTCTTCCTCTGTGGTCTGCCGCTTGCTTGTGCCCCTTCTCCATCCCTCTGTCTGCCTTCATATATTCTGTTTTTATAGCTGCTGGTCTGCCCTCCTCTCTATCGGCGCTGCTCGCTGTCCTGACAGTGAGCTGTGGTCTGCGGGGCTGCTGGGCTGGTCTGCATGCTAAGCTGTGAGGGGATGGAGGGAGCTGAGGCCAAGGCTAACACAGGTGACCTTGGGGCTGGAGGCACTGACAGCTTTCACATGAATGGAGGGAGACAGAAGGATAGAGACATCCATCACATTTTTATTAGCCCCTCAGAGTATTGCCGTTTAAATTCGACTGACCAATAAGCACCAACTTTGAAGCACTTTTGTCATGAACAAGAACTGGGCCTCAGTTTTGCATCATTCTCTTCTTTTCCCCTCTTCTCTTGTTCTCTTCACCTTCACGCTAGTGGCCGAGCCTCTGTGAGTAATGAAGTTCCTCCCCCTGGCACAACATCATAGAGCACATCTTCTTTCCCAGGGCCTGGGGAAAAGCTCAGGCAACCACTACCTTGTATGAATAAATTCTCTGTCAACAACATTAATCTACGCTGTAATTGGCCACCACTGCCATAGCAGCCCGTGTTTTATGAGCAGATGCACAATGGAAAGATTGACTCGCGAAAGCTGCACATTCAGTGGTGTAATCTAATGACATGGCTGTGTAAATAAGCAGTGGGGGAGGCTCAGAGATAACTGCACACGGCAAAAACAGCAAGACTCTCGGCAGGGCAAAATTCACAGGTTCCTGTTGAAATTATTATCCTGTTGTGTTATTCGTATGAAATTATATAGAGTTACTGTTACAGAGTACACATTTTGAAGGAGCCCAATGTCCCTATTTTGAATTATCCTGCAGCCCGTGATAGTACAGTGAGATGGTGGATATGTATCTGACTTTCCACCAGAGATCGTAGATAATACACCGTCTCCAACCAACAATTGCTGGCCAGTTGGTCAGGGAGGAGTGCTTCTAATAACTTTGGCCTTCTTGTCCTCTACAGCGCCACCTTGTGGTTGTTTTGATGCATTGATGTTAAATCTGGTACAGACATGTTTGTTCCCCTGAGGCAGAACTTTTGTCGCTCACGTCATTGAGCGCCATCATCAGTTAAAAATTTCATGAGGTGCAGTGTTAGAATGCTGTGCTATAGTAATATGGTGATCATCATAAGCATTGCATGGGCTACATTGCATGAGCTTGTTGCCAATCTAGCATTTAGGCCAAAGTACGGCTGTGCCTCACAGAGCTGCTAGCATGGCTGTAGACTCTTAGTTTTGTTTTATTAAACAGTACTTACCATAAGCAACTCTTTTAGTAGCAATAGTAGTGATAGTAATAATAATAATCATTAAGATTATCAGGTAGGATGATGGATGACCTGGCCTACTCCCTCTCTCACCAGTCAAAGAATACAAGATTTGATGTTTCATCTTCATATCGTAATTTTTTGGGAAATGCTCCTGATCTCCTCAGCTGCAGGCACAAACAGATGTACTGTAAGAGAGTAGAGTCATAATGGCAAAGATGTGTTAGATAAGCATCTGGGGGAGAAACTGTGAAATATTCATCTACCTTGTCTCTCACTTTGCATGTTTGATGTTGCTGGAAGGCATTAGCATCCTTCCGGTTGACCAGCAGCTGAACAGACCGACTCTTGCCCATATTACGATTAATGTTCTCCAGAAATATGTGTCCACAGGCCAGCTCAAAGAAAGCAGGACAACTGGATTTACATGAATAGATGAACTATGAATCTTTCATAAGCGCTGAAATGCACTTTAAATTATCCGGGTCTCTTATAAAAGCCTTTTTTACTTCAATATCCATCTGAGAGTCCCTCTTGGTGCTCTATCATAACAGATTGTTGGAGCAAACCTGCAAATGTTAATTAGAGGAGAATAGGCTTCAGCCAGTTTGCAATTCACTGGGGCGTGTCTGTGGATCCCGCTGAAATCTCCTCTTAAGTTGGCCACAATACTTCGCAGAGTCACTGCTTTTGTGGTGGAATGAATCAAGATAATGGGGAACCGTAGATCCAGGCTGTCAACTCTGGGGCCATATTTATGGCTTAAGAGCCATTAGACATTGGTTTGGTGTCAGTCCTGCCTGACAGACTGCCACCCTGGGGTCGCAGGAGAAGGACAGTCTTAACTTCCAAAAAAAAAGTACCCTCAAAGAGACAACAACGAGAGCAGAGTTTCCACAAATGACTTATCGCCTCTAGCTCCGTGTCCCTTGGCTCTCTCAATTTGTTGAAGCCGCTTGGCTATTTTAATCTTCGCAAGCATTGTAGTAAATGAGGGCAGACGTCAGTGTGGATTGCCTCTCTAACAGTGCGGAGCTGATAGCTGCTGGTGTGGGTCATTTGGATGTGAAGTCATGCCCTTCATCATGCCCCAGTGCCAACCCATCATGCCTTCCCCCCGTGCTACTGCTGTTTGCCTCAGGTTCCTGGAGGGAGACAATTGTCAACACTTTCACTGCTGGTCATTGTCTGTAAAACGCAGCACCTCAGTTTTGATTGTGCACTCATGCAAGTTGTTGGATTGGCACAGGTTCAATCACAGTGCTGAAAGCTTCCTTGCTGCTGATGAAAAGGTGCTTATATATACAGATGTATACAGATACAGTCTTTCTCTGTGTGTTCATTTTGTAAGCTACGGTGAAATCTTTGGGTGGCTATAATGGATATTTTTAGAATAAAAGATGAAGTGACTATTTGTAAATTCTAGTAATGACAAACCCACAGTGACTTTGCACCTGACTCAGTTCCATTCAGCTCTACAGAGCTTCATAGCTTCTCTTAGCACAGTCTTGATTTTCTGGCCCCCAGTTTTACTATTGTGGTTCACTGTTGTTTTTGGCTGAAGCAGCTATTTTCAGCAAAAGAGGCTCTGAAAGCCCACTCTCCGGTGGCTGCCAAGCACCAAAGGCAAAGCAGACAAAGTTAGCGGCTACCTGATGAAAGTAGTCGAGTGTTTGGATATTTCTCCCAACAGTTGGTGGACACCAAAAATAGAGCTCACAAGAGAGTGAATATCCAACTTAAAATCATCAGATGGACACATACACAACTCCAAATCAATGCAAATGTTGCTTCATATCTGTTAGCTGTGTAAATAAAAAGTTCACCATATCAACCTAAAAAGTGATTGTGTTCAGAGCTTGTTTTCACTGCCCCCTAGTGACCAAGAAAATCACTTATCACAGATTTAAAAAAGAAACTATGCTCTCAAGTTTAGACATCCTGCAGCAAATTCAAGTTTTGTTATGTCTGTATTTACACATTTTTACTTTTGCTATTTCCCTATTCACTGGCAGCACCCCACCTTGTATTACTGTAAGGTAGCGTAAGCCTGG
This sequence comes from Chelmon rostratus, assembly GCF_017976325.1. Classification (NCBI taxonomy): domain Eukaryota; kingdom Metazoa; phylum Chordata; class Actinopteri; order Chaetodontiformes; family Chaetodontidae; genus Chelmon; species Chelmon rostratus. The sequence continues at coordinate 10,755,842 of NC_055668.1, read as the reverse complement.
AGTGGATTCTTGTTGATTATCAGAGGCCATGCCACAGCCAAGCACCTTCTAATCCATCAGTAGCCTTGGTTCAGCTCAGGCCCGGGAACTGCCTAACTCTGCACAGATGGCTAAGATGCAAAATATTGCACACAAATCAGAGGTGAAGTTTATGCCTTTTCTTTAAACCTACTATGTTGCTCACAGAAATGTAGTGAGAATGCCCCACAGCCAATACACCTTGTGATGCACAGGCTTATTGACAGTCAAAGCCAGTAAATAACTAGCTGCATTGATTGGTTGCCATTGTATCTCATCCATCTCTGACAAGGGTCTATTGAAAAGAGATCGATAGGCTTTTCAACATGCATCACTCACATACTATAACCATTAAGCCGTTCAGTCAGAGGGAAAAAACAACAGATCCATCTCCATGCTAAGTAACACTCCTCGTTTGTTTTTGCCCCTCTACTTGTCTAGTTTTTTTTTTTTAATCCTCTTAGCATTATTTGACCCTGGCTTCCCTTCCCTGGGCCAGCTTGAGGTCTGTGGACCCTCTGGACTAGGAGCAGTCTAGAATTGCAGTCCAGTGAGAGAGTGCCAGCCAGCATCCAGGGGTTAATGCACTGTGATGGCTCTGGGTGCATGGAACCGGTATGGCTGAGTGAACATCCCGTTTCAGCACAGTGAGGCTAAACTCTGCCTCTCCGATGCACAGGCCACAGATTGGCCTTCTCGCATGAGAACACAAAGGAAGATACAATTGTGAGTAAACAATGCAAAAGACAGGCAGGGAGATAAGCTATTATTGTTTTGGTGCTCAGAATCACCTCTGAGCCCTGCGACTGTAATACCTGAGCAAAGTGAACTCGCTTCTCCTTCAAGGGTAGTAAAGAGATAGAGAGTGGTGTGACAGGAAAATGTCAGAGGGTGGTGGGTGTTAGCTGGCAGGAATCCTCCAGCAGCAGAACTCTCCGTTTGATCCCTGTGGCTCAGCTCCATCTGGCTATATGCTGACCATGTTAGTGGACAACTGCCATTGCCTCATGGCAACACAACACTGGCTCATGTATGATAGTGGAGGATGTCTTATCTTTTAGTGAATCAGCTCTGTCTCATTAAACACATTGTGTGCCAGATAGCCAGAATAGCCTGCCAGCAGTGTATTAGCTGTTTAGCTCTACATACAACACAGCAGATTAGGAAAAGCCAAAACAGCATGTGTAGTTGAGTCAGTGTGTTATATACTGTGCATTAATCATTGATTTCAGTTTCAGTGAGATCTGGTATTGCAGCCTCAAGCACTGCCTCTGTATTTACCTGCAGTTGTGTAGCTTTGATCACTCGTGACATTGATAGGATAATGTTGTAGCACAAGTAGAGGGAAGCTATGAGGTTAGCAACATTTGCTAACCTTAGCCACCATAAGTTACTGGTCATACCAGAGCACATAAGGCTATAGCAACACAACTCTTGAGTATTCGGTGGAGAAAAGGTGCTTTTATTTTGCTTATGAATTCATATTTGCATTTGTCCATAGCTTTAATATACGTGCAACGCTTTTGGAACAATGGTTAAACTGTTCAGCTGTGATGTCCTTTTAATTGGTACCTGCCAGCAATTTTCCTCTCAGCCAATGGCATAAGGTTATTACCTCCTGTAATCATATTTTTACCTCGCTCATTTTTTGTTTTTAATTTCCAATTCAAATATGGCGTAATTTTCAGTATTACTTTTGTGTTTGACAGAGTCATATGTTATCATCCCTATTTTACCAATAAAAGTTACCCAGTTGCTGAAGTTGTTTCAGCGATCTTCTACGCTGGGGGTATTCAACCTCCGGCATCCCTCGTGTTACAAACGGTGACGTGCCACACTGATAGCCTTAATGAGCAGCGCCGAGTGCTCCCAGCCATCCCATAATGAAATTTGCTCAAGGCGGAACAGACCGGAGAGGCTTGGCAGAACATTGAGGCATATGGCGGAAACAGCCGTGATTTCCATGGCAGGTGGCTGGATGCTGCAGATAGGTAAAAGGCTCAGTCACCCAGGGCTACGGCCCTGATGGAGAGTGCTGGAGAAGGACTCTGCAGAAAGTAGCACACTGTACATGATCCTTTCATTTTACCGCTGTTTCTGCCAGGACGTGTCAGCAAGCGTTTGTGGGACGTTATGATGCAGCAGAACAGTTTGAATTAAATGTAGCCATTTTCTATTTCACTAATGTTCTATGATGAGAAAAGCAGAATAAATACACCAAGCTGCAATAATACATGTGAACAGCACTGACAGTGTGTTTTGCAGAGCGGGGGAGTAACACAGTTTTAAAAAGGTTTAAAAGGATCCCCACCGCCACCAAACAGTACGCACTGTCCCCTGTCCCTCTTTGTCTCATATGTATTTCTTAAAGAAGCAAAAAGAAGCACATGCTGGGACCCTTGTTAGGGCAGTCTCACCAGTCTCTGGAGCGCACTTCAGAGGAACAGAAAAAGCAGCCCTGCTCTTGTAATTAATTCGTAAATTTCCAGGCTTTTACTGTGCCATGCTGAAGACTCCTTCCCTCGTGAGAGGCATCAGAGGGATCACACACACTAAAATGTGCGCGTTTTTTGTGCGTTTCTTAAGAAGCGTATTTCCCATACTGTGTGCATGTCACAGCGGAAGGAATGAAAAGGAATTAGGCTATGTATGTACTGAATCATTCCTTTGTCTTTAAACTGCTGAAACAAGGAAATCCCATTAAGTCTGGAATATCTTCCAGTATAACATTGTATGAGTACAAAGCCGACAAGTAAACAGAAAATACACCTGCACAGACTGGAAAGAGAGTATTCCTGTGCCTTAAAGAATATAACGCTGTTGGCTTTCATTTCTTTTAATTGCTTGTAACGGTTTAACATAGCACTAATGATAAAAAATATGGAAATGATTTGCCCTGATTCTAGATCACACCCACAGATAGTAATTTGAGTTATGTAAACCATCCTTTGTGGAGTCAAATAGCTAAACCAAAGTCTGTTCATGAATGGATTTAACATTATCATTTTCATAATACAAGAAGGAAAGAGATTCTTCAAAATCAATATAATATAATACTGCATAAATATATTCACTATCAATGTACTATCACGCAATATTGGATTAAGGGATTCTGCAGTTTGCTTCCATGAGATTTGCTCCATTTGATCGCTCAGATAAATTCTTTTAAAACCGAGCGTTTTGCTACCTGGGAAATGGCTACTTGGTTCTTTAATTTGCTGCAATATTGGGAAATTTCTCAATGAAATATATAAAAGGCATTAAATTGCTGTGTTTATACTGCTGGGCACTACTAAAGATAAGACATATGATGGCTAATGATAATGCTAACACAACAGTACGATTCCTGCTGCAAATAACAATTAGAAGAAGAAGAAGAAGAATGACGATGAAGAATATAGCAAATACGTTATTGTGGAAACAAGACAAAAGCCAAATCAGCAATAATAACAACAGACATCAATGAGAAATTCTGACTAGAATTACAATAAAAAATCGTCTCGTCTGATGTGCAAAAACAAGCCTTAGTTTCTCTGGTGCTTTAAAAACACAGACCTGACACTGAAACCTTGGTCACCTCTGGTCACACACGGATCTAAAAAACACCCACTGACAGTTCACCTCAGGCTGATCAGGTTTTAAAGAGGTTAAAAGTTCAGACATGCAGTTCAGGGCTGGACACATGCATGTGTGCAAAAATCAAATGTGGTACAATGTTAAACTACACACTTTCATCTCCTTCAGCCCAGCAGAAAGAACAAATTGGACTCTGAAACATCATGCAGTATCTGTGCTGGATGAGTCACTGAAGAATGTGGACCCCCACTGATCAATTCATAGGACTGACAGGATTGACAGTGACCTGAGAAAAGAGCTGTAACACAGTCAATACTTCTCAGGCTATTGCTGCACTGTGACGACTGCTCTCGCCGATCACATGTATTTATTCCCGTGGCACTACTGATGCAGCCCCCAGCAGAATGCAAAAGAGACCGGCACGCAGGCGTGAGCCACGAAGCAGATCTATTTGTCACCACTTTGAAGGCTTAGGGGGCAAAATGCAGGATCATCTTTTTTCTATCCCTCTTTCTTTGCTGTTTTCACTCCTGATAGAGGCTGATCTTTATCAAACTCCCGTAGCCTTGACTCCTGTCGCCATAACTGGCTGCACTCTCCTTCATCACTCAGGCCTGTTGACAGCAGAGTGGCAGCTGGACAACCCATTATGAAATGACCTTGGTCTAGTGTCAGCAGGGCCATAGCGCTGCTGAAACGGTAACACCCCAAAGTGAGTAATTTTCCCTCCGTAGGTCAGCATCTTTGCCGGTGGACAATCTCCCCCTGTAGATAAAGGTGAGGAGGGGGCCCTGCCACTAAAAATCATTCAGGTGATGGCAGTGGAAGGAGGGGCGGCCATTTAAGAAAACCCCCTGTGAGCAACTTCAGTGAAGACAGCGGCGTCAATGTAATTAGAGCTATGGGCTGATCTGACTAAGCACTGCAAAAGTGAGGAATAGATTAACAATAGCACAATTGCGTGTTGCTTTGCATTCCCTTGCAGGGGCTGTTTAATTAGTCTATATATTTATTCATCCTCTTACCGGGCTGGATTTCATTAAAGCCTCGAGGGTGCTATTTGTTTGGAAGCCGAGCCGTAAAGCGGCACCATGATTCCCTATCACCTGTTAAGTGAAAACACTGCGCCCCAGTCTTTATTTTTAGCACAACTTTAGTGAGGTGTTTCAGCCTTTGAAGTGGTGCGGTGGCATTACTGTATCAACGCTCCTCCTCTGGTGTCAGGCATTCTGCTCTCACCTGGCCTTCATTTCCGCTGCCACGGAGCGTTTGGCTCAGTGCAAACACTCGTGCCTCTGGTTCTCCACAGCTGAGGATATCTCAGTCTGATCTTACTCATAGCTGGAAGGCTTTCTTTGAGACATAAAGAGGAATGCATTGTGTTTCTTTGCTCAAATACCCCTCAGTGCAGTGCTGGCATTGCAACAGGCGACTTGGGAGAGAAAAGGCACTAGGTGTGTTGATGTTAAATGTGCACGGTGGGTCCTGGGGAAATTGCTCGGTGTGTGTGAGTGTTAGTGTGACATAGCCGGCGAGGCCCACGACGGGTCTGCAGGACATGCTTGGAACGGTTGTTACCCAGTCCGACATGAAGGAAAATAATTGGACGGCTGCTGTTTTTACCAGCTAGTTGGTGTGAATGCATTAGATATCAAAGCCAAAGCAAAGTGAAAAATGTTCTAAATATAACACTGGAAGTTGAAAGCTGCCATCCTTAAGCCAACGAGAACAAAAACCCACTCTGGTGTTGGTGACCTTGCCCAGCAGCTCAGCGAGGTGGTGCTGGGATTCTGTCAAGCTTCACTGTCCTGCAGCGATTTGTCCACTGGAGCACATTTTTAAACATGCGATGATGCGGCTCAGCGTGCTGTGCCGTGTTCTTTCGCCGCAGGGGAGTTAACACACGTGGGCTATTGGCGAACCTCTGTTGAGTGACCACTAAAAATCTGACAACAAAACACGATTGAAAAAGCAAACAGAAAGAGAGGAAGCTGTGCACAGTCCCAAACTGCAGGGCTCTTTGTCCCCTTTTCTTGTCTGAGTAAGAAAGAGCGGAGGTGACACGCCGGGAAGACTTGGTTTAGATTCAGGATACATTTATCTCAAGTTCACCTCACTGCACCTGAAAGAACTGGTCCTGACAGACAGGCCACTTCGCCAGTGTCAGAATATGAAAGGCATGAATGAACAATCTGATCTCATTGTGTTGACTTTGGAACGGAAAGAACAAAAGTATGTATGTGTGGCAGTGCAAGACATGATGCTGGGAAGCACACACAAAGGAGAATGCTGTTTCCTTACACGCAGGGTCCTGTTTTTTTTGTAGTTTGTCAGTGGAAATGAACTAAATTCAAATTCTATTTTAAAGTAAAACCATGATCTAAACTTCTTCCATGGGCTACTAGTGATTTTAAATAAATTTAACTTCTTCTACACTAATAATTTACATAATTCAGTAAATAAATGAACAGTGCATTTATTACTACAAGGTTTGGTTGTTCCTGAAAAGAAGATATGAGTTATTAAATCCTGGGCATAACTGATGCTGTATTTGGACTTCTCTAGTCATACCCTCATCCTGGAGGAAATGAAGGTTATGGCCGTGACCCAGATGATGATGACTTCCCAAATTATGTGGTTTAATTAGTTTTGGCAGCTCATAAAATACACCAGTAAGTGTTTCCGCCACAGCTGATGTAGTAGTTTTACTTTTATTGAGGTCTGAGCGCCACTGGTATACAGGGTAAATCATTGGCAGAAAACTTTACATCACTCGCTTTTGCATTTCCAATTGAGCAAATGCATCGGAGCATTTTTCACCAATGATAGTGGTGAACATTTGGCAACAAAATCTGAATGACCGTCTCCTCCTTCCTCCCTCTGTTCCTCAGCATTAATCCATATTGTCTTTCATTTCATATTATATATAATAATAAAGGCATGCTCTGGCCAGGGTTTAAACTATATGGAATAATTCCACAACAGGAGTGTACACATACAGGTCTTTTTAATGTTGTACTCACGTTAAGCTATCCAAAGTGCTGAAATACAAGGTGAATCAAGTTGAGCAAAAACAATTAGTCAGAATATCCAAATGGCAGTGTAATTCCTTGCTAGTGCGATAAACAGTCCAACCAAGGACAAAATGAAGCTTTGTAGCTCCAATACTTAAGTTGATGTATGCATTGTCTGGGCAATGAGGGATGAGCGCTGAGGATAAGGATAAGAGAGCGTCTTTGCTGATGTGTCTGGGTGTCTGCTCACTATCAAGGATTCATGCTGTGTCAGACAGAGTGGATCTCAGAGCTGAGAGCCGGGAAGACAAGAGCAGCTCTGCACAGAAATCTTCCCGGGACACGCTGGCAATGTAATTAGCACATGAATTATTTCTGTGCAATGGCATGCCTCAGCGCCTCCTGACTTTGCTCTTGTCTGAGGGATGTCTCCATGTATATGGCCCAATTTAGACATCTGCCAAATGCCAGTCCTTTACAGTCAGACGCTGTTTCCCCCTCTCCAGTAATCAAAAGTGGACAGTAACCTCTGCTGCTCTCTCGCAGCGTGCACTTTAGGTCTGCGCTGGCAACCTTGACAAGGGTACATTCAAAATTGAGCAGCTTGTTAAGATGCTTATGGCAACGATTTATTGGCGCTAGCACATTTCAAATGGGGCTCATTCAGACAGAAAGCTGCTATCAAACGTTACTACACACCTGTTCATGCAGTTCATTGGTTCTGATAGTAAATAATTGCTCATACATTACCATCAGTTATGATAAATCAGCACTGATGGGTTCATTACATTTCCTATAGGAAGAAAAAATGTCTATAGTCCCCTGCTCTTAAATATATGTATAGTTAAGCGAGGTGGTAACCATATATTAATATCAAACTGCTTCTCTTTGATGAGGATATTGATCCCCCATCTCTCCAAGGCTTACATTATTATCCCCTGGATTTACTCTGTAGAAATGGATTGGGCTTTGCAGATTAGTATTCAGCACATTACACTCCCTCTTCACTGTAATGCTGTTGTGATTCTGTAATGGGCTGAGAGCAAATGAGAGCCCTGCAGCTGGAAGTGTGCTGTTCAGTATGTGTATTCATACAGTGTTAGTTTGCCTGAGTACATGGGTATTCACATGCATATTTGTCTGTCTGTGAGAGTTTGTGTTTACAGCTTTTTCCCCCCTCTTATTTTGATGTCCTGTTAGATTTAGTTGCCTCTTGTTGGGTCTTGCTATTTCTAAACTTGAAGAACTGGAGAGGCTTTGTTAGTCTTACCCTTTCCCTGCTCTGTGCGTCGGATAAAAAGAGGTTCCTGTGTATCATCGAGAGATTGACTACCTTGTCTCTTCCCAGGCCCATTAAGTCCTCAAGATGCTGCTTTTGGGGGAGTTATTTGTTAAATCCACTCCACAGAAACGTTCTTGTTGGTGGGGGTGTGCACCAAAAGATCTGGTTTAATGGCCCAGCTGCCAACTATAAATGTCTGCCCGTTTTTATCTCAGACATATATTTGATCTCAAGAATCTTCTGTAGTTTTAAACAAGCCTTCTCCACTTTTCCTATAATCCCTCTGGTGATGCTCATAGAACCCTTTCAACAGAGCATCTAAAGCATGCACACACACGCACACACACACACACACACACACAAGCTATTACCGTTTATCCTATTGTGTTGCAAAAATATGTGATTGTGTTTCATGTCAGTTTCAGTTTTTTTCTGTCTAATTGTGTTTTCAATGCTATCAAATATCTTGAAAGCAAAATCAGATGTTATTGTGTAGTGGTCAGCTTAAATAAAATGAAATATTGTCTCTGGCACACAGATTAATGTGGCTAGTGAGCTTGCACATAATACCTTGTTTTGGAAAATGTTTGAGACACTTTTTCTGCGAAGAGGAAATTGCAGTTTGTCAGTGTTTTCTATTAGAATTTCATCCAGTTTATGTGTCAAGGGTGTTCAGGAGAAGGTACTAGCATGTGTGTGTGTGTTTGTGTGTGAGCGTGAACAGGCGTGTGCATCCGCTCCATTGTCTGTCATATGTTTGCAGTCATGCGAGCATGAACGTGTGCACAGGTGTGTGCGTTATCAGTGGTGCGATGCCATTTACAGCTGTGGATGAGGTGGTTTCGTGCTCTCGTGGGAGCTGCTCCCAGAGGAGGCCTGCCTACGCACCTGATTGAGACACTGCCAATTAGAGTGAGCAGGCATGGACTGTGTGATCCGGCTGACACAAACTAAAATGGCTGTTTGAGTCTTTGTTAGAGCTAGATTTTATTAGATTTTATTGGCTGGATTCCACCACTCAACCCCTCCCCGCACCTCCCAGACTATTACCTCATACTTTAGAGGCCTATAGTGCGCATCAGCATGATGCCATATAACCTTTGAAATGCTATATGCATCACATTGTCATCCTTTATTAGAGAGAGCTGTTGACATAGATAGTGGCTATTAATAACAGGATGTAGCTCTGACCTTCACTCTAGCTTTGTCCCTGCCAGCAAGCTAATATTTACTTTTTGTTAAGCTTCACTCCCCAGCAAAATGCAACAGCAATTTATTCATCTTTATGAATCTAAACTGATAGGAGAAATTGGGTAAAGTGATGTTATGATTAATAGTATAAGGTGCATTTTCATGTTGCCCTACTCTAATATTCAACATATTGATAGTGGGCATGAAACATGGAACACTGAGCAATGAGAAAACAGTGTAATGAGGCATCATTCACATGTTTTACTTCATCTGGATGAGTTTCCGGAGAAAGTAAAAGGATGCCTTCTCTCTACAATCCCGGTCGCCAGCTGTAAAGCGTGGTGATGCTGTTGGCAGCAGCTGTGTGGAAATCATCTGGCGTGGTGGTTGCCCTGCATGACTGTGTAAAAACCACAGAATATGGAGATAATTTACCACCAGGACCACCCTGTGGTGCAAACAGTTTTCTCTTTTGGTGTTCCCATATTCCCAGATGACAATGTCACCATGAGCTCATGCACACAAACTCATTGGTTTCGAGATTAAATGCAGCGTGGATTAGCTGGATTCTGAAAAGCAGAATGTGAAGTTTCCACCTCCTTTCTCCATCAAATAACTGGAGGCTTCCCTTTTTGAAGAGTGGTTCAGTTTCTTGCCAGACATGGTTCAGGATGCAGCATGACAGAAATAAGGATTTAAGTTGTGAAGGCAAAAATAGTCCTACTCCTTATGACTGTCTTGATGTTGGCATATCTGTAGGCGGTTCTGTTATTTTGTCCAAACCCTCATCTCTGAATATGGTGATATAAAGATGAAAATGTTTTTTTTAATATAATATATTGAAAAAAATAAACAAATGTAAGCAACCACCAAATTGAACAAGAATACAACTTTAATAATACATTATTAGCTTAATATAAAGCCCATGAAATTTTGACCTGCTTTCCAAACAGAATAAATATTATTCAGACTATCATCTCAAGAGGCTGCAGTTTTAACTCCTGGCCACTAGGGGGACTAATATGTCAGGTTGAACCTGTGTTGTCTGCTCTTCAAGGGGAGAAACAAGAATTCAGTTTCAGTTGTAAGAAAGCTGATGTTTACAGCCCGCTAACATTACCATTGCAGTTAGCTGAGAAATGTGTTTTCATCAGCCCTGTCTGTAATTCTACAGATGAGGCATCATCTGTAAGTAACGTTATGTTTCTGTTTTCTGGTCATTGAGGAGTTTAGTCAGCTGTAATTGCAGTTAGCTAACTGATGCAGACTGTTTTGCTAGCAAGGCAGCGTGTTGGCTGTTGCTGTAAGTTCCGGCCTCGCGCATCATTTGTTGGTTTTACTGGGAGATGTTTTCTCATTGCTTTGTGTCATAGTCATGTGGCTGCATTTCTACTGAATGGCTGAATTTAAGTAATTAATTCAAACAGAGAGGGCTTTGACTCATGCCTAGACAGAGAACGAGACTCTGATATGATACTGATACTGTCTCAAATGAAAAAATGTGTCATAACATTGGAGCTGAATATTTAATAGACTAGTCAATGAACAGAAAAGTAATCAAGCATTTTGATAATTGATGAAATGCAGAGGAATTTTTCATGAAAGAACATTCTCAGCTCTAGTTTCTTAAATGTGAAGATTTATGCTGCTGTACAATTGAATGTATGACTACATGAAGTGGCCCTGTGAGCGTTTGCTGGTCATTTTTTACTAAGTTCTTACATTTTATTGACTAATTAATCATTTCGATTAATCAAAATGATACCAGTCAACCAAAACTTTAATCAAATTTTTGCATAGTCTTTAGTCAGAACAAATATATTTGACCGTCAGCTGTCTACTAAGTCACAGGCTGTATAAAAGACTGGCTTAATCATAATGATAATGCACTTACTAATGATTCATTTAAATATAATATTATATAAAAGTCTCAGACAGTTAAAAGTATATAACCCAGAAAACCTGGTAAACCGGTGCACACATTTGCACACAAATTGACGTACACCTTGAATGACTCAGAATAGCAACCACATATTCTAATAAGTGCCTAATAACAACTGACAAGCTGAATGGCGAAGCCAATTATGAGTAAATGTAGTGTAGTGTTTCTGCAGACTGACACGGGGGGAGGGGACTCTCTCTGAGCGCAGCAAGACATACTTCATACTGTGAATCTAAATGACACTGTATGCTAAGCTAGAACAGTATGGCGTCTGACAGAACTTGGTATGTGCAGGCTCATGCACGTCCACGCATGCTGACTCCTTCAGTTAAGTGCCTGGATGAATTTAACTGAGCTAATTTAGGCTTTCTTGCCCAGTCCTGCTGCTCTGTCAACACTAACAGCAGCAGAAACAATCTGCTTCACAGATATTTAACTTTTATTGCACACATTAACAGCAACAAAATTAATATGAAGCACAGCAATCAATGAATTGGGAATGCCTACCTTTCAAGCTATAAGCAGTTTGAGACATTTTATTAAGTCTTTTGAATGGTGTGATAATCATGTAATAAAATATGTTCTCAAAGAATGCAGCACTTCAAAAACGCTTCTCTCTGTCATAACGTAAGAGGCTTAGGCCGTCTTCATGACGTTAACTTCCTATCATTTTAATAGGCTGCCAGACTCTAACTTCTGTATCACTTTAATAGGCTGCCAGTCAAACAAGGAAACAGAGTAAATGGGAACAGAGTGAAATCCAGTGGCAGTCCTACAGCCTTGCCACAGACGATTAAAGGACTTTGGACTCCATGCATGGCTTTACTGTCCAATTTTATTTATGGCGCATCTAGTCCTCAAAAATCCACAGGTGCTTCTTTCGAAGTGTGTCTTACCTTTTTCCCCAGAAATGTGAACTCCTTCTGAACCGTAGAAAACTGGGGGTGGCACAACAAGCTCTTTTTGTTTCAGCTTGTTACTGTGAGCTGAAGAAGGGTATTTCTAGTGGTGCGAGGAGGGTGGATGTTAGTGAGATCTCTGACAGGGAAACAGTGATGTAGAGTTAGTCACAGTTAATGCTTGGGACTGTCATTGGAGATGGGCAACATAATTACCCTGTCTGTTTTAGCAATGCCTATAACACCCCTACTCCAGCTCCCTGAAATATCTCTGTTGTCACTTGAGGACAATCATATTTTGCCGTTAATAATGATATGAACTGGATTTTCTTGAAGCAGTATGCGTGAAATGGTTTCAGCAGCTGAAAACCAATGTGCATTTGAACCGATGAATTATGGTGGATTTCTATAATTTCCCATCATTTCACTTCTAGTTTGTCTTGGTGTCTTTGACAAATGTATTAATTACATCATGTGGTCCGAAATGTCACAGATGAGAATAATGGCAATTAAAATCAAAGCTACCCCTGACGATCATTTCACAGGTAATTTTTCTCATATCCTGCTGAGTCTGTTTCAGACTGTTGTGTCATGATTTGATGTTGACAGGCGGCGTGCTCCCCTGGGTGGCAAGCTAATTTAAAAAGCAGCCATAGAGTAGCAGATGCCAGATTAGTGTCAGAGCAAAGTGAGTGATGAGGAGCCTCCTGGTTGCTCAGGCACACGCTGGCACTGTTGTACATATGCTCATGCTTGTGGCCCCTTGGTGCTTCATAATAAATGAGCGATTTAGTTCAACGTACTCAGCAGACATTTATGCTGCCTCCTCTGTTTTTGCAGTGAGGTATACCTTGCTGTTTCTCGTAGCTTCCTGCAGCATCATGCCTCTTTGACTCTTTGCGACACTAATTTAATTTGAGTGGCGGATAATTGTATTACTTCCATCAATATGGGGAGTTAGTTCTGGACCACAACCTCAAATGTAATGTGACCATTGAGAATACGGTTCCTGAATGGCACTAACAGTTATATGCTATTGATTAACAATTATCTGTATGGCAGAGGACAATCCCAAATGTAGGAGAGAGTAGGGGAAAGTGTCAAGAATGTCAAAACACAGTCAAATTTATCACGTCTATTATAAATCTAGGAAACGAAAATGCTATTTAAAACATGTTCTGCTAATGGTGAATTTCAGAACTTCTGAACATCTTGGGTGTTGGTGAAAACACTGATATTCTGTTTTTGCTCAGAAAGGGGTTGAATGACTCCGAACAACAGACTGTGACAAGTTTTTACCTATGTGTCTATTTATGGCCTTTCCCTAGGAGCTACACTTTCACTCTGTTCGTGCCTTTTTCTGTCCTCTGTTCTCTGAAAACAGACTAAAGGAGCTGGCTCTCATCCATGTTCCCATTGATGACTCAAGGGCATTAAGGTGCAGGCACTTTGCTGTAGTTTGATTGACTGTAGACCATAGGACAGCCGGAGAGACACGTGGGACACACCCAAATACTCAGGAGAACACAATGACAAAACAGTAGTCTTCTTCAAGAGCAAGTCGCCTTTTTTTTCTGCAGGAAAATGACACATCTGAGTGACACATCTGCAGCTAGATATTAACACTGCAGGTTGCTGTGATGCTGTGTCTGCAAGAGATCCACACACAGGTGTACAAACTGCTCACCAGTTGCATTGCTACTGCTTCTCTTTCATTGCTCAGAAATTATACTCTGAATGCACAAAATATTCAGGATACTCTTTGCATGTGCTAGACTAATGAGGTGAATTCAGGTGGTAGTCATTATCCCTTTTAAGCATATGTAAATGGGATAATTGTCAGAAATGTCAGATTTTACTTTCAGAATGTGCTTCCTCCTCAAGGGGGTGGGGTATGTTTGATTTTAGTAGTCACTGTTTTACATGATCCTGCCTTCCAATCTGGCATGTGTGCGTTTAGCTACACGCTATCATGCAAACCAGTCCTGCTGTCAGCATTTGTTGTGTCTTTATCTGTTTTTTTTTTTTTTTGTGGGGGCTGTGACAGTCAAACTCATGTGTAGTTTGAAGAAATAAAATATTTTACAGTATACATGACATTAAAGCCAAATCATCAAGCAGTATTTTATGTATTTTATACTTCCTCGCTTTCAGCCACTTACTCATCTCAGGCTTATGCCGATTATACACTATATGTTAAGTGCAAAATAGCTAAGAGTCAAAGCTTCTGTTAAAGCAACACTAATCCATTTTCAAAACGCTTTATAACAGTCTCATCTTCACACATTTGACATGTTATGCTAATTTGTTATGTCTAATGTGTTTGAAATAAATCCAACATTCATTTAGAGTGATCTTTCTTGTCAGCCAATGAGCCTAATATCCCCTCCATAGACTCTTATTTGCCTGCTAAATTCACCCGCTAGTAGCTAACTGTGTCACTTTGTCTGTCAGGTATCAGTCGGGTGGTCGGTTTACGAGAGGTTTTTCACTAAAAATAGCTGCCCACTGCGGCTGGAAACAAAGTTGACGAGAGCAGTGAGCATGAACAATAGTGTTGCAGGCCATGAAACCAAAACTCTGAGCTAAAAGATGCTAAAAAGCTGTGTAGTACAGTGTAGAGCTGCAGTTCAGGTGGTAATTCAGGCTAGTAAACTCCATTGGGATGAAAAAGGGGACAGCTCTGAGAGTAGGGCCGAAAAATGCTTTGTGATGCACTGCTTTTAGTGTGTCAGTGCCACCACTGGGCCAAGAAAAGCTAAAGTAGTTGAAGAGAAACTACACACTAAATTATCTTTCTCATTGTATACATTATCAAATAGAACAAAATGAATCCACAATTTTTTGTTGTACAGTCCAGTCCAGCTACAACACACCCACACAGTGACTCTCTCAACTCTCAGGGCCATAAATGTGCAGCTTCTCATGGCTGATCAGCTCTGGCTGACAAATATAGGGTATATACCTGCCAAGCACTTATAAAGAATATAGTTTGCATTCGAAGGGTGCCTTATTATCCAGATATGGAGAGGCAGCTAAAAAGAGCCAGCTGTGTGCTTGCTTACTATTGGTAGCCAGATGGAAGTTTGAGTGCTAGCTTGGCCTGACACTTGACTTGGCTGAGAGCTTGATGGTAAAATGACTCCAAATGCTTAAAGTCTAAAGATTGACAAGTCATGCTTTGCCAGCATCACAATCGTTGTAAAAAATATGTCTTCAATTAAAAAAAAACATCTGTTCGTTTTTGAAATTTAATTTTCTTTTTAAAAATGTGCTACAGCCGAGTGCTGACTGATGCTCAAGTTGTTCTGCTTCATTTAGTCGTACATATGTTTACATCAGAGTGTTTGAATGGAAATATGTTTCTGTAAGGAGATGTGTGCCCCTCGTCCTGAAACTGCCTCTGGGCTGAGCCCCAAGAGTTGTAAATTCCTAGCAATGGCCCTGCTGCGCACACACAATTCATTCTCCATTGGTTGGGGAATTAACTGTGAAGTGCAGGCATGGGGATGTGTGGAGAGAGAGAGATGAGAATGACCCCAAAGTATTGGCTCTATTTGTTATGTGGTCACTGAGCTTGTGGAGCGGGGATGGGTGGGTTTAGTGAAGAGGGTAGAGGTCTCTCATTTTCACTGATACGGGCCTCAGACATTGAGGGAATGAACAAAGAGTGGTGAGATCCAGTCAACTTCAATTACGGCGCCTTGCACTGTTCCCAGAGGTGCACTATAGTGCCTTTAAGGGGGAATCAATGAGGTGACAAATTGTTGTGGACAGCAACCCCTTTTATTTGTTGTGTTGTTGTATGCATGCCTGGATGCTACTTTAAGCTTGTGTGTGTGTGTGTGTGTGTGTGTGTGTGTGTGTGTGTGTGTGTGTGTGTGTGTGTGTGTGTGTGTGTGTGTGTGTGTGTGTGTACGTGTATTTGAACGTGTGTCTGTGTTTCTTTGGCAAGCATTTATAAATGTGCAGCGCTTTCCATTTATGATAATTGAATGCTTTGGTCCATTTGTGTTTTGGTGGTTTATTTTCTGCTAGTGGCTTTAATGGCTTGTTATCCGTCTAAACCTGTTTTTAAACGCTTTCTAATGGGTGTTCACATGCATCACCCTCTGACGCTCAGTGCAGCTCTGTTTTTACCTCATGCTAACATTGTTAAGGTTTTTCACAGTGTTATTTTTGCTTTGTCCAGCCCCTGTCACATCTCAGGATGTCTGATGGCTGATGAATGTAGAGATGTGTGAGCATACTGAGAGACATATGTAGCCAAACTAATTGAGTGTTTTGTGGTGGAAGGAGTCCACATGAAACTGTCACAGGGATGCTATCTGCTCCAACAGTTGAATTGTGGGAGATTGGTGGTCAGGAATGAATACAGTACTGGTCTTGGAAGTATATGTAATACAACCCTAGTTTTAAGAGGGTCACAAACAAGTGAGAATGTATTAATAAACCTTTATAGTACAGGTATCGATTTGCAGAAAGAGAGAAAGATATTGATTGACAAAGTCACAGGGGTCCCTGTTCAAATGTAGTTGGTACTTGGAGATAACATAAATGTGTGTGTGTGATTTGAATTTCCCATCAGATTTCATGATTTATTGGCAACACTAACATATGTGAATCCCCTCACGACCAAAGCTAGTATAGATATCAGTCCAGCAAGTAAAAATGGACCGCTGACTGCTGTGGTCCATTTATCTGTGCAAAGGTAAAAAGATATCTCAGTGTTTGCTTAGCCTGTGGTCTGTGTTAGTTGAGAGGCTCTACAGTGTTTTCTATTGCTGAGGGGTCATATTGTCGAGCTTTACTTGTTTGAATTTCAGTTCTCCAGTTTTAAATGTGTGTGTGTGCACGTCTCTCTGGCTGGCTGAGGAGTGTGTGCAGACTTTAAATTACCTGGTGACAGTAATGCATCTCACATAATTGATTTACGTGCTCGGTAGGATCTAATTTCATGTGATGCTGTCATAGGGTGCTGTCATATCATATTATTTTATGCATATATGCCTGATTATTGTGAGCGAACTATCGTGATGTGTACTGTTCTCCAATCTTCTCATGAAGCTGGTGTAAATAAGCCTCAATAACTTCTGTTGGCATTTGGTTCATAAGTCAGTATATAGTTTGTGAAACATGTCCTCATGCATAAAAGTAGGTCATTTGCCAATCACTCCCAAAATGACATATATGACCACTGGAGATGCCGCCAACAGGAATTAGGAAACAATCATAGTTTTGGTTAAAATAAGTATCTGAATTACTTAAGTTAACTTATGCATGTGAGATAAAATAAGTCAGTGTTTTGCTTTAACACGCAACCTGAATAACAGTCTTCTTGTCGAAAGTCCTCCGTTTGACCTGTCAATCCACCCCACCTCCTCCTTAATCAAGCTTTGTTGGTCTTAATTTATCTTAATTACTTTTTGGCCGCAAGAGGTCGCCGCCTAAAGCATAAATTTGGGTCATAATAAGCTGCATGCACAGACACTATGTGTTTTGGGGAGGGCGGTCTGGTTTGTGAATACTGTATGTGCATGTTCATGACTGCCACCTAAAGCAGCTGTAGTCTACAACTGTATGTTAATGTAGTGGTTGGTCCTTGTAGCTCCTCAGCCTTGATCACAAAGAAA
Organism: Chelmon rostratus; assembly: GCF_017976325.1. Lineage (NCBI taxonomy): Eukaryota > Metazoa > Chordata > Actinopteri > Chaetodontiformes > Chaetodontidae > Chelmon > Chelmon rostratus. The sequence goes on along the minus strand of NC_055668.1, from coordinate 10,738,287 downwards.
CAGTAGCATGAGGAAAGAGAACATAGTGCTATCATGTATTTATATGAGAAAGCAGTAAAGGAGCACATCAGCATTGTGTACCAGGTAGACATGTTCAGCGATAGCAATTGTATAGAACTGTATATATAATTCCTGTACAAACATATTGAGGCATATCATAGGTAAGACGTAATGCAGTGTTATGCTCCACACAGCTGTGTTTTCTGGCTAAGGTAGGTACTAGCTTGTCATTGAAAGCTAGTATGCATATCTCCAAATGTACCTTCCATCACATTTCAGCTTTCCACCTCTCACCAATTTCAGTGTGTTTATTGTTAATCCAACATTTTTGAGACTTTCTTTCCCATTTTTTTCTGACAACTTCCCAACAGGCACCCAGGAGACCAAGATATTAATGCAACACATTTCTCTGTCTTTGTCTCCGCAGGAAAAGAAGAGTATGTTGCAACCTTCAAAGGATCTGAGTTCTTCTGCTACGACTTGTCCTTGAACCCGATTCAAAGCAGCAGTGATGAAATCACATTGTCATTCAAAACCCTACAGAGGAATGGACTGATGCTGCACACGGGCAAATCAGCTGATTACGTCAACCTGGCACTGAAAAATGGGGCTGTCTCACTCGTCATTAATTTGGGGTCTGGAGCCTTTGAAGCTCTTGTGGAGCCAGTCAATGGGAAATTTAATGACAATGATTGGCATGATGTCAAAGTAACAAGGAATCTACGTCAGGTAACAGTACAGAGGGTGATGCAGAGACTCAGTAAATGAATTAAAACAAATGCACTTAAATCATTACCATCATACAATATATTATTTTTTCCAGACATTGTAATTGGATTGCTAAATTGAATCATGGTGGTGTATGGTGGAGATAAAACAGAGCCGCAAGTGAGCAGGGACATCGAGATGCGATCAAGACGTCTATTAAGTTACAATTTGAGGGAGGAAAGAAAGACGTTGCTTTAAAACAGCATTCATGCTTATCCACATGTGTGACATCAAATGAGTATTTATTTGGTTTTAATGGTTTCTACCAGTTACACTGTTCACTGTTTTCAGTAATTGAAATTGAAAAAAAACTCAAATGTCTCAACTGTATCAACAAAATAGTGCTTGTTTACGGTTATTGAGCACTCATTTCTGGTAAGGATGACATCACTGTCGAGGATTATTTCATGAGGTAAAAGATAAGCGTTTAGTCAATAAGAATACGTTAGACTTTATAAGAAGCACAATTTTCAGTATAAAACATGTAAAGCGTTTCTAAATTTAGGGTTAAGCTTCGAACCTTTGACCTGGTTGGGCAGCACAAGATTTCTTATGAATTAGATGTCTCTAGAAATCTCATTCAGCAGCTTGTACCAGTTGTATGTGTTTACAGAGGACATCAGATTCATCAGCCATTTGCCTGTGGCAGTGATACTCATAAATGGGGGACTGGCCAGCCAAACAACAAAATCCGTTCTTGCCTGATTCTCACCAAGAGCGGAGGAATCAGATAGGGTGAAGGAAAGGTGTAAAGCTGAGCCTTTGGCCGTAGAGCATGTGCAACCGCATCCACCTGCAGGAACAGATTGTCCTGGCAAGAGTGAAGCAACAGAGGTCAGTGAGTGTTTGTTGCGTTGCAAACAGATTAACTACGACTGATTTGTACCAGGCCAACATACAATCTACTAAATGGTGTCAGGATGCAGCTGCCACTCTGCTAGTGGCAGACCGCCCTTGGACATGACAGCAGTGCCAGTCTGTTGGAGTCATGATCTGAATACACCAAGGATCTCAATAGACCAGAGGCTTCCTGAGGCACACATCAACACTTTCTCAGTGGCTTTCAACAGTAACAACTGGCTCTTCCATGCCAGTTGATGTGTGCCACCACTGAGAGGGCTGATGGTTGAAATTTCACATCCCTGCTGGCCAAACATTGCCGCTTCCGCTTACAGTAGGCCAATGTGTTCTCAGAATATTTGGTTTCTTCCAGTACTCCAGGGCCTAATTGGCCACAGGTGGAAGAGCTTTGTCGACATGGCATTTGGGATTCAACCCAAAGTGCACAAACCACTGCTGCAGGTGTGTTGTGCCTCTGGACCCAGTGGCTGCATAACAGGATTCTACTGTATCATTTCCACAATTGCTTTTCATGTGGTTTCAAAGACTCTGGACCAAAAGTCCTGCTCCACTTTTGGGTATAGCACCTGTGTACTGGGGCAGCAGGAACTCCTCTTCCTGTTGACTGAAGATTGTAACCTGAAAAGTGTAAGTCCAAGAGTGGTCTCATATCCCTGGTCTTCTTAGGGACCAGGAAGTAGCCAAAAAATCATCGCATTGCTTGTCTTCATCTGAGACAGCTACTTTCACAAGCAGCTCCTAGCCAGTAAGTCCAGTGTAGGAACAAATATTACTCTTTCCCACTGAAGACAAAAGACAGATTTTGTGTGTTAGCGTCTTCTTTGTCCAGTTTGAGAGGCTTAACAGAACGTGGTTTGATTTCCACCATTTGGTCCCAACATCTTTTGGAAATAAATCCATTGCTGCTGCTTCAAGTCAGTCTAGACAATTGGGATGCTCCTGGTTGTTGAGATCCCATGTGGTTGGTGCAGATCACCTGCTAATGTCAGCAGGTGGAGACATTGTCAGCAGGACAGGAGGGGCATTGTGTCATGGAACTGAATAAACTAGGTAAAGACATCTTGGACCAGAGTTTTTGACCAGAGTAAACCTTTAGGCGTGGAAGATAAGCACATGCTTTTAATTACCTTGTGTAGACTGTGGCCTCAAAAAAGCTGTAGCAAGCATGTAGAACATGTTAGACTGTTTATCCTGTGTTAAACAGAACAGCACACATTTCTTTCTGTTCACAATATCAAACAGATTATTTTGACCTACATAAAAGATTTCTAAGGACAGTCAGACAAAGCTTTCAATGTTAGCATGAGGTAAAAACATCATTAAGACAGCATCATTAGATTTGTTCGTGCTCATTTGGTGGGAAACGTTTGTCTCCACCTCAGTACCAAAGCTGCTTCTTTTGCATAATCAGCAAATTGATTATTGGCAGACCTAAGGATTTGGCCAGCTTGAACATTCCCTGCATTCAAATTGTGGAAGAAAACCAAGCATATTGAGTGCATGCTCTGTGGGGGGATCAAAATTGCCATCCTCCTCATTTTGTGTCAGGGTCTTCTTTGCTTTGTCTCATTGCAGTAAAGTGATCCTAAAGTTCATCAATAAGACCAAATGGAGGTACAGTGTTGTATCAGCGCCGGACAGTGTGATACACTGGATTGGTCTCAAGCCTAAAACCAAGTACAAAAGAAGGCAAATACTGGTACCAATAAAAAAAACAAAGCTTTAAAATGGTCTTGAACTTGGGACTTCATTAAAGAGGGTCAACTGATGTGCTTTAGGCATTCTTTCTTATGAACCATTTGATGTCTGTCAATCATAACCTGTTGTCAGGACTTGGGTAAGGGAGTATTTTCTGCTACTGAATGGTATGGTCACATACACAACATGGTGCAAAAACACCATGAGGAGCTTAGGGAGTCAGCGGTTGAGCTCTGGCACCTCCTGTGGAGCATTGTTGTTATTTCCTTGGTCTGCTTTTTTCTTGTTAAACTTATTTTGCCCTTTTTCTCTATGTTACTAACATGCTTTGGAAACTAACATCATTCATGGAATGTGTCATTCTACTAACCAGTATGGTTTTTGCCGTTTAACAATGTACTAACAGTATTGACCATCATATATTATTTGAGTAACAATCGTTATTCTGTTCACAGTTTTTAATTTCCTTTCTCCCCCCTTTTCCACAAAGCACTCAGGCATTGGACACGCTATGGTAAACAAACTACATTGTTCGGTAGATATCATTCTAATTGTTTCTTAGTTTGGGTTTGCCGTGTGTTTCTTTTCTTTCTTTTTTTACTGTAGACGTCATTTACAAAAAAAGGGAAATTGCGGTTGGTACTCTTCTGCTTACTTTTCGAATCCTTTTTAGTTTCTCGGTTCATTCATTGGTTTCACCCTCTTTATTTCACTTGTTTCCTGTCCAATTCTGTTTGATCCACCTTTTTAGGAGCATCATTTCAAGCCTTTTGCATCAGGCTGTGGTTAATAATGAGGACCCTCTCCTGTCTGGCTGGCCTGATGCTCTTTGGCTCAGCCAGTTGTATCCCCATTCACTTTGCATGGCATGCACTTTGACTACGTGTTGCAAATGTCACACTGCCCATTTGTCAACATGAATGTGACAGTTGAGCTGTGTTTATCGTTGGTGCTTCTCTGGTGCTTTCTTATTTCTTTTTGTGGTTTTGTAGTGTTGAGATTTTGCATGCATCCGACACTGTGGCGAGAGTGTCAAAAATACCGATTCCTTATCCCAATCGGGAATTTGGGAACATTTTCTTTTTGTATGCTCGTAATCAAAAAGAAAAGGCATATGCATGCATGCAATTTTTTTTGCCTAACACCCTCAATCATTGTCCTGTACTAAATGGTGATTGTGCTTTTCAGAGCATGTGCTCCCTCTCTAACCTTGTAGCACGTTTTGATTTCTTTTCTAGAACTGCTGGACGTGCTAATATGGAATTAATAGTAAAACTAACCAAGATAACGTTCTACTAACACCATTTTTGTGTCTGCTAAAGTACTTTTAAGTTGCAGTAGGCGCAATACTAACACTGTAGTATGGGCAGTTCACTAACTTTCACTAACTAGAATAGCATTCCTTTGAAGGCTTGCAGTCTTCCAACTAATCAAACTGGACAAAATAATATTAAAAAAACAAGAAAAAAGACAATGAAAACAGACATGAAAATGGGTTTCAGAAAAAAAAAACATATAGGGAAGTCTGTCATAGACAACAACAAGGAAAAGCAATAGCATTGCAGTATATAGGCTGTCTGAGTATAGCGTGTCCTTTCCCTGTGCTTTGTTGTCTAGGTAACAATATCCGTGGATGGGATTCTGACCACCACAGGATATACACAAGAAGACTACACCATGCTAGGCTCTGACGACTTTTTCTATGTTGGAGGGAGTCCTAGCACAGCTGATCTGCCCGGATCTCCAGTTAGCAACAACTTCATGGGCTGCCTCAAGGAGGTAAACACCACTTCTGTGTGCACTCTGATGCTGGTGGGTGTACAGGATATGACTGGCTTCACCTTAGGACACCAAAACAGGCCCTTCCACCCACACACTGACCTTGTCTCATCATTTACACTTTGCTTTAGTTTGTTCCTTGCATACTCTCACACAAACTTTATTTTTCCTCTGCCGCCCCCTCAGTGCCCTCACAATGTTATACAGACACAGACACACACAGTCACACATGCAGACCTACCTAAATAACCTTATTGTTGTTGTGTATGAGTTCAGATGTCATAGTATGCCTGTTAACTATAACTTAAGCGTGCTAGAAATGTGCAACTGGGTTATAACCCTCACCTTGAACCACTCTTGGATGCTCCATGGTGTAATGGGCCCTTTGAATCTGGATCATAACTTACAATATGTCATTTGTCACTCGCCCCTTTGCTTGCATGTTCTAGTATTCAAGGAGTACGTATATAGTCTACTTTTTTCCCTAGAGATGAAACAAGAGAGGGAGAGGAAGAGGTAATTTTTCCAACAGAGGGTTCATATGTTATACCTTTCACTTTAAGCTATACACAAGTATTTTTTATTTTTTATTTTTGCTGGTTAATAGGGATTCTGACCTTAAGCATTTACTTCAGGAGCCACCAGGGATATACAAAGATATCTACCAGGCAAATCTCCAAAGTGCTGCAAAATGATCTGTTCATTTATCTTTTAATTTCAAAAGCTGTTTCCCCCTTTCTCACCTCTTCTTTTTTCTTTTTTGTACCTTCTCTTGCTCCTTTGGTGTCCTACATTTTGTCTCTCACCTCAAGCATAGGCTGTCATCCTCAGTGAACCTCTGAAAGAGGTCTGAGGCAGCTCTGTTTAATGAGCAGGCCGGGCGCAGACCACATGTCCACACGCCATGTACAGCTCATTACAAGTCTGGTTTTTAATGGGAGTGTCCTATTTAACTGCATGTCTCTGAGGTGCTGCAGATGTGGTGACAAAGGGAGTGGGATTAGAGCACCCTTAGCGTGATCATCTGCCCCAGTGAGCTGCCCTCACTGCTCTTGGTCAGCCTTACCACAGCGGCTGCTCTCACTGTTCTGAGATCGTTGCATCACTGAAAGATGTAAAAATAATATGGAGCAGAGCTGTGATTGTTCTCAGGAGATTACCCCTCTTTTCTTTGCTTCTAGGATCATTTAATATTTGATATTTAGTTCTACTAGACAGATGTCAATACCCCCCAAAAGGACTGAGCTCATATACTAAAAAATCAATAGTTATATTTACTTGGCTTTCAATTTGTTGTTGATGTTTTTAGTACACAGACAAGCTCTCTGCACCCGTCATCCGGCCTGTTGAATTACACAGAAGCTGTGGTCATCCTTTGTGTTTGTCATGATAACATATGAGCGGTGGTTTAACAGCATGTGCTGTGGGGCCTGATCGATGCCACGTTCCAAAGTGGCTTGTTGCAGCACTCGTGTGCAGATTCCAGAGAGTCGCCACGCCTGCCTGTTGGTTCTGATGGCAAAACAAACGGTGGTGCAGTAATAGCTCAGTTGTCACAGCCCTAGCTTGATGACAAATTAGTGCAGCACTACTAGTGCAGCAGCATTTGTAGCTCAGACCAAAGCTCCTTTGACTCTGAAAGGTGCCCTTTGTCTTGATTATAAAGAATTGATTTGGGTTTATTGGCTGTATCTGTTGTGCCTTTACTCAATATGGCTTAAGTCCATCTCTTATTCCTTTACTCCTTTTATATGATTTCATGTGTCTGGCGATTCTTGTCAACATATCCTTTTATTCCAATTCCTTTTTATTTCTATGGAATTTTAAAAATATTTGTTTTGGCCCTCAGTCAAACATGTTTTTTTTAAATATATTTATAAGATAAAGACATAGGAATAAAAGCCTGCCATTATCTGTTTCCTGTTTTCCTTGTAGTTAAATGCACTCTGATACAGTCAGTCAAAAAGCATTTATAAGAATCTAAGCCTGAGTTTACCTAATTCTGATGCACCGCTGTGAGCTCCATCTACCTGAACAGTTAGACACACTAGATCTGACTCAGTGATAAACATAATGCTCCATGCAAATGCAATCCCATCGGAGGTGTCCCCGTTTTCAGGTGAACACATAGCATGGCAACAAATAAAAAACATGGGCAGTGTTTTCCACAGCTGTAACTCATTTGATTTGTCCCGTTTAAAGCAATATAGATTTACCATCAGAACTCTTTTGTTATGTAAACACATATGCATACTCATATTACTAACCAAATATGGTTTCTAAATGCTATCTGCCACTTGACAGCCTTATCTTCCAATTAGTAGAGTTGTGTGGAAGAGTTCATTGAGTTGGCTTTTTCCCCCTGAGGGGTAGTTATTAAGTGTTAATTGTTGCCTCTGCCTGACATATTAACAGCTTTGCATTTAAAGACTCAGTTTTCTTCATGATATTTGCTTTGCAGACTGATTGACACATTATATTAGAAAAACCTGTGTGTGTGTGTCTTTGTGTGTGCTTGTGGTGGCATAATTTTGAAATATCATAACCACACTGATGCTTTGATGAAAAAATTTTGACATTCACCAAAATGTCAATTAGTTTCTCATATGGAAATTGGATGTAACTAGAGGAAGGGACTCTTCCTATTACAGCTGCACTTACACTAAACACTCTTTCATTATGGAGATTGGATAATGACGAGCTTATGACTGTCTATAATTTTTTCAAAGACTGTTGGTAATTACACAAAGTGGCATCAGTGCCCCCCTACACACATCGTAGCCATTTCTTAATCTCTACAGATATGTTTTGATCAATATTTTGAAGATTTACTTTATATGCCCTTTTGCTGCCTTTATGTAACTATAGAGATTGAAGATGAGTTTCATGCACAACAGTAAATAAAAGGATCAGGTTGGCAAATTGGTCAGTTGATTTTTGTGCTGTACTATGTAATAATGTTTCCCGTCTGTGGTTAATTGGTCTTTTAATGACATTACGGTTCATTCTTTTTAAGGGGTTGCTACTGTCTGTCACTTCTGCGCCTTAGCGCTACAGCACTTGGCATCTTAAAGGTCACTGCACTAATTCACTTCATTTAGTCAAGCACTCTGATGCCAAACCGTGTCTGGGTTACAGTGTCTGAGACTATAAACTGGTATTGATGATGGGTTGTCTGCATTAGAATATAAGATTTTTTTGTATTTCATCATTTCCCTAAATGTACAGTATATTGAATGTCACAGTGTGTATGCTCTTGCACTCATTTTTAATTTGCTTTAGAGAGGCATATCTATCATCTGCCTACTTTTATTCTAATCACAAGCTCCAACAGGGGCCTTAATCAGCATTTTACACCACACCTGCAATCAAGGCGGCAGTTTAGATTTATCACTCTTCATCTCGCTTTTCACAGGCAATCCCAGGAGATGCCACCTGATAGAATCATTTTCCCCGACCATTATCACCATAGCATTTTAAATTAAGGCTGTCTCTTCCTTCAGTTGACACTGATGCTAAAAGTCAAAATGGATGTCTCAACTAGTCACAGCCAGCGTACACTGTGCATGTACTACGAAGGTTTCGAATGGGGAGCAAAGAAAGCGGGTGTGAGTGACATTTGGTGCCACGCAAACTCATTTTCATGCATAGGTGCAGTGTGACAAAGATGACCAGGGGTTGAGACGTACAAGCCTTGCTTATGACACACTGTCCCGAGGGGGTGAAATGTCACATGGACAACTGCTGTTTGACATATTGCGCTCATTAATTTTTGAAAGCAGTTATGCATAAGCAGTATTAGATTGCCTTTAATGTTTACATTCTGCAAACAGCAAAAGAAGTCAGCTGTTCGCTTTGAAGGTGAGATATGCTACCGTTTGACTGTAGAATTCACATACTTTCTCTACTCTACCTCAATTCAGGTTGTATATAAAAACAACGATGTGAGACTTGAGCTGTCCAGGCTGGCCAAGCTGGGTGATCCCAAGATGAAGATCCATGGCACTGTGGCCTTCAAGTGCGAGAATGTGGCCACTCTGGACCCCATCACATTTGAGACGCCAGAGTCTTTCATCATCCTCAACAAGTGGAACGCTAAGAAGACAGGCTCCATCTCCTTTGACTTTCGCACCACAGAGCCCAACGGCCTTCTCCTCTTCAGCCATGGCAAGCCCAAGCAGCAGCCGAAAGACTCCAAGAGTCCTCAGACTCTCAAGGTGGACTTCTTTGCCATTGAGATGCTGGATGGCCATCTGTACCTGCTGCTGGACATGGGCTCAGGAACCACAAAGACCAAGGCAGTCAATAAGAAAGTCAATGATGGCGAGTGGTACCATGTGGACTTCCAGCGAGATGGCAGATCAGGTAAGTTTCAAGGCCGTTAACGTGTACAGTTTTTAAAAACAGACGAACATGTAACAGGAAAGCGTGGGCGCTGACTACAGTAGATAAGCTATTTAACTGCTGTAGGGTCACAGTTAACTTTCCTGTGAAAGAAAATATCCATCACCACACCAAGGCTGATACTACATCACCACTGGAAATTACATATTAGTTTGCACCAGATAGTTGTTGTAAGCAGTTGCAGCCATTTAATAATAAAAGGTTTTGATGGCAGTGACCTGACTTCGGATAGTGGAACCTATGTGTCATATGTCATGATTCCAGACACGTATTTGCCACAAAATAACTTTGCCCCCTTCTCCTGTTGTGTCCTCGAAGCCCCAGGTTGCACTGCCCTGGTCCCTGTTGATTTGCTTATCTAAGCAGCAATTTGTTAGCGTGTGCTTAGAGCCAAGGCCTCGCAATGTCATGCTGCAAATTAGATATACCCCTTGACCATGTTTTCCACTCCATCTGAAGGGGTGGAAATTAGATTAACTGTTTCATTACCTCAACCCTCAAAGCAATACTGGGTTGTGGTTTGAATTGAGCTATATACAATGTTAAAATAGCTATAGAGCCCATTCATGAGCTTTTTCCACATTCAGCTGTATTAATCGTTGAGAGGTTTACTTGATTTGATTTTTTTCTTTTTTGTGAAACTTAATTAATTCAGCTCCAGTACTCTGGTTGGAGTGGCTGAATACAGTCATGTGCAGTAATATACAGTTGTGAGTGGCTTAGATTCGACTTAGCAGAACTGTGGAAGAAAAAGATGTGGGTGACTTCTCAAGTAACATGAATCTACACCATTTAGTCATGTTAGACCAAACTATAAGAAACACTGTCTTGCTAAATTAGATTGTGTTCATTATCTGTCCTGTAACGTCCAATCATCCTCCCCCACAAGCTTACATGCAGTGTACACACACACATTAACACACGCGCACAGGCAGACACACACACACACACACAAAGCTATCGAACATCTTTTTTTGTTAGTCGAGCTCACTCCGCTCGCTGTTCTCTCTGTCTGCCCTGCCTAAGTTTCCATGGAAACAGGAGGTGGTCTCTCCCAGGACTGAGACAGTTACTGCACAGTGCTGTGCTGAGCTGTGCACTAATGACATTTCAGAATAACTTTTCTTTCTTTCCTCAAGTCTGAGGCATCAACACTTAGAAGGGGACATAAAAAGGTCTCTACATTATGATGACGTCCCATGTGAGAAGAGTAACAAAATGGCCTGGATGCTGAGACACGGTACACCCATACGCAGTGTTTGGCAGCACTTTTCAAATTAACCAGTGCTATTTTATCTTCGCTCCCCCTATCATTTTAAGCCAATTAAATTCTGCAAGTCTGCAGTCCTAAATCTATCTTGCATCTCAAGATTTCCATGAGCTGTGCAAAGCACTATTGTTTGCAGTGTGTAATGATGTGTGCGTGGCACCTCGAATGGAAGCATTATAATTTTTGTACTGAAAAGGCCTCATGCGATTTCCATTCCCACAGGATACATGTAATTTTAATGGTGCATTAAATAGCAGATTTGGGCAAAGCAAGTGATACAAAAACCTCCACAATAGCTTTCCTAAATGTGGATTTTTATATTTATTTTTTCCATGAATTATTGGTACATATTGATATTTGGGGGAAAGCTGAGCTGATTTAGAGCTTTCTAAAACAAAGGAATACTTCATTTATGGACATAGACTTCAAAAGGCGTGGAGACATGTTTTGATAGAAGTGTATTCTGTGTTGCACTCAACTAATTTGTTACCCTTATGAGAGCCTGAATGAACATAATCAATACCTGTCAACATACAATTCAGTTTTAATGTAAAACAAATAAAACAGTCGAGTCCCTCCTACGACACAATGCTATCATGGCTCTTGTAGGCTTTTATACACCCCTGCGCCCCTTAATTATACTTTTTAATATTTGATAGAATTAAGGTGATTTTGAAACATAAGAAAGGAATTCACTAATCCCCTGAGAGCATGAGTCACGAAACATATGGTAGACTCAGCTTTTCATCTGCGTGTCAGATGTTTATTAATACACACCACCAAGCACATCACTCAAAACAGAAGTGCAACACAACAGCCAGACATAATTATCTGCAGCCGGGTCCTCCATGTGCAACACTTCCTGCAGCCGTGACAATGGCAGATAATGATCCCTGCCCTATTTAGTTTAGCCGGCTCTTCCTGCAGGAAGCAACCCTGTAAATGGACTCTCGCTCTCAGACAGCATCTTCTAACCTCAATGCATTAGAGACGCTAAGAGACTCTCTGCTTTTAAGTGAGGGCTTCTGGGCTGGGAGTGCCGTAGGTCACTCATCAGAGACATTACACGGACATTGCTCCGTTGTAGCTCCCACTTCCTGCCAGGGCACGCACACCACTACTTCACACAAACACGTGCACACTTTACAGTGCACAAACAGATGCACACACATACACACACATATAGACAACACATCCCCGCAGCCCACTCACAAGCTTCTCTCTACAGAGAATCCAATCACATAGAGAGATTTGGCCGTATCGCCCTAACTGGATTGTAGTAATCCCCTGTCTAACATGTTTTGGGGATGTGTGAGTGGGGTTAGGGGACATCATGCCAAGTTGAGCCTGGCTGCTGATGCAGAAAGTGCGAGAAAGATCTGAGGCGTCATTTGGACCCCTGCCTTCAGGTTTGATGATGGAGTACCACTTATGGGTCAGACCGTAGACAGAAAGAAGGAGACAGAAACATGGTCAAAATGCTTCAATGTTGGCTGGACTGCCGATCTTTGTCATCGTTACTCATCTTCATTTATTGTCTGCATCATCATTTTGATCACCCCTCTTAGACTGTACACCCTGTACTTGCTTCCCAAGATATTATTTCCTGCTGTGTTCCCTTGTCTGCTTTCTTATCTGTCATCATATACCCCTCCCTCATCTTCTTTCCAGACATCTTTATCTCCATGTTCCCATCTTGTTCTGTATCCATCTCCTCCTCTTTTATGCTCGCTAGCGTTCGCAGAGACACATCCCCTTTCCCTTTCGGCTATGAATACTGTTCCAAACATAGGCTGTCCTGCGATGTGTGTATGTGTGTTATGTTTCTCATGCTGCTAGCCTGGTGATGGCACATCTCCCCATGGGATTGTATAGTGCCTTCTGACTTAACATAGCTTGACTGTGTTTACACACTTCCTTACAGGACTGTGACAAGTGAGCAGAGCACTCTGAGCAGATGCCTGAAAGATGCTGACATCCTTCTCTTGTCTCCCACTTACATCAATTTAGACAGACATGCTTACCGTAGACTTCCGGCATCCTTGTTTGCTGTGTACAACTGTAAGACTTTAGTTTATCACAGGATTTAAAGAAGCCATTAGCTGATGAGTATTTCTCAACCTATAATTTGCAAAACAATGTCACAAACCAGAGATATTTTTGATACTACGTCTACCTGCCGTCACATGGCGAGTTTTGACGTAAATGGAGTGTAGATAGTTCTGTCAGGATTCACACTGACCACACCGATGCTCATTCTTCACCTGCTCTACTCCGAGGAAAGTTTCCTTGCTAATGAGTTTGATGTAGTGAGCTCGTTAGCTATAACCTGAAGGGAGCTGTTCTGGCTGCGTGACGGGTGGCCCTTGCCAAGTGTGCAAAGCTTGGAAGTCACAACAGCTGTGGCTGGAGAGAGCTGGGGCAGTGGGTGGCGGCAGGAAAGTGCTGGAACAGATGCCTGGGGCCAAGACCCCGAGAAAAGAGCTGGAACATGTTAGTGGGACCAGGTTAATCATTGTGCAGTAGGTCCTTCGCTGTCTCTCCTGAAGCACTTTTGCAAGAAGGCTGGCTCACCTTGGCTATAAAGAACATACATAACTCAGGTTATTTTTATCTTATAGAGTGATTTCAGTACTTTTTGGTATTTGGTTGCAGTCTTTCTTAAGATTTACCAGATCAAAATGTAAAGGCACAATGTTTCCGCTTTTATTGAAAGAAGAAACACGGATATTCATCATATGTTTCATAAGTTTTTTATTCTTATAATTCATATGTATATTAATGCATGCTAGTGGTAGCTGTAATGAAATGTGAAAGGCCCCATTTAATGTCTAATGTGTCTCTAAAAAGTGCCAGGCAGCCCTGTTGAAAATTCATGTGTGGCTTTGGGCTTGTTTTCCCAACATAAACACTTTGACTGGAAAAGTAACTTAAAAGCTGTGCTCTTCTACCACATACAAGCAGTCAGGACTGTGCCATTTAGCCCGAGGCAATCAGCTAATAGCTCCCTCATATCTGCCATGCCATGCATCTGCCACTCAAAATGCAAATTATGACTTTATGGCAATTTTACTTTTGAGCATCCTTACGCTACGATTTCTTTGCCTCTCTCCCCAGGCAGTGGCCTGTGCGGATCCTCAGCAGCACGGTATATAGATTACTGGATGAGGATGCGGCCAGTGGAGGCAGCCACCATTAATTAAAGATCCACAATAGATCCTGCACTGAGAGTAACAGATCCATATACAAATTAATCACCCCAGTCTGAGTCCCACAGTAAGGCCTTCCTCTCCACAGCTTTACAGTCCAGTCATGTCCGCTGTTGTTTACCGTGCTCCAGATCGAGAATTAAACCTGAATGAGAGCGATAAATCATGGTGGGGAAACACACAAACTCTCACTGCAGGTTTATGTGTTGAAGAGGCAAACAGAAGGAGAGACAGGGTGGGGAAAAAAAGACGCCCGCAGTCCGTTAATCAAGTCCTAAAAGATGGCTATGATGTTTTTTGTTTTGTTTTGTTTGGTTGGTTGGCTGAAATGATAGAGGGGCCAACGATTTTTGTTTCCTCCCCTTTCTTTTTTATGACCACTGCTTCATAGATAAAGGAGATTTATTAAGGGAAATCCAAGGAAAATGGAGAGGATACTCGTAGGGATCCCAGATTAGGCTGCTAATAGACTAGCTGTCCTGTGATTAATGTGTCTTATCAACACTCATCAGTCATTCTAAATGAAGAAAATCCTGACCCTGTCCAGATGGATAACACTAATTAAGCTAATTTCTTCATCAAGCCATCTTTAAATGGGTCATCTCTGCATGTTTGTGTTACTGTGGGCCAGGTAGTGTCTTTTGGCATCGTAACAGTCAGCAATAGGTGTTATAATCTGTCCATCTGGTGAATAACCTCATAGTTGTACAAAAAAGCAAAAAATAAACTTATCCCACTCTATCTTATTCTGTTTTTCAGGTACCATCTCTATCAACACCCTCCGTACTGCCTACACAGCCCCTGGAGAAAGTGAGATCCTGGACTTGGATGACAATCTCTACCTCGGGGGTCTGCCAGAGAACAAAATGGGGCTGGTGTTCCCCACTGAGGTGTGGACAGCACTACTCAACTACGGCTACGTGGGCTGCATACGCGATCTATTCATTGACGGACAGAGTAAGGATGTCCGGCGCCTGGCCGAGATCCAGAAGGCTGCCGGGGTCAAGCCCTCCTGCTCCAAGGAGCCTCCCAAACAGTGTTTGAGTAACCCCTGCCAAAACAACGGTGTCTGTAGAGAGGGCTGGAACCGCTACGTGTGTGACTGCTCCGGGACTGGATACCTTGGACGATCCTGTGAAAGAGGTAAGACTTTCTTTTTGTCACATTGCCTATGCAGCGGTTTGGAAGCACGTCATTTCTGTCTCGTGGATTTGTCCGTGTGTGGACGATGCTGCACGCTGACACACTTCACCATGCATTGTCTTGAGCGAGGCATGAGATTATACAAATGTGAATATAATTGACATCAAAGACAACCAGAAAAAAAAAGATTGTAATTATCTACACTATAGTTTTCGTATTCTCTGTCTGAAAGGGACCTCTTTTCAAGTGCAAGTTGAACAGCATCACCAGACAAAAGCCTGCAGGTGGTCTTTTTATCCAGGCTGATGGTTGAACATCAGCAGCTCTCAAACAGCAAACCTGAAAGCAATATAAGACAGGAAAGAAAGTGTGCTTGTGGAGACAACCACAGGCAGACAGAGTGAGTCAGGCCGTGCATAGTGTTGACTGGCTGATGTTAGACTATTTTGAGTGGCAGTTGACTGATGCACCACTGAGACACTGATGGTCACGTCCACCATGCACACTAGCCTGTAAATTGGCTGTCTTCTGCTAACCATTTGGCTCATCAAACCACTCGCTCATGACCAGACCTGGTGCAGAATACTTATCCCAATTACCTCCAGAGAAGAGAAATAGAAGAAGTGAGTGTCACACAGTGAACTCTTATAGCTCCACGTCTTAGCTGGAGCAGACGTGCACCTGACTCTGCAGCAGTGTATCACATGGAAAACACAGGTGTTCCTATTGAAATAAAAAGAGCTCCATCTCAGATTCATCCGTAGTGTGTCATGTTGGTAGAATTATGGAATTATAACCAATAATTGTCTATGTCCTTGTGTATAGTATAGTCCATTTGCTTGAAGTTAGCCCTGTGACCATCTTGCTAAACTGGCCTCTGTGCTCCACTGCAGGTCCTTTTCACTGTATTTCATTTTGTTGTTTGCGTATCTGTAATTTTGCAGAAAATGAGAACCAGTCATGGGGAAATTTCTGTGTTCACTAAATGTAAAGATCAGCATAGTCTCACTTTTCTCCATGGTCACTATTAGCTTGTTGACCTTTTTGACCAGAGGATTGCCCTTTGACCGCTTTGACTGAAATCTAGCCGGATTAAAACAACAACTGGCTGTGTGAGGAAGCCAAATCCTTCACTTGCTAATATGGTCTGCTCTGGAGCAATTATTATCTGACTAAAATTGAAATTCCAGGCTTATTTACATAATCGGACTGAGTGAATAAATATGTTGGATCTATAGTACATTCACTAAAACGAGATTAGCAATATTAACTTATATTAATAGGGCCGGAATCGGGTGTTATGAAAATCAGTGAGTCTCAGAATGTTATGCAATAGTTTTTCTTTTTAACTCAACCATAGAAGAGTGGCTTAATGACATGTTTATTTTGTATTCATGAATTAATAATAGCCAAATGCATCAGCTGAAGTGGATATTCTCTGTATGTAAAGCTACTCTATACAGGGAATTTATAATGAATATCAACACAAATACCCTCAACCAATACAATGTTTGCCATGTTTCCTTAGAAATTCCAACTGTCAGGATTGCTCTCAAGTGGTGAAGCTTTTATGTTGCACCAGTATGTATAGGCTTTTCATCATGAAATCTCAATGGAGCGTCAGCAGCAAATGAGCACAAGCAGTTAACATATGCATAATCAAGGCTAATGTCAAAAAGAGCTCAAGCATGTCACACTGTTATCACAGCGTGATGCATCTGCACAGGAGTGACAGCGGGGACGCGTTCTCTCATCGGAGAAAAAATGAACTCCAGTTGGAATGCAACACATCCCTCGCAGTCACATGTGTCACATCTCTACGTGTGCTCGCGCTTCTCCCCGGTGCTCAAGTCATTCACCTTGTAGAACAGTGTTGCCTAAATATCCCGTAATTGGGATGTAGAGTGTCTGGCTGAGATGCTAATGATGCGGCCGGATGCTGACAGAAATCTGCTGAGTCAAATGGAAGCAAAATAAAACAAAAGCACATGATGCCAGAAAGATTTGATGCTTGCTGTTATGAGTGCACTTCTTTCAGTCCTGAATGTCTTGTGACAAGTGACAAGTGCTGTGATTGCAGTGATGTGGTTCATACTAAGACAGGACATTAATATTTAATTTTAGAGAAAGAATTAGAAGAATATATGAAAGAGAGACACTGACTGTCCTCAGTCTCTGATAAATGTGTCAGTTAGGCTTGGCTCTGCACTGCCCTCAGTCTCCACATGTGTGCTTCCATTCTAGCTAATGAGTTGACAGGAATTAGGGCATAGTATATGAGGGAGGTGGAGTGGGCATGGGATACAGATCGTTTCACTTCAGTAAGATAATTACTTATCCGGAGTGCGCTCTTGGATTCAAAAAGACATAATCCACTCTGGCCTCAGCAGAAAACAAAAGCAGAAAAGATGCAGCTCTGCGTTTGAAACAACTTCACAGGAAGTGCTGCCACTATGACCCCCCTCTCTTCCCTCCCGACACTCGAGCGTCTTGTGGCGTCTTGGCTCCCCACGTCCAACTCTCTTGTTTTCTGGCTGTCTGTGCTCTGTGTATGAGGCTGGCATTGGCGAGAGTGTGTGTGGGAGCAGTGGTACGGAGGACGGGCCCTGGCGTGCTGCCAGCTGTTTTGATGGCTCCAGATTGCCTCTGCGCTGGTAGGATGAAGCAGGCACCAGCAGGCTGAGGAGCTGTCAAAAGAATTACCCCAGCTCTCACTTATCCATGCATGGTGTACCACCCGGTGGCAAAATACAGCTACTGCATATGGCGGAGGAGGAGGACGACAACGAGTGGAAGGAACAGGAGGTGGAGCTTCGGAAGAGAACCATGGAGCTATTCGCCCTATTTTGAGAGATTTTAATTAAGCAGACAAAGCAATTTTCCCCCTTACATCCCAAATGTCTTCCCCTTCATTGTTCCTCCAGTTGCTAATTAGCCCAAATATTAGTCTTGCAGTGTGAGGCTGAGGCAGCCTCCCAGATGGTGTAGTAGGTGTGTTGCAGCACATGCACGTATTCCCTAATGAGGTATGACATGCTTGATTCCAGGACTGAAAGCACCTGCATTATTTCACACAGACAGCGACTGCAGGTGGATACTTATGTACACATACCTGCGATGAATAAAGATAGATGCTGATTATCAATATACAGGGACTTTATGATCTTTAAATCATATTTATTTTGTTGTTAAATACAGTGACACACATTCGTCTTGAGCTGGAAGCTTATTATTGCCAGCATCTCAATGTCAGATATCATGCTTCAAAACAAAGTCAACAATACAAATATCTACAACATTTGAACAGAATACATAATACCATTATGTGTTAAATTAGACTACTATAACTACTATATATATAGAAAACAGTTTCTTTTAGCACATTTATTGCTTTTCAGAGCATAAAGCCATTTGGCATTGGCCCGGAGCTAAAGCCAAGAGGTGCAGAATGTTATTGCGTAATTGTGAAATGCCCTCAAAGGGGAATATGGCTGAGTTTAAGCATTAAAGCACATTTTAGCCATGCCCTTTGACAGCACGCTGTGTGTTAGTCACCATTCACCACACTAGAATATAGTCACAAATTAGAGAAAACTGGTCCTCTCACGCCCTTAGGCAATATACACAGATGTGCAGAAAATTGGTGGTAAAACATGGAAAATGTGACTGTAAGAGTACATTACGGCTTTTGATGTCTGCTCATATGATAGATCTTGTTGGAGAGACCTTGATTGCACAATGAAGACCAAAGACTCAAGATTAGCGCGTAAATCATTAAACTAAGTGGTAATTCTCCTTTAATAGTCTCAATGGGCTGAAAACCGTAATTTGCGCATACTAAATCTTTGCCAGCTTGGCTGTGGTGTGTATTCCTGGCTCTTAGTTACAGATTCCACCGCTCTGAATGGACACACTGATCCATTTTCTGTCTTTGCTCTCATTTCGTAGCCCTGATGAAGTTGCCGTATGGTCACAGAGCAGCAGCCGTGAAGTTGGCACACGATGATGCTGTTTCTTTCTGTATAGAAAGAGAATAGTCTCACTGTATCTGAAAATCCTTGTTTTCACACATTTAATAGCCAGTGAGTCAATTTCTTGGATTGTGTATACTAAGATACTCAAAGAGGGCTGCGGTGAAGAAGACATGAGCAGCTTTGAATTATTTATGATATCTCTGAGCCATGAAAACATTTTCCAAAAGCCTTTGGCAGGTGTTTTCCGGCAAATTTTGAATTGGATTGGGCCTGGCGCCCTGATACTGTGGGACATCACAATCCTGTGACATGCAGCTGACAGCTCTCCCTTCCTGCAGCGCCTGTTCTCCTCAGGGGAGAATGCAGGAAGAACTGTGTGCCTGTCTGCCAATACTCCCCCTTGTTAGTAGCACAGCCTTATTTGTTACTTCTGTAAGTGGGTCCCCCCCCACCACCACCCCTCCACCCTCCAATCACTCCTTGTTTTCTTGTGAAAATCAGAAAACAATGTTGTATTGTGCTTTACAAGATGGAAAATGAATGCTTGGTTTAGTTTGGTATGCTCCGTCTCCCCTCTGACAGCCTCCTGTTGGGTTGGCACAGACAGAAGCTCCAGCTTCAGTCCTCTCAATTTATTTTGATATTAAACACAGAGTGCCATTAAAAATGACTTGGCCTCCAGGATTGGATTTTTGACAGGTGCTCACTTCACATTAGGTAATGATTCCCTCACATGTCATTCTCCATATTTTCATATCTACCTGGACTTTCTTATTTATGCCATTTTAGACAACTTCTCACATGAATCTCAGCAGAGGTGACATCTTGGATGAAATGCAGTGTTTACTCCAGTTGTGATTAATTTCATCCATCTATTCAGTGTAAAAAAAATTATTCATATGAATAAATTGTTCCTTATTTGTATGAGATGTTGCAACGGGTACGTCATCATTACTTTTCCTCTGACCTTCATTCTTTGTGGGCGTGAATTCTTATAATAATGGTAGTCCATTGGCGTCCATACTGTTTACTATATTCTTTTTAAGATGAGAGAAGAGCTGAAAACATTTTTGTCATTATTGGTGCATGTGTTCAATTTGTCTTCTTGTGTTTTGTTTCCTTTTCACCTTGAGCATATTTTCACAAGTGCAATGGATCTCATTTCAGACTGAGGCATTTTAAAAGGGGTAAGGTTCACGCTGGAGCAGGAATTCTATACAGTGCTGCACTCAGATCTGTCACTCATTGTTTGGCAGTAATGGTTTTCACATCCCATCTTCCCAGCGTAAACATACACCCGAACAACCGTTTATTTGTATACAGTATTGAGAATACAGCTACATATAGAGAATATGTCAAACACTTGCTGCTACTCGAAAATGCTCTCATTGGGTCTAAGTGCTCGCTAATATTACCATGACAAACATTTTTCAAGTATTAGGATAGCTTAAACAGCAGCTCCATTTTTCCTGGCATCTGCTAACAGTTTCTAAATGCAGCTCTTTGCTTTAGCTGCCTGGCAGGAAGCAGACAGTTTAGCAGTGAGAACTCGTTTGTCACACGCCCCTGTCATCTGCCGCATACCCCAGGAGGGCGTGGAGAAATTGGATTTGGGTGAGGAATGTGACGGAGTCATCCCAGGGGATGGATGTGACATTGGCTCTGTGTGACGAGGAAGTGGTGATGAGGTGGTGTGTGTACATTGGTAGCCTATCGCCCCCGCCACTCTCCATCTCCCGTCCCTCCAACTCGGCTTCTATCTGTCTCAGCGCTGCAGCTGCAGTAATGGCTTTGTTATTGGGTTATGGTTTAGTTACACTACCGGAAATGCTGTTACAACCTCCTGCCAGCGTTAAACAATCTCCCCAGCATCTCTCCAGGCGGCTGCCTAATGCTTTGAGTAAATGCAGTCACCCTGAGCAGAAGCTCAATATTCAAGGTCCATAGACTATTACGATTCTGTCGCTGTTTGTGTTTTTTTTCTTCCTCAGTCAATATCAATTTGTCCTTTTGTAGTTTGCCAGTATTATATTGCAGATACAGGAATTGTGGATGCAAAGCTGCCACCAGTTCTCTGCGAAAAACAACACAAACACTATGTTAGGTTGTATTTATGGAGTTGCTTTTATTTCCTTTCCTGTAAGATTTGTTTGTCAAGACGTGTTTGGTTTTTTTTCACTCCTGTCCTAACATGTACCTGCCTCCATACTCTGTGTTTTCACTGGCCACCACTTAAATTGGCGCAGAGTAAGACAGGACTCAGACTTTGCAGGGAGTCGGGGTAGCTGTCAGCTGTAGTACACTGTGTAATGTGATGCTAGACTTGTGACAAGTCTTTACACACTGCTCCTGGATGACATATTTGTTTACACGCAGCTTAGGAGTCACTTACTCAGTGAGTTTTGAATTGACCCATTGATTTTGTGTTGTATTTGTAATTCTAGCAGCCTAATTGTTGGATTCATCTGGAGTCAGACGGACTTGGGGTGTCTGCTGTCAGTGAGACGCTGCAGTCTTCCCTAACAAACCTGCAGAGCTCATGTCTGAGACGCTCCAGGAGGACTGTAGTTGTCCCTGTGTTTGTCAACTCCATTGTTTGATCATTCCTTTATGAATGGATTGGATGCTGACTGGATGTCAGTGCCAGGCTGCTAGGCTTGCAGTAGCGGCATCTGAGTGCATTTGTCTGATACATAATAGGCTTTTTCCCTGTGTGTTTGGTGACCTTCATGTACATATTAGCTATTTAATTTCTCCGCCCTAATGTATTCCTTCAAGTCACAACACTAAATTATATCCACAAATAGGACATCATTTAAAGCTGAACTGACAGCCCAGTCACTGGTTTTACCGTAGAATTGCTGCACTCCTTCCTTCTGACCACTCATCCCGTTTTCCTGCTAATTCTCTCTGCAGAGGCGACCGTCCTCAGCTACGACGGCAGTAAGTTTATGAAGGTCCAGCTGCCAGTGGTGATGCACACAGAAGCCGAGGATGTGTCTCTGCGCTTCCGCTCCCAGCGAGCCTACGGCATCCTAATAGCCACCACGTCTCGGGAGTCGGCTGACACCCTGCGTCTAGAGCTGGAGAGCGGCCGCGTCCGCCTGACTGTCAATTTAGGTACCGCCTCGGACACACGCCGACTGCAGCTGCAAAGTCACATGCCACGCACACACTGTCTCTCACACACGTATACATATTTTGAATGGGAGGAGAAGGTGTGAAAGACTTTCAATGGCAAGAGTCTGCGGCTCTCCGCTCACTGCCAGTTGAGCGCACAGCTGCCGTGGCCCAGCAGGGAATGCTCGCTACCCGCTTCATCAGCTAACCTGAAATCCCCTTCCATACATGTGTATTGCTTTACAGGGCATCGCCCTCACAGCACACATACTGCTGTACTCTTCCCTGGTCCTTCATGGTTTCATTTCATTGAGTTTATAACTAGTGGCTACCTAAAATGATGCAGCCATTAATTGTGAGTTGTGGCCAATCAAAGCCCTCTAATTTGTTCCTTTATGGAGGATTGCATGATTGCACATAAATCAGCACAGGAAAAGACACCCCCCAGCAAAGAGGAGAACAGATTGAAAGAGTGTGTGTTTTTTTTATGTGTGCTTATTTGCTCAGGAAAGAATCCAATGAAGCTTGTGAAAAGTTTGATATCTTCCAAACAGAGCAACGCTGCACAAATGATAGCCATCTATTTCTCCTTTCCAGTGGCTAAACAGAAATGGGCTCCCTAAGCGGCGCCGTTTAGTGACGCATACAAAGTAGACAGTCTGCGTCTGCTGTCAACCACAAGATACTGCGTGAAAAGGAAAGACAACAAAAAGAAAAGACACAACAGCGCCTCACGCTGACAGGGCTGACAAGTCAGATCATTATGACTACAAAAAGATGCCCTTTGATGAAAACAACAGGTCACTGTGTTTTGTTTTCTTTTGAATTATCTTTGACACGTTTAGTGAGTTTGTCCACGGCCATCAGCCTCTTGAAGCTTGTCTCCCCCCATCCCTCCTTGGAAAAGCAGAGCATTCCCTGCACGGGT
Organism: Chelmon rostratus; assembly: GCF_017976325.1. Taxonomy (NCBI): domain Eukaryota; kingdom Metazoa; phylum Chordata; class Actinopteri; order Chaetodontiformes; family Chaetodontidae; genus Chelmon; species Chelmon rostratus. The sequence goes on along the minus strand of NC_055668.1, from coordinate 10,715,133 downwards.
AGGCTAGTGTCGGTCTCTGGCTGTTTGCGACCACTTTTCTGCTGTGGTTGACAACACACGACAGGCAGGGCCAAATGGGAAGGAAGGGAGGGGAGTTCGATCTGGGTCACCTTTCTCAGAGCAGGGCATGAGCTAAGCCTTAGGAACTGTTAGGTACAAAAAAAAAAAAAAGATTCTAGCCAGATTCCAAATGGCTTCACTGTGTGCTAGATAGTAATAGATTAGTTTGTTCTTGTATTGATAATAATGACAAGTAGACCTTATGGAAAGATGAATCAGAAATTGTTACAAGCAAAAAATAAATAAATCTGCTTGTCCTAACTGGTTGAAGTATTCAGATATTTTACTGAAAGTAGAAACAGCAGTATCACAGTGTGAAGTACTCTATTGTAAGTCCTTCATTTAAAATCTCACATAGAATTACAGGAAATGGTAACAGGAGCAATTACTTATCATGCAGAATTACTTTTTCCAGCTTGCTACCATATAATATATAATTTTTTGTAGCTTTTCAGTGTCACACCTAGTTGAGATGGAGCTAAATCCTACCTACTTTATATACTGTCGAGCAGTATTATTAGAGAAATGCGTAAGCACCAAGTCAAAGTGCTCATTATGCCTACATGCATGAACATGTAAGCAGCGTTTTAATGCTGGTTGAGGCGAAGCTAATTTTATCTACTGTACTTGTGGTGAGGTAATACAGCCTATACAGTAATGGTGCACCATATTTTATAATGACCTTATGTTTTTTGTTTGTTTTTTTATGTACAAAGTTAATCTCCAAACCAACTAGAACTGTCGGATTAATGGAGTAACGTGAGTGCAGTGTTGACCTCTATAATGTTGTGAAGTTTAAAGTAGCATAAAATGGAAACACTCATGTAAAGTACAAGTACATTAAATTTTACTTTAGTGCAATACTTGAGTAGACATACGGCTCTTATACTAGTTGTTTTCCACCACAAGCAGACTTACTTATAGCATTGTCAGGAATAGTAGAAGCCCTAATGCAATTTTTGCATCATCAGTGTATCGTAATGTTAAGGTGTAACATGATGGAGTGAATTTGATAATACATTGAGGTGCAAAATAGCCAGAGCAAAAATGCTGATGTCATCATGCATGGGTGGATAGATGTGAAGACGGTTAGATAGATGGAAGAGAGAAGCAGAGGTGGAGAGAATCAGAACAGCTTCCAGCTGGCCCTGTCTGACCCTGACTGAAATCTGATGCTCTCATACTTTGTAGAAGATCATATCATAAAAAGGAACAGAAATCCTCCAGTTTGCAAAATGTAAAAAGAAAAAAATACTTGTTTGGCAACAACATGGAAATACAAAGCAGTACAAACAATGTCATATAACTAAACCTCAGCTATCACGATTTCCTGTTCTACAGTGCTGGCACATGTATTCCCATAAACCACGCTGTGCTCTTCTGGCACAGCTACACTGCAGTGCTTTTTACCAGCTCGCTGCAGCTCGAGGAGCCATGGGTGAGAGCATCAGAGGACGGATAGTGTCCGTGTGTGTGTCCCCAGAGGGGTGGACTGTATGCTTTAATGATGTCTGCAGCTGTAAAGTTGAAAGATGAATTTATCTCTCATCTATTCTTCCCCATCTAGATTGTATCAGGATTAACTGTACCACCAGTAAGTTACTGTTCACCTTTCTTCTTCTTCTTCTTCTTCTTCTTCTCTAACTCTTACTGTTTCTGGACATTAATGTTTAGAAGTGTTGTTACAAATGTTAACAATTTATTCTCTGCAGCCATTATGTGATCCTGGCCTTAAAATACCCTATAGCTTATATGATATATATCTGACTTGCACCTTGCATTCGACGTAGACATTACATTTTATCATAAGGAGTCCAGGAGCGACGGGTACACGGTAACTGCTTGGTGGTGGTTGCGTGCATCAGCTGTCCAGGAGAATAATGAGCAGTGGGGAGGAGATGGAGGGAGGCTTGAATTAATGACGAACCCAAATATGGCAGTCAGCTGTGATTCAACACACAGACTTCTTTCTAATTAACAAACCTTCTCACTCATGAATTCAGGCTGATATAAAACGCACGCTTTGGAAGTGCAGGTATTTTAGACATGCATGATTTCACTGTCTCTCCCCCCTCACATTTTTTTTTTCTGTTTGTTTGTTTCCTTTCTACTTCAGTATTTCACGCCAGTTGTAAATTGATGAGGCCATTGAAGGCGCAGAGGAAATACAGAGTGTGATTTTATTATACTCATTAACCTGCCTTACAGAGCAGAAAGAAAGGGATAAAGAGGGAGGGAGAGAGAATAGATCTTGTTGTGGGATTCACATGTGGGTGGGTGTGTGTGTGTGTGTGTGTGTGTGTGTGTGTTTCAACACAGAGGTTACATTGCAATATTTTGGGAGGTAAATATCCCTGACATTTATTATTCAGGAACAGTGATGAATTAATAATTACCTTGCTGGAGTCATAATGGTGAGCCTTCTTCCTGTTTAATGATTCTGAAGTGACAGACACACTCATGGTATCTGTAAATACCAACTGAAATTAGGCAGTTTGAGCTCTCGGATGCAGTGTCACATACTGTATATAAGGACTAAATGTTCTCTCTGAAAACAAGAGTGTTGGATCTTTTTGTCTGGGAAGTGTTACAGTATTTGAAGGTCATTGCCTGATGAGACGCGGAGACTTACACAACAAACGCCTCCACACAGAATCACATGATGTGACCTCTAGACATGCCTCTGTGCGCCAGCTCTTCTTAACACCTTTCTAAATGCTAAATAGCATTGTTCATGCTTCTTGGATTGCATCCCTTGTTTGTGTATGCAAATAAAAAGCTCAAAGCTCTAATTCCCCCTTCCAGTGCTTTAAAAGGTCATTCTTGGTTTATGAAGACAGTGTGAAGGCATAATCTGTGCATACACAAACACCAGTGGTTGTTATTCTAATATATGCCATTTGACTGATTGCTTTATTTCTGTATTTAGTTATTCATTTTTCTGTACTGATGTTCTCTGGTTCCATTCAGTCGCACGCATTTTGCAAAAATAGGTGTGCAGCACTGGTGAAATGAGTGCTGGTTGCAGGTAAAGAGCTCTGTATTTCACAACATACACTATCTTAAAAATGCATATTGTCACTGGCATCAAACAGTGTGTCCTAAATAGGCTGGATGATCACACATAGACTGTGGGAAGAATGTAAAATGAAAAATTACCATACAGCACTGCTCCGTTTTTGCATTTAAGTCATTTTATGCTGGCATGATATATTGGTCTGAATTCTGTTTGTGTATGTTTTCATAATATAATTCCTTTAGCCGCCATAAAAATGATAGTCTTTAATGACACTGAGCTCACCTTTCTAGAATGAGTTGATGTTTTATAGATTTAAAGAAATAGACTGTAAATGTTTTGCACGCATACTCTACCCAAGCTACAAATGTTCAAGATCTTACAAAAGAGAAAGTATTTTGATCCCATCAACATTTTACATTAAGTTAAATGGAAAGCTAGTATTTAAATAAAATATACAAATGAAGCAGGGAACAGTAGCACTTTCTTTAATAGATCCAGACCTAATTGTGTCATAAGAAAATGTTGAATTGAAGTTCTTGGAAAGAACTGTGTTAAGCCAGTGCATTTCCACTTATGAAGAGTTAGGGTTTAATTCATTTTTTTTCTCGGCTGTTATTTTTCTCCGTGTTATTTTTGTCCTCTTTTTTTTTCCCTTTTTTTCTTGTGTTAATTAATGTGTCTTGTCAGGCGCTGCAGCTCCGGTCAGCTTGGTGGATGAAGAATTTCAGCACCGACTCAAAGAACACATCACTGTCAATTAGGGACCTAAGCTCCCTGGGGCTGCCCAGAGCTGTCTGAAGAAAACACTGGCACTTCAACTTAAACACTGTTAACAGGCACTGAGTGACAACAAACTAAAAATATGAACTAAAAATATCTTGTGACAGATTGGCTTTTTTTTGTGGGGGTCTGCCATTCTGGTCTTCTATTATTCATTAACTTGAACTGCAGGATAATCACAATTTACAGTGTAGCCAGGATGCAGTGATGAGGGGCACTTTATGTGATTATTTCCTCCATGACCTTCTTGAGCAACATCCCAAGGCTCTTTTTCTCTCATAATTGGTCTTTTCCACGCTTCAATCTTTCATTTTTGACGTATTTAGTGTGAAAGAGCTGCGGGAGATTCTTTTACACGGATATTACACCTGTGTGCATGTTAGAAATGAAAAATGAGTTGCTGATTTAAGGGGAGGACATATGGGGGGTGAGCTATGTGCATACTTATCATCCAAAGACTTGTGTTAAATTGCCTTTATTATTGAGCACATGCACAATTTGTGTATGACAAAACCTTTTAATATTAATTCGAATGGATTTTTGTGGCATTACAAGAATTATTTGACGACCACGGTGTTCAGGATTACAATCATTTTACTATCAAGTTCTTTTTTCAGCCCATTCATTATTTTTCAGCATACAGCTAAAATGCTCAAATCTTGCCAGTGCACACCTTCAGACCTGTAATCAAACTGTTGTCTGAATAAAGATACTGCACGTTCTGTAGAATGGGAATAAATTAGCATTGAGATTTCAGTCTGGCTGTGCTTGACACATATAGAAAGGAACCTTTCCAGCCATGTATTTCCCCAGCCTTTGGTGGAATACACTGTAATAGTGCTTACCTTTACCTTTAAAAGGCTTCTCTCATCCTTGGTGACACAAAACTGCTTGATTCTATCTGTGTCTGAACAATATAGTGTAGATGAATCAACCCGAAGATAACAAAATATCCCCCCGTCATGACAGCATGAAGTTTGATCTAGTAAGGAACCGTATGAAAATCATTGGGTTGTGGAGGGGGGCTGAACTGAAGGTTCTACTTTTCAGAGTTAATAAAATTTTCTTGGACCACAGCCTTGGCCCTAAAATCCAAAGATAATAGTCATCATTTTGACGCAACTATTTTTTGCATAGCAAATTTTACAAGGGAAGGTTGGAATAAGGTATTAATATGGGGAAGCATAAAATATCCTTGCCTGCTATTCCCAAAAAGTTAGACTTTCTCCCTTTAGCAAAAATACAATTACAATCTCCAAAATTACATTAAAATTAAAACCTTATTATGTACCCGTATGTTTTTAATATCCAGTGAAGGGAAAGAACAGTACTTGAAATTAAGCAGGAGCAATTATGAGGAGGTTCTTTATGGTTGCACTGAATTAGTTTTATAAAGAGGCTAATATGATGGCTCAGTGGTCCTTGTAACAAACATTAGCTACTTAAATTAAAAGCTGGGAGTAAACATTGACATCCCCCAAAGTTACAGCATGCTGAGGGACTTTCCTGTTAAGCCAGCAGGTAGTTAACAGAAAAAAAAAAAACTTGTCAATCTCAGCAATGTGATGACAGCCGTGGTCAAAACATCTCCAGTGTCGAGCAGTCTCAGTTTCTAAAACGAATAAACGTGAATGCAAATGGCCGCTGCAGATTAGTATTGATTGTCGTCATTTATTGTTTTAACACTATTTAACCTCTGCTTGCTTAAACATTTTCACGAAGGCTTTTCAGTCAGCAAGGCATTGATTGGACAAGCAGGTTGGCTAGTGATGTAGCCTGCTAAGCTTTCCTTGCCATGTGCACTTCCTTGATGTCTGTGTTGACAGTAATCCAGCAGTGGCGGCCTGCTGCTTGGTCAGCCAGTCCCTCTTCCCTCCACCTGGGTGAGTCACGGTGTCGGGACGGGCGGCACCAGAATCTGGCCTGTCATCCGGCCAGCCAGAGCTGATTGACTGGATAATCACATCTTCCCATGCTGCCCCTTGCCGCACTTCTCCACTGATCCCTTGGGCCTGAAGTCAATGAGGCAGGGAGAGATCACTGTAGATCCATCACAGCAGATAGATCACTATCAGTGAGGGCACTAGAAAGGGCTGGACGCGGCAGACCCTGGGACCAAAGGCCCTTAATGTCCAGCCAGCAGCTGGCCGTTTGGACCACAGACTGCACTACAGGCATGAACTCAGGCTCTACAGCAGTGAACGCTGTGCAGCAATGTGCTTCTTAATACGATTGACCTCTTTTCCCCTTCCCTTTCTTTCCTCCTTGGAGAGCAACAAGGACAGGATGATAGAAGGCAAAGATCAAGCATGCTTTCAAGTCCAACTCCATCCCATTATTTCATATCTCTCCTCCTTAATCCCTCGCCAGTCGTCTGGTTTCAATCCTGCCCCGGTGTTTAGTGCTTACAAAGCAGAACTGTGCCTCTGAGATTGAGTGTGTCCCAGTACTTTGGCACCCTCAGATTTGCATACACATTGCATTGGGGCTTTGAAGATTGCAGAAAAGGACAAAATAAATAGCCATAAATGGGTGCAGGGGAATGAACCTGGCACCCATCTGAAATGCTCCCCGCAGTGGGCAAGGTATCCAGAGCCAGGGGACTTTAATAGTGTCACAGTGGCACGTCCTCATTGGCCTGTTTGGTTACGTGTGCCCAGCAGGAGAACATCAGAGCAATGTAGCAAATCAAAGATGCTCCAAGACGGAGGCTGCATGAAAAAATAATGTGTTGCCCCAATTGGACCCATGCTGGAATTTCTAAATTAAAGAAGGGTTGTTGTTTTTTTTTCTATATTTTTTTCTTTCTGCTCATGAGATCAGAGATTTGGTGCAGTCGCTCTGATTTATCTGTGATTCTAAATTCGATTATCTCTCTTTGAGGCTTTTGGCACCATGATTCTGTGTGACATCTCCATTACCGCCTGCTAGCAGTGACACACTTCATGCAATATTAAAATGCTGGTATCTGTGAAGGAATGAGTCAGATGTGAAGTGTTATTAGTCAAATGTTATTCAGCTGAATGGTCATTTGGTATTATTTATGTATTTAATGAAAGTGCATGACTTATTAATAGAATTTGCGCAGGTTCTATAGTTTCACTGACAACATAAGCTACAAGCTGCCTGCTGCAACACCCATTTATTTTCAAGGGTGCCGATTAAAAAATCGCATTCTGTATTTCCTGGATTTCCAGAGACAATGGCCTCCCTGTTTAGCTTTTAAGGGTTTTGTTTTTCTCACCACCAAGCGCACTGCTCCTGTTAGAGGAGGCGAGTTTTTCTTTCTGTATCACTGTTTCATTTCATGTGGTGGACATGAGAGAAATCAAACACTGGCTCACACTAGGTAAACAAGATGGAGAGTGAAGCTGGGGTTGCCTCACTCTGTCGCAGTCTTTTGGTGGTTATTTGCTGCCACCAAGTGGCGCAATAGGAATAAAAATAATCCCACAAGAAATGAGCTATAATGAAAAGTGTAATTATCCCATGTTTATTTAGGCACTATACATTTACAGCAAAACAGTTCATGTGAATACTGTCGGTAATAATAATGTGACATCCTGATTGCTGCCTCCCTCCTCTTGGTTTGAGGAACATGGTGCTCAGTGAGAATTCAGAAATTTGTTGCCCTATCTAATGGTGCGATCAGTACAGCAAATGCAAGTCAGAATGATGTGTTTTTATGGACCATTAAGTATGTTTACCTTAATGTTTTCTGCCTCTGTCAAACTATTTAACTCATCCACTCTGTCCTGCTGTCGATCTCCCCCCTCTCTATCTCCTAGCCTGTCTGTAATGTATGTGCTGTGTATGCCTGCATGTGTGTTAACCGTTGTTTGGACTGTCCTGCAGGCAAAGGTCCAGAGACTATTTTTGCGGGTCAGAATCTGAACGATAATGAGTGGCACACAGTGCGCGTGTTCAGGAGGGGCAAGAGTTTGAAACTGACCGTAGATGATCTGCTGCCCGTGGAAGGTACTTCTCATCCACTGTTCCTCTGACAGAATCCTATTTTTCTTCTTACAAACTTAAATTAGCCAGAATTTGTTGGGCTCTCGGGTTCTAGGTAAGACACAAGCTCTGTGACAGAATAAGAGACGACTTCAAGTGTGTTATCCATGATTTACTGTGCTGAGGTTAGATGTTTTGCTCATCTGGAGAGAGCATTCGTTAATTTCCTTTTCTGAAGTGTATTATTAAAGCTCTCCTATTCATGTTGGACAAAATGTTGCTGCACAAAGCAACACAATGTTAAAATGATGTCCTCTAGCAGAATGATGAATATGTAAAGATGGCTACAAAATTCAGTAATATGGCACAATGTCCTGAATTTTCTCATTATGGGAGAATAGTACAAGTTTAAGGTAATGGTACTTTTCATTTTACAACAAGACCATTTGAATGGACTGTCTGTGGAGCCTTAAGCAGCAGAAAATGTATTATTTTAGGACATACAGTCTGTACTTTATTGTTTATTTGTTCTGTACTTTCCTTCATAGAAAATCTTACATCACTGTGTTGCCTAATGCACAACCTGATTTACAGTTTATAGAAAACAAACTCCTCACATTTGCACATTTGCATCTGATAATTTCTTGTATAAACTCATTATTGCATTATGTACGAATGCAGAAATGTTGCTCGAATGCTGCTTTAATTTCTTTTTAGTTTTTTTCTGGAATTAATATTAGATGTCTTTAATGTCGTATGGTGTCACTGTCATTATTTAGATCTGTTGTTGACCCTTTAATCGCAAAGCTGTCCTATTCCCCCAATAACACAATAACATCTCCACCCCCCTCCCTCTGCTGATCCAAGGTCAAATGGCGGGTGACCACACCCAGCTGGAGTTCCATAACATTGAGACGGGCATCGTGACAGAGAAGCGCTTCATGTCCATGGTGCCGTCCAACTTCATCGGCCACCTCCAGAGCCTCTCCTTCAATGGCATGGCCTACATAGACCTCTGTAAAAACGGTGACATCGATTACTGCGAGCTGAACGCCATGATCGGCTTCAAGAACATCATCGCTGACCCTGTCACGTTCAAGTCGCGCTCCAGCTATGTGACCCTCACCACTCTGCAGGCCTACTACTCCATGCACCTTTTCTTTCAGTTCAAAACCACCTCCTCCGATGGTCTCATCCTGTATAACAGCGGCGATGGGAATGACTTCATTGTGGTGGAGCTGGTCAAAGGGTAAGTGGATACTTTCATTTAAAGTTTCTTGAAGTGGGCAGTTTAGACCTTAAAATAACAAACCGAAGACATATTTTGTTCCTTAATTGCTGCATTTAGCGCTCATTGCTGTTGTGTTTGTGCCTTGACATAACTTGTCAGCCAACAGTGTTACCAGTACCACTCTCTTGCTTCTTTGCTCAGATGAGGTGGCTGCACATGCCGCAGTTACCACACAACTCTTTACAAACACCTTACTTTATTTATAGGGCTGGCCTGCCTGCCGCCGGGGGTGAAGACCAGCAAATGGGAAATGAAAAAAGCTTTAAACTGAGTTGAATTAGTTTAGTATAGCAAGATCATTATTTATGTAAGAATCTCCATATAAAGGGATTATGATTTAATAAAGCAGCTCTTCATAGTATGTGACAGTTTCTAAACAGAATATAATTCTTGACAGTTTTAAAGCCATTACTATGGGAATTCAAATTATTTTCTTATCACCTCTGTGCCAGAATATTTACTGAAAGAGCTTTCGGCTATTACTGTTCTTTTTAATCTTCATGAAGGCACAACAAATACCCAACATAAAAGGGAATCAGCTACACAAGGCTGTGTTTCTTATTGCTGAATTGCAGCTATAGAATGACCTTCTTTTAAGTAACGCCTGAAGTTAAGGTGTTATTCAGTGTGCTGAACATTAAAGTCATACATTTTAATTAAAATGAGCGTGCAAATCATAAATTGCCTGTAAACCAAAGAATTTAATACCAATTTGTTCAGCACAGCCCAGAACCTTTTGTTAACTCTGCAACCTGCCAATTATTTAGCTCCTTTTCAGACAGCTGCACTTTCCGATACTCTCGTATCTACACATTTGAACGCACAGGCACTGCAGCACCAGCAGACATGCTCGTGCACACTCTCGCTCCAGTTTTCAGAGGTTTCCTGCACTTCTTTTCCACTTCTTGTTTGTAGAATTCTGGGAACGCCCGCAGTGCTGCCTTTTTCATAATGCCATGCTTTCATTTCCTTCCATTTGTGTCCGTGGTTGCATCCACTCATGTTGTTAAATATCTATTTCCAGTTACCTGCACTATGTGTCCGACCTGGGAAATGGAGCCCACTTGATCAAAGGCAACTCAAACAAGCCCCTGAACGACAACCACTGGCACAATGTCATAATCTCCAGGGACACCAACAACCTCCACACTGTGAAGATTGATACCAAGGTCACCACGCAGACGACCACAGGAGCCAAAAACCTGGACCTGAAGGGTGCGTAGGCATAGTGAATTTCTATGTTTTTTTTCCAGATTTCATTAAATTGGGGCAGCAGTGCCCTAGAGGTGAGAGACGTGACTGAAAGGTTGCACCAGCAGGATAAACCCTGCAGGGCTGGAGGGAAAAAGCAATGCTTGGCCCTCACTCATTACCACCACGGAGGTACCCTTGAGCAAGGAGCTAAACCACCATCTGTTCCGTGGCCAACGCTGGCGCTGTACATGTGGAGCAGGGAGCTCATAGAAAAGACCATTTGGTCAGCAGACCAACCTTGGATAAAAATGATCTGAAATAATTATCAGTTCAAAAGACGCAACCTTTCAAACCAGAGGGGTATTGGCAGATGAGACACCTGGAAGAATTATTGTTATTAAAAATTTCTGTCTTGGACGTGAAAAGAACAATATTGATATTGTGCCATTGTGCAATAAAATATAATTTGACACAATTACAAAAAAAGCAAGACTGACAAAAATTAACAGCACTCTGTTATTGTTTATTAGGAATAACATTGTGTTCTTTAGTAAGGAAAATACAGTGTCATCCAGCTTGTAATTGACTTCATAATGCTAGTGCCTGTTCACTGTACCAAGCTTGATATAGTAAGCTTGGTACCACGTATTGCTTCCACTAGGGGTCAGTGTTGTCTTATTTGTTCTTTCCACACAGGCAACCTTTTCATCGGTGGGGTGGCTAAGGAGATGTACAAGGAGCTGCCCAAACTGGTGCATGCTAAGGAGGGCTTTCAAGGCTGTCTGGCATCAGTGGATCTGAACGGGCGGCTCCCAGACCTGATGTCAGATGCTCTGGACTGTGTGGGACAGATCGAGAGGGGATGTGAAGGTGAGTCGCTCATCCTGCTAAGGAAACTCAAGCTCAGTATGTTACTTTAAAACTTGAACTTTTTTTTTTAATGTTGATTACAAGTTCAAACAAAAGCTCAGTTCTTAGTTTTATTAGTTTGATTATTAATAGATTATCACTTATATCTGATTTCACCGGTGGAATCAGAAAAGCTTTCTTCTCTTAATTACTCATGTTTCCGCTCATTAACACACAGCTATCCCAAAGGGTCATTGCGACACCATGCGGAGCTCGTTCGCTGCTCAGTCTTCCTGTTCTCACACTTGTGCGACAAGGACACACGTACACTGTCAGTGGAGCACACCCAGCGAGGCACCCACACTGCCAACCTGTGGCACATAATTTAACATCCATAAAGTGTGTTAGTATTCTGTTAGAATGCATCAAGCTCCGACACTCCTCCACAGGCAATCATTTCTGTTTCACTTAGCCATAATCTGATTATTCTCTCTGCCATATTTGTCCTGCCAGTGTTATTTTCCATTTTATCCCCATTCTGTTTTGCTCTGTGCATGCTTGCTGGATCTGAGAGTTTGCCAGAAGCAATCCTTTTGAATTATGTATGAAGCCTTTGTTGCATGCATGAATATCATTTGCCCAGTCTAATGTGTGCACCACATCCAGAGACAATATTTGATTTATTTTTCAACTTCACTCACTTAGTTTAATTTCGCAATTCATCCACTCTTTTTCTATTGAGCACACAACTTCTGATCTTTTCATGTTCCAGCATTACAAATGTAATCAAATTCAGCAGCAACCTATGCGGCTCTGTCAAACTTGTTGTTTTGTGCCATGGAGTATCAATGGTTGTTCTCAGTGGAAAATGGCTTCTATGATATCGCATTTACTGAATTGTGCTAAAGGAGTCAGAAGGTAGCATATAGTTGCTGATAGCATTTGACCACAACAGGGACAATTTAAGAAGATGAGAGAGAAAATATGCGGTTTTCTATTTCTTGAAATTTTACTGGGCATAACTGACAAAACAGATCGACTTCTCATAATAATGACTTAACAATTGCATGCTTTTACTTCATATTGCTGATGCCATTTTGAGAGTAGTTGCTATAGCTCAACCCAGCCTCCATAATACAATACAGTTTTCCCCTCTGGCTCTTTCTGAGGACAGACGCCCGCCTCAGTCCTTGCTCTGTCTCTTCCTGCTTCAACAGTCTGTCTTTCTGTTGCTCCATCTCTGACGTCTTGGTGCTTTACTAACAGCTGGTATACTTTGCCTTTTCCTTTCCTATTATTTTGCTGACAAAAGTTGCATTGATGAAAGCTGACTTGCAAGGTAGATAGCTTTGTCTGTTTGATACAGAGTCTGATTTCCCTCCCTTCTTTGCATCTGCAATGTCTCTGCCCCCCCACCCACCTCTCCACAGTCTCTACCTCCACACTTTCCACATGCCCCTGAGCAAGATGACTGCCTAGTTTGAATTCACCCACCTGCCATATGAAATGGGCTTCAGTCCCATAGGAATACAAGTATCATTACCATCTTGTATCAAATTCTATGGGGCTCACGTTTTGATTTGCACTCACATTTTGTATGTTGTTTTTATTGGACATAGCTTTGGTTTTTGTTGTGGTTCCGTTGTTTTTTTCTTTCGTGTCCTTAGACTGCACATGTAAGGGTAACATATGCATGACTTATCATGGTCTCAAGAACAATGTTGCATGAATTTCCTATTTAGAAAATTGAGGTTTGAACAAAAAAGTTCAGTCGTTTTTTGTTTTATATGAAATGAATCATTGTTATAAGTCCCATGTCGACCAGTGCCACATTCCTGTTATAGCCTGGCACTCTATTATTACCACTTTGTAAGTAGGAACTACATTGAGCAGCAGGCTTCAGCCTATTAAAATTTAACAGTCACATAATTTTTAATTAACATATATTTGAAATTAAGTAATTTGATTATTCTCTACTTCATGCCTTGCATATAAATCAGAAAGCATTACAGAAAAAGGAACTCCTCTTAAAAATAAAACTAAATTTTATAAGTACACTATTATTCATCTGTTGTCTTATTGGTTACTTGACTCCTAAGTCAAGTCAGGTCAAATTAGATATTACATATAGGAAACATTAGGCACATTATTACATGAAAGATTTCAGAAGCAGTGGAATCATTAGTATAATATGTAGTTAGATGCAGTTGAACTGAATATGTATTTAAATGCATTTCAGACATGTGTAATCATACTCATAATAATACTTAACACTTAAAAATACTTTTTGCGTTTTTCGGCCTTGAAAGGGCTGCAGCAAAACTTTAACTATTAAGCAGTTACCATAGCTACTCTGAGGCTGAACGGCAGCTACTGTGGCTACACTTTCTTCAGAAAAACACCGACTGTATTCAGCAGCTGTGACCCCCCCAAGACTAAATAAATACACAATAAAATAAACACATATTGCAATGTTAATGACTATTAAAAAGGTAGATGTGTTCCACACCATAATCATGCCATAATCATGGCTGTAAAGGGGAGTGCAGCATGCATGCATATGTGTCATTCTTCAGATTATATGATGTTCTTGTGTCATAAACGTGGTTCAGATATCCAGATGTCGATAATAACCTATAATAATTGACAGACAAAAGCAGCCAGACTTTGCAATAATCTAAAACCAAAACAATTCCACAACTAAAATATCACAAACTTGTGAATACTTATTAAAAATGTCATAAAACACGTTCATCCATGTTAACCCTTGCCATTCCACTAACATTTCTCCATTAACTGAGCTAACTCAGCATCACTGTCAAACAAACGGACAGCCAGGTCTTACATCTGTAATACCTGCCGCATACTGACTGACGCAACGACTGACGGCCTCATTCGCTAGTGGAATGATGGAAATAGTAGATGTACAAGCATGAAGATTTAACACTTTGCCTCTAAATTGGCCTCTAAGCACTATCGCTATTTAAAAGCACGTGGATCACTCAGGCCCCTGCGTGTCATCGTCCCGTGACCCCATTGGCAGCTGGTAATAACATGCGCTGTGGATGATCAGACTGCAATCAGACAGTGTTTAACACAGGTGGGAAAGATGCGCTGAAGATAGATTGCAACTGATCGCACAAACCGTCTTCCCAGATGGCTGAGATGAGTGACAGTTTGGAGAGGGAAAGGAGAGCTGAATTACAGTGTGTGCTCTATACCGTAGAACCGTTTCACTCAGTGGTATAACAATAATCAAGCCACATCAGATCTAGACACAGCTTAATGATATGCTGCTTTACTGTATAGAAACCAGATGTAGATGGAGGCCTCATGCACACATAATATTCTGTACTCTGCAAGTCTTAAACATAGAATCTAAAATAAAATATGGAAATCACCAATGGCATTTTAATCCAAGTGTTTATACTTATTCAAATGCCTTTTTTAATGCTGTTTTTGTACTTGTGAGGTTTTTCTTGTGCTTGTTTACTAAATACAGCTAAATTCATTGAGGGTTCAGGCCACAATCTGGAAATTTGTAACAGTATTTTCAGAAATAATACAAGAGTGTTTGCATAGCATATGTATGTTTGTTCTGTGTATGCTTCTATTTGCAGAAGCCTATTGTCTGTATGTTGTGCGTGACATTTCATTTCACTGCAGAGTCAATCTGCAGACTGTGCTGCTTGTTGTTATAAAAGTCTTCTCACCAAGTTGTTATTTATCTCCATATTCAGGCCCCAGCACGACGTGCCAAGAAGACTCGTGTGCCAACCAGGGTGTGTGTCTTCAGCAGTGGGAGGGCTTCAGTTGTGACTGCAGCATGACGACATTTGGGGGACCGCTGTGTAATGATGGTAGGACTCCACTTCCTGGTTTTTATCTCTTGAAATCCACACAGCTCTTCTCTATTTTTTATTTCATATGAGTCTGACAAGTCAATTGTAAAACATAACTTCTGCTAAACTTTGTGTGGCCCCTGCATAAAATAAGATGATGGGTCTTTTCATTTCATTCAAGTCCCAACAAATGATTTAAAAATGACATGCCTCTTGCGCATCTCACAGCAATAGATGCATTATTCAGTCCATCTGTTAAGATAATTAAATGCATCCAGGAAAATCTTGGCGTCAGACGTTAAAAGGTGGGTGTTAGCATCAACAGCAAGCCCATTTTTATCCTGTGCTTTCACACAGACTACGTATTCCAGCTCATTATTGTTTCCTGTCTGCATGCTGTATTTTTGTCCAGAAATGTGAGATATTTGCTTTTGTAAACTGCCCAACTGAACTAAGTAAAGGCCCCACACTGTGCTGTGTACTCTAACTGGGGACTGATATGTTGTAACTTGGTCAGTTAGGATGAATCTTGAGGCAAATGCTTGTTTCAGTGTTGCGCTGCTTTGAACATACTGTATGTTGTCTTCACTGAGGGAGTCGAGAGCAGTTGCGACTCTGTGGAGCAGAGACTTTTACATTTGAGACGCCTGGCTGACAGTTCAGTGAAGGCTCATTAAAGTTTGAGAGATGTACCACTAGAGGGAGCAACAAACATTGTGTTCTGCTAAATAAAACATCAACAGCAAGTCAATCAAGCAAAAAAAAAAAAGCAAGACCAAAACACACTTATTATATTAGAATTTTGCTAGAATACATGCTGTTGAGTATTGCATTGACCGATTACAACCTAATACACAACATAATCATTCAAACTTACTTCTGAACCTCACAATTTGAAAGTTGTGTGATATTAATCTCTCTTAAAGGCAGTTAAATTGGCAGTTAGTTTAAGGGACTGCATGCTCATTAATGTTTAGCTTTCGAGAGAACTAGGGTAATGTCTGCCCCACCTCTAGAAAATCAGCCACTTCCTTATGCAAAACATGCACGAGGGATTTTGTTTGGTCATTATTTTCTTCTGCAGCGGTTCACACAGTAAATGGTGAATGGGCAAAGTGCTGAACTGCATTAAGGAGAAAAGAACAGAGTGGGCACTCTGGAGATGACACAAAAGCAGAGGAGAGAGCACCATAAATGTTAATGCATTCTGTGTCACTTCTACCAGCTTGATAAGACCCCATCTTTTGTTATCAACAGAAAGTGTTAATAGATTCCCGTGCAGTCTCATACCCTGAACATATCTGCTGCCTATGATAACACTAAAAGGATTCTTCTGTCCAGAGATGTGAGCTTGAGTGTAGCTCGTCCTGATCCAAGCCCTCCTCTGCTCGTTTCACTCGCTCTTTCATTCCTTAGACCTTGCTCAGATCAACAGAGGAATAGGGCTGTGCTGCAGGTGTTCAGGGATATTTCTGATGGCGAACTCCTCATGAACCTTCCATGTGCGTTAAAGAGAGAAGAAATGCCGTTTGGAACTTTTTTTCTTTCTTCCCTTCATACATATTCATCCTTGGCGGGCCCATAGAGCTCATTTACAGCAGTGGGAGCAGAGCGGCTCATAGGACATGTGTGCATGTATTATATCAGAGCAAAAGTGCTGTACCTGCTGAGTGTAGTTACTGTAGCTTGTCTCATTATTCCTGCTGACCTGACAAAACAATAGGACGGGTCAATGTGTAGGCCCAAGGGATGCAATATGTAACCACCAAAACATGCTTTCCAAGAAATCTCTTTCACTATAGATGAACTGAACCAGTCCTCAGAATAGTGATGCAAGACACCCTCACTCTGCCAAGGAAAATCTATGAGTAGGAAGAATGAAGCTGGAGATGGTTGGGTTTTATCTGTGTTGATGGATTGTCATGGGGATAGAGGAGGGGGGAGCGGCAAAAGAGCGAGAGAAGCATCTTTGAGGAAAATATCACTTTTTACCGGGTGTATTTGCATAAGCTGAAATGCAGGCAATTTGCAACAGAGCAATGGGTCCCCGAGAAAGCAACTTGCATGGCGAGCTCACTGCATTTCCATGTTTTTCTCTAGCGGGTAGTCTGGGCACCCTGCCTTCTCACAAGGAGAAAAGCTCCGTTTCACAACCCCTGGCCCCGTAACATGCACAGCCAGGAGGCATTGTACAGCTGTCAGTCACAAATCACAAGGGAACTAACATCATGTCTGATCGTAGAATACCATCTCATTGTTCAGCTCATGTAAATTCAAAATGTAAATCATTTTGACGAGAACACTGTGTTTTGATAGTTGTGTGCAGTTGCCTGTAAATTCACCGTTAGGCTTCAGTTTTTTCTGTTGTTTATACGTAATCACCAGACTCCGCTGTAGTGCAGGTTGTGAATGTGACTTGCAGTTAAATTAATTTGAATAATTTAACACAGTTGACGTTATTATATGAGGAAACACTTATCTACTTTGAGACTGAAAACAAATTAAAGACAGGCAGCAGCTCTGAGACCAGTATATCTGTAAGATAAGATAAGATAAGATAAGATAAGATATAACTTTATTAATCCCCTGCTGGGGATATAATGGTGTTACAGACAGCAAGCAAGAGTAGCAGGAATAAAAAAGGAGACGTAGAAGAGAATAAAAAAAATACAAAATTAAAATCAACATATATATGTGCATTATATACAAAAGGACTATAAAGAATAATATTGCCAATGGAGTTTTTTGAAAATTGCACATGGTAAAGGTATGGATAATTAAGTACAGTGTTTTGCACAATGGAAAAGTAGATAAATATGTATGTTACACAGTAGAAGAACAATAAATGCATAGTTTCGTAAGAACAGAAAAGTACATAATGTATGATTCTGAGCAGAAATGATAAATTCTGATTCAGAAATGTTTGCACATATATTTTAAAATACTTTGAACCTAAGCATAAGCATTATAATTGTTATAAACAGAAAATGAATAAGGGCATGTCATCTGAAATGCAGTGTATTCATCTTTAGTGGCATTTTCCCAAATTCTGATTTGTATTTGATGGTGTACAATCAACTGAGAATGACTGTATACTCTGTCCAAAGAAATAGCAAAAATTTAGTTTTGGCATAAATATTGTCTTCCCATGATGTTTGTAGCTGCGCAGAGAGAAACGGGGTGTCAGTGACTTGGCATCATTCTTTAAACAAGTGAAGTGAAGTGTTTGGGAAATTGAACATAACAGTCGCGTGGCAAGTCCTTTAAATCACTGCATTGCAAGTTGTGGCCAGACACACATGGCTTTCTAGCAGCTCGGTCCCGTGGGGGATGCAGACTAACATGCAGTCTGAGAGAGGAAGACATCAGTGAGATCGTCAAGTGTCTACTTTTTCTCATATGGCCCACCCTTTCGCGGGAGCACTGCCATAGCTCATGTTTTTGGCAGTTTTCTGTGCATGCGGTTGCTTTTTGTAAGTACGTCTCCCTTTCATCAGCAGTCTACAATAAGCACAGCGTGTATGTGTTGCATGTCTCCACCGCGCTGGAGCTTCATTTTTCCGAGAAACGCACCAGTTCTCAGCTGTGCCGTGAGTGTTTTATGATAAAAGTATTTTAACTTTTCAGAGCAGCGCTGCACCTCTCACTTCAGAGTGATTGGCGAGATGATGACATAGATATAAAAACAATCTTCTCATCTTCTCTTCATCATCTCCCAAACACTTCACACCAGTGATGTGCCAGTGCTTTTTTTTTTTTTTTTCAACAAACTGTGGACGTTTTATTTATAGAAGCAATTATCCTCACTGGATACCTACAGTCAGTGGAACTAGGAGGAAGAAGAAGGAAAAAAAAAACAAGCCTGGCCAAGATGAATCAAATTTCTCTCAGATCATTGTGCATGTGAAATGAATTATGACGGTTGTGAATGGTGTTAAGCATGCATTTGGTCTCGTCACTACAAGCTGTTTTTGATGCCAGTAGGAATAAAATGGCATGTGGAACACATTTCATTCAGTGACTCAGACAGTAGGCACAGACTGCGTGTATGTGTGTGTGTGCGGTGAAGTCATCAGCGCTGTTCTGCAAGCGTAGACCGACGATGGTCATCAGCCAAAAGCAGAACATTACCACTGCCTTCTTCTAAGCTTAGAGTATGAGCTAATATCGCCATATTGCATCCTCCTCTCTCTGTAATGTCCACTGGGGTTCTGGTTTTCATTCAGAAGCTGGCCTGGTTTGTGTGTGTGCGTGTGTTCGTGGGACTTAAACTCCAGTCTAGACCTCCTGAGGGAGTTTGCCCGCAGTGGTCAAGCATCTGAGGGTAATGTACAGAGACAAACAGAATGGTGTTTGCTGTTGAGCTAAAGTGGGTCGTGGAGAGGCTACAGTGAGGGGTATGCCTGGCCTTCACGCAATTTTGTCTCGCCTGGTTGCTCCTCCGCCTCGTCTTATAGCCAGAGCTATTAGTGCCATGTCAATATTGTATCAACAATGGAGGTCTAGTCTCCATTGTCTCTGCCTAAGGGGCAAGGACGCACCCCTCTCATTTGATTTCTAATGGGTCTGAGTCAATGTTCATTCTTGTGTCTTTGTACCTTGCGAATAGTCCATCTGGCCTCCAGGCTTGGTGCCTACTATGTGATCAGCAATAGACATTGGTCTGATATTTCTTAAGCACAAGCAGAAGAAAGTAAAAGAAGCCCATGCTTCTGTTGCGTGACTCCTCTCCATGTCGTCTAAAGACAGCTACAACACAGAGGAACCCACACACTGACACATTTGTTGCATCAGTCCACAAAAGCAAGAGTTCAACTAAATATTAAAAAAAAAAAAAAAAAAAACACTAGAAGCTCAGAATCTGAGAAAGCTAAGAAAGCTCAGAGAATATAGACAACCAATCCCCAGAGGGTTGGATGTCTCTGACAATTATGTGTTGTAAGAAGCAACGCATCTGGTCCAATTCTCCGCCGTCTTCATTTGTGTAGTCAGATGTTTAAAGAATAGCATATAGAATTAACAATTATTTGCTCCAGTTTAGCCTAATGTAAATCTTCATGCATGTTCCTAGAATTTTCTTTTCATATGAAATAGGTCACTTGTGTTTCACCATCCTCCAGATTTATCATGCTGATAATCACACATACAGGCACACTCACACACACACGCGCACACACACGCGCACACACACGCGCACACACACGCACAGGAAGTGCAGCAGACAGTGTTGTCCCATTCCTCTGTGGTGGCATGCGAGGATTAGACCACTTAGTTTGGTTTCAATCAATACAAGGGGACACCCAGTCCAATAGTGAGGCCAAGGGGACGAGAGGCACTGGAGTAAACAGGCTGCTGTCACATGGAAGTAATGTCCTCTTTGCCCTGGATGTGGCCCTCTTTTAATGCAGCTCAGTGAAACAAGTCTATGGGTCTGAAAAAGTTTGGGTTTTCAGTGTGTATTGAAAGCTTGGCCTAGCTTTGAGCGGCCATTGTGCCCCAAGATATGAGAGAAGCAGTCTTAAGTGCTTCTTTGCATTCACTTCAGTTGCCATTCCCCCAAATGTGCACACATGCTTACAAGAATTATAATGCGTCAGATGTAAAGCTTTAAATGATCTGTTGTAAGGCAGCTGAAAGCGTCCCAAATGTACAATCAGATGACTAGACCATGTTCAGACGTCACCCTTAAAATTATACATTTATTTACTGACAGAAAATACAAATACAAGATTAATGTCACATTTACTGTACATGTTCACATGCATCATATAATCAATGGACTGTAAGAGTAGTTGTGGATATAATATTTTCATATAATGGTCTTAAATGATAAGTCTAGAGATATTCTCCCAGGAAAAGACCAGACTACCAATGAACTGATCTGACTATTGAATCCAAACTGTGTCCATTGCTTGAAGTAGCATAATACTGTGCGCACTGAGGCTCAATTGTTGTCCATAAGCTATTTTTATTATTAGATTTTTATTTAGATTTAACGTCATCGGTGAGCCATGCTATTGCACTGGCTCACGTGTTTCTTCAGTACCACGAGCACACACTGTAGTTTGAGTCAATCCTTCAAACACAATACCCGCTAGAGCACCAAATATGTATTGTTCCACATCGGAAATAGTCCCAAGCAATGCACTGTTTACTGTTCCAGTTATGTCTTCAACAAAAATGCAGTGTCCGGCTGTTTTGGGAAATTACTAAGCCTTTTGAAAAAATACACAACTATATTTGCAAGATCAGTCAAGAGATGGACGGACACATTCATGGTTCCGGTGTTTTTATGGGATTTGTTGACAATAAGAGAAATGTATAATATTACCACCCTTATATTTTAAGATAGAATCATATTTTGACCTAGTATTTATCACAGCCTCCTCTGCCACAAAAGGCAGAAACCTGTTTGAAATCAGTGATTTATTAGAAGCTTTATGCTATGTCTAAATCCACTTTCACGCTTGTACAGTCTGTGTCAGTGCCTGAAGCTGTATAGTAGAATGTGGCTCTGCACTTCTTTTCACACACACTCCATAGCTGCTGTTTGCTCTTCCAGATGGACACTGAGTTGGACCGTTCCGCAAGATTTTTATCATTCCTGAGCTATTGAAAGAGGCTTTATTGTTTCGTCTTTTGTTCCTCCTCCTCCACCTCCACCTCTGGCTCAATACCAGTGGTCACTACCTGGCCTGTTATTTTTAAACAATTCCTCATGCTGATTGGGGTCTCTCTTCCAGGAAGTGGTGGCCATATTTGGGTGAAGGCTGTTGGCATGGAAACCAGGTCTCCTTTCCTCCCAACGTGGATGCTGTAACATGTCTGTAACCTTGCCCAAGCAGTGAGATCTCTGCAGGAAGTGGTGTAGAATCCCTAATACCTTTTAGCTAGCATGGTAGAATACTGAAATCTCATGAATTGGACTTACACACACATACAGATGACTTCATAGTTGACATATGGCATGACACTTGCTTATTATATGATGTAGGTTCATGCTGGCACACATTAGTATGGAGGAGAAGCAATGTCTGACATATGTCGGATTGTTCATATTGTGTGATAGAGCTCTGGTGTGCCAGCTGGGGAGAGCTCTTCTTTTACTTTTGTCTATTACAAGAGTTTCTGGGTTATTTTTTGTGTCAGTGAACAGTTCTGTATGTGGTCATATCAGAGTTGAGCACCAGCGTTACGCACATTTAGTTGTCTACATTGTGATCTCTGCTGTAATCAGAATCTCATCTCGAGCTCATTGCAGTGCAGTGGTGGGAACCTAATCTTTGAGGTGGTTTTTATTAATTGGAAGCCTGGAGGGGCATGTTGACAGGAAATAAGAAGCTGCTGTTTCTCCATAATGCCATACTAATTAAAGTGTTGACTAGAAGACAGAGTATCTGCTGAACTACCCTGCTGGGTGATGCACTGACACTGTGAATAGTCCCCTCTCTCATAAACACACATTATTGAACATGACACCGGGGAGAACTGTGCCAAGAATCTAAAACATCCCTAAAAAAACAAGATTGCTTGCTTCTACTTTACTATTTAAAAACTTTTGATTGCTTCTGTTGACATTCTATGAATGATTTCACAGTCAGAAGTCATTTAATTGAAGAGAAAATTTGATTTTCAACTCAGTGAATTGCAAATTGAGATACTGATGGACATTGTAATCAAAACTCATGGCACAAAAAAGTATACTCCCAATGAGAGGAACACAAGAATCAGTGGATTGTCTGGTCACTTTAGGTAGAAAAAATATATGAATATTGATATTCAAATGCAAAGCTATGTCAGAGTTAACATTACAGTAGCAGCATGAGCAGAGGCAGACAAACAGAGATATAGATATAGTATATGACAGGAATGAAACAGATCTCAATAAATTACTCTAAATGCAAGTGCTAATTGAAAGAGTCATGTATATTTTAGCTGGCCAAGCTTTACTTCTGGAAATCATACCTCTTACCTGCTGAGCATATGAAGCTTAAAAGGCAAATACATGCCTGGGATAGGTGTACTTCTTGAGTGCCTTGTCGTTCTTTCATATTTTCACATTTCAGCAATACCACCATCACAGCAACACCTATAATTATGTTACTTACCGGCTTGGAGGTATCGTTTCCTTCTGGCATTCCATTCTTGGCTAATATTTTTGCATGCTTACTTTAGTTCTAGGTGAGGCAAAGTGCTTCACTGGTTCTCCATCACTGTTGGCTTAATGACAAACCTATTATGTCTTCAAGGACCTGTGAGCAAGAGGTAGGTGCATTAGAGAGCTCCAACTGTGACCACAGACTTAGAGTTAGATGAACGGATTCTGCTGCACCAGCTCCTGCAGTGACACTGACATGTTGACCACGTGCCACGTGATGAGTACGACTGAATGTCATTAATTATGCAGTCAGAGTCTGCTAAACCTGCTAAACAGAGGTAATGGGAGGGTGTAAGATGTGACCCTACGTGTGTCGGAGTGTACATACCGCAGTGCTGCTTTCGGTGTCAGCGTTTAGCATGATAAACGCTACCAACAATGGCACTGCAGCAGGCTTCTTTTCCATTTCAATGAGACCACTGTGTTGGCTCCACAGGGGGTCCTGTTCCAGACGGCTCATTTTTTGCCTCACTATAGTGCGGCACAGAAGTTATGGCCCTCCTTTTTGAGCAGCGCAGTCTAACTTCATCCAGCAGCACACACTGTTGGCCAGTAAAAATCATGCAAGCACACACACCAGAGAGAATACTTTATATCACCGTCAGCATGTCCTTCAAATTAAACCCAGTGTTTTCTCTAGAATGACTGATCCGACGCTGCTATTGGCACAGTGACATCATTTGTTTGTGCCCAGTGCTGTGGTTAATGTTGGTTTAGGTTGAAGCAAAGATCATGCCTTGGGCTAAAAAAGGTAATTTGTTAAGATTCGGGAAGCATTGTGGTTTCACCCATCCATCATCCTGCACTCCTCCTTACCTGGACTTTGTAATACTGTCAGCTGACTTCCTCATTTGCTCCTGTCGCAATTGCCACGCCCTCTAGAGGGCTTTGCCACGTCAAACATATACATACGTCATTTTAGGGCACTTGGCTGCACAGCAGATGTTGTCGTACTTCTTGGGAGAAGAGCTCCAGCAGCGTGCTTGCCAGCAATGAGATGAAGAGGAAAATTGATGAACTTTCTCTTTTGTTGTTGTACAATTTATCTTCAAAGAAACTCAAGGACACACACGATAGCAAACTGACTGAGCTTTTGAAAAACTGGCCTTTTATTTCATTTCCTAACATGCCACACATCCTGTTTCATACCCAGATGCCACATTGCGTTGTTTTCCAGTAGTTAAGTTTCAAATTAAGAAAGGCAAGACAAACCTGGAGACATGCTTGAAAGACAAACTTTTCCTACCCATAAACACTTTCTTATTTATTGATGCAATGCACTACAGGCCGTGAACTACGCCTGCAGTATCGCCACAGAAGCGTCGAGATAAACTTGTAAAGAAAGATCCTGTTTCAAGAGGGGCTTGCCAGTCGGTCTCCATTGCAAACAAACAGCTGTTTAGTATTTCTGAGCGTTGCCGTGTGCTCCAAGTAATATTAACAATATGCACAAAGGGCTGAGACAATGCAAACTCTCCTCTCTTTCTGCATCACGGGGAGGTCAATAGAACTTATCCGTCTGAATTGTCCTTGAACTCAACTAACTTCTAAAGTTTTTATGTATGAAGGACAGATTTCAGTGGTGGCACGATTCAAATCCCCTCTCATCTGCAGCCAACGAGGATGGAGAGCACATACAGATCTCTCACTGCCTTAAGCAAAGTCAGTCCCAGCAATAGAGATGTGAGAGGAAACGTGTTTACTCTCATGGAATAAATACATTTACTCAAATACTGTACTTGAGTACAAAGTAGAGGTGCTTTATTTGAGTATTAAATTTTATGCTACTTTGTACTTCTACTCTGCCACATAGCAGAGGTAAATGTTGTGCTTTTTACATTTCAGCTTTAGTTACTAGTTACTTTGCAGATTGCCTTTTTCCAGTTCCAGTGTGTAAGATTTAGTGGCATCTAGCAGTAAGGTTGCAGATTGATAAATACTGATATTACTCTTCTGCCAATAGGTCACCCTAAATCGTGCACACTGGATCTTTAATCTGAGTAAACAATTTAAATATCTTCTTGGATTAACTGGAAAATGCACTGTCACAAAGATGAAAACAGGCTGTTTTTCTGATCTCATGAAAAGGAGACTTTTTACTGCTACATGGTTCTCACAGAACAGTTATGCTACAAATAGACAGTGATCTTGTAGAATATGACACATGGCTGTAGATTAATCTAGCCAACAGTAGATAAAATAGTTGAATTTAATGCAACTATAGCAGTAAAATGCAACACACACAGTAATGGAGCAGTAATATTAATCCAAAAACATCATATATGCAAAACACTGACAGGGGCCATTTCACCGTGCTAGTACTTTAACTTTTGATCCTTTAAGCATATTCTGCTGATAATACTTTTACTTAAGTAAGGTTTTGAACGCAGGACTTTTACTTGTAGTGAAGGATTTTCACAGTGGGGTATTAGTACTATTACTTCAGTAGATCATCTGAAAACTTCTTCCACCACTGCCTGCGTGCTTAATCAGCTAAAAAGATACTTTAGACAGGCTGGTCATTCCTACAAGAGATCCTTGTGTGCATGAGAATCTCTGGAAATTAATGCAATGAAGCCTGCAATGGTGGTGTATGCAGACAGACCTCACTCATTCTGTACTATATGTGACACACTTTTACTGGATATACATTGCATGCTGTGCCTTAATCCCTTTGGCAATTAATATACTAAGCCTTCACTGAAACATGAATGGATCTGCATACCCTGTCAGGGTCAGCACTGGTCCTGCTCGTCTTTCTGCTGGATTTTTTTGCATGCAATATCACAGAGAAAAATGTAAGCATGTCTTGTCCCCACAACCTTTCTTGGCTCAAGTATTTGCACTGAATAATTTTGGTTTTACCACATGACAAACTTGTCCGAGTGCAGTTAATGGCATCGTGAATGTGAATAAGGAATATTTGCTGGACTTTAGTTAGGATTTAATTGATAGACATCGAACCTACGGTCCTGACGACTCGTCACTGTGAAGCCACACAAGTCATTTTTCATGTGCTTTTTACCAGTCTGGCCAGTTACACTGCCAAAACTCCATCTGTTGCAGGATGTATAAACAACTGTCATACGCAAACTTTGTGACACACACATCACACATCGCAATGTCGGATCCCCATATAGCCTGCTACATTCATCTGGCAGCTAAGCATATCATCACTGGTGCTGGCTGTTGGGACTTCTAAAAGCAATGGTCACGCTCATTTCTATAAACAGATATCTGCATGTGAATACAGAATTTGTAGGCAAGGGACAAGATTTTGGTATTGGAAGTGATCTTGTTTCAGTATTATTAGCATTAGTAGTATTAGCCAATCACATTTGAGTGGGCTTTGGTTGCATGCAGGTGAACAGTCTGTTCAAGCTTTTTATTATCTCTTTTTGTACTTATCTACATTCACATGCAGAAATCTGCTTATAGAGATTAGCTGAAGAGTCTAGTTGTTGTCGAGTCGTAAGTGGTCGGTGCGTGGAAATGGAAGTGTTGGCCAGATAGCCGTTATCCAGATCTCCACCGGCTACAATGGACGCCCCCAAAGCCTAAATCGTCAGTAGAGGATAGCCAGTGGGTTCTTGGATTGTGGTCACATTGTCTCGGTGCTGTTGATGTCTTTGGAGACAGTGGCAACAGGCTGCCTTTGCCTCTGAATCAGAGTCAAGAGGCAAAGATGACTATCAACTTACAATACAGAGCAGTTGTTTCATCTTGCCCTTGGTTGGTATGACCAGCCAACCAAGAAGAATGTGTTCCTCTTCCCAGCTCCTGAACTGTTTCTTGTCAACAGCTTTCTCCCCTCCTGTCAGCTGTTCAAACACAGTTCAAAACAGGATTTGGATTTGATAACTATTCCCTCCTGTGATCCCAACTGCCGATCCAAAGCTCGCCCTCTGTGCTTCCTTACCATGCAGCAGGCCTTGTTCGGCTGCGCTTCTCTTCCTTGCTCCACTCTCACATGCCGCAACGTGGTCAGAAGTATCAGCCTCCTCAGCTCTGTTCCTTCCACGGGAGCAGAAAAGTTTCCCCAGCACAGCTTTACCTTCTGTTTCAAGGCGGCAGCACAGTGCCTCTTCTCAATCTTCAGTGCCTTGTATTTCTAACAGAACTGCTTTGATTGTGACGCTCGTGTGAAGTACAACTTCTGCGTAGTGTGCCATAAAGGTGAGAGCCACAGGAGACCGTACAACCCACTTATTCGTCTGTGAAGGTTCATCTCATTCACCTGATGCTTCAACAATTTCCTGGTACTTTAATGATTCAAAACAGAGATAGGGCTGAAAGATACACGGTGAGAGACACTTGAAATGCATGACACATGTCACACAGTTGATGTTCAGTATGTTTTAAGTGCACTTTGAATGAAGCACACTTGAAACAGAGTAGCAGTAGTAGTTGTGTCCATTGATTAAACTTTATGTAGGAAGGATCTTTCATTATACAACTGCATGCAGAAGGATCTTCACTTGACCACTGGTCATCAACTTTTGTTTAAAGAGCTACGTTTTTGGTAATGTTTTCAAAAACCACAGAAAAAATGATTATACAGTAGAAGAGACTTTTTTTTTTTTCTTATGCTTTATTTTGTAGTTTTAATTCCAAAAGGAACTGACTTCATTCAAAAGAATAAAAGAGGCATTTGAAAGGAGTGGAAGCAGATTGTTTATAAATACTTTTTCATTCAGAAAAAGCCTTTTTTTGTGTCTTATTAAACCTCTTCGTTGTCCCAGTTAGTTGTAGCGCGACAGAGCGGCTCGTTAACAAAGAAACTGTGGGCTCCTGAAGGGAGGCACAGTCCGTCCTTGACCTGTTCAGAATGATGCACTCTGAGAAGGGAACTGATCCACTTTGGACGGATTTCAGAAAAGACAGACAGACAGAGACAGACACAGTGCCCCGGTGGCCCACTGCATCTTGGGAACTGTCAGAGGAGATAGAGAGAAAGCCTCCGGAAAGCTGCCGACCTGTGACCCCTATCTCTCTCACTGACAGCGAGGATTTGGTTTATGCATTTGCAGACACATCATCGTCCCACATACACACACCTTCTCACCGACGCACATGTAAGTGCATGTACATACGCCCATGCACACACACACACACACACACACACACACACACACACACACAGACACAAACAACCTTTATTTGCTCTTAGGTACAAGGATTTCTGAATGTTGCTTCCTCTGTGCTTGTTCTTAATGTGTATTTAAATTGATTTATGGAAATGAATATCACTGTTGCGGCATCGTTTATGCATTAGGAAAAAAAACTGTTCGTCACGTCGGCCGGATTCCAAAGCATCCCTCGCCAGCAGAATCCAACGAGTGAAAGGAGCAAAAGGAGCAAAAGGAGCCTATTGGCTATACAAACAGCTCAGTTTGCAATGAAAAAAACAAACATCTGTTTATCTTCCATATATGTAGTTTGGGCCTGCTCCAGCCGTGGTAATGGAAGAGGGTGCTGTGTGCCGTGTGTACATGAGTGCATGCTGGTATCCGTGTATATGTGCATGTGTGTTTACACTAAACAGGAGAAGGGAAGACGGTATCATTATGTGACTATAACCATGTCACTGCACTTTTATGATGATGAATTGTTGTGCAGAGCAAATTCTGCATCATTGTGAATGGTTTACAGCTACATACGTAAAACTCGATTCCTGTGCAACACGAGATAGTGCCGCGGCGCTCCCTGAAACCAAATAAAAGTACTGCAGTATGTAAATACGAAAAACCCAACCAAATAACTTTCAGTATGAACAGTATCAAAACAGTGTTTTTTAAATGAGCTCTTTTAAACTTCTTTCAGTAGCTCCATTGGATTAATTAGAATTTTTCAGGAATTTGAGACTAAATCAGAGTAAAGAGGAATGAGAATTGATGTGGAGTTTTGGTTTCTTTGTTTTGCCCTAAGTGGAAATGAAGTCATTCCATTACACCACCATGCAGTGCCATTTGCTGATTTGATTTTACAACACTAACTGTGCATTATTTCCTATTAGTGGGCTGTTTTATCAGCTTGAGTGGTGTTATTTATGTAGTCTTCACAGCTTGCATAATGAACAGTGTGTGCAGCACAAATTTCTATGCGGTGCATAAGGGTTGCTGAATTTTACATAAACTGACATTTGATGTTTATGCAGCTGATTTTCCTTAGTTTACAGTGCACGCATGTATGCTCTATTTCTTTGATATAATAATCATTGAGTGTGTGATGGCAGCACATGCATGAGAGATAATGTATATTTATATATATATATATGAGCGAGTTAATCACTTAATGATGAGGGTAGTCATGGCTGTGGTGATAATTTAAACCTTAAGCTACAGGGCTCTGCAGGATGAGAGCCAGCCAGAGATGCTGAGGTGCAAACAAATTGAAAACCAGCAAGTCACTGCTGTTTTCACTTGAGGAGGTCAGAGTTTACAAGTGTAATTCCAAATAAGGTGGGACACTGTGTAAAACAAAGACGACAGAGTGTGATCATTTGCTAATCCTTTTTGACTTATACTCAGTTGAAAACAATATAAAGGCCATACATTTAATGTTTTACCTTATCAGCTTCATTGATTTTTATGAATATTTGCTTATTCTGAATTTTATGGGATGGGAAAGTTGTGGAACGTTCCAAAAACACCTGTTTGGATCATTCCACAGGTGAACAGGTTCATTGGTAACAGGTGATAGTATCGTGAATGGATATGAAAGGGGCATCCTGGAAAGGCTCAGTCGTTCACAAGCGAGGATGAGAAACACATGTTTGTATAAAGGATGTTAATACATCGGCTCAGGAACGCTTCCAAAACCGCTGTCGCCAAACACAATTCTTTTGCAAATGATTGCATTCTGTTTTTATTTACATTTTACACAGCGTCACATATTTGTGGAATGGTGGTTGTGCCTCACTCACTCTGATACAATAGAATGATCTGACAGACAGTAGGACTGTCGATATTACAATATATATCGTGTGAAAAACGCCTGTCGTTTCATATTATGCTCTATTGTTTATTCCGCTGTATCCCAAATCACACTCTTCACGGCAATATTTTTCATCATTTGGATGACGCTTTGTGTTTCTCCGCACGGCACGGATGCAGTCAGAGAATTTGCATGACAAACAGACGTGGAGGAGAGTGAGCGTGACGCAGAATGGGGCAATTCCAAACAAGACGAAACGAGGAGCTCGTACCTACAAGAGGGGCTGCTTCTGTCACATGGACGAAGTTTGCATGTGTAAAGTCTGACGAGGACCAGACTTAATTGCTTAATTGAAAATTGGAACAAAGGTTCAAATGAAAAAGCAAAAAATACTCAAATATAATTCAAAATGTAATAAAGAGTCCTTTCCATGTGGTCCATTTGTCCATTGGATTTACAGAAAATATGCTACATTATGGTATGTATCATCTGGATATTAATGTACCCATATCAGGATTTGAGATTTTGGTCATATGGCACAGCCCTAACACACAGGCACCCTGATGTTACATTCTCTGCAAACGCAAACAGTATTGACACTCTGGCATCCCTCTGTGTTGAAATACTGTACAGCTCGTGTGTTTGTATTGAGTGTCAACTCCCTGTATCTGTCTGTTCTTATCGTGTCACATCTCCGGATGACTAAGATGGCACTCTGTTTCTATTCCTGTACTTGTACACATTAGCATCAGTGCATTGTGTGCCTCTCTGTCTCTCTCTGTAGCGTTTGTGAATCATGTTTGGATGAGTAACGACATGTTTGATATCCAAAGAATACTCCCGGTTGTGTAAAGAGCTCAGGTTTAATATTGTATGTCAAAGTATGACGGGCAATATTAGCGTTGCG
Organism: Chelmon rostratus; assembly: GCF_017976325.1. Lineage (NCBI taxonomy): Eukaryota > Metazoa > Chordata > Actinopteri > Chaetodontiformes > Chaetodontidae > Chelmon > Chelmon rostratus. The sequence goes on along the minus strand of NC_055668.1, from coordinate 10,684,143 downwards.
TATTTATGTCACTGTGTCTTGTGTGCATCAAACTAGAAATTAGAATTGTGACCAATCACAGTCGGCTGCTCCTTCGGTCCCTCGCTGCTGCCTTATATCACGAGGAGAACTGAGTCTGACAACCTTTACATTTCCCAGTTGATCAGATAAAAATGTCATGAAGATCAGCAGACTTTCCCAGCAATCTTTCCCAGCCTTTAATACACTGCGCTCACTTCTCCCTACCGGTGTACAGAACACCTCCCCCCTGGGATAAAGGCTCTCATTCATAGGGACACGTGTGGCTGTGCCAGACGCAGATGTGTCACTCCGGCACACAACAGGTATACCTGGCTCACGCACGGCTTGGGACGAATGCTTGATCTGATCTGAGCCAGCAGTCGCGTCCGATACACTGAACTGCACCTGATTCAGAAACAATGTCTAAACTGCTGTAATCCTCAGTTTCAGTAATTCAACAAACACATCGTTCGATATATTTTCTTGTAATGGCTACAGTAAACATCATAGTGGCACTTGAGGAGGAGAAACAATGCTGTCAAAGTGCCCATTCCTCTCTAAAGGATCTCTCCATGTGTGATTAAGTGTTGCCTGATGGCCCTTTAACTGATTTAAAGGCCTTGCTCCAGTCGGGTCAGGTACTCTTAGGCCACCCATCTGCTGCTCTCCCGCCACTCTTCCTCCACTCCTCCAAAAATCATCTCATCAGCTCCGTGCACTGTGGTTGCACTCATAAGTGAGTAACAGAGACTGCTCTTGTCCTTTTATACTCCTTTGCTCTCCGAGGGACTATTACACCCAAGACCAATTTCTCCTCTCACTGATCACTTAGGCCGGAGGGGGAGGGGGGGGATTCAGCCACACTTTCCAACAGATTTCTCCCTTTTTTTTTACCCTTTTGCTTTTCAGATAACTCTCCATGGCTTTCCTTTTTATTTTATTTTTTTTTACCTTAAAAAGAATCAAAGGAAAACAGAGAAATGTAGATCCAAAAAGGGGCAATGTGCTCAAAGCAGCACATACATCAGAGACTTGCGCAATCCTTTGGGTCTTAAGTGGAAACAAAGACGAGCTGTTTTTGGCTCTCTGTCAAGAAGACATCTCACTAACAGGAACAAGAGTCGGAACACAATGGGAAATCAAAAAACTCTTTACTGATGAAAGTTTAGTTGTGGAAGAGGATTTTCTCATTTTGTGGCCAACACGCTACAATCATCTGGTTAAAGCTGATGAGATCTGTAACTGTGCTGAAATTAGTTTAGGTCGTGGTCCCAGGTGTTTGCTTCAGTGCAGGCAGAGGGAATTTAGTTGTGAATGTTTTCCCCGAAGCTGTATGCACGGCCTGTGTTTTTCTTCTTCTCATACTTCGGTTAGCCAATTTGTCATGGAGAATGACAGGAGCAAAGAGCAACCTGCTGAAGGCTTGCAGGTATTCTGGTAGAGGCGATCTTATAGGAATTGATCAGAACCAAAGCAGCGTATGACATCACAACTGATTGTCTTCTTTCAGCAAGTATCTGGCATAACATGATGCAGCGACGAGGCTTTTAGCAATATTTCTATTGTTTAATCTCTCTGAATGTTAATGATCTTCTGTTGCACTCGAAACGTCAAACATAGGCTGCTGGCTTTGTGATAAACCTGCAGACCTTTTGTGCACTTTGCAGTTTCACCACTTGGGGGCACAAATGAACAAGTAACTAATGATAAGCTTGATAAAGGTATCACCTCACTGCTGATGTCATTAACTTCAGATGCTGCATACTAACGCAGCATTTCCACTAAATACCCCGTGCAAAGTTAGAAAAAAAATGCAATGTGCACACATTACACTTTTATTTACCTGAATATGATATAGCTTTGCATATTAAGATCTCATTTTGAGTCCGCGTAAAAGTTTGCTCTTGAGGACATACTGTAGTAAGCTGGCTTGTGTCCTTGGCAAACAGCCCTGATAGATTGCCTTATTAGGTATAATTATGCAGATTGCTCTGCTGATAATTATAAAAGTGTAAACACCTTCAGCAAGAACATTCCTTTTCACCATTGCAAATGAGAACAGAGCAGTGGTTCCATGCTGCTGACTTTTTAGCACCAGGTGGCTGCGCCAAGTTATTGAGATTCTACAAGGTGAGAACAACTCAGTTGCGTAATGTGTGCAGCATCTGCTTTGTACTTCGGTTGCTTTTTGCTGCCTTATAGGAACTATATACCACATACAGCAGCAAAATAAAAGGTATCCTCATCTGTCCCCATGCCAGATGGCAGATTATATTCATTTTACTGGTTATGTTCATCATATGACAATAAAGTGTCTGTTCTGTAAAAATTGAGCCCTCAATTCCGACATATTTGTACTCAGTAAATGGATCAAGTGAAACGTTCATCGTTAATGTTCGTTTAATTGGTTGCTCCTTTCCTCGAGGCTTCGTTCATTGTCTTCATGTGAACAGTGAAGTGAAAAAGAAAATGGAGAAGGACACATTATCCTCTGTGTCACGCTGGCTAAGTTGGCTTTCTTTGGGCATGAAATGCCTGTGTATTCCCTGTAAACCGTAAAGATCAGCTCAGCAGTGCTTACAGTTTTTTTTTTTTTTTTCCTGCAGCTTAGAACACTGCAATTCGAAGGGGAGGATGTTGAATGGCCAGTGTGCAAACAGAAGCAGGCACACTGCAGCTGAGCCTTGTGCTCCCCAGTCCTGAACTCTGAACACTGAGCTCACTTCCCAGCTGAACCGGATTGTGTTTATCAGCAGGGCTTTTATGTCCACATGTTCTCTACATTCCCGTAACCCGTGCGGCACACTGAGTCTGCAATCAGCATTCCCTCTCTTGTGAGAAATGGTCTTTTATTAGCAGGCGAGGCAGACTTGCCCAGATTCAGCACCCTCTCTGTGGACAGTGCTCAACTGCCAGCTCTGGCTCCGTGCGTGCTTTGTTTATGTATGTGTTTGTGTGAGTGCCCGTGCATGTGTGCGTGTGAGAGAGAGAGAGCGAGAGAGCTAGAGAGAGAGAGAAAGAGTTGCCAGTGTGTGCTGCAGCATCATCACTCTTCTAAAATCTTGCTAACGACAGACTGCAGAGTCCGGTTAAGAACCTATAGAAAACACTTTTCCTGGGCGATGGAGAGGCAAGGATTGGGCTGGACTGCTCGGCTGCAATTTTTTACATTCACAGGACTATTATCATACAACTTCCCAAAATTCACAGAGAGGGAAAGGGAAGGGAGAAGGAGGAAAAAAAGAAGCAGGGAGTGGAAGAAGAGGAGTGATAAAAGTAGAAGCAGAAATGAATCCAGCTCGTCCTGCATTCTCGTTTTGCTTTCTTTCCTTTTACTGCTCATGAATGTCCACACAGGAGAGTGGATTGAAAGAGACTGAACAGGGAGAGTAGGGAGAGGTTGTGAAAGGAATCAGGGCTGGGGGACATAGCTTCAATTCCTGCTATTCTGCCTAAATAGGCTCTTCCTCTGTAATGCACTCAGGCTCCAGTGATTCGCTATGTGAATGCTGCCCATTTGCATAGCCACTCTCCCTCCTGCTTCCTGGCTGGCTGTTGAGGCTCCCCCTCCCTCTGTCCTCCTCCTCCTTCTCCTCCTCCTCCTCTCTCCCCTCTTCCTCTTGCGCACATCTTCTGGAACGGCGCTGCCGATGCTGCCTGTGTGTGAGTGTGTGTGTTCCCGCCTAGGGCTGCTCTCTCAGGTACTGCCATTGCTATCGCTCGGTCTCATTGAGAGCAGAGATCTCTGGATGGGGAACGGGTGCGCTACTTGGCACAACTTACAGGTGCAATCACGCCGTCTCCCGCGCGCCGCTGCAGCTGTCCGACACATGCAAATGAGACTCGGATTTAACTATGGTCCCATTCCTCTGGACATCCTTTGAGACCACTGGAGGAGGAAAAGGAGGGAAACTCAGAATGTCTGTCTTGGTTTTCTGAAGAGATTCACTTTGCACAGGTGCTACCCGTCTCTTCTGAAGTTGGCTTTATTTTTTTTCTTCCAGAATTTTTTTTTGGAATATTGATTATTATTTGGTGGGGAAGATGTTTCTAATTTTGTGAGGGCTCAACAGAAGGAGAAAGAAAGAAACAGAGAGAATAAGGGGGAATTGGAGCAAGCTGGGATTTCTCCATTGCTGTTTGAGGTTGCCCTAATTTCTGAGTGAATGTTTTTGATTGTTTTTGTACGATGATTTATGACACTACTTTACCTCCCTGGGTGCTGCTACGGATTTCCTAACTCAGAGGAGAACAGCAAGAGGCTTTTTTCTTTCTCCCCACAACCGACATTTTGTGTGGTGTCCCTTTTTGCTTTTTTTTTTTCCTCTTTCCCTGTGGATCTGTGCGAGTGTCTCTGGGCATATTGAGATTTGGCAAGGTGAGAAGTATGGGGCTTTAAGGCTCACTGAAGTTCCACCTTGATCTGAAGCCTCATCTGGCCACTCAGGGAAGATGTTCGGAGGCTGGAGGACACAGTTTGCTCCCCTGAGGCCCGTGGCAGAGCCCCTAAATCGGAATTCAGCTTCACTCACCCACCTGGCCTTGTGGATCACTGCCCTGGCCCTGGGCTTTGTGGCAGGGTCAGAACCCGGCGCTGTGGAGAGTCTCCACCACATTCACCTCTCCCATGGAAACAAGCGTCACCATATTGTGCCTATTGCTATCCACAGATCACCTGCATCCCTAAGAGCAGGGCACAGTAAGTACTTCCCTGTCTCACGTCCATACATTCTCTGCGTACAGTAACTTCTTGAGCAGTTTTTTTAATTTCATCACTGCTGTTAACTTATAGCAACCTTCATTCACTCCTCCGTGTTCCGTGCTGCGATTCAAGCCTAAAATTTTCTTTGATATTGTCTTTTTTTATTCTATTTGAGATTCCCCTTCCTAAGACACACACACGGATCTGCAAGCCACAGCGAGTCGAGCTTAGATCCATCCCCATTTTTACCATCTCAGCAAAGTGCCCTCTGTCTCCATGTCTGAGATTAGCCATATCCCTATCTCCAGATGCTCCACTGTGTCCAGATTAGACAGGATTAGAACGTTGTGGCGCTCCATGTTGCCCCTGGGTGTTTGGAAGAGACAAAGATGTGTTGCCTCCAGCTCTGCAGGGCGTCGAGCCGCTCCTGGCCCCTGCCCAGCGTGGAGAGGAGATGAGGCCTCTTCACCCTGTGTGGCAAGAAGGTTCATGACACAGGAATTAAGAGGGAGGAAAGGAGGAAGAATCTCAACTATGAGGAATTATATAACCTCACCCCAAGTATTCATGGTAGACTGCAGCATGCTTGCCTCAATACAGTATGTGTGTGAATGATTTTAGAAATACTGCAGTTTGTTTTTTTTCCCCTCTCTTGGTCTGCAGTACTTGTCTCCGCTTGAATGTTTTTTCTGTGTGAATCTCACCGGAAGTTCTGAGTAACGCCAGTCTTTTAGATTTAAGCAACGTGACACTTAACAGACCAAAATACTCCTTTTCTGTAGTCATCATACTGCCCAGGAAATTTTGAGTGATGTAATCACTACTGGTGTAACGCTGACGTAATGCTGAGGTACCCTGGGCTCCATTGAGTAGACACTGCTTCATAATGTACAACAAATCTCTACAGCACTGGATTGTTTAATATTAAAGTTTAACAGAACGAGGCATTAAGTCGTGAGTGATGCCACGATTACAGAGAGGCACTGGCATTTTGATGAGGTTTTTATTGGACACAGGAGAAGCTCGGAAACAAGACCCGAGTCTGGATCACTGGGCAGGGTTAGACCTGTACGTATAAGGGAGTCAGTGCTCCTCAGTGATGATGAGGGAGATGGGAGGTTTGCCGGCCTACTGAGACAACAAGAGAGGCAATTAGGCCACTCTGCCGTGACCCGTCTGGAGCGGACAACACTCAGCTCACCCCCTGCTCTCCCTAAGGACCCCCGAGGGCATGTGGTGCTTTCAGGCACATTCCACGAGTTAATATCATAGTTATCGTTGGCGCTCCTCCGTGCCGTTATTATGAGAGAGAGAGAGGGAGCTCGCAGGGGCCAAGGAAAAGCTTTCGCAGTAACATGATTACATTTTTGGTTTATCAACGCATGAATGCAAAATGGGAGACATGCTGTTCAACATGGTACCTGGCTCCAGGACAAAGCCTGCTGTTGTAAAGCCCCAGTGCTGTTGTCTTAGCTGTACTGCAATTGCTTTAATTTTCATGGGCCTTGTTCCTTACATGGGATGTGTCTTCACTGCAGCAATTAAACATGCACAGCTCAGTTTTTTTTTTAGTCTAATTTGTGAACGCAGAGCAGTAGCCCCTCTTTAACAGTATCTTTTTGTGCTTTATATTTGTAATTTCTACGTATTAAACAGCAGAGACTAGCTGCCTCTCTGCCCCCACCCCTCTGCAGCTCTCCCTCATAGCTTTTGGTGTCACCGTCAATGTTAAAATCTAATCCTATTTGCAATACTTATGTAACTGTACCTGCCTTTCACCATTGTTGTCACAGTGCATTTAACATTGTCTCAAGTGATTAGACCAAACAAAGCTAATAGAGTGCTGACAGTTAGTTCTATATGCAAATTGCCTCCATCTCCATTTCATGAAAATGCTCTTTTTCACTTTGCATGTAGCTAAATTTAGTATCTCTGGCTGCCCTGACAGCGGGCCATCCATCCATTTGTCCAGTAATGCGCCGCGATTTGAGCACAGAATTCCTGTGACTGATTCCATCAGAACACACGCGTTGCTTTTTGTATATCAACATCCTGTAAGAGGAAGCATCCTTTGTTTCCTTTGTTTTCAACTCTGTCACTGATTTATGTGGAAAGAAGAAGAAAATTACCATGGTCAGGATGTATGAAATTGAGTTGGAGTGTGATGCATTGTTTGTTTAGGGCTCGCAGTAATGAGGTTCAGACAGTATCAACTCTGAGTAGCAGACACACCATTCATCATGAACACACTCCCAGAGGTTCTTTCCCACAGATAGAAACGATACTTGATATGCTGGATAACTAGGTTATCACATTTTCCTCTGTACCTGCTCTTCTTAGTCATTGACACTGGATAGATGAGGTGATCTGATCAATGGGAAAAGTGTTTTCAAGTTGAAGCAATGAATCTTTCCAGCTGTAAAATGAACTGTGCCTCTGCTATGTGAATATGTGTGCATCATACTCTCAGAATCATGGGCCGTATGTTTAGTAGGGGGGAAGTGAACCTCCACATCCATGATGAGTATGTGATATACTTAACATGTCTGAGGAAACCCCCACCTGACACCTGCTCCTTCAGCTACTGCAAGAATGGCTTCTGTATCTCAAAAGTCTGTGGTTTGATCAAAGTCGGCGAAGCAATTTAAGTGATTATAATCAATTTTAGGGCTCTCCACCTTCAGAGCTAATGGTTGAATGGATTGGAAACAGTGCTGTCGGTGCTGGCACTACTGCAGAGAACAGATGAGCGGTGTTGGTGGGGAGGGGGAGAAAGACAGAGGGAAGAAATAAAAGAAGACAGAACGAGGAAGAACGGAGATGGAGAAAGTGAAGGAAGAAAGGAGAGAGGAGGGAGAAAGTGGATGCCTCTGATGCTGCCTTGCTGCCGGTGTGTTGTGGACTTGTATAATATAATTACTCCCATGTCTCTGCGCTGATGTCATTCTGCGATAGTGTGAGGATGACAGTATCTCTGCTTCTGTGAGGCAGTGGAGATGATAGCTGCCCTGATAAGGATCTGAGTACATGTTCCTCTGCTCTAGAGGGAGCACAGGCAGTTATTGACCCGCGAATGAGAGAGTGAAGACTGCAGTCGTTTCATTCTCCTCTCCCTCTGATGTGTGAGAACACAAACACCCTCTATTTATTTGTGTGTGCTTTAGGTCTTTAACCTACTTGCATCTTGTGATGCTCGCTCACTCGCTCCCTCCTCCTTCTTCTCCTCCATCCTCCCTACTCTACCGTCGCGTCCCGACCACTCTGCCTAACCCACCCCCAGCTTCCTCGTTGGTCCGCAGAGCCCATCCAAGCAGACAGAGTGGGCAGCCTTTTGCGCCTGCAGTGGTCTGTGTGGTTTTGGTGGTGACCAGGCTATGGTTGGCATGAAGGGAAATGAGACCTGACTGTGCGTGCAGTGGGCAGTGAGGGGTCAGCTGAGTAATGTGTCTGGTTTCGGATTAGAGACTTGGGAGACGGAGGGGTAGAGAGAGGAAAAAGAGCCCCCTCGTTTGACTCAAGGGGATTTCTGCGCCCCTCACATGCATAGGTCCTGGATGAGTTTGAGTCAGGGAGCTCTTTACCCATAAGGCACTCAGTGAATCATCATCAACAGCATCGTCTTCTCCGCCATCTCCCTCTTTCCTCTTCATCCTGTCTGTCTGTTTACACCTCTGGCTTTCCTGTTTAAAGGTATTTTTAAAATATTACTTCAAACGATAAGTTGTCTGGTCAATGTTCACTGCTGGCATCTTACAGATGATTTAGCACAGAAATGGAAGAAAGCTATCATAACTAAACTGCACCCTTTTCGAGTATGCAGTGTTGATTTCACACATACACAGCTGTTAACCCTGCAAAACAAAATGGATTATTGAAATGGGATAATGCCAGTGTGACACTGACAGACTACACCAGATGCCTTAAAAACTTGAATATCATTTATGAAACATTAATGATTCTCATGGAGGGAATTCGTTGTAAAAGCAGGATACATCAAAACAAGAGCATGCCAGATACGCTAATGCACTGCGTAGAAAAAGGACATGATCATGGTGAAAATGACAGGACATGACAACGATTTGTGCATTCGTGAAAAGATAAACAAAATCTGAAATTTATGAATGCATGTAAAAGAGTGTGGCAGCGAGAGGAATAAGATGTGAATGAACACAGTATAAATAGAGTTGTTAAAATTGGATTTTTGCCTCATTAACTGTTAAAAATGTTTGAGGCACTGCTGAGTTTTTGTCTGCCAACATTAACTGTATGGAGGACAGGAATCGTGGAGGAGTGATGCAGCTGGTGTGCAGGTCAAGGTGTTAAGGATGCTAATGAAAGAGCTGAAGGAGTTCTCCACAGTCCATTCTGATTGACTCTATAAATGCCTCTCCGTTTCCCGGGGGAACAGCACAAGAAAGGGATAAATAAATTGAAATAAATAAAGTGGAGATCAAGAATGCAAATGGCCACTTTTTTCCCTTTTTTTTTAAATCTAATCTGAATTGAGTTCAGTCACCCTGGAGAAGCCTCATTCTCTGTCATCATAATGAGGCAGCAGCTATCTCTGTGCAAGTCAGGCCTGTATGTACACACACACACACACACAGAGAGACTCATGCACATTCACTCAGAAATGCACACAAGCTCACTGCACACACAAAGAGCAGCACTCTCCCAAATCATCTTTCATCTCTTTGATCGCTTTGAATCATTGTCACAACCGAAGAGTGTGAATGTGGATAGTTGAAGCGATATGCACATTTGCACTCATTTATATAGTGTTACATATCATTGCTTAGGATTTGAAATGGGTCATAGAGGAAAATATGCACTTTGAAGGTATAAAAATATAATTGTCCAGGCATACAGTGGTTCCAAAAGTACAGTGATAACTCCCCTAGTGATGGACTAATTGGTTCTGGGAAAGGTCAAAGGAGAAAGGAAAAAAAAAAAAAAAACAGAAGATGGAGGGTGAAATCTTGCAGCCTTTACAGCCTGATAACCTCAACCACAGGGGAGGCCAGAGAGGATGGGTTTCTGTGGCAGCCAGCTTGCAGAAGACGAAAATGTATGATTGCCATTGATCACCCAATCGATAATGAACCCCTTGTTAAATTCAACACGACTGTTTTGGGAGAGAAAAAAAAAAAAACAACCTCAAGCTCTTCTACGTGGGTGGTTTGATTGACAGTGTTATAATTTTTCTTAGCTTACAAGTCATTACCTAACAACATTATGTATGTTCATGTGTGCTGGCTTAATGATAGCCTCACATAAAAAAAATTAAAGGTTTTAAGAAATGAATGGCTGCCCCGGGTTACAATAGGAGGCCTCAATAAGTACCAACCATGTCATAGCCATTCTTTTTTTTTTTTTTTTTTTTTGCAGTGTACAATTGCTCACCTGCAGCAGAGTGGCAACAGAAAGAAAGCTGCCCCCTAATCCACTCTAATAGGATTGTGTGGGATTTCACCTTCCTCATTGCTCCTTCCATCTCTTAGTGCCTCAGGCCTGCTGGCAAGGGCTGATAAAAACACGCCTGCCTAACACCTAAGTGCAAGCTAATATTAGCATATATTTTGAAACATAGTGTAGAAATACAATGCATACCCACACACACCCCCCCCCCCCCCCCCCCCTGTTATATATTTTTTTATTGGTAGATACATGGAATTGGTGTGAGATAGAGGACAGCACATCTTTCTTATGGCGTTCCTACAAGGCTCGTTGTTAGGGAGGAGGCAGAACTGTATAGAAATCGGAAAGGCAGTCATTGTGCTGCACGACAAACTTCCCTCTCATACACCTCGGTACACCAGCACATGCACATACTTTGTTTATTTCTGCCGATCTTGTTTTCTTGATCTCCTCCGGATTCACTTTTATTGTATCATTTCCATAAGAAATGCAGCTAATTAAATAATATCTCTCCACTTAGTAGAGGCTTATTTACAAAGTGAGGCTACTCAGCAATAGGCAAAGCAGATGTTTAATCCTGCAATTAAGGCCAAGGCACACTTGTTGTCTCCTGGGTTCAGCTTACAAAAAGGAGTAAACAGTGAAAATGAAGCAGTGTCATGCAGGGACGACATGAAAAGAGACACGTTAGTGTGGGGACTGGGCTTGTTTGTGGTATAACAGAAAAACACAAAGAAGACATGTAAGCATGCGATTTCTAATATATGTAATCTTATGTTGCGTATTATTCGTCCATTTGCTGAGTTATGTAAAGTGAAGACCTTGCATATTGTACTGCATATACCAAATTTAGTGTATTATACTGTGTCTGCTTAGTTCTTGAAGTGTTTAAGCTCTACCACCTACAGCACATGCACATTTCCTTGAGCTAAGCAGTGATTTTTTGTTAAGAAGAGGGACAGTGGAGAAGGTTTTACCTGTTATTTTCCCTTAAATATAGAGATGCAGATGTATTAAATCATTTCAAAGAAAGCCCTCCTGCGGCACAAGCATTTTGCAGGTCTAGTATAGATTGCTATATCATTTGCTTTTATGAATAGTGCTAAAGTTGGAGTATGCTCAGTAAAGCACAGTAGCTCCGTCTGATCTTAAAGCAGCTTCTTTGTGAGAGCAGTATTTGTGCTGATGCAGGTTGGGCTGCATATGCTGATGGGCAGCCAGAGTTGTCTCTAGTCTCAGATCAGAGCTCTGGCCCTGGACTCTGTTTTCTGCCTCACTTCCACTGTGTAATTATCCCCCACACTTGTCTTTTTCAGTAATTAGAGCTGCAGTCATACTCCACATCTGTTGGCTCCCTAATAGAGAAGACAACAGCTTCTAGAGACCATTTGCAGGCTCTGATGTTTGGTGCATGCTAGCTGCACATACACACTGAAACTAAATAATGCACTGATGTCTGATGGCACGTAATCAGTCAAAGAGGCTTTTAACTAGGAATGAAAAAGCCAAGAATTGACTGATGCTTGATTTTATTTAAGTCTAACTTTGATATGCGTGTTGGCTGGCACGCAAATTAAACACTGGATGCAGAAAAATCTAATCAACAAATTGCTGGCAAACAAAATGGCTGACCTGAACTGAGAGAAAGGGAGCATTGTGTCTCAGGAGCAAATGAGGCAAGTGATGATGAGAGAGTAAATTAGAAGCTGTCGATACTGTGAGACACCTCTATCAGAGCCAAGGCTGTTGGCTGGGGAGGCAGATATGCAGCTGGTCGGGGTAACAAAGGGCCCGTTTGGTGTATTGCTCCATTAAGACACTGGGTCTTGTCAGCTCTGCCTGGATGGGCCATTCTGCTCCACAAGGCAGGGGCTCATGTATCACTTAGGGCTTAGGGGAAGTGAGCATGGCGGAGGAGGGGGCAGGAGGGTGTGAGTGACACTGGTCGACTGAGCATTCATGGCATAATGTTACCTGCCCAGGGGGCAGAACTTTACCTCGACCATGAATTGATGGTCCCCTGCCATGAAGAGGGAGGGTGGTTGGTATGGCTACCCTGGGGCCCCGTCATGATGAGGTGAGGGCTTATCTCTTCAGAGCAGTGTGAGGATAAAATAGGGAGAAGTACAGCAACAGTATGATGCAGGGGCAGATTTCTTGACTCACAATTTCTTTCGAACTGCAGATTGTATCAGTTTATTTGAGGTCTGCTTAAACTTTAGGCTCAGAGTCTGTTTCTATACAGCACGGACACGCTATAAGTATGTTGAAAGAGTTACTTTTGCTGACTTCACTGTATACAATAGAGGCAAATTACTACTAGTTCTGTGCTAAAATTCCAAGTTTTAGCCGAAGCTAAGAGTTAATCAAGTGGGTATCATCCAAAGTTAGTCTGTTTGAGGATGGAATTCCCTTTTTGAGTTTCCTCCAACAGTGTTTTCTTTCCAGTCTGCCTACCAGAAAATCAGCCATATAGGTCGTCCATTGCAAGGTAGCAAGCTTATCACGACCCGTATTTACACATATTCTTAGGTAGTGACCTCTAGTGGCCGTCGTTGTTATGATAGGAGCAAAGTAGGATGTCAGGTGAGCACGAAAGTCTGCACAAAGAGAAAGACGGGGTGGTGGGACGCCAGACTTTCAGCCAGGAGACCACTGTTCATGTCCTGTGTGAAATCAAGTCAGTGTTAGCTTATTTTAACTTATGTAACATAGGTAACTTATGCCATGTACGCAACATAAGTTCATTTACGTAAGTTAAGTGACCTAACCTAAGTAAAATCCCCCTACCAGAAATGTATTTTTAAGGGGGGAGCTAGCTGTCACAGTACTCTTACGTGGCATTTAAGGGTTGTATTAAAGAATAACGTAACCACAGAGTGACATGCGATGCCTTGCTGCCCTCTCTGGTGAAACGTTTCAAGCCAGTTTTACCTCCAACAGTGTTGTCATGGGGTCCCTCAAAACACCTGCACACCACTGCAGCAAGGTGAGGAGTTAAACCACTGGAGGACAGCAAAGACTAGATTTTCAGGGGGTTTTAAGTTACTCTTTAAAACTTGCAAAACATCGGAGACTATTCTTTAAGTATACAGATAAGTTTTCTAAAGTCTGAAATGTGCTTCTGCTCCTTGCAGTTCAAGAAAACACAGAATATCTTTCTAATCGACCCTTTTTCTGTGGCACATCTTTCTCCCTCTCTGTTTCCCTCCCTCTCTTCCTCTCTTTCCTCTTTGATATGGTCATTTTGTTCTGTATGAGCCTTGAGGTCTGACTTAAGTGCTGCTATGTTTTCTCCCTCTCCCCGTGTTTATTAGGTTTTGTTGCTCCTATGATTTTGGAGCCGACATCATACCCTCTAATAAGGATGACCAATCATGGGGGCAAGCAGCAATGCCCCACTTTTAGTCTCCACTTAATTAAATTACATCAAATTAGCAAAGCGGGGTGGGGAGGAGCGATGGGGTTGGGGTGGGGGGATTAATCCTTTGCAGCTTATGAAGGCAGGTTGGACGCTGTCAGCTGTCCTATGCAGAAATGCTGCTTTGGGATTGTCTTCATTAGAAGGAGCTTAAGGCTCATAGGTCAGTGGATATTGTTAAAACAATACTGTGGAAATGGGCTAATTAGAATATTTGCCTAGTCTAGCCTAAAGAGTAAGGATGACTGCACGTGGACTTTAAATCTGTCCTTTTTTTGTATGTAGCTTTGCTTTTTTTATCCGTCTTTACCCTGGTACCATTTATTAAAAGAGTCTTAGGTGAGAAAAAGCCTGTTAAATTACATTTATCATTATCAATAACACATTATGTTTGCCATCATTGAAACACATTGGAATACATGTACTCTATCAGCATAGATAGTGTATAATTTCTCAATATCCAAACAGCAGATATAACGGTGGTGAAAATTAGGACTGTGGGCAGTGAACTGTAAAAGTTTATATCGACTGTGCTATATATGTGCCAATATGCCCAGACTTATTAAGACAACACAAAGTATGCAGGCAGTCTGGGCTCTGAGTTGATTTAGCACCTCTGTCCACTCTGCTTTCTGCTGACTGCAAAGAGAATAGCTCAGTTCCAGCCTTCTGATAAAGACTGAAGGGAGGATTTATCACTTAAAAAAGGGGGAAAAAGAGAACGGAAGCAAAGCAGAATGTGTCGGAGTGCGCAGCATACAGTACTTCATGTTATGGCATAGTTTCATGACAGATCTGCAGCAGTTATATAGACAAGCTGGCAAAATTGCTCAGTTTCCACACCGTGCTCACACAATAAATGCTTTGGCTCAGCACAATAGCAAGATTGCAATGATGTATAAACTGGATGAGATGCTCAGGCCTGTGTTTTTATCTTGTTGAGCCCCCTGCGTATAATTCCGATGGGCACATTAAAAGTTTGTTTTGCTGTCATTCCAGCAGAATGTTGTACAGGATTATTCCAGCTTCAGCCTGTGATGAAACCTTTTCTCGTGGCTGCTGGTTCAGTTCTAACTGCCCATCCCATTATAAGGAAGGCGGTTGTTTGTGCTGAGAGAGGATTAAGACAAGTCAACAATCCATAGCCTTTTTAGTCTCCCAAAGGGCTGCTCACACACCACTGAAGATAGAGAATGGCTTTTTCCAGGAGCAAAGCTTGAAAGTGAGGTTTAAATTGTTGAAAGGACCTCACTGTACTGCAATGGAACAATGAACAGATATAGAAATAGAGATAGGGTGGGGGTGGGGGGCAGCAGCCGCAGGGATCTAGCTGAATCCGGTATATCTCGCTGTCCAGTTTTCATTGTCCAGCTGAATTTTCTTCATTTGTACCCACGGGACGGACAACCAGAGGCTGTGCTTTAACTACCGAGTCCAAACAACTGGAAGAACAATTCAACTCTCAACTCATATTTTCAGGGCTGCTGTTATTCACTGTACCTAATTATTCCAACATACAGAGGAAGCCAGTCAAAGGTGACATACAGAGGCTGCCAGTCAGAGGTGACAGGCAATTAATCACCCCTCATGTCAAAGCATTTGGTTATGTCAGCTACACAAGTGACGCTGTGACAGGAAAGTCTGTCTTTCCTGCAGGCGTCTATTTTTTTTTAAGTGTCCATGAAACAGTAGAATTTCTTTAACCATAAAAATTGGAAAGAAAACAATTTAAAATCTTTCGTATGACTCATTTTTTGTCTTTTTAAGATTATTATGACTCATTTTAGCGGCTCAGCTGACACAAAAGCCATACACTCAAAATACAGCCGTTGATAATTAAAAGAGTAAATAGATTTTTGGAGAAGCACTGTAACAGCATTCTCCATTTACAGTGCCCCCTAATATGAGTCACCTTTGCAGTGTGAAGCACTTAAAAAAAAAAAAAAATACTACAAACCCACCATGAAAACAGGAAAATGACTGCAGAAGTCAACACAGTGCAAAAACCAAACTAAACACTCCAGTGTCGCAGACAAAAGTTAAATGAAAGCTATAACATGCCGACTTCACTAGAATATGAGCAAGATTAGCATTAGTTAAAAGCTTGATTCCAGGCTACATTTAACATTGCTGCCTTTGAGCAAAAACATGTGCGTAATTCACTTAGAAATAATAATTTGTGACATTTTCATTTAAATAATTTCCATCTGGGGTTGACCTCTTTAACCTCGGAGTCTTACATTTGCTGTTGAGAACACTCGGGGCTCTATTTTTGTATGTCAGTGGATACAAAACCCAAAACCCCAAGTGCCTCTTGTCATGACCTGAAGTTCACAGTGCGTATGTGGCGTCGTTGGCGACAGGGTGGAATACATCATCGGTAGATGTGGTTTTCATCACCAGTCAAAGCAGCGCGCTCTGACAGCTCTGACCTACAGTCGAGAACATCACAGAAGGGATCTACCACAAAAAAGCTCTCTCCAGAGAACCCTCGCGTCCTTGTGGAAAAGGTGCAGAATTGCCACGAGCAAATATATGCACTTTAAATTTAATTAGCTTTGGAGGAGGTAGCGTATTATGCTGCTGTGCTGCTTTGGTGCAAAGAGCTTCATTGCCAAATGAAAGAAATGGTTCAGTGACATTAGGGTGAGGAGCCAAACAGAACCGGCAGCCAAGCGCTGGGGCAGACTGGCTAACGGAAAGGTGCATCAACCAGCCTGTTCCTCATTCTTTGTGCAGCCACATGTGGATATACTTGGAAGAGGAGAAAAAAAAAAATCAAGCTATTTTTTCCTGCTTGAGGGAATTACATCAAAGTCAAATTGGCCTACATATCCACAAGAAGACTGTAAGCTTATGGGTATGATCCGCGCACGCACACACGTTTTGGTAAAGGCATGAAATTAGCACAGAACACAACTGCAGCGCACACCTTTGACATGGACTCAGAAAGTTGAACGGGACAAGCAACAATCCCAGGGGGTCCTGAATACCACAGCTGCTCTCCCGCTACTTAGGAATGGTAAAGTTCACAGCATGTCGCCAGAACGCCAAGCAGGCACAGAGAAGAAGACCCCTGACAGAAATGTCACCTTGCCGACACAAAGCCCCAGTGTGCAGCGACGGGAAAGTGCAGTCCTCATTGTCTTTCTCTAGGAAACATTCCCCGGTGTACCGAAGACATTTTTATATTTAGAGCGGCAGCAACAGTGAACAAATCAGAAATAAACTTGGATGAAAGAAATGGTTCCAGTGCAGTAGTGGGAGCAGCTCACCACTCGCTGAGCAGACTAAGTTGAGCACAGAAATGAACAGCGTCACAATCATGTAATACAATACAAAATGTTCTTCTTTCTTCAGTGAAAGGTTTTAGAGGAAGAGAGAAAGAAACTATTTTCGCTTAATGTTGCAACATATTTAACAGCTGTATCTACAATAAATAACTGCATTGACACAACTGAAAGTAATTGATTATTTATAAATTAATTGACTTCCCCAACGTGTTTTTTTTTATGGGCTTCGCCCTTTGTTGCAGCCTTCACAGCCATCTAGATGATGTGTTTCATTGATCCATTTTCATGAAAAATAGCTGCAAATGTGTGTGTAAACAAAGCCATAGATTGTGTTTTGTAACCTCAACAGTCGCTGTGTACAGATGGGTAAAAAAAAAAAAACTAAACAAAACTGAAAGGTCCTTGACGTCAAAGGTGAAAGCTGAGATTCCAGAGTCCTGCTGAAATAAGACTGGCTTACAGGAAAGAAATATCATTGGACTTCAGACACATTATGCATTGACATTTACATAAACAAATCATAGTTAGTTTTTTTCCCTTCTTCTGTTATTGCCAGTTCATATCACAAGACGTTTGAATATCATTTGATCATTTTTTTTCCGGCAAAGCCTGGACAGGAATGATAGTATGGAACAAACAAGAATGCTCAGATAGATAGATAGATGGATAGATAGATAGATGGATAGATGGATAGATAGATAGATGGATAGATAGATAGATAGATAGATGGATAGATAGATAGATAGATAGATGTCATATTGGCATCATTATTTTGCTTGGGTTGTGATGTACACTTTGATTATGCGCTGAGGTGATGTGAACGGTGACCCTGCTCGACCGTCACTGTAAATCACAGCTTTATAATCATTGCTCAGTTAGAACATGCTGAAAAGACGCTAGTTTGAATGGTTTCGCTCATAACCCCACCTTCTATTTACCACCTCATCTCGTCAACTATTAGACCATTTAATTGTCCCGAAAGGTAAAACATAGTGAGAATGGTAGATCGGTGGGAGGGGAGAACAAAAATTGATCACGTTGACTCACAATTTTCCCTCATGGCATTAAATCTTCAGGCGCATTGATCGGAGATAGCTCCTTTAACAGATACCGATAGTGTTTGATTGGATAATAGCGTCCTCATAAATCGTGGTAATGATTTCGCTGGAAACTGAAATTGTAATCCAATAGACATCATTAAGCCTCTTTTAATTGTGCGCCTCCCAAAGGGAGGGGGGGCAGACCAAAGATAAACCCAATTGATGTCCTTAACATAGTTTTGTTCTTTTAAATGGTTCAGGGATGAACAACATGCAACAATGTCTTATTTCTGCCACTGTCACACACCAGTTAAAGTGCTGCACAGATCCTACAGATGTTGTTCTCATTAAGCTCATTTCTACACATACAGTGTAGGTTAAGCGTAAACCCGGATAACTGCATGTTTATGTCTCAATATGAGATATACATAAATAGACGAGACGACTATTTTGGAAAATAGGTTACGGCATCTTACTTTGAAATTTACATTCACAGAGATCAAAAACACACAACTGTACTATATGCCACATCGGGTAATCTATTTTTGCACAGCAGTCATTACGGGAATCCTTGGCAGCAAATGGAGAGAAACACAAGTGCTAGGTGCTGACAGAAAGCGGATCCATAATGTCATCTCTCCTTTTCATATTTCCATCACAACTATGTAATTATGATTGGATTCCTGCGCAGTTTCTCGGCAGAGGTGGTAATGTGAGGCTGGCTGTGATGGCCGTGTTGGAGGTCAAAGGAAAGACAGTCTGCGGGCCTGACCTTAGCTGAGCAGTATAGTCAAACACGCTGCCTGGTTTGTGTGTCCTAACTACCCCACAACTGCTACACCAAGGCACAGAGCCAGTACTCTTTCCTTTGCTCACACCTATCCGCCTCTTCCTATGACACTGCACAGTTTACTGAGCATACGGTGCTTAGAGGACAGTTTGCTATATGCTCCCGCTTCATTCCAGCAGAAATATGAGGAGTCAGTGCCAAGAGGGCTCTAACACACAGGCCATGTTTGCTATCCTACGGTCTGCTATCCCACACACCTCTTTGGCCAAATGCTGGAGAACTCCTGGGATGGTTGCTACATTTTTAATGAAAGCACAGTGTTTGATCTGCCAATGTTTATCTTCTTTGATGTTAAGTGACACAGCGGAGAGCAGCCAGCTTTCAGCGTAGTCCAACATGAGGACAGATTAATTCATTATCCTTTACAGGGGTGGCTTGTGGTGGAGGAGTTCATCCTGGAGGTCTGATCATCTGTAATAGGCACCTGCTCAGAGCAGGCTTCTTAGTTTCTGCACTATGACCTCGTCGGGGAGATGCATGCGAATGTCTGAGATACAAATGCACGTGGGGATACGGGTAGCAAGTAAATCTTAATTGCATTGCGGTCCTGTGTTGTGCAGTGCTACACCTCTAAGCACTTTGTATCTCCAACTCTCCTCATTACCTACCTAGATCTTGTCCTTTCATTTGTTTTTTATTAGACAGTGGGTGAACAGGGAATAAACTGAAACTCTTGTCAAAGTAAAGAGACAACAAACAGGCGAGTATTTCCAGGACACTACTGTATCTAATGACTACAACAGATCCATATCGGGCCCAGTGTCCCAGGAGAGCACGCAAATAAGAAATATGGAGCCAGTGCATAATTACTCCCACCTCTGGAGTTACGCAGGCACGTGTCTGCTGATTTCATGCCACTGCACAACTGTGTAGGTGTGCATTAGCCATGTTTCTTCATGTATCTTAATCCTCAACAGTCCCTCAAGGAGTTTTCACTAGTCTTGCTCGTATGGATTTTAGACTGCTTTACCACATATTGGCAACCTTATTATCTGCACTCCCCAAATCTGGGTTGGAACCATTTATATAATCTGCATGTCGCAGAGCGGTTCGTTAAGTTGACCTTTGGTGCCTTGACATGAGGGTGTTGGTGTTTATCCATTTGGCTTAAGGGTGTCACCAGCAAGATCTGCACACCAGTCCACTGAAATGAGCAATCTTTTATATTATAGTGTATTTTTTTTTTTTTTTTGGGAGGGGGTCACCAACAGTAAATAAGCTGTCAGTGGGATAAAGTGGGTGTCAAATCGTATGAATAGACAGAGGGGGGAATAGATGCTTAAGGGCCCGGCGAGTTCCAACACTGACATGGTTTAAAAGAGCTTAATTATAATAAGCTGGAGCATGGAGCAAGTGTTTGGTGGCTTGGGGGGAAACTTGGAGACAGTGACAACAGTCCAGCGCAAGCTACATGAATTGGAGATGGCTCTGTGAAGGGGCCAGCATCAGATATGCATTAGTGGAACAAGAAGGGTTTTCAGCGGTAGCCGGCAGACTTCATGAAAAAGAAATGATGCCTGCCTTGCAAATATATTACACATAATGTCTTTTCCTTTGTAGAAGTCATCAAGCTTCATAAAGCTTTATCCATTAGGAGAACAAGAATGCTTACAGTGTTATTTCATTACGTTTTACAAATGCGAGTTATGCTTTATGAAAACAATAAATCCCGCCATAGATCTGGATGTCCCGACATCATTTGTTAATCACATTATTGTTAATTAATGATGCAATTCTTTTTAGCTCATGGTTGACAGTGTGTATTGACTCAAATGAGGGAACGAAATTGGAAAAGGAACTTTAGAGTAGAGTGACACACTTTAATCACTGCGCTGTGAAGAACGCCAGAGGGAGGAAAACAACCGAAATATATAAATAAATGCAAAATATATCGATAGTTTTATATCCTTGCGAACTGGTTTACAAGAAAATATTGGAATTACAGTCAGAATGATTTATAATCTATTGTTCAGGCTAAGGCTGTTTAACTCCCTGCCCCTATGAATATTAACACACTCTGTCTCTCTCTCGCATGCTCTCGCTGTTTCTCCTTCTTGCTCTCTCTCGCTCACACACATGTAAATGCATAGCACACTAGCAGAGCTCCCTGTCTAATTTTTCATGAAGATAGCTGTTTTTATGCTAATCTGACAGCTGCATTCATATTCAGGCTTTCTCACAGCCATTTATTTCCCAATCACACACTCATTCGTTCACGATCGCGCGCAAATGTACACACTTCTGCCACCGTACTTTTCTGTGCCCGAGCAAAAATGAAGCGAAACACAATCAGAATGGAGCTTTCTAATTGGGAAGAAATAGGCACTTATTTGATTGAGACGACTCTGACACATCTGAAATGGTGAAACCGTGGCTGGTTGGCATCAAAACCCGAGACTGCGGCTTTGTACATGAACACACTCCCACTTTTAATAGACAACTTCCTTCATTAGTCGAGGAGGACTTATTTCCAACCGTTAGTTTGACTAGGTCACTGGCGTAATGCCGCAGGACTCTTTCTCACTCCCTCTCACTCTGCCGTCTACCAGGTCCTGTTCAAACCTTTCATACAGCTGCTAAAGACAGCGAAGTGATGCAGCCAGATAGGAAATAGCTGGTTTGGAGGTCATAAGAAGGGCATAATTGGACCAGTCAGTCAATAATGCTGCCGGCTGCGTCTGCCTTTGAGGCTGCTAATGAAGCGCGAGAGACAGGGAGGTGCCCGTTCGGCGTGCCGGTTTACCTGGGCGCCGGGGACACGACTGCATATTCACTAGCGTTCACTTGTATCTCTTCGCTCTAGAGGTGAAACAGGCAGTGGCAGTAAAACTGAGTAATTGTTCAGCATTATGAGGAAATCGGCACCGGTACCTGCCTCCCTAATTTCCACTGAATCTTCCCGCACTCATGAATTGACATGAGTGTGCTTAAGCCCTCAGACGGGGCTGAGAGCTGTTCAAGAGTGATGTGTTGCTCAGTGCTTTGCAAAGTCGTTACTCAGCACAATAAAACACTCGAGGCTGACGGTGTTCGGTACGCGCGGCGTGGATGCCGGCTTTGCTGTCTTAATAATGTTTTTGTGTTGACAGCCAGTGGTTCACGCCTGGTACACGGTTGTGGAGGGGACGCACCGCTAACGTCTGTATTTGTTCTCTCTCTCTCCTTTTTCGTTTTCTCTAGCGGGAACAACGTACATATTTGGGCGAGATGGTGGACTGATCACATACACGTGGCCGCCAAATGACCGTCCCAGCACGAGGGCGGACCGGCTAGCCATTGGCTTCAGCACGCACCTGAAGGATGCTGTCCTGGTGAGGGTGGACAGCTCCTCTGGTCTCGGAGACTTCTTGAAGCTTCACATCGTAAGTCAAGAACCTGTTTATTAACCCGCTTTAAAGTGCAGTCGACCATCCTACATGCAGCAGGAAACATATTATTTCAAACAGCTTCTTACTATGACACTTATTAACATTGACATTATTTCACATTTCTGTAGTTCTTCTGAATTGGGTGGGCCTCATTTAGCGACTGTGTTGAGTTCTATAACCACACACACAAAGGAGTCATCATTTAATATACAGCATGTATGACCAACAGTATGTTACTGTTGTTGTAAGAAGGAGCCCGTGCTCGCTCACCTGCCCTCATCTACGCTGCTGCGTGTGCGCAGCAGGACCTGAGGGAAATGGTGCCGTAATAAGGGTTGGTGCCATACAGTGCATCTCTGACCTGGACATAATTCTGCTGGCTACCACATGACCTTCCTCTCGCTAGCATCCAATAACACTCATTAGCAAGGGAGGGGGGAGCTGCTGGGCCTGCAGCCCCCCGCTGGACAGAGTGAACCACAGTGGAAATACAATTTGAACTTTTTAAATAACCACAGATGAGTGCTTATGGATGCATTATTTTGTTGTACTTCGTGTATGACAAATGTGGCAAATTTGAAGGATAAGCATATGTGTGGTTTTCTACATAAGTATTGTGACATGACTGTGTGCCCTCACCTGCTAAACATAACAAGTGAAAGGTGCTGGAAATAACATAAGATATAAATATCCTTAATTAAATGGATACTATTGTTGATTCTGCTTTAATATTATTTCCATACAAGTTTCAGATTTCACTATAGAAAACTTACTGCATCAAGTGGTTTATTGTTAACATTAATACACATGTACATGTAAGCAGTGGTGGGCATGCACACATCCAGCTCAAAATACATATACATGTGCATGACAGCACTCCTGCTGGCCAGGAGAATACAGGAGCATTCACACGTATACAGTACACACACACACACACACAACAGACCATCACACACGCATAAACATGAAATTGGTCTTGAAGTTTGCCTCAACCCAGCTGCCCACACACCAACATCACACATACAGTAAGCACGTAGTGACATAAGCAGGCCTGTCCTGAGGACACAAAGCAGCCGTGATGTTGTTCTTATGAGACACCTCCGTACTCGCTCCGCATGGAATTGCTTTTTTGCCACGTTTTTTTCTCCCTAAGCCTCAGGGCCAAGTGATTTTTAGCCGCTAGTTTTAATCCAGGAGTAAGCGGGTGATTTAAAAGGATACAACCTTTTTCATGCACGCCATTCATCACCAAATGCCACGCAGGGACGAAAACAAGATGTTCAAAAGGACATAAATTGGAATGTGGGTGTAAAAGGACAGATGTGCAAATGCTCCACTACGACCCTCTGCAGCTTTCTGGGCTCCTGTCCACCCGCATGAAACACCTGAACGGGGATAAAACGGGCGAGATTTCCTTTATGCACCATTTTCATGTGAGTGATGAAAAATGTCTTCTCCACCAATTTGCATAGACAGGATTCCTCTTTAAATTAAATGGCACAACAGGGCTTTGCTAGGTAGCTCATTCCGATGCAGCACTGAATTAATATACATACAAATTTGCCCACTTACTAATACATTACGCACACTTGCTATCTTATTTCTGAGCAATTCACACACTTTTGCAATTCATTTAAATATTATGTAGTTAATTCCCATCCAGTCCCTTGTGACCAGAGGTAACTGTGAATTCCTAGAAATACTGCCGGTGCACTGCACACTTGCTCGCGAGCTGTAGCACGTGGACACCTTGAAAGCCCCTTTACCTCATAGATTGAGCTGGAGAATTCAATCTATGATGTACATGATTGATAATACAAGTTTGCCATCACCAGCCAACACACTAACCCTTTCAAGCACACTCACACACACACACACACACACACACTGTGTTGTCCACGTCATTAGACAATCATTTGAAACGGACTACATATTCCACTGTTACCGAATAAATCATAAAAGCCGAGGCTGGCATTTTAAAGTGAGTTAAAGGCATGGCTTACCTTTAGAAGTGTTGCAGCAGGCAAGTGTTCATGCTGAACCTCCCAGAAATGGCAAAAATGTGTGTTTTTTTGTGTTTTCTCCCTTTTTTTTTATCTTTTATGTCTACAGTTCAAATGTTTTGAGTTTTAACATGATAAACAGAAATGAATTAATATGACGCAAGTTTAGCGCCCACGTTGTGGCCTGGGGGTGGGGCGGGTCCATGTCTGCATGAGGCCATAGCACATAGAGAAGACACTGGCCACGTTACAGCGGAAACGTCTCTAATAAGTCTCAGTACGAGCTTTCATGTTTACCATGGACGAGCGATGACTGTTAGAGGTTACAGACCTGAGCTGGAGCGACGGGGGAAAGCAGGAGCGTCTCACGTGGTACAACAAGCCAGAGAGATCATGCAGCTTACAGCAGATGCAGGCGCAGCCTTGTTGATGAAATGTGAAGCATTCCATTGACATTTTACAGGGCGAAAGTGTTGATAAGGCATGTTCTTACAGCAGGGGCAGTGGGTTGTGAGAATCCCCTCTCCTCTCGCATCAGCAGTCGCTCTGAATGCTTCCCCTTATTTATTTATTTCTGCGCATTAATCTGGGGGCTTTGTGAAATGTTGCATTTCATGAGAAAATGAGAAAAGCGTGAGAGAAAAGGAGTTTTAAAGAGACAGAGAAGAGGCATGAACGGGGGGCACGGAGGTCATGCTCTTGGTTTTTGTTCATCTAGTTATTTAAGATGAGCAACAAGGCTGTAGAATACACAAGTAACAAACATCAAAAATCTGGAAATGTATTACAAGATTTCTATCCTGTGCATTGCAAGGATTCAGCAGCGCTTTGCCAAATATTATTTTTAAATGAAGCACCACGTTAACATGGTCTATCAAATAACATAAAATGATGACTGACAAACTTGTCGTTATGTTTAAAGTGTGTTTTGAAAGACTTGTTGTATTTCAAAAAATTAGAACTGATTTAGTTTAGTTTAGTCGTCATAAGGGATATTTTCTACGCTTTGTGCTGCAGCCAAATGGAAGAATAGCAGCAAATTAAATCACAATATATTATGAATTTAGTATACTGATACAAACCCCCTAGATATGTGTTTCACGCTTCTGTCTTCTCCTCATTAATTACACTGGAAAGGACGTGTTTTACAGCACTCCATTAAACACAATGAGCTGTGCAAAATTGCCACTTTGATGCGTTTCTTATGCAAGAACAGCAGCACTCAGCCAGTCACCTGCAAAAACCTTATCTGGTCGAACTGTGCCCTTAGTGGCTTGCACTGGAATATGAAATAATATTGCAATATAATGACTGTGTGGCCTAATTTATTAGAACGTTCGGAGCAAGTTGGTTTTGCTCACCTTGGCCAAATGGTTTTATGTTTTTTATGGTAAAATAAGCATCCACCTGAGATAAGTGTGACAGACTGTTCATTGCCATTACTGAATATGTATAAAGCAGTTTTGGAGCTGTTAGTTCATTCAGAGATGCATACTTTCCAAACAACGTATTATACGGCTGATTCCCAGCGGTATTCCCCTCATTCCTTTCAGTTACCCCCGCTCTGAACACAAACGTCTTAGGAGGAGTGTATCTTCAGCTGTACGCGATGGGATTAAACCAGATTTCAGTATTTACCGCCCTCCATCTCCATCCTCTACACCCACCCACCCAACCACCCCCACCCCCGCCCCACCCTAATCTCCTGCTCCCATTTCATGATGACAGGAAACCCAGCGGGGCTTGAAGGACGCCATCTCAGCTCACACTCTCAAGAGGGAATTTTTCTGAGTAATATGTGGAGACTATGATTTAAATGCACCTCAAAGGAGTTGTGATCCTTCCCCCGCCTCCCTTTTCTATCGCAGATAAAGACAATGACTGTGAAGTCAGTGAACCGTCAAATGTACGACAATCACTTTCCTCAGGCTCATTACTGTAGCTCACAAGGAAGGAGGACTGGATTCATAATAATGCCTCTGCTGCTTCTCCAATTATGATGATTCCCCGCAATCCCTCTCACTTTCTCAAAGGTGAAGCATATTCATGAGGCCACTTGGACAAGCATCCCACGTGGATGTAAGACTTGTCTGTACATGCCTGTGTGCCCTGGCAAAGTATCTAAGTAATCTATATATAATTAACTGCTCTGTAGCTGAAAGTCAAATCCAGGGAAATATTCACAATGACATTATGCAAAACAGGGAATTACGGATGTAATGATCCTTGTTCTTTGCAGCAGAATAATCCATATAGAACAAGAATTGGAACAAAGTTGATAAGATGTGGGTGTGAGGTACCTTCTCTGTTAAACATGATATTACATTTTACTATGCAATGCCTGTATAATTTCACCACAGAATATTAAAGTGAAGGTAGATTTTTACTTTGATGCTGGTAAGGTGTTTTATCCCCCACAAAGGAAGTATCACTTATTTTTCCGCCCAAACAAGGGAGGGTGTCTGTTATTGGAAATCCATCTGTACATTTTTAGGAAGCCATTTACTCAGTGAAATTGAGGCTTTGCAGTTGTTTTCTTCCTTTTTTGTTGTCAATGAGCAGCGGTGACAGTGACTATCACAGGCTCTCCTCAGTCTCAGGCAGGGGCCCCTCGGGGCCCACTGAGCTTGTTTTGTGCTGGTACTCAATCTCTGCGTGGGGGTTGGGGACTATTCCAAGCACTTTCTTCTTTCCCTTCTTCTAATTGCATGCATCCCTTTAAAAAAACAAGCAATGAAGGCACTCTGGCTAAGACAGCGACACTGTGAATTTAATGTATTCCATAGAGCAGAGGGGATGGTGGAGAAATAATGACTTCTCTGGTGGAGCATTGCTCCCCCCGGTCCTCCTTTAGCTGACTACCAGAAAGGGGGTTCTTCTTCTGATGGAAGACACCTTTAATTGCAGTTTCAACTTCTGCTCTCTACCCTATTAATCATGTAAAATGGCTCGAGAAGAGAGACTACCAGGCCCACTGTCTGAGTGTCTCCATTTGCAAGAAAGAAAATGTCATCTTTTATGTGTTTTTGGAGTCCACCTTACTGTTGAAGTTGCAATTGTGCACAATCGCATGCTTCATTAAGTGACTACTGTATTGGTTGATTTGATGCTACAGGTGACATTGTTACCTGGGAGAGGTGCTGCAGGTCTCAGGAGAGAACCAGTGTCACGCTATCCCCCATACTCTTATTAAAACACCTGCCCAGGGAAGGGATCTTATTCTCATCCACTACTCCTGTTAAGGTCTCAGCCCCAGTAATTACCTCTCATGCTCGCTGTGCACACACGCATGGAACAGACCTGCATGCAATACCCCCAGGATTCACTGGTATACAGCTTTCCTGTGCTGTTTGCTTGGTCAAGGCGCATCAATCAGTTGTTAGCAGACCTGTAGAGCGACTGACGGATGCCATATTATTGCTGAAATACAGTATGTTCACCTCTCCTATAAATGGAAAGAAGGTGCAGCTAAAAACATGCAGGTGTTAACCTCTACGTGGGCGCAGAAAGTGTTTGATTACACCTTCAGCTGAGCATTTCAGAATATTTTTCATTTGTTGGGTGTTATTGTTTTGTTTGAACAGTTGTCACCTCACAGTTTGGAAACCCACTTTTTCTAGACATTACTTCATCAGCTGTTGCTATGGTAACAATCCCAGTATAGGACTGGGGTGGTGCTTTTTAGTGCCATGGTGATGCAGATTCAAAACTAAAGAGAGCATGTTATTTCCAATTTGAAATTGCAACACGCATCTCCACTGAATTTGCTCAAAACTCCAGTGTGTGAAAGTGATTGTGTGAGACGAGTGGGAGAAACTAAAAGCAGGCATGAGAACGGGTGAAATTCGGGGCAGGGGAGTTGGGAGTGGGCGTGGATGCGGTGGCCGTTCCTCCAGTACATTACTTTCAGCATTAACAAACAGTAAAACACGTCCCAGCTCAACGCTGAAATTAGATCTTTTTGTTCATGAAGTCAACTGTCTGTCATTAGCGAAAAGAAACACAGTGGCTGTGTTGTGTGCAACAGTGTGTAAATCATTATGTTGCATGAAATTCATTTTATTTTGTTCGTGTCATCAGTGCCGATCACATCCGGGTGCACAACACACACGTCAGATCACTTCTTCCCTGTGACTGCCTGCAGAAATACTGCGCACAGCTTAACAAAACCAGCCATAATTCATGTCTGCAATGGAGGGCCAGAATAGAGCTCATCTGTGGGCAAAGCCAAAAGTATGTTTCACAACGATCAGTATTTAATGTTTCAGGACAAAAACAAACTAAACAACAAGCTAAACTAAACGAAAAGTCCCACACTGCTTCTTTGCTACATGAAATATGAAAGGCTCACCGAAAAAAAAAAAAAAAGCCCAGCTGAAGTTTTCTGGCATTAAAGAAACAGTGTCCAAACACAGATTTGTTCCCCGTGACATTATTCATCATTGAACTGTCATGCTCTAATGAGCAGAGGGTCGGAGTAAACACATCCATCTCACAAGTGATTTGACTTTCCATGGTTTGTGCTGACACAAGTCACTCTTACTTCTGGAGTTTCCCCCGGCTCACTGGGACGATAACTTAAGACAGGCGGCGCAGCCAACCTTCTCCACTTTCGTCAAAAGGTCTGAAAGCAACAGAGCGTGTAATTTGAGGATCATCAGTAGACATGGCGTGGATGGGAAGGTGCCCAAGTCTGTTTTTTATTTTTCTTCTATTGGAACACTTTGTTTGCCTCGTTTTCCTCAGTCTGCCTTTTAAGAAAAATTGTAATATTTTCTTCCCCCTTTTCACCTCTGCTGCCTTTTGTGGGATCAATTAATCCAAAAATACTTGCAATTATCGCTGCATGTGTGTCAACGGTGCATATTAGCGAACCTGCCCGCTCTAGCCGGCTCCGCCACATTTAAATTCACAGCCAGATGCCATTTCCCTCTTTCCCTGCTTTCCCCTCGTTTCGCTGAGTGTCTGCGAATCCAGAACTGCCATTTGCTCCTCAGTATGTTTGGCAGTTTGCAGTGCAGTATGTGGCAAAGCAAGGCTAATGGCACTGTAATGGTGAGTTAATAGCTGACCATGATGAGGAGATAGAAGTGAAAGGAATGGATGGGGGGAGCTTCATTGACCTCATTTAGTCCTTCTGTTTTAATTCAGCCACACATACAGTACATGAAGGGGGGAGGAGGTAGCGGCGAGACGGGCCAGCACTCCTGAACTCCTTTAACGTATGCTCCTCATATGGTTAACATACAGCAGCCGAGCTTGTTTAAGTGGCGATGAATAGTAGTAATAGCATTGTAACGCTGGTAAATATAGCATTGATTTTATGTCAACAGTGAGCGATAGTGGCAAAAAGCCCACATGTGAGAGTGAATGGCCTCCTATCTCTTTTAGTCATAGACGGGGCAGCCGCTCGGCTCGGATGATGTACCTGACCTCAAAGAATCAAATCTCATCATCTCCATATTGAGAAGGGACAGCGCTAGAATCACCATTACTCATCTTTCAATTCCAATCATTTCTCAATTTGTTCAAGCTCTTTGCCACTACAAAGCCAAGTGGTCCATGAAGAGGAATGAGCGCGTGTGTGTTTGTGTGTGAGACCGAGAGAGCGAGGCAGAGGAAGATGTGTGTGTATGTGTATTTGAGAGGGCAGGACAATAATGTGTCTTCACTTTTATTAGTGTAACAAATCACAGTGAGTACAGCTTGTCATTCTCAAAGCTGTACATCAATACGTTATGGGCTGGCCTCATACAGAGCAATATTGCCATGGCTAACATGGGGTAAATCTGATTTCATCGTCAATGTTACACTGTCAGGCATGTGTTCGCTTTTTTTTTTTTTTTTTTTCTGGGTTACAAGGTTAAGAGCGTTGACATTCTATTTGTTATTAGAGTTCGAAGGATGTATTGAGTTTGGATTCTGTGTCCTGCTGGGACACGTCCGTGTAAATAAGTCCTCATCTGCTTCCTCCACCGCTCACATTTTAAGCATTCCTTAATCGTATGCGGTCTTAATTTCAGATATTAAAAGTCAAATGTCAGTATGTTGATACATGTGTAGGCATGACTGCGGAAGAGAGAGTGGGTTTGTGTGCGTTTGGGACTGGAGCGGCACAGCATGGAGTCACCATAGTTGTTGACTTTTGACACAGCTGCCCCAGCCTTCAGGGTGGGATAAAAATAGTCTCACTCTTTCTCGCTCCATTGCAGAGAGCTGAAGTACAGCGTCCCCCAACTAACACACATGGAGCACGTTTGCTCTTGAATCACTCGCAATATCATCATGTCTTTAAAATTTTAATACTTTTTTTTTTCCCGTGTCAGGTTTCCACAAACGCATGCAATATTAAAGACCTAATTAAAGTTCAACTAAGATTAAAATTAATTTTGCTAAGAAATCATCTTATATGAGCTCAGTGTTTATATACTTACTGTATATGGTATATGTGTGTAATCGACAGTTATTTGGGTCATATTCCTATAATGGTCATATTAAAAACAAGTTTTTCAGTGATTGCACCCCCTACATTAGTGCTGGAGGCTTGTATTGTTTTTTACTGACCATGTAGATACTTGTAATTGGGTTAGGGGGATAGGTTTGGGGGTTGGTTTATTGTCTTTGGGGAAGGGCCATAAAAATAGTCCACGATATCACTTCAGTTCCAACGACAACACAGTTAACGTCTCGTGGGTATCGTTGCTAACATTAGCAGGCTAGGCTATCAAGCTTCCACTTTTCCTTTGCCTAGCCTCCACTCTCTGAGTGGAAACGTTTTAGCGCAGCATGCAAGCTTCCATTTTCCCGCTGAAGCGCAAACTTAAAGGTGAATGCAAAGCAACACAAGATATCAGTGAACAGCTCTCGTGGGAGACACCCACACAGAGGCTCAAAGCTTAAAAGCTGCCTCCATAAATATGTCCAAAACTGGTTTTATCCTCTTGAAAACTGGAGAAATATGCACAACAGCTGTAGCATCATTGCACAAAAAGTGAGGATTCAAATCTCAGTTTGACTTTTACACCAAAGCAAAGTTTCCTGCAAAACCCAGCAGAAAGTTCTTGAACGCATACTGTATGTAAGTTTGCATGCACTTTCAGAAATGCTACCACACATTCACTGTCTGCCAAGTCCGCCTGCTGGTGTTTACCAGGGTCGAGCACAGAGCAAAGTCAATTTGGACCAGGCCAAGTCTGAAATTACTTATACAATTACTTACACATATCCCTGGCAAAGAAAAAATCTTCCAGGGTGCTTCTCAGCTAATTATTCCATAATTGTTGTTGGTGCCCTGTTGTTGATGGCGTCCACAGTTCTTTGTGTGGGGCTGCATGAAATATTAAACAGACGGCTCGCCTTGTTCTGGTCAACTTAATTACCTTTTCCACTGCTGCACTGCTCTCATCTGCAGCCCCTTGTGCTTTCCATCGAAGCCTGTTTAAAATATAATACACATACAAGCATGCTGTTTTTAATTATGCGCTGCTTTGGAAACATTTTGCAGCGTGCCACAGTGGGCGAATCGGTGTGCGCTGTTGGTGGCCTAACTCGGTTAACGTCAGTCCCTGACTTATGTATTATCTAATTTTCTTCATTTCAATTTCCTTTTGTTTCACTTTATTATTATCTAATTATCTTTATTTCACGTTCCTTTTGTGTTGTCATCTCATTTTATTTATTTTCCGTTCCTTTTGTTTTATTTCATTATTATCTTCTGTTCTTTATTTCAGTTTCCTTTTGTTTTATTGTTTTTTGAAGAGTCTCTTGCCCTGCGTGTCTGCCTGGAACAAGAAAACGACGCTCTATTGTTACAGTCTGCTTTCACCCAAAAACCGCACAGACTCATGAAACATTAAGAGTGAATGAGCAGCACGATGATACAGATTGAGAGGCAAGACATATGTATCGTATGGTATCGACACAATAAAATCAGCACAACTGAAACAAATCTTGACTGCGTTTGGTGAGGTGGGGAACTGTATCCGCTCTTAAAATGTCTCTTGGCTTCTCTGAGAGCAACCACATTGTCAGCAGAAACACTCACCCTCCTCTTGTCCCCTGTTTATGAATAATGGATTTAGTGACCCTCCCTATATCCTCCATAGCTTTCAGTCAATATTACTCAGGTCCAACTGATGAACACAGAGATTTTAACTCCAATTATACACTGAGCTGCACTTGACATTCAAGTTAAATATTGCAAGACTCCTGTGTATTTTCTTCATCCTTATTGCTCTGAGGGCAGACTGTCTGGCCAGTGTCTTGTCTCTCAGCTATAAGAGAGTTACATTGCAGCCAAGCACTCTAACAGAGCCTCTGGTCATAGATAGCTTATTCCACAGCCTCATCAAAGGAATAGGGTGGGTGTGTGTGCACATGCATGTGTGTGTGTGTGTGTGCACATGCCCCTGAAAATGTTTCTCCCTGCTATAATAAGAGCTGTGCAGTGAAGGCCAGCAGTGCTGCCTGTGCAAGAGCAAACAGTCCATGACGTGTCAGCAGCCTACATGTGCGGTGCACCTCGTACAGGGAGATCAAACAGACAGGCACATGTTGTTCCTTTGTCCTCCTCTGTCCCTCAGGTGAGCGCACGAGGTGAGAAGAGCACCCTCGGATCTGTGGCCTCATTCTGCTCAGTTTATCAACCATACAGCGCGCTTTATCTCAGACGAGAAGAGATGTTGCGGGGAGAAGGTTCGGTTTTGTTTATGTTGCAGTAAATGTTGCACCATAGACGAGGTGTTAAACTTTATGGCTCATTCTTCGGGTCCTCTAAGTAGTTGGTATGAGTGATGGTTTGGTTTGCTTTTCCCAGAAGGGCGAAGCAAACACCTTGACAAGAGTAATTAAAAGTGCACGTGAGGCCTAATTCATTTTCTTCTCTGCGTCTCCTCCCTCCACTTGGCCTAATAAATCAGTTATGCTTGAGGTATCTGCTTCTCCTTAACTCTTTAATTCACCAGTGCATTTTGTGAAATAGCCCCGTGTCTGACAAGGAGCTGCTATAAAAGATGTAGAAAATTGTTGTGGGAATTCGCGGTCTCTGCTGGATCCAGACTGAGCCTAACACGCGAAGTCAAAGTTTTAATCTGCCTCCACCACTGAAGCATTATAATGTCTGATCAAGTATAAAGTCAAAACATCTACACAGTACACTGTATAGCTGAGGGTTGTTATAGGTCATGCAGGTGTCGCATATTGTAAGCCTCGCTTTGGATGGTTTGAACTCCGGGGAAAATCAAGTGACACGTAAGCAGTCAAGCCTCCGAAAATGAAAACATGTTTAGGTGTTACACTCCAAGGAGATACAATCCTGTGGGGTGGACATGTCATCCAGATGCTGTCTCATTTTTCACAGTCTCAGAAAAGACACCTTTGTAATCAATACCATGTTCCTCTGTGCCCTCTTTTTCACCCATGTAGTCATTTTTGAGGCAATTACAGGCCAGAGAGCCGTTCTTATTTATATGAAAATATAACTGTTATTGACCGCCAGTGTCGTCCACCACCCTCCTTTAGTCAATAGCAACAAAATCGATGGTCAGCCAGTCAGCTTGTCTGTGTGTTTTTTTTAATCCATAAACATCCACTCTATAAACTCGCAAACCTTGGTCATCGCGGCCATTATTATGGTATTTCCAAGCTGGAAGTAATTGTATAATCATTACCACTTCATGAAATCTTAATAGATGCTGTAGATTAGAGACAAAGTAATGGCACGGGCCAGGAACTTGTGACTCCTTCAGTAGTAAAACAGATGGTAGGGAAAAGTTTTTGTGTGCATCCAGACCTTTAATTGTTTGCATCTCTGGATGTTTGTTTAGTTTTATAAATTGACGTCAGCCTGTCACCAAAAGTTCGATGCAGATGCAACAGGTTGATAATTACCACAGCTTCTAATTTATTTGATAAAAATCTACAAGAAAAAAACAGTGGATGTTGTGAATGTGAATGGCAGCAGGAGCCTAAAGTCAGAATCACAGTTGCAGAGTGGGTAAAATCAGCTTTCATCTTGCAAGACATGCAAGCATCAGATTATTCTCATCAACAGTTTTCACTACCAAAGTGAGCACTGACATGGAGTTGCATGTGTCAAAGGAGGGGGGTTGACATTTTGTCAAAGGTGGAACCTGACAGAAAGGTTTGATAACTCTCAGCCCCACTGGGGACTTGGAAGCACTCCCTGGGAAGAGGAAAAGGTAGTGGCAGGAGGAGAAAAGCAGCAGTGAACTACTCAACCACCAGGCTTTATCAGCCTGTCGTATTATTTCACCACAAAGAACCAGAGAGGGCTTATCTCACGCCCATCTCCCTGATAAGGTCTGCCACCACAAACACAAATAAAAGACAAAAAGGAGGGTGCGAGAGAACAAAATGACAAAGCTGAGCAAGGCTCCCTCAATATGTTGGCCTTTTATTACCTTTCCCTGCAAGATGACTGATAAAAGCCCAAAGACAATGAAGGAGGGAAAGACTGAAGATAAGTTGGAGGAAAGAGAAAGGATAGAACTGAAAAGATAAAGAGTAAGGACTGTGTAAGGACCCAAACATTTCATTAAAGGAAAAGCCTGGTGTTGGCACAAGGGGATGAGGAGGATAAGATGAAATGAGGGAGGTGGTAGGATTAAGTCTGGAAAAGGACACGAGCATGCATGAACACGCACAGGAGCTCCTCTCTGTCCTACTTGTATATGCGTTGTTTCTGTGTTTTCTGTGTATTGGGAAAACTACTGACTGGCTGTCAGGTACAGCCCGGTCTTCAGGACCTCTGTGACCATTTGTTGCCGCCTCTGTGGCCCTCAGACACTCGGATATACACCAGTATTTATGTATGAGTGTGTGTACTCCATACTGTTGGAAGTTACTCAGTGTGTGTGACCTTTTTCTGCTCAGGAGATAGTCATGCATGAATGTAAGATCTAACTTTGTGCAGACTCCCGGCGTGGAGGTTGAGGCACGTTACCGGTCCAATCACGTGGCTTTTTTCATCAGCCTTTATTCAGATTTCTCGCATTTCAGTCAACAGCGAGAGTGACAAGAAGATTTTAAAAAAGGAGGTGTTCAGGAACAGCATGTCACACCTGCATCCTCTTGCCTCCCTCAGCTCTGTGCTCCACTAGGCGGAGTTACAGGCCAGCATGGGCGCACAGCTCCAGACAGTTCTAATGCGCAACATTTATCATTGTGGCAGTAGTGCTTGCCACCCTGGCCCGATCACTCCCCCCGTTATAAACCACAACTCCGGAAGAACGCTGAGTCAGGAACGGCCCAAGATCAGATCAGTACTGGAGCATATGGAGAGAGTTGCGTTGGCCCAATTTTTATGACACGCTGTTGGCCCGTTTTGATTCAGGCTGTAATATAGGAGACAGAAACAATGTGGAAGGACTTTACTACACTTCACTGCCCAGTGTTGTTTATAATACCATGTTTTCCATTCTGATAATGGGTGCTTGTTTAAGTTTTAGATAGACAATGACTACAATTACAGGACAGACCTTCTGTAAAGCCTGGCAGGTCTATAAGGCTTTTAGCAGGAAGCCATTTCAATCCCCATGAAATCTTGATTTATTTGTGGTGGTTCTGTTGAGGATGGTGGGCAGCCACTCTCATGCTGCCCGCCAGCCCTGAGGACCATGAATTTTCAGTAGACACCTAGAAATCAGAGTTATAGCTGGCTGTGAAGGACAGATCCCATGGCGGGGTGCTCATGCATGTGTGGACTGAACACGTGTGTGTGCGCGTGCGGGTGGGTGGGTGTGAGTGTGAATTGTTCAATAAAGTCATCACAGGCCTCATAAAGAAAGCTGACATTTACAGCAAGGCGCAAAGGTCAAGGAGTTGGGCCTGATGCGATCATGATGGAGGAAAGGCTGATTTACCCCAGCCACCTCAAGAAATTAATACAAGTGCGGCTGAGAGGAAATAAAATGGAAAGGGAGAAATGAAAACAAAACATAAGCGGCAGCGTAAGAAGATTAACCAGAGGGAGAAGTGACATTTCAGTTTTATAAATGTGAGGGCTAGATATTGCCCTCATGCAGATGAAATGCTTCACATGCAGTCCGGACAGAATACAGATCTTTAGCAATCACTTAGACTGATGATTTATGAAGCATCCAAACAGTCGCCGATAGGGCCAATGTGGACAGACAGTCTGATAATGTAGATCTAATTAAAACTCCCAGAGTGGGGCCGGAGCGTATGTCTCTACCGACCCACACACACCGGGCACGGCCGTGTCCTCGTTAGCACCAACAATGTCGCCGGGCCTGGCTAACACGCAAGCCTTAAAACATGGTAGAGAGCGAAACGTGCCCTAGTTCTGTGTGTATCCTGGTGCTAATTTCTAAAACCAAGGCCCGACTGCCTACGTGAGTTGCGTCTGGAGACAAAGTTAATGAAGACAGTAACATGGAGGGGAGGGAGCCATCAGGCGTCAGTCTTTGAAAAAGCCCCAGTTCTGTGTTTGGGGACGGAAAGTGTTGCCAGATTGGCAGCTGAACCTTATGGGCTTCTCATACCTTTGATGAAACACTGAAACTGGTGAGGAAGAGCTGACAGGCACGCTCCCTTTGGCCAAACGCTGTCTTTTTTCCTGCGTCTCTGTTGTCTGACTTTGTCAGATCTGTGAATCTTTGTGTTTGTGTGTGCGTGTGTGCGTGTGTGCGCGTATAAGAATGACAGAGAAAGAGAGTAAAAGAGGGTGGGAGAGATAGGAAGACGCCGTGTGTGTCTATGTGCCTGCTCCTGTGTGTGTTCTGGGTGAGCAGTCATCTGATGAACTGCCTCGCCACGGCCGAGGGTTGCGCACGCCCCAGCCAGTGAGATCCTGTTGATGTTGTGTTGGTTAACAATGCTCTCCCCCAGCACCACAACTCACAGAGCAGCAGTAAGAGGTTGGCAGACCCTAATGGAAACGTCATCTTCAAGATAAAAGATGGCCCTGCTTTGATGAGAGGGGGAGTTATGGGAGGTGTATAATAAAAGAACCATTTCCAATTGGCTCCGAAGCCAATTTAAGAGCGCTGAATGAAGACAGACGCTGTCATAGACAAACGGAAAAGGCAGTCACTCATAGCAGTTCTCCGGTTTGTCAGGTAGAGGGACCTTTCAATACAGTGCTTTATACTCCTGCCTTGAATGGGACAGGTCATAACTCAAACCCAAAGCTTGATTTGGGAATCAAAAGTCTAGTGTGCACTTTCATTATTGTTCCTCTTAAGTTTTCAGTGGAACCCAGCTGCGATGCAGCGCTCACGCTGTCAATGTTTTCTGACTGCTGGCATGCTTATAGAAAGCAATGTTTGTTTTTTTTTCTAACCCAGGTGGTACCACTTGCTGTGAGAGTATAGTGAAAATTGGTTGAAAAAGTGAGCAGTGCTCAGAATTATAACATTTTCTGTAAATTGAATTGCATCGACTGTATCAGGTCCGGTTGCTGCTTTCCAAACAGCGAGCGTGTTGATTGTGTGCTCATTATGGCCAAACAATCGATCCTGTAGTGACACATCAGGTGCGAACACTGGAACCTGCACCAAATACCAAATAGTTCTGAGCATTTTTACCATAAATACCGACTAAATGCTGGCAAACACAGCCCTGCACTGGTACTATAAATGCTGGTTTTAACCAGAGAACGAGTGAGAGGCGAGGAAACTACGGGAAATGATGACGTGGTGCTCCAGGACAAATAAGCAGACTTTACGGATAAAGTACATTCTTGACCTGCTGAATTCAGGAAAGGTCAGATGGCAGGCGGCACGTGAGGCCCTCGCAACCAACACTGACCTGCAAACAAAACATGCAGCCTGCCATGGCTGTTGTTATGTTGTGGGTTCATTGCGAGGGAACTCCCACATCTAGTTATGTAATTGCTCAACTCTGTAACATGGGCATGAAAAACGTGGGTGGTTTGTATAGAAAAAGTCTGCCGGCTATCGAGTCCGGTACCAGCGCCGGGCTACCTCTGGTATCTGTTCGAGTCTTTAATCTCAATCTATCCCACTCCTCCTTTTGTCACTATCTCAGACCACAAGGAGCCAGAGGAAGCGCCGTGATATCAAGTCAAAGTATTCTCTGTCACATCTCCCCAGTATAATAATGGGTGACATCCAACACAAGCGAGAGAAATGATTATGGTAATGCAAGGCACATAAACAAGCATAATGCCTATTTTCCGTGTGCCCAATATAATCATATTTATTAATGTAAGCGCTACCAAAGGGGGAGTGATCTGTGTAATATGCAAGCATGTTTACGAAGCAGTTATTTTTCATGTTCTGGTGTTCATATACCTTGTCTTGACTCCATGATATTGTGAAGGTGCTTACGCTGCGCACGCATTTGCATATTTATTGCCTGAAACCTTTCACAAGTGATATTCCCTCAAGTGTTCAAGATGGACAGGGAGCGCTTGCAAACGCGCCGCCTTTGATGGTTGTGAATTGCGCTTGGAAGTTTTTTCCTGCTGAAAGAGATTCATTGTGCCGTCAAACCAGCTGTTTTATTGTGAGAGGATTAAAAGGTGTGCACTTGGTGGTTTGTTGGCTTGTTGCTGTCTTTTTGTGGCAAAGTAAAGCACATATCATGTTTTGCTTCACTCAGGTAAATGCAACGGATTAAACACCCATCATGTCCATTGTGTTAGAACAAGCTGTACTCAGGCAGTGGCTCAATCTTCCACTGAATTGTGAAATTGTCAGTCTTATGCACTCTTGTTCTTTCAATTTGTCTGCCTTCTGAATTCCCCCAGCTTCTCAAAGATGACATTTTCCATCACAGACATGTCCCTTTTCCAGAAAAGAATTGGCAGTAGCTTCCCTTTTATCTTGTATTCTGATCTTTATTTCACATATTTATGGAATCCGTTTGATAGTTATTATCATCCTGTCAAGCAGACTGAGGACTTTGTCAAAGAGAGACGAGCCAGGCAGGAGGACAGGCGATGATGCTGCAGCGAGGCAGCCATCTTGCAGCGGAGCTTTATCTTTTTCAAAGGCTTAAATGTGTAAGAGTCACAACAAAGACAGGACGTAGCCATTTTCATCAGCCTTCCCACCATCGCCTGTCTTCCTTTCACTTTCTCTACTGAAACATACGGTGCAACCGAGTTGCAACTCTCTCTATCTCGTTCCTTCTCCGTCTACAGTATCTGTCTTTATCTCTCTCTGGAACTATTAGAAGATTAATCAGGCTGTCTTGGCTCTTCTTAGACGCACTCTGCTGATGGTGCTCTTCCACAGGAGAGGCTGGTGGGTGGGTGGCAGCCATTAGAACATGGTAGCACTTTGATCTGCTGGGCGGATTTACAAAATTGCACTTCTAGCTCCTTGTCGAAGGGTGAAGGAGTAGGAATGTGCGAGAGAGAGAGCTGTTAGGTGATGTTTTTCTCAGCTAGTTTCAATGTAAAACGTGGCCAAAGAGCCTCTTGTGTTGTGGGTTTTTGTTGGAGAAATGTTTGTGGGGAACCAAATAATTGTGGGGCTGGTAGAAATCCATGGAGCAAGTCGGTTTTCATGCGCTTTTCAGCAGTAGTCCAGGTCTGTCCTTCATCTTTTTATGAATCTTTAAGCAGCTAACTCTGTGAGACATAGATAAGATAACTGACTCCTACATGCCCTCCACATTGTCAGTGTAATGACTACAAAGCAGTTTATCTGCTGTAACTGCCCCCCCCCCCCCCCCCCCCCCCCCCCCCCAAACACACACACCTTACTCTGTCAACTCAGGTTAATTAGCAGCACATAACGACCTGTAGTGAATTATTGTTTTTAATTACACAATTTTACCACCTCTACAAATAAGATCTGTGCTTATGGACTGGATGAGGGGCAGTCAGCAAGGAATCAGTTACCGTCAATTTTCCCTCCGAGCTGAAGTGAGGATGAATCAACGTGCAGCCGCTGAAAAGAGAAAATTAAATCCAATTTCCATTACCATGATAAAGTGATTACATCACATCAGAGGATGCCCCATAGCTAAGTATGGAAATGTGAGCACATGCATGTGCAGGCCTGCCTTCAGCACCCACTGATAGCGGCGCAATTTCTGTGCAAATCAAGTGCGCCACACACATACTTACCTCCTCCGACCCTTTCTCATATGCACACGCTCACAAATACATGCTCAGATACACACACAGACATAAAGAGTCTATTGAGCCATCACATGGATTAATGCTCGGTAGAGTGGGCTTGGATTTGCTCTCGCCATAACAAGGCTCCAGCGCTTCCCCTCTGCTTGGATATCCAGCCTTCATGGCCATGTTACACCTGGATGGCTCTGCTAATGGAAGCGTTTTATTAGACTTGCATGCAGGAAGCCTGGCACGATCATCTCTTTTTATTATTTATGTAGCCCTGTTTCCTGATTCCCTGTTCATTTTAGCCCTGTGACCCTCCCATCAGGGCAGCGCACCAACTCCCCTGCACACACGCCGATACAACTCTTCTGCATGCTTCGGTATGTGTTCGGCAGGACATTTAAATGTGCACAAACCGGCACTGGGGATGCAGATGCATTCAGTTTTGTTCATTGCTCCCCATGCTTTGCTGTCATTTCCACAGAAAAGCAATGTAACCCCATTGATATTCATAGGTTTAAATGTCAAATCAATGTAATAACCATCCGGAAATGTGAGTTATGATAGGAGGCTAACTGATATTATATTTGTATCAATTGCTCGGATGAAAAAGAAAAACTGTGTCTGTGCAGGCAATGGATGCTCTGTTCGGAACGCTGAAAGCACCTCAGCTGAAATAGTTCTAATTTGCTCGACAATTTCCAATGCACCAAATGAATGAAATGTAATTATGCCTCATCCTTACTGAATGGAGAAGCCCTTTTGTCAGTACAATGCAGTGAATTGGAAATCTCTCATATGTACTTTGTGATTCGAATCGGCATCCTTGAAGCCCGTGTTTTCACGGTGAGAACAAATCATTCCCTAATAGCTTCTGGCAAAACAACCCGTTGCTTTGACTAGCGTTGAGAAACAATCCTGGCTGTACGGTAAATATTGTGAGGGCCATTCAACCAAATGCCGTATCACAGAGGAGAGCAACAATGGGAAGTATTTATTTGAAGAATTGATGCAGTAGGATATTGGAACACAACAGTTTGGGCTGTGTGTGTGTGTGTGTGTGTGTGTGTGACTTTTCATGTGTGCACATGCGCTGACACCAGAACATAGGTGGGTGGGACCGGTTATATCCAGACCACCACAGATCATTACACATTAAAATGTAGCAGTTGTAAATCAGCCTACTTAGCCGATCAAAGCTTCTGTGGTGACGACCCCAATCCCCCACCCCCTCCTCCTTGTGTTTGTATGTGTGTGTTTGTGTCTGAAACAGCTGGATGGATCGTCTGATGCTCCATTGCCAAATGTCACAAGTAGTCCATCCTTCTGGGGAAATAAATTGGCTCTCCCTTAAGCAGCAAGTATGCCGACAGGAGCCGCAGCATATGGTGGGAATCGGACAACTGAGGACGACAGTTTCTCCTCTGTTTTGGCTTTTCTCATTATGATCTGGACAGCACCTTGATGATGAATGTGTCTTTGTGTAGAATTCTTTTTTAAGGATAAGATAGCTGTTGGCAACTCATGAATCCCTAATGAGAAGCGGAGCATAATCCTTGGCATGTTTTGTTTCTGTTCATGTGCTGCTTAATGTCATTCACCCTGATAACTAGGTTATATCATTCGGGACGAACACTTAAAGGTTGTTATGGCGGCTCAGTTGCTCAGGATAGCTGTGGATTTAGCTAGCTTTAATTGCTAACAGGCTCTCAATGACAATAGTGACATGCTAGAGTTTAGCAGGTACATTTTTACTATATTAACCATCTTAGCTTAGCATGATTCAAGAACTGAATAAAAAAGGCAGAGCTCCTATCCCATTTCAGGATAAAGGGCATGACGTTATCCAATTAGTGCAATTTTCTTCTTGCACAATAATGGACATCTTTTGATTAAATATAAGTACAATTTCAAATACACAAGACTATGTCATTATCTGGCTAAATGACCTCAGGCACATATATTCAAACACAAATCTTTATGCAGCGTACAAACCTCCATTAACAATATCTAAGCGTTTTGCACACAATTACATGGAGGTCAAGATTATACACATTGGTTGTTGTACTTAGCCAAGCTAAGTAGGCATAGCGAAAGCACCAACATGTTGACTGACAATAAATATTCTCCATCCCACCACACAGTCTATAGATGAAGACTTCCACATATGGCAGCCAGATTGTATCAGATTGTAGTAGTACCCTGAATCTGACACTAAATTGGCTCAGCTCATATGATACTCATTCTGCTTTAAAGGAAATGCGTACAGTATAGCTAGAAGTACACTGAATACTGAAGAGGTGCAGTTTGTTTTAATATTTTGATCATTCTTTCCTTATGTTACTACATGCAGCTAAAGACATTCATTGCACCATCAATAGTACTACACAGATCCTAAATCTGACACAGTTCACTATTCTGGCACATTCGAACACACACAAAGCTTCTCTCTTTTCACCTTGTATCCCGTTTTATATCAGATACAGTTGGTTTCCAGTTGTCTTGCTGTAGGGTTGCAATACTGAATAATTCATTGCCATCATGGCTAAAAACAGTAAGTATAAACATAGCGAGAGCACTTGCTTTGCGAGGCATCGCTTCATCTCATACAGTGCACAGCAAATATCCACATCCTAGTCTTGAACACTGTCCATTTTCTTCACTCTAAATACTTCTGAGGAACACGCTCGCGGTTTTCTTCTCCCATTGCCTCCCTGGCAGTCTTTTCATGATACAGAATGGGTAAAGCTCCTCCATCAAAGCCTTTCACCATGACATGGCCCTCATGCCATCACCTTTCTCATGAGACTGTGGTTGGATATGTTGCATCCACTTTTCCACTTTTGCTTTTTCTTAGCGCGCAGTGCAGCCGCAGTAAGTAAGCTCTACTGAAGTCATCACAGCAGTTTTCGTGGTCTTGCCACGCTACCTCCCTGTTGGGTTCAAGGGCATATGCCTGTTTCTTGTGGCGGGGAAGACTGTGACCAGTGAAATTCGCCTTTCTTGCAGTGTCTGGTATAGTGCTTACACAGCCTAGGGAAAGGGCAGAAAAATAAAAAAATAGCACTAAAAATAGACTGGCCCTTAAGTCTTGTAAGTCTGTGAATTTGGATGCCTTATGCTATGTAATGCTATGAAATAGCACATCAGCACTCTGGTGTATGCCTAAGATTGAAAACTGCACGGTAATATCGGTATACATAAGTGACCACATCCACGAAAAAGACGTTTTGCATTTCCTTACTGTTCCGATTATGCAGTATACTGTTTAAATGATACAAGCAATTCCCTGTGTTCATTCACCTTGTTTAGAATCAACAAGCAATCAAATGACTGTTGTGTTTTAGCATATCAAATTAAGATGCATGGTCAAGAAATTAATTGGCATGTAAAAAGACAGGAATAATGGCTTTGTTAGTTAGTTGTTCCGTGTTGACATTTGTACTGTCAGAGGGCAGTCTCAGAGGGCGGCCTCATTCCAAATTCAGCATTCAGTTTTACTCAATATTCACGGTATTCAGTTCTTCCAGTTTTGCATAAAATGAAGTTTAAAGGCGTCCCTCTGTTTTCCATGTTCAGCATATTTTATGCAGGAGGCCAGCTATGAGACACTATCGAGGCAAGCCACAGCTGGAGA
The DNA here is from genome assembly GCF_017976325.1 of Chelmon rostratus. Classification (NCBI taxonomy): domain Eukaryota; kingdom Metazoa; phylum Chordata; class Actinopteri; order Chaetodontiformes; family Chaetodontidae; genus Chelmon; species Chelmon rostratus. Next base: position 10,640,327 of record NC_055668.1, on the reverse strand, counting down.
ACAACACTTATCCAACAGGAAGATAAAGACCTGCCTGGGTTGAAAACAATGTGTCCATTTATTCAGCATTCCCCAGTATTAAATCTGTATACATGTGAGCAAATAGCACCATGCACTTGTGGACGTGATGCTTATGAGCGTCATGGGGAACTGGGTGGAGAGGGCTGCTGTATTGATAGAAACAGAGAGAAAAAGACTGATGGCACAGGGAAAGATGTATGCTTGGCTGGAGAAGTTAATAAAATTGAAGCTGTGTTATGATGAATAAGGAAGGGGCCATAAAAGAGAATGTATGTAGTGAATCTCCCTGGCGAGCAGTGCTGAACAGCCTGGTGAGCACACCCAGGGGAAGGCTTTTTAATCTGCAGCCCTCCCCAACACTTTGCGCTGCACAGGGAAGTGGGCCCACATTCTGTTTGAGCTTCAATAAGACAGAGATATGGAAACCATGAGCTGGACATAGACAGAGAGAAAAGTAAAGGCCGTGGCAAAATAGCAGAGAATCAGGAAGGTGAAATTCATGTGATTTTGCCAAGGAGGGGCAGGAGTGTCTGCCATGTAAAATAAACATTTTTCATTGAAGGTGTTAAATAACCATATGGGAATGCTGATTACTGTCTTACAAGGGAGGTCAATGGATGCAGCGCTAGTAGCTACACACACACACTGTTCTCCTGTGGTAATAGAATAGGTTTCTTGTTACCAACACCTGATTGATTAGAACGACACACACTTCACTAATGCTGTTGTACTGAAGAACTGAGAGCAATCTTAGTGCAGGAGGCTCAATGTGTAATATACAGTGCTATACACACTTGTTGTAATGAAACACCTAACAAGATGTGCATCAGAGGAGACTGAAGCACAGTCTGCTGAATGAAAACAACACACCAAAGAGGAAGAGATGTCCTTATTTAAAACAAGGACAAAGGGCTGAAACAACATCCAGGACAAGCAAAAATGCATAAATCTGGAGAGTGTGACCCTCTATATAGACACTTTTTCAAGTCTTAAGAGGAAATAAGAGCCTCACACTCAATTTTCAGTAGGCATACTCTTCCTATTATACATAGTCACAACATTGCAGACACTCAACATCCACTTAAAAAAAAAAGGATTACTAGTCTCTCTTTTACAGTCTTTTTTCATCAAATACTTCATTACTGCTACACCTGCATCCTAACCATACAACAGTTTCATATCCTAGAATTTCAAGTGGAATGCATGTGTGCATTAAATGCTGGAGCGAAGGTCTATTTCTAGCAGGCCAATTCTACCAGCCGTCTAATTGATTGGCATGTTGTAAATTGAATAGGTATAAAGAACAGTGCTTCAATCTATGGTTCAGGTGTTGCAAGGAGCTGTTAGCTCTTCTGATACCATTTTCATGGATTTTGCACATGTGGGAGCGTGAACCAGTTGACGTATAGTCGGATTGTTCAAATCACATACTCATCAGATTTGAGGAGAAATGATCATCTCTAATTAATGCCCCCTTTTCAAAAGTTAGTTTACTTTATATTTATCTATTAAAGTGAGACTATTTTATGATGCATATTGTCTATTATAGAGGGGTTTTTTTTGTTTTTTTTTTTTTTTACATCTGCAATTTAATGTCTTTCTGACAGCAATTTACATACTGGGGATATGTCTATATATTTTTAAAAAGACTGAAAATGCTGCCAAAAAGACAGATATCCAAAAAGTTGGAGATTGTGAAAGGTCCAAACACAGAAAACACACATGCCAGATTCCTGTACTTTGGTTTGAAAATGTTTTTGTTTTTATTTTTGTTTCCATGCTGCATACAGTTTGCAGTTTAGAAGCTCACCATTTCAATATGTCATTTCCAGCTAGACAAATATGGCTGTTTGTCAGTAGTTACGTATTTGAATGACAATATGTCTGATTTGTTTCCTGTTGCTGGAGACTGAGCCCGCTGAAAAGGCAGAAAGAATGGTGGGGTCTTTGTGAGCGGCGCCATGGCAGCTGTTCATTTTTCGCCTGAGTTGCTCTCAGAGAAGCCAGTTACCTTGCTGATGATAAATGCCTCTGTACGGTGAGCTGTCTCAGAACTCCAGCAGCCTTTAAACCCTGACAGCCGGCGCAGCCTCAGCCCCACAACCTCAGGCCTCCAACCTCAGCCTGTCCTTCAGCGCAACAAATCAATGGCAGCCTTTCCTCGCCCAGGCCAGCGGCTGCTTCAGCCACAGCTGCCTACACAAAAAGCCTACTTAGTAATATGGGAGGTAATGCTCATGTGCTGTGACAGGTGAGACCTCCGTGACAGCGTGACGGCCCAGGGATCATCACCGAGGCAACGTGCGTAGCTGGGAAGCTGGCGTCTGCGGATGAGAGATAGAGTAATGGGTGGTGATGGGGGAGGTATTGGGAAGTGTGTGATTGCTATCTACGTGTAGACAACCAGACATCTGGACACGATGTAATCTCTGATGGAGCGATGAGGCCGACCTTATACCTTCAGTCTAGCCGGTTCCCCGTAGACCAGCTCCTGCTGTTTGCCTTAATACCCTGAATTCCTTTTCTCTTTAGCTCCCATCTAAGTCCACCCATTCTATACTTTCCCACCTTCTCCCCTTTCTCCAATCGAGTTTTTCATCTTTCTAGCCTTACTTTGAACTGCCTTCCTCTTTTTCTCTCTAATTCACTTCTCTCATTGACTCTCTTTCTGCTCTATCTTCTGCTTCTCCTCCTCTCCATCACCAGTCACTCCCCGTGAGTCAGGCGCTGGGGCAGGAGATTAATGATGGTTGAGAAGCTTTGGCACTGTCTGATTTTCTATTATCAAAACTGAACTGCCTCAGACAGGCTGTATTTTCTGTTCGGGTGTGGTGGTGATGGCAGCTGGGATTGCTCTGTTATCACTGAATTGAATGTGTACAGTATATCATACCCAAAAACACTCAGTGCTTAATAAAAGATCAGTTGAAGACTCCAAAAACACCAGCCTTTTTCAAAACTGCATTTTAGAAGCGAAAAAGCAGCAAGAGCCCACGTTGACTCTGCTTCGATCGCATAAATGACGTCTTCCTCACGCAGCTAATACACCTTTCGTTAAAGGGCAGTCATTTTTACACAGATTATCATTCATTCATTTTCATTCTATTTTTCCTGCCAGATAACAGGACTATAGGTCTAAGCCTCAGTCTTAGCTCTGTTAATTACAAATTTTATCCTAACTCATAATTACATTTTTTTTCCTATAGCTCTTTTTATTTGAAGAATAAGAGTCGATCTACAGCCCATGAGTGAATGTATAGTCTCTCAAATGTTCACATAAAGAGGCAGTAGTAACTAACAGTTTGTCTTGTGTGTCGTCGGAGGAAATTTTCATATGATTTAAAAAGTAACCGTGATGATGTCATCAGGGTTATCAGGAAGTCCATGTAGCAAACTGGAAATTGAAGTTTTAAAGAAGTCTAAGGACAAATGTAAGATGGTAATTAGTTGCTTTGTGGGAAATGGAGGAATCAGTTATTTTAGATCTTGAGCCACACCCGAAACTAAAAGTCAGGATATCTCCATATCCATTTTGGCCATTTCTTTTAATGGCCGTTCCCCCAACTTTATGAAAGTAACTAAATTGCGGGAATGCTGCTTTCAAGGTCCACTGTGTCTCAGAGGTGTTATTTGTAGTGTTAGACTGGATAAGACGCAAGAGAGTTAAAAATTGTATTATTCTTTTAAGCAAAGATGAGTTAGGGGAACACACTGGCTGACCCAAATAGATAATGTAAATAGTGGTTTTGTTGTTGTTGTTTTTGTTTTGCCTTGGTGTGAACAAAAGAACTACTTTGGCTGCTGCGGTAATGCGTCACCCAGTGATTGAAAAAGAAAAGTGTCCGCGAAAGGAGAGAAGGGAAATTGGAAGAAAATGCTGGATCCAGCTTATTTATGACCTTGTTTGTTTGCATTTTTATCAAAGTACACAACCTCTCCCACACTTTTGCTCCAGAGCTGCACAGGTCATCTATTTGAGCAATGAATTATGGAAGAGGATGCTAAACAGGTGATATCAAGACAGTGCTGTGGTAACCACTCATTGTCAACCTGCAGCTCTCTCTCACTAAGTGTGTGTGTGTGTGTGTGTGTGTGTGATTTTTGATAATTTTTTTTTTTATTTGATTTCTTTATTTTCGTGTCATGCACACAAATGTGCCCAACCCACATGGGTTTACAAGACACCAATATATTGACATTGCAGCAATACATCCTAAACAATAATTCTGCTGCTGTGTGTGTGTGTGTGTGTGTGTGTGTGTGTGTGTGTGTGTGTGTGTGTGTGTGTGTGTGTGTGTGTGCGTGCATGCGTGTTAGCATGGTAGTCCTATTAGTGTTGCAACTCTGGCATCATTACAGAGACTTCTCTGTCCCGAGACAACCAAGGCTTGCAAAGTTTGTGTAGGTGGCTGCTTCAACATGAGAAGTGTGCGTCACATGTCTTTCCCTCTCTGTTTTTGAAGTCCCAGATACCTTCAAGGTAAAGGAGACTGACAAGGAAAGGATAAGAAACATGGAAAATGAGATTGAAAAAGGGAGAGGGGAATTGAGTAGGAGGCAAAATCAGGAGAAAGCAAAGCGAGGAGTGGAAGAAATAGGACACAGTGAAAATCGAAGCAAAGTGATAGAGCAAAGCTGGGGGAAAAGAGTAGGAGCCTCGGGCTGAGAGGCACCAGCCCAAGTATCATAGTCAATTAACATCCCAGCCCAGCACTAATTCTCAGTCTATTTCAGACCATTAATTATGTGCACCATCAGTTCCAGCTCACTTGGCCTGACACAAGTCTTCATCACATTGCCTTAGCCCCTACGGATCGTGTTTTACCAGAGAAATAGCTGCAGTTTACATATTCATGATGAAATTAGATGAAAAGTGTATGGATCAAGACCCCTCTTATGACTCTTTATTGAAAAGAGATGAAACTAACCACTATATATTTTAGGAGATGTTTATACTTGTGGTGCAGCTGCACCTCTGTATACTGTGTACTGTGTCACCAATTAGCTGGAGGTTAGTTATTCAAATGGTGACAGAGGTCTGAACAGTTTGCCTACACCAATAAGGCTACAGTAGTTGTTACCTAGTTACCTAGAGGGGAGTCAAGCCAAGCCTGCTCTTTCAGCAGGCTGAAGTGTGTCCCCCATCTCTGCACAGTTAGGAGAAATTACCCTACATGCAGAAATTAGGTTAACTGTGGGAGAAAAAAAACAGGGTTCAGCAAATTGCCTTTCTTCCACTTCTTGGCGTCTACTTCTGTAGACGCCAAATCAAAAGTTCTGGGCTTTCTGTCTGACAGGTTTTAAGGTGTGCTGTAGTAACACCTGACTGCCCTGTTCTAATTTCACCACCAGCAGGAGCAGCTCCTTTATGTGCCATAACCAGCAGCCCAGAAAACAATCGACCACAGTCCAGAAAACAGGCCACCAATTGCAGCGAGACTGGAAGCTATGTATAGTTGTAAATGGGAAAACTAGAGGAGTCTGCACAAATGGCCCTGGCTGGTGCTATACTGTTTCATTACGCCTTGTCGCTGAGCCTAGACAGTCCACTTTGGTGTTGGAAATGTGGGTCAAAATCTGAGAAAATCAATTATAGAATGATACACAAACAAAGCCACTGGCGAGGTGACATCGTCTCATTAGAGGGTGCTAAATAATCTCAAAAATAAACGGCTGCGCCCAGAGGATCACGCGCTTTCCTTCCATCAATTTCTTGTTGATGCAACCCAAGAGCATGCCCTAATCAATTTCCTCTCATTAGAGCAAATGTAATTGGCTTCCTCACAGTACAACAATTAAAATGTGTCAATACCTCAGCTAGTTAGCCATTCAATCGCCACTCGGTTCAAGTTCAGTCCCGCTAATGATAATCAATTGGTGAATATCAAACGACCAACACGGACTCTGTGAAGATGAATGCGGCAGTGGCATGAACAGCCGTATCTCAGGGGAGCGAGGTCGCCATCCAGCGCCATTGTGTTGCCACCAGCAGCCACCATTGTATACAGCATCAATCGATTGTAGCTACAGATGATTTAAGAGAGCAGCAGACACGCAGAAGCTGCAGTTGAAAGCAGGCGTGGACCATTTCACTGCGCTCCTCGCTCTTTTCCCAGCTAAAGCTGTATGTACAACATGCTGTAACATCAGGATGCAGCGAGGGAAGGGAAGCAGAGACGGGGCTGCATCACAACACGGCGAACTAAGATGAAAGTGCCTGCTCAGCTCCACAGAGACGGCAAACATCCAAATATCTGTCACTTGGTGTCTACTTGTCATCACCTTCAAGAGGGGCTGTCAGCACCGCTGTCAGTGTGTCCATTGGCAGATTTTCGCCCCACACCATTTATCCCTGAGCAGGTGTTTCTTAATGCACTCACAATAAATGACAAGTGAGAATAATTGGACAAAATCCTGAAATTGAGTGGGTTGGATGACGCATTTTTTGCCTCCTCGAATTGAAAAAAAAAATTAATATACTGTGGCGACGTCTCATCGTTGATTTACATGATTGAGATCAATTTAAATCAATGCTGATGATTGCGATGGGAGTGTGTTAATTTGGAGAACGGAGAGACAAAGAAAAGCACTGCTGCTGCCATTTTATGAAAATGTATTTGGGTTCAAGACTGACTCAGTTGGCTTATAATGACAGCTCCTGGCTAGACTTGTCACCTTTCTCTGTGGCCCTAACAGGCATTTTCTTCGACACCATAATGTCAGCCTGCCATAGGACAGAGGAGAGAGATGAATTTTAAATCATTGCAGTGTGTGCAGAGGCAGCTGGCAGGTGTTGATGCCTGTTCACTCAGCCTAGAAGAAAGTATTCCAGTTGAAACTTATTTGGCTTTAATCATTAGACGTATAAAAAATAACCAGATTTTAACCAGAAAAGGCATTTTGTTGCGTTTTCAGATATCAACCCTTATCAAAAACTTTTACTATGCACGTATGTTAGCTTCTCTTTTTTGAAACTCGCTGCCCGGGCCTAGCAGATAAATCACCACGAGTAACAGCTTGTTAAAATGTATTGAAGTGAGGTCCGGTGGCTGCCTGTGATTGGCCGACTGAAGCAGGTCATTAACTTATGGTAGAGCAGCTTTTGTGTGCTCTGAGAAAGCCATTTCTGTCTTTAGTGACCACTCAGCTGTATACTCAACAGCCTCAACAGAAATTAGATGTCAGTGTAGAACGACAGCAAAAAAAAGCACATCAAAACAGACTAAGACCTGATATATTTTCTAATACTCCTGGTTATTGTTGCCTAACCACCTTCCGCAGTACATCGAAGCATCCATCAGCTCAGAGATGCTGGGTCAGTTTGGCTCTAAAATAGCTGCTGGACCCGGGGATAAAGACAATGATCCCATATCTCTTTAGGGTGCTTTGTGTAAGTATCCAGCTCCCTTGTGTTTTGAAAAGATATAGCTAGGAGCAGACAGCCATTTGAGGACTGTCTGAGAAAAACAAGACAAAAACAACAATTCAGTAAATATCCCATTTGCTGCAGAAATCACACATTTTCACACTTATCCCTTGTGATAACTTGAATGTGTCATGCTTTTGGTTTATAGCAAATCCCAATATTTTGTGTGAAGTGGGACAGAGCTGTCCTGTGTGTCTGACTCCTGCTGTTACATGATTTTCATTATGGCCAGACAGTATACATGGGAACATGGGAGAAGGGTTGTGCCATAGCATGTTGTTCACAATAATCCTGGTATAATGTTTAATGTAATAAAAAAAAATCATATTGTAATAATGGCAATATTCCCACTTGTTGATGAGAACAAGCATGGCTGAAGCAGCATTGCTACCAGCTTACACGGTGGAGGAAGGTCCGAAAACTTCAGTCGTAGGTTGCAAAAGATCGTGCGTGCAATAATCCACAGTGAATTGTGAGAAGTGCAAGAAGGCTGCAGGAACAGAAGGAGGCAGTACATCAAACTTATTTCACCACCTCAAGCAGAAGCACCCGGTTGAGTACGAGGAGAGCCAAAGATCCCCTGAGGAGAGCTCAGCAGCTGTTGTGAGTTCTAAACTGAAAATATTTTTCATTGTTTTGGCAAATCGTCAAGAATGTAGTTATCACCGAAATAATGATATTAATATTGTGATATCATTTAAGCCCATATCGCCCATCCCGACTGAGACAGTTGTAGTCATAAATATGGATTGTTTTGGTTTTGTTCTTTAACTTGGAATCAATATTTAAACACTGTCCTTCTTTTCTTTTCCTTTCCTTGCTGTGACTCTTCTGTCAAAGATACTCTTGCAGCTCTCTTACTAACAATTCATAGCGCATCCATCCATGTGCTCAGCTTTGATTGATTGAGGTAAGATGATTAGATCTCACCTCCCGTTTGCTGTAAGGGATACGCAAGCTTGCAGGCAAACAGAGAGCCTTGATTTTATATCACAAATACTGCAACTGTATCTTCTCCCTCCTTTTGTCTCTCTGCACTGCCTCGCACCCAGCAAACCCCTCCATCTGCCGGGCATTGTTCAAAATGAAAATGGGGCCCGAGAGCCGCTACAACAGAGTGTGAAATTACATTTTTAAAATATTGGGAAAGCAACCGTAGTCCTCCATTATCTGAAAAATCTAGGACGAGGTTCGTTCCTCTGAGGTTTAAGTAGAGCCTAGTCCTTGTCATAACTTAACACCTCTTGTTCCAGATCTTTTAATGTGCTCCTCTTGAGTGTGCGAATTGGAAAATCAGTTTGAGCTGTGTTAACATTAAAAGACAGAGGAGTCAGCGGACATGAATAAGTGAGGGGGCACCGAGAGACTCTTTTTGTCTGTGGCGTTGGAATCAAAGAGAAACAGGGGTGGATGGAGAGAGGGAAAAAATGGCACAATAATACATGAGGCTGATGGGGAATAATGTTGGAGAAGTTGAAAAGAGTCATCCATGAAATTGCTTGTTGCATCCTTTAAAACCTCTTGATTGATGGTGGCAATTTTAAAGCTTGGCAGTTTCCCAGTTCTGTGGAAGTATGTGAAAGAAAGTACTCCAGGGTTTCCTTCAAGGAAAAATGCTCCCTAAAACACTTTAACCCAGTTAAATAGCAGCTATTGGCAATATACATTTGTGGGTCAATTTTTGGTGTTTGGTATTACAGCTGTGGGCAGCGTAATAGGAAATGTTCATTTACAGGCTGTTATTTGTGTCCAATTTTTGTAGTCTGACAACAATCTAAAGTCTGAGATCAGTTTGATATTGAAAATTCACTTTGGCTTCTCAGTAGGTATTCATTCTCCACCTTCAGCAGACAAAGATGACATTAACCACATGTTTCTCTTGCGACTGACTACTATGCTTTTGACAGTTGCTCTGACTACATTTCTATCTTCCCCTCATCACTATGGCAACAAGCTTAATAACCTCCAACCTATAGCCTACCCTTTTGTCCGTCGCAACTTTTTGGATTTTGCTCAATGAATAGCAAGTAATTTAAGAAGATATTTTACAGCACAAACAACAAGAAGGACATTCATAAGCTGGAAAAATGAAAGCTTACAAATTGCCTCTCATAAATGTCTCTGCAAGACAAAAAGGCCCAAATTATGGGGCTCAGAGATTGAGCCGTGCTAACGAATAGTTTATGATATGCTTACGTGAGTAAATACAGCCTTATTCCATGTCCTCCTCTTCAGCTTCCTGCATGGTAGATGATGAAGATGCACCTTCCTTCATCCTCAGGATGTTCCCCCTTCATGTGAATGATATGCATCTCTGTCATTCACTCCTGACCGCTTAAGTAAAGCAAAATCGTCAACATGGGCTGACTTAGAGCGTGCGTGTTAATTCTTATGAGATGCTGAAGGAAAACATTACACAGAGCCCACCCTTGTTCTTCGTTCAGCTTGATTTGTCATGTAGTGAGTGGACTACTTCACTTTCCAGCTTGACTGTGCTCTTTGCCCTTTTCAGGTTTATCAAATAGATTCTTGGACCCTGTATAAAACACACTGGCTTTGACTGCTAAATGTGGATGTTAACAACGTACATTGCACCACATTCAATGCGCTAATCTGTACCTTCAAGCCATGGCTGAACGCCAAAGCATCGGCTTGATGTCTTTTTTTTTTTCTTTCTCTCACAGTAGCTTACGTCATCGGGTCAAATGTGTTGACTAGAAACGCGTGTAGACGAGGAATGTGTATTATGTACCAATGACAGTTGCTGCCTGGCGTGCAAAGGGACGCTTTGAAACAAAAAACGTTACGCATTTCTGATTCTTGTCACGCGCGCTTACCTGCGTACCAGTTATGTGCACCCCTGGATATACTGTATGTCACATTCCCACTTGCATCAATCATTTGTCACATTTCATACAGATAATTCTCCAAATATCACCCCAATCTGAGCTGTTATTACTTCCACAGACTACTTCTGATGTACTTTAAAACAAAACTGGAGACTTTGAGCTCAACATGTGCTATAGACGCAACAGTTTCTAGAATTTCTAGCTCCTGGTGCCAAATGTGAGATATCTTTAAAATACCAGTTAACGATGGTGTTGAAGATCGTTGGATGACATCCACTGCTCAAAATCCAGCTACATGATGAAGTGCCTATAGTGGAACCTGGATCTACAGTATGGGGGCTGTGGGGTTGTTTCACAGGTCATCATCTTTTTCTCAACACTTCATGTTATTTTTATTTTACAGACCCTGCTTCAAAAAAAAAAAAAAGAAAGAAAAGAAATCCGCCTCTGCAAAAACAGAAGTGGCAGTATTAGTTGTAGAGGTTCTTGTGGAATAAAAGTACACAAGGAGCACACTGAATCTGCGACTTGGTAAAAGTGGTACTTTTGCGAGTAGAGTGGCTCAAAGTGTTGTGCAGATTCCGGTGAGTTGCTCACTTTTTGAGGTCTGCTGGATCGCTTTGCTGTGATGTGGTGAACCTTCCTCAAACCCTTTTGACGTCTGACCCCACTGCTGATTCCCATGTCCCCTCATCACTGAACAACACCGGAGCCATGGAGGGAAGTTTTTTAGGTTTTTTCTGGTTCGCTAACAGTAACTTGTTATCTCATGATAAGCTTAATTCAAGATTCCTACACAGGTCATTATCTCAGACCAATAAGCTCCAGATAACGGAGTTCATTAATTACCATATGAAAGGCGCAGCTTGATGATAAATAATTGGAAATTTTTACATTTGGAGGTTGCAAAATGCTGCTGCAACAAATGACCAAATATTGCGGCAAGCTGTCCTTCATGCTCACTTAAGAAATGTTTTTCAGCTCTCTTTATATGGATGATTATGGCAACAGAAAGAAAAAGTCATTATTACCATTCAGTTTTATTAGCATCGTCCCTATGTTATGTGTGCTGGGTGGCCATGTGGTACATCTGTGATCTACAGAGCTGCATGTCATCCTGATCACCCTGTCGGTTTCACTTCCTTTCCTGAGGTAGAAACACTACTAGGGCTTCACGATTTATCATTTTTTCAGCATTTTTTATTTTTCCCCCCAATATGAATTCCTACAGTAAACACATGGCAAAGAGCTGCAATATCCAAACAGCCAAGTTTCAAACAGCCCCTGCTCACCATTTGCCATGCGTTCTTGTATCAAGCAGCTCTACACAGAATTAGCTCTACATTAAAAGCTCTACGTTTTGCTCTATTTTTCAACATTATTGACATATTATAAGAGGGCACAGTTGCAAACCTGATCAACAATCTACTGAAAATGTTGTCAGCTACAACCACTAATAGCGGAAAAAGCATATCCCAAATATTATTCCAGCTACATCAGCTGAAGTGTTTGGTGAAGTCGTTGCACGTCTTCTGTGAGCTACAGAAACAATACAGCGCTTTTCCAATCACAGCCCCCATTTTAATTTCCAAACTAACTTTTTTTTTTTAATATATGAAATCACTTCTGAGTTCACAGAGGTGAAATTGATTTCAGATTTACAGGTTCTTATTTGCAAATACGGAGAAAAGTAGAGCGACTATCTCATGAACATAATTCTCTCTGAAGCTTTATTTCTCTGTGTAGACATGATTTGCATAGTTCAGATAAATGAGTTGTCATCGCCTGCAACATAAGCAGCAACCACAGACTGTTTTTTTTTTCCACCCAAAAGTGGGAGAGTTTGTTTTTTAACTCATTTCACTTCACTTCAAACTGTTATTCACGTTATTTTAGCCCACCAGTATGACTGATGTGTTACACGGACAGACTGGAGCTTTGCTGGTTGCATTAGTTCCAGCCGGGTTTTTTTATCTCAACCTGAGACAAAAGCAGAGCTGTGAGGAAACTGAGAACCGTTTTGACAGTTTAATGTTTTATGGCACTTTATAGTCCGAATGAATGTCGACTCTCCAAGAAAAAAGTCATTGGCTGCACCCTGTTCTGCTCTGTTACGCTCATAGTTACAAATTATGACCTCAAATCGGTGGATAAATCTTTTTTTCCACTCAAGACACACGTTGTCTGTTCTGAATTCATTGTTATACCAGTCACCTAAATAATTACACAATTAATTGAAAACATTAAGCAGTAATTATGGGAATATGAGATGATTTAGCTGAACTGTGCTGAAATTGCAATTCCACATTACCGTGATGAAACGTGTGTGACACCTTTTACGAGATTAGCAAACCTGTCACACAATTACAGGAAGAGCTCGTACAGTGAGAAAACACAGTGGAACAGATCTGAGGCGACCAAGAGGGGATTGCATATTTATGAGAAGTGATCTCATTATTATGAGAAACCTGGTTCCAGGAAAAGCTTCAAAATAATAACAACACCTTCTATACAAGTCGCTGCTTTCAGATTTTGAGGCTGAGGAACATCATTGCAGCATTACTCTTCAATCTAGAGAATAAATTGTGTTGCATTTTGACACACAGGACTTACTCATCTGCTTTTGTCCTCCTGAGCTCGAGATGATCTGAGTAGACACAACAAAGCGTTTGTCATGATGTGTATTCTTATCATGTTCAGTGTCTGGAAGTCTTGTTCGGAGGAGTAAGGGTCAGTCACAGCATATGTTCCCTGCCTTCAGGCACATGTCCCCAGCTCTACCTGAGCTCACTGTTTTGTTTTTTTTCCCTGCATTTCTTACTAAGTTGATTGCACCATCCCCACTCTCCCCAAACGCGCACTCCCATTATATTTGATCTTATTTAGCCAGAAAGCCGTGCCGTGTGGATCGCACAGATGAAGTGAGCTGGACTCTGAGTATGCTCAGGGGGACGCGGGAAGTCCTGACGGGGAGAGGACAGAGATGAAGGTCGACTCACCCCTGACTGCGCGCCAGCTGTCACGAGTGGACAGACAGGAGAATCACCTGAAACCTGAATTGATTTTTTTTTTTTTTTTGAGTGAGAGAGACCGAAATTTCAGCTATCTGTTGACCTCCCTTGATGGAATGTGTCACAGGCGGGCCGAAGACGGAGCAAGAGAAAGAGTGCAGACAGACAGCAAATGTCATTTCAGGAAAAGACAAGCGCTGCCTTTTGAAAAGTGCGACTGGCCAGCTCCCATTACGGACGCTCCTGTCACATCCAGCTGAATGTAAACTCCTGAACTGCATAGCTCTTGTGACACTAATGAGTAGAAAGCTGCATTTTTATCCCAACAATTCCACCAAGTGTAAAAACACTTAGTGGATATGTATGATGTGTTTTCTTACTACGCCTCACAAAGAGGGTGCTGCTGCATTATGTATGTAAGCACACAGTAATGTTTTCATATAGCTTTCTTTGTACCGCGACGATTGCCGCACGTCTGCCGCTATTCTCTTTGCGCCCTCCTTCAAACAGCTGCTGCAGCTGGCTTGATGATTTATTAACTCTGGGTATTTGATGAAGCCCCTCTACAGAAAGCCACTTGATAGAGTCTCCCAGCAATGGAAACAATTTCAAGCCAACTTCACAGATAATTAGGCACTTTAGCCGGCGGACTTGGTTTTGAAATAAGCCGAGCTCCCAGCAAACGCACTTATACCCTGCCACACTGGAAATGCTGCAAGGCAGTGGTGGAACGACGGGGGCGGAGGGGAGCCTTGTCCGACAACTTCGTTTCATGTTTTGGAACATATTTTGAGAGTTAGCGAACATGCAGTTGTGCAAGTGTTCTCACAGTGAAGTAAGAGATACAATATCTTACACCATCAGCATGTTTATAGTAGCAGCACCATGCAGATTAAATGGGGCTCTGACTCTTTCGTTTAGATGTGTTAGTTTATATACATGCTCTGTATACAGGAGCGTGTCCATGCAGTTAAATCCTTGTAAAACAGGGTTGTGGTTTGACTCATCTCCTCATGAATAATTCTGTGTATGCAGGTGATTTGCTTATATTATATGACCCCAGGTTCTGGCTTTGACATCAGATTGAATAGCAAAAAGGGCCCAGTAATGCAATAATGATTAGTTGTAAAGAGGATAGAACATTAATATCCTGAATTCTGCTTAAGTAGGGAAGCTTTTAAAGTAAACAGCTAGGTCAAATGTCTTTGCCGCCACTTTACGGATGGTTTAATGGATAATAGAGATATTTAATGAAAATGTTAAAAAGTGTACAGTGTGCACCAATCACTTGCAAATCACCCTCTGCTTCTCTGTTGAAGGGCTCTTTGCTCACCCATCGGTTCAACAAGAGCAACATGCTGAGGCTTACTGTTGTTTACAATCGTGCCATATGTGTGTGCTAAGATTTGATAGTGTTAGTCATATTTTATGCAACATAACAACATAATAGCTCCTATATGTCAGACAGTGGTAGTGAACCTTATGTACAAGGGTACGTACATGTTAGTGTGTGCAAATTGGAATAGATAAGTTTTGTTTTGTGACAGCAAGTGTAAGTACAGTAAGTATATATGGGATTGTTCTACTATGTACTTTTTGCAGTTTTATGTGGTAGATGAAGTTTGAGCTTTTATCTTTTACAACTTTAGAATAAGAAATAAAACTGAATACACAGGCCCCACTGGTTTCAAACCCATAGAGGAAAATATACTGTAGATTTGTCACAGTCCATAACATCATTAAATTGTTTGGGATATTAGGGAGTTAATGTATCATATGGTGCTTCTATGAGGCTGAAATTTCATTTTCTGCAGCACCATGGTGGTGCTTTTACACTGCCTCCAGCTTTTGTTATGAATTTACTACACTATAAAAAATTATGTCCGTGTGATTGCATATACACATGTTTGCGTACGTGTAATTGCAGGTGTATGGATGAATTACAGCATAATGCACAGAATGTGAACAGTATGCTGCAAGAAAAAAAAAATCTTTCTCCCAAGTTTTCCATTATGTCTGTAATTTCATTAACGAAGCTTTGCTAAAAAAAAAAAAAGAGGGGGGAGCAGAAGACTGTCAGAGGTAATTAAAAGATAAGGTGAACAGTACAGTCTGCTTGCCCTAGCTACATTAAGACATTTAGCTTCTACAGTGAGAGCGTAATATCCTCTCAACACACACACAGAGACACACACACATAACACACACTGAGGGGATGACGGAGGTGCTCTCCCACCTGCCAACAGACCCCTAACAGACATGTGCACTGGAGGGAGATGCGTTGCAGTCCCGTGGTGTCGGACTGGTGAGATATGAAATGTGACGTGTGCACAATGGTTGTCAACATGAATGACTCATAAACAAGCAAAAGATTAGGACAGCCTCCACCGTGGTGTTCATTTTTTGCAGAGGTTGGAGAGGAGGCCCGACACCATCTCAAGCACCACTCCTCACTTCCTTTTCATCGTTACGTTGCCTTTGCGTGGGCTGGAGCAAATCAGCTCGCTGCAGCAAAGCGCCACAAGTGCGCGGATCATTTCAACTCTTGTGCTGTTTTGCACTTGGTTTGTTTGACCCTCAAGCAGATTGTGAACAACATACCATATCCTTTTAACAAAAACAGAAGACAAAAGTATGATTTATTCATTAACTTATTTATTATTTATCGGAACACTGTTACGAAGAGTTTTATCTAAATTTTACAACCTAAGTTGTCATTAAGGGAAGTCTCCTGAATGACTTGATGCATTAAACACATGTTTGTTCAGATGTGCTTTTGTTGACATGATTGCAGGAAAATAATCTGATGCTACTCAGTGCTACTGATAATTACAAGGGGGAAAAAAAACAGAAAAACACTTGGTCTGCAGAGGCTGTTTTGCAGCTTTATAGCGAGTAAAACAAGCATCTCTATGGTTGTATAATGAGTGCAGATGGAGAGTTTTAACGAGAAACTGACACCCTGAGTATTGCTGCAGCTACTCCACCCTCCAGCTGCAAGGATGAGAAGCATAAAAAAAAAGAAGCAGATTAGAGGAGAATGGTGGATCAACTTCATCAGTTAATTAAACTCTATTGCAGCTTGATGAGCAATTAATCAAGGCAGCGTGCAGAGTGTCAGGCAGGGCTGAGTTCTTCGGGTGCGGTATGTGTGCTCCGTACAGTATGTTCCCAGGAGGGCAGCCCTGCAGGGAGCAGCACTTACCAAGTGAGCAGCCCTAAAATTGTACAGGGTGTAATGGACTTGGTTTATGTAAGCAGCTATCAATCACTCTCTGACATAAGCCCGCACCCTATTAGAGCTCCGGGATTAGGCTCCTCTCGGTCCTGGACTAACTGAGAAGCTACTTGTCTAAGTAGATCGAATTTCAGGAAATGCTGAAAATGTATTGGATTATTATTTAGAAATATTGGCGTTTAAAGCCAACGCCAGCCCAGTCTCAGCAGGCTGCGGCAATAACAGTCAAAGTTAATCACCTTAATATGGGGTAGACATGGGCTCTAAGCATGTCAGAAATGTTACTTTGTATTTTCTCATCACGAAGATTTAGCTCTTATCTTTCATCTGGTATCTGAGTCCCGAAATCTGGTGTTTGGTTTTTGTCCTTTGTCTGTTTCCCCCTTTCATCTACCTCTTCATCTCTGCCAAGACTGTGAAGCAGGCTTTTCTTTATGCTATGGAAATTTGAGTTGGCAGTTTGTGACTAAATGCAGTAAATTTATTAACGAGACCATGGGGAACATTAAAAGTCAATTGAAGGAGGCTATTAAAAGCAGGATTTTAATTGGGTTGGTCCCTCCACTAAACCTTTTTTTTTTTTTTTTTGCTGTCTTTTTTTATTTTCCAAGAGCAATGGTACTAAAAAAAAGTTCTGAATTAATGCGTTGAATGTGTGTTAGTCCTTGAAAGAGAGAAGGTTCCCCTTCGGAATCACGATGCTAGTCTCATGTTCAGTTTTAGTGTGTACACTGAAAAGATGTCTGCTGAATTAAAATGACAAAATATGTACCTTGGTTTCACATATTACGATCATGTTTGCTAAAAATGGTGCAGTCATGTTTAATATACTGCTAAAGTGATCAAGTAGGTGTCACACAATAGAGTTCTGAGGTCTGACAGGTTTCTTTACTTCATGATTTCAACAATCTGATTTAAAGAGTATTTTTAATTCATTTTGCTTCTGGCCTTGTTAAATACAACATTAACTACTGTACGTTTTTGAAAGCAAATATGGCAATAGGCAAAAAACACATTCCTTGTTCTGATAATAACTTGGATTTGGTCAAAGAAAACAATGCAACCAAGTTCCATCAGTAGAAGGGAACCCCAATAAAACACACTGAACAAATGCCTGGTGACAAATGCAAATGTTTTCCAATCCAAATCAACACTTAATGACACGGTTTTGTAGTGCAAACACAAAGTAACAACAACAATGAAAACTTTAAAAGCCTGAAGGGAAGTAACACACATAAAACAGTCCAAGTCCATGAGAGATGAACTCAATAGCGTGTCCAGAGCTTGTAGAACGCACAATACAGCGAGGGCAGTGTAGGCAGCTATATGACAAAAACAGGAGAAGCTGCATCCTGTCTGCCTCACCATTACACAGCGGTAACAGCGCACTAGTAGTCTTTGATACTGATCCCGGAGAGCCTGTTGCTTTCCCGCTCCATGACAACCCACCGGAGTGCTTTAAAGGAGTAGTGGAGTTCAGGAGGATAGTTTAGGTCTCAAACAAAATGGCAGCAGCAAATGCAATGACACACCATCTTGGCCTTGAGGACAGTCTGCTGGTTTATCTGCTGGTATCCCAGTCTGTGATAATATCGAGGGGCCTATAAAATCCATTTTCTTTTTTTCCAGCCACGAAGTGTCTTGCGTCTGCTGGTGTGGTTGTAGTTCTGAGAGTTGAAGTGATGAGCTCTTGCAAGCACGCTGCCTCTTTCTCTCCCTCAGAGGACCTCTTCAACATGAAAACCCTGACTTTTATTAACTGTGTCCACATTTTGGCAGTTTCTGCGATACTCTGCGTTTTACAGTCGATTCTGTTTTTGTTGTCAGTTTTCTGTGATTCTGTCCATGGTTTCTGCATTATGGAAATCACAGGGCCATGAATTTGCATTCCTGATGTGGTCTTCTCTACGAGAGCTTCAAGATCTGCGACCTTTGAATGCCCATTCTCAAAATAAAACCCAGTCAAGTGAGATCAAGTATTATTAAAAAGGTGTTGCATTCAACAATAGAGTCAGATATAGTCGGGAGTGAGCGCTTGCAAAACGAGGGGACAGGCTCGGAAGTTGAAGTAAAAAGTACATGAAACACACTCACGTGCAGGTTGAAAGAGCTGGAGGAGTAACTCCACAGACCGCAGTCTGAATCTGGCATGGAAATCTGATTCTTTATGATCTGTATATTTAATTTGGCGTCGGCTTTTCACACCAGATGCGGGTGCTCACGCAGTCCTCACCATTTATCCAGGCTCAGGACCAGCAATTATTAATATATGTGGATATTGTGGATCCCCAGTGGTTGAGGAGCAAAGGACAGGTTAGGGATCGAACAACGCCAATCCTGTGATCAGTAGACGGCCTGCTCTCCCTCCTGAGCAACAGCCGTCCCATTTAATTACCCATACAATAAAAAAATAAATGCTATTTTCAAAAACATTTCGTCTTTCTTATATCTTGATGCTTTAGACGCGGAGCTCTTGGAGCACCACTCAGTATAAATAAAACGATTTACTCATTTTTCCTCACACATCTCAGATTGAGTGTGACTGCCATGAAGCATCACTCAAAGCGAAACAGAAGTCAGTCAGCGCCCTTGGCTGGAGGAACACCAGATATCTATAAAAAAAGCAAAAAAAAAAAAAAAAAAAAAAAAAGCGTAGGAAAACGTAGAATTTGAACAGCTGCTCTCCTCTGCTGTCACCTGAAATCAAACACTCGTTTGTGCTCGCACGTCTCTAATTGATTGTGAGTGACTGAGGTGTAAATTTGTCAAAAAAGGTAACACATGTCCCTCTGGAGAGAAAAACATAGACTGTTCCAACCCTTACGACACACCTTCTCCACACATGAAACATTAATGCTAACAGATGAGCTTTTAAAAGATTAGAGGGCACATGTGTCACAAGTCACATTCAGATTAACTAGCTCGAGTTGCTCATGGCAGATAAACCAGATAAGTAGCTATAACATATCTTAAGAGAGCATCAACTTTGACTGATTTTAATTACCTTGACTGTGCAGAAAGCGCTGATGGTCCACGACAAATCCTCTAACATGAGAGAGAAAATGGCGCGTTCGCCGCTGTCGAGCCTGTTCCCAGGAGACGGGGCTTTCCATTTTGAACAAAACATACCTTCTTTCATTCATCTCAACATGACTGAGACCAGTAGACTTTGCCTCCCTCACGATAAAATGAGTCCTACTGAAATGTGTTTGAAGAAGAACTGTGAATGATTTGTGCAGTAAGCGTGCGCTGGCTGTGTGTTTGTAAATTGAACACGTCTTTTTCTTCATTGTGGTCGACACTTGGGATAAAGAAACTTGTGTGAAAGTCCGCCTTGGCGTGAGGTCTGACGATTGCTCGAGGTATCTGCTGTTTCCCGCTGCCTTCAGTCCTGCTGTGAAGCTCCTGTCTCTCTGGCTCTTGCTAAAGGATTTCGAGAGGGGCAAATCTCTGAGAATGACAGATTACGACCAACACAAGCTTTTACTACAACACCCAGTGTCCACAGATCATCCTCTCGCCCATTCAGTTCTGAAAAACCTGACAAGGGCTGCAGTAGCTGCACTGTAGCCATCTGCTTTTCAGTTGATTGGTGTTTATGCCCGCAAGGAGTCAGTAAACTGTGTTTGCACTGTGTGCTTTAATGCATCAGATTATATCATTTGTTGAAATTACATTACAAAGCATACTGTTGTCCTAGTTTTGGTAACGTGCTGTGACACATTACAAATGGTTTTAATTGAACTTTAGCTTCTGGCTCTTGAGACATGCGCGACTCATCCTGCACTTTAAGGGATTTTTGTGTGTGTGTGTGTGTGTGTGTGTGTGTGTGTGTGTGTGTGTGTGTGTGTGTGTGTGACATTCGGGGACAAAATTTCAACCTAAAGACCAGTCAACTGGTACAGCTTCTCCATCTGGGCACAAAATTCATTCATTCAGCTGATGGTCGGGGTCAGTGTTGTGGGTACGCTGGTAGCGGTTGGGGTCTCCAGGAAATGACTGTAAGTCTATGTAATGTCCCCAAAAGTGACCAAAGCCAACATGTGAAAAAAAAAAAAGAGTTTGTTTGTGCATACGGGAGAGTCAGAGAGAGAGATGTAGTGTAGTATTGGCTGTGCTGACTGGATAATGGCATGCAGAGTGCTGCGCCGCTACAGTAGGTTGAGCCTCCGACCAGATGCTCCTTTCACTGCAGCTCATGGGCAGAGAGAGAGGCTGCACCAACTTACACATTCGTCTTAGCTGGATTAAGCAGTAGGATTCAGGGACTTCGATCATGCAGTGTAAAAAGAGCTTATTAGATACACATCACATGTGATCTAAGGAGACTGAGGCTAAGCTGGGTTCATACTTCCTTTGAGATGTTCCCTTTCTGTTTCCATGCTTATGTTTTTATGCCCTCCCTGTAATGACAGCCGTTTTCACTGCAATTTAATGATTCAGTCTCCTGCAAACTGCTCAGAGTCAATGATATCCCCTTAGCAAGCTTTGAAGCTATTTCAAGGATTTGAAAGCAATGAAAAGGGCGTGTCTACAGTATTTTGAATGGAAGGCACACAGGATTGGGTGTCAGTGTGTTTGTGTAGGGGTATGAATGGTTGAAGCAAATACATGCGTGTGTTTACTGCACTTAAAGGAACCAGATGGCAGCATCACACAGAAGGCCAGAACAGAAAGAGAGAGCACTGGAGCTCAAGGAGATGCGCCGCATTTAACTAATGTTGTGAAAACAGTTAAGGGCAAAATGCACATTATGGCCATTTGTGCTGTTAAAATGTTCATGAGCTACACACCTGTTGAACGTGGCTGCCAATCTAAGGCAATAAGGTCAACTCAGTATGTCTTACACTTCACATTGCATGCACACAGCGAAAACAGAAGTGATCAGAAACTTTCCTCAAGGAGAGCGTGTGCCGCTGTACTGTATGTCTGTGGCCTTGGGGATGACAGATGTGAACACCATAGGACCACAGCAACTACAACATAGATTCAAATAAATAAAAATCTTTGCTGGTTTCCGGTTTCATCATGAGTCTATGGAATAAACAACTACCTGTTACAGTATGTTGGGAATCTGGTGGATGGTGCCAACCCTGCTCCTCCTCTGGACCCTGCCCGTTGTGATGGGACAGGGTTGCATGTTTAAAATGACTTCCAGGCCAAAAGGAAATGACTTTTTTTTTTTCCTCTCAATAAAGTGCCGGTCCACTATAAAAAGTGTCGTCCAGAGGATGCAGAGTAAATGCTGTATTCAAACTGACGTTCTGGAGAAAGTTTGTATAACGGAATTATTGTTATTATTATTGGTGTTGGGGGGCTGGATTTAATGTTGTGATTTGTTTTTTGTTTGCTCTTTTAAGAGGCCCTCCCCAGTGTTACATTACATTCAGGCCCCCCTTTGGTGGAGAGAACAGGTGCAACACTCTCCTCAGAATATCTCTGAGTAATTTAGCACTTTCAGTTGGTACAATAGATGCTGTCATTAATAACTAAAAGTGCAAAAGATTAAAGATTAAACCAAAAGGTTTTGGAATAAGAATTTCCACATAGCCACCAAATCACACAACAGAGGAAAACCACCACTCTCCCGTCAGCAAAGAGAACAACCCTCCACCTTTTCTGAACCCCTTCCCCCGTCATAATTTATTTAAGATTTAACATTTATTGCCATTAAAACCTTTCCTCCTGTGTTGTCTTCTTCTCTTTCCAGGAAAAAGGAAACATTGCCGTTGTATTCAATGTCGGAACAGACGACATTAATATTGAGGAGACGTCAAAGTTTGTAAATGACGGAAAGTACCATATAGTGAAGTTTACGAGGAGTGGGGGTAATGCCACTCTGCAGGTGGATGACCTGCCAGTCATTGAGCGCTACCCCACAGGTGAGTCACCCACTCTGCCCTTAATCACATCTGCTGCCGCTTAAAGGCGATAAAATGACCGAGAGATTATGAAGCCAACTATTAAAGCTTTATCTGTTAGGATGGTTTTATGTTGACCTGGCATGTGCTGTAATTGCTTTTTTATGTTTCTGTTTCCAGCACCTGTTAAGAAAAATACCAGTGTTGTGGAGTGTTTTCTCAGATGTGTATTGCTTCACATTAATCACTGCTGTTAACCTTCCCAGGTCTTTGTAAATAGGTTGCACTTTAGAGCTCCCATAGTCTAAAATATAAACTGTATAAAAGGACAACCACCCACCCTGTCTCCATGTCTGCATGTAATTCCCCATAAACATAAATAATCCACCTACAGTGTATGTTCACAGTAAGTCAAATCGATCGACTATTTACAGACAGATTACCACTTCCATTGCGGCCGGTTCAATATTTATTTCTCTGCCAGTACAGTAGATTGATTGAATTAATGTGACGGGCTGGACGAACCTGTAATAACACAGTCATGCTAAATGAATACCTGAGTTAATCTGATGCTCATTGTAAATTAAATACCAGATGATCAGCATCTGGTTTAACCATGAAAATGCACTTTCATATGAATCAGTTCACACCATACGCCCCAATTACTCGTGTAAAAAAAAATGAAGTTGTACTCATTTTCTTTGTCATTAGTGCACTTAGCACTTTCATAAACACAGCTTACATGACAGCAGAAGATGAATTCACTAATTACTACCCTGTGTAATGAGTATTTATATTAAATAATTTCCACATTATATGAGTGGAATACTTGCACTGGCACTTTATTTTATGTGGTAACCGATGACTCCCATCGATGGAAGCAACTCCTCAACACTGGTGTGTTTCTGTAGAATGTCAAGATGTTGGTAGTATGATGGCTCTCAGGAAGAATTTAAATGTCACTGCTTGTGTTGTTGAAATTGTTGACTTTTTAACTGCTTAAAGGCTTTGACAAAAGCTGTCGAGGATTGAAGGAGTGCGACTATCACTTGGCCGTTTTGCAATATTCCTGTATGTTAATGCTCATACGAATCCACCAAAATCACTGTGGCAACAAGTTTAACATTTACTCCACACGGGCAGAAACTGCAGCCCTGAATCAAAAACATGTGTTCGATTGTGAGCGTGCACAAAGTGACCGGGCATCAGGACAAACAAGGCAGATTCAACCTGTCTCTCTCCTTTTGCATAATGTTTGGTGACCTTTTTAGCTATGACCAGTGCATTCATCCAAATGAAAGAGGGTTTTTCTGACTGGGACTCAATCCTCGCCGCTTGCCTCAGGTGGAAAAGGGAAGCTAATGGCTTTTGACATGTTGTGGACATGGCAGAATGCACAGCAGGGTTAAATGCCTCAATGCTACTATCTCAATCTTCAAACAGCAAACCCCCTCAGTCCACAAGACGCGTATGATCCATACAGATGTGCTGCTCATAAACTGGATGAAGTTGGTTTTGTTTCTTTTTAAACACACATTTTACTGCAGAGTTAAACATGATGTTTTTAGCTTCAGCTCAGTCTGAAATTAACCACCTGGTAAAACACTATCACTCAAGATCAGTGATCAGAAGCGTTTTACAGTTAATTCTTTCTTAGACTATTTAATGCCTAGCAATTGAAAACATAGCCCAGTATATTTAATATTGGTTATTAGCATAGTGTAAGTGAACAGAATCTCTCTATAAATTGAATTTCTGGTCAATGTACTGTAAAATCTGCAAAAGTTGGATAACAATATTAGATTTCTTCCTCTTATGATAAGTGCTGAGTTATAAATGCTGCAGGGGAAAGTGACCAATCTCATCGCCACCAATCATGCGTCTGTGACAATGCCAAGTCCAGCTACCTTATTAGGCTCGTTGCAGACTAATTAGATCCAATCACAATTACTGCGCAGTTCCTCCCCTCACCCCCAGCACACAAAGTAATTATTCTCTCAGCTCGCCTGTAGTTTGATTAGTATCCATGTATGCCTCTAACACACTCATAATAGCAGCCCTCAGCCACTCTTAGGCCACTCACAGATCAACAGTGATTATAATAAGAGTAGACAGCAAAGATAAAAATGATGGCTGGAGAGTGAGAAAGACAGAGAGGAGGAGATTATATGGGAGGGAGCGATCGTTCTCAAAGCAAGGAAATAATTGCTTCACCAGGGCCTATATTGCTGCCCTCGTAATCTCATTAAAAAGTCTCGTACTGCATACTTATGGGCCATTAAAAGTCTTTAGCACAATTATTAGAATCTAAAATGCAAAACGCACATGCAGACACAACTAGCCCTCTATTTGTTGTAGTTTTCCTTTATTCTCGCCCCACTTTCATTCTGCGCTGCACACAAAAGGCTGGGCAGCAACAAAAAAATCAGCCCCTTCTCCTGAGTCTTGGCCATGGAAGTAATACCATCACAATGGTGCTGCCAGGCCCGCAGGGTACAGTGCAGTATCCTATCAGAGCACCCGATGAACACTCGCTGCACACAAAGATAATGGAGAAGTCCCTGGCCTTATTCTTTTACTGTTATCAGAGCGTGGTGCACTTACCAAGCTATCTATCTCTCACTCTGCTCCTCTCAGCCCCCAGTTCCCTCTTTTTCTGTCCTTTTTACCCTCTATCTGGTCACCCCTGCCCCCTCTGTCGATCTCACCCTCTGTCCTGTTTTCCCACCTTGAGGTGTGGAGTCTGATTTGTGGGATACAAGGGAAGGAGGGTTGGCTTTATCCATCAAAGCTCCGTCCTATCTGCTCTGGTTTCTCCTCTGTTCTATCCATGAGCCTATTCAGCCCATTGTGCAAACAGCCATCACTGAGCATGCATAAAAAAATGGTGCAATGGCCACCAAAGCCAGAGCAGAAAAAAAGGGAGCAGAATAATGAAAATAATAGTGAGATTTGTATAGGTTCCTCCTTTTTTCCAATTCTCCCAGCTCCATGAACAGAGGAAGCATTTGCATATTTGTTCATTTAATGTGGCGAGTGTCCTAGGGCTTGTAATGAGATAAAGCTCCCACCTTATCTGACCACTTTATTAACAAAAAAGAAAACAAGTGAGTGAGGGCAAAGCGGGTCAGTTGGGACGGCTCAGCTGAATCGCTGCTGTCTGGCGGAGGAGATAAGCCAGGCTGTCCCATACCAAACCAAATCACCACTCAGCAGCAGTCACAGGCTCCTCTCGCAGGCGGGATGAATGGGCTCTGCTGCTGCACCGAAGCCCAGGGGATAGCATTGTTTAACTCTCCGGTGTCCCACAGTGGGGATCAATACACGATCAGACCTTGATTATATCCACACTTAATTAACCTCAGCATAAGGATAGACTGAGCGTGCCACGGGCTGCAAAGCTAAACAGATAACGTGTTACTACCTTTGAAAATGGAGCATGTTTCTGCACAAAAGTAGAGGATTTTGGCACAGTGGTACGCTGTGTGTGAGGATAAGAGTGTGTGTCTACTGTATGTGTGTGCGCCTGCGTGGTCCGACACTCCTCTGTGTCTTTCTGTTAGCTTCCTCAAACTCCTCCTCAACAAAGCGACGATTTTGTTCCAAAATGTGAAGAAATGCAAAAGCTGTCATTTCAAATGAAAACTACAAGACACCGAAAAGATGTTTATACATTTTGGCTGTCGAGAGACTAAGCAAGCATGTATGAAAAATGAAATGTACATTAATTAGTAATGAATTAATTAGAGAACCTGTCGTTGCAATGAGTGGTGCTCTTCAGTCTAAACTCATGCGTCCCCACCGTCCTCCCGACAGCTGTGCGCTAACTGTTCTCCAGAGCCCAGTTCGATGCTGACCTCTCCTCAGACGAGGTGTCAGAGTAGCAGGAAGCACAGAGGTGACATAACTAACACCCCATGACTGACAAACGGAGGTGACAGGAATTAACAAAGCCAGCAATGAGCAATTCATGGATTATTCATTAATATGACAGATTAAAAAATGTAAAGAAGTAGAGCTGTGTGTGTGTGCGTGTGTCTTTGTTTATTTGTTTATTCTTTTGTTTTGTGTGTAGTACTTCCATCTTGCACACTGCTTAGAAGATTTAGGTGGTGCAGAGCTCCAGGAGCCTTGCTTAAGGGAAATATGGTACCAGGCAGTGTGGTAGACGTTACATAAGCCAAAAGCAAACTGGAGGCTGGTGCGCCCTGCATCCACCTACCTGGAGGAAGCTTTGAGTGATTTCCTAGCTGCAGCATGAATTAAATATATTGTTTGGTAATTCTTAGTTATGACAACACCGTGCAGCCACAGAATTTTTGCTTCTAAGGAATAAGTCTGGTAATATGCTAACTTGTTCTTATTGTTAACAAATCCTGTGAAATTACCAAAAATAACAATGAATTGACCCTACAGGTATCGTTTGTGTGTCCACAGCCTGTTATAACTGACACCTCTGTGCCACAGAAGTCCATTGTTCAAAAACAATTAAAAAAACATCAGTGAGTCACACCATTGCTCTGGGTGACCGTCTTGCTCTTTAATACTCCCTAGAGCAGCTAATGTGTATTAATCCACAGCCGAAAATAGTCCCCAATAAATGCACTATTTGCTCCTGTTTGTGTGACTCTTGCTCTAAACTACAGCGCCCAGCTTCTTGAGGAAATCATTAAGCATTTCATTTTATGTGAAGTGTACGTTTGTAACCCGTTTTTGAAATGTGTGCTCATTTGGGACTCATGGGTAGTCAGAGCTGACTTGTCTTTGGGCTTTGTTGACAATTAAGAAAACAAAGACTGTCACCCACCTTGTCGTATCAGTCATCAGGAGGGATTGCATGAGTGAGTTTTACAGGTAATTTAAAACTGTAACGTTGAAGAAGGCTTTAGAAGAGTTTAGATTGCACTCGTGAAGGTGCTCCATTTATTGTGACCTTACTGAAGGTGCGAATGGTGACTGGACATTGTTTCTGAAATATGGCTCACTAAAAACATTTGAAGATCCATATCAAATAATATACTCAGTGTCCCTGTGTGGCTTTGTCGTAATGCAGAACGCATTTTTCCACGTCATTGTTGAGTGAGAAGTGTTCCTCTAAATCTCCTTCACAAGCCTTTGTGCTCCAACCTGGCACAATCAACTGCAGCCAAATTCCATGAGCTGTATAGACAAGCTTTAAACCCTTTTCTGTGTAGCTGATCCCCTACAGTAATTCAAGCTGATGCGATTAAAAAATGTCTTTTTATGCGTCTTCTTACCTCTAAGACCTTTCATCAGACCAATTGGCATCTGTTACAAGGTTACCTCCTTTCCGTCATGTGTCTGAGATCCTTCCCCTTCCAAAGCTTTTCTCCTCCGAATCATTCTTAGCCACCGGATCTTTTATCTGCCAGAACTGAATTAATATAGTTGATGGGACAAACATTGTCAATCTGCCGGAAGAATGGAGCTGACTGAATTCAATCTCTGCAGACAATACCAGGGGAAAGGCACTCAGAGACAGTGCCTCTGCTGAAAGTCTTCTGTTCTGGAGAGGTTATTGGCCTTGACAAAAGGGTGATGCAGAGTTTGCCCTCATTAATGCCAAAGTGCCCCTCCAATCTCAGAGTGGAGTTTCCCTGTAGCTGCTCTTTCTCCATCCTGACACTTATTTGGCCTATTCTCTGAATACTGCTGGAAAACTGCTTTTCCCTTGACTCCGATGCCATCAATGTGCACAATCAGTCTGACTTTTTCCTTCTTTATGACTCGTAGCTTTTGTCAAAGCCGCTTTATTAAAGTTTTTACAGTGTATGTACCTACTTTGACATTGTCCTCTGACTTCTCTCTGACTAGATGCTCTGAATGTAAACTGTGTTAAGTGTATTGCAATTAGCTTATTATTTCTTGTCAATTAGGCTGTTTATAAACGGGGTGGGCATTTGTAATATGTTAAAGTTAAATTGTTTTATCCTTTAAACCATAAACGGTTGATTCAACAATAAATTTAAATGATGTTCTTTTTGAAAATGTATATAACTAGTTTAAAAGCCAGTTAAAAAGATATAGAGGGAAAAGACAAATGGGGTGGAAATATTTGGGTAAAGATTTTGTAATGGAAATGTATAAAGTTGTGATTTGGGTTGGTTTATAACATAGCTCTATTAACCTAGATGAAACATCTGCGTGCTAGTTCACTTATTTTCAATTAATATAGGCCTAATTTGTTGGCTAAAATAAAATAAAATGAGTGAAGTTTGTTCAAATAATGTTTCAGTAAATATTGTTTTTTTTAAATATACAAAACTTTTTAAATATAAAAACCTTGTGCAGTTGTATAGCTCCAGCATTAAGTATGAACATTTAACCTTTGACCTTACAGATTGTAACCAATGAAATGTCTCTTTAAACTTTAAAGGCAACAATGATAACGAACGCCTGGCGATTGCTAGACAGCGAATCCCATACCGTCTTGGTCGAGTAGTTGACGAATGGCTACTCGACAAAGGTAAAATCACTGATTAAAATTTCAAATAAAATAATTTGATCATAACCAAGTTGTAGAAATATTTTGTAAATAATAAACTTAAAAAATAAATGTTCAGTAAAACTTTAAAAACTAAATGATTTGAACAGTTAAATTTAGTTTGTAGTGTTTCATACTTTTCATAATAATGTATTTATTTTATAGATGTCAGCTGTTTTAATAAGTGTTTATTGTCAACTTAAGGTTAAAGGGACTGTAAATACGAATTTAAATCCACTTACTGAAGTAATACCAGCATTGTTAAAATGTCTATAAATTACGGAAGCATTTTGCTGTAAACATCTAAATGATAAATTTAGTTCCAGTTAATTGATAAAGTTCCAGTTCAGTCATTCATTAGTTGCTAAGTGTTATTTGAGACACTTTTGAAACATATACAGTACATATACAGTACTTAGTGTCATTTGATCTATTCTGATTAAACTGCTAGCAATGATAAATAGAGTGCAATATGAATTGGCATCAGAATTTTGAGTCCCTTTAACAGACATTGTAAATATGTATAGGGCATTAGATCAAGGAACTGTAATATAAAACAAACTGAGTGCATGCTTTGTTTTTTTGTAGTTCAATAACTAATTCATTTTTTTTTTCACTTAAAATGTGAAATGAGCCCTATCATTTCTGTTTTGCTTTTGATTTTTCGTTGGTTTCTGTTTTGCGTTATGACAGTGCTGTCACAGAATCTTTTTTTGGTGTCCCATGTGCCCAACCATATCCGCTCTAAGTTTGATTTTCCTTGGTTGCTTTTGCTAAAAGGATGAATAGTTTCAAATTTCCTGAAGTGTGTCCTGCTTCCTCTGAGATTGCACACAAGAAAAGCCCAATTCTCCCGGCCTGTAGCCATTTTAGAAGGTTTTTTTTTTTTCATGCTTGCTGTTTTCCAAGTTTGTAAATCCTAAAGTTTTAAGGGGAAATGTAAGATAACATAAGCAAGGCATACTGAAATATACGCTTTTAGCTTTATTAGGCAAATGTTTAATGCATTTGTCTCATTGTCCAAGCAATTTCCTGCAGACAAATTGTCCATTTATATGACTTCAAGATTATGTTATCTTTTCAAGTGTAGTTAAATCTGTTGCGTACCCATAACATTACAACTTCTGATGAATCTTTTTTCTTGTTATTTTAGATTAGACTGCCCTTTTAGCAAAGCTGCATCGATTCCCGTGTTTTTATTCTATATGTTTTTTTTTCTTTTTCATAGACATCTTGTCATTATACCAGCAATAAATTACCAGGGTTTGCCTCTACAACCCGTAATTTATTGGTCTCATTAGCCACTGGGCAAATAATCTGTCTTTCTGTCTTTTTTTTTTTCCTGTTCAGTAAAAGTGGCTGAGTCCACAGTTCAACATTCTTGTATATATGTAACATTGTTTTCCCGCAGGGCGGCAGCTTACAATCTTCAACAGCCAAACCACTATACAGATTGGGGGCTGGGAGCGAGACCGGAGTCGATCCTTTCAGGGCCAGCTTTCGGGCCTCTACTATAATGGCTTGAAGGTGTTCAACATGGCCGCGGAGGGGGATCCCAACATTAGGATCCAGGGCAGCGTGCGGCTTGTGGGGGATTCGCCCTCCTCTATCACACCACAGTCGAGCACCACAGCCAATCGCTCGGAGACGTCCACGTCCATCATGGAGATCACCACCACCACGGCGTCCAGCAGGCGAGTCAAGCAGACTACACCACGAGAGCCTCAGCAGGTAAGATCATCTTTAAATGATTGTCTTCTAATTAGCTTCAGCTCTTCAGTATCATCTGAAATTGATGCATTTTAAAAATACACACAATGCACAGCATTAAGTTAAGCACATACTAGATTAATATAATATGTTACATCTTTATGCTCTAGTACAGTGGAACATCTTCTTTTCTTGTGTCTTGTCTTTCTCTTCTTTGAGTCCTCTGACCTAAAAACTGAAAGAAAATAAGTGCATTGTTCCACCATTGGGAGCAGAACCACAGGCACACTGTCGAGTGTTTCTCTGCACGCAATCAGATGCGGCACCGCGTGGTGTGTGTGTGTGTGTGTATCCAAGTGATAACCATCCTAGAGGTCCTCCATCATCTTTATCTGTCCTGCATGGGCGGTGCAGCATCTGCAGGAGCATATCACTTCTCAGATGTCACAATGTGTGACTAAACAATGCAACACAAATCCTATCACATGAAATGGTGCACAGACCATTCTCCCACAGTTCTTTGCAGGAACTGTGGACATTTCCTCTTAAATCTGGTGCAAAGCAGAAGCAGAAAAATCCAAATGTGCCTCTATTAAAAATGTGTCATTATGCAGAAATGTCTTTGTCTAATTTTACCAAGTTTTAGAGGTTCTTAAAATGTAGACGTTCATTTAAGAATGTCCTCATGACATTGTTTGAATTTGGCATCACTGCATTGGGAATTAGGTTGCAACAAACGTGCTGACAGAGCTTCATTATGAGGTATTAATGCCTGCACAAGATGGCATTGACTTCATTCAGGTCACAAAGAAAAATAGTTTGAATGAGTTGTTTTTAGCACAACAAAGAGAATAGTCAGTGTGCAGGAAATGCCTTCATGTGTTGTTGGGACAAAGCAAAAATAGAAGCTCTGTGGCCCACAGGAAATTTTCAGCCTAAACAAACTGCCTCATTGATAACTAACAAATGTGCTTTAATTGATACTCAGCGATAGCATTGAAAACAGCTTAACAGTGAGCTTTTTTCTTTTATAGTGGGCATTTCACATATGAAACTAAGGTAAGCCCCGACAGTAAACAAGTGAGATGTAATTGTTGTGTGAGAACACAACAATCACGAGGATACTTGGAGTTATATGTGCAGGGAGAGTTCAAATGTGTGTCAGAATTTCAAATGTTCAGTGAGTCAGTTGCAGGGAAAGCATACATAGTAGCTTAAATGAAGCACGGTTGCAGACTAAAATGACCCTTTAATCAGGGCTTAATCAGCTTTTGCAAATATAGTTTAAAATCATTTTGGATTTAACTCGTTTTGGATTAATCCGATTGGGTAAAGGAAGATTATAGTATCTCCAGGAGGGGGTGGGTTTAACTTCATATTGAAAAATATACACACAATCAAAATTATTTGCTTTTAATTCCTTTTGACAGATTATATAACTTGCTTCTGTCTTTACAGTTTCACTGAGACGACAATTAATACGCACACGTCTCAAGGATTTTTGAAAACAAAACATTTCAGTGCCCTCAAAGTGTAATGTTGGGTTGAACAGTTTCATTGTCCAGAAGAAACTCAAATGATGTTCTTTAAATCTTGCTGAATATTTATTATCACATTAACACCTATTGCTGCTTTCTGGAAGGAAAAGCATAAAAAAGCCTTGAACCTTGAATGTCAGTTCATCTACAGTATGAAGCCAGACTTAAGCTTTTACTAGAGTTCTTTAAAATATATCAGCCACATTCAAAGCGAAACAGAATGTCAAGTTTTTCTTTCAGTGTAGCAGACTGTTCAGGACACAGCTCATATTATGAAATGACAGACTCCCACTGATAGTTCACACCATTTCAACTTGGCAGCAGCGAAGGCCCCACATTACCGGCCGCCCACGAAATCTCTTGCTTTCTGACCTTAGACCATCATAACGGTTGGTGTAAGGGTCTGCAGATGCTGACAAATAATACAATCATAAATATTGATCCAGGGGAATGGTTTTCTCTCAGACTCAGCATGGTTCCTGAACCGTTGCAGGAGCATGTAATGCATGCGAAATATCAGACAATAGATTATGATTATATCCTAGCTCCATGCCGTATAAATTGCCACCAAGGAACCAAGAGATTGGCAGAAAGGAACAGGCTTGATAAGATGGATGCCTGTCTTTTTCAGACCTTTTCATAAAGTGATATAAATGACCATGACACTGAATGAAATGCGGTGTATCACAGAGATATTTATTAATTTAAATATTTCCTACTTTAGATGTGATCTGATGTTTGGATATCTGACATCACAGCTTTAAGCTCCAGATTCTGCTTGAATAGTTTAGTCGATAACCTTTTACCTTGTAGCAATCATGCGTACAGCTATTCATTTTGATGTAAGCAGTGAAATGTACATTTCAGTCCTAAAGGTTTTTTGGGAATCTACATGTGCCGTTGTTTTAAAAGTATGTGGTGTGGTTAGAGGTGAGACTGTAATAGCTCTTTGGTTTATGGTTTATTGCAGGTTATGCTCCAAACTTGCAATTAAAGTGGCATGTAAAGGCTTGGAATAAGGAGAATAGTCAAGGCTATCTGTGATGTGTTAGGTGTTATCTAATGCATTCATACAGCAAAAAAAAAAAAAAAAAAAGGTCACTGGATTAGAAAGTTGTTCTGTGATGTAGGCGGAGAGATGAATGAGGCATGCAAAAATGTGTGCAATGGGAGATGTCAATGCGTTCAGTTTGATTCAACGTGACGACCTTCCCGTGGAGAACTCCTGCGGTTGGACATTACTGTCTCAGGACACTACACATAGAAAGACATCGTGCCTGGCCTCTGTAAAAAGACATGGTGCATTCACTGTCCTTTCCCTGGAATAGTCAGCATTTTAATGATTGTCCAGCTGTTCCATTTCCCTCTGATGGCAAATGCAATTCAGTGAATGCCTTTATGTGCTGAAAGCCTTACAAGGGCACATGCATGTTAAGTATGGCTTTCCCAGTTGGAAATGGAAAGCTAATACTGGCGGCGGCTGTATCGGGGTTTAGCCATTCAAGCTTGGTGAAACTGGTGCTTCGGAAACAGTAAATCAGTCTGTCATGGAGTGCAACAGGAGACCTTCAAAATGAGAGGTGAAGGTCACGGCACTTTGGTGTTGTTTCAACACACATAAATCTTAAAGTGCCGATAACATACATATTTTTTAATATTATATCCAATATATCACACGACTTTGTACCATGTGGAAGGTTTCACTCATGGTGATGAGCATCTTCCTTCTCATTGATGTGATTTTACAGCCTGCAGTCTTGATTCACTCTCATTGCGCTCTGTTTTTAGCACAAAAAGCTCTTAAACAAGAGCTGAACATATTGGACCATTTAGCAGCTAAAGAGCCAGATATTTCCCCAGGCGGAAGGTAGAGGCCAAAACAGAGCTAAAAGGAGCGTGAATACTGGGCATGGCTGACAGAACAGAATGAACTGAGCTCGATTATAAGAGTCTGATCAAATCCTTCAGATATGATTGGATCCCTCAAAAGTGGGCATGGCATAGCGAATCCTGTGCAATGCGAAGGTTTAGAAATATACAGAGCTGTAAAGGAGTGTTGGCCTTCATCTACATGTTTTGAAAACTGATATATTAACACACGCTCTGCCAGCTACTACAATGCACAAGCTAAAGTGCAGTCTTAAAGGCCGGGGTTAGCTTGTTGCTCAAACATTTGATGGAATAAATTGATGTAGTCAGATATAGAAATACATGCATAAGAATACATATATTTAGTTTTACCATGGAAAACTTCCCTCACTGTGACTTTAATAGATTGTCAGTAAACTGGTTCTGTCCACAGAATTGCAATGGTGAGAGAACACTAAATGAAACAGAGCTTGATATCGTAACCTTATTAGTTTGCTCATTAGTTCACATAACTCCCTGTCTCTGATGGCTGATCGCTGTTGATACATACCTTCAATGGAACCAGACGTATGCAACCACCACTGCTGTCTTGCCGTCCTCACGCAGCCAAAATGCCAGCAAATTAAATCTTTCAGTGACTCTCACTCTGTAGATTTAGGGTATGTCTTCTTGTACTGGCCCACTTAACTCCTAGAGGGTAAAGCCTGTGTTAATCATCATTAGTGTAATGATTTTGAGGTGTCTGAGGGGACTCAGCCTTCTCAGGTGCCCAATCAAAAAGTTCTCTAAATGCTCCCCTTGGGTTATATTGTTATTGAATACTGTGGGCCTTGGCTTATGGGTAACATTACATTAATGTCATTCTTCTCAAACCACTGGGTGTCCACTCATGCTTTATTAACAAGGATATTATCTTCTTAGAGCACACTGGCCTAATCAAGAACGAAATGCACCATGGGAAAGAAAAACTGATGAGTCAGAATGATTATTTTAATAGTGATTAGAATTTTCTTTTTGCTTTAGGGATAATTGGATTGATTCAATTCCAGGACTTAAAACCCACTCAAACACAGAGATAGTAAATACAGCAGTAGTCAGACCTAGCCTTGATGTTACCTTTATTTTGATCATATCTTTCGCTTTTCTGACTAAGATGTTCTATAATTTGCTCTTACGTGTCAAGTAGTTTTCTGTAGTGGCTGTTGCTGCTGTGTGCTCTGTGCCCACAGTAAGGTAGCTTGCTGTAGGGCCTGAGTGTCATGTCTTAATGAAGTGTCTGCTCTCCGTAGCGGTGCTTGGTCACATCCAATTAAACCATAATGCACTCGTGAATGCATTCACAAACAATGGTCCTGCTGCTGTACATATATGCCAAGAAGTTCTACTCACTTCTCTGTACCATGGTCTGGGAAAATTAGTGCTTCTCCCATTGCACCTAAAAGAACTTGACTTTCTTTGTGCTAATTGGATACATTTTTCATATATTTTGGGTAGCATTTGACAACAGCTGCTGCAAATATGCATGCCTGTAATGTTAGCATTAGATATTGAATACAAGGAGGCCAATGCCAACAACGACATGGTGTGTCTTGCAGATTTTTGAAGGGCTGGTGGAAAAAATGAAGGAGAAACTGCAGAAAGATATCCTTTAATACCAGATGATGCTTAATCAAAACCGCTCATGGATAAGAGATTGTGCCCTATGTAGCTGCTACCATCACAGTAAGAAAAAAAGAAAAAAAAGACGAAAGCCCGCTATCTAGAAGAGCCATTGAGAGCTCTTGACAGTGATGGATCCTCACCTGCATTGCTCTGTATTATCAACCCTGGCCAGCACACATACAGTATATAAATCTCACAACGGTCATAGTGTGAGGCTGCCATCCACCAACAGTACTGCCTGCAGGAACATCCTCTAAAGTTGGTGTTGGCTCCAGCATTACTGTAGAGATACAAGGACAGAATACTCAAGAAGAAACATGTTGTGTGTTAATGTCTTATGCAGTACGCACAGTAATGTGACAGATGTGTCACTGTTCTGGGAATTGATTAGCATGGAGAGCACAAAATTTGGTGTGTGTTCTGTGTTGATATTCAATTTAGCATTAAGCAGTTTTACTTCTGTTAGTGTTAATAGCTATGATCCACCTTTTTAATATTAATGCTCAACATTAATTGTTGGATCTGTTTTATGATATAATTAATAACAGCTCACTGACCTGATACTCGACAGACACAGTAGAACAGTTGGTTCCCAGTCATATTTTTAAACCTTAGCATTCATCACTTGTGATTTTCTTTCATTGTTTTTTAATATGATGATTCTGCTTTTCATTTGCTCAATTCTTCCCCTGTCACATGTGAATAGGTGATATAAAAGTTAATGTCACCACTTTTTTATTGGGTTAATGGTTCTGAAAATGTACCATAAAACCAGGCTAAGAGTCTGCCGCCATTCTAGCAGTACCATCAACATGATCATGTTATCATGCCAACAACAAAGTTTGCAATGCTAAAATGCTGATGCTTTGGGTAGTATTCACTACAGTAGGTCCACCATATTTGTTTAGCATGCTAGCATTTGCTAATTAGCACTAAACACAAAATACATTAACTCTTGACTGATGGGAATGTGCTAAGTTTTATTTGGTTTTTAACCAAAGGATTGGACAAATTGATATTTTGATCTGATTACTAGAGCGTGCACTAAAGGAGCCTTGAATATTTATAGCAAAAGTCCTCTTGGTGGCACTAGAGGAAAGATCAGGGAATCTTCAAAGTCAATAGAATTCATTTTCTTGTGACTATGAATATGAGTACAAACTTTTGTGGCAGTCCATAAAGTAGATGTCAAGCTATTTCCCCCCTAAAGAATGGAAAACTTTGACCTGCCGGTGGCGCTAGTGGAAAAGAAGCTAGAGGATCACCAAAGTATTGCTCTTGGGGCCTTGAATGAAAATAAGACAGCCGTCACTTTTCCAAATGTATTAGAAGCATTGTCTTGTATTGAGGCCAATACAGCATTTCTTAAACACAATGCTAATATTCGACCTCATACGGCGTTTCATGCTTGCCATGTTTCTTTCATAATGTTTTTTGCCAGGTACAATTTCTGTTTTATGGCTTGTTGCTGGTGGAAATTCAAGAAATGCAGATTATAGCCTGTTCCTAGGGAGAATGAATGGCCACTATGTCACATCATTGCCACCAAATAGCCAATTGGCCCCACTATTTCTGAATTAACCCTAGGTGAGGTGGGTGTAATGGCCATTCAGGGGAAGTGAAGAACATTCAAAACACATTGTGTGGGCCATTTCATTTGCACTCACAGCACATGGTTCAGTTCCAGCTGAACTGCCTTGTAGTGGCTCTGTTTGTCTTGGTCCCTGAGACGAGGGGCAGAAACCTGGCCTCTCTATAATTCACAGGGATAATCGAAGATTTGACATGCTGCACTGCTACACCTTCAGTGCGGTGTTTGGGTACCTGCTAGCCTCCCTTGCTGACTCTTAAAAACACACTGTAATAAACTTAGTGTCACAATAATCTTGTGGTGAAAAATCCTCTGCAACTTAGTACCCAATAACTGCTCAGTCTGCAGCTTCTCTCCTTTTATAAGCCTCCATGCACTATGTGTCTTTATTGTATCTGTACTACCTTTAGGCATTGTTGTGATTGTCTTGATACTGGTAGGGATTATTGTTTTACAAGCTAAGGCTGCAATAAGTCTGCACAGCCTAGATTTAATACTAATCCTGCATGCATCAATATTCAGACCTGAGACTTATCTCGGGTATTAAGCTCTCCTCAGGCAACTGCACACATGCAGTGCAGGTTCTTTAATTGTTATGATACTTGATATGATACCCTGTTTTGAGTTTAAGGACGCAAGGATGCATGATATCTGCTTTTACGTGTTTGACATTGCCCCTCTGATCTTTAGGATTGGTTTTAATATGAGCAAGTCTCTGTCAAGACCATCATCAAAAGACCAATCCTGCAGCTTCATGTTCAATTTCGACCTGTTGGTAGTGAATTTGAGCTCATATGAGAAGTTAGTTTTCACTGCGTATGAATTTTTCTCTCTGTGATGCAGCATTAGAGCCAGTTTGAAGACACTGGTGATCAGATGGATTGGCACCAGTGACTGAAATTAGTTTATTGTTCAGGTCACTTTTCGCTTGCACTGCAGTTCTTTTGTAGCTCTTTTCCTCCACAGGAACTTAATGATTCGTTACCCTGAGCTTCCCATAACCTGAACTTGGAAGAAGGAGCCTTGTGTTTTACTGTGCACCGTGACAAAAACTTGGATGATCTAGTTGGCAGATGAGTGAAGTTCAGCTGTGGGACAGAGAACGATGGAAAAAGTGGCGCTCATAAATATTTTCTTTTACATTTATATGTGATGACTTTTAAATGTCAGTATCATTAAGTTAATTGAAGATTGTTTGGTCAAGCTGCCCCAATACTTGTTGAAAAAAATAGCTTAAAACTGGAAACGTCCCATGATTTGGAGAATATGGAGAATAATGGAGAATGCTGGGAAATGTAGTCAAACTGGTGAGGTACTGCCCACTGTGCAAATAATATGTGAGAGTATCGCCTCTGTACATTGAAACAAACTTCCTCAGAGTGCTCATCTAAGCACAAAACGTGCATTATTCATAGTGGTGTTTGCTGTGTTGCAAGCTAGCTGTTGCACTTCTTCGCCCTCAGAGAACCTGTAGCGTGGTTTTAGTTTCACCTCGTAAGCAGTGCCCAGATTTAAGTTCAGGAACTCACCCCTTAAGCAGAGGGCGTACAGTGGAAGCAAAGACAGAACGTGAGACAGTGGCTACACCTTAGCTTACAGGTTTTTAAGATTCTCTCATAGAAAACGTAGAACAGACAGACTACATCACCAACCTGCATCCACACTGACTGACCTAGTGGGGTTTTCAGCCTCTATAACAGCAAACTAGCCATCAGTTCCTTGCATTTCAGTTTTAATTTTACAAAGTTATTAAGTAACAGGCTGCTCACAATAGTACAGGAAGTTTTTTGATTGGCAGGTATGCACTCAAGTTGTCAAAAGGCACTTTTCTCATCATCTAATGGAAAAAATGCAAGCATCTAACAAAACAGCCAGAACTGTAGTCTGAACAGCTGGCAGTTAAAATTAATGATCCTGTTCATTTTATTACAGAATAAAAAAATCATAGGTTGACTTTGTTTGTTCACCTCATGAGATTAGGAGTGTTTGTGCAAGTGTCAGCCAAGTGACCATGATTTTTAAGGTGGCTGTTTGTATGGGAAAGTCATAGAGACGGAGGAGAGATACGCGGTTGTTGAAGGTAACTGTTATGCAGTTACGCCACTGGCGACCTCACATGACAGTAGCATGAAAAGTCGAGTCTCGCTAGCACATCATCATCTGAAAGATCTTCCTTGAAAAGAAACCATAAACTGAAACATGGGAGTCTTTAAGTACAGCTGGAAGTTTATTTTGTTCTGTGTCTGAGTAGAATATAATAAGAGCCAATTTTGTAACATTAGTATTCCTGCATTGATTAGAGCTCTATGGGAAATTACTGATTTGCAGGGATGATTGTACATGTTTTTGTCTCTCTCCGGTCTCCTTTTTGTATTTGTATTAATAGGGACTGCTTGTCACATCGCTAACCAAGTGGAACTGTTTTCCTCAACTCATCTCGAGGCAGATCTTATTGAAAGAAACCAGACATCCTTTTCCCCCCTTATTTCTACCTCTGTGAGGTCACAAATTAAAAAACAGTCACATACACGGCAAACTAAGGAAAAGGTTACTAAGAAAACACACAATGTCCCACATTAATAGGGAGAAGGATTAATCAGCAAGGGATCAGTCATGTCGGAGGATATTCAACCTCGAGACATACTGCAGTGTTTAGTCTGAGTGTCAGTGCCCTGTGAGGTTGTGGTGCCTTCAATTATTCACAGAAAGAAAATATCCTCAGGATAAGATTTCCCCTGCAATGCAGATGTATGGGTTTGACCATCATGCTACTGAGATACTGTAAGCTTGAGAGGAAAAAATGAGTGATAGCTATCAAACAGCTCACTTCACTGACAGGTGCACATTGATTTTCCTGGTTTTCTTATATTTTTCTGCCCCTTGTGAAAGCGCCAGTGTCACCAGCCAGCCAAGCCAAAGAAACAGAAAAACCAGAGCGGATAATCCAGTGGCCGCACGTGTAACAATAACAGTAACTTGATGAGAGCAGAAACAGGTTGAATTGCAGGATATTTAGATGGACAGCTCTGCTGGGCAGCACTTGTGTGCCTCCCTGACCTCCCCCACCTTTCCCCTGAAAGCGAGGTGTGTGTGTTGTTGTGGGTGGTCCTGGAGTGAGTAGCCCCAGGCCAGGTCATGGGTTTGTGCCCACCCAGTGCTGACAGATGGCAAAGGAGGTAACGCTGCAGACCTGCGGTGGCCCCAGGCCCGCGGCGCTCACTCCCAGCGACAGACCATATCCATCATCTCAGCCTCACCGGGGGCCATTATGGAAGCTGCCCTTCAACACTGTGTCATACACGTAGAGTCCATGTGACTCGCTGATCCAGTCCACCTTGGCAGGGGTGAGCATGTACGCTCCGGTGTGTGCTGATGTGTGTTTGCATGATCTGATGAATGTTTGAATTGATAGGTGACAGCAGGCGTGTGTGCAGCAGGTACATGATGTGCGCATTAGCCAGCTGAGGCGCCAGGAGGCTTTCTCTTCCTTTGGTGTTTGTTTGTTTTGAAGGTTTGCTAAAATTATCACAGCCAAGTTCATCATACTTGCTGCCATTATTAAGATTAAGATTAAGAAGTCTAAGCAGCATCCTTGTTTTTGCAGGCTTCGCACTGCTGGCAGCATTACAGTCGACTACAGATTGTCCCACTGCTTGGATGACAAGAATGAAACCTACGCAGTGTGAACGTTGTCTCTGTTGTTTCATGAAGTGTTGGATCGTGCGTGGAGGAGATACTGACACTGACAGCTTTACAGAATGTTTTATAGACCATATTGTTGTCTCTCAGGACATTTGCTGTTATGATTTGTAGAAACAGAAAATAGTCCTGGGCCAACTGTTGAGCATAAGATACAATTTGTCCTACGGTGCATTGCTTCCACCTGCAAGAGTCTGCGATCAGCTGGTTTATACATGACATTCATGAACACAAGCTCTGCACCAACTGCTCGCTGAGCTGTGCTGAGCACGCTCCATTTTTTGAAATAATTTCCTCAAAAGCAGGTAGAAAGTGTCAGGGACAAATTGGCTTATGCATTTAAAAGCTCCTTTATTTTCTGATGCAAGTACTACGAGTAAAATCAGTTCTCACCAAAAATAAAGTCGAGTATATGTATGTATATATATATATATATATATATATATATATATATATCTTCAGATAAAACAAGTTAGCAACAAACGAACTATATTTGGTTGCAGAATAACATCAGGAAACTTTACAACAAGAAGACGTTGACTTGAGCAGTGTTGATCCGTCTTTATCTAAGTTTCTCTATGGAGAGTCAATACCAGCCTGGTAATTGAGTCTACAGCTACTGGGAGTCTTAGATTAAGATCATACTGCACATACATAACCAAGATGGCTGGTTCTGTTCAAAGAGCAGCCACCTTGATCTGATGTCGAACACCAGATCAAGTACTATAAAGGGGAGTTTATGGACGGAGGGCAGGATTATATACAGTAACGTCATTACCAGATTCAATTAAGGTAAATAAAATTCCACGAGGTACAGAAATGAAATAAAGGCATCCGCATGCCAGCAAATGAAGCCTGTTAGTTTAGACAGATGGATGAGAGAGAAAGAGTAATGGATAGAATGGCTTTGGGAAAGGAATATAACTCAATCATCAAAGCAACAAATGCTTATAATATGGATTTAAATTTTCTTTAAATGAATAGGCCAGCATTTTGGGAAATATTCCCCGTCTCGCTGAGGGCCAGGACCAGTTAGCTTAGCTTAGCATAAAGGCTGACAACAGGGGCAAACAGCTAGCCTGGCTCTGTCCAAGGATAACAAACTCTGCTGTAGATTAAAAAAGACATTTGGTTTTAGGGTGGATTCTGAACCAGCAGATACTTAAAAAAGTGCTTTTGTACTTTTCTCTGTACAGTTTTGATATGGATTAAATAAATAAGATATAGCATTTTAAGTATTGTACTCAGTATTTAGACGTGTTGGTAGGCAGAACCAGGCTAGCTGTTTTCTTGTTTTCCAGGCTTTGTGCTAAGCTGTACTAGCAGGAAGGCAAATAAGGATATTATTCCAAAATGCTGATTTATTCCATGAAAACAAAATAAAAGCGTCTTTTTGCAAGTCCAAAGCAGAATGACATGTCAAAAAAAAAAAACAGAAATAACAACAATATCTATAAATAATTAAAAGCAGGTCCAGTCAAAAACTGCAGTGCTGAACAGTCTAACATTACAGCAGCGCCACAGGGATGGATTAGTGATGAAAAATCAATCTTACTTGAGAGACTCCATAAATGCTGCACAATGTAGGCTGTGTATTGTTTGGATTTTTTTCCCAACCTTAATGTTATCACAGTCTGTTTCATCTCCCCTCTTCTGAATGAGAGCGTCGCTCATTAGTTTACAGCGGTCGCACTCGGCCCGTTGTGAATGACACATCCAGACCTGGAGGACAGGAATCTGATTATGACGACGCTCTGTGGGAGCTACGGGCGACCTGGTCTGCCGTTGTAGGGCAAAGCTGCTCTTCCTCTTTCCTCATGTCATGTTTTTGCAAACGTTACACGTGGGAATTAGGCCCAAGTACATTCATCTCGGCAGTGATGGCATCTATATTAGGATGACAAATTTGTTCCTGTCACCTGATGAGGGACTGGGACCGCGTGTCAAGACGCAGGTAAAGTCAGGAAGACAGCGATTTGTGGCCGAGCTGCATATCTCTCCCTCCCCTGCTCGCTCTTTTTCTCAAAGCACACGCGGCCACATGCTTGGATCTGTCTTCTATTTTTAGATTTTGAGGCAAAGGAACATGAAAATGAAGAATTACCCAGTCGCTTTGGATTGAGCCGAACTATTTCCACAAAATGACAAGTGTTTGTATGTTAGCATTTAGATAGAAAGCGGCATGATTACAAACCATTCTCTGGTAATTGTCATTCCTCCCTCACTCCCCAGCTTATCCTTAGTGTATGATATTCCTCCTGGGCAGTTCCCTATTCTCGGGCCAGATTACTACCACGGCAAGCTGAAAATGCGCACAGAGCT
Organism: Chelmon rostratus; assembly: GCF_017976325.1. Classification (NCBI taxonomy): domain Eukaryota; kingdom Metazoa; phylum Chordata; class Actinopteri; order Chaetodontiformes; family Chaetodontidae; genus Chelmon; species Chelmon rostratus. Next base: position 10,597,025 of record NC_055668.1, on the reverse strand, counting down.
CCAGATTCGATTTCAGATAACGAAAATATCAGGGCATCCAGAGGGGAAAATGGCTCAATGCCAACAGATTTCATTTATCTGAGAAGTGTGAAAGCAAGGATCAGGGGGAGGGACAAAGTCGACCATGTAATATACTTCTATGGAGCGGTGTTTATGCATAGGCAAGAGAGAGGAGAAATGAGAGAACAAGAGGGGGGGAGCGTAGGAGGTAGATGGAGGCAGATAGTGTTATGAATTTCATATTAAGATTTTATCATTTAGAGCATGTAGCTAACAGAAGGCATCCAGCTCTCTCCGGTGTAATCTGCTAGAAGCTGGATACTACATGGCAGCCGCTCAATGTGCACTCTTTCTGCACTGTGAGGTGACTCCAGGCGCTCGTCCATATTGTGTGCACATTATTTATGTGTCCCCGGTAATAAATAATAAGCGCCGTGCTTGATTAGAAATCAAAATATCAACTGTTCATCATCGGGCGTGCGCGATGAGTTATGTGAGGAGGGTGAATTGGGCACCAGTCGCACATGGTTCACTCTGACTCACTGACTGACATGGTGATGGAGTGATGCAGGCGCTGACTGGGAAATAGACTTTGTGCCTCTTCCCACGCAGCCGGACAGACAACTTTCCTACCTCGGTGCCTGAGCCGTGTCACACAATGCGCTACGTGTTTAATTTGCATCAAGGCCACGAGTGCGACTGCTCCCGTAAAATGAGTTGAACGGGGTCCTGAGGGGGGCTTGAGGAACATCTACAAAGCGGCCTAGCAGTGCCTTGAAGCAGCCACATTAAAAGGAGTCCTCACATAGCAGTGTTTCCCGAGAGGGAGCGTGTTTAACAAGGGCAGAGGCATGTGTACGTTATGAAGCAGCTCTGTATTTACCTCATATCCGTATCTTCTTGTACAGCACACCTTTACACTCCTACATTACCCCCACCTGTTCCTTTGTATCGCTCTCTCAAATGCAGCCTTTCATTTCACGCGGCTGAAGCCTCTTCGGGCCTGTGCACCAAGCGAGCAATTGGCCTGTCACTGCTCACTCTTTCCTTATTTTTTATTTCTTTTTTTATCCTCAGACACTAAATCTACTGTTTTTTTTACTGCATTCATTCCTTTGACTTTACTTCCACAATACAATATTCATCAACATTACATTACCAACAACCTTTACACACCTCAGTAATAATGAAATCTAATGCTCTTTTGCTGGCATACACAATAACAAACTACTGGACAGATTGAATCCACTAGACTGTTGATGTGCAACAGAAATAATCAGAGTATTTCTGTAACCCTTGCTAAGTACATTTTACTCCTAATTTTGAATTAAACTCACGGTTCAGGGTGTCACGCAAATGTCATTACCAGTCGTCTTGGGAATGTTTGCGTTCCTGTGTGACACTATGCTTGTATGCTGTGAGGCGCACCCGCTGCGCGCTGTGGTGACGGTGTGTGAAGCTGCCTCCCAGCACCTTGTTAGACTGTCTGGGGTGCAGAGACTTAAGCCTGAAGGAAGATGTATGGAGAGACAGGAACATGTGGGCACCAGGGGAGGAGATGGAGAGCCTCCGACCATTCTTTTTTTAATGACACTCTGATACTCTGCCTGAGGTCCAGTCGCAGCAACAGCTGCTTCGTTTTAAATAAAGCAAAGCCTTTCTCCCAAAAGGGACGGTGTCTCATAACTTAGAAAGTGAAAACAGCTGTCCGCCACGGCCAGTTTTACGTTACGGCAAACACAAGCAGAAGAAGTACCAATTATTCAGCGTAAATTGCCTTTGAGAAATGCGCCATCTTTTTGCATGAATTCTCTGGTGCTGTGAAGAATCACACAGTTTTCTGAATGCACTCAGTGATCTGCTTCTGTTTGAAAGAATACAATGCATGATATAATGCTTCAGGTAATTAGAGGCAGTTTACATAAATGAGGCTGTTAATTATAATACATACATCACATTATGACTATAGTGTATCCTGTATGAGAGCAGTTATACAGATTGTGCAGATCATAGTAACACGCCTCATTTTTACAGGTGACAATATTTCAGTAACAACAACAATACAATTTCTGGGGAAAATAATAAAGCACCTGGTCTTGTTTTTTGCTCTTTTGCATATATTTTTGGTTTGTTTGTTGACTGATGTTTTTTGGCAGTGCCTGTTTTGAAGCTTTGTATATCCATTTGCTGAGAATCGCAGATGTAAATCCTCTTCAGCGAGGATACAGCAGAGAATATCTCCATTTTTATCCTGCTGGTCGTTCTCTATTGTTCATCACTCTCCTCTCAGACAGACACGACTGAGTCGCCGTGGCAATCTGTCGTGTCACCATGAAGCCTTGCACCAGAGCTTTTCTTTAATTGTTATAAAGCCCAAAAAATCAAGATGTTTTGAACATGATAAGCATGTTATATATACTGTATAAACCCGTCACTGTTTGCCACACAGCTGGGCTGTGATAGCGATAGTGCCGTTCTATTGTCTTCCAGTCTTACTGAAGTCTGTATCTGTGTGAGTCCACGATGTTGACAGCTTGGCAGACCAGCAGTAGGAAGAGTGTGGGCGAAGGCCAGGCAATACACTGAGCTGAACTCACAGTCTTAGAGGCCCACACGCCTTCATTATTCAGTTGGAATCTATTGAGCATCTGGGACTAAATTATTCATCAACATCGACCTAGTTCCAGGGTGCTAAGTTAGATACTTGGATGTCATCAGGCGTTCTGATAAGAGCTGCTGCTGCAGTGTGATAGCTGCCACGGGTAAATTCATCCCGTGTCTAACCAGGAGCCGTTTCTATCCGCTGACCCAACGCCTGCCTTGCCCTCCCCCTCCCTCTCTCCCTCTCTCGCTCTCCCTCTCTCTCTTTCTATCCCTCTCTCTCACTCTCTCACTGGCACATTAATGATGTGTTGCTGCAAGAGTGAAGCTTAGGACAACAAACTCCTCCCAATTAGTCTGTGCAGACCACAACTCTGGTCAGATGTGGACACTAGCAGGCCACTACCAGGGTAAATCAGTGCCAGCATGAGAAATAATGGCACACGGTCTGAGCAGGGACATATACAGCATACTGATTCCTCTGCTTTTAGGGGCAGTCAGGGCTTCGGCTTCAAGGGCTGCTGCCAATTACAGACAAGATGTAACATTTTCAGCTAAAGTATTGGCTTAAAATGGAGTCTTGACTGTACCTTTAATATGATTTATCCAGGATTATCATGACATAATGGAAATAAGAGAAACATGAGGACAATACCAATTACAGGAACAGCCGTGTAGCAGTCAGGGATTTTTTTATTCACCATATATGTCTTTTGGCTTTGTTTACAGTATGAAGGCAAATTATACTTATAGAAATATATTCTCTGTTAATTTAGCCCTATTGGTTGAATAAAAAAATACACAAGGATGCAATGTTGATTTTTTTCTTCAAAAACAGTTCAAGCTATTGCATACCTATTAGCATTATAATTACTCGAGCAATATCCCTGCCACTATCAAATATAACAATTAGGGGCTAATTATTTTGTTTTTATTAAGATGCTCAAACCTGCTGGGTTGGAATGAGCGGTGGGATTAGCATTAAAGATAGTCATTGAATACAAAATGATAGATAAGATTTGGCATGTGAAAAGTAAAAGAAGTAGTGTGGTTTCATATTTTTCAGAAGGTTTAGTACAGGTTTAGTAAATTCCATAACATGCATCATATATGAGGCGACTTTCGCACAGTCCACTTTTGGTATCAGTGATTTCTTCCTTGTATGGTGTGGTCTGATAATAGTGACAGCCCGTGGGGAACGGTTATTCAGTAGGACGCTTACATCGAATGGATTGTGTGCAGTATGAGAATATGGGTCGTGGACATGAAGGATCATGCGTAGTCTGATCTGGAAGATCTGGACAAGTTATAAGGCAAAAGCTGCCAGGTTTGCGTGCAGTTTTGTGCACAGGAAGGCTTGTTATGTGACCCAACCTAGAATTTACTGGACGATAATAGCGCAGCCTTTTTTGGGCGTTTTGATTTGCACCAGGTCCTTATTAGCAACAGATTATGGACACTGAGTAAAAAAAAAGTTTTATTATAATCGGCAATCAGCAAAATAACAAAAGAAACAGCTTTGCGAAACAACGGCTTATATTGGACCAAAACAGAGTTTACGAGAGGAAAGAAAAAAATAGAAAAGTAGAAAGGCAAAAGAAAACAGCACGCATCCTCGGTGGAATACATTACCAGGACAGCAGAGGCATGCTTTGGATAAACCCTTCAGATGCCTTCAGTGTCCTCCTGACTTTCAGCTCGTCTCCAAAGAGACATGTTGTGTGCCAGAGAGCATTCATCAAATTAGACCAGAGAGAAAACAATGTGAAAACCCCTGGCTCTCCATAGAGACGTGCCGACAGGTTATCACAGAGAAGGTGTCTCTTGCTCTCGAGCGCTGGGGCAGCAGCACACAGCATCCTCTCTGCAGAGCAGCCCTCCCCTCCCCTCCCCTCCCGTCCCTCAACCAAGGATTAAGAGGGGAAAACATGCATTCAGGGGGAGAAGTGTACAGATGTAGTGCATTATAGTGAAGCCGCCTACTCCATAAAACAGTTAGTAGAGAGTGGCATTGGACGCCTCGTAGTTGAGCATTAGTGGGGAACAGATAAGTGTTTTTAGGGTTGTAGATAACCTGGTGTCCGGCAGAATGAGACTGCTGACTAAGCTTTAGCAAAGCACATGCAGACCATGGCTTGGCCCGGACATCTCATTAAGGGGGACCATTATCAATCCTCAGAGATCGAAAGCCAGCGTGACAGTGCTATAGAAAGCACCAGGGCGCCTTTGGCTGAGTCAGGGTGGAATTTCCTGGTCCACATCCCCTTTGATGGTTCAATCAGCACACGAGCCAAGGTCAGTCGATAGCTTTACTTCACTGTAAGGCCTGCAAAGATTTATTTTTTCTTTTTGTCGTTGTATATGAAACTCCCCAGATACCTTAAGTATTTGAAGTGACGCCGCACTCAGAAACTATGAATATTTTCATACATCTTGTATGAACACTAAAAGCAGGTTTCTCTCTTCAGTGTCTCTTTTTCTTCCTTTTTTTGTGTTCTTCATACTCCCGCCTGTCTCCCTGGGTTTACTTGGTATATCTCATAGGAGTGTGTTCTCTGCTGCTCTGAGCAGAGGCAGATAAATGAGCTGTGCTGTAGGTTCACCATGGCTTCAGCACTTTATCGCTAGATTAATGATGCTTTGCGAGCCCCGAGCTTTTGCTCTTAGCATTTTCGAAGTACCTTCATAAAATGAACTACAGGTACATCTTGTTTATAAGCTTATCTACTGGAGCACCTTTCCAGTGGGCATGGTGCTCTTTGCATCAGTGAACCTGAATCTGCTGAGCTAACGAACCCCCCAAAAAACATACAGCGTTTCTGTAAAACTTCAGGAAAAGATGCCATTTAGATCAGAAAACCTTGGTTTTATTTTTAACTCGAAGCCATCACATGCATATATTGTGTTGTTTAAGACAGCTCCTTTGGAAAAGATCAGCAAAGATTTCAGTGTCCTTTTCAGACATCCTCGCCAGGCTACCTGTCAGTTTTCATCACGGCGGCTAAATTGCATGGTAAGCCCCTCACATACCCCACATTGAATTGTCACGGGTGAAAAAGAAGCCGAGCGTTGGAGGTGGACACCATGAATTGGTAATGTTATTGGATTTCAACCAGGTCGTGACCACATCAAAATGTTGACCTACACACTAATCCTGGCTGGCAGACTGATGCTCAGTAACATGTGAATTCATTTTGGTGTAGATTCAGAGGCTTACAGCCACTACACACACAAGATTCATTTAAAAAGTATAGGATAGGGTTGATATTTTGATTAGATCAAAGAAAGATTGGACGTGGAGGTGGCTTACAGGCCCAACTGAGCTCCAGTTTCACACAGCCTTTGTCCTTGGAGGATGAAGTGAGTATGATATTATACTCCATGTATTTAATCTTATCTAAAGTCTCACTCAAGGTGTAATGATACAATTATTCGATTCCTTACAGTTTTTACATTATTCTGAATTGTATATTCATTGTCTGAACAATTAGATTTGATGCCAGCAACTTTAATTATAAAATCAAAGCTTCTCTTAATAAGAGAAAAACAACTATCCTTGCAGGCTAGCTGTTCCCTCCTGTTTCCAGTCTTCATGCTAAGCTAAGCTAATCAGCTGCTAGTTCTACAGTCACTGACACACAGACTGTCGCTACATTTTTTTGACTTAGTAGCAAGTTCACGTTTATTCAGCTCTTTACAGTTATTCCATTATATCCATTTAATGCAGATTTAATTGCAGACATTATGACATAATTTCATAAACTCAAAATATCAATATTTTCCCGTCTTTGCAAGCAAAGCAGAGATAAATGAATCGTAGCATTAAATTGTACATTCATCTCATAAACAACTGGATTTCTTGTCTGCACCTTGAATTATAAAATCAAAGGTTGTCTTGTAAAGAGATAAACAAATATCCATATTCATTATGGGATTTCACTGTGGTGAGCGGAGTGTGAGGCCTCAGGCTGTAGCTTTCCGACCTGAATGTGGAGACAGAAACATAAAAATATGAACGGGCATAGAGCTCCACTCAGGTTATTCTATGGGGAGTTAACCTACATCTCGTACACCCACATCACATTGCTTCCTCTTCTGGGCTTGCAAATAAATCCGAAGGACAGAGTTGAAAGGAGAGGGAGAAGAGAAGAGGGATGTGAGAGGTAGAGAGAACGAGAGAGAGAAAGAGAGTGGTAAGGTGGGAAGAAGAGAGAGGGAGTATTGATTCCTTGATTCCCGTACCTCTGCCAGTGAGTGCAGAGTGTCAAGATCTCCCGCCAGGAAAAACAAATCACAAGGCTGAAGTGATGGATGTGGCACTCCAGGATCCGGCGGTTGTGCCATCTGGATGGCCGACACTGTATATCAGCCTCATGCACAGCAAATTAAATTTACATTTGGACGGCTTCCCCGGGCCTCACCCAGCACAGATGCACCAAAAACAGCCCTCCACCACAACTCCCTTAATGGGTTTGATCTATCATTTCCAGGTCTATTATGTAAAGATGAAGTTGGTCCGTGTTCAGAATGTCAAAACGATGTTACAGTCACAATAAAATCACATTATATGCAGCCAAATGGATGTTAAGCAAAATGACATCACCTTTAATTTCTTTAAGATGAGTCAATACTAATCCAACTTGCAGATATATTTTGATGCACAGTCAAACATCAGTGAAATAATAGCACAAATTGAATAAAACCCCGAGTCCATCTTCGTTTTTGAGACCTAATGCATTTCTCTCTTTCTGTCACGCACATGAATACCCAAGGTTCTGAAAATTTTTGCAAAATAAACATTGTCAAGTGTGCATTTGGGGATTTAAAAATATTAGCACAAAAGGGATAAGCAGAGGTACGAGGCTAAATATATAGCAGCGGTTTATTCTGCTTAGCAGCGCTCCGTAACCAAAAATGCAACCCGGCCCTGAACTCAGGCTGCCATGCTTAAATGAAATGACCTTTAACGCAGAGCTGATCAAATGGCCTGAAGCAAGACCATAAAAGAACATTGCAGTATAATGTTTTACAGTGTACTTTTTTCTGGTCTTTTGTTTGCCCTTTCCTATTTTCCAAGAGGGTAAAACGTATCATGTTTGGCAGGTGAGGAAGTGTGTTGAGAGCAGTCTAAAATGGATTTGGTATTGGAGTGCATGTGGCAGCAGAATAATGAATCACCTACATATATATATATATATATGTCATGGTTTTGGTTTATTTTGGATGCTTATTGTGTAAAATACATACTGAAACACATTGAAAGAAACAAGGAAAAGTATTGATTTAAAACCTCTTAATGCTCTGCCCTTTCTTTTCCAATCTCTCTTTTTTTTTTTAGCTTTCATGGCTGGTTGTCCTCTAAATGTCAAAGGTGTTTTGTGATGGCTCTTAACAATCCCTTGAAGGGCTTCTCAAAGCCACACACTGCAGCACAAATTGAGCATTTGAGTTGACAATTGTGCTGTGAACTTTAGCATCTGCTGTTCCTCAATAATCAGATCTTATTTCTGTAAGGATAGCGTTGCCTGAAAAGTAGCGTAGCAGCTGCTCGGGCGCCAGGCAGCGTGCGACCGTGTTGACAGATAAATCCAGCAGCCAAACAGTGGAGCTGTCTGGATTCACATCTCATTTGTCCTACTCTCCTTAACCTAACCCTCTGGAAACGCCGCTGTTGTTAGTCCTGAGTGGGAGCCATCTTGCCACATTGATGCAGCTAAGTATTTCATGCCCTCACTGCTCTGCTGTGTGCCTCTCTCTTTTCAGACAACAGACGACCTGCTGGTGGCGTCAGCTGAGTGTCCGAGCGATGATGAGGACATTGATCCCTGTGAGCCGAGCTCAGGTGGGTTAGGTTAGTCATCTCTTTTTATTCTACTTCTCTCTGGGTGTGTCAGTGTGTCTCTGTGTGTCATGATCCACCCCCGCCAAGAATCTCTAGGCTAACACACACACACACACAGTGTTTGAATGAGCAGATTGGAGTTTTAGTTAGAGCCTGAGCACTTCTCAGAGGCAGCGTTGCTCTTCTGGCTACCGCCGACTGCACGATACAGCAAGCTGGAGGCTGCCCATTAGGTCTGTCTGGGAAGCTTCCTTTCTGCCACAGTATGGTTTTATTGGTTGTTATATTTCCATGTCCAGGGACATAAAATATAGATGAAATCAAACTTATAAAAGGCAATTACCTTTTATTTACATTCATTTATGACCATAGGAATCATTGTTTTGTCATGTAAGCATCACATATCTTCCTGCAAAAGTAAAATGCTGCATTTGTACACAGTTTTTGTATAAATTAAACAAGCAAGATATAGGGTGTTAATTCGGGAGATTAAGAGGTGTAGGTATTTTGTAGCTTTGGACAGAGCCAGGTCAGCGTTTTCCCCTTGTTTCCAGTCTTTATGCTTAGTTAAGCTAACTGTCTGCTGGTTCTATAGCCATACTTACTGCACATACATTTAATGTGATAAAATGCTTTTTTTTCATTTAGTAGCAATGTAGGCATGGTTTCATGATTTTAGCTTTCTCTTCTGGTTTTTAGTGAGCTTGAGAAGTTTGGCTTCCGCCCATTGAGATTTTACACACCAGTATTTTTTCATAACAAATCTGTCTCTGAGAATTGCATGCATAACTAAAACTCCACACCGCTTAAGTTCTTTTGTATGTGTCAAAGCAGCTGCTAGCACTGTGTTTTAATTGTGCACATATTTCGTCTTCATCAGCTCATGGCACTTGTTAGTCTGCAAACATGGGAGTTCTTAGAAAGACAGAACAGCGCACAGTTGTAATTATCAGACCCACATGACTCCAACACATGACATGAAGGAGAGTAAACCCAGAGAGGAGTGTGTAAAGGCTGATTTTTACACACTTTTACAGCTTGTAGAGGGTCCCCACTGTTGTTAATTAAATTCTGCAGCGAGCAGTGGGAGTTCATCCTGTTGTGTCTCATGCACTATTGTTCAGGATAGCTGCAAAAATCAGGTGTTTCACTTCCTAAAACAAGAAACATGTTGGTCTATAATTGTAACTGTGTGTTCAACAGCCCTGATCAATTGAAAACACCTCTTTTTACCCAAGGTATTTGAAAATACCTGTTTTTATCAGGTGTACTTTGGCAAATTGTAAATGTGTTTTTGTTCCTGCAATGCCACCAAACTTTTAATCTCTTACCTTGCCACACATAGACAGCAATTAGGTCTAACCCTTAGCTCCCGCCTATGAATGGAAGGATTTTCAAATGCAGTCTGAAGTGATGAGAAGCACAGAGAACAATTAAGTCCAGACCCAAGGCCCCCCACTCCATCTAGATGTGCTATCGATCAGTATGTGGTCATAAAACCTCCACTAAATTAATGTCTGCCCCACAGCAAAGACTATCAACTTTCTAGTCTGTCTCTCTTCCTGTTCCTCTGGCCGTCCACTGGCAAGATTAGCTTTTGCCACAGTTACTCTCTTCCTATAACTCTCATACTGCACATTAGAGTGATATTCCCATTGGGCAGCATCACAATAGGCACTTCTAATGTACATCTGCTACCTCTGTCAAGTACCATACACAGGAGATTGGTGTGCTCGCTGATTCACACCAGCAGCTTGCATTATGGTATTTTTTGACAAGGGCATCTGCCAAAACATCAGTCGCGAACTGTGTGATGCTCGGGGACGCACATTCCCAGAGCAGAGTATCCCTCTCCTTCTGTGATCACTGAAGGGGATTTGACACCAGAGCTGTGGGCTCCCAGGGTGGCAGCTGTCTAACACCGTATCCTGATTAATATCTACATTCAGTGCGATTCACACGCTCTGCCAAGCACTCACCACATCTCAGACGGCGTTGCTGTGGATAAAGAACTGGATCCACTGTGGCTGAGGGACTACTTTCTCATATTACTGTTCAGCCAACTGCTTTTAATGGCACCAATAATATTTTTCAAGCAACACCTTGACAGTCTGTTCTGTCTGGCAACTCAAAAGCAGAGGGCAGACTCACGCGCTTCTGATATCTCCCTCCTTCCCTCACCACGTGGCGCTCAGGCTGCACAGCACATGTATGCAGTTGGATAATGTCGGTGCATAAGTGATCCCAAGAGGTGAGCTTTGAAACAGACTATTATCTGAGCCATGCATGGCCCAAGGACAGCTCCAGATCATCCTGTATATCCCCGGAGTCTCGTCCCATGGTAGTCCCTATCAGCCGTTGTGCGACATCAGTCGGGCAAACTTACTTATTGCCATGCTTTATTTCTCTTACCTCCGGAAACCATGGAAAACCAACGGTACCAGCAGAGCTTATCACCCGGCAGGACTCAGATTAGATCATACTGCAGCAAATTGAATCCCCCCCCCACCCCACCCTTGTTCAGGAAACCACTGAGGAATACACAGGCCCATGATGCTGCAACACATCTGATCTGTAATAGGAGGCTGGTTTGGGAAGTGTGCATGTACTCAGCAGCAGGGTTCTGACAGCTGAATATCACTGTGACTACAATTACAGGCACACATTAATGCATCTATCTTTGTGATGCCTACTGAGGAAATTTCAGAGAAAAGTAAAACGTGCAAAGTGCTTCCATGCGACCTCACCTCGGAAACACTGCATAAAATCTGACATTTAGCAAAACATTTTCTGCATTTTCCTGGAAGAAAGAAAAAGGTTGTTGACTTAAACACCACAATGAAATGTCGGCAGATCCTCTTGAGGAAATGTAGTTGTGGGCTCTACTTGCGTGAAAAAAGCCTGGTGAACAGTCAATTGAGATGGTGGCTGGCTCTGATTTTCAAGAACCAACCTCGGTTTTTATGGCGAACGTTAATGGAACAGGTTGTAGCCTAGCTGCATGGGGTCAGATGAAATGGATGTCTCTTACTTACCTGCTTCATTTCATTGGCGTCATGCAGGCCGTTGATGGAGGGCAGCTGCGGCACGGTGACCCGCATCCAAGGTTACATCCTGCAACTGCCTTTGTTCATCATCATTGCTTTTTCCTCCCCTGTGCATTCACACTTTTGCCACTCCTTATTTGTCTGAATTAGTCAAATTCTCGTTATCAAATCTGATTGACCTGCCACTATTACACACATATATACATCCATTTTTCTTTCAAGCTATTTAAAATATGTGCCCAGAACTCCACTCGAATTTTAAACATTTTAATATTGTGTTCCATCCTGTTAAAGGCTGCTTGCGATAGCTTCATGTTTACTGTACAGACTTGACAGAGGAGTGAATCTTCTCATCTAACTGATAAAGTTCATAGCTGATTGGTGCAGTGCATTTTTCTGTACTCAGTGGAATACTCAGTGGACCGCGTGAAAATTATACTTCCTTAATTGTTACTAGAGAACAAACCCCCTATGCATCATGCAGGAAAAATGATAAAATAAAGTAAAAAGAAGTTTTTCTTGTACCTCGGGACTCAGAATTCTTTCATTCCAGCCTCTCATGTTTTTCCTGTATGCGGAGGGCACAGAAGTACAGTCATGTATTTGCTGCATCGGTCGGATTTTTATCTTTACACCTTTACCTTTTCCACCGTACTTAATTGTATACCATGCAGGCATGGAAACATGATTTGTATGAGAGAAACTGGCTCTTTGTCAAATGCAAGTACACACCAGCAGCCTCGGTGAGAGTTTCGGTAAACACACCTTTCTGCATTTCGCAAATCAACTCTCAGTGCTTTTATTCTAAGCTCCAGCAGCCCTTCACTCTGCATTGCCCATAGGCAGGTTAAGGTTAATCATATCTAGTTTCCTCTTCTCTCTGCAGTCTCTCTTTTTCTATCCTCAAGCATTCTGCAGTGACATTAGCAGCTACTAATGTGTTTGACATTTGTTTTAATAGATTTAATTTATGGGTGGGGATACAATATATAGAGTAAACCAATAAATCAAACGGCAAATGAATACTCTCTTTAACCCGATGGCAATGACTGGAATGCACCCAGCCAGGAGGGGGAAAAAAATTGAGTAAATTATTGTTTTAAAAGTAGCTGTGAGATTAATGAAACATTAAGAGCACTGTGCTGGCTTAAGAGGTCACTGCCCACATTTAATAGGTTATTCAATCATACCCAGCTGGAACTCTGTGTGTGTTCATTCCTTCCTTTGCTGAACACAGTGGCATGCACCTTGCATGCCAACAGACCGCCGCTAGCTGAGATGGTTTTACAAATGAAAAGCATTCTGAAGACTAGATGCCCACTGATTGTGATCAGAGCTCATGGCCATCAAACAACACTGATGACCTTCAAGCATCATGCATGCAAAACGTATCGCTGTTATTACTTCAGACTTTGCCAATTTATGCAGACGTTCTTATGGAATTTTGCCATTTTTGTTTTTCTGCCCTCTTTCAGTGAGGATTATGGCGTCCAAGTCTTCTTTCTACATTCTATTTTAAATGAAGTGTGTTCTGAGAGAAAACAGGATTTCACACTCACTGTCAGTCTTTCTCTTTACTGATCCCACCATATTTATATTTTTCAATTATTTTTATTTTTCTACCACACATCTTTTGGGTGTGGTGACATTGATGCTAACACAATGTGTCTGTTCATAAGTCTAAGTAGGGCATGAAAGACTTTGCTTTTCCAAGAAAAGAAAAGAATTCCAGCCAAAGGTCAGTTATGGCATGAGTATGTTGGAGCTTGGAAATATTACCCAACAATTCACAGCTGACCAATCAGTAAAATGCTTCCTAAAGAAGCACTAAAAGGCTGCATTTTTCTTTATTGACTTCTCCATCAGTATAAAATATGTCTGGTCTGTGCACTTACTGTCTTTTTCTGAGCCAGAAAAATAGAATAGTCGTATAATGTTGGTCATTATGGTGCTTTGAGGATGTAAATAAGTCTCTACTTCTGTGTGGTTGCTCGAAACCAAACTCTTAACACGTTATATTTCTTTTCAAGTGCAATGACCATAGAGAACATTAATGGCCACTATTTCTTTGAGCCATTAGTTGGATTTTAAAAAGATATTTTGCAGATTTTGTATGGAGAGATAATGGAATAACTAACAAAAAGAGTGCCTTCGCACTTCGTAAACACAGTTCGCAGAACAGTTTGTGTCAAAACATTTGAATAGCACACAGTGTTAGTCTGTCTTTTTTCTATTTGCACCAGAAGAATATTCAGCTTTTGTCCAATCTTCAAAATAATGGAAACTTCCTGTGTAGCTATTGGCCAAATCTCTATATATCACAAAGACCCTAAGATCATGTAACCGGACTCTTTGGGATCTAATGAAGACTTGTTAGTCATCTTAACACTCCTCTTTCATCTCACCTCTTTTAGTGAAACCCCTCTGGGCAAAGGCTTCCATTCCCTATACCGTACCTTTTGCTGGGCTCATTCAAACACCTTTTAATAATTCTCACTTGGACCTCATTTCATGCTCCCTCAGATCTCTGTTCATCGTCCACGATCAGCATGAGCAGAGCCACTTCAGACTCACACATGCATGCTGTCATCAGGCACACTGCCAGCATGTCACAAGTACAGGATGGCTTGCATCACTTCTCGGGGACACACAGATAATTAAAGAGGGAAGAGGGATTTAATGAGTGTTTTGGCTCTGCTGCAGTTGATACAGTGACCTGTCTGCAGACTGATCCCCAACTATGTGACGGCTCTGACAGCTTGTGATTATGGTTGGATATGGGAAGTAAGAAGATGGTATAACACTAATCTGGCTGAATAACAGCAATGTGTCACTGAGCATGCCAACTAAGCCTGGGTCGCTCTGAAGGCATCCGACAGCCACACCTCCTCAAGCTCCCAAAGAGCCACAATGCACTGCTCATGTTTATCAACTGGTGCAGGTTGCAGAGAGCCAGGTTCGCACAAAACCTGCTTTCATTGCCTTCTTGCTGAAATTAACTTCATTCTTTGGACTGTTTTGCCTGATACATGAATTCAGCTTGCGTGCTTTACAAAGCCCTTCTCTACACATTACCACCACCAGTTAATGAAAGGTCAAGCCCAGTCTGTCCATTCAATATATCCTAAGTAGTCCTGGTTGCTCTATTACCTCTCAACAGGCCTAACGTGCACCTAAAGTAACCCCTTGCCTCCACTCTCCACGTCTTCCCTCATCCATGGCCCCCCTCAACTGGCTCACCCCGTTGCAAATTACCAAACAAATGAACCCTCACGCTGGTGACAAATGAGGAAAAATAGTCTTTGAAGAGGACCATTTATTCAAATCCCGCCTGACAGTGTTGAATCTCTGATCCCATTCCTCTCCTTGAGCGCACGTGGCAAAAAGAAGTCAGGCAAAAAGAAGGGGAAATCACATCAGGCATTTCACAGGATTTTAAATGACAAGTTCCATTGCACCAGTGCTAATATCTCCAAGAGGCAAACTCACGTATCCATACTGAAGAACACAGGTAGAATTAAGAGAAAAGATGCTGTCAAATAAACCCTGCAGCAGCCAGAACATTGAAGCCAAAGCTATTTCAGTGGTCATGTCATTGCACTCTTCAGCGCCTCTCTGTATGGAAAGTGCAATTGCTGGCCAGGCTGTTTCATTTTCTTCACTAACATTTATGGATCAGGGTCATGTAAAAGATCATCTGTGCTTCTCTGTTTACGGTTTTGTTTTAGAGGAATCTCAGCAAAAGCTTGCTGAAAGCAAATGATTTGTGACTAAATGACTAAACATTAACTGTTGTCCTTGTGACTAAAACAGCAAGGACTTTATGATGGTCTGGATGTGATACTGTAATGTAAGTCTCGCTCTGGGATGAGACAGAGAGGAGAAAGTTATTCTGGCAGCTTTTACGCAACTGCAATCCTTCTAAAGTTAACCCCCCTGAGTTTACCTCTATCGCTTCACAAGTGCACCCCCGCTATGCTGCCATGAAGCTAGGCGCCACTTTAAGGTCATTTTCCCCATGTCTAATTTTACCCTTGGGTACGCTCGAGTAGAGCGTATAAGAGCAGCCATCATTTTAAACACTTGTTTCAGGCGCTATTTCTTTCTCAGTTTATGTGCCTTCATTCTGAGGTGATGGAGTGCTAATGAACCGACAGGCAGATGCATTTTGACTGAGGTCTTATGAGGCTCTCTCGAAGGCCTCGCGCCTGGCACAATCCTTTGCTCGAACGCAGCTTGAGGGAAAGCAGGGCAGGGTTAGCTCATGGGTGACAAATGAGCCGCATCATCAGGTGTATCAGTTAATCTAAGGGACTAGGAAAGATTCCCGCGTGTCATCAGGTGGCTGTTTGAGAGACACTGCTGAGACTAAATGCAAGCTAATGAGCTGTAATGAAGGCTAATCTTTCGGGGCAAAACATGATCGTGTCAGCACTGCACTAAATGCACTGTTAATCCTTTAAGTAGTGGTCACCACTCGGCTTTCTTTGTTAAGATATTCATTTGGATTTTGCAGGAAAATATTAGAATTTTGGCCAAGAATCTTTGTGCAAATGTAAAATTGATCGACTGGATCACAGAGCCTCCTTATTTCACTTTTCCAGTAATGAAAGAAAGTCGTCAGTTGATTGAGGGTTTGGCAAAGTCTCTGCCCTAACGCAGCCTGTAGGAAGCCAATCAACAGATCCAGGCAGCCCAGAGCTGGAGGTGTTAGATCACAGAGGGAAGAACAACGCACCATGGTTCTGTTATCACATGGCCCGCTCCTGATATAGCGAACTGAGGCCACCTGCCTCCCGAGCGCTTCCAACTCACCTTGCCGCGGGAGCCAGCCGAGGTCCCATATACAACCCTGGAGCGCCACGTCGAGAGCTCTCCACTCCATCAGCCTGCTATGTTATCTACACTTTCAACTTTTTGACCCCGAACAATGGATAGATAGCAAATATGAAAGCAACTCACCGTTAATGCCCACACAATGGCTTGCTGGGGAAGAGCCGTGTCAACCAGTGGCTTTTGCCCACAAGGCGAGAGCATTCTTCACACCTGTCTGCAAGGATAAGTGGGCTTGTCACAAGCAGAGCTAATCTGTTGCAACGCTCAGTCACACTCAATCCCCCAGTGGTACTCTCCACTTGTCCTTGAATGTCTGCTGGCATTGGAAGCATACTTGGGCCGCTGATCAGTCTAACCATGGTGGAAAACATGTCAATGGATGGCAGCCGCATCTCCTCTCCTGGCAGACAGCCTCGAGAACTTTTGCCCTTTACAGTTTACACGTTTTCAAGCTCTTTAGTCTGGCATGAACAAGATCTACCCAAAATAGACACACGTGCAATCTGTGTGGGTCATTAGCTAATATTACACCATTCAAAGCGATGTTTGCCTGAACATTAAGCTGTCACTCAAGGAGAGAAATGAATGCAATCAAAATACTTCATCTCTAAAGCCATCAACAGTGAGTAAGACACAGGAGGGAGAAACAGTGAAGTGTGCTATCAGAGATCATCTGTCATCCTGGACAGCATTCAGAATATGAAGTGGGCACACTGATGTGCAATCACTTCCCTATTCACTGGTGGAAATGATGCCCAGAAGTGTAACATTCTCTGAGTGTTACCGAACATTTAAAGTTTGTTGTTGTGCAAACACTGGATAATAACAATATTCACTATAATTATTGTGAAATAGATGTAAAGTGTAGTCTAAAGAGGGAAAATAATACTGTGCAATGAAAATTGTTTGTTGCTAAGTTTTACTTCCCCAACTACAAATCAAGTACACTTTTTCAAATGCGCAGTTTTAGATTTTCAGAGGTGTTTTACTGAAAATACAGGTTACCCTTCCAGACAGGCATTTGTTTGCATTCATTTCCATGTAATGAAAACAAATGGAAGATTCTTGAAAGTTGCCCTATCCATCACAGCGAGCATTCATCTTTGTCAAAGAGGCTTTATCTTTGCAGATTATCGAGCAGTGCAGACCATGGGCGAGTCTAGAGAAATATTCATGGGTGACACGGAGACTTTCAGGGGTGAAATATATATATAATATATATATGCAGATTTAATGGCAATCACATACATCAATATTTGCTTCAAATTCAAATTTAATTTAGGAAAAATTGCATTATTCGGGTACAAGCAAAAAACATTTAATAAAAAATATCTATTGGTGGTGTTAGAAATCAGTAAATTGTTTCATTTCATTTTTCCATCTCTTTTTATTAAACATAGTTTAGCCACTTCGCCTAAAATCTGGCCATAACAGATTAAATGGTGTACCATATAGATAGCATATCCCTTATAATTTGAAGCCACACACTTGGTTTTACCAACGATCCAGGTTATTCAGTCTTTATCCAGTAATGCTGATTAACTGAGCTTCAGTGTGAAACGTGAGGTGACAGTGAAAGGAGCTACGTTTGGAATGGAGTGTCACTGCATTGCTAACTAATGTGGCTGCTTGTTTGGAGCTTGGAGCGAGTGATTTTAGTGCTTTTTAAACCGGCTGCTTTTGTATGTTGTACTTGCATGACTGATCTGAAACGGGGGCCGGGAGAAAACAGAGCTGCTGCCCGCTGCAGGGATGGCGAGCGCAGCTGGGTGTGTCACAAATGCTGTGAGCAGGACAACAGGAAATGCAGACAATGGAGGCAGAGCTGGTGCAGAGCATTGTTTTAGTCTCAAAAATAATACAGGCTTACAGGACCATGAGGCGGGCAGGTACACATGACAGGGTTCCAGGAAACAGAGCAGGTTTGCCGGCACAGGTACACAAGCGACATTGTAACACACCGACAGGGGATGAATGACTGAGAACAGTTAATGTGTGGAGGAACTGAGGAGGGAAACAGGGAACAGGTGAGTGGGGAGGAGGAGCAGGAAGGAGCTGATTGGCTGGGAAAACAATAAAGGAGCACAAAGAAGGGAAACAGTGCAAACAGACAAAACACAAGAAAACCGTACCAGGTCTGGTGCAGACTTCCCATGCTGCATTTCCAAGCAGTGATAATGTAATTGACAGTATTAAAAGTAGGGTTGATGCTTGCTGTGCTAGGTTTGCTCAGTCAAAGAGATTTTGTCAAAAAACATTTGTAAATATTATCTTATTGCAAACAAATTGGTGGAAGCCAATAGACAGCCGGACAAATTCATCAAAAAATCTGAAAACAATTCACATATTTGCACAATGGTTAGCTGTGATGTATAGTATATGTGATTTGCAGTAAATAGGAAAAAACATGCAAAACCATTGTCCCAGGCCTTTCAATCAGAAGTGCAGTAGCCGGTCATATTAACTGTAATCTGAAGGACACGTACGCCTTCACCCAAAAATCCCAAAGAGCTGTCTTGCGTTTATTTTGTGCTTGTTTGACATTGAGGAATTGCTACAAATGTAGTATGTAGGATGGGATGTGCTGTATCATCTTATTAATTCTGCCTGTCCTTCACGGATCAGGGAGAAACAACCTTTTTATACAACAAGAGGCAGAACTTTCCTCTTCGCCCGCGCTCAGAGAAGTTAGTCTGTCATAAAGTAAGGATTTGATCAGACAAGGTGGTTATGATGAACTCCAACAGCAGCAAAATTTTGTTTTTCCATGTCTTTTCCTTTTGATTTAAGATGGAATAGAGAGTTACTCTCGACTGTGGATACAGAGTTTTAGTTTAGAAAGAGAGCTCCTCATGTGGAAGTGTTACTCTGACTGGCCAAGATCAAAGGTTTGGAATAATGAAGAGACAATGTCGCAGTTTTTGTTTTAGAGTGAAATTTCTTTTTAAAGCCGGTTCAGTATCAAAGCTGAAGAAAGCAATTATTTCCTAAAATGAAAATTCTCTCAAAAAAGTAGCGAGAAAAGTGGGACAGCAAAATGGGACATGAGGGGCGACATGTCAAATTAATTTCAATAAATATCAAATATCCATTTCATTGAAACATTCAGATGTTTACACCTGTCACTGTAAATGTCCAATCAGATTATTCTGATGACAGATGATTTGACTTCACATGAATATTCATGAAGATGTCAAATGAATATTGTAATTACTAGTAATGTGTATGCCATTAGGGTCTGTTAATGAGCTCATAACCTATATACATCGCTTAACCCTAAGTTTCAATATCTAATGAGTGTTCATTGCATTGCTACTCTGTATGTTGGGGGAATATAGCGTCACCAGCTGACTGATGGTCTTACTCTTTAAAGAAGCTTTAATATTATAGGAAACACTTTGCGCTGTAGCTCGATGACTGCACTGTGAGCACACTGTAAGAGGAGAAGCCATCTTTTAATATCCTGACAGAAAAGAGCAGCTTAGCCTTAAAATCTTGCAGTAATATTGGGGATGCACCAGTCTGACTTTTTCAGTCGCGATACTGATGCTGATGCTGATACCCGGGCCTTGGGTGTCTGCACATACCAAGTACCAATCCAATACCAGTGCTGAATTAATAAGCTGTACGCCTCGCTGTGTGGAAGAGGCCGGGCTCACTCTTCGATGTGTCAGCCTTGACGTTTCTCTCCTAGCTTTGTAAAACAAAATGTAACGAATAGATACATAGATATACTGAATTGTTATTTATTAACTTTGTGGTATCCGATGCCGGATCGACCCATTATCAGCGATACCCACTTCAGCTATTTGTGTCAGTATCAGCCTGGTGTCCGATATCAGTACCATGTGCTGCATGTCAAAATAATATCCAACCACAAATTCTAAGGTTTTATATCATAAATATCAGAAAGTTGAATGCAGCTTCAAGCCGTTTAATTTCAAGATGAAGCCTTGCTTGCTTGACAAACACTATGCAAATACGTTAAAATGTTGCTCAATATTCATCACATATGAACCTAGCATGCCTCCATGCATTTCACCTCCAAAATTAGATTTCTGCAGTTCATAACATGTTTAAAGGGAGAAATAATAACACAGCCTTAAGTAAACACCCATGAAACAAAGATACATTTTCATCGTATGCAGCACCATCAAGGTTTTACAGCGAGTTAGAAAGTGGGCCATACGGCGCTTCAGAGTACGGGGTTACCATCACTACAGTGCATTCAGAGATCACTCAGTGAGAGTGTTTCAGCACTCGGTGGCCAAGGGCAAGGAGGAACACTGCAACGCCTGTTACATACCTTTAACAAAACTGTCCAATCAACACAGAGGAAATGCTTCAGACCTTCATGTCAACACAGTTATTTACGGGGCTGTAGTCATTGCTTGTTTGCTCAATGTTAATGCAAATCAAAGCATAGCATCTTCACGTCAACACAACTATGATCTGAACCCAGCTGTAAATCCCTCAAATATATATATATATATATATGTATGTATTTGTTTTTTTTTTTCCCCCAATCCAGTAGAACCAGCGTGCTTTCATTTCCAAATGTTACTGTTGAGTGTTTGGATTTCACAAATGCAACAAAGAGGGCTTAAGCAGAAATGATGACTGCTACAAAAACACACAGAGATGTGCCAGGAGGACTGAATAATATCAGGGGGCTGACGTGTTTGCAGAATATGTTCCATTGAATGGCACCATCTCAGAACAGAAGTGGGGACAGCCTTTGGCAAAATCTGCTGAGTCAATTGAAGAATTGTTTCTCTCTGAAAGATTTATTTCCAGTGACTGTGTGATACAGTCATGCTGCTTGGATGTATAGTGAACGCTGGAAGTGCGGCCTGTTCATTCATGACTGTGCTGTGAGCCACGTTAAGGGCTGCGAGCTTTAGGCTGTGCTTCTTAATGAGTCATTAACACATTAGTCTTCTTGTCAGCTTCGCTCCTGAACTGAGCAGATCTCTCTATCCTACAGCGCCTCACCTTCTGCACCCTCCCATATATGAACAATTACAGTTCAGTGAATGTCATCGGAATAATGTTCTGCAGGAATTAAAATACTGATGGGCAGTAGATTAGCCACGTAAAATGACATGTACGGGGGGCAAAGTCTACAAAAATGTCCAACTTCTACATTTATTGAAAGCTCTTTAATACTTGTATTTCTTCAGGGCGCTGCAGGAATTGATTGTGAGGCATTTCAATTTAATTTCTAGAGTAATTTTTGGGTTCTGTGACTGTCAAATGATGTGAAATATGAAGTATTTTAGAGTTTTATGTGAAAATCCACATGGAGGCACCTGTGTTTCATATAACTCTGAGGGTAACTTTTACAGTTTAAGCTTGCATACCAGTTAGATTGTTAAAGGCTTTAAGATTCAGATACTTTTGTATTAAACTTTTTTAGTTGAGGCAGAAAGACTTTGACTGGGACCCCTCTCATCCTCATCATTGTACGCCATTTTATTTAGCATCATTGGTGGTTGACATTGTTTGTTGTCTCGTCACTGTGCAACTGCATGCTCTTCTGTCAGGCAGGACAGCCAATCCTCTCAGCCATCTGCATCTACGTGCAGCTTGAGCAACCTTGAGGCGTGGTGTCTGCACTATCATTCACCATTAAACTGAAATATTGATCCACACATGCAGAGAAGAAATGCGTTCATTCACTGCCATAAATCTAGTTATAGTAATAATGATAAAATGGAAAGGATGGCGAGCTTAGTCCATCCGTGGTAATCGTATCTCTGTCTCCCTTGCAGCCAATCCCACTGGCACCGGAACGAACGGCTTCCCGGGCACGTCGGAGGTCTTCCGAGAGTCCAGCAGCACGACGGGGATGGTGGTCGGCATTGTAGCGGCGGCGGCGCTGTGCATTCTCATCCTTCTCTACGCCATGTACAAATACCGGAACAGAGACGAAGGGTCGTACCACGTGGACGAGAGTCGCAACTACATCAGCAACTCGGCGCAGTCCAACGGCACCGTTGTCAAAGAGAAGCCAGTCAACACCGCAAAAACCTCAAGCAAGAACAAGAAGAACAAGGACAAGGAGTACTACGTGTGATTGTCAAAGCTTTGGTCTTTGCCAGACCAACTTTAACATTAATCGAACAGACAAATCAGGACATCAACATGTGTACAGTATAATAACAAAGATGAACATTATTTAGTCACTTTTTCCTATAAGACAATGCTCTGAAAAGTAAATATGACAAATGAAAAAAATAACTTTCTTTAGACTCAAGCACTCGACAGTGGAAACTATTTACTGTCCAGAAAGAGACTGATGGAATAATGGCTCTGGCAACCATCTGAAAAGGAACTGAACACATATCTAACATGTCAACCAAACAGCATTAACCCATCTGTGACTTGCTTCCTTGGCTGGGATATTGTGATCTAACTCCCTTGTTTCTGGCAAACAGAGGAGCGCAGAGACACTCTGCAAAGGGAGATCCAGCATTACAAACTTAAACGTTTTCATTTACATTGCCTGTGTTTTGTGTTGTTGAGACTTTTTCTACAGAAAATGACACAATGCATAAATAAATACATACATAAATACGCCAAACATTTACTGTGGATGAAGAGGAAAAAAAAAAATCAGGTGGCCGCGTATTGAGAGAGAACAATTCCCCTGATGGGCGTCCGAGGAATCAGCCAAAGTACACACTGAAGCAGCGGCGATGGCCGGCAAAGACTAATTCCTGGCTGACTGAGCTGCCGCAGTGCAAAGATGAGAACGGATGGCAGTTTCTCTTGAAAGACTATGTTTTAAAAGAAGAATAAGTCCATTGTGCCAGTAAGAAAATCTGGAGGCCTTCGTTTTCACATCAGTGAACTCAAAGGAGAGAGTTTCCTCAGAACCATGGGGATCTCTGACAAGCGATCAGTCGGGAGCCATGCACGCAAAATTATCTTATTACAGTACATATGTTGATATACAGTACAACCACATCTATATGTGCTTTCTGGACTGTGACAAAGTGGTGTTTTATAGCCTGTTGTATAGATGATGCAAACTATAACTGCTCCTCAACCATTTTGGAATAAAACTAAAAAAAAACGGTCAAAAAGAAGACATAAGTGTTAATAAGTGTTGCTAGACATAGAAGATTTTATGAAGACATCTGCATTTTTATTTTCAGTTGGATAATGATTTGATTCTCCCCTGTTTTTACATGTGTTCCTATATAGTTTTTATACAAATGCCAACCTGAGATAGCTGATCCCGGACCAGTAGTAGCCTAACCGTACCCAAAAACTGCACAAGGCGTTGATAGCGTGGCATGACAACTTGTGTGGCTCTCTTTCAAGGATACTGGTAGAATCACTGCCTTCCTCCTCAATCCTGACTTACATGAGTGAGAATGAAGACCAAGAATATGAGTGACGACGACGGCGACGATGATGATGATGATGATGATGGATGATGATAAAGATGAATTAACTTGCTGTGTGTGTTTCCAAGTGGTATTATACGATTGTCCAATGTGTGCTTGGGCTGATGCAAAACCAGAGGAGAATAGCTCAAATAAGTCTCCGTTTCAACTGTTCTGTGTTTGTTCTGTCATTCTGTCAGTCAATTCTGCTTTCCAGAGACCTGTACTTGGAATGAGTCTGAGGAAAATGACCATGAACTATAAATGATGATTATAAATTCTCTTTGTTTGCTCCTCTTTTATTTCTTCTTGGGTGTTTTATGTTCGATTGTAACTCCACGTAAAAAAAAAAAGAATTATAAAAGCTAGTTTTGAAAAATCAAATGAATAAAATATTACCTAAGTGAACTTAAAGCAGTCTATTGACAAAATGTATCAGAGAAACGTGCAGGTGTTATGATTTTCATTTTGTCATCAAGCAAACACGCTCTACGTGATTAAAAGAGTTCGCCTGGTGCCACCTTTTTTTATTCTATGTATTCTGCTTCCTTGTCTAAACCTGGGTCCTACATGACCCACAATGCAACTGCCAACAGTTTGGTCTGTGTTGTGCTAGTAGCGGCTAACGAGCTAGCGATGAGGAGCGGGCTGCAGAGGTCAGATATTCAGGCTTGTACTCAACAGTGACTCGAGTGACATCACTTGAGGAATAGAATCTGAATTTTCGCTGCTCTGGAGCCACAGAAGGCTTTATGCAGCTTTCTCTCCCCAAGACAATGTGGAAGCTCCGCTTTCAGCATTAGTGCTGGCTTGTGTTTTTTTCTTTGGTCGGTTCATCACTGTTTTTGTGTCATTATGGCTCTTGATGTTGCATTGAACCATTACATCTATTCATGCATCATATGATTTATAGCACATGGTGAAAAATGAGTCACTGCAGAGGAAGTGTCACACTCATGCTAGAAGGTTTCGACTTGATTGTACGTACATGTAAAGATCTGCTGTGATAGTTTCTACATTTTCCACAGGCTTCAACAGCTTTCCTGGTTTGCTGCTTTCTTAAAGAATGAAATACTGCATTTATTTCCTCATCATTTACTCTTGCTTATTATTACTTTTTTTTATTTAGTGTAGAATAGAATAAAGATAAGCTCTATAAAATAATGGTTTGAAGGCATGTTTAGGGCATTTTTACTTTATTTATTGCTTTTAAACATAAACTTTAACTCTGCTGCAGAACATTGAAGCCCAGTAGTAGTAGCAGCCACCTCCATGTTGCTTTTTATCTCTAGAAAAACTGTGCACCTCATCAGATAAGTCATCGCCATGCTCATCTTGCTAAAATGAGCTTTTAGCACAAAGCTATTTCTTCACTTTAAACTGAAGTTGAAAACTTTCAACCTCATCGTGGGAATTCTATCCAAAGGTCTAGTGATCATCTTGCAGAGGATCAGACACAGTTCTTGGCGTTGAAGCATCTCTCCACACGTAGAGTAAATCTCTACAAGGGTGCAAGTAGAGACAAGGGGAGTGGGAAGTGGTACTTGTCCAACTGAAGCACTGCTTCTTACTATATGTCATGGTTTGAGTTTCAGATGAACAAACAGAGGCATGGCAGGCTCTGAGCTGGATTTAAACTTGCAGTTCTACAAGAGACTCCACCCGACTGCCTCGGCTGCCCAGGCAGCTTTCTGACGCCGTAATGTGTTAGGTGTGATGTGTTACTGTTCTCCATATGGAAATTCCTCTTTGCAGTTGGCTGAGTAGATGCTTGCTAACACAATATCACACATCGAGCCGTGTTTACGCTAAAAATAGCACCGTTTTTTAAAAAAATGCAAAGGTGTGGTGCTGGTGAGAAGATGAAGTGCAATGCAGGAAGTCCAGCTGAAAGTCCCTGAAAATGTGGCTTCAAAACAAATCCTCAATGGCATTCAATAGTCAGAAACAATGAAACAACGATCACATTTTAAAATAATGTCCTTCATTATGATTTATTGACACTTAAACAGTCAAAACACCAGCTTATCTGCTTGATATGGACCACCCCCTGGTTGTGGTTTGATCAGATTTGATTGACTGATTTAAATTGCTGTATTTTGATTGGTGCACAGACGCACTCAGCAACAGATACCTCTCGTGTGAAATAAACAATTAATTCTCAACTCTGACCGATAATTTTACTAACAAGCGGATATATTTACAGGACCTTTGAGTAACACATCCATGACTGTTAGGGCTTGTTACAAGTCCAAACACCACGCAGCACTTTGTGAGGCAGGACTTTGCCACTTTGTGTAGTTATCATGCAGACAGTCATTTCTTCCTCTGTGTTGACGATTGCAGGGTAAACAGTGGGCTACAATTATACAAATATCTACAGGGAATGTGTGCTTGTACAGAAATAATTGGCCATTGCAGTGTGATGCCAGATGACTTTGCATTCCATTGCAGCAAAAGTGGAGCCAGGTTAAACTTGTTTTTTGCTCTGCATTGCTAAGTAGTGGTCTCATTGACATTAATGAGGAATTGTATACTGTTGAAACAAAGCCTTACACATTACAGCGACCCAAGAAATGTACAGACACGGTGACACGAGGCTGATCTGGCCCCGCCGACCGAGGCTAATGTGAGTTTCTGCTTCTGCGAATGCAGGTTCTGACAGCTTCACAGCTTTCCAGTCGGAATTGTTGCCATAACAACAACTTTCGCACGAGGAAGGGACGCGAATGTTTACGCTAAAAGGCTGCTATTGTTTTGCTGCAGAATCTCACTCAAACTGATTTCGTGTACATTTGTCCTCATTATAATTGTGCTGAGTGATTATTATTTCTGTCAGATGTCCTCATGGGAACCGTTTTATCTCAATTAGCACAATCATGCTGTGTACACACTGAGGATAGGAACAGGAAATCTTTGAAGTAAGGATAGTCTGGAAAACCAGCGCTTTAGAGCTAATATACCAACATGTCAGATGCAGACGGGGACACAAAACTAACATTAAGACTAAAATTCATACATCAGGCAACCACGATGACTACGGTGGTCAAAGCCACTCTTATTGTGTAACAGGATGAAGACAAGCAGGAGATCGTCAAGTATTCTTCACAGGTATTCATGACCATAAATATATACATAATATTTCAGGCTAATAATCCTCAAACAAAATTAGAAACCCAATGACATATAAAATCAAAAAAGTAAAATAATTTGAGGAAAACTATAAAACATACATGAAAATAACATTGCATTTATTTCAGTTTTGTTTATAGTCCTTCATCCACATACACAGTACACAGCTGAGGGCGGGGGGGTAAGGTGCGACTACACAAATAAGAATGAGAATAAAAGAAAGAAAGTACAATAGAATAGGATGTAAAATAGAAATTTAAAAAACAAGAAATGCTGCAAGTCGTAATACTGTAATGAATAGAATAGAAACGCTGTGTTCACAAGCCCGTATCTAAATTTATATAAAACACAGTGAAGAATTAAGTGAAGCTATAACCTCAGTGTGATTGTATTCAGTGCAAATAAGAGGCACAGCGGTGACAGGCAAACACTGTGGCAGTGCATTATGTTTTGCACATGTACAAGAAAAACAACATAATTTAGACCAGAATAATATAACAGAACCACAGAGTTTGCATGATAGTGAGTGATTCCACTTAGTGCTTCACTAGTAAATGTTGGTAGTGGAAATAAGACATTTATCCTCACTCCTCTGTGTTATGAAACGGGTAAACATTGCTACGCTGACACTCAAGGCTTGACTGAGGTCCCTTTAACCTCCTTCGCACCGTGTTGTGACGTGAGCGTCACTGAGGTCACACACTAGGAGTGAAGGTCTCGTGGCACGTCACGTGAGAGTCATCAGATCTCAGATGATTTACAGCGTGAAATGTTGTGATGCCGCTTGAGAGAAGATGTCAGCACAGCGGTTCAACTAGCTGGTAAATGGCATATCAGATCCACCACCGTCCCACCTCCACCTCCGCCACTGCTCAAGGACGGATGTTGCACTCACACATGTATGACATCCGCCACTCCTCTTCCGAACCTGTACGCTCTGGTTTTAGTTTTGTTCTGGCTGGGTGTGTGTCCGTGTTGATTTTTTGAAACATCTACGATCTCTCTCCTATGTCAGGCTGTGATATTCTGGCTCATGCTAATCAATGTCAGGGCCCCCTTCTGTTGCACGGCCTGGTTGCCAATGCCTGATTTTGCCCTGGAAAAGGCTGCTGAGACCTGACTCGTTCCTCCTCTGCCTCTGCTGCGTTGCTGTTACACAGAGCTGATTCTGTCACCATGTTAAGATTTGCTTCTTGGCTACCACTCCTCTCTCTGTCCAGGTAAGTTAGTGGTCTGAGTGGTTCGTTGCCCGCTCTGCTCGACGTCCGGCAGCGTCACACTGTTGTCCTCCCACCTCCAGATTCACTCTCTGTCCTTTCAGTGTTACTGGCCCGTGACCGTAAGGAGTTGAACTTTGTAGTTTACCCCTCCTTCCATGCGCTTTACAGGGAACCTTGCATGTTTGGTGAATTCTGGGGCTTTATTGGCAACATCTTGGGTGTATGTTTTTGCTCCTCTCCTGTGCTGCATCAGTGGTGATGTGGATTTGTCTCTCTCTGTTGTTTAGACATTCAAACAGACATTAAGTGTTTGAGGTGAGTCCATGGTACCAATGTGCCAGATGCACCACTTCTGTCCACACTGAAATATCTCAACTAGCAGAGGCAACTTTCATTGAGAACTATTGGCACGATTGTCATGAAATCTCAGGATTAATGGCACTTTCACATTGCTTTACTTAACCTCCTGACTGTTCATCTCGCACCATCATCAGGTCAAATGTTTAATTTGTCCAATGGTTATTTGATTTATAACCAAATACTTGCAAAACTAATGACATTTCTATCATCTTCAGCAGAACGTGGCATTAACTTAATTGCTAATTAGCAGTGTCCTGCATGAACATGTTACAAGAGCACCGTCATTGAACATGCTTGTGGTTTTGATGAACGGCGAACTGAACATAGCCGTTTGCAACTAATTAACGTGAAAGGGGGCATCGTTAACTCCTTTAACGACGCCGTTTTACGACACCCAGCGTGACGCCATGGCTGCAACTGGCCATTCAGACGCAGCTATGAATAGCTGAAGGGATTTTATGAACAAATCAGTATAGATTCCAACAGAAATAAATATTGCATCTTTATGCAAATTGGGCCGGAAGGTCTGAAAAAGTCTGAACGTCAGCCACCTCTGCAACGAATAAAGAAGATAATGAACTAGTTCTTCTTTTGGGGGGTTGATTGGTAGCCAACATCAACCACTTCTTTTTATATTCCTGCACCATTCTCATGTTGTGCAGCCACATATGAGCGTTACAGGACATACAGACACATGTGTGGCCTGTGACACGAGAAGAGTGCGACAAAGAACTATTTTATAGACATAATCAGAAAATCATGAACGTTCTTTAAGCCTTGGTTAACACAGCAACAATAGAACAGAAAAGAATGCAGTTAAGAGCTGCTCTCCTTAAGTGAATACAATATCTGACAGCAGGAGAGAAATAATATAATGTTCTCCCTGTGTGCCACGCTGTGTTTTAACCATCTCTAAGGGTTGTCAGCAGTTTATTCACTTGTTTCACAACAAACTGGCAAATCTGTCCACTGACGATAAATACTGCCATGTCCTCCTTGTATAACCCACAGCATATCTGCAATACCACACAGCTAGGGCTTGTGAGTCAGAGTGTTTCAAGGCCCAGCACATCATGCTTAATATATGTTCTGCCTCTGGGATGTTGGGGGGGGCATCTCATGCTGTGAGAAAAAAATGCATTAGTGGAACACTTTGAGACTGGGGTAATTTTCCCAAAAAATGAGGCAAAAGTTGAAAATTAAAGGTACCCCGTGGTGTTTACATTGTTTTGTTCACATTCAGAATTTCTCAGCAGGATGAATCGTGTGTAACCTGAAGGCTGAACAAACAGGTTGCATGTATTTCCTAAATCATTCACAAAGCTATTTTTTTATTATGTTTCGTAACCAGCGTTGTTTGCACCGCCTCGACATACTCTTCCTCTTCTCGCATTACTGCTGCAGAGTGTTGATTTGTATTAGCACGTTCTGCAATCAAAAATGCAAAAACCGATGCTCCATATACATCCACCCAGCTGACAAGTTTACGATTTCAGATAATGTAGCCAGTCTGCTTTTATGTTTTGATTGCATTAGAGATCCTTAATGATATAATTTTGATGCTGTTTTCTTTAATTTGCTCTCAGTGGGTCGATTGTGCACTTTTGTTCTTCTCCATAGACAGCAACCCACCCAAGCCTTTCCCTCGTCATGGGGTCCACTGTATGTGCTGTACACAAAACACAGGGAATAATGAAATAACAATAACAAGCTCACAGCTTTATTTCAGCACACGTCGTCCTTGCCAATAGATGAAAACTCGTAGGGTGGGGAGGTATTTTTAGCATCGTGCTTATCCCTTCCTCTCATCCTTCCTCCCTTGCATCTCTCACTCTCACACACAATGTCTTTGTCCCTGTCTTTTGCATTCATCTTATGCCATTTCCCCTCTCTCACTCTGGCTCTTTGCTTCTATCTCAGCTGGATATACCAGACGTCTCTTTAATTCGACACACTAATGTAATTTGCCTTCTCTATAATCATCCATTTTCCTGTTTTCATGCCCTCTCCCCGAACTTGAGACACGTCTTGTGGATTCTATTTCACAGCAGTACACCAGACTACATCAGTTTCCATTTCATTTATTCAGTATTTGTTTAGAAACCCCATGCTGGTCTGCTACGAATCAACATTGCTTAATGGAAGCAACTCTCGCTGACCAGGTTAAAGTAGATATAATTACGCATGGATATGACGGTGCAATTTAATATTAATGCTCTGAATCAAATGAAAATGAATCAGAGTTCATGCAGCAAAAGTGTTTAGTCTTACAAGATTACCAAGGAGCATTCATCTCACAGGCACACAATCTGAAAACAGTGTGCTCACACAGAGCGTTCGCTGCATCTGTAAGCACGCATTTAGTGAGGCTGCCTAACCACAAAACAACTTCGAGCTATCTCTACTGCTTTGTTTGAGACTCTGTGTTTCCTTTTTGTATTGCAAAGCTTGCTGGCACACTTTCTGCTTTTAAATGTTGAGATTCCAGCGGTTCTTTTATACCTAATTACTAAATAACTTCATGGTGATTGGGGTTGTTGCTCATTCCCTGTATTGCCTAATCCCTGTCCAGTTTTTCTTACATTAAGAAATATCTTATGGTGTTTTGTCCTCCTTTTTTCCCCATAATAATTTCTTTAAATAATGCATGCATTTAAATGCTGCTTGAACATTATGACCTCTTCCTAGTAAAGATGATGGGAGCAACTTCAGGTTATTATTGCGCACAATGTAGCCTTAGTGTCTACTCTAACAGACTACAGCTACTCGGTTTTGTATGCAAGTTGGATTAGCTGGGGATGTGACTGGTAAAAGTCACGTCCCAATGTGACCTGAGAGAAACTTGGTCGGGATAAATTCTGGAGAGGAAGGAGTAGAGATCAGAGGAGCAGAGCATCGCCACGAGACACAAACGTTTGCTCCCAGAGGAACACATGAAACTGAAACGCAGTTTCTTTAGAAGTAATGTTTCTGCTCCGATAGAATTTGGCTAAATGAATGAGATGAATGAGACAGAGTGAACTGCAGTCCAAATATCTTGATGACACATGGTTGCTTGTAGGCCCAAACCCCTTTAACAATATGGTACACCCATTTCTTCAAAGATGAAATTAAGTTGTTTTCCCACCGCTGTTATTTTAGCTTCAAATTATTTATTCTTTATGCGCTAACATTTATTATTCAGTGTTTTTGTTTTGCATTTTATACTGTTTTGTCGCGGCAGTCATGCAGCATAAAGCTCTGATGTAATGCCTGATATAATTAAATATTACTCCTCAGATCATCATTAGACTGAAGCTCTACTTCCATTCAAGTCTGACATATGTAAGTTAAGCCTGGCCGTGGTTTTTGTTTATTATATTATTACATATCAACATGAGCAGTTACAAAATTTCATCCGACTACTGTATATGTCGTTGGATGGATAATGAATACAGGTGAAAAATACATCCCATAAAGCAGTGTAAATTATTTTTTCTTATACAACAATTTTAAAAGGAAGTATGCTTATGCTACAGGATTCCTTCTCGAAGTAAAAAATGACACTTTGAACTCATTTTAACCGCAGAGCGAATGAACATAATGTGAGTCAGAATTCCTGGCAATCTCGGCGCCGCCGCCTCCGTCCTGTCAGCGTCGAGCCCCAGGCGGCGGGGTTAAGGTTGGAGCTCCAGGCCAAACCCAGCAGACAAGAGCCCGCCCTCAGAGGAGGGAGTCAACATGGCAAGGGCACCAAACACATTCAGGATGCATAGGTGCCATTTATCATGGCTGACAACCGCACCTCTCAGTGCCATTTGGGTTTATTACCGGTACATTTCTCCCCACATAATGATGTTTTCCTTAGCACTTGTCCTCTGAGACCAGCTTCAATGAAAAACTGCAGTGGAAACATCAAGGTGACAGTTTTCCCCCCTTCTTTTTCTCTTTCATATGAAGTTTGCTTCATATGGCTTCTAAGGACATGAAAGTAAAACAAAGAGGAAGTGGATTTCTTAGTTTGGCGACATGTTTGAGGACATGCAGCACCTGAGGACTTAGGCTGCGTATCAGCATCCATGCAGCAGGGACTTAATACCTGCACACATTGGTATTCAGATCTCATATTTGGTGAATAAAATCCTTTCAGGTAGCTGCACAGCAAGATTTGGATTCCCCAAATAGATATGTTCTCAAAAAGGCTCAGAACTTTTGATGCACAGTAATTGCTTTGGATAAATTATTATATCATAAATATCATTGTCAGGCATTGCAATGAGGTATTGAAATTTGACCCTTGAGCTGTAGCCACATTACTTACATGTCTGCTCCCTCCGCTTCAACCCCAGGTGGTTGTATCCTTCCCAACACAACTGCTTTCCCATTTCACTGCCGGCTGTTTGTGACAGGAGGAAGGTTATATTAATATTTGCTTTTGAATACTGGGTATTCTGCACAATAGAAGATACTGAGAAAAAATTGCGCGAGCAGGTCGAGTTATAATAACATTCAGCTCAATTCTGTACTTTGCTTTATGAGTCTTTATGATGGAAGATGAATCAAGCAAACACCTAATATCCAATATGAAGTGAACTTCTTGTGAGGCTTGCAGGTAGGTGGAGGGAGTCGCAGTGAGAGCCGCAGCGAAGACACTGGATGCCACATGTCTTGTTGCTACGTTGCATCGCCTACATCAGCTTGAGGTTACTGTCAGTGGAAAACAGGTCATTTCTGCAAGTCTATGACATGTTCAGCGTCTCAACCTTTGAAGATTTGAGCACAATTCTGAGCCGATAAAAAATGTTTTGCAAATTTGCTAATGGATAACTGATATTTACCGGTTATACCTGAGTTCCTGATCCTTTTTGTCTACACTGGAAATATCTCAGTATGATATCATTTTTTCCCGTAGTTACCCACAACAATAAAATACTTGTGGCATCAATAACTGTTTCTAAAACGGTGTTAAGGAATGCTGCATTTGAGAGCCCCCAGTATGGTGGTGCTAATATCTGAGCTACACAGGAAATACAACTAGTCTGCAGGCTCTCAGGCAGAAACTGAGATCTAAACATTAGGGCACCTGATCGACAAGGTTCGATTTCATATGTTGTGCTTTTGTTTTTAGTATTTGTTTTGAAAAAAGTGCCCAGGACCCCCTGAAAACAAGGCGAAAATGAACTGAGCTGTGTTTGATGCAAACTTGCAGCCACATTAAGAGTAACACAAAGATCTTGTCCAATAAAAAAAGTTTTAATAAGTCAGCAAGTGACACATGCGTTCTGACTTCAGATTTCATATGAAAAGCCTTCGAAAAGTATTGATTACGCACCACAAACTATCGATGACACAACAAAATTTACTCTACCCACTTTTCGCAGCAAAAAAAACATTAATCATTAACAGCAGCCTCAAGCTATTCTGATGCTCAGCTGCCAGAAGCAAAGCAAAGCAGATGTAGAAGAAATGTGTGCAGAGAGACTGTACAGCCAGACTAAAGCACGACTGATGAGAATGTGGTCAGACCACATTCATCAACCTGCAGAATGACTGCAGTTCAATCTGTGTTGGGGAGTAACAAGTTACAATTAACAGCAGTAACTAATTCAATTACAATATAAATATAACTGTAATCTCTTACAGTTATTGAGAAACAGTATGTAATTAAATTACAGTAACTAATCAAAAGAGATTTTGATTGACACATTTCCAGATGTGTTATTTTCCTTAAAAAGCTCCTGCGTAGAATGCAACAGGCTCCATTCATTGGGCAGTGTGTATTCAAATTATGAGCTTTTAATTGGTTCTCTTGTTTGAATTTGCACCGCCTCTGGTCTGCCAATCACACGTAATCAGTGTTCAGTACCGCCTGGTTTAAAATGATGTTGTTGGGACTTTTTAGCTTTATTGCCCAGTTTGCAACATTTCCTAGAAAGGTCATGTAATGTAATGTAATGAAGTAATTAAAATAATTACATGACTTGCCATATTTTTAACTGCACACCTTAAGCTATTGTCATGCTGGAATAAAACACTTCAATGGGAGAAAGCTTCATTTCAGTCATGTTTGTTTTTCAGACTTTCCATGTGTCAGAATAAAATGAGCTGAGGATTCTTTGTCTGCACTTGTCCAAGATGAGCGAGAGTTGTCTTGAAGGGGTTATGTGATGCACAAAGCTCCTCTCCCGGAAAGTTTCCAGAGACCCCAGTGAGGGAAGACTTCACTGATGGGAGATTTTCAAAATATTTCTGATGTTCCATGAAATTTTAGAGCTGCAGCAGGAGGAAGAGCAGCACGGGTCATAATGCAAATAGGCTCATCCTGCATATCTATTGTCTTATCTGAAGAGCATATGCACTTTATCTTTGTCAGCCAACTCTCCTAATCCTAGCCTTGGAGGAAGGATCTCATTAGCACAAGTCACATTCTCTTTGCCTGCGAGATGGAGCTGATCATTATCTTTGTTGTGGTGATGATAGTGGTGTTGGTGGTGGTGGTGATGATGAAGATGATGATGAACAACTGATTGATTTGTGCCAGCGGGTGCGATCTTTGCTCACAGAATTAAATATGCTCCTTCAAATGAAATTTATTTTCTGCTTCTGGGATCCATCATAATGCTGAAATCAATATTTAATATCCTCGGATCAATGTTACGAGAGGTTTTATTCTGCATTGGTTCTGTCACTATTCCAGAGTAATAATGTGCAATAGTGAGAGATTAAGAAAAGGGCCAATATCGTTAATGCACTGTACCTGTGTGAAAGGAGGGAGTATTTTTCCTCTCTTATTTTCTTGATGTCACGTGTCCAAGCTTTTCTCTTCCTGTCCTTTGATTGCGCTCTGCTACTGAAGAAATGCATGGAACAAAGGAGCGTAACATTTCCATCTTTAAAGTACTGAATCCCATATCTTAGCAACTGTAGCTAGACACTGCAGGCCTGCCAAGATTACTCCACATGCCAAAGTGGAGTAAGAACAACATATTTAATGCTCAAGAGCAACACTCATCTCAAGACTCTGGAGGGTCTTTTATTTTCCTGCCTGCTGTGCAAAACACAAAACATAAGAGCAAAGTGTAAAGAACGGGTTAAACTGTGCGTCTGCTTTGTGCAAAAGGAAGCAAAAGTTAAATAGTGATAAATAAATATATACAGTAGAAGCTGCATTTGGGCTTGTGAGATGTGCTGCTGTCATCTTGCTTTAGGGTTCTGACCCGCTCTAATAGTAGAAAATGAAATAACATTTCAAAGGTTACAAAATCTTACTGTTACAAACAGGTAAGTTTGAGTTTGAGCAGAAAGTTTGGGGGTTTTATTACCAAGGCGTTTTGTATAAAAATAAGGGTGTATCTTCTTTGCCAGGGTAACTCACAATATGTATTGCACCCTGTCTAAGGAAACATTTCCATAAACAAAGTCTGATTGATTTAATTACCATTGTGTTAATTGGACTTTCTGATTAAGCATATTAAGTCATTATTAAATCCCACAGCACCCTTGATAAGAATGAAAACATCTTTGATTTTATGAGAGCTGAAATGCTGAGAATGTCTTGCATTAGACATGAATGTTTTATGTTGTAAACATTATTAGGGCCCCTAAAGGTTCTGCAAATGTGCCTGTATTGTTAATAAAAGCGCTGCAGATATTCTTATAAAGTAATGCAAAGACCAAAAAGAATCACAGTGTAGGCTGGTCCCCTGAAGGCTGCTGTAATGTGACGTGATGGAAGCACCTACACATGATCAAAAAATAACTTTATAGGTTTGTTCCCTAAAGGTTCCTGTAAATAGTAAAGTTTTCTGCAGACATTATGGGATTTTAGTGCAGACGGGAGAGTGAACTTCTCACAGTGATGGTCAACGAAACATTCCCAGAACATCCTGAATAACCCAACCCTTTAAAGAACTCCATGCCGTGACCCTTCGGGAACGTTTAGAGACCTTCACAAGACGTCATTTACACCAGCAGGGACGTTCTCACAGTGTTCTAGTACTCATACTAAACAAAAGTTATCAAGCGATAAAACACGTGCTGATAATTGTATCGATCATCTTCAGTCTTTTTACACAGTCACATCAGATTATGTGTATTAGCTGATCAAATCTGCGAGCGACGGTCGCCATTTCAGCCGACACAGTCCACCACTCAGAAGCCTGCTTTGGACTGTTGATGTGGATATCAGGTGCCAAATGGAAACTGAATTTTGTGCTGTTCTAGCTTGACAGGCGTCTCAGCAGTAACTAAGGAGGCCAGGGTTTAGCGAACCATCAATATATTGCTTAAATGATCAGAAAAATCCAGTGCCCTCTCTTCTGTGTACACTAAGGTTCCTGTACTTGATGCTGATTAGCACAGGAGTTGCTGGCGAGGAAAGGGCGGGGGTGGGTGGATGATCAGTAATGTGCCCACATGTTCAAATGAAATCCAAGCTCTTGCTTCCGGTGGCTTTTATTGTTCGGGACAAGGTCACAATTTATTATTTATCTTGGGAAGGAAGTGTACTCTTGCGGTTGTTGCCTTCAAAATTGAGTCATCACTGCCCGAAAGCAAAAAGGCAAGGCCATTTTCATGGTTTGGTAACATGGTTTAATAGGATGCTCGGCTATATCCTCCTGTCTTTAAAATAAGCAGCGCAGAGCCCAGACATGCTGCCAACACTGCACTGAGTCACTGTAATTATTGCAAGGTCTCCCCTGTTCACAAGTGCATCCTCATGTGACTGCAGTCGTCTTTGCCACAGTCAACTGTGCAATATGTACCGAGGCGCAGCAGAGCGTGCAAATCAGCGAACGGCACAGCGACTCTTCACTTGTGTGATGTGCAGTAGGCTGTTGTTTTATGAAAACCAGGCTCCCAGGTTATTGATTTCCAGCCCAGATACAGTATCTGCATTTTCCGCAGCTATTTAGCTTGAGCAGCAGGGAAAATATGACTGAAGAATTTGTTTCAAGATTTCCGGGCAAAATCGTGATAATATCAGCCAGAACATTTCAGATGGGGAGCATGATTATTTTCATCAAAACCAACTGCAAATCAAACCTAACTGACACACACAGGAAGAAACCCTGCCATCAAATTGTTTTTAAGGTGAGTGCAAATGAGCTGACACATGTCAACTGTTTGTCGACGGTTTTCTCCACGTTGCTTCTTTTGAGTTGCTCAATCGCTGAGCCAGTGTTAATCACTTATGCACTCTTTGTTTCCCAGGATGTATAGTGACCTGCCAAGTGCACAGGATTCATTGGGTGGATGTCTCCCATGGGCGTGCCGCTGGTATCTTTTACAGCTATTCTCAGCCCCCGGGACTACAATGACCAAAAGCTCCATATGGCGCTGCATAATTAAATTTGCTGACTCAGGCATGTGCACATCTGCAAGAACAAGAAGACAGCCTGATTTTAGGAGCTTCATCAGTTCCTGGAACAGATACGGATCTCTGTACAACCTCACTCTAGACGAGCTGTGACACATCAGACTGCTCTGCTTATCTTAAATGATCACGCTGAAAATACATCTATCTATCTTTTTGATATCATTTCATAACAGCTTTATGACAACAAACCCACCCAAAGTTGTTTTTTCCGTGTTTACTCGTGGATAAAATCTGGTATGAAATGTGCGGGACTGACTCCAGGAGGAGCCTCAACAGGAGACTCTTGCTGACTCTTTCTGTGGTGTCGTTCACAAATACAGAGACATTTCAGGTGATTTCAGGTGCAACAAGACACTAGCTCTGTGTGGTCCTGGAATAATTAGGATGACACCAACGTTGCCTAATATATGGTGAATAAGGAGAAATCTGCTGCTCTGCTATACTCAGGTTGGTTGGTTAATGTTCCTCCTTTTAGCCGGGCTTATTTTTTTTGTTTCTTATTGTATATAATCCAAACATCCATCCCTATTTGTTGCATTCTTGTACTCTATTCATGAGGCTCTTGAGATCCTGAAACATTCAGGCTCAGATATAACACATAAGCGCCATGTCACAGCCTGTTGACTGTCTAGGTCCATGGCGTAACATGGCATCACTGCTAAGCCTGGTATTTCCAGCTTTTGGCCTCCTCAGCACACTCAAACAGACTTCTGTGCAGAAGTGTGCTATGAGCTTCAGAAACACTTCAATTTAGCTCCATTAACACGCCCATGTAATAGAATAGAAAGTGTAAGAATATATAAGAATCATGTTTTATAGTAATAATGCATCAGAACCTGTTCTGAACTTATGCACAGTTCCAAAAACAACATACAGGGAAGGTAGAACTGGAGCTAAAAACAGACAAACAAACAAAAAAGCTACACAAATACAGGTCAACAATGACCCACAACATACAATATCTGTATAAAAAGGCTTGTGGTAAATAGATAAACAACAACATAAAAAAGTCTGCACAAATAAAGGGTTCATGGCCGTATGTTTCCCAAAATTGTTTTGTCAGAGGCATTAGCATCTTTTTTAAGGTGTGTATACCTCAGCAGGGAGTTCAGTTGTGATATCAAGAGCAGGAAAGTCACAGCAACACCAGCACAAAGTAAAAAAGACAAAAAAGCAGCAAAGCTGAACATATGGCAGACAGACGGTTCAAAATAAGTGAAGAACCACAAATGCTTCATTTTGTGATGCAGACTTTCTCCACCCAATGGCTGCTTCTTCTACACCTGCTGTGGCTTTATGGATGCCGGTTACATTAGCCTCAGGCTCGAGGCTGTTTCATTGGAGACAGCTCATCAGGATGACTGACAAGTGCGGGGGCGGGAACTTGACCGGTTGAGGAGGAGGAGGGCAGGACTAACAATACATTTTCTACTCAAAGTGAAAACTTGCATATTACCTTGGAAACCACTGACACAGGGGGAAAAAAATATCTCTTCCTGCCTGGTGGAGCTCCAGAATAGGTGACAGACCACAGTCTGCAGTTTGGTTCTCTTCATTCAGAAACATCTCTGAATTTTGTTTTGTAAATGCATTGCTGGGACTTCCTCTCCAGCATTTAAATCAGTCAACAGCGTTCATGAATGGCTCGGGTTAATGTACCATTACAGCCTCAGTCTGTGTAGAGATCCCTTGAATTGGCTGACTGACTTGAACAGATGGAACAGAAAGCTACCAATCAGAGGAAATCTGTGGCTGACTCTACACTCAGTGATTTCACCTACATTTTCAAGCTCGTGTCACAGGAGACAAGTTAGTCTAAAGTTTGAAGAAAAGGCCAGTTGGTTGCTTTCTATCCTTTATTTTTCAAGATCAATATCTTTGTACTTAGTTCTGTCAGACCATCCAGTGATCCATTACTACTTGAGAGTCTCTCTGAGAGTCCGGAAAGCACACTCCACCTTTGTTTTCAGCTCAAGGACGTGTTCTACATTTTGCAATTCTGCTGCATGAAAGTCACATCTACTGCACAAAGACGTCAGTGAAAATGCAGTAAGGCCTTGCATTTCTATGATATGTACGTACAGTTCTCAGCTGTCTGGGTTATTTGTGTTGGTGCAGCACAGCCAGGTGTGCGTATCATCTGCTCTGAACGGCTGCCAGGGAACACAGGGGGTCAGGTGAGGGCTGTTTCAACAGTCTTGTTCTGAACCATTTGTGTTCACGTGGCGCTACTGTGAGAGAAACCCCGACTCATTCCCTCACTTTGCCTTTTTTTTTTTTAACCTCACCTGAGCTGAATGAAGCCTCATTGACCTCCCAGCCTCACCTAAGGACTTGCTCAGATCAACAGGGTCCCTCTGATGTTGCCCTACTGTATAGAGGTGGCGAACTACAGAAGATCAACAATAAATTGCCTCCCTTGTGCAACACTAACTTGTTTATATCTGTTGGGCCTTCAGTGTTATTTGGGGACAAGACCACAATGTGCGTGTGCGTGTGTTTGTGTGTTACAGGGGTGGGGTCACTGAGCAATTTAGCGAGGCGCCAACTGCAGCTAGCGAGAGAAAGGAGAGGAAGCGAAATGAAGGCGGCAAGTGCCGTTTCAGCACTTTCACGTTGCTCTGTTTTACATTTTTGGCAAAACAGGAGAGCAGAGGATGTCAACAATGCTGACAACTGTCTGGCTGACAGACTCACCAGAGAAAAGTGTAAAAGAAAGGGAGGTAGCTCCACGTCTTATCACGCAGCATAACAGCCCTGTCACATTTACAACACAGTGGAACCAGAATGTAATGGAGTGCTGTGTTTGCAAAGAGGACACAGTGGCACTCGCTTATTGCTTCTCATCATAGTGGTGCATTGCCGAGCAATTAAAAAGCCATCAGCTGACTCCCGACTGATTACCTACAGTGTCATCTAACCTTGTTGTTGATATTAAATGAAGTACTTGTCTGTAAAATGAGGTGAACGGAGCAAAAGCGTATTCTCAATATGCTCTATGCCAGAGACTGGACCGGGACCATATGCTGCTCTTTATTACAACACGGCCATTACCGTGATACAAATTAACGTTGCGACAAAGGCAGAGGACAGGAGCACGTTCACCCACGGCACGCTTTAAAGTGAATTCTTCAGCGCGTATCACGCAGCAGTAATGGAGGGTAATGCTGGAAGGAAATGCCAGTGAAGTGGGTCAGTGATGCATAACGCAGGTCAGACTGCGCATGAATGAGATGTGATGGAACCAGACTTAGGCAGTTCATACATATTACAGCACTGTTATTTCTCCACCGTGCAGGCATTAATACGGCCAGTCATTATTTCATCAGAAGCAATAAAATCGCACAGTTAGATTGGAAAGATGTTTTTGTAATCGCCCTGCGTTATATGATATTGGAGTTATTTCCCAAATCTATATACCGCCCTCATCCCCAGAGTCGCTCTTCGCTGAGTTGATTGAAATAGGTTAAATGAGGAAATATGTGAAGGTGGAAATGTTTGGATAATTGGATCTGATCGTGGATGACAAAAACAAACTTCACAAATCATTCACGCATTATCATGCCATAATGGTTCAGGTGAAAGAAATGTTATACGAATAATGTTAAAATATGCTGCTTTCAAGACCTCAAAAGATATCAATTTCAAAAGGAGGAGCAAATGATGAGTGATGCATTTATTCACACGAGCACTCCATTTCATATTCATACAGCATTCATATGACAGAGTGTAAAACAAACTGTGCTTCAGATTTCCAGCAAATGTCAGACCTGGTTTGACTGTTTTTAGAGCGGGATGGAGCTAGCGGCCGCTGACAGCGTCCTCGAAATTAATTTACTATGAGCTGGACTTCAAAGATCACTGGCTGCGCACTTCACTGTTGTTATACATGGCACCACATCACAGGTTTCTCTGTCATTGGTAAACCCAATTTCT
Source organism: Chelmon rostratus (assembly GCF_017976325.1). Classification (NCBI taxonomy): domain Eukaryota; kingdom Metazoa; phylum Chordata; class Actinopteri; order Chaetodontiformes; family Chaetodontidae; genus Chelmon; species Chelmon rostratus. The sequence continues at coordinate 10,555,296 of NC_055668.1, read as the reverse complement.
ATGTAAAATTACACCCCCGATACCAGCTGTGGGACAATTTTGTGCTTTTTTTTTTTTTTTTGCTTCTAATAAAATTCTGTGTTGTCTATAGACTCTCTGCATGTGATTAATCAATGCTCAGCCTGAAGTACAAAAACAGGTGTCTCAAGTTTATAGTCAAGGCATGTGAGTACGCTCATTTCACATCGCTTCGTAAGAGGTTGGAAGTCCTCAAAGTTTGTTGTTATTTGATGGAGTGACTGTGCAGTATTGTGGTTCTGTACACGGCCTCGTGGCGTTCTCTCAGGATTCTTTCTCCCCTCTGATGAGATCGTATTATTCCCCTTTATGTCACCACCTTTCAAAGCCCCAGTGCTCTTATCAGAGGCAGAGTGCTGATGGAGCAGCCGGGCTCCTCGCCGCTGTTGGGCAGCAGAATTAGTTTGGTTCCACTGAATAATGAAGTAGAATGTGTACCCAGTGTTCTAATTAAAACCCATGGTCATTCATCTATCTAATTGATACAATGCCTTGCAGTATAATTTTGTCCCAAATGTGCTATTCCAGTCTGTGCTCCTCGCTCTACGAGCCTGTGCTGAGCAGAGCGGCTCCGTGCCGAGCAGACTTTGGACGAGACGACGGCGGCTTCTCATCGCGCTCTCTCTCACAAACACGTGCGCACATGAAAACGAAGACGCAGATGCACAAACGAATCACAAAATCTGCTGCCGCCGTCGCTGTTAATAGACACGTCGTGATGTCAAGATGGAAAATTGGCTATTCACTAAAACCCTTTCCAAAGTTTGTGATTTTTTCAGTCATAGCTTTGGCTTTGGGTTTCAGGACACGCTGAAGCGCTAAGCCCGGGCACTTGAAACAGCAATATTTGATGTCTCAAGAGTAGAGAAAGAATCTTTTTTCTTTCTTTTAAAACCAAAAATCTGCTCTAACAGAAGCTGAAAATGTTAGCGTGCCTGGCTAACGAGCTTAACAAGTGCTACTTCCAAAGCCAAACAGCATATCATTAGCTAGCATACATTAGGGGAAATAAACAAGAATTCATTATTACTCAATCAAAATCATTGTTAACGATTGTGGGGTGGGGTCATGAGCTTTTTGCGGCTCCTGAAGGCGGCCAGAAAAAGTCTGAGAACCGTTGTTCTACAGGGATCGTTAGCTGATGAGAATGCTGACTTCATACTTGCAGCTTAATTTAGCATGAATCGTTAAAACGAGCACGTCAGTCTGAGGCAGAGTTTTCAGAGCTAATGCTACTTAGCTAGCTATCTACAGCTGATAAAATCTGCCATCTTGAGTTTCATTTCAGTGGACAAATTTGATGATCATTGGCTCGAGATGGGAAGCTTCCGTTTGTTTACTTGTTGGTGAATTTAAAGGCCCATTGTTTCAAAAATGACAACAAATGTGGTGCAGTAAATCTGCCACTATTGTCACTGTGAACTCTAATTGTGTCCTGCTGGAACGGAAAACGGATGGATGGATGAAGGGCATAGCAACAGTAACTAGGGGAACGGGGGTAAGCGAAGGGTCAGTTGGAGACCGGTATCAATTATACTGAATAATTCTTCTTTTCTTTTCTTTTTTTTATAACATAAGCTTCGCATGCTGTAGGTTAGTGTTCACACAAGCCGTCTGATACGACAAGATTAGAAACAGTGTCTTATAGGTGCGAAAGAGGCCTTGGCTATGGTTTGCATTAATTAACAGACAGGAACTAGTTTAACTTTTTCATGTAAAACAAATGAACCTTTTGTAAACAAAATGCTGCATTTGATAAACCACAGAAACTAATAGCACCTACTGCTGTTCAGTCATACTCTCACAGCCCCAGAAAAATGAGAATAGTGACACATTTTCAGCACCGTGGTGACAAGCCTGATTCTTCCCTGGAGGAAGCCAGTCTAAAAATATCCCAAAAATATAAAAAAAATATCAGGGGGGTATTATGTAGAAATATTCTGTGAGTGCAAACATGCATGTTGTACAGTATACTTACATATGTATAACATGCACTTATAAACTCTGATCTTGGACATCTTGTGGATAACTGCCCTCTCTGATGAAATAAAACTCTTGGAGCCAGTCCATTTTTATGAATTATATATATTACATGTCGGTAATGTATTTTTTATAACATATAATTTAGAGATCAGGAGATGGCAGAGTGTGTAGAAGGCAGCAGAGTGATAGGATGGAGCGGACACCTTAAGTGACATTTTGTGTCTATGCTGCAATCAAGGATTCAGGATTATTACAGTGCCTTTCAGAGTATGTTTTGCTCATTTTTGGTCTTTTTTTATTCAAGATTGCAGTTCTGTCCTTACAGTAAATGGAGAGGAAATGTATCAGCGACACATTCAATGTATCCTCTCTTGCACCAGTGAGCACAGCAACTGAGAGTGTTATAAACCCCATGCAGTATATATCTTACGTCTAATAAGGGCGCACATGGAGGTTGAGCTTGGTGCTTAAATTAGATCTAATACATTTTTCTTGGGAAATGTATGTGATAATGTGGTAATGATGGATAATCATGTCAAAGTAAGCTGTATTTTCTTAAACACTAGTTTGTCTGAGAAAATTACAATGTCATTCCTACAAAACAGTTTGCTATAGGCTGAGGCAAATGAGCGAGTGGAGCCAGAAATGAGAGAAAGACTTCAAGCATCGTTGGCACTGACTGTCTGTGTGAGGCCAACATTGTGGATAATTGGGTTTATTTACAGTACATAAAACTCTGGTTTTGTGCTCTTTCTTCTACATCGAAATAAAGCTCCATTTGGATTAAGGCCCCCTTCTTGTTCATTTGAGGCAACAATAATTAATGAATGTTATGTATGCCACACTTTATGCAAAATAATAAAGCAAAACAGAAGTACATGTGGTGGCAGCTGTTAGCCATTAAGTACCTATTTATGGCAAACCTTAGAGCTCCAGAAGGACTTACTTGCATCTATTTTTTCACCAGACTGGAATCTGTCTTACAGTTATAATGAAGGGCCTGCTGTATATGAGCTCTAACAGATAAATTAGCACACAACTTAACTTAGCCCAAATGCATTCTGTCTCCATACACAACATCTACAGCACTTGTTCCACATTTAAAATAATATAATGAGATGCAAGAAGTGTAATAATGCCATTACCTGTCTGAGACAGTGCTGCTTTTTATGGCTTGAAAATTGCACAGGAAACCATTGCAGGAGGCTGAAATGCCATAACAGGGACTTAACTATTGTCCCCGAGGAACTCAGTGTGTCTGTTTCCTAAGCAATGGAGAAATAAGAGGTGCACTTCCTCCACTATTACATTAGTAGGGGTAAAAACTTTTACAATTCTCACTTCAGCTACTGTGCCTGCATATAAGGCAGCAGTAAAGCTTGACCCTGTGCTCAACTATTTCAAGTAGCATTTAAATTACTGAGTATCTGAGTAAAAACTACAACTGTGTGTGTTTTGTGACGGTGCCCTTAATACTTGTCAGAATTCAAAATTTAACTCAGTTTAAAAGCAAGATACTATAGACAGCTAGATAGATACTATAGATAACAGATGACCTGGGATAGGTAAGAAAACATTATTTTTAAAATGTGCATAAAAATACTGTACTAGAAAAAAAACTAGATAAGAATTAAGATAAGATAGAGCTCTCGCATATTCAAATAAAGTTGAATGTGAAAATAAATAACAGCTCTGACTGAGTGTGCTATATCAAATGCACTGTGAGGAGGACCTCTTTTCATTACCCAGGAGGCTTTTTTCAATCAATACATTGGTTCTGTGGGGAGAGTGATGAAGTGATAAGGATAATTATAAACAGAATGAACACCACTAATAATAAAAAGTGAAAGTGGCGCATGAATGCCTAATGGAAGCCAGCGTTAAGGTTTGATTCCTCGGTTGTTCATTTACCATGTGGTCGTTACAAAAGAGCTTGTTTGAATGTGATGAAAGTTTTCTGAGTGGGATTAAAGTGCGGCTGCTCTTGCGTGTTTAATTCAGCAGCTTGTCTTTTAGTGGTCAATAAGGCATATTTTGTGGGCATCAGCCAGACCAATTTATTTCTAATTATTTGCTCAGTCATGCTTGTATCAAATGGGGCAGCTGCCATTTGGATGGATTTAAAACATCAGTTGAAAATCCAGGGATCCTCTTGCAAATATTGACATGCACGCTGGCACAAGTGAATAAGAATATTCAGCATATTGAAAGTAACATCTGTCAGTCATATCGGGCTTTCAGGCACTGCCGGCACATCGCCTGCAGATAGCTCCTGCTAAGCAGTCTATGTTTAATTCCACCATGCAAATACTCATATGTGTTCAATTGCCCATTATGCACATCTCATCTCTTTCATCTTTTAAATGTCACTGTATTATAAGCAATGCTCATGTTGATGTATACTCATAAATCACTTGTAGCCAGAGGTGGCCTAAAAGCTAACATGCTGCTTTGGGGTTAGGTAGAACCTCATCCATAATTTCCCAGGATGCAGGGTGAGGGGTGTGGGCAAGGGAGGTTGCTCCTGCTAAAATGCCCCACGCTACAGGGGGCACATGTTTACTGACAGCCCCACAGAGGCTGCGAACAATCACCTGCTACCACAAGTTCCTTTAGGGGCCATGCTGTTACATTAATGCATGGGCCTTCATCTCATTATTCATAACTGCTTGACTCCAGGGGGGGAAGACTGTTGGGATGGAGCCGCTGCAGGAGCAAATGGATACTGGGTCATCTTTAGCTTTCCAGGTGCTAGCAAGCCAAAGGGAACATGGCCCACAGAGAGAACACTGCAGCTTTGTGTCATGCAAAATGGAAAGCATGTTTAAATTTAGCTGAAACTGTACTGATTACAATATAATGAATATGCTCCGGTTTAATGTGCTTGCCTTGTCTGTTTGCCTTTCCTCTGACTGACTGAAACTGGTGGGAAGTGAAAACAGTCATCCATGACAGCAATTAAAACGCCAAAGTGTATTATGAAAAAAAAGCCATAGATCAATAAAAACATGCAATCCAGGACCTTAGAGACATTCAAGGACACTCATTTGAAAAGCATATCAGGTCAATAATTAGCCTTGAAATTCAAATACAAATATTAATATATGGCACAAACATGTCAATACATACTAATAAAGGAGCAGTTAGATATTATGATGATGTACCCGATTCGATTACCTTCCGTCCAGGTAAGGTGGCTAGTAGACAGTATTGGGCAGCTATGCAGTAACATGATGCAGTAATGGGATTACTTTTTTCAGTAACATGTAGTGAATTCAGTGATAACACAGTAATCCCGCTAATCAACATTTTGTTGGTCTTCTTCTTCCGGTTTTGACCCAGACTTAGATTCATGGTTGACATCATTCAGTCCCTGTGTGTTCAGTGGACAGACTGGTCTGGCACATTAGCTTAGCACAAGGGCTGGAGGTTTTGTGAACCCCTGACCTTCGATGGAACTATGCCGTATGCTAACATTAAGCTAAACACTGGTGCTCGTTAAATACCACCAGGCAAAAGAAAACCTGGAAGACCAAATGTGACCTGGTGCATAGCTTTAACGGGCGAGCTAGCCGATATGAACTCCACTTGGGCCAAGGTTCAACGTGCATGGAACAAATGAGGGCGCTCCTTGCGGCTTTATGTCCCACAGGAGATGAAGAGGATTGAAAACATACCTCCAAAACTGCTTGTTAAACCATGATCTGTCTTGTTGTCTATTTCCACAAGTGTTATAAAAATGTGATGTGTGGGTGCAGAGACTTGCTCTTAGAGTTGTTAAAGGGACCTTTGACTGAGGTGCTGAGTAACAAAAGTAACGAGTATGCAACTAATTATTTTGCTATTGCGTCCTACACTTTTTTTCCTTGGGTAATATGTGCCAACACTTTTCAGAAAAGCTTGCCAACCTGCGCTAATAAACGAGGAAGCCGCCCTTCCTGAAGCCACACACGTCTGCACAGCAGCGTGGCTGAGTGATTGAACGCTGCAGCCCCCTCTGTGTCCTGAAAGACTTCTTTCTTTGCAACATCAAAGTGGAAACTATGCAAAATAAGCTTATAGAACGGAAAAAAGAAACACAGGCGGAGAGAATCAGGTTGAATATAACGTCCATTCCCCTGAACTTCAGCTTCATTGATATTATATGAGTGGAGTGAGGACTTCAAAGGGAGGCTGGGTCCGATCGATGGTGCAGATTCCAGGGTATTATGTTGACTCATACAGCTGGAATCAACAACTTAAAGGAAGAAAGGAATGATCCTTCCTTCCCTGCCCCTCTTACCTACAGAAAATCAGAGTTTTCACTCCTCACTTCTTGCTTTAACCTTCCTTGCCATTCTGAAATTCCCTTATCTTTTATCTGAGGAGGTCACACGGTGCCAGCGGAGCACTAGATGTCTACACACATATAAGAGTGTGGGGCAGCCGTTGTCAGCTTTTTCTCAACCCAGCTGAAAATGAGCTTTAATTACTAAGTGCCAAACACAGACGTGCTGTTTGTGGTAGAATTATAAATATTCATACTGTGTGTTAGCTTCTTTAGAGACACTGCTGTCCTTTTGGAGGGGTTTTTGTTGTTTTTTGTGTATTTTTTGTTGTGTTTTTATTTGTGTGTAGGTGCTATGATTTATTTAGATTTTGTGACATGTGAAGGAGGAGGTATGACCTCCTGACAATAAAGCAAAAAAACAAAACAAAAAAAAAAACAAGAAGAGAAAACCAAAACAAAATCTGCAGTCAAAAGGTACTCTATATGAACAAACAGACCGTTTCTGACATTTACAGGGAGTATTTGTTTTTACTTGTGAAGGGATTTATCTCTCAGGTGTTTTCTGGTTCAGTGTGTTCTGTAGTGCTTTATTTTTTGCTCGCTCTGTAAGTAGCTCAGTTTGCCCTTTGCTTTCTTCACCTTGCAGATCTGCGAAGCATTTAAAATTTCTCCTCTCGCCAAAATGTGGCGCAGCCTCGTCAGATTTGCCTGATTGCTGGCTGTTTTGCTTGATTGCGTCAAATTGTTTTGAGAGAACATAAACAAGAAAGCTACCAAAGGGTCCGAGGAGATCCTGTAAATTGGTTTAATTCATAGCATTGTACTTTTTCTGCGAGGGGAAAGCATGAAAACGGTCTCTAGCTTCCCTGAAAAGACTGTGAAATAGAAAAGCGACTCTACATCCTGAAATGATATTTATAAATCACGGGAGCACGTTGGCAGAAAATTCCGAGAATGGATTGAATCAATCCAGGAGCTCTGCAAACCAAACATCCTGTGCACACAGTACAGAGCTCATGTTTGAGGCAGTCATCAGCAGGGTACAGTGTGGGAAAATGTGACTTTATTTTTCAGTGTTTTTTTTGTTGACCTGCTTGGAGTTTCATCTCAAGCGGAATTCTCGCTTTTTGGAAATTCAACATGCATTAGTACAAGAAGTAATTCCCTTGATTATTATCAGCAAAACACTCTTTTATGTCCTTTTTTATCAGGCGCTCCCTTAAAATGTTCACTCTTAATACATTGTTTAATGTTACTGGAAGCGCGAGCTCGAGCAAACAAATGCGCCGGCTCTTACATGATGTTACAAATGCAGCGTTTCGCTACTTCACAAAGAAACACTCAAGGACACACAGCACTTACAAGCCAGTGAGGAAATCCCAGTGCAGCTTCAAGGGGAAAGTTTCTGACAGGTTTATTGGGGGACCTGGATGTGAGCCCAAGGGTTCCTTAGAACTGCTTAATACAAGATTGCTAGAGAATGCGGATGAACTCTTCTACGAGTCTGGAGCCAAGAAAAGCCAGGCCCTCGGAGATAAGACCGGAGCTGTGTTACAGTGGTGAATATTTTAGCACATCATATCAAGATAATTCTTTTTATCTGTCTCACTCTTTTACCCGTGGCCAGAATCCATTTAGGAGGTGTACCCCCTCAAAGTCTTCTTGATGGCATCAAAGTCAAAGTCTGGGCTAATGGTTAAGCTTGGCACAAAGTGCATCTCCCTGCTGAGGTATTCTGCACTTTTATCTGTCTTTTGTATGGTTGCTCTGTCTTTAATAGTCTTCTGAGTACTCCACCTTTGGTCCTCCGGATTTATGAGTGCTTTTAAGGGCCCTTTTAGTCCCAATTTGAATACTGTAGACCAGGTGTGCTGCTTAATGCACTTAAGCAGTTAAAGGCATGAGAGCACATATTTACCTTAAAAATAGAATGTGTTTAGCATGCATAATTGGCCCCTTGCAAGGCTGGCTGCTTAAATATGCAGTGGTTATACTAATGAGTGTCACCACAAGAGAATCGCAGTGTGAGGTGTGACAAAACGCCTCCAGCAGTCTGTTCGCCTACTTATTAATATCTCTGATCACGGTATTGGAAGCAATATGGACTTACTTTGTTCTCTGGAAAAAGACGATACCTTAAAAATGATGTTAAACATGTCTCTAGGCTCTTGGGAATTGTGGGTAGTTTTAAACAGGTTTTAATGTGAAGCTGTTTCTGTTGTTGCAGATGAGCTTAAAAATTATTTGTGAACTCATCTGTATTAAAACAGGTGCATTGCACAAGGTAAAGGGCCAGCTTGAGTGATATGCGAGCAAGAAAACATAAAGGCATCACTGAACAGCGACAAAGAAGCGATGAGTAATGGAGATTTGGTTATCTTTGTAAAAAGCAATATGAAATTGTTGTTCTTGAACCGAGCTCTCTCTTTATTTATTCTTTTTTTTTTTTTTGCTGTGTGGGTTTAGGCTCCAGTTTCTAACCTTTAAATATTCTCCACTGCTGGATGCTGATAATGTGCGAGTGCTTACAGGTAGTTGTGGATGTGAAGATGAGTTTCAGATAGAAGCATTTAATTTTACTTTGTGTTGCTGATATCCACTAAACCAGTGGTGAAATGTAACTGAGTACAGTATTGTCTAGTTGAAGTATGATTTTGAGGTACTTGTACTGTGCTTGAGTATCTCTATTTTATGCTACATGTATTTCAGAGAAGAATCCTGTGTGATCCCTTACACGAAAGCAGATTCTAGTTGGAGCTGTTTGTTGTGTTTGGGATTTCTATGAATTGTTAGCTGTTCCATCAGAGACATTTCCCCTCTAAACCACTCAGAAGCTTTAATTATAATTGTTTGAGATCCAAAGAGGTAAAAATTATTCAAGATTTCACAAAAAGGCAGAGATTAAAGTACAAAAAGCCTTGAAATAAATGTCTGCAGCAAAACTTTGTTTTCTCTTCCTTTCCACTTAATTATCTCTCAACACCTCAGATGTGTGTTGCGACCCTCTGGATGGGGGCTGATTCCTCGTTGCTAACCAGCGGACCAAACTACCATACTGTAAATGTGTTAAATTTAGCTCTGTCTCCACCAGCAACAGTAAAATGCTGCTAATGAATTAACACTATCTGATAACACAGTACAATATTATGACATTTCTTTTATGTTTGAGCCTTTAAGTGGCCTACATTTTGCAGGCAGTACCTGTAGTTTCAGGAGATTGAATGCAGGAGTATAATATTGTTTAACTGGTGGTTTCCTTAATAAAAGGATCTAAATACTTTTGCAGTAAAGTGTGAGTAAACTGATGAGCCCACCCTTTCTTGCATGCTGCTTTGAAATGTGTAAATGTCGAAAACAACGACGGCCAACTTGTATTTGGTTGCTTCAGGGCTCCTTGATGGCTATGGGGCGTTGAGCAGCTGCTTAGTTTTCTTATGCCTTGAGGCAGTTTTGATGATAAAAGTCAGGGCTGTACCTATACTTGATTTGAGAAAATATGAAAGGGCGACATACTCGGGAGAGGTTGCACAGAAGCCTGTCATTCATTTAAATGAGTTTGTTTTATAGCGCTCTGCCACACAGCTGGATATATTAAGGATTTAGGGTCGGTGCAGCATGCAGTGCCATCAGTCAGTAAGCAATCATTTCAGTCTAAGCTGTAGAAGGTGAGACAGCTTGGCAGATCAATACTACATTCCCTCTGTGCAGTGAATCAACAAATATACCCAAAGGATCACAGAGGGGCAATTGCACATGTGCTTGATACAGCGCAGGTGCTTTGTCTATCAGTGAAGGTGGACACATACATCCACAGTTCAGCCTTGTAACTTCTGACGACATGTCTACAAATGTCAGTTTGTCCACAATGACATGGAGAGGGGCCGTGAATGCTAAAGGAACGCTGCTGCTTTTCAGACATGAATGCTGCTGCACAGCCACTGCATGAGCAGGTAGTGTGTTGTGCTTTAATCCACTTCCGCGGGGTAGTGTGGGAACAGGCAGGTAACAGCTTTGGATTACTGTGCAGCTCTATGGTAAGCTATTTAAAAAAAAAGTATAAACTATCCATTTAAAGAGGAAACCACACAGCATTAACCAATGAGCTGAGTCCCAGTCTATTTTTATAATATTATCATAAAAGTAAGAGGGTGAAGATGAATGTCTGTGCAAGGTGGAAGAAACATGTGCTTTAAAAATGGGTATATATCGGATACAAAAAAGAGAGGCCATTAAATATTCAGGTGTGATAATCTTCCAGGAAGCTGTTGAAATTACATCTTCCAATTTATCTGTCTCTTTCTTCACATGTTTGGTGAGTTATAAGTATCACGCTTGTTAATCAGGTCACGTTTTTCCTTCGCCCCTGCTCAGCCACTTGCGAAAGAAATGTGATCCAATATCTGAAAATGCGATTTAATGAACCTTTTCTGTGCCCAGTCCACAAGACTGGATCGTAGATTACTGTAATGAATACCAGGCTCGAGCTTGCTTTGAGAGAACGTCACCAAAATGCAGATGATGGCTCTGAAAGCTGTAAAAGTGAGCTTAATTTATAACGGCCTATTACAGCATGCACAAGCTTTCGTGATCAAGGCAATGACCCGTTTTTCCAAACAACTACACAGCATGTGGTTTGAACACACTGTGGGAGTGAAAATGCATGAGGCTTGATTTATCAAGCAGTGTAGAGATTTCTACAGTGAGCGCTTCACTAACAACATGTAATCTACAACCTGCTCCGTCTCTGCATGATTTGAATTGCTCGGTTTTCCATTTCCCATTCTTTCACTGTTTAATTTCACATAAAGTACAGCCTCCATGGTATGCATGCGCTGATATTGCTATAAATACACTGCACATTATTATGTGTTCTTGGTGACGCTGTGCCACCTGATCATTGTGAAATCACTCACTGAAGCACCTCTTGTCTTCCATCTTTTGTTTTGAATGGGGGATGTCAGAGGTGGAGGTTTCCATTCTGCAGGTATCAGAGTCAGTATTATCTGGAGCTTCTGCTTCTATAGAAACTCTGTGGTTTCTGTTAAGAGTAGAATTTCATTTTCTTGCCTTAAACAGAGCCATTTTAGTGGTCTTTGGTGTCTCTGTCAATTTTCTTCAGCTTGTATGCCTGCAAGTCTTGATGGAGCTCCTCGATGGTCAGAGTTATTTCATATGTAATTGTCTCCCTGTTTATTTTTTTTCTTCCATTTTCTTCCCCACTGTATTTCTTGTCTGTCACAAGCGGTGGGTATAACAGGGGTGGACCCAAAATGCAGAAAAAAGCAGGCAGACAGGATCAGATCTGTGATTTAATGGGGAAGTTATAAGAACTTATGGTGTAAGGCAGGCAAAGGTTGAACCAGAAGGCAGTTCAACACAAGCAAACAAATCCAGTAAGGAGCAGACAGGAATCCAAAGTCCAATAAACAGGCAAAAGGTCAAGCACAGAAGTCAGGCAGGCAGGCGAAACTAGGTTTTAGATTGCAGTCGCAAGGTAACAGATAAGTAAGAATAAGACCAGAGAGTCAAACCAAAGCATATGCTAAGTAACTTAACAATCTGGCCAAGGAAAAAGAAAGTGGAGCGGTGCATATGGTGAGAGGCTGGTGATGGGATGAGTTGCAGGTGAGGGGGTGAGAACAGGTGTGTGGTTGGATGGGGCAGTCATGCGAGGAGGAAAGGAGAGAAAGTCAGAGGGCATCTGGTGGACAAGTGCAGAGAGGCTCTGAAGGGTCTGGGAAGATGTCTGGAGACGAGGGACGGGGAGACAGACTGTGACAATTTCTCTCCATCAGGTTTAGGTTCCTGAAGCCGGAGGCTCTGACGTGCACAAGCACTTTCTCTCACTTACGTAGATAGTAATTATTTACTTAAAGAGCATTTGCATCAATAATGACCTTCTTTATAGGTCTCAGCACTCTGTAGATTAGTGAAACAAGTTCACGTCGAACTCTGTGCCTAAATCCAACATTCATTTCTTCTCTAATGATGGAAACTGTATATCCTGCTTATGGAAACACGTCTGAACACATAAATCAAACACACTTCTTACAAAATAAACAGCAGAGGAGAGCACAGCATGCGACACATACATGTGTAAGCACTGTAAACAGCAAAGGTCAAGCACGCACATGTTTTCTTTCACTTTCCGGCACACTGTGGACCACATGTGCAGATACGTTGTTAAGCAACACAGCGATTGTTGACACTCTCGTCTGGGGAGTTGATTGCAACCCAGCAGCAACTAATGACTGTAGAACAAATGCAGTCTTGTACTCACCTAAACTAAACTAAGTTTTGTGCTCTGCAAAGATTCCTAGATACACCCTTCTTGCTCAGTCGTCCTCAGTTCATAATATGGCATAATATGATTCACTCAGCCTCTCTTGTCTCATCGCACTGCTCGAACAGTTTAATATTTTTGAGCCTGGAGAATCGGCGTTCTGCAGTGACAGCCAGGCAGGGGTTGTCAAACATGGCAGAGAAGCTGTGTACTCCCAGTCACCACTGGGTCATCTGCTGACGGAGGTTTTGTTCAGACCCAGAGTGCAGTTACAGTGTGAGTGTGTTGAGTGTAGAGAGCTCACTTGATACAACCTTTTCAAACTCTGCTGAGTTATAATAGCATAAACACAAATCATAGCCCGTAATGTAGTCCTTCTTAACTTTACTGCATTGTTGTACAGTTTTTTTTTTTTTTTTTACTGCTTGCCAACAGCTAATGAGGCCAACGCGGCGAAAAACAGAGTTTCTATGCTGGTTTTTGCTTCTATTTCAAGTTTCTGATAAACTCACTTCAGGACTGGCCTGTTCTCATGCAACGCTGACATTTCACTGAAAGTCTTTTCACGGCCGCTGTCCCGGGTGCTGAATCTGGAGCCGGCTGGGCGTTCCCTGACATTTGTGCAGGCGGTCGGGAATCTCTCAGGACTGATGGCCGATGGTTTGCTTTGACTGAGTAGCCTCTGCCAAGCTCACCACACCTGGTTGAAAATCGCAGACGAGATGCCAAGCACCCTCTCCACCAGCTCGTTCCGCCTCATTAAGAGAGTTATTTAGTTATGCAGTAAGATAAATGCTGCTGTCTTTGGCCGCTTCGGTGAGAATTCTGGCAGTCGATTTTCTTGTTTTGTGTCAATCTGATCAAAGTTTTTGTGGGGTTCCCTGACTCTTCGCACAGTTGCATTAGCTGGAATGACACTAGAAGAGTCCTTTACATCCATCCACTGAAGTCTGCGTATGATGATGTATGTGACATGTGGGGTATCATTCTTCGTTCATGTCACATCTGCCTTGACGGTTTTGATCTTGATGGCATGATGCGACATAGTTGCATCTGAGAGGGAGCTCTTACACATCTTACAGCCACAACAACATTCATGTTTTATGAGCGCCGCCGTGTGTGAGGCTCTGCTCTTCTGTGCTGTGATACAGTGTGAAAGGCAGAATTTCCTCTTTAGATGCAGTTTTAAAGCCCCTGTAGAGTACATTTTACGAGAAGTGTCGCACCTTAGAGTTTATCAAGGAATTTTACTCCAACAGCCTTACTTGTGAGGTGCTTAAGATTTTTTATATCTCTTTACTGGAGGCCTGTGGCAGAGATGACTCATCACAAAATGGTTGCCAAAAACTTCTGAACCTGGCTTTGCTTGTCTGACAAAAAACGTTATATGTTTATAGCGCAGTGCACATCCAGGCACCTGTCCAGGTCTGGAATAAGGTTGATCCAAAGGAGACTCTGCGTGTCCCATCAGCTTCAGAGCTGTTTCTGATGGCGCTGCAGAAAGGTTATTTCCACTCATGCAGCCGTAACATCGCCTTAGAATCGCTGCCATATTAGCAAAATGGCCACAGTTGCTGTGAGCAAAGGGGCAGCCGATAACCACACAACCTCCCCCAGCAGTCAAAACCCTCGAATGAAGTCAAAACATTCGAGGCGTGAGGGTGCAGGTAGTTTCCATGAGACAAGCCGGCACCATGCATGTATGTGTATGTCATTTGTCTCATTTTGATTGGTTTAAGCTAATTTGCATAATGCGAGGCAGCGAAGCCTGCAGCTCTTTTTCTGTGTGGGGAAGACAGAAATATGAGAGAAAGCTAGTATGACTCGCAAGGGTTTATATGCCAAAACGCTGTCATTGGCAGAGGAAACAGAAACAGTCTAAATTGAATAAATATCATACATCGATAATTGCAGCTCTAGTGAAAAGGCTTTACTGGGTTCACATCTGCTTCACAAAGAGCTGCACGACTTTTTTGACACACTTGCGCCGTGGCCCTGGGGATGCTGAGGTCATCTGGTCAATCCATTCGATCAGTTGTAGGTAAAGAGCCAGATAGGAAATGTGGGTGGCGGGGGCATGACATGTGATGAAGGACACTGGCTGGAGTTGAACCAGCAGACAAGGCTCAGACAGTTGGTCCATATTTATTTCTGGCATATTCTTAAAGCTACATTTACACTAGCAGTTGAAATTGTGTACTGGAGAAGATGAGATTGCAATTTGTAATTGCTGCTGCCATGACAACAGCGTCATGTCAATGATAGGGAAATAAGCCACTTTAAAACTACATTCATGTGGGGTCAGGATCCCAGTGCACTACACAGCTACACTGTATATTCAGTGTTATTAACAATTAACTGATCAGTAGAAAATGTGTTTCAAGACAGAGAATGTTACACTTTGTAGCCTATTAATAACATGAAGCCAGCTGAGTCCAGATGGACTAGTCGCTCAGTCCGGATGTGGACTGAGGTCCAGAAATCCTGCAGTAAATTGCTGAGGGCGAGGGGGTCTAAAGACTTTTTTCTCTGATGCCACTTTCCATCTGAGCCACAGTTAGCATGCTAACATGCTAATTGTTAAATCATGAAAGCTAGCATACTGACAGCTAGCATGCCCACCATCTCATCCTGGCGTGATGCGATTCCTCCCATCCCATTCGTGGTTGATGTGACAAACTGCAGCTTAGGCTGATGAAAGCTGAGCCAAGTCTGCCAACGTCTAGCTGAGCCTGAGCAGCTGACTCTGAGTTATCCTGACATAACCACCACACAGCTACTTTTCTCAAAGTAAACGCCAACCTCAGGCAAAACTTCACAGGTTTAGCTCCAGTAGTGGTGAGGATCTGAGATCAGTCCAGCACCCTCTCAAACAAGCATTAGCCTCATGGGGCTGCTAGCTAGGCTATCGACTTAACTCTTAATTACAAATGATTTATTTTTTACAACACATTCACTTATTTATTTAACTGTTTTGTAAATTATTTATGAACGGTAAATGGCCATACTTAGTTACCCTCATGCATTATCAATGATCTGCGCCAACAGATTTGGTTCATAGGCTCATCAGATAAACAGTTTTAGGCAGTTATTTAGCTTATGTTGCTCACCATGTGCAAAACACAAACATCCAGATAAACAGTAAGTCAAGGGTTGCTAAGACTCAAGTCCTAATATGACAGGCCAAAGAACTGTTTTTCACTTCCACAGCACACCTTCATACTGTTCCCCTCTTTGGTTCTCATTTCCTTTTCTGAAAATGAACGCTCTCTGTGTACTGAAAATAATTCTTTCCTGCAGGAGAAAGATGGTTTCAAATCACTGACTTACATGAATGGCCTTGTGAGATCAAGATTGAAATTTCACTGCTCAAAAAGGAAGCCTCGCATGCCTCCAGTAGCAATGGGTTTGTTAAACTCCCTCGAATCAGTCAATCACAGTTTATGAATTTATTTTGGATATCGTTTTGTGCCTCCTCAAAACGTGCGATGTGAAAAAGGATGATAACATGATGCAGGATTTGTCTTGCTGTGGCTCGCTGCTCGGCTGCCTGTTTATTCATGCATTAAACCAGCCGTTTCCTATGAATTGGCCGTTGGGTTTACGCTCTCCTGTTAACCGTTGACCTGGGGAGCAAAAACATCAGACGCTCCATCCTCATGTGATCCCAAGGTGGGCGATTTCAGCAAGGTCAGTCTTTTTCTAGCTATTGATCACTCTGTAGATCAGTGCCAGCGACCAATAAAATGTAGAGTCAAGGACTGCTCAATCCAATCACTGGAAGCCAAAGGGACTATATCATTCCCTGCACTGAAGGACTTTATGATTTGGAACCAATTGACTTGGTTGTGATGCTGTAAAACAAAGTGGATTGTTCAGATATATTCAGCATTGGGCCTTGATGATTAAGATGTGAGATTCAGCAACGCAGCAGCACTAGTTTATGATTACTGGATTAGGTACAGAATCCATATTTCGTAAATGAGAGCGTCGGCGCAGGGTAGAATTTCATATGAGGTGTTCAGTATTTCCCTTCTGAATGACTGTCTAGTTAAGAGAAACAACTGTAGGCCACAGCTTGAAATGTAAAAGAAGCAAATAAAACTGAACCTTTAAAACGGAATTTATTGCCCTGGTATGATTTGAGGCTAAGGCAATGTGTGGAACACCATTTAAATTGTATTTGTTTTTCTGACGACTCAAATACCTGAGAACACCTCGAAGATTCCCTGAAAGGTTTGAGGGCAGAGGTAAGGGCAAAGAAGAGAGACGGAGAAACAACAAAGATAAAGCTGAAAAAAAAAAAGGATGAAATGGTTGAGTTCAGGAACTTGTTCCCCTGCCAACGGGGAGTTTGAGTTGCCTGGTTACCAGTTGCAGTGTGGAAAGTTGGAAGAGAGCAACAGTCTTTGTAAACTGCGTCAGTGTTTGGTGACTTGACAGCTGATCTCTTCAGGTTTGACAGCCTCCCCAAAGTGCTGGACATCACTTGGTTTTTCAGCTTAGGTCTGACGCTGTTTTGACTGCATGGAGGGTTTATGCTTTCATTGTAGGAATGTTTTCTTACTTTTTTTTTTGGTTAGGTTATTTTTTGTGTGTCTTTTTAGTTTTTAGGCATATGATAGCAATGGTTATATTGCAAATGAAGATCTGAATCAGCATTTGTACATTTATAGCCATGCTGGTTCAGATTAAAATGTCTCAGTTAATAGATTAGATCTTTTAGGTTTGACTCAACTTCATTGTCATTGCATGGAGTACAGCTTCTGAGACAATGAAGCAGAATTTAGCATCTAACCAGAAGTGCAAAAAGCAGTAAAGTGCACAATTATGCACATATACAAAACAATAAGGAGTAGATATTAATACCCTTAGATGTATCCAGTATGAACAAAAATATATACAGTGCAGGTATAAGTACCCTTTGTAGCAATAGAATAAACAGCTAGGGTATGATGGTGTACACGCTCGTCCACACAGTCAGTAGTATAAATACAAGTGTTTGCATGCATGTATGTAAACCATACAACAACAGGTGTAGCACAGGTAATTGTATGTAGAGTAGTGTAGCAGTAGCAAGTTAGCAGGAGCCAGCAGCCAGTGAGGCAGACACAGTCCTGCTCTCCAGCTCTCCAGTCACTGGAGGAAGGTGTGTGGGGCGGCGGTTGGCTAACGGCGAGGTGCAGAGTGCAGCGAGATGACAGCTGAGGGGAAGAAGCTGTACCTGAGCCGAGTCTGTAGTACGTAGCGGGTACGTCGTGTGTTCACACCAGAAAAAGAGGCAAAGTGAAGGGCACTCAAACCACACAGTGCTGCTGATGGAGCGTCCATCCTTCCATCCAAGAAGGAGCAGCTCACATCTGGAGAAAAGGAAGTGTGGATGGTGGTGAAACAGCAGCATGGAGCTCTTGGAAAACAAAGAAATGTTGCATGTAATGAAAGACATTCCAAACCTGATGCACCACTTCCTGTTAGTATAAAATGTATGTTGTACGCTGACTGTGTTGTATGCTAATTGCTAAAACAGTAAACTATGACAATTAGTAAGTATTGTACTGTATCTAATTAGTGCTGTGTCTGGTATGGGTTTGGGACAGTGTAAGTCTTATTCCTGCTCAGCTTCTGTGACATTGACACTTTTTTTGGTAACATAAATCTCTTGGCATGTTTTTTGTTAAATGAGTAACTTGAAATCGTATTCTTGTTCACTAATGCGTTTATTTTGGTGTCATTTTCTTGGTTTAGAAAGGATTGTTGCAGTGCTTTTGTGCGGCACCTGTCAAGGATCACTTGTCAGTCAGACAGTGAGGGTGTACTCTGTGCTGTACGCAGAGTTTTCGTTGATGAAGGTTGCTGGAGGGGTTAATCCTCTCTGTCTGTTCAGCCATGTTGGCTACCTCTGCTCACATTTTACAAGGTCATTCTGTTTATTCTAAACAAGCTGCTGTTGCTGCTTCAGGTTTAGAAAATATTCAGCTCTCCTGATCATTTTCTTTGCAATTCCTACACAAACCAGATGTTTAGGTTTGATGAAAGACTGAAAGATGAAAGGCGAAAGACTCAGTGCATAGTGTTTTATAAAGCGGTGATAGGAAGTATTTATATGAACATGTAGCAGATTTTAATTGATGACATGTTTTACTGTTTTACTGAAAGCAGATAAAATGCCACAAATCTACCATCGTCACTGATTAATTCTATGTTATGATGTTTAACTGATTATATAAAGAGAGAGGGGCATTGTATAATAACATTACAGTGCTTGATATATTTTAAACGCCTTGTAGTAGCACGTTTATGTCATTCTTCCTGTAGTCCCCTCATATTTTTAAGAGTAGTCATATAAAAGCTATGGGAGGTGTTTTACTTTTTTTTTTATCATCATTATTACTGAAAAACATGCGTTGCTGGCTGTGTTTGGAAAAGGAAAATGTTGTGTTAATGGTGATTTTAAAGAACCATCATGCATTTGAAAGGTTGTTGACTGAAAGTTTGAAAACTGACTCAAACACTCAAATTCAAAGTATTCATTTAGCTGCTATCAAGGGAATCACAGACAAGGAGAAAAACAAGATCACTTCATTTTACTCCAGTGTTGACTTTGTCAGTAAATATAATAGAAATGTATTTGAGTATTATTACGGTGAACAGTCCATGAGCATCACTGCTGTATTATAGTATAATATCCCACAAAAAACATTTGTTCTCATAATAGTAAATACGGCGTATGATAATGCCTAAATATGTAATTCTAGACATTTGCTCATTTAGCCATGTTATCAAAACGCAGTGTGTGTATCCTGAGGTCTATCAAACATGTTGAATGCATTTCCTTCCTGATAAAACAAGCACAAAGCCGATTTCTTTCTAGATTTTGAGAACTGCATTGTTCCAAGTTTACCTGCTAGCTGTCACCATTCCTGGCAGATAGCTGTGTTTTTCGGATGTGTTACACAGTTAACCGTCACCTGTAGATCAGTGGAAAAGTGAGTAAACAGGCATTGTGTCACCCACATGCATGTGCATTCTCCCGCACGAGAACGAACAAAACAGTATACCCGCTTCAAAATGTGGTCAAAACCTCCACAAAGTACTTTTTTCTGTTCTTTTTTAGTTTAAAATAATGTCAGGAAAGTTTAAGTGTTACTCTGCGGCTCGTGAGCAAAGATTGTTTCGAAATATGTATTTTTTTTTAATCAAAATCCCATTCTGTTGCCCCACTGTAGGGATAAATACAAGCTCCAGTCAGTGAAAGCACTAAATCGAGCTGCCTGTCTCTGCCTAACTGACCCCATTGATTCTCACATTGTGTTATATCCTGCAGCAACATTTCGTCTCAAAAGAACATAAGAACATACACTGAATTAGGGCAGAAAACGCCATTTCATCTTTTTTAAGTGAGCAAAATGCACTTTTAAACCCATCATTTTGCTCTATAACTGGGTGAATAACACTTTTAGACTCATGTCCGTACATTTTTCAGTCTTGTTGATTTTGGTTGATCGACACTATTTTTGTTATAGAATAAGCTTGTGGAAAGTATTCAGGGATGAGCAGGTGCTAAAGGTCACTTACCAAAGAAGTAAACAGCCTCTGAGGTGAAGATGTACCATTGAAGATGGACTGGTCCTCTTGGAGTGTAGCCCCTTCTTGCGCAGGCATTGTTTGCATGGACAAGATCAATTGCAATCTACTTCGCCCTTAGACTTCTTGCTCCACTTTGACATCATCTGAGTCCTCAAGGGAAGACAACTGGCAGAGATATAAGCCTCTCTGTATCACAGATGAAATGTTGCCTTAGAGTGGGAGGAAGTAGAGACAAAGCAGACAGTGAGGAAGTGATGCAGAGGTGCAGGAAATAAAGCTGTCCTTCTCAGGCAAGGAGATGGTGTGAGATGTTCCTTTTGAAAGTCAGGGGAGCTAAAGAAAATGGCACCCAGGAAACGGAATAAGCCTCATTATACTCACAGAGGTGTTACTGCACTCGTGGGCATAGTGTTCTTGGTAAGAATTAGCACAAAGGATTAAAACTCAAAACGTACTTACATTTTTTTTCTGTGAAAATTTGGGACACTGGTAATTTTCTGCAACCTTGATAACGAACAAGCAATTTTCTCACATTTCTCATTTGTCTTTGGCTTCGTTCTGCAGCCGTCGCATCCATGATCACGATGTCCAGGATTTAAAAAGGGAACTAGGGGAGTTATGGATACGTATTTAGGACAATGAAACAGTGTCCTTGACATATATCCCAGCAGGAATTTCCCATTTAATTTACAACTTTGAAGACTGGCCTACACTCTTAATTGAACTAATTACATTTGTTCATGATTGGGACTTTTTACAGGTCACAATTATAGGTCTTTCCTTGATGAGCTGCAAATTTTGAACAGCGCTGTAATTTCTTGCAAAATATCACAAAAGAATCTGCAACTTGCATTAACATTTTTTCCAGAAACTCCACTCCAAATTCAGCCATTTTTGCCACAATAGTCACAAAGAAACTCCTGAAAGGTGCAAGGTACACAAGCATGAACACCTGTTACAATGTTATGCAATGCAATACAATAGCCCTGCAATAAATACAGCCTTTGTGAAGTTAAGATGTTCAGTTTGTGTTCACAATGTCAATGAAGTGCTGACAAATTAAGCCTTAGGCTTCAGCGAGGTACTATTTATTGCCGGGTTATTGTGTGGGACAATATGTTATACAGGTGTTCATGTCATTGTCCACCCCCTGCATGTGAACATGGAAACAGCCTCATTACAGGTTATGTCTGGTGCCAGGATGAAGAGCTGCGGGAGGAATAACATCACTGCAGGCAGGAAATGAATTATATATTAAAGTAAACTTTTACAGGACATTGGTTTTTATATTATTAGTATCAAACAAAACAGTTTAGGATGATTTTTCATTAACAAACTGATAACAGTGTTTTGTTTCATTGCACAGAAACTCCATGCAGCTCCATGGCTGTGACTGCCTCATTGTCTCTTGGTGTTGTTTATACCGAGGTGGCATTCATGAGTCAAATTAATATTGCCACTTAGTGTTCATCACTTATAATGAGCAATATAATCAACCAATTACATTCATAATAGTCTGTGCTGATTTCCAATTTACCCAGATGTAAATCCTTCTCCAGGTTTTATAACTTTTGAGAGGGAAGCTGATCAGATAACATAAAAATTAACCCCAATATTGAATTCAGTTTTGAAAATAGTGTAATCTGTTTATCTCAAATAAGGAAAAAATAAAACACCTCTGTACCCCACTGAGTACCTCCCCTCTGAGGAGTTTAGTGTAATATGTATAACCAAAGAATTTATTTTGTAAACATGCTGCTTTATCTCGCAGTCATCACATTCGGTGTGTGTCTACAGTGTCTTATCAAAAAGAGATTCAAGCATCCATCCCGCTCCAGTGAGGAAAACGAGAGTGCAACTGATGCTTATCACCATAGGAAAATGCAATGTTTTTGCCATAGGCAGCACTCCCCGGATAACATGATTACTTAACTTTCCATGTACTTACTTTCCTGTTCAAATAATATCTACGTATGATAGACTGTAACAAAGGACTGCCTCAAAACAAAAAAGGAAATAACGACTGATTGACCAAATTATTGAATATTGATGCACTGATCACTTCCAATTACCAATGGTGGTGTATTTTAACTAAAACAGACATGAATTTTGATTTATGAATTATAAAAGTGTGTGTGTGTGTGTGTGTGTGTGTGTGTGTGTGTGTGTGTTGACTATGTTTCCATGCATTACATTAGATTTTGTCCACAGATTAAACAATAGCCTGTGTGTTTAACAAAGGAGCTAATGCATCTTAAAGTGATTTACCCCATTTCCATGCTACCTTTCTAACTGGTAAAATACATCTAGCATTTAAATTAAGTCATTTTATGCAGCTGAGTGACGGTACAGAAAAGGACTGTTTTTCCCAGCTCAGAAAATATGAGATCATTTTGCAACAGAGAATAAATATATCACTATAATAAATTATTATGTGACTTTGACCAGAAAACAGAGAACTTGGCTGCTTAAATCATTGGCTAACCTAAACATGCAACTCTGGTACTGTTAAAGTTTGGGGGAAAATATGATTATGGCATAAACTACAGTCAAAGTTCGGTTGGGATTCAGCCACTGACTCAATTACTGTTTGGAAAAAAAGAAGTCAGTATTAATAAAATAGCCAATATTTACTGGGAAACACACTTTGCTCTACATGAAAGTCAGATCTGCTACATGCGACCCTGACTCACACCCTCACTGCCCTCCACATGATGGGACTCAAAGCTTCACGCATAGGCACTGACTCTTGGCATCAGTCATGGATCCTTGTGGACTTCATTTCTAGAGATGCTGCGCTGCTCGCGCTTCATGTTGCAGACAGTCAGGCTTTCCGTCCACATTATTTCAGACTGAATTGGCAGATTTTCAGTTGAAATGAAGAACACGCTGCAGCTGCTCCTCATTGAACCACTCTGTAGCAGAACTAATACAGAGTCAACATGATGAGCTAATAGTAACTGTTCAATAACAGGTGCACAGATGTAGAGACTGAATTCAACAGTCCTGTGGTTGCATTGTATCCATTGGAAATAAAAGTCTGTGACCTTGCATTAAAAACACACAGCAAGTTTACATCATGTCTGTTTTCTTGAAACTGCAAAAAAACAGGGTCTCTAGAGAGTTTTAACTCTCAAACAGTGCATGCTGGGAAGTCTGCTAATAAGCTGATTATGTTTCTTTGGAGACTTAATTTAATGAGTTGAGTGAACTCTGGGCATTCAGTCATTCAACTCATCATTCAAAGTCAGAAGACTAAAAGAAAGCCAGAAGAGGTCATGTGTAGAGGTTCTGAAGTGGTATGAAATAAAAAAAAAAACAAACAAAAAAAAACAGACATTTTCAGTTCAACTACCTTCAAATTAATAAAACACATATTTACATTAAGTTAATGGGAAAATATGAGTTGATTCTGTTGACGCTACGTTACAATGATTAACATGTGAATCATGCTGAGGTTGCCACACAGACACATTACCACCTTGTAAAGATGATTTGAACTTGTTGTGAACAGTTTCCCATTCACTGCACCACTGCCTTGTTTCTGGCAACCTAAAGCAAATGGCAGTCTTGTTATAGCTCTGTTTTAGTCTCCATCACCTCCAGTGGACAATATCTGGCTCTTTAGCATCTAAATACTCCACTGTGTTCACCAGCAAGTCGCTAACTTTGTCTGTCAGAGGCTTCATGGGGCGTGCAGCGGATTTATCTGAGCTTTCGTTGCTGAAAAGAGCTGCCTGCTGCTTGGAAACGACACTGACGAGAGCAATAAGACAGAACCAGAACAAGTACTAACCAGTACTAAAAGCTGAGCTGAGAGGAACTGTTGAGTCTAGTGATAATTTGTTTGTCACTACGAATAACCCCTCTCTCATTGCATATAATCACTTCACCCATTGCTCAGGTTAAAGTATTGATTAGTTCAGCTTTAATTATAGAGGTGGCAGATGAAAAGACGCTGCTTTTGGACAGTTTTTGGGGTCACTATGGAAGCCACTGACAAACCACAGATTTTGCCGTTTAGGTATGACACCGGTTCAGCTTCACATTGTATTAGAATACAAATGAGTGTAACTGAGTAACTGAGTGTGCTACAATGCATCCTTTCAGCCACATTTTTGGAGTCCAATACTTGTATGAATACACCGCCGAGGAGATATTTCAAAAGAGTCGAGAATAAGCTTCTGCTGCAAGTCAAGCAGCCTCCCTGGGAGAGGAGGCGCTGGGACTGACGGAACAGTGAGAGGTGGTGTCAAGCCCACAGAGACTTAAAAAAGTATATGCTGCAACAATTATGACTCTGTGCAGGTTTTTCTTGAATTTCTGGCTGACTCCGAGGAACACGCATCAGAGAGCGTGTTCGTGTGCGAGGGTGCCGCTTGATTCTCCTCTCAGACCTCTCTGTATCGCAGATCTCTTTGTTTGTCGGACAGTTTCGTGATTCAGAGAGGTCTAAGAGGAGAATCAAGAAGCAGGAGAAGTAGTCTAAAGAGACTCTGTTCTGCTGTAGCTGCCGAAAACTTTGTTGGCCTTACTTGCGTTTCATCTCCATCTGACAAGCTGCCAACTGACTGATACAGCTTGACCATGGGATCAGTAGCCTGAGCTCATATACATACATCAATATTACTACCACTCATATAACCTTATGTCAAATAATCTGAACTATCCCTTTAAGCAGTGAAAATGTTTTGCTGGACAGACAGAAGTAACAAGAGGAAAATATCAAGACTTCATTAAATGCTCCCTCGCAGTTTGAATATATCTGATGTGTGCTTGTTAAGGAGGCTGTACAATGTGTTTGACCCTTTTGAGGAAAAAAAGTTTGCAATGCAAAAAAAAAAAATTAAAGGGCCTCATTTAGCATGTTTTAGCCTCAAGAACCCAATTTAAGTGATGTTGGCTGTGGAAAAGGAAGCATCTAGAAAAACACATCCAAGCGTACCCACAACCCATGATTATCCTCTGAAAGAATCGTTTTACTGTGTAGGTCCATTTGTGGAGAAACAGTGTTATGACCAGCAGAAAATGAACAGACTCGACACTCACATTTCCCTTTAGTTGACAGAGACAATGTATTTGTTGGCTGTAAATGGTTCTGTGGCCCATTAGGAGACAGTTTCATTTATACTGCCTGGGGGTTTGCACAAGACCCAGATACGCTTAATGATATGCCCACACTGCACTCATGCTGCGAGTTTTAGAGCCCACTCCGACAAGAAAATTGGGGTTTTAGTTATTACTCATGTCCTCCTTCACCCGCGTCTTCCTGGCCAGAGCGGCAGACAGAGAACGCGCCCGAACACCGCGGCCATGAAATGGAGCATGACTTTTGACAGGGAAAGAGGGGATGAGAGGAGACCTCAAGGTGGGGCGTGGGTGGAAGTGAGGCAGGATTTAATCCACAGAAATTAGGTTAATGTACTATGACATCTCAGTGCACAATTCATGTGCAGTGAGATGCCACATTTGCGCAGGATCTCTTTAGAAATATTGTTTGGGATGTGGGCAGCGGCAAAGGATTTCAACAGCAAGGAGAAAGAGGAGAAGGAGCCCCCCTCCGTGAACCTCTGCGTGTCATGTAGAGACTGTCGCTGCTGTGATGCTGATTTTGGTTTGGGGGGGGATGGCAGCAGTTTATGGTTCTGACCTGAATGTAAATGGCTTTTCTAAAGGACCTCTCTGAAAATGTTTTCTCATCGCTGCGTGTTTACATTCAGTCTGTACATTTTTGTTGTGCTCTCACAGTGGAAGTGAAAGAAAAGGTGGGCTGGAATAGCGAGATTGATGCCTCGCTAGCAGCCGCACGCCCACATACTGACCTGATTTTATAAATTTTTTTGTTTACATGACATGTTTAGACATTTGATGTAGGCTACATGCACGTATGTGTTGGACATACATTTATACTTCAGTCTTTTTTTGAGATATAAGGCTGCAAAACAGCATGCTCCTTAACCACATTAAATCTTCAATGAATTGACCGTCGTTAAGTTTCGCCCCCTTAAGCTAGGCTACTAATGCTAAGCCTAGCATGTCGAGCTCTCCATCCTTGCCTGGCACATACGCTGTTTACCGCCATAACAGTGGAATATTTACCACTTGAAATTGTAATTGTTAAAACTATGAGTCCTTGATTTCAGGCCGAGCTAGATAAAGTCAGGTTTCACATTAGCTAGAAAATGTCTATTTTCCCTTCTGAAATTACAGCTTTTTCTTCATTTTATCAGGTGCTGTTTGCTAGCATATTCCGCTAATGTTAGCTCCATTAGTTGATCTAGCATCTCATTTGTGGTCTTTAATATGTGCATGATGGCAAACGTATTGTGCTAGGAGACGGAGGCTAAAGCTAAGCCTACATGTTAAAGGTAGTCAGCAGCCAGTTGATGATCCATACACAGACACACTGCTAACAAACGGCTAACACTACCCTAAACTGAACTGGCCATACCCTGTCACAATACCATCAGAGTGTCCCAACTTTTGTGGCATCAAGGTTGCAACAAATTAACATAACCTGTAACCTCACAACTACGTATTTAATGAGGCACTCCTACGCCTGGTTACTATCGTACTGTAGGAAATGAAGCTACTTAGCCAGACATGCCAGGGTTGCAGCTTGTGTTATAGCAGGTAAACACAAATCCATTTCCAGCACTTTTGCTGCTCTGTGTAGAGGCTAAAGCTTCATCTAGAGAAACACAAAGAAATCCAATGCTGAAATGATTATGTAACCTAAATATTTATCAGTGTTGGAACACAATGTCTCACGATGCTGGCACACCACTGAATGTTTGAGCTTGCAGCGTACACACATTTAACCATTGCAGACGTTGAAGGTCAAGACAACAGTCGCCCTTACATGTTTTTTTCTGCACTGGTTAACTGTTTTCTGCCATGTTAGCAAAAGGTCTGCGGTTTTTGATAAATTATCATGCAGCCAACACTTCACTGGAGTAAAACTGTATCCTTACATTTTTCTACAAGAGCCTAAACGTTCTTCTGCTATATTAAAGTGCAATTAGGGTGCACATAATTGCTCTCACAGAACACGAAGTGTCTTCATCCCGACTCATCTTTCTTTAAATTAGGCTTAGGTTAATATTGCGGTAACAGAGATGATTCGCATCCATTTCACCAGTCAATGAAGTTTAGAAAAGTTTTGGTTTGTATTGAGTAGCAGAGAATTCAAACTTTTAAAACATTTATTCAGTCTTCTGTTATTACTATGTAATTTTCTGTGATTGATGGCTTAGAAGTGTATCACTAGTGATTGGAGGGTTGACAATTGCAGGCTGAGTTGACGATAGTGGGTCAGACGGCTGAGAGAAACAAAACAAATATTCCCAGAAAGCCAAGTGGGAGTCTGATTAAAGAAGACAGACAGATTTAGAATATTTTGGCAGAATGGGCGTTTTGTCTGTTTATGCGTGTGTATATACAGTATTGTGTATTTTAGGATTCCCTACAATGCTAAAAAGAGTAAAATACCGCTTCCGCACACTAGATTTGCCATAATCTCAGCTGTGTGAGTATGTGAGTGTTTGATTGTTGACAGAGGACACAAGCAAAATGACTCATCTTTCCATGACTTCATTTAGTGTCAGTATAATCAGGCATCTTCTAGATAAAGCCATTCCGCCGATTAATCTGTTTGCTAAATGTGAAGTTCATTTATCAGGGAGATGCCTCAACGTGAATTACTGTAGATAACATTAATTGTATAAATAAGATTAATAGTATAATTCAGTGTGCCTTTAGAACATAATGGCGGTTTCTATCTGAAGCAGCGTTATGTCCTTGAAAAAGAAATAACACAAGAAACTATGGAACAAACCCGATTACAAAAACGTTGGGACACTGTGTAAAACAGAAATAAAACAGAATGATGATGAACAGAATAATTTGTTGAGGCATACTCAACTGAAAATAGTACAAAGACAATATATTTAATGTTTAAACTGATTTTTTTGTGTACACTTGTTTCAAACAGGTTGGGACAGGAGCAACAGAAGACTCCAAAAACACCTGTTTGGATCATTCCACAGGTAAACAGGTTGAGTGGTAACAGGTGATAGCATCATGATTGGGTATGAAAGGGGCATCCTGGAAAGGCTCAGTCGTTCACTTTGTGAACACATGATTGGATAAAACAGATTAATACATGGGCTTTCAGTTGAGATAAACATGGAAAGAGGAATCTGGGTGCTCACTTGACTGGCGTTCCTTTGATTCTGATAACCACATATATGCATTCATTGTTTTATCATTTGAAAAGAGTCACTTTCATATGTGGCTCTGAAACAGATGGTCTCTCTTTGAGCTAAATAGGAATTGATTTGTTTGATTCTAAACTATTTGTACATGTTGTGAAAATGTTGTCAAATTAAAAACAATTTTTGTTTGACTGCACATTACTGAGTGATGTCCACCCCCACACACATGATTGCATGCTGCCTATAACAACAAAGACAGCTTCAAGCAAATATTGCACTTTTGTTCTACACACGGCAGCAAAACAATTCTCAAGTCATTCGTACAGCAAGCAATATGTCATTACACTAATGAATTACTATAGATATTAATACTGTCAAGTCTATATTACTCAGTTCAACCCATCAGGACAGACTATGTGATCGATGAGTGACGTATGAGTTATCAGAGTGGAGTGTTCATACTATCACTAAGAGTAATGACTGTTAGTTATCTGCCATCCGTTCTCAGTAATAAATGTGAGGCCTTCAGAATCAAAATTCCAGATCCTACTTCCATTACCTCAGCTGCCCATAAAGCAAGCATGCAAAAATAATTTAATCTACAACCTTCCCAGCTGTATTCACCTAAATCACTCTGTCGCTTGGTCAGTCCTGAAAACTAAAAAAACTACTGCCCATGGGTCCTTGCAGGACGCAGCTGAGCTGTAAAGACTGAGAGTTCAGCTTGGGTTGCACACCAGAGATTCAGGTCCTAATCCTGAGTCAGTTCAGAACCGAGGTGCTCACAGTGCATCACAAATAATTTCTTTGTTTGTACTTTGAACGAAGGGGCACAGAACACCACAGCATTGATCCTCCCTTGTATTACCTATTTTTCTCAACTGGAAAAACCTATTGCCTTTGTGATTACTCTCTGTACCTACACGGAATAGAGAAGCCGCTTCTCCGAGGCCATTGAAAGTCACTGTGGGAAACACAGGAAATCACTGACTGAAGCAAAAGTAGACCAAACAGTTTGTGGGGAAAATAGGTCCACAAAAGAAACTACAGCACTTGTCATAATAACTCCCAGGGGCACAGCGGACACCGCCAATTGATGATCAAACTGAACAGTGTAAAGATATAAGGGTGGATGTTTCCTCTTAGAGAGAAATGCAATTAAGTTGTTCCCTCATGGAAAATAACCACTTTTGTTGCCACAACTATCAACTCTCAAAATGCACGCCTACAGTATGAGAAAAAGATCTAATTAGCTGGTTAGTGCCAGTGTGTCTGGTTTAAAGAAACCCACATGAATAATCTAGATTTAACATGTGATGTTTAGTCATCAAATAATTGTGAAAATGTGGGCATGGTAGCGCTATTAGCCTTGAAGTCATGACCAAAGGAATATCTTCACTTAACTGTATCAAGCACACATGAGCAGCATCGAGTTTCCAAGTCAATTCCCTTCACTAATTCATTTCTTGATTTATTCCCTTTATCTTCTTTACTGGGTTTACATGGCTGGAGGACTTTGCATGCTGTTATGGTTTAATGTATGAAAACTTCTAACTTTGAGGACTCCTAGTGGTAGTATGAAGAATAGCATTCCTCCAGACAGAAATGAGTGATTAAAGCGCAGTAAGAAACACACAGAGCAGTAAATTTCATCAAGGTTATCTAATTTTTCCAAAAAATAAAACTTGTGGAAAAAAGATGTTAAAAAACTGATGCATGCCTTTATTTCAGAGACTTCAGCTCATTCAAAACTCTGCAGCTATTAACCATAACCAAGATGAGAGAGCACATTAGTCCAGTTTTAGCTGCTCTGCACTGGCTTCCTGCAACATTTAGAAATGATTTTAAGGTCCTCCTCCATGTTTACAAAGCCCTTAATGGACTAGGACCAAGCTATACTTCTAACTCCCTCGTTTATTATTTGCCTTCAAGAACACTGTGATCATCTGCGGTTGGATTATTGGAGGTTTCCAGCAACAGTCAAAAGAAAATCAGGGATGCAGCCTTTGTCCATTACGCCCCAAAGCTCTGAATCACACTACCTACAGATATCAGGGAAGCAGCTCAATGAATAGTTTTAAAAGAAAGCTAAAAATGAATCAATTCAATTTAGCCTTTAGCTAGCTATGATTTCCTGATACTTCCTGAAACAGGCTTGAAACCGTTTGCTGCTTCGCCTCATGCTTATGCACTGCTGCACCTCTTATAATGTGGATTTATTCTGTGTTCTCTATTTTTAATTACATTTTATTATAAGTATTCAGTAGTTTGCTCATCTTCATTTATTATCTTCTTTCTATTATTAATATCGAGTGGGTTTTATTCTCACCTGTTTTTATGTTTATTCTCTTCATGTGAAGCATTTGCTGCATGTGATTCATCTGTTGCGAAGCACTTTGAGCTGCGTCTCTTGTGTGAAACGTGCAACACAAATAAAGTTTATCATTAGTATTAAGTATTTTGAAAGATCACTTCATCCCCTAATAGCAGCTTTTGTTTTTCTTTTGGACATTGAGGCTGATGAGGGTGCAGAGACTGAACCACAAGATTGACGCTGCAGGAGAAAAGCAAAAAAAAAAAACGAGCTGAAAGAATGCTGTGTGGAGCTGAGCTGTTGAGTCTGCTGGTCACTCTCTCTGGGTTTGTCACTATAGGCGGTTTCAGACCAGAGGAAGTTTTCCATAGCTCTGAGAGGTTGGCGGACCTCCACCCCTGTTGAGGTGAAGGGAAAAGCTTTCAACAGAGTCTTGGCATTTCTGTCCTTCTGTCTCCATCCCTTTCTCCCTCTCTCTCTCTTTGTCCAGTTTCGTCTGTCTCGCTCTCTCTCATTCTGCTCCCACAACAGCTTCCCCCCGCTGCGTTGATAACAACCTCCACAAAATACCCTGTAGAAAACAGATCGTCCTTGATCCCAGATTGCAGCATCCTCTCTCTTCAAAGGCATTACTTCCTTTCTCGCAGACTTGGTTACCAAGGAAGTGAGAGATTACAGGGTACTTTATTGATTCATTGACATAGCTTAGTCAGTCCAACCTTGGATTTGTCTGAACTTAAAGGTGGAGCCTCACACTCCACGACGAAGCTCTGTGGGAAGGCCGCGCCGGCAGCTAGAATGTGCACACGCGTTCACGCGTTTCTGCTTGAACATGTTGAATAATGGCTTTGAAAGGTGGCTGCTGAAGTGTTTGTACCACAGCAGTCAGGAGATGAAGTAAGGAGATGAAGTCAGCGCAAGTTCATCATGCATTTAGTACAAATCAGCTGTGCTTTCAGAGAAATATTTGATTGACTAAACCAAGTAAAACATACAAGAAAGCCTTGTATATTTTAATCTCACAAAATCACATAAAGGAATTGCAATGAAGGGGAACTGCACTGCTGTGATAGAGATTGTACAGTGATATATGGGGCTAAATATTAAGACCACCAGATAAAACATACTGTGCGTGTGAACGTGGGATGTTATTATGGTATTGCCAACTGTTCTATTGCAAGCTTACTGTAAATTAGCAAGACAGGGAGCTGAGATCACATTTAAATAAATTGCTAATGGCTTCCATCGCAGTCATTCTTGCTGTCACAAATGCACAGCTGGGCTCTGGAGGATCTTTATTTTGACTTGCCGGCATTGCTCGGTTTAATCCTTTTGACAGTGTTCCCATCCTCTCCGTTTTCTCTGCATGCTGTGTTTTGGGTCGTTTGATATCATTTTTGTTTGTTTTCATGAGGTGGGGAGTATTATGAGCGCACTGCAACGGTGCAATGTGCCTTACCTGCAGGCTGCACTTCTGAGTCAGGCCTGAGAGGCTGAGGCTCCCCGCCGCACCCCTCACTCTGTCAGCACTGCAGCCGGTCTCCGAACGACGACGTCTCTTCTTCTTCAGCTGCCTCCTCCCTGCATGCTCCTTTAAAGTATGAAGCACCGCACTTTTTGTGCCTGTATGTATAAAAGGAAAGTTGACTGAGCGTGTATTCTCTTTCAGCGCCACCTGCACTCATATTAACTCAGTTACACCCCTGAGAGCTGCCCTGTAAAATCAGTCTTAAACTGTTGCACAGCTTTGTGTGAAGAATTGGGGATTATATGTTTCTAAAGGGCATTTCAGGAACGGCAGTACTCACTGGTCTTTATGGTTAGAGACACTGCCCATACTCTGCTGTTGATAAATGTCCATGAAGCTGCCATCTGACTTAGCTTGAAAGGTTAGCTTGAAAGTTCAATCTTAATAAGTGGACCTTGATTTGAATGTATTTGTTTAAACTCGGAATATAACGAACAGCAAATATAACTGAACATCTAAATTTATATATGAAATGTGAAATTTTGGTTGGTGAGCGTAGTCAAAAATGTGCGAGGTCCTTATGGGAACAATCCTGGCTAAAGCCCTTTGTGAAACAGAGACCCTTTGTTATCATTACTGTAGTTTAAATCCATATGTCATCAAATAAGTTGGAAAATCAGCTTCAACTACCGCTTACAAACTGTGATGCAAAATGAGTGGACGAGAAATTAGTTCACAAGAATAGAACTTATTTAAATGGCTGAACAAACAAACCAATTATTTTAAGAGCATCTTTCTGCCAATAAAAGGTTGAAAAGATATAATACTCCTTAAACTAAGGAAAGAAAATAACTAACCTTTTAAAAAACAAAATAAATCAAAGCCTGGCTCCACGCAGAAACAGAAACAAAAGGAATTAATATTCAGCATCAAAACAAAGACTACCAGATCAGTTGGCTCATCAGAACTTTTTTTTTTTTTTTTTGTCGTGAAAATACAGAACAATCACAAACACATAACTATAAAAACACCTCACTCAAAATGATGATTTAAAACAAGCTTGGTTCAGATGAAACACTTAAAGTGTGCTGTGGCGTAAAGGTCAAGGGTTTTCACACACTCAACCATTAAAAGACGCACCGTGGCAGAGCAGCAGACCCGGAAAAAATGGTATAAATGTGACCAGAATGGTCACAACAAATCTAGTTATTATCTCAGAGTGAAAAATCTCTCTGACCATTACCCATCGTTTACCTTTCTGCACCTCAGGCAGTAATTTGGGCTTTACTGTGATCCAGGGTGGCTGGCCTCCTATCATTACGATGCTTTTTGGAAATTCAGCTAAGAGAAGATTGCACAGTCTGGCTCCACGTAGAAACACAACAATAGATTACATAAACTCATTTCAATAATCATTTGAGGGATAGGTGTAAATGTGTAAATGCACCTTTAATCTAAATGAACAAACCTTTCCTTAAGCCTGGGCCTTCCTATCGGTGACGCCCTCCATGTAAGGCCAAATATATATGGCACCACCCGTCGTACGTAAAGAATACGTACAGAAATATGCAGATCACAATTCCACTCAATCAGGCTAAAAGTTAGCACGCTCAGCAGCTAAACCCTCTCTGTAAGAAAGGCCTCACCCCGGTAATATTCTGATGATGTTTTCTCAAAGATACTTGTCAAATCACACAGGTAAGGGGCTCTAAGAGGTTTTCTATATCCCAACCTGACAAGTGTTAAAGACTGAGCACACAGGAGAGATGCGGCAAGCGTTCTCATCCCTGACAGGCAGGAAACGTGTTGATTTGTTTTTCTAAGCACCAAAATGAGAGCTACGCTGGGACTCCGAGGTTGTATAAATGAATAAAAAATGGGATGGGAGTAATAAGGACACGAACAGTGATGTTGCCACTGCGGCTCATTAGGACTTTTAGCCTGCAGCCCCAGGATTGTTCTATCCTCAGTCATATAAAACACTGTAACACCTTCTTTATTAATACTTGCACAATAGTGGGTGTTTTAGTGCATGTGTCTGGCATCTCTCCAAAGAGACCACGAGTTATTACATGAAATGAACGGGTGGCGTGTGAGTCTCTCCCATCCCTCCCTCCTGTCTGCGGAGGTGCATGTCTTATAGCTCTCTGGGGCAGGAGGCATTAAACTTCACTGCTGAGCAAAGATTTTAATTTTGAGGGGGCTAAAAAGCGACGATGCATAAACAGTGCATGTTTGTAAATGCTGCATGCACCACATGCACTTTTTTATTTATTCATAATCGCAGTGACGCTGCCAGCAAAACGAGCTATCAGCAGCACAGGATAGAGAGGCACGGCTATTACAATATGTCACTTCTGCTTGACAGTAAATAAATGATGACTGTCTCTTCATGCTTTTCCCCCCTTAGCTGGGAATCAATCTTTTTCCATCACTTAATAAAAGCTAAGCTGTCCAAAATCACTACAGCAATCATCAGCCTCCAAACAAAACAATACTGACTATATTACCTATTTTAATGGAACAGAATAGATATTACAGTGCACAGAAAGTGAAGAGAAATTTGTATAATTTTGCATTATTCATCAAACTGGAAAAACGTAGACATGTGACTGTCAGGTGTTGTCAAGCAGGAAATATCTCCAGCACGTCCCTCAGGAACGCTGGTAAGCTTCCCTGAAACGTGTCCTCGCTTGATACGAAGTAATGTCTGCAAATTAACACAAACTTTCAAGCCGAAACCTGATTAAGAGGCATTTCCCACTTATGAAAGATTAAATGACTAAAATCATGTGAAAATATCAACAGATCAAAGGAAGAGCTTTAGCTTGATGAAAGCTGAAAGTGTCAGTTGTGGATGAGCCAATGGAGAAGGCAGAAAGTGAAACTCTTGCCAAAAAAAACTACAGCGAAAAAGATATTTCTCAAAGGATAAGCAGATATTTTTAGAAGTCAGCCGTTTCTCAGAATCACAGAAAAGACTCTGAAATTAGTTTGGTGAGAAAGATAATGATAGTAAGCTGAGTGCACGTTGAGCCCCATCAACAACATTAACCACACTTTATTTTTTATAACAAACTATGTCATGAACTGCAGGTTTATTCTGAAGAGCTGTGAGTGCTTCCAGTCAACGCGGTGTACTGATGCAGTGACAGCTTTGTTTACATCTACCTTGGCCCAATAGTCATCTCCAGGGTCTCCCTTCAAAGAACTTTGTTTATCTCCTCTGCTGAACCTAAAAGGACGGTTTCTTTCATCTTCTGTCAAGTCTTTGTTGCGGCACACATTATGCCAGCTCGCTTTGTGTTGTTGCATTGTTACCGTATAGCGCACTCCCTGTCAGAACTGAAGTCTCTATTGTTGGTGTGTGTATTGCAGATGATACAGTTTGTTTGCTATGTTGTGATTGGAGATGTCGATGGAAAGCGAATTCGTATTAAGGTTAGTGGATTTCATCGTATTGCTCTTCATTATGTGTTATCATCACATTTTGGTCTTAATTATAGTATTTTCTAATCAGTCGTACTTAGTTAAGACCCTGACACACAGCTAAACGCATTCTTTTTTAAAATTAAGTAACTAAATTGTGACTGAAAGGCTCGTCTTTGCTATTAGTAGCTCTGTACACTAAGTCATTTTGACGGGCTGCAGAGATGTGTAGTCTACACTTCCTGTTTATGCTCAGAAACTGATCTGCTCTCCAGGCGTGGAAACGCTTGGAAACGGGTGCCGAGGGCAGAGAGGTCAAGTTTCTTCACATGGAAATTTCTCAATGCTTCTCTTTTGTCGAGCAGAACATCAAGAATATTTTGACCTATAATTTTAACCTTCAGAGGCACCTGGACAAGCAGCATGCCTGCGCAAGGCTGGCTGACCGGAGCACGTGTGAAGTCACTCCAGCCAAACAGCTGGAGTGGCTGGAGTGAGGCTGGAGTGACTTCGCTGGAGGGCGGAGTCGTTCGCCTCTGACCCCTGTGACCCAGGGACAACTTATCGACCTAATAGCACAACATTTTGCAGAAAAGCACCGCTGTTCTGTCGAGTCTCCCGTTTTCAGGCAGCTGGTTAGCAGCCTTTGGCATGTGGCCAGCACGTGGCCGGGAGAACGTTTTCCAACTACCTGCACAGAGAACATACAAAAATGGAAGATGGTTTAAAGAAAACCTTTGAGGGGCTGGAGTACATCTCTAACACAGACATTTGGTTTGTACAGAACAAAAGCTGAAACGAAAGCTACAGTATGAGCACATTACAGAAATACCGCAGCTGAGGATGATGGCATTATTGCTAGCATTGCAGGTGTTGGGTATTTAAACCAAAAAATTGGACATCATATATTATATAATATTTGGACAGTTGGCTTCATTCTATCCCTTTAATCATCTTGAGACCCCTCAGATTTATGTCGGGACCTCACAGGGAGTCTCGACCCCAGGTTTGAAACCACTTGTCTAGTTGATAAATTAATGTCCGGGTTAGAAATCTTTCTCTTGATCAAACAGTTCATAGCTGTTTTAGTCAACCCGGCACAAAATGGCACAAACAAGAGTTTAAGTAACGAATTCCCATCCGACTGCATCACAGAAACAAAGCTGCTGCAGGAGCCCAGAGGAGGTATTTGCCTGTGAAAGCGGAAACATCTGTATCTCCTCCACACATCTTATGTGCTGATGCAACCATTTAGCTAATCTGCTTACTTTGTAGCATCTCCGTGCAGTAAAGTTTCTCAGAGGTTTTCGTCGCCTGAACCGTTTCAGCGCATCATTAAACGATTAACTCTGCAGTCTCCCCGAAGAGGACAACATTAATTTAGACACTATTCTTCATGAGGTTCGCTTATTGGCCTGAGGTGGGACCGTGACTGCATTCGCCACGTAGTGAACAAACAGAGGAACTGGAGGAATGAGAGAGCGGAGTGTTGCTTTGCTCTGGATGAATAGCAGGTTTTAATCTGAAAGGGCTTCTCGATCTTTTTCAGGCAAACTGAAATCCTGTGCCACATGCAGTTTGTGCATGTGATGAGTCAGCTGCTGCAGGTCTGAAACCTCAGCTTGTACCAGCAACTACATTTAGGATCCCATGAGAAGTCCTCTGGGTGCCTCCTCTGTTTGCTCAGTACAGTGTGAATTTTGTGTCCAGCATGACGTCTCATCTTTTTTTTCTCTCCTCCACTGTAAGACGGCTTCAGCCTTCCATTGTCCTGTCAAGTGTGTTTTGCTGTCTATCTGTCAAGGAGAGACGACTTTCTCCCAAAGACACTGTCATTGGTAATTATTGCCCGAGATAAACTCTGCTGGAGCAGCTGGAGCCAGCCTCCAACATGCAGCACCAAGGTCACCCTCTGAAGGGCGCACAACAGAAATGGGCCACTTGAGGAAAACAGCCATGACAGTAAAGTTCAGTGTTCATGTGCCAGGATTTTTTCCCCAATTAGGCTTTTAATTTTGCTTCTTTAAAATACGTTGTTGTCTTTATACCGTAACCTCTGACAAACATTACTTTTTATTGCCAAATGTCCTGCTCAGTTGTCCCTCAACATCTCTGTTAGCTGTGCTGTAACAGTTTTATGAAGCTTCAGGTGAAAAACTGTAATCAGTTTTATGCCAGCGTCTGTGATGGAAGATATTTGGCTCAGGACTGAATCAAAGACTGTGCTTTACAATGCCAGGCTGGGCAGCACTTAGAGTGGGGAGCCATAACTCTGCCTCCAGATGACAGATAAAGTGGGCAGGTAGTAAATAATAAGAAGCAGTAGAAGACCTTGGAGGTGGCCCCTGAACTAATTTAATGTCCCTTCTTCTGAATTTAAATTAGACTGTAATCCACAGCTGCTCTTTCAAATCACAAAAATATGCTCTGGGTGCAGCAGCACTCCAGGGGTGAAACACAATGTGCAGGCCGGTGGTCACCGCTGTGCTGCCCACTTTGCACAATAGGAAACAAAGCGAGAAACACGATACTCCATCACAGATTTTAATTCATCAGAAGGACTCTAGGTAGTATTAAATATTCATGGGATGAGGCTTTCTTTCAATAACTACAAAAACGACTCTGTCATCAATCTTTGTCATTTATCAGACAACTGCTCACTTTCACTTTGGAGAAATGAGGAACTTGGGCGTATAGATTTCTATCTGAAATCGGTGGGAGAGAAGTAGAAATCAATAACAGGGTTTGTTTCCGGCAACATTTCGAATAAAGAGTGACTGGCACCAGCCAGACGTCTCGCTGAAAGAGAGACAGAGACAAAAGGTTAGGAAATACAGAAATAATCTGACGCCTTTCCGTTCGTGTTTCCGGCCCCTTCACTCCTACATGCTTACAAAACATTTTATTCTGTCTCCCCAGGGAAGAAAGTACAGTCATTTAATTTTCTGGGCAAATGATACATCCTGCACGGCAGCAGAAACTGTGTCCTCTTTCACATGCAGGTGTGTACCGTAAATGCCAGGATTATTAATCAAATCCACATCTAATATTTATTTCTTTATGAGCATGAATCTGAATGTGTGCTAATCTATACTTAATGGATAAATATTAGAAACATGAGCGTGACATTTAATTCTAGTTGTTCAAACAAAACAACTACCCGGTACACTGAGTGCACTCCAAGACAACTGAGCAAACTCAGTCCACTGAGGTGGACCACGAGTTGAAAGCTCCAGAAACATTTGCTTAGTGGCCCTTTAGTTGGCACTATTAGGTCAAACTACTGTTTCCAAGGTCAGGAATGAATTTTCATGTTCAACTTTTCATGCAATGTCCTGAAACTGGTCAGAATCCGCTGAAAAAGAGCATGAAATGTGGCTGAAAGTTCTTACAGAAAAGCCAGCAAGTGGACCTTGAGTCAAACATCCCATCGATTCCACCAATAAGTTGTCATGTGCAGTGCTACTACTTAACCTGTAAAGTTCTGTAATGTCTCATGAAGGCAGCTTTTGTCAAGTCGAAAAATGACCCCGATGATGTCCTCAGGGATTTGTCATCTTGGGCTTTAAGACTACAAATTTTTAACAGAAAGCCTGTGTTGCAAAGCATAGAGCATGAAAAACGTGGATATTTGCAAGGCAGTCAAGATCAAACAAAAGACAATACTGAGTTGCATCATGGGAAATGTATGATCCAGTGGGTTTTTTGTTACCTTGATCGATAGTGAGGTTGAAAGTTCACTTTATTTGCTGCTTCAATTTTGACCAGTCCTTTTTTCTTTTTTTTCTTTTTTTTAAAAAAGTGTCTTCTGTGTGTTACAGTCACACTTTTTTAAAGCATTGTCTAGATACCACTCACCATTTTGCACAATTGATATCTTAAGTGTGTAGGTTGTGTGTAATGTCTACACCCCCTCCTTTGTGCCTGGTATAGATTTAATGAGGAGAACATGTAAGCTTTAATGGCTTTTACTTGGATTAACCTTGTTATTGTTCAGCATGAACAGATTGTGTCTCTAATATTTCGTATTCAGTTTGTGTCTGAATTCAGATGAGGGTAAATGGCCAAGCAATATTATAAGCTGACATGTAGAAATAGAAACTAAGAACTGAGGCAAAGTAATGTCATGGTAACATTTACCCCAACTGAAATAAAACCTGCAGGCACCATATATTTACAGCTTTTATACTTATTTCACTTTTCTTTTTAAAGGCTGTGGTCATGAGAAAACTGGCAAAAGGGCTGATGCTTTTTTCCTTTCGCCTTGAGATGTCTGAGTCGGAAACGAGGGCTGCTGTCGTGAGCGGCGTTAGCCTTTGATGCCTGACGATACAAAAGACAGTGGCATGTAATGGGGTTGCAGCAGTGTTATTATGCAAAACAGGTGGGTCAAAGTAGGGTGAGAGTGGCAGAGAAAGCACTTCTCAGCGTTCAGATGGCCCGTGGGGCCACAGCGAGAGGACAGTTGATGTTAGCATCCCCAGCCACCTGCTGCCTGCTGTGCAGCGAGGAGTCCGGCGAATCCCTCCACTAATGAAATCTGACATACTGGAGATGACAGGTGCCATGACAGCATTCTGCCAGGATACAGTGGAAGGGGAGGGGAACGTGAATTCTTATAAGTTACCACACCTGTGCACCCCTGCTCCGCTGTTCCAAGGTGAGTGTGTGATGGAAGTGCTGGTGATTTCTAAGTCGACAGGTGATACATCATTCAGCAGCGGGTCCGCAGAGGTGTACTCTCAGCAGAATAATGACAGGTGTGATGACAGTTGCACATCTGAATAATTGTGTGGCATTAATGTATGAACGCTGAATGGACCTTGACCTGACGTAGTTTATACCTTGTAGATTGAGGTTAAAATTGTCATCCAGACAGCAGAGCAGTAGAGAATTGACTGCGCTGAGTTTGTGCACCTGTGTGTGCGCTCACAGTCAAGTGTATGAATGTGTGTCTAATTTGAATGATGTTTCTGTTTTTACATGTTTTCAGTGTTGTCAAGTCTACCCTAATTAATTCGCAGTTGGAGTCTGTCTTAGTGAATCATTTATCTCTGCTCTCAGTTCACTCTCAGATGCTTACCTCAGTTTCTGTCTTGGAATTGTCACTGTGCGCAACTCGTGGGCATGACAGATTTGACATTGCATTTGATTCACTTGTCTGTCTAATGCTCTTGCAGCGCAGCCTGTTAATTATTATCAGCTATATATAAAGAAGCAAAGGTTGTTATAGCAACAAGTTCAGGCTTTCCCTTGTCTAGCATGTCTGTGTTTAAATGTGCAAGTTGCTGCACAGGGATGTCTTGAAAATTTATAGACTCATGAGTTGCGAGACTCCCTGGACTAGTGTTGCTAGTTTATTCATTCAATTAGGGATTTATGGTCCGGGCTCATAACTGACCTGAAAGATGGCTCCATAGCTGCTGAAACAAGGTACCAGCTGTGGAAGATGCATGCTGTGACCAAAGGTGGTTATGTGAGGTAGTCATGAGCAGCACTGGGTTGCGTGATCATAATTGGCACAGTTGGGACTGCAGATCATGTGGCGACCTCTGAAAAATATTTTGAAATTATAAATTATATAAATATCACATATTCAAAACACATTGAAAAGTTGCTCTCTGAATTATCATAATTAGAGCCACTGGGTCCAACATAGTTTTAACTCACCATAATATACTGATATTATTCATGTTACACCAGATTATATGAGGTAAAGCCAGAGAGAGTCTGGTGTACAAGTCCTGTGGGCCAAAAATACAGAAGTATGGAGAACTTTTCCATCGTTTGCAGTGAGTGAGCAACCTTAATTGGAATGAATGGGAACTGTCTTGGTGCACTGTATCCAGCTCTCATATTACATATAGCCACGAGCTGCACAGCTGCTCAGCATACACTGTAGCAGCAACATAAGAGCTCTGGGATCTCAACGATGGAAATTAGAGTTACTACATCCCATTATTAAAACTTACTCAAAGTATAATTCATGCATTTACGGTATGGGCCAAGTGGAAGTGACAGCCTTGAATGACGTGCACACAAGTGAGACAAGTGAGACTGTGAATCTGGGCCAACTCTGGCATATGAATCTAGCTGTGATACAGCCAGATGCCACGACTGTCAGTTACCAGTAAGCACTCACCATAATGACTTATGGGTGGCATTATCTGAAGCTACAATGCAAAATCAGCACATTTTCAGGTAACATTTGACAAGCAACAGCGTTTTTCAAAACACCATTGCTGGTGGAAAACCTATTTTGTTAGCTTTTGTCAAAAAAAATATCCAGAAATTGAAGCATACTCATGTGTACAGGAACATACTTTTGCTGAGTGCTCCACAGGTTTAACGTGTGCGCGTGACGATAAATGTGCTAGCGCTCACACACTTTCTCTCAGCGATGCATGGCTCAGATAGCAGCAGTGGCACCAGCGTTTCCAGTGGCACCCTCAGATGCCAGCTGCTGCCGGTGAGATGCATCCACGGTGAGACGACACTTTGGCTGCCAGTGGTCCAGCAGAGGCCAGGCAGTTTTGAGGGATCATATTTTAAAACACTGTCCTCAGTTATTGTGACATGTTGCCTTTTTTTCAGCGCTTTGGGCGACACCAGCATCTGCATGCCAACACTGCAGTCGTTGTTTTTACATTACAGCATTGGGAAATACAGGAGAGTGTAGCACCACTTATTATTTTGTTCAGTCCTGAAGTAGTTATGGTAAAATAACCATAACTATTCACACACCATGTGTTCCACCCCTTGTCAAAAGGGGGTGCTGAGGGTGCTTCCTGCTCCCATGAGCACACAATTGTTTTATGTGTAGAAGAAGTATGGGTGGTTTTTTTTTTTCATTTCACATTCTTCTCCTTCACCCATGCATACCTAAGGATCACGCTATTGTTTTTGCATTTGTTTTATCCTCCTGACTTCATTCTATTTGAAATCTCTGCTGCAGGCTGCTGTGTGCTTGTAGGCCAGACTACTGCTGCACTGTGGTGTGTTCATGTGCCAGGGGAATGACTCGAGAGTCCCACAGTGGAAAGCAGCCATTACTGGAAGAAGTTACTAAATTTAATAGAACATTTACACAGTGTCCATGATTGAGAGACTCCAACGATGCTCAGCAGCTGACACTCACTTTGTGGATTTAGGAGTCATACAGTACAAAACACAATTTTACCCAAAGCAGTCGAAGCAGGTGTTGGGATTTATCAAAGGTGTAGAGGGCCTGTAGAGGGGTGAGTTTGTGCTTAAGACAGAAGCATTTTTCTTGTCTTTATCATACTTCCACTTTTACCATTACAGTGCAACACCCTCGCTGTACTGCAGATCAACTTTGTTATTGATGCCTGCCCGTGGCTGTTTGTCTCGAAAGAATCTGAATTATCATGGCATTAAAATAAAGAAAACACAGAGAGCCGAACTACCATTGAAGGACTGCTTATCTCGCTGTGACCTACCACTTTAATATGTATTTGTCTCTCCTCTGCCCACAGCTTGTTAAGTAAGAGACCTTTGCTGCTATGATGCACTGAAGATTTGATGTTAACTCATATACACATATAGTACACTGTATATATATTTCACAGGGAAGGAGGGTGTGAAGAAAATAGTTCACATCCAGCCTCCTTTGGGCATCTTCTGTCCTTTTAGATGGAGGTGTTGATGTGTAGGCCAGCGCGTTTTCTAAGCATGGGTACATGACATTACCAATCTCCACATGTGCATATAATGAGAACACAGACACAGTATTTCCATGCAAGTGGTGACGTTACGCAACAGTTGCCTCTGTGTGAAATAATATATACAATTATCATACTTAATAGTACATAAAATAGCTCAATAATCATCCATTTAAACTAGCGTTCTCATGAATTTATCACAGTTAACAGGCTCATAGCAAGTAGTCGAGTTATTCTTCCATGATACGATCAGTGACATGCAGTATTGGGAAGTTCATTTGTGAATCTGGCAGCCGCAGAAGATCAATGACACCTACTTCAAGGTCTGTCCCTTGTTTCATATTCTACCGCAGAAACATTGAAAAGTAAAACCACATTTTAAAACTGTTGTCACTCCAGCTGCAGAAATTGCTTCATACATAATACATCAACTTTTAGTTATTTATTCATTACAACTGTTAGCATCGTTACAGATACACGCTTTTTATGCAGTCTACAGTCTCTGGCTCGTTTTTCTATGCCATTGCTCTATGACACCAGCTTACTTGAACTTCACTTTGTAGATGTTGATTCATCTATTTCAATTTAGATATCAAGCTT
Source organism: Chelmon rostratus (assembly GCF_017976325.1). NCBI lineage: Eukaryota > Metazoa > Chordata > Actinopteri > Chaetodontiformes > Chaetodontidae > Chelmon > Chelmon rostratus. The sequence continues at coordinate 10,511,446 of NC_055668.1, read as the reverse complement.
TCCTTCTAATGAATGATGCATAACGTTTTTTCCTTGCCTTGTTAAGACATCTAAAATACAGGCGCCAAATGGGGAAACGGTGGGAGGCATACAGCCACACTGAAAACGCTGGATTTTAGATCGAGTAGCTTGACTCTAGGGTTGGCGACGTCAGGCTGTCAGTTGGTCCACCACTTTGGCCCAGACTGAAATATCTCAACACTACTGTTTGGATGGACTTTGATGATAACTTGAATTCTGTCAAGCACCATCACTGGGCCAGAAATCACATCTGTTCAATACTGTGGTTTGTGAGACAATTTCTGCAAAACTAGTGACATTCCCATCAGCCTTAGCTGTACTTTGAGTTTAGTGCTAATTAACAAATGTGAGCATGCTAACAGGCTAAACGAAGATGGTGAACAATGACAAACATCATACCTGACATGCATCGGTGTGTTAGTATAGCTACAGTGACCATTTTAGCATGCTGATGTTCGCAGCCTACACAAAGCAACTAGCATGGCTATAGACCATTAGTCTTGTTTTTACTACTGTAATACTGTAACACTATAAATGTATCACAAATTTGTCTTGCAAATTTTGAAACCTTGTTAAATCAAATATTTTTGACACAGAGTGTTAATTCATATTTTGCCCTCTGACTGCAAAATGTTTGTATTTGTGTTTACTTTTCAGCTTCACACAAATGAAACCTAAAAAAAGATTATTATGACTAAAAACTCACTTAATTTAGTTTATTACTCGTGTGGATTCCAATCCTGTTGTTGTCCATTATTTTAAATGACCATTGCACAAAAAATTAAAAAAGTGGAAAATGAAGGTTATTGTATGTCATTTGCAGCTGATAAGAGGCATAATGGTGAGTCAGTAATTGTAGCTATTACAATTAATAAACAACATCAAAATACCCAAATTTGTCTGCTTAGTAAAAGAGTTTGGTCTGTACCTGCTCTATATGTAAAGTGTCCTGAGACAACCTTGGTTGTGATTAGGCGCTATATAAATAAAATTAAATTGAATTGAAAATTGAATTTAATTAGTTAGTGCTAAGGATTGATTTTGACACTATCAATGAATAATCCTTTTTTTCTCCTGGCCTCATTTGGACATGTTTCTGCTCATTTTTATCATGGAACATGATGAGAGCACTTTTTCACACACTCCCTGAAAATTTTACAAATGTGACCTATCAAGCTGTGGCCCAAATAGCCACGGATGAAACCAAAGTAACCCAAACATGCTGACGTTTTGCAGCCTCTGTTGGATCAGACTGTTCCTCTGCAGCGACTCTGCCCACCTCCTGGTGCTTTAATCATCTCCTGTCCGGACCTATGCTCCTGGCTCCTAACCAGCCTCCTCCTGCAGCCCTCACTTCATGTCTTCAGCCTTTCCAAATTCGATTTTTGTTGAATTGTCTCAATTCTAATGCTACTCTTTCGCAAATTCAAAAAACTGCCGTCACACAAAGCTGCTGAGGTCCTTCGTTCCAGATGTGATCCAGCCTCTATTTTCCTTCCACCATCGCGGGTGCCTCCTGTGTTCAGAGTAAACTGCTCTCTCTGCTGGGGAGGGAGGAAAGTCTCACTCCAGCTAGTGCTGCAGAGTCATTCCACATCTTGAGTCATAGGCTCCACTAAATCATATCCCCTCTCACAAATCTCCTTTCTCTATTCTACTGCTCTATATACATCTATCAAAACAACAACAAAAGATATATATACCCTCCTTTTGGCTGTTTTTCTTCTCCTAGACCTTTTTCTCCCAGGAATATAGTCAGGGCACAAGGCATGCTCATAATATTGTTTATCAAATTCAGGCAGATTGTAAAATGGTTCGAGTACGGTGATAATGTGAATGTCTCGTACACATTTTAAGGGTTATTTTGCAGTTTTTCAGCAAGTCACTGGTAATTTCATTGATGTTACTGATCATTATTGGTGCAGCTGATATTTGAAGGTGACTCCTTGTGAGCTCAAATTCGGGTATTCCTCTTTAAAGACCGTCAGCGCTCTCCCAAAGAGGAAACACTGCTCTAAGTCCAAAGCTATGTTTGTATTTACCCCTTTGACTGCCAGGCAGAGTAAATATTTTATTTTGACAATGTTCTAATTCTCCTCTCCACAATAGCAAGCTGTTATTGCAGCAAAATTTTGCTGCTACAAGCAATTATGGCGAAAGGGCTCCACAAGCTGGGCTTAGTGAACTATTGTTAGCATCAATTCCTTCAAGAATATGAGATTTAATGCATGAGAGGTGAGACTTTTCATTCCACTCTACAGCAATGAAGCTTTGTCCGATGTGTTTGTTTGGGGCTAAGGTATTGTGTTTGCTGCCATGACAATTTATTCCTGGCCAACCTAATTTAAATTGTCCCAGAGATAACATGCTTAACCACACAATGCCGTATTGCATTTTGCCATACATTTGCAGCTGTAAATAGGGTTTTCATAGAAACAATGCATGAATTGCAGCCTCTATTTATTTTATATTTACGACTGTCATGTTGGTAAAAGTTCAGAATTTCTGGAAACAAGGAAAGTGCCAAAAAAAAAAAACCTTACATATTCAAGGCTTGGAAGGTCCTCTGTGTATCCTCTGCAGGATACAAACTGCCATGTGTTTTCCCAAGCACTGCAGATCGTACTTTGCTCGTGTCAGCATCCTCACCAGTGTGCAGGCTATTACTTTGACCATATAATATAGCATCTCAATCCATTAAGAAACTCTTCTGACAGTTACGACTATATATAATATCATATTTGGAATGATAGTGCTGTAGGCTGAGGGAATTCCTATCATCCCCTGGGATCCCACTGAAACACGTCAGCACGGAGTCTTGCTCAGGCAGACCCTGACCACTTGTTTAAGTTGAAAAATACCCTCTTCAAATGGCAATTGAACACTTTTTTCTTCCACATGTTGCCTGTGTCTATCATCTGGTCAAGGTGGCCCTGAATGATAGTAATTTACCGCAAAAGAGGCAACAAAAGACACTTGTGAAATATGCCGTTTGTGACCCCCCTCCCAGGCCCTGCACTGGCCATAAGCATACAGCACAGTGTCTATGGCCATGGCTCTTGCTGTGTCTACCATTGGTCTGGCTCTGTGTGCCGGGTATGGTGGTGTCTATGCGGTGGGTTGGGGTTCAGTTACTCTTTTTGTTTTCAACCTCGCTGCTGAAACTGCCTACAGGTATGAGTGCAACTGCTTCTCAGTGTCTTACAGTAGATGCATGCCAAATATTCTGGCGTTATTAAACGTTGTTTTTCCAGTAGGACTTATTTTGAGTTGACAAGTGTTGATTGGGAGGTTGGGGGTACATTCGCAGAGCTGATAAAGCTCTGGGGCGACTGTTCATAATTAGAGCGTTATATTAATTTTGTATAAACACTGCCATAGTGTTGACTTTAACACTCAGACTTAATTAAAATTGATGTTGTGTACAATATAAGCCCCAAAAGGCAAGGTGAGAAGTTGTTTTATTGTCAGGTTCACCTGAAACATGACAGATTTAGTTACTTCAAGAAACTTAAGAATGTTATTTTAAAAATTCAGGCCTCATGATTTTAATGCAACAGTGTCCGTGTCTAACGGCACAGTCAAATCACCTGCAGCGTAGTTCAGTTAGAGATTTTACTGAACATGGGTAGGTGTTACATTCATTTATTGATTGATTCAATTATTATTTCATTCAATGTTAAGCCTGCTTCTTCCTTTTCATGGTCACAGACTGTCCGAGCCTACAGTGTCCCAGCATGCTTTGAGAGGAAGGCCACACAGCACCGCGAAGCTATTCCAGCATTTTTAATTTTAATAGTAAAATCTTTAGACAGAGACCTGTAGTATTTAAGAGCTTGTCATCAGAATGTTTTTAATGCTGTTAAAAGGTCTGTTAAAATGGATGATATCAGTTAAAAAATGTATTTGACTACAGTGGATCAAACGTTTTAACAAGAGACCTTAATGATGTGTATATGCAAATATGGTCCATTTAAGATTAAAAAAAAAAGGCCATGCAATGCTTTCTGCACTAACAAGGTAACTACAGTGGCATTTTGATTAAAAAAGTTATCATCTATTATCCTGGAGCCTCAAACGACTCACAACTTTTGAAAACATCCTCCTTGATTTGACACTTGATGAGGTTTTCTATTAATAGATTTTCCCGTTGAGTATTACGTACTCACTGGGAATAGCGTCCTCACAGGATCCAGAAGTACAATCTGTCAAGGACGGTGACATTTCAAGCAGTGAATACAAACAACAGTCACTTAATGATTTGCGTTTTGCAGATTATTTGTATTCATGTGAACGTGTTTGTTCTGGTGTGAGTAGATGAATGGGTTTGTGAGTATTTTCTCCGTCTGCATCCCTGTATACATTATAAATGTGTGCATGTACATGTGCATGCATACATCAGTGGCACTCAGTGGCATCATTAAAACACATGAAATACTGCAATGAAATGGCTCGTTCTTGCTGTTTTGACAGAAAGTAATAAAGTCTCACTGTCATTAATGAGTCATTTACTGTAAACTGCTTATTGAGGAGCTTCATGCAAACAAACAAACGTCTTACCAATTTAAGAAAATATGTTATTCTCTCACCACATTCTCACAAATATTCTGGGCAGAGCTCTGAGTTACAAATAGACGCGACTTTCACAGACTCAAATTAGACTCAACAAAGCTACAACAGACCATGAAAGCATGATTTCCATTCCTTAATCTGCAGTGTTTCTGACTATTTAAGGTCATGCATATTTATAAAAGTGAAAGCCCCCGAAGTAATGAGAATGCCTTGCATTTATCTTGTTACTGTCATTTTACAATGAATGCCAATCTGCTCACAGAGGGAAAGGCACAACTATTCATGTTCCGTTTACTTGCTTGCATTTCAATTGAATTTCAGCAGCAATGGAGAATTGATATACAAGGGAATTCTGATACAATGAACAACATTTCAGGCAGTGTCAGAAATGTAATTTAGTGATATAGTACACATACTCTCTACAGATTAGGAGAAATATTTACACCTGTTCTGATGAGGAAAACACAGGAGAAGGGAGCAACTACTAAACAGATGTATCTTTAATATATGATTTCAATTATCACAGCACTTTAAAGCATAACGGATGATAGAGCACATCGATTTTAAAGGAGGTGCTGTTCTCATATCATTGTTTACCTTCTAGATTGTCAAGGGGCCAGTTTTCTCCTCCTCTTCTAGTGATTGATCAAGGAATGTCTCTGACAGTTTGATGGGAGCCTGAGTGATGGGCATGCCCGACTGTATCCCACCTGTCAGGTTGGAATGAATTGTCCATCTCATCAAAGATCACCTTTGGTCTTGCTGGTGGAGATAGTGGAAAGGCACATGGCAGAGGACTCAGGTGAAGAAGCAGCAAGTAGTGTTTCAATAGGGGAAAAACCTGTGACTTCTGTGACTGTTTCCAGTCAATCTCACTGTGTGGAATTGCCCACTCTTCCAAGTCATTTCACATGTGGAGTTTATGTGATATGGTTTAAAGGTCTTTTACGAGATTCTCACATGATATGTCTATAATTGAACACCTTGACAAGATGCTCATGTGACTGACTCAAGCTGTTATCAAACCACTTTACTATCACTATCAAGTAAACAAGGTTTTGTGCAGATGTGTCACATTTTAAATCAATCAAGTGAGCGAGCGTGACCTTGTCAACCTTCTAGTTCTGATGCGCAAATATGTAAGCAAACAGATTTAGTGTAATCTGTCATGGGATTTTTTTTGTAATGTTTAAGTTGCCAGGCAGACTTAAACACGATTATCCCAAAGACAAATGTTTCTTCTCATTGCAGAACCCCTTTCACCCTCACTGCTTGCTATTAACAAACACAGGGAGGAGGATGAGCCTGGGTGGCTGCATTAGCAAGCACACTGACGAGAGCTTGGAAGGCCTGAAAGATAAGAGCTTTGTGGCACTGCTGAAAAAGAGGCAGCGATACACCTGGGTGGTACAGAGGTAAAAAATCTCCACCATCGCTTCAGGGACCTGGGTTCAGGTCCTGGCAGATGGTCCTTGGGTCTAAAACAATAGACATGGTGGGAGGCCAGCAAGGGATTAGATCCCAGTCACTACTAGCATCTAATACTGGGTGGACTCTCACTCCTGGGTGGTTTCACTCTCGCAGTGAGAGTTTCTACTGTGGCAGTGCAGCCCAGTGAACATTGTCATAGCAGGGATTTAGGAAGTATTGAGCCAAAGTGGTGTCTTAGAGGAAAAGGAGAGTACTATTACAAGCTCATAGCTGACTGCAAGCTGGGCTACATGTCATCCATGCTGCTGTCATTTGTTAGCACAACATCACACAGGGTGAGAGGATGCTGAAAGAATCAGTGGCTCCTCTTTCTTTTAATAAAGAAATGAAAGTTTTTATTGGCTAAATCAAATCAAAACCAAATGGCAAAATTTATTGTGTGGGCCTACTCTTAGCCTTGCTAGCATATTCATGTGCCGTAGCCTTTAGTGTCATCGATTTTGTTGGGCTTGTGTCAGACTGAGAGACAGTCTGCATCTGTATGTCTAACTTCAATGTTTGTCCTTTAGTAATTGCTGTTTTTGTTCACACAAACACATCATGTCACGTCTGCTAATGAGCAGATTGCCTGGTTTTCCTGTAGCAGAACCTGTGGCCATGTTAACCTGCTAGCATTAGTAACAAAGAATGCTAACGTCTGCAATTTTGTGCATAGTACTGCAAAATCTCAGTAGCCCTTACCTGAGCCGAGGCTGACAAACCAATCTGATTAAGTAAGAACAGACATTTTTTTTCTGCTGTCCAAACTTCACATTTTTCCATAATAATATCCCTGAATAATTTGTCTCGTCAGTTTTCATCCTTTCAGCACAGGTAAATAGCATTTTCCTTATTTCCTTTGGCAGTGACTGAAATAATTAATAGCATATGGCCAAAATAAGTTCCCTTACAGAGGATCTAAATTAATGGCATAAAGAAGAACATCCAAGTAGAACTGCTGCCCCTTCCCATTGAAAGGAACAGTTGTTAGCGTGGGCATCTGAGGCAGACTGTTCTCATTCTGCAGCTGTCCAACACCAGCATTTTCTCATTGCTCTCGGCTTCTCATACAGATGCACAAGGTAACCTAAAAAGTATCTATAGGAGATGTACCAGGTTGTCAACAAACTCGAATGTAAACCCATCTGAGGCAAAACTAGACGCACAGCAAGGTATAGTATAAGGAGCAAAAAAGTCCATGTTGGGAGGAGGTCAGGGTGGAAGTCGGATTGAATGGGTGGGCAAGACATAGTGCTTTCACCCAGAGGACCAGTTTGGTGTCTTCTTTGAAACCAAAAGTCAACACTGACTTGTTTTAACTTGTTATTGTAATTTGTCACATTAGTAATATACTAAACTTAGATCACAGACATAAACTTACTTACTTTAACCCAAACCACAACCTTTTACTAAATCAAGCCAAGTAGCTTTTGTGCCAAGCTGGAGCCGTTTCACAACGTTAACCATGTGTTAGGACAAAGCATGGGCTATATTTGATGGCCTATTAATGAGAACGGGTTGGATTAGGACAAGTTCTGCTGTCCAAATGAGGGGAGGTCAGACTCCAGGACACGCTGGTGTGATGTCCCACCTTGTCCCGGTCTAGTCCCAGGATCCCTGAGGAAGAGTCAGAGAATGTGGACGACTTGCCTGCCTTACCTTGCTTAGACTTCAGACACCGCCATCGAGACATAAATAAGCAGTGGAAAATGGATGGATGGGTGGATTGTGTGTAACACAGCTGCTAGCATGGCTATAAATCTTACGCCGCGTTCCTGAGAAGAAACTGCATTCCAAGCTATAAGGTTTAGTTGGGTTTTTTGTTGTTGTTTTTTAAGGAGTTTTCTCCTCATCTTCATAGCCAGCTTGGGTTGGCTGGCTGTAAAGCCCTTTGAGACACTGAATGTGATTCATGGGCAATACAAATAAACTTGACTTGACTTATTTTGCTATTATCAGAGAATGAAGGTGTGCGTCCCTCTGCTCCTTGGATTGCTTTCAGCCTACACAGCCATCTAAATATCATATAAAAATACACTTAAGCGTGTTACACAGTTGTGCAGAGACCAAATGTGACATTTTCCTTGAAAACCATTCATCACTTTCATTGCATATCATCAGCATAATATGGCCTACCAAGAACGTCTCATGACAAATTCAAATAATTTGATCATTTGTGACTGTTTTTTCATTATAGGTAATCTATAATCATTATAGTTAACCACAGCTATCATTTGTCATAATCTTCCCATCACCATGCCTGGATCCATTTCATGGTCAGAGATCAGGCTATGAGCTGCAGTAACAGCCACATATATAACACTAGATGTGACTTGATCTTACATGGCGTCTCCCTTGCCTCGCTTAGTTATACTGTTTGGAGCTTAAAGTGCTCATAATCCATGTAACAAATAACCCTGATATCCTGCTGATATTAATATACTTTGATGCAATTAAAGCATATCAATATCATGTTCATGCTTGAACACTTCTAGATTGAGCCTGTGGTGTTCAGCACATTAAAAGTCACCAACTTGGTGTACATTGGTGGGTTTTTGTTGTTGTTGGTTTTTTTTTTCTTTTTTTTTTGTGGTGTGTTTCCCAGAATGCCTTTCAGTGACTTACAGTACACACCTGGACTTGCTGCTTCCAGCTGGGTTTTATGTGCACGTAGGAGGAGATAGCAATATTTATGACTGATGACTTTCCAGGTCTACAAGAAAAAAGCAAGGCTGAAAAACCTTAAATGTCCTGTGGGTACATTGCATTATAGACTATTGAGACTGCTGCTGGTGGAAAAACTAGAACAGTATTTCTTTTTGCTCGTCAGTGGATTGCTCTGTACATGATTGCTGGATTGCTGAGCATCAGTAAAATTGATGATTATAAATAAAAGCTCTCTGCTCTTTGATTCTTGCAGGACTGACAGCAAAACTGATTGAGATCTCATTTAATTTTTTTTTACAATGTTTAACCTGCAGCTTCCTTTCTCATATCTCCATGTGATGCAATGCCATGTAAATATGATCATTTATAAGACCTGAAACCAGATGCTAGACCCAGAGATGCCTGGTATACCACAAAAGGCTGCATTTAAGAGTGGTTTGGCAGGGTTTTTCCAAAGGTCTTTCACGTGTGCCACCATCTAGAGCTACATATTGCAATTACCCATTCAACTGCTAGCTGCTCATAGACCTATGTCTAGCACATCTGTCACAGTCAGCTAATGTGTTTACCAAGCGTACAGCTCTGGTTCTACCAACTCCCCAGTGCAGTGAGGCCACAGAGAGGGCTCGACCTCCATCATCCCGCCTCAGCTTCCACCCTGTCCTTTCCTTAGTTGGTGGTTCTGACCAGCAAGAAGGTGACTTGTGCTAATGAATTAACTGTCTAATTATAGATACCGCAGAAGCACAGACATTCCCTTTCACTTTCGTTTATGCAAACTGGGCTACATGGATTTCTCTGTTTTCCCTGCTCAACATCTCCAGATAACGGGTACTGCAGCAAGTTTGGCCAATCTTGTTGTCATTAAGGAAAAATGATACAGAAATAAAGAAACTCTCTGATGTAAATGACTGATTTTCTCAGGCGTCAGATACAGTATGATTTCAAAGATGGCCAACTCTACTATCAAAAGAAGCCAGGGAACACAATTTGAAAAGATAACGCCCCACATACATTCAGACTCTTTCTGGCAAGACATTAAATGCTGACACTCTTTTTTTGCATACAGCTGTTGTGTCTGTATCTATGGAGGCTGCAGAATTTTCTTTTATTCTCTGTTCTGACAGTTAAGAAGGCGTGTTGGCCTTATTTCACTCCATAGCTGTGTGTGCCTCATATTTGTCTCAATAACTTTTTTTAAGTACCTGCTGCTATGTGTTGTTTTCCCCTCATTATAGGCAAATTACTGCTCTCTCTTTGTTTAGTAAGAAATAGTGAACCTAATGTAGATCAGTAAACAGCCCGAGGCCCCTTCCCACTTGAGCCCTAGTCTGTCTTCCTGTCAATCACATATAATTGGATCAACAGCTGAACTGAACTAAACATGGACAATTTATGAATCATTCCAGGGGAAAATGCGAAATCAAATGGACACAGACACACATGCACTCATGCACACGGGGATGTCCACATGCAGGCACGCACACACAAACAATCGTGTACATAAGAAAAGATGAAGAAGGTGTACTGCTTTTGCAATATACAGTAGTATACAAACACTGTACATACTGTATGTGAGGAGGAAAATGGCTCTATTTCAAACCTGTAGAGAAATGACATTCTTATTTCTCAAAGCATAATAAAACTTTAATGTAGAGCCCCTGTCCTCTACAGTGAGGCTCAGGCTGCAGTTTTCTGCTTTCAAGGTGCATCCTCCACCTTCTGTCCACAAATCGCTGCAAGGCTGAATTCCCAGTCTTCATGCTATCATATCTCATCAGAGCCCCCCACGTTTCCTTTTTTACATAACCAACCTCTTCATTATCATATGCACAGACGACAAAATCCTCCATACTGTCACTTTTCCTGCGTACACTCCCTTCCTATACAAAAACTTCAAAGCATCATGTTAGACTAGCCCAGCTGGCATGACCGACACCAACTCTGTGTGTGTCTTTGAATTTGGTCCACTTGTAACGCTTCATTATTAAAGGTTGCATTGTTTTACCAAGCATCTGGACTTGATGTGTAAACACAAACAGGGAAGCTTTTGCACGGCTGCTGGTGAATCAGCACACTGAAACAAATTCAGGGCAGCAAACTGAATGAATTTCTGGCAACTGCAAAACACATTATAGGTCGGCTACAGTTACTACAAGATACACTCACAGGGTAAAGTGACAAGTGTGGCGAGCCACGTCATGTAATTTCATTTTTATAGTAAATTAAAGGTGGAAAGTTATATGACAGCACAGCACAAAACAGATTAAAAGTCACCCCAGTAGTGGCACTTGAACAACGGAGAATTACACCCCACAGGTACCTCGTCAGGCATCTTCCCAGCCCCGGCCTATGCAAATCCTGGAAGAGAAGCTGTGTCTGTCATAGTTGTGAAAACACTACTCTGTAGAGACTTCATTCAGCACAGGAGATGATAAGCACACCTTGTGCCAGCACTGTCTTATTGTCATCGACTGTAAATACACTGAAACATGTCAGATGGAATAGGCGCTTATTGATCATTCAGCTGTAACAAGTCCATCAGCTGCATCCTACAAAATAAACTCAGTTTTATAACACAATGTCAGTAAATTCACCTTGTATTGCTTTTCAAAACACAACTGCGGCATCTCAAGGCATTATAATGCTTTAAGGTTGCTGTAGAACAGAGCCAGATGCTAACCTGTTTTTAGGTACACCCAGAACCATATATCTTCCTGAACCACATCAAAGAGGCATATTCTACCCGTAGCTTTCATTCCTCTAGGTCTATTTTTAAGTGAAGAGTTTCCATGGTAACCTGAGGTGCAGGTATTGCTTGTTGAAAGTGGTTTTTGAGGTCTAGCCACGGAGTTGGAATTGAATAAAGTAAGAAGGAACCAGAAACAACAACCTTACCTCCAATTTTTCTTTTTAGCTGCAAAGGCAATGAGGACATGAAGAGAAATGTTTGAACTGGTGATCTGTAGGAGACAGGTGGTAAGGGGAGGTGAGGATACCAAACTGTTGCTGGATGGATGCAAGCAGAGATTTGGCAGCCTTTGTGAGTTGGAAAGCTTTGTCTCAGTTCCTCTGTTTACCTTCAGGGTGTTTTTCAGAGCTGGCCCAAATGTTCATTACAGTGCACACAGACAACGGCACCCTCATAATTTGAAGGGCACCGCAAATTGACCCACACACGGGGCAAAGATTGCCAAGTATGGTTTGTTTAAGGCAAAAGCAGGAAAAATAAAAGATCGGTATTCAACCGCTGAAGTGCAGGAAAGCAGCGCAGTCTCCCTTTCTTCTCCAAAGCCTTCAGGATGAAAGAAATGACAATTTAGCTGTCAAACAGCATTACTGCACTGCTGTGAGCTTGAGCCAAAAACTGGCCAAGAGAAAAGACAACTGCATTGATTGTATTGACCACCAGCAGCAACAATGACAGAACAAAATTAATAGTTGTGGGAGTTGTTCAATAATCAAAAGAAAGGCCACTTTATCTCCATCACACAGATACACTGCAAGTATCCTTCACAGATGTCTGTTTAAGTGTGAGTCTGATAATAAACCTCACACCTCAATGGAAAAATGCACCCACATACTGCAAGTTCACAATGTTTTACATCAAACAGTGAAAGATGCAAAATTTACAGTATGTTCTTTAACGCAGGTCCCATTGCAACTCGAATTCAATGCTTGACATTTGACAGTCGACGTTTACCCTTTTTTCAGTGGCACTAGTTGTCAATCTCCAGTCTGACGTGAGAAATCAATCAGCTGAAGGCCAAATTCTAATTTCAGCATCGCCGAGAGGGTCTGCAAGATGTAAATCTCCTCATCTTGCCACGTCAACGAGGGACAAACATGTATGAACTTATCTTTGTGTACTTGTGCCAGTATATCCAGCCCTTTTTGCACCTTCAACAATAGCTAGGTAGCCATAGGTGTTCCTGTGCGTTACCAACAGCTTCTACCTACATTTGAAGTGCCAGACTTCTTAAATTGAATGACAGAAAAATGATGTGGATAGGTGACACCCCTCTATTTGAAATCCCTTGAAATACTCTGTATGTGATGTTTCCAGGCATGCTTGTGGTGATAATTTCACAGGTAGATGTTGTCATTTCTCTTCAGTAAAACACATTTGTCAGGTACCAACAACTCAGGCTGTCCACCACAGCAATTGATTATGTTGTGAATGTCAAATGTTATAATCTAATCTGAACAAATACCTCAAATATAACAAACAAATATAACATGTTCATGTTATAAAATTCCACTGCTTATCTTAGATATTTGAATAGATTATCTAATAAAGTACTTCCTGTTTAAATTAAGAAAGAAGCTACTGCTCTTGTGATGCAGGAGCAACTTGAATTCTGCTATTAAACCTGCACTGTGGCTGTAAAAATGTTGACCCGATGTTATTTATGTGAGCTACACAGGGTTAGGTATCCATGGGAAAAGGACAAACACACCAAACAACACTACGGACAACAGAGGCTTCTTCTCAAACAGTGTCTCAGGGTCCTTCCCACCTCAAATGGATGATAAATTCTAGCCTTCACTTTCAGCTTTCAAACACTAAAATGGCTTTTACTAAAGTGCTGCCGCGCTGTGACACACCGTTGTGGGATTGGAGGTGACCTGTTAACGTTGTTTGCAGAGCGTCGACACAACCCGGGAAGAAAAAGCTTCCCTCAGCAAAACGAGAGGAAGTAGAAAGGCTGGGCTTGACACAGACACCGCCGTTTAGAAATCACGATAACCTGGAGTCAAACACAAAAGGCAGACTCAAGGAAATATAGTGATGTTCTGCAACACAAAGCCCACCTGGCTTCAACACGCATGATTGTTTAAAGGAAATGAAGTCTTCACAGCATAAATCTCTATTTTTCTGTCTAATGTAATCATTGCAATTCCAGAAACTAGGTCAGGGAACTGCATAAGATGATGTATCATATACTGAACGACTAATTGTGAAAATTAAAAATGGCAGCTCAAAATTACAAAATGAAACAATTAAACCTGCTATGCAATCACTGAAAAAACCTCAAACCATCACTGAGAATATGCCACAGCAAATCTTATGATGAACCCTGGCTTATTCTTTCTGTTACATTTCATGTGTTCAACTCAGCTACAGGTTTGGATGTGAATCGGAGAAAATATGGAGAAAAATTAGGCAGGATTACTTCCAAAAGCTCCACTGGTCTGTGTAGTCACTTGACTGTAATGCAGGCAGACACAGATGAGACAAAAGCAGTTCATGTCTGCAACAATACATTCATGTTGCAGGCTGTAATGGTCCAGAAATAGAAAAAAAAATCAGTGTAGTTTCAGCTATTACAGATATAAAAGCCTGTCAGGATCTTTTCATGGCAGTGTGTAAGTGACCCTTACATATTTGTCCCACAGTCTTTGTGGTTACTGATCTGTGAGCTGTAATAGAAGCCTTTACATGGACCAAAAGTGACGTTTAAACAACTCTACACGAGCATTTTTCAACAAGAGTTTTATTTTAAGTGTACAATGGCAGCTCTGTGTTTTGGTTTTTTTAGCACCCTATTTAGAGCATCTTTACCAAGCTGCCAATGCTTTCTGCAAGGACACTGTATATACTGTAGATCAGCTTCTCCACAAATCTAGCGTACCTTGGCTTTTCACTGTTATATTTAGTCAAAGAGCATTATGAGTCATGGCCATTGTTTAGCTTTGCTGTGCCTCTTGTGTTGCTAATCTGGCCACTTGCTAAATCCCTCCGATTGTCCTGCTGCAGTGAGTCAGTCAGTTTCCAGGTATAGATTTATAATGTTTTGTTCTTCTCATGGTAATCTTATCTTTCCTCTGTTTTTTTTCTTCTCCCTGCTTGTCTCCTCCACTCCCCACCGACCCCACAAAGGAAGGGGGTATTAATCAAAAGAACTGTGTCTCCCCATTCCCTCCTAATAAGTAGAGAGTGAATGCATGGCTGCCTCCATCACAAATAGCAATGAGACCTTAGACTCCATTACCACGGGTTTGTTAATTCATGAAGTGGGTTTCTTCTTGCCCCTCCTCTCGGAGGTCTCTGCTTTCACATGCCCTCCTCTCTTATTCTCCTTGATTCCTGATCTATTTTGTACCCTCACGCTTTCACTCCTCTCGTTCCATTGTCATTTTTAAGGCAGAAGTTTCATTTGGGAGTGCTTCCATCCAAACCATGTCCTGCTTCATAATTCAGCAGCGTACCAGGTACGAGTTATTTCTGGACAGTTTCTAGAATAATAGAGAAGCAATCATGACACTTTGAGAGCCTTCTACCTGCTAATGGACTTACCTCGATGGCACGAGGAGGAAGACTAACATCATTCAGCAACATTTAGCCTTTTTTTTTTGTCTTTTATCTTAAATAACTAAGTTGACCTAAAAGTGCTTATAGTGTCCTGTTTTCAGTTGGTTCACTGTCCTTGATCTGGTTTATCTGTTTCTTAATAAGAAAATATTTCCTGGTAATTACATGAAATCAAATATGTGCAAAACTTGCATCTTAAAAGGCTGAGAGTTAAGATACACGCAACCATTAAAGAAATGGTTTGATTTTCTGCTAAATGTGCTTATTCACGTTCTTGGTGTGAGTTAGATGGGAAGATTGACAGCACTCTTTTCTGTATGGTAAATATGAAGGTACAGCCAGTAGCTGGTTAGCTTAGCTTAGCATAAAGATTGGAAACAGAGGGAGCAGCTAGTCTTGCCTGACCAAAAGGTGACAAAATCCATGTACCAGCACATCTAAAGCTCATTAAGTAACACATTTGATCTTGTTAGTCTAATTTGGACAAAAACCGGAGCAAAAGCAACACGTGGCAGTTTCAAAGGGAGATGTGCCACATTAGTGCATGGCTAGATGCAGTGACTACCTACAGTGTTGCCTTCAAGTGAAACTTGTGACCCTGTGGTTACGACATGGGAAGTCATGCACGTGATTTGCACGCATCGCTGCAGAGCATCAGCAACATGTTGGTATCTAAACGCCACCGAGGCAAACAATTTAGCAAGCTGGTGAGCGGGTAATGTAATGCAGGAAATGTAAATGTAATCACAGAGGAAAAGCATGAAGCGTTTGATAATATCAGTATTTTCCTCAGACAATTACGATAAAATCACCCAAGAAAACTCCATATGACTAGAATTACAATATATTAACTCATTATCCACCAATAATCGACTCCCATGGCCTCAGCCATTTTGAAATAGTCAGCAAACACGTCACGACTAACTCTGAGCTTTCAGAAAATTTCCACTTACAGGATCGTGAATACCACAGGAGGGGGCGTTCACATGTACTCTTCTCTTGTGCGCAGAAAACACAAGCCCATTTGAAGGCAGCATTAGCTTTAGAGGTGCCATATTGGCTTTTGTTACCTTCAGGCAGGCTATCCATTTCTCCCTGTTTTCTATTAATGTGCAAAGCTAAGCTAACGGGCGGCTGGCTGTAGCTTCATAATGAGTGGACAGACATAAGACTGGGGTCAATCTTCTCATTTTAACTGTTCATTTAAAGACAGAATCAAAATCCTGAGGTACCTCATAAATGGGTTGACAAGCATTACATTATTAGGAGTTTTTTGTTTCCTAATACTCTTTTATTGGAAATTATTTTGCTATGTCAGTGATCCAGTAATAGAGAGTGCAAGCAAAAGGTTGTTAATTTTTTTTTTTTTCTTGGTTTGATGCGCTGGCTGCTCTTAATACAATAATATCTGCTACCTGCAGCCTGTGGTCACTGTGCCTGAGCCTTCCTGCTGTTGCTGACATAGATTGAGGGCCCCAGTAATATTTGCAGAGCTCATTTGCACTCTGTGCGGCACATGAAATTGCCATTGACTGCAATCTTGCAAGCTCTCAATGGCCTCACATCGACAGTGCTTGTTAAAACCACACCATGAATAAGTCCTGGGATAGGGACACTCGCCTCGGGGGAGTCCGAGATGGCTAACAAGCACATTAGGTATGGCAACTATGTTGTGCACATTGTTTACACCCACACTCAAGGCACACATGCACATGGACACACACTCACACACAGACACCTTTAACCAAAGTGGTGAAGGGCGAGGGAGTGTGGACCAGAGTGAGCAAAATTAGCTTATTAAGCAAAACACTTAACGCAGGCTGCAAGCCTCCAAGTTAGGGATCGCACGCAGGACAAGCAGCAACAAAAGATCAGGTAGTCAGCATAATGATTGGAAAGTGGTTTTGAGGTAGCAATTAGCTGTCATCCATTGCAATAAGA
Organism: Chelmon rostratus; assembly: GCF_017976325.1. NCBI lineage: Eukaryota > Metazoa > Chordata > Actinopteri > Chaetodontiformes > Chaetodontidae > Chelmon > Chelmon rostratus. The sequence continues at coordinate 10,494,459 of NC_055668.1, read as the reverse complement.
GCTATTTGTCTTGTCTGATTGTCTATAACCAAAGAAACTCTTGTTCACACCATTTCCTCCCTCCACCTCCATCTCTCCGTGCTCCTCCTCTGCACTCTGGTGCATTGCCAGAAAATCTGATTTCTCACATGGGCAACTTTTCTCCTACCGAGAGATTATTTCAATAAGAAATAAACAGTCTTCCCCCGCAAGGCATGATCCACTCAGAGAACGTGGCTTTAAGAATGAATAATGCATATGTTCACTGTTAAATAGCTTACAAAAAAGGGGGGAAAAAATATCTGTCTTGCTGCCAATCCATAATGTGTTAAACCATCAAGAAATTTAATAATGCATGTTATTTCTACTGCGCTGGAAAAAAAAAAAAACAAAAAAAAAAAACAACAACTATACAGTTGAAGCACGGGACATGAAAGCTACATGACGTAAAAATGTTCCAAGCTAACTCCTGCAGGTTTTGTGTTTGTGTCTTACTGTGCTTGCCTTTGTGCAGGTTGTTTGTTTTTTTTAATCATTAGATATAATAAATGTCTAACTAGAGTGAAAATAAGCATATCATAATTCTGTTTTGCTATGCAGTATCACCGCCATAACATTAGTCCTGTGTCAATAAAGGATAATAGGTGCATTAAATATGAAACATAATCTAAAATGTAAATCAAAGTGTGCCCTCTGAGAAGCTTTTAATGGACACACATAAACTACAAAGCAGCCAAAAATACATGAGAAGATTATTCTTTATCCCTGACTCCTGGATCCTGATGTTTTTAATTAGTGCCTGTGCTCGAAGATATTGTACTTGGAACCAGAGTCCTCCCTCTAGGAATTTTATTCATCAACATCTGCCCTGACTCCAGCATTAATTAAACAAACTCTTAAATTATCAACAAGCCAATTATAGTATCTTACAATCAAACCCCAGGTGATGGTGCAGTCTTGTACTCAAATTCCTCACGGTGTTAAAGGATTCTTTTAAGATGCAGCTTTCTCTCATAAGCCCAGAGAGCGAGTGCAGGTTAAACTACATTAACTGCTAACATTTTTTTTCCTTTTTCCGACCATGATCTCATGCGCTTGCACCATTCGCAGGTTGCTTTTAGAAATATTGCCCCGAGTAATGAAACTCAAACATTTTGGGTACCAGCCCAGTGCGTCTATTTGGCTGCTGCACCGCACTATTTCCATTAATCCCCATTGAAATTTTGGCAGGTGAGGATAATTTGGCGCAGTCACAGTCTGAATGGTAACAAGAAGAAGAAAGCATGAGAGGAAATTATTGTCACAAGCCATCACAAGGACTCAGGACCGGGATCATAACACTTGAGTGGCATGCATGATAAGCTGAATATTTTGCTGTGAATTCAGTCCAGTTTTTATTATTATCATCTGATCTAGTCCAGCTCCTTCATCTCTCCACAAATGTTCTGCCCATAGACTCCCAGTATAAATGGATTAAAGGCATTGGGCAGTTACACATGATAGTAATACTGTATGTATTTTTCCAATAACAAGTAGTGCAAAGGAATACAACTTCAAATGTTGTGGTTTAAAGCTGAAACAAGAACTCAATTATTGGATTAGTTAATTCACAGAAAAGCAATCAACTTTCTAAAAAACTGATTTTTCGTTTAAGTAATTTTTAAAAGCAAAACTGCCAAATTTTGTCTGGGTTTCTCCAGTGTGAGGATTTGCGTTCATTGCTTCATATGCACACTGGATACTTTTGAGTTTTGGTCAGCCAGCTGGAAAAAACAAACAAACAAAAAAAAAAAACATTTGAAGTTGCAAGCTTGGATCTTGGATTCCCTATTTTCTGACATTTTTTTTAAACCACCAAGTTAACTAATTAATCAAGAAAGCAATCAGTCAATTAAGCAATAATGAAAATAATCATCATTTACAGCCCTAATACACTTGCAAAGCCCGGTAACATTCATATGTTTGTTCTGAATTTGATGCAGTAACACATTTCAAGTTGAGACAGGAGCAACAAAAGAACGGAAAAGTTGTGGAATGCTCCCAAAACACCTGTTTGGATCATACCACAGGTGAACAGTTTAACTGGTAACAGGTGATAGTGTCATGATTGGGTATCAAAGGAGCATCCTCGCAAGGCAGTTACTTTGCAAATGCTTGCATTCTGCTTTTATTTATGCTTCACACAGCGTCCAAACTTTGGAATCAGGGTTGTATTAAAAAGAGACAAACATACAAATACAACAACATTTGCTGCCATGTTACCACAGCAGCAGCACCCCTGATCTGGGACATGTGAGCTTGTCACAGGGACTACAGGTGTGGCCAGCTTGCCCTGCATTTACCTTTAAAGTATATGACTTGTCTACAATTGCAATCACGTGTACATACGTTGCACACACGTACACATAAATGCAGCTGTTTGCAAAGGAGAGTTTTTTGTGACAGCAATATTCTATTGAAAGTATCAATTAAAGGAAGGCCTAATGCAGATACAATTATGTTAATTAGTAACTGTAATTTTTCCAGCGATGCATTTGAGAGTAAAATCATTTCTGCCACCGTTGAAAGGGGGCAGGGGGGACCAGTCAAACTGCGTGCCAAAACAGACCATTAGCAACTCATACACTGATCAAACCCCCATCCCCATTATTGTAACCAGCCTCTTCATTCCTCATGCAGAGCCGTGTGAATTGTCCCTCATATCTCCCATCTTTAAGCCACTCATCTTTATTCAGCTGATCTGATTACAGTTTGCATTTTCAATTAATGCCACAACCCAGAGCCAGAGAGAGGGGGAAAAAATGGAAGAGAAGCTGATTTTCAGATTGAGTCTGAAATGTGGACTGATTGTAAATGAAGTGAACAAGAGCTGGATGCGTGGAAAATCGCCAGAGATGCTGCGGTCCACCGCTCTGGAGGAGCACATCTGGAGCCCCTCCAAGTGCCCCGGGGGCGTCGCTAAGAGGAGCTCCACTCCCCGGCTCCGTCAGAAGCGGCGAGGGGAGAGAGAGCATTTAAGAAAACAAGAAGAAAAGAGCGAGAGAGAGAGCTGGCTGGCAGGGTCTGATTTGTAGTGTTGAGCAGCTGTTCCTTGCAGAGCTTCCTGTTTTATCAGTCCTCAAAGAGATACTTTGTCATGCATCCACAATCGCTCACAGACATTCTGTATCCTTATAATAAAGTAAACACTTTATACCGACTGTCAGCGTACTCCAGAACACTAAGTCAATGATGTAAAATTGATGATTCTGCTTCAATATAAGAAAGCGGAAATAGGATAAATCACCAAAACGTTGAATTTGTTGTTTGTTCGAACGGAGGGATTAGGCGCTTTGCGAGGACTGTGAGTGTGAGGTGAGAGGCAGGGTGCAGAAATAGCAGCAAAGTCAGAGCACGCAGAGCACCCTGTGTGCGCAGGAGCTGATGTGGAAAAGGGGTCTTTTTGGAGGCGCAGGAGACGATGCCTTATTTGGATGCAGTTAATTAGAAAGGTTGATTGATTTGATGGCACTAGCGGGGCGGGACAGCGGAGAGCACTGGTCTGTGAAGGAGTCCACGATCAGGTCGATATTTACGCCTTCCAGGGAAGCTTTAATAACAGCATTAAAGGCTCTGTGAAGGACCCCCGTCGCCTTTTCTATGTTTGTCTTCCAGGACGCAGTCTGCACATAATCACACAAATTCTTACCAAATAAATCTCTGTTTGCTCGCACCACGACTCAGCTGCCAGTGTCTGGTGACTTTAGTTTACAGTGTGCACTGGTGACAAAGAGTGTTTTAATTTGTTTTTTTTTTTAATTTGAGAGAAAGAAAAAAGCCATTTCAATGAGATGCCGTTTATGACGCCCACTTGTTCAAGAGGATATGAAGCTCTTCTGATGATGATGCACTTCATGCAATGTCTATTTACTACTGTGGGACTAGCTTGCATATTAAAGCCGGGCTCCTGTTGAGCGACTCTACTCCGAGTCAATACATTATTTTCTTTGCTCTGTATCACTTTAACTGCACTAACTCCTCTTCTTTTACATGCCAGGTCCACAGCCATCTGTGAATCCATCCCTTCCTAATCATAAACCTTACTCTTATCTGCGACATCTGGTTGTTACATGAATAGACAGAGAAATGCAGTAAATATTCCCAACATCGGTGCTGTAAAACTTCAGATTGAGATGTGTTTGTTTCTTAGAGTTCAGCTAAAGTTGAACATTTGATTTTGGCTCATAAACTATTTTGAGGAGATTCTGCACCCCTTGGGCTTATCAACTTTTCCAAACAAGGCGTAGCTGCAACAATATAAGAGTTGGAAAATTCAATGCATGTTTGGAAGGTAAAGTAATGGATACAAAGACGCTAGGCCTCAGAAATATACAGTAACTGAAGGAACCTGCTGTTGTTTGTTGCTGTTAGAGGGAGCAGTGAAACCTGACTTATAGACGGAGATACAGGTTTATTTGACCTGTCTTATTTTTAGGAGACAGGCCTAACTCACAAAGGAGGGACTGAACAGTGTTCCCTCACTACATTTATGAGCTTCACACAGCAATTTTAACACTAAATGTAATGAACCTTTCAATGAAACTGTTGACGTCTCAGAAAACACTCTACGTTGGTTTACTAGCTTCATATGTTATGACTTTTGACAAACTGCTAAAAACAGAAAAGTGAGCTACGTTTGGGTTCCCGGCTGTAAAACCTGTGTGTTGTTTTTTTCTAATGCATTTTCATAAGCGCTGTATCTGTGACTGGTGATGGCAGGACTTTTCATACAGCACTGCCCCTCACAAATGCCAAATAAGTCTTTTAGGATTTCTAACAGGGAGTCAGACCCTTCAGAGGTCTGTGAATGACCTTTTGGCAGATAAAAGAAATATATATTTGACCATGCATATGACAAATGGAAGAAGAAAACATTTGCGTATTTTGGTGTGATAACAGTACTTGATGCTCATTTCTGTGTTTTTTCAGCTTCATCAAATGGCAGGCCCAGTTTATTGCAAAGGGAAGAGTTACCACCTGAATATGAATAATAATTTTCTCCATATTGGGGTTTAATAAGAAAGAAAGAAAAGGGAATAAAAGCATCTTGCAGTGAGTGTTGTTACTAATTTCACACGCAGCAGTTGGGTCTGTAAGACTCAGAAAATGAGGAAGTGCTAGAAATGCAATCTCAACAAGCCACAAGAGTTAATGGTGATGCTCCGAGTGTCTTTTATGCCCTCTCAGTGCCTTTTAAGAAAGAAGAGACGTAGGAAAGGAAATGAAGAGGGAGAAAAAGAGGTGCCCGAACACTAAATGAATTGTGATCAATCTAAATCAAGACTGCTTGTTAATTTTTTGAGTAATTTGGCCATTTTGCAGGTGACTGTCTTCACCCAAGCAAACTCAGTGCTCATGGACACCTGAATACATACACAGAGAGAGAGAGGGAGGCGGGTATAGATAAACACAAGCTCTCTCTCTCTCTCAGTCATACACACACACACACACACACACACACACACATTCAAACAAACAATAAAAGTCAATCATTTTCTTCTGACATCCAAATTAAAACTAAGCGTCCCCCAGAGGATTGTATTACTGGAGTGCTGCGTGCTTATGACAGCTTCATCACTGTAGTATGAAATGCAGACCAGGCCAGAGGGACACTATTGTTTACCCCCAAACCATTACCAACTATTCTCTCTTATAAATCATTCTTTGCATCCTCTCAGCCCGTTTTTTTTTTTTTTCCACTCTGTTTCTGGTGGTTTATTAATACTCGCACCCTTCACGCTCGGCTGAACGAGATGAGCCCCAGACTCTGGCATCGTCCACGCACCTTGTCATGCGGAATTGATCTTGCTTTGTTGCTTTTGGGTATCTACTGTGTGACAATGTCCAAAACTATAATTGGCAGACGTTTGTATGTATAGTATCGTGTGTTGCTTATGTAACTGAGCCCAAAGTCTGAGTCTGACCACGCTGCCTTCATGCTCCATGTAGACAATAAAACACATTTGTGAAACTGTCTCTCTCACTGGTTTTATGACCGTTTAGATTTCCTATATTATACATATAATTATGAAAAGGATCTAATATTTTTAAAGTAGTTTGTTTTCATTTTTCCAATTTTAAAATGTACTAAATTGCACAATAAATGTATTTTCCATATTTATTTCCCTCCTTTCATTTTGGGTCCATATTTGTCTCATTTAGAAAAGCACATCACTCATGCTTTTGTCTGATTTTACTTGAACTTGCCACTGAGATAGAAATCACTGCTCACTGAGTAATCATTATTTCAATTAAAACACCACCTAAATAGCACAGGTAAAAAAAAAAAAAAAAAACTCTCTAAGGTTTGCAGTGTTGTTGTTTTTTAAGCAAACCACAAAGGCTAAAAGCAATCTATGCTTATTTGACTTCATGTTGATTCGGTTTTATTACAGCATGCAACGTGCATTTTCTCCTTGTTTTTGTTTTGGTGGCACAGCCAACAAAGACATCTGAATATCCAGATTAATGTCCAGACAGGGCAGAGCTTGAGTTATCTGCCATATGGGACGATAAAAGGATTCTTAATCTCTCTGAATGTGAGACTTTGCAGTAATGAGCTGCTCGTTGATGAGGGGATGTAACTTGCACATGAATTTCTAAACCAGTGACTGTTTACATTGAGATCATCAATAAAATCAATAACAGCAATCAGTGCTGACCTCAGTGTCAGATTCTTGTTCCAATACAAGGATTCTTTACATTTTCTCCACATTTTTTAGTTCTCTGAAGAGAGAATTCAGTGAAAATAGAGACCTTGGGTCTGGAGCAGATGCAGATGCAGATGCTGCTGCAGAAAGCATGGACCTCATACCTCTCATATTTTATTAATTCTTACATAATGCGTCAGAAAAACATTCTCAAACTCACTGTTTTGATGTTTTTACTATACTGCACCGTACATGTCCCTCGAGACAAAAAAAGTGGGTTGGCATGGTGTTAACTCTTATGAATTATAGTTTATTTATGTGGTTATTTTCACTTATATTGCTCAATACGTGTGCTATAGGTGGCTCTAAAATTTCAGGTGATTGGATACTTCAGCCGGTGTTTGTTCGGTTCTCTTTCTAAAAAGCTTCGTTTTGCTCAGGTTATTCAAGCAGGTGAGAACTAATGTCAGCATGATGACCGTTTAAAAGAGCTGATGAGATATTGGCATTTTGTAAAGGCATGCATGTTGATTGGCTGCTTATTCCTGATGCCGCGTGTGACCTTTCCAGTCAATCAGAGAAGAATATGGGGAGGCCCGACATGATGCTTTGGGATGTATTGACTGTTTTCAGCAGATGGTAAGAGCCATTTCAAATCCCGGTGGAGGCTGAGAGGCCGTACACCACCCTTTGTTCCCCCACACACTCGCACAAACACACTTCAGGGCTGACGCGATAAAATCAATCTTGCCGTGACAGTGCTTCCCGCAGCAGCCAGGGGCCTAAATTTATTGGTCTAAATTAGGATCTGACCCAACACCTTTCTCTCAGAGGAGACAGGAAGTAGTACAATTTGGAAAAGCAAACATCGGACACTAATGTCAGCAAAACGAAAGTTTCCCAATGGATGCCAGCAATATATATTGCCAACTGATGTGGGAGCTCGCCTCTTTAATCCTCAAACACAGCATTAGCTTCTGACCCATGAACTACATACTGGAAGAGTTAGAACTGCTAGCAAGTTAGCAAACAGCTTGTAAAATCTTGTGTTTAATCCTAATACATTGAGAATATATATTAAAAATGCTGTATATTGTTGATAATTATAATCAGTAACAGCCACAGCTACTCCTATCATAATGTAACATGTTTATTGGCAACATATTTTATTATATTATATATATTTTATTTTCACCAAAATAGAAAATCTTGCAATGCACTTTATCCACTGGCTACAGCATCATTCAACGTTTTATGGTCATCTAGGCACTGAGGGCAGTTGTTTAGTGTTGGGGTTCGAGAGAAAGATCTTGGTCTGTTTTTAGACAAACTGGTTAGCGAGTGAAGCTGCAATAGTAAGCTAAAAGTAATGGATGAACGGTTGAAATAACTGGAAATGAATGGAAATGAAACCGTTGAAAAACTTAAGGAAAAGAAGGATAAAATGGATAAACAATATATTAATAATATATGAAATAGTGAATAAACAGTTAACTATTTCGGCTTCTCAATTAAAAAAGTTGAAATAGTTTAAGCTAATGAATAACGGAAATAATTAGCTAAAGGCAATCAATAAACAGCTGAAGTAGTTAAATAAAAGTAACTGGAAAATGTTTGAAATGTCCAGCTTCTGCCACTCATACGTACAAATGCAAACTTGACCATAACAACCTGAGCACTGCCAGTCAAATTCTATTCTATCCTAATCTCCTCTTTGATAATGTGAAATAATGTCAATTTTATTTTTATAATCGCTTCCTGAGAACACATTTGGAATATGACTGACGGCATACTTGAGCTCATCTGAAAGGAGGAGTACGTCAGAGCAAAAAGGTCCAGAGCAACTGTCACAATGTGACTGATATTAATGTGACACTGATCATACAACAAAGGATAAAGAATGAGCGTGTTTAGTGCATTCATCCCTGTTTATTTTGCTCATTATTCAGTATTCAGTCTCCTTAATGCACACAAGCCATACCAGAAAACTTTTATTGAAAAAGCTTAGCAGGGTGCGTTTCTTCGCCTCCTTAAAATCTACCATTTGTTTACTGTTATCAATATGCTTAATGAGCTGGAAAATAACCTGCATTCAAATGGCAGCAGTTGGTGTCCAGCTAATCCGTCGCGCCGGTGAAAAGTGATTCACAATTCTCAATTTAAAGGGGAGCGCTGCAATCAGAGCAAAACGAACCTCCTTATTAAGGACTCCAAGCTATCATCCTCATCAAAGAACCCTTAGAAACTGTTTCTCAGAAAGCATCTAGTTAGCGAGGTGTCCTGGATCAAAGATTGACGGAGGTCAGAATAAAGGATTTTGTTATTTTACAAGGGCAAGATGAGGTCAATAATACCATCTCTGCATCATCCACAGTGTTGTTATGGATCTTTGTAACAGGAGAAACACATTATGTTAGCCTTATTATTATGTGAAATGAAAGCAGATATTGTATCTGAGAACTAGAGGAAAACACTCATCTTTGGAGCGCTGGCCTCTTCTGCCTGATGTTCAGTGTACCAGATGTTTTAGCTCTTTAAATAATCAGAGTTGGTTTTATTTAACGCTGTATCTGTTGCAAGACATCTTTTTTATGATTTAAATAATTACTCTGTGTTCAAAGTTGTGATAAAGAATGCCCACTGGGCTGCTAATTCTTCAACTCAAGGAAAGAAAAAGCAGGAAGGCAAATAGAAATTATGTTCTAATCAGTGATATGAAAATTAGTTATTGAGTACTTGTTCCTCCAGTGCAATTGTTAAATTTAGTCAATAATGATAATGACTGTGTGCTATTATAAAGGCTTTAATTTAATGTTAAGGCTCCATACAGTATCACATCGTTCCTTTGATTATTGCTGCTCCATCCACTTCATTTAGCCTTTCACCATGCTGACTCGCTTTTCACAAGAGTTCATATCTCCACTACAGGTTCATACACCCGCTGTGAAAACCGGCAACATTTTGTTTCTTTGGTAACTTGATACTTAATTGATCTCTGTGGGGAAATATGTATATTTGCTTCCCACAGGTCAGATTTCAGGGTCAACCTTAGAACAGCAGCCCTGAAGCTGGAAAAGCTTTAATGTCCTGCTCAAAGAGGCACAACAAAAAGCCCCTCAGCCCCGGGTTTTTTAGTGAAACGGGGGGCTCTGAATTCACCTTGCTGCTGGAGATGTCCTCATCTATAGCACCTCAGCTTTTATCATTTCAGCGTTGAATACTTTCTAATGTAAATAGGATCATTTTTTAGTCGAATCAAATAGAGCTACGCAGCATTAGCTATAGCACGGTAGGCGTTGCTGTTGTTTGGCCTTTTTAGCCACACTCTCATACAACAGTTAATCCCTATTTCACTGTAATGTACATAATAATTTGATTATCTGTTTTACAAAATATACAACCACAAAATAGCATTCTGCTTTATACAAATACTTGAGGGATTTTTATAAATTTGAAATTTTCCTCATCCATCTATATTGAAAAAGTTTGGAAAAAATGCATAATATAAATAACGATAATGAAGATGATCAAAATGATAAAAACTTTGAATAAAGTGAGTGGATGTTCTTTTGATGAAATAAATAGACAACATGGCACCAAAGATCTGTTTAAATCCCCCACTGATTATCTAACATTTGATGCAAGAGAAGAGAAGAGAACTCCTTCTATACATTTCAATAGGCTGCTTGTTCATAATGCTGTTAACTTCAGCTCAACTTGGGTCAGCATTCAAATGCTCCATTAATTTTCCCATTGAGAAACTGATGCCCCATTAATTTTGCAAAAAGAACAACTGTATTCTCCGGCAGCCTCCTCGCAAGGACAGCAGGAGCGCTGTGAACCTGAGCAGCACACATCCATATAAAACTGAGGTTTTCAGGTGCATGCTTCACTGGCCGCCTCACACCTGTGCTTTAGTATCATCGCTCTGGCAAACCATTCAATCTGGACTCCCTGTAGGTCTAATTAAGCCGATAATTCCAAACCCTCTCCATGTGCTCTGTAGTCTGCAGTGTGGAGCTGTTCTCGCTCCTCAGCAGCTCTAGTTTGTGAAGTGGAGTAAAGAGTGGAAGGGGATGAAATGCATCAGAGAGATGACAAAGCAGGGTAAAACCCCAAGAGCCAGGTAATAGACGGCCTCAGACACTTGTTATGATACATGCCAGTGATAGCAGACACCCAGCTGATTGGTGTTTCCATAGCGGCGGCTCTGCAGGGTGCTGGAGGAGGTGAACTATGTGTGTCTGGTGGATACTCCTGTTGGAAAGGCCCGCCAGGAGCTCAGACAGCAAATCAGACACCCCCCTCGCCACTGCCACTGCCCTTGATGTCTGAAACATGCTGCGGCTTCAAATATGTATCAGCACTTTTGGTAAGACAATCACTCTGCCTCTCCCCGTTTCGATTTTTTAGTTTTTCCTTTTCAGGAAACATCGACGAAATCTCAGATCACTTCGCACTGACATTTCAAGGGGAGGAGGCGCACCCAGGCATCGGTATGAGCGTGATGGTACGAATGGCATCCACTGCCAACAGCAGCTCAGGCTGGATCCCAGTCCATCAGGCCATGAAATATTCATCCATAATTCCAAAATGTCTGTCATGAATACTGTACAACACGGCCCCTCCTGAATCCCGAATCCACGGTAACAGCAGCACCATTAAAAGGAGCCACGTCATTGTAGGATGCAGGAAATGTTTTTGTGTTTGTTTTCTATTTTGCTCAGCCTGGATTGGTAGAGGTGCTTTACGCTACCAGTGTGGCAACAACATAGCAGTGTGTACGAACAGAGCCCAAAGAAAGCCTCATCGCCTCAGTGTCTTGTTTCCTGATAAGGCAGGGCTGTAGCAGTCACATACTGTGTGCAGCAACATGTTTCTGTTGCGCACAGCCCTGAATTCAAGCCAAATCCCTCCGCTACCTGCCATCGGACATGGTACAGTTACCACAGGCCGCAGATATCCGCTTCCTTAGCACCCATTAGCAAGCAGCCGAGGATTTATCACTAATGTCAGGGAGGCATTAGCAGACCTAATGAAATTTCACGTTGTTCTTCAAGCAATATTATCCCTGTGACCCCACTCTTTTCACTACAGCAAGGTTTAACTGCTGAATGTCAAACAGCTGGCTAAGCCTGTGGCATCAAGCTTAGTAAGGGTTTTCTTTTTTTTCTTTTTTTTATCTGCGCTCATTTGGATTTGTGTTCCTCTTACAATAATAGAAAATAATGACAACCCCCCAGCCCCTTTCAGTCTGAGGTGGCCTGCAAGTTAATGACATCGGGCCATGTTTCACTTGGCTGCATCCCCACACATAATTATGGCCTGATTGTCACAAAAATCGCCTGCACTTGCCACTGTAGCTGCTGTTAAAACCCCCCACCACCACCGCTGCCACCACCCCTCAAGATTAACGAAAAGGCAAATTATCTTTAGTGCGCCGTGGCTCCAACCATTACTACCCTGAAATGAGTAATTAAAATTTAGCTTCATAACGATAGGTGCAGCCTGGAAATTAATTGCCATGCCTAAAATACAAATTCACATTTTACATGAGATCTGCTGCCAGAGAGAAGATGTACAGTACATGTAGTGATAGGGCACTCTAGGTATGTTATTTGTATAATTATTATGGTGTTTTTAAGCCAGGAGGGAAGCCTGTTAACATGGACATTAAGTTTATAATCCATAACCTTAGCACCAGGTAGAATATATAAATGTAAAAGGCTGTAATGCTCCCTTTTGTTTCTGCTACAGATTTTATATCTTCCAATAAAACACAATAATTCATTATTTTCTCATCTTCAGTCGCAAATGTTGTTGTCTGGAGGGTTTGAGAGACACACTTTCAATGACTAGGTCCACATTTGTGCCTGTGCACAGGAATGATAAAGTTTTCTCTGACTGAGAATAGACTTCCTCCGTGGCCATCAGCACAAACAGCAAACAAAACCAAATGAAAAGTCTTTTCTGGCTCTGTACACCCTCTGATCGAGGCTGTTCTCCTGGTGCAACGCTGACTGTGTGAGCTTTCCATTTTTAAAAATAAGTAGTTGTAAACCAATTCCCTGGAAGTGAGGAAATTCAGCTGGATTTGCCACCACCCACGACATTAGGCAGCTTTCGAATGCAGGCAGTCTGAGGTTCAGAGTGGATACCTGATCACATTCTTGGTTAGGGCAACTCAAGTTCAGCCATATCAAAGAGAATCCATTACATGCGCTGCACATGGAGAGGTGGGGCGTCTCGTTGACGGGGGCGAGAGCACAAGAAGGCAGAGGCTTTTATTAAATAAACATTTTTTTTGGGAGGGGGGGAATTAAAACTCGGAGCAGGTATGATGTTGAATTTTTCAGTTAGTGGGTTTCCGACTCCTCAGTGGAGCCGCGGCTGCACAACGCTGGGACAACCTGTGGTGAGGAGATCCATGGAGGACTTGGCAAACTGTAAAACCAGGACACACACCTCTCTCTTGTCCCGCCTCTCCCTCCTGCAGACCTCTCCTGGGACTTACCTCCAAGTTCAGGTGGTTGGTCGTCATGGTAACTGCCGGAGAGTGAGGGCTATTTGCATTGTTTCTGCTTTCATCTCTAAAACCATGTCATTATCCATACAGTACAGGTACTCGTGTTTATTTGTATGCCCCAGCCTGCCTGATTGTCAGTCTATTTGTCTGTCAGCCTGCTCGTCTATCTGCCTCTGTCAGAGACCGCCTTCCCTCTCGACTGCTGTCTTCTTTTTCCGTCCAGTCGATCTGTGCACCACTCCTCCATCAACCATTCATTTACCACATCTGCCTCGTTATCTCATGCACAGCTGGAGTACTGCATGTATCTGCACCCACTTTGTTCTGCACCCATTCTCCATTAACTACTAAATTACCACCACGCACGCAGTGACAGACAAACAGGCACAACGAGAACCTCCTCCTTTGGATTAGATTTTTACACACCTGACAGCATCCACCAAAAGAGGCCAATCCTTGTGTTGTAGCTGTACCATGTGACTGAACATTCATAAGACATGTAGAATGTGCAAGGGAGCAAGCTTGATGAGAATAACGTGATCTCAGTGCTCAGAGGAACAGCCTGGTTTTGAGGAACACTTCTGACATCTGCTGGTCATGATGTGAACAACAAAATATTTCAAAAAAGGGTAAAATAAATGGAGCAAAGCTGGACGGTGGCAGGTCGAAGCAGAAACAGTGAATCTGGTAGACTAACTCACTAATTAATGCTCTGCAGGAAGGAGATCACCTGCAATTTATCATCATAAAACATGCAAATACTGAAATACAGGTAATATTTTCATATATTCTATTATTTACTATTGCAATTTCAAATCCAACAGGGCAATTATGCATTCAGTCAACTTACATCTGCATCAAACTGTACCCTAGCACTACAAGTGCAGAAGAGCAAGAACACACACACAAACACATAAATGAAACCCCCAAGCTAAGTATGCACAATCTGCCATCCATTGACAGTTTCTGCTGCAGCAAAGCACGTTGTGATTGTGCTGGAAATCTTAATACTAAGGCTGTTTCCTGTGAGATAGCCCTCCCCTAAAAAAAGCAAAATGTGCTCCTCCACAGGCTTGCTGCTGCACTAATTGGGAGGGATTTATAAGCTATTAAAATGAAAATGAAAGCTTTTTTTTTTTTTTTTTTGCCTGTTTCTCTTTCAGCGTCTTACCTCCTCTGGAAATACAAAGGAAACAGGTCGGTTTTAATGTTAAAGTGCCGTTATTTGATGTGCAAACATCTGTCAGAAGAACTCTACCAGCAGCAAGCATCTCTCAGGACTTTATATGTTATATAAATATGACAGATTAAGGCCTGAGAGACTTGCGTTTTAATCTGTCCATATACTGTATATGTTTGAGCAAGATGAAAGTGAGAACACACAGAGGACTGTGAAAAGGCCCTGGAGTCGACGGTGTTTTATTGTGAGTCTGGATATATGCCAGTATTTCATGAGAGGGAGAGCAGCTGTTTGCTGAATTCACATATCCATATCCAACTGCTCAGTGTTTTGTCTACACCAATTCCCACCTCTCCACAGCATGGTTCATTTCAGAATAGTGGTGCTTTATAAAGTCATCGCTGGTGGAAAAGCCAATTTAATGTGCAAATGTTTTGTTTCTCTCCAAACGTGGGGCCAAACAGTCAGCAAGATCGGCTCTAAAATAGAAATAAAAAGCCATTTGGTTGAAGTAGAATGTTTTACAGTGGCACACTGCAAAGATAATTTCACTGAAAATAAAAACTATATTATATTCACAAAATTAATTTCATTGGCCATTATTCACCCAATTGGGTGAAGCTCTAAATGCAACATTGACACCACCTTATGGTTTCTGTAGCTATAGCAAGCAGTCGCCTGTTTGCACATGCAGCAGACACAACATTAGCACTCATTCTAAGTGGTGTTTCCGTCCACCTGGGGAATTCAAGTCCAATATTCACTCTCCTTTTAGCTTTGTTTTGACCTCCACCAGCTCCTGAGGGAAATATCTGACTCTCAAGCTCCTAAATGCTTCATTAAGTTAGCAAGCTGCTAATTTTGCCCGTCTGCCGTGCGGTGCTGGGCAGGTAGCATGTGGGTTTATCAGAGCTCTTCTAATGGAAAGAGTTGGCTGCTGCAGCGACGCCGCATCAAAACAGTAGTAGTGGGTCGGAAAACCAAATCAATAAGCCAAAGAAAGCTAAAACATACTGTAGAGCTGATGGGAGCTGCAGGGTCGGCTGATAATTATCTGTGATTCATCACTACGAACACCCTCTGTAATTATTTCATCCTGTGTTATTATAAAAATATTGATTAGTGCAGCTTTAAGAATATCTACATGGTTTTATAACATAGATGAGAAAACATGTTTAGAGTGTGAATTATTCTTATGGAAAATAAAATCAGTGGTTAAAGACAATGAAGTTTCTATAGGCTGAGGGAACACGCATCTAACTTTTTTCTATATATATGCAAGTGTGAATACATTCCATCCTCCCACTGAAATTGTCTCCGATTCCACCTGCATACTTCCTTGACTGAGCAGTTCGTGCCACAGGAGCAGTGGAGCCGCAAAGAAAAAACTCATGGGACAGTGAGTCATAGGGTGGACGCTGCAGACAGGATGAGAGGATATGATGGGCACTGGAGAAACATGTGTTGGCAGCGAGAGCTTAATCCGTCTTATCGATGACAGGTCAGCGTCTCTGTGGAAGCCTACGATCGATGGCACTTGACCCCCTTAAATAGCAGAAGTGCCGACATCCCTCTCGTCTCCGCGTCTCGCCCAAACGGGATTGATTGCGGCACTACCACGCTCCTCCATGGACAAGTGACTCCCCTTAGTTCCCCGTCTTTAATAATGATGATGCTGCCCATTGATCTCATAACAGCTGTCTGCTGTGCTGAGGAGTTACTTGCAAATCACTGTTTAGAATCACTGTATTGTACCTGATGATAGAGTGATCGCTCATTCAACACAAAGTCTCGAACTGGATGCAAATGACAGATCTGTAACTAACTGTTCCAAGTTTGTTTCTTTTTATTTTACAAATTTGAAGTTTTTTCTTCATAATGTTGAATTCAAAGAAGCGTAGTTCTGATGTGACGGTTGCCCAGTCGACAATGATGAACTTCACCCTATAAATTCTTTTTGTTTTGGACTGGAGAACAGAAACAGCTCACATATGCACTACAGAAACAGCCAGGATCCTCACAAATCTGGACCGCACTGATTACAGGAACTGTTTGGCGTTTGGAATTTACAGCACTCGAGATCCTTAATCAGCCTTAAAGGCTTACGTCCATGTTGCACAGGACATAATTACCATAATTTACCATCACAAGTCTACCACAATGTGATTCAACTTCTCCAAAGTTTGCAGAGAATGGCATGTGACTCATTCTATCAGAAAACACTACTTATTTATGATGGCAATTATAACACTCACGCATTACTGCATAGAAAGCTACCTGTTCACAATAGCATGCAGCCAGTATGAGACTCAGCACAGGCTCATCAAGAGAAACATTTCTGCAAGTCAAAGATCAGAAAATATGTCTGCCTGTACCTTCTTTTTATGAAGTCATTCATGCAATACTGTCTTCATAACTGGCAAAATCTAACATGCTGATGGTTGAAGTGGTAGTCCTTAAAATTTCAGTAACTTAATGCAGCTCTGACAGGATGTAAAGAGGGCGACAGATTTTGAGCTTTTTCTCAGCTTAAGCATTCGACTTAATTGAATGATGAAAAATATTAAATGAAACTGGAAAATCTAGTCATTATAACTTTAAAATGTTGAGTTGAAAAATAATTTAACCACAGACTTTAAGCACAAACAATTTGCCTTTCAGTGGGTTGAACTTAGATTTTAATTTCCAGTCTATTATCATTTAAGTCAGTTTGACTAAAATTAGTTTCTCCATTTTCGATTGCTATAATCTTTTAGGGAAGTCATTTTCCGTAATTGTTTTAAGTTAAATTAAATTGTCTGGGTGAGGAGTCTAAATGTGGACCACACATAATACAGAAAAAGAAAAAAAAAAATCTTAAAGTTTCTAAGTAAACAAGCCAATTCTACGATAATGACTTTCTACAACTTCTACAACAGAAGTAAATTTCATAATTTGTGACCTGGTTTGTGTGAATGTTCTGACCTGAAGGACTTGCTGATTGTTTTCCAGACAGAGTGTAGAGGAGCACGGTGTCTTATAGTTTATATTTGTCAAATAAAGAGCACCTGTTCAGTGTCCTCACCGGGCCCCCTAACAATGCCATTGACCTTTTCCCTGACACCGACTGTATTTCAGGTCGCAGGATGCTCAAACAGCCAAAGCTGGAGCCCTGGAGATGCGGGTTGTGTGCAGTGATTAACGCTCCTCCCTCCCAATCTCTGACAAGCACAAGGGCCACTCTACCCATGTGATACACTTCTTCCCAAATTGAATCCTCTCCTCTATTTTCTTGTTTGTGATGTAATCGCACTTGGTACCACCACTCCTCGCAGGACACCTATCCTCTTTTCATTTCCAGCAATAAAGCATTATGTGTGAGCTCACTTCAGCATCGGCTCCCAAAACGCGTTCAGCGGTTTTGAGGTCAACACGGGTATTCATCAGCGCCGTTCCCCGCAGAGGATGTAATGATCAAAGTTTGTGTGCCACAGGCATAGCACAATTTACAGCACCCCCAAGTGCCCTTGCCCATCACTCTGCATGGCGCTAAGCTTATCATTGTTCAGACCAATTATATGACCTGGTGAGAAGAATACGATTGCCGTTCTGTACCAGTGGTTTGCCAAATAAATAAGTGCTTAATGACCCTCTCACTCCCCCTTTTCAACTTAATTAGGGGGGGACCAGATTTGCTGGATGGATGACTCTACAGCAAGCGACTGTGAATCTGAAGCAGGGGACTGCCAGCCCTTCATTCGTTGTGTGTATTGGTTTGTTCTGCAGCTGCTTGATTGCTGCCAGAGCCACTTAACTATAGCTGACCACCAGCAGGCCCAGCTGTGTGGCTGCAGCCATTTGAGCGTCCTGCTGCAGTACGTCTGAGAGAAACAAACAGGACGGCCATGCAACCAATTCTGCAGGCTGCTGAACTGTGTCTTTTAGATGACATACTATATATGTTTGTTTGTGTGTTTCATTGATGGGGTACAATCAAGCATACTTGTCGACAGCATTTTTTACATCGACAGCAAGGGGACAGAAAATGAGGAGTCACTGCAGGCCAGTAAATCTGCATCTGGCTTTTATAAGCTTTACAGATGACACATCAGCGTGGCGCCCTTCAATAAAGATGCATTATGGAAAAAAACACTGTACATAATTAATCCTTTTTTGGCAAATGTGGCTACTCATAACATGTATCACAGGCTTTAGACAAGACAAGAAAAAAACAGCCTAAAATACTACAATTTAACGGCAGAAGCATGACAATAAGACAAGTGATTAAATGTGGTGTCTGAAGACAGACAGTAAATTGGTGGTATTGATCATCAGCTAGAATGATTCTCCTCTTTTAAAAACCCTGCCATAAAACAGCGTGCACAATAATCATTAAAGCCATTCATTTCGCCTGTCATCATTTGAGATCCTTAAAAAATCAGCATAACAACCTCTGTTCCTCACTTATCTGCACAACCCATGTAAGGTTCATGTTCCACACCGCAGAGGACAGAATTGAACAGCATCTGAGAATAAATGGAAAAAGATGAGGGTGCATAAAGTGAAGGCGGCTCTCTCTTGTTCTGTGAGCCAGGAAATTACAGGATTATTCAGCGACAGCTGGGTTGGATGGACTTCTTTGTGTTAAAATGTTCTGTATGACTGAGAGCGTTCTCGTATTGAAGCAAGTGTCGTTTATGTCTTCACGTCATTATTGTTCTTCATCACTGTCCTATGATGCAATCGGCTTTGCATTGGTTGCCCATTCTGGTACTTTACAATAAGGTCCTAAGTAGATACCAAGGATCAAGTAATAATTCACGAACAGCTTGACAATCTACCTGTACTTGACTTGATGTGATTTACTAGGTTTTGGGAAACGGCATACCCCTCCACTCTCTAAATACACCTGACAGCACCAACATTTGGGGAAATATGTTTGTTTGCTTGCTTTTTCTGCCAGGACTCAGTTGAGAGGGTCAATATCATATCAGCACTTCATCTCTGTGCATCCAGCAGGTAAACTGGTCCAGGATGTGATTAGTCCATCTTAGAGAGCACAGACCTTTGTCAAGGCAGACATCTTGACTTTTCATAGAAGGAAAAGCACAGGTGTTACTAATAACATTAATGATGGCTCTGGTCTATTCAAGAGTCCCACCACGACAGCGTGACGGTGAGCCAGCATCCATAATATACCAGGAGGCTGGCTGGAACTGAAGCAGCAGAATGGAATTCAGCCAGTGTTTATTTCCTCATTTATACCTGTGCTTTTCCTACTGTGACATGTCAAAATGTCCTCAGTGAAAAAGCCCTATTGGATATGTGTCAAAGTTCAAACCTACAAGCAGTTCAGGGCTGTGACATCGTCAGCCTTATTGATGCAAGCAATCAGCTGGCACGTCTGGTATTTGTTAGCTGTTGATTACTGGTCACCTCCACCTGCTTCTGATTATACTATTAAAGTAAAAACAAAACCTTGAAACTGCTCGGATTTTTTTCTTTTTTTTCAGTACTCGTAAGTGTTCTAAATATAAGGAAGGAAGTGTTGAAAATATGGCTTCCAGCAGCTCCAAAATTGTCCTGTTTTTGTCGTCTTTTCATAGTGAGTGTTAAATTATGATATTTAATATTTTAAGTGGGCTTTCCTTGCAGGGGGTTCACTTTTCCACCACAGAAACCTCATTCTGACAACAGACTTCTAAAGTGCTCTGTTAGATCAGTATGATATGTTACTTGAGTGACTACAAAAATAGAAACAGTACAGAAACTTGGTTGTGTGCCATGTAGCACTGGTTTTGGATTTTAATTCAGTTCTTTCCTGTTTTTATTGAAAGAGTTTCTCCTCATGTGTCGTGTTTTTTTTTACTTCCTGACTTTGTCTCTTTCCCATGTTGTGATCACCTGTCCCGTTTGTTTGTCTGGATTTAGCATTTGTTGTTAAAGCTTGCTTTTTGTTCTACAACCTGCCAAAACTACCAAAACTGCTGACTATTTGTGGTCAGTACAACCTGAGCAGAAATGGACCCAGAAGACATCGGCTTCCCACCAGAGGGTCTGCAGGAGGTCAGATCTGCCATTGATTATTTTTCCTTTTGTTTGAACAGTTCATGGACATTAAGGATAAGATTAGGGCCATAACCGTCTTTGAAATGGCTATCAGTGCTTAGCCCTGGTTTTCGAAAGCCCCAGGCTTGGCTGAACTGTTATCCGAGACTGATAATCTTAGAATTCTCTGAATTCCAATGGTTCCCATGCTGGTCTTAGAACAGAGCCTGTTAGCCCCGCCTGTTAGCATCCAGCAACCTAGCCATCCTGTTTCCATCCTGTCCGGTTCATCAGCCTACGTCTGTTCCTGGATCCAAGTCGGCAGTCCGACACCCATGCCTGAACTGCAGCAGTTTCCTCTTCCAATGCTGCAGCCATCTCCTGATCATGTCGAGCTGCAGCAACCTCCTGTTTCTGCTGAGCTGCAGCAGTCGCCCTATTGCCGGCCTCCAACTCAGATATCCTCCTGCTGATCTCTCGTCCCACATTCCAGCTAATAGTCTCCGGCCATGTGGCCGGAGATCAGGACTTTCAGGCAGGTCACGTCTATGTTGCTGGCCTCCTTCTCGACCTCCAGAGGGGTTCCGCCTTTATCACCGGCCTCCAGAGGAGTTCTGCCTTCATCGTCATAATCCAGAGGGGTTTCTGTCTTCATCGCCAGCCTCCAGCCTGACCTCCAAAGGGGCTCCGTGTTCGCTGCCAGTCTACTGTCCAGCCCTCCAAGAGGTCCTGCCTTCACCTCCATTCTCACCTGTCTGCTCAGTGTCCAGGCCTTCCTCTGGTGTGACCCCGACCTTCTGGTCATCCTCCTGCCCGTATGACAGGGTGGCTCCGCCCTTCAACCCTGCCTCTTGGTCGCCCTTCAGGTCTGCCCTTTGGTTCTGCTCCTGTCCAACCCTTAGGCCCCTGAGTACCCCTGCTTGACGACTTGTTTCGCACAGTGCTTCACAACAGCTAGCTAAGAAATCATTTGGAACTTGTAAATAAGTGCAGGACAAGACAAAAAAGGAAGTTGTACTCCAGTCACGTACATCAGCGTTCTTCTCATTTTTTTTCCAAAGTGTTGGTGAGCTATCACCAAAAAAAAAAAAAACACCACTTCCTGCACTGATGAGGTATGTTCCTGTTCTATTCCTTGGGAACTCAAGATTTTGTGTATATCATGAAGTGTTTCCCTTATTTTCAGAGAAACTAGATCCCACCTGCACAGGTGTTTCCACTCATTGTGCCTGATTAGACTCTTCTCACCGCCGTTGATTCACATCTCGCTCTTCTAGTTGTAGCTGTTACAACGAGACATCTTTACCCTTCATCTTCATAATTTTGATGCATTCTTTTGGGGGGAGTTGGATAATTTTATGAAGTTAACAGAGAGATGACAGGAAGTGAGGGGAGAGACATGGGAAATGACATGCAACAAAAGCCGGACTGTGGACAGTTCATGGTAAACACCTTAACTTCACGGGGCCCCTGTCTTCATTATTCTTATTACATGTAGTCTGGTGACACTGACTGTGATGCAGCTCCACCCAGCTTGAACCTGCAGGTTTAACCAGCCCCAATCATTGAAAACATCTGTGTAGGTGTGCAGACTCTTTGACGCTATTTGACAAAGCTCATCCTTTCATCAGCCCCCGTGGCTTCTTACTGAAAAACATCATTAAAAATTATTTTCCTCAATATTTTGCAGTCTTTAAAATGCATTAAATACACATTTTCACAGAAACACACACTTTTTAAAGTCCCTACAGCATTTTATCAGTGAATACACAAGTGAAAACTGTACAGAACAGCTGAGACTGGTCAGCTTACAGAGTGAACGGCATGGCCTCTTTAGCAAACCCTTTAATCATAGCACAGTGTGGCTGATTAGGGTCATAAATCTGGAATAATAGAGCTGCTATTGTTTTATTGTGCCAAATGTCAGGTCTCTATCATGGACGATCTCACAGGAATGTAGAAGAGGACTAATCAGTATCTAATCCCTCATCAATTACAACAACATTCAAATATGAGTGTGAAAAAACAGATGTCAAAAAATGGATAATGGCGGAAGCTGTTGTGAGAGAGTAAGATATTGATTACTGGTACTCGCTAAATTCCCCTGATAATATATAACTTGTCATTAAATGCTAACAGTTCAACCAGAAATATTTTGCATATTGCTATACAACTAATTGCATGGTTAACATGGATGATATAAGTGCATAAAATCAGGAATATAAACGTTTTAATGCGGCGCCACAAAGAAATCCTTTTGACCACAATGAAGGTGCTTCAGCCAGTAATTAACAGTAATTAACCTTTAGCCCAAACCAACTGACTGATCACTCCACTGTGTGCTGTGTCCAAAAGTGTGATTTCGTGGCATAATGTTTTCCCCGGGATTATAATATCTCGTATAATTATTCACATCTCATTAAAATTGTAGCCTTTCAAATTTTCAATTTTTAATTAGCATATTTGGTTGCCACCAGGAGTCCCAGCTGCTTCTGTATCTTGATGGGCAACACCAGCTGTCCTCCAAAAGCTGCACATGACGCTGTCTTATACTCAGAGACAGAAGGTGCTGTAGATTCCTGCTTTATGGGATATTTGGGTTTAAATAGCCCACAAATTATTTATATAGTGGACAACGATAGCTCTCTGAGAGACGATGACTGGAGCAGATGTAAGTGTAATTAAACTTATTATGTAATTGAACTTTTCATCACCTTTTGGTTGATGTAAAGTCAGAAATCCTTGCCTACTGCGTGTTTGACAAATAAAAATACGGAGCAGACTGCAATGCAAGACTGGTTAAATAAAAGCAGAGCATTCCTGTTCTGATAATAAATCCAAGGTACTAACGTCCAAGACCAAACTTGCCTGTAGTGCTCAGACCGTGCTCAGCAGGTACACAGAGTGCCGTCCTCACGTGTGCTGTCGCAAATGAGTGCTTTTCAGCCGACTACAACACCTTCTTCTTCTGGATAAACGTCACAGCATCCAGAGGAAAAGGTGTGTTTATCAACACAAATATGCCAGGGGCCAGGCCTTAGTCCAAGTCTCCCACACACACACACGCACACGCACGCACTCACGCACACACACACACACTCACGCACACACAGACACACACACACACACTCAGCCAACGCCACCAATGCTGCTGCAGTCCAGCTGGCACTGAAAGGGCCACTTTGATGTTGGTAGAGGCCAAAAAAATCTACTGGAATTGCATGAAGGGTAGAAGTTGTGAGCATTTCTGCCTGTTGTTGGAGATAATGTTGAGACATTTGGAACAAAAATGTTTAAATGGTTGCAAAGTCTTCTAAGACCTTTTTATTTCTCTTTGTAGCAGTGTGCTTGTCGTTTGGACCTCCACTCAGCACAGAGCAGTCTGCACACTTTGTTTTACTGACTGATTAGCACTCAGATAAAATCAAATATTGAGGACGTTGAGTATGAGCATTCAGAGAAACAAACTCATACTTTAAATCTTTAAATGAGTGTTAAGACATCTTGCACACATTTGATGTTAAACGAGTTCATTAATAATCACTGATAACTGGTAATTATCTCATTAAAAAGATTTAGACAAAACATGAAATGGTGGCTGTTTCGATTCCAGAAATGAGTGTTCATCAGGAGGGCAGGTGATTAACATAAAAGAATATTGGCTTTTTCCTTCCATTTGTACAAAAACATTTTTAATAAATGTTCGTGTGGGCCACAAAAACCAAATCATTACCACTAAAAAGTGCTTTTCTCAAGAAGTTCAACGGCAAAATAAAAATGCCTTTCCACCAGACTTTACTATAAAACAATAAAAGCTTCCATCAAGTGTTTTGTGCTCGGTCCAAAATCCTCACACGCACACACGCACACCAAACCAGATCTGAAAAACAAGATTTTTACATCTGCAGCTCTCTGGACATGATAATTTGAGCTCGCTAGCCTCCACAGAGGCTGTAAGCAGGCCCATGTCCCATTTTCACAACACTGATTATTCTTCAGCTCGGGATCAGAATGAATCAGTGATCAAAGACCAGCTGGCTTTACACAGTTGGAATCCCGAGCTCAATACCCAGATATGAAAGAGGAGTGCTCTCTGACGCCTGTTGATCGAACTGAAGAACTACAGCCACTGATACTGCGAGTGCATCGACACGGTAGAAAAGGTAACAGCATGTTAGTTTGAGAGATCTGCAGGAAACTCTTTTTGGGGTCATGTAGTGACGAAGAACCCTGCTCAAACAGTCTTTGCTGTGACTTCCCAATAGACAAGATCCTCGTCCCGCCTGGTCGCGAAAGGGTTAGCTCTCTTAATGCGATAACTCTGTGGTGCATTTCAGATGTCCAAGGACCAGTGAATTCCTGCCCTGATAAGCTGTCAGGAACATTGCGCTGTGCGTATGTATATGTGTGTGTGTGTGTGTGTGTGTGTGTGTGTGTGTGTGTATGACTGGGGATTGAGAGAGAGCGGACAGCTTCAAGGTTACATGCCATTAAAAAAAGACTGCATAAATTCCGCCTAATAATTCACAATAATGACTCCCATGTTTGCTGCTTGCTTGTTTATCCCACATTCATTAACATGCCATCCTCATGGTGCTCATTTTGCAAAATGTCTTATGAGTGGGAGTAAGGGAGAATGATTAGAGGGCATATGGAAATGATTAGAACCTGCTGAAGTGGAAGTATCCCAGATCCCTGACACTCACATACAAACCCCTTATGAATAGTGAGGATTAAGTAAGTAGATTAGTAAGTTAAAGTGCTCTGTGTAAGTGTACAGTGTGTGTGTTTTACCATGTTGAACTCTCTTGGCTCTCTTTCACTCTCCTTTGCCGTCACTTCCTTGTTCATGATATGAGACTCCTGCGGTGCCCTTGAGTGTAGAGCCTTGATTTTTTAAGTTGAAAAAAGAAAAAAAAAAGCTTCTGGTCCACCTCCTTCCTCAAAACTAAACTACAGGAGGTACAGAGGGAGATGATCAGAAATGACAACATTAACTCGAGAAAAGAGTGTTAGTCGAGGTGGAAAAAAAGACAAGAGGTCCAGCAATATGGTGCCACGTTAATCTTACAGAACGATAATTTTTCAGTTTTTCATTTAAAACAGGAGAGTCACATTTCTGAAATGATTGGAGAGAGAGGGTGGATTCCTCAGCCAGATTGATCCGGGGGCAGTGACGGCATGGTCAGCGTCTGAAATGTCCAATTAGTGTCACCAGCATTAAATGTCATAAGCTGCCATTCTATGTTTAATGATGAGTGGATCAATTAAACAAAAGTACACACACATTCACAAAAGTATATACAGATCATGTAACCTTGTTGGCTCAGTCCTGAACCTGCATGACCAATAGAAACGAAGCAGGCTTGTGGTTTCAGTCAGTTAAATACTTTTTGAAGTATGGGAACGTCAGCACATGCTGCACAGTGAGCAGTAGTTTGTTAAGTGTTAGCTGAATTATTATCTTATCCTTAGAGGACTCATTTTGATAAAAACACATCGGTATCTGTGAGTGTAAGAAACAACGAGGATTCTGCTGAGAGAACTAATCCTTCGCTAATGAAAAAATCAGCAATTGCAATTTTACAAAAAGCTTAGCACAAAAAGGGGAGGTTGAGATGGTGAAGTGTTGGCAAGAGCGTATCAGCAGAGCAACAGCGATAAATGTCAGGTTACAATGGCCACGCTGTGCACCTGCATGAATATGATGGGATGTTAAGAGCCACACAGCTGTGAATGAGCCAGTGTGACTTCTGTGTCCAGCCTGAGCTACCGATGGGCTTCGTCTTTGTTTAATTTAGAACGGCAGAATTTCCATGAATAATTAAGAGAGTTTGATTAAGGCAAAGCAAAATGCAATGTTATGCAATATTGGTTTATTTTGAGCGGTTGTTTGAAATACCTCTGTTCAGTTTTAAAGAGGTAACCATTCAGTGTGGCAGTGCTGGAAAGAAGTCGATCTTCGCTGCTGAGCTGCAGCTACAGTGAGGGATGAAACAAAGGGACTCTCGGAACACACTCAGTGCCTCTGTTTCCAATTACCTCAAATGCCACACTGATGTGTGTTCAGTCTTGAACTCGCTCTCTGAAAATGTCACTTTATGTGGAAATAGCAAGTAAACAGCGTTTGACACCAATTGCCGCTTCCACCACTTTCAGTAATGACTGCAGGCCAGTTGTGACTCAGCCCTGATGTGTCTCACTGACATTTGTGCTCCTTTTGTGTACTTCCATGTTGTGATGTGCTGTTTCATGTTGCCTGTTTTTCTCAGTTTTTTTTTGTTGTTGTTGTTGTTTTATGATGCACTCTT
This sequence comes from Chelmon rostratus, assembly GCF_017976325.1. Classification (NCBI taxonomy): domain Eukaryota; kingdom Metazoa; phylum Chordata; class Actinopteri; order Chaetodontiformes; family Chaetodontidae; genus Chelmon; species Chelmon rostratus. The sequence goes on along the minus strand of NC_055668.1, from coordinate 10,467,747 downwards.
TTGTTTCATGCTAGATTGTGTTGAGCTGTTTTATGCTGTGTGGTGTCATACTGTTTCATGTCACTTTGTGTTTTGCTGTATTGCGTTCCTCACACTCTCCTTGTGTGCTCTGATAATCGGCAGGATGCTGACAGGTCAACAGCCTCCCACCCAGAGGTAAGAAGCAACTTGTGACTAAAAAAGGAGCCTCTAACAACATGCAGTGACAAAGTAGGTGAAGGTGACAGCGTGGGGTGCGATCGCACCTACACTGTAATGCCTCGTCCACACAGGTCTGAATGACATTGTTCCTGTGGTACTCTAAAAAAAAGAAGAATCAGACCACATCTTATGTAAACTGCTTGCATGTCAAAGGTTGACATCCTCACCAGCGTTTTCAGATGGTTTCTCAGTATGCTTTCCATAAAAGCCCAAAACCAACAGCCAGGCCAAAACTGCTCCAAAGCTTATCTGCAGAAGTGTGAACATGGCCTCAGACTCTCTGATCCTGCTTAGTGTAAACACAACCTGACCTCAGTCCTCATCAGGTGAACTCACCAAAATGAGCAGCAGGCCCTGAAGGTTGTACTTGTACTAATGTCTTACTTACGTAACAGGTGTGGGGTGAGAGGGGTGGGATGTTATTCCAAAATTACCTCCAACAGAGGCAAAATGACTACAAAAAGAAGAAAAGCAACAACAAACAGATGCAAAACGACCACAAAGAGATGCAAAACAGCCACAATGAGATGCAAAACAGCTACAAAGAGACACAAAACAACCACAAAGAGACGCAAAATGACCACAAAGAGATGCAAAACAGCCACAAAGAGACCCAAAACAACCACAATAATGTGCAGCGTGCAATTAACAGCGTATTATCCAAAGAGAAGTTTCAGCATTAGCTGCTCCAGCCATGCCGATAAATCCAATAAAGCAGGCAAAGGTCCGTCTACTGCAGGACAGCTAAGGCCTGAAAAGCAGCATTAATCTAACAATCGACTCAGCGCACCAATTAGAATAGGTGTAACCACTTACTTTTCACATTCTGTCAAGCAATTATGAAATTTTAATGTGATGGTGACTCTAATTTTTAAAATGTGTCCGTATGCTTTTACTTGAGAGTGTGTCCCCGCTGTGCATGACCTTCTAGGTGTGATTTGATGCACAGCATGGTGGTTAGCATGAAGACGTGGGCTTATTCATAGAGGTCCGCTTGCATAGATTAGTCTGTCTCTCTCTCTCTCTCTCTCTCTCTCTCTCTCTGCCTGTCAGTGTTTTTTTTCCTTCTACAGGGTTAAACTTAGTGGGACTTGACACTGTGCTCGGCTGAGAGGCTGGCAGGGAATGAGAGAGTCTTGGGCAGCAACCTCTCCAGGGAACTGTGCATGTGTGTGTGTGTTTGTGGTTGTTACGCAGCAGCAGTAAGAAGACGGTGCTGCTGCTCTGTTGACACAGGTCACAGTGGCAGGGTTGAGAAGTGGGATAAGAAAGCCATAAATGGGGTCAGGGTCACTGACAGCAGAGGGGATTCAGCTAAGGATGGTGGTGACAAACTGGAGGAAATAGCACCTCGGCTTGTTGCTGCGTCGTCTTTTGTAAGGTGTTGTAAAAGCAAAAGCGGTTTCACAACAAAGAGGCTGTGTTTAATTTGTATTAAACCACCCCCCACCCTTTCCCAGGCCGCACTATGAAAAGGGTTTTCCAGTGGAACAACAAACAGAAACATCCGGCCGAGGCTTCATCTTCGTCCATGGAGAGAGTTGAAAGGGGCTGTGGCACATGTTACCCACTGTGCCAGAGGAAAACATGGTACTGTGCTACATTTACCTGACAACATCAATAGGTATGCTGCAGATTCAGATTTTACTCGCAAATTCTAACAATTAAAATCTGATACAGACTCTTCACTGAACTATCCGGCATCAGATCAGAACTGAAAGCTCCACCTTGAACAGACATTAAGTAAATTAAAGTACACTGTGGTGATAACGCTTCTCTTTCACTCTTCACATGAAGTAAAAATGTGATTTTTTTTACAGAAATTTTTCTGTGCAGTATTAATGGTTTTACTAGCAATAGTTCATAGTTCAAAAAAAAGTTTTGAGTACTTCTACCAGTGCCAATACCAACATTCCCAGTTAGAGGAAGGATTAAAAGTAAGGACAGAGGTCGCCTGGGGCCCCCAAATCACTAACCCTGCCCTTGAAAAGTACACTCAAGTCACAGCGACTGGCGGTCAGAGACACTGGTGAAATACACACAGGTAAAACAGGCTTTTCAGTCGGTAACATCACAACATATTTTTGAAAATATCTTGCTGACGGTTCTTTTGAATGAATTTCACTGAACTTACTGTCCCGTTAGGGATCAGGCAAAGTGGCCAACTACTAAATTACATAACACATTAATCACACTAACCTCTGAAATGACTGGAGCTGCTTCTCTTTGGCGAGGCGTCTGATGGTAGTGATGATGATGATGATGCTACTCGCAGCTGGTTTTCCAGGGTTGGGTCAGTCTGTCTTGAGCAGGACGGAGTCTCAGTCTCAGTAGCAGGTCGTTGCTTTGCAGTTCAATGATTTTGTTGGCTGTCAGGAACTTCAGCCGGTTCCACATTAAACAGCAAATATATTCAGTTCCTTTAGTTTCCTGCTCATGTCCTGAAACCTCTCACCAAACGCCTGAAGGAGTTTTCACACTCAGCAGCATATTCAGACGTCCCAGCAGCTTCAGTTTCTAAACTATTATCCCGCTCACCTGTATAACTCTCTGTCTCTGTCAGAATGAAAGCTGCATGTTGGGCCTCCAAACTCCACCCAACAGTGTTAACTGTATCCAAGCGCAGCTAACACAAATATATGTATACTGTATATATGGTATGTCCGTTTCTACTCAGAACATATCTACTTCAGTTTTGTTGACGGGCGCCATGATGTAATGACGTGATATCAGCAGTAACCTGTGTGTTGCGTTCATGGGCCGCTCAGAAAAAGATCAATAGTTTCTCAGAAAACACATCGAAGTCAGTGTTAAGTCTCAATATTTTGCCACTTGCCTGATTCCATTAATGACTAACATCTCCTCATTGTGTTGATTGAACTGACCCCTTCAGCAGTGACAGTGTTAATGAAAAGTACTGGTGGTATTGGCTGGCCAATCAATGCAGCAGCTGCATAATTATTTTTTGCTGAGTACATTAATAATATTGATTGTTGGCAAATGGATTAGTAGTGTGCTAGTTTCAGAGTGGGTCTGGAACATACAGAACATTGGATGTTATGTAATGGGCACCACAGACTAGGGTGGGAAGTTACTTATATACATAGATGAGCGAGCACATTGCTGGTCTTGGTATTTCATGGAATATGCTGACAATAAGACAATATAGAATAACGCCAGCCTCATCAAAGTAATAAAAAGAAAATACTTGTCAGTGTCTCAACTATAAATGAAAATTGATTTACTGTATAACACACAAATGTGTATGATAGCATGATTTCACCTCATCAATTTTAACACTGGTATTTGACAGAGCTTTTGTGTCTCCACCCACCAAACGTCACATCTCTGCAGCTCAGCTGTCAAAGAAAATCCCGCCTGTGTTTCACTTTGTTGGGTCTTCCGGACGGGCAGTATTTTCGCATTTACGAGCGCACCTGAATGCAGCAGTCGATCATGACGCTCACTGAGAGCGCAGGTGGAAAAAAGGACAACCTGGGATGTTAGATTTTCACTGTAGATTTTTTTTTTTTCTATCTTCAACTTTGAGGAGATTCAGCAGACTTGTTTTTCTCTCTTTAAGGTCCTATTTTCTTATTTATTTCATCCGGTAGTGAGTGGCCCGGTGTCACACATGGCTCCCCGGGCGGTCCTGCTCCTGGTCGCGCTGTCCGGTGTCCTGGATGGGCGCTCCTGCTGGGCTTTTACCTGTCCGACCATCTGCCGCTGCAGCGCCGACACATTCCGGTGCAGCAGAGACACTCAGCTGGCCTCCCGGACAGGAGAGACATCCGTGCCTCGACTGTAAGAGCCCAGCCTTCTAGCTTCAGTACAGACCGTAGTCCACAGACTGTGGTAGACTACTTTACATTGAGCCCATCAGTGTCCTTGTGGTGCTTTATGGACTTTGTGGGAGACCAGTGTCTGACTTGCTGACTTTCATTCATACTTTGTGTTGTTCTGTTTCTCTTACTGTTGCTGGAGTGCACCTGTAAGGACTTTTGGTCAAACTTGTTATATGACTTGTCATTAATGTAATCTTGAAGGCGTACCCTCCTGTGTGAATGTGGAGTTAACAGCTTTGCTCATGAATCTTGCAGAAGGCTCTCTCATCTGCCCCTGAAAGAAGTCCCCACTCATGCCTTCAAGGATCTCATCAACGTTACAATAATGTAAGGTCCTTGTTTTTTTCTTACATGTTCTTGGTGGGTGAAGACATGTGCTGTGTGTGAATTAATGTCACATTAAAACAGGCTTCAACTACAGCTGATTGACACGTTAGACGGAACATGCAATCAGAGGAGAACGCTGAATAATCAAACTGGAGCAAAACGTTTTAAAAGGATCACATGAATTATGACTCGAACCTTGTCAACGCAGCTAGATGTCTGTTGTATGTTGCCAGTCTTGAAGTGTGACAGAATTTTAACGTGAAACTTCACCTGTAAAACATTTGACTGGCCCTAAGTCCATAGGCCTCCATGGGAGATTAACAAAATATAATATAAAATATTCTGTCCCTGTAGTGCCAACTACTGGTCTTTGTCTGCCAAGCATCACAGCATGCCCACAAAACAAATCTAAAGAATCTGCAGTATCTAAAGTGTTGAACTGGGCAATTTACCCAAGCATGTGCAGCATATTGTAGCTCCAAGATTTAAGATTCAAGATTTCTTTATTGTCATTAAGCATGGACATGTCAACGAAATTTGCATTGCAACCTCCGTGTTAGAAACAAAGATCGTAAGATAATAGAAAGACAAGAAAGATAATAGAATAAAATAAACTAACATGCAGTAATATATACGTGTGTGTGTGTGTTACTTTCACTGTTTTCAGTGAAAAAGACTCAAATATTGTAGTGATTTATGTTATACTGTTAGATATGTACATGGAAATGTACAATATATCTCATCTTAAGTCAGTCTGATAATTGAAAGACAATCTTCTTCCGTTATGGCCCAATTAACTGTGACTACTACAGACTCAGCTGTTACATCAGGTATTGCACCATATGCTCGTATGTTGAACAGGCACAGTAACAGCAACAGTAGAAGGGGGTGAACATTTGTTGATGACTATTCATCGTTTCCTAACGTGATCGCGTCTCACTTTGATGTCTTGTTTTGGAGTTTTCAGGTTTGCCCACATGCAAGAATCATCATGTTATGAACAGGTGCTTTGTGCAGAATTACATGTGAATGCTGTTTCCTTCTTGTTGCAGTACGCTTCATTCGTATGAGCAGCCTTTACGCATTCATGCCATTCAGTAATCAGAGAAGTTTAGGAGCGTGGGTGCGAGTGTTGTTGTATTTATTCCATTAGGAATCAACAAAAAGGTGACAGGTGAATCAGGAGGAAGTTGTGGATGTACTTTGTTAAACATGCTCTGTTTAACGAGGCAAAAGACCAGAAATATCACCACCTTACTATAATCAGCTGTCTCTTGACTCAAATGGCCACCCGGATAATAAATTTCAGCAAAATCCAATTACAGCTGAGTGATATATCTCACTAAAACCAGACGAGAGAAAACAAAACCTCTTTTCTTCTTAATTGCTGATTATGTCTCATCTTTATCGTGTTTACAGCCACTAAATACTCAGTCCTGGAGCTACGACATTAGCCCGAATTGTCTCACTGAACGAGTTGCACCATTTAATTAATATATCACTAGCAGTTTGATGAGCGGATAATGTTTGTTAGCCTGTGGTTAAATCAGAGTGTGTTTGACTTTGCTCTCTCGGCTCCTCAGGGACAAGTCTTATCAGTCTCAGATACTTACAGTACTTACATGTGATAGGTTCATTATGTTCTAATTTTGTTCTTATCGCAAAATAGTTTTGAGCGATAAATTCCATTGAGTTTTGACTGAGGCTGCCATCCTTCATCTTTCCCACTGTGGCGCGTTAAAACCTGTGTCAAGGTGGGTCGACACGAGGAGCTCTGCGTGTCACTGATGACGCAAACTGGGAATCAGGGCACGGCTTCATCTAGATGATCAGGTGAAAAAGCTTTTTTTAGGAGCTGCGAGCGGGAATCAGGACACTATACGTAATGCAATCAAAAACAAACCCGAGCAGTGCGGATGGAGTCGTTTAACTGTTCCTTTGTTTGAAATGGAATGAGAGTGATCATGTAGGAGAAGTGTGGGCTGATTACAGCAGAGTGGGAGTGATTGCAAAAAAAAAAAAAAAAGGAGCAGCTCAGAGGAGGAAGTCAGCTGTGCCTCCATCAGAAAACAAAAGTGCTCAAGGACAAATCAAGAAGCCTTGTTGACTTTGTTTGTCTCTGAAGGTCTTTGTTTAGTCCTCCTTTTGCAACATCTCCACTTAGTCTTCTTGGCCCAGATGCATCAGTGATATATGTTTGGAGCTTGTCCAAACACGCGGTGAGGCGCGTGTGTGTGTGAGTCGTGCCCTAGAAGTATGCATTGGTGGTGATGGTATTTTAATATTTTCCCTCATGGATTGTATCCTCATATCAGTCAACTCTGTCCTATTTCTAGAAGAAGTGCACTAAATAAATCCATAACTTGTGTCAGCTCTTAATATTTGTTTCGCTAAGATTCCATATTCACCACCTTGATGTTTCAAGAGTAATCTGTTTACCGGCTCTCGTTAATCTGTTGACTGATGTGGAGCCATTTCTTCTTCCTCACCACAGTGAGATTTCCCAGAGCGACTGCATCAGACAGATACGCAGGCACGCCTTCCTCTCCCTCCACAGCCTGGCTCAAATGTAAGTGACACTCTTACCTTCCGCCGCACGTCAAACCCAGACTGCACGATGAAAGCAATTATTCATTTGAGCAGCTGGGATGTGTTTTGCATTTCATTTAAGTTCGACAGGATTAGCCTCTCAATTACAAAGCAGCGTGTTTAATCCTTGACTTTCAGAGCGGCTGACGTGTGAATGGGCTTTGCCGTGTTTGTTTGTTGACAGCCGCTGACAGCAATACTGTAATTACTGATACACTTCCTCATTCTTATTCCTGCAGTTCTGTGCAGAATATCAACAGTCTGAGGGTTATTGAAAAAGGGGCCTTCACAAACCTGCCCAAGCTGGAATATTTGTAAGTCATCCTGTTTAACTTTATCATCCTCACATGTTTGAGCACTAAGGTGGGTCCATCACCATCTCACTCTCTGCAGCAAAGCATTGTCCAAACTCACATAACTTTATTTTAAATTTTTTATCATAAACATCCCAACAATGCCAAACAAGTCAATATTTGTTGTGAATTTGGTCGACGCTCGTGGTCCCCAGAGGATGAATCCTAATATAGCTGACATGCTCTCCTCGAGATGAACTGCCAGAACTTTTCATTTGGCGAGTCATCAGATCAAAACTTTACTTTATGACCAAACACCTGAAAGGAAATGAAGTGAAATTCCCATCAGCCTTAGCTGTACTTTGTGTTTGGCGCTAATTAGCCAAGTCTAGCGTGCAAACATGCTGATCTAAGATACTAAACATCAGCATGTTAGCTCAGAGCTCTACTCGGTCTAAATACAGTATAAAGCAACATGGCTGTGGACCCTAAAATAAATAAAATAAAGGTCCATCTAGCATAGGCTATAAATGCAGTGGTATGTGGTATTGTCCATGAGGATAAACATCAAATAAACAGAAATGAAGAGCTGGAAAAAGGCAGTACGGTGTAAGACGCTGTTGAATAAGATAAAGGGGAAATAAAAAGCGGAGAACTGGATGTGAAAGGTTATCCTGAGTTAGGCTTGAGACTTATTCATAAAAAAAACCTGCAATGTAAGTTTGAAACATGAGCATTTAACAGGCGGGGAAGGTCGAGTGAAAAAGTTGCCTTATGGGAATTGTAGGTGTTTGAAGCTCGACCCGTGTTAGGACATTTTGAATTTTGACTTTTCTTTTTCTTTGTTATTATTTTTCTTCAGCTGCTCAGACCTCTTGTCTGTATGGACTATTATTAGCACATCCCTACTTTTACTGTAATTTTATTTTATTGTGGCAACTTCCTGTCACCTACAAACCGCTGCTAGTCTCGTGTCTTGAAGCGTTTGCTAACTGGAATTTGAGACTGCAGATCTGCACTGATGGCATCTGACGCTCCGTGAAGATATTTTTACTCAGCATTCATCGCTTCATGTCAAGTGTGAAGAAACATGTTGAAGGTCACAAGCAGGCAGTGGCATGACGTGACACGTCACATTTAACCTGGAACGTTTTTCCAAAAAAAAAAAAGCTTCCCGAAATGTCTCTAACCAACTGAGAAAATCTGCAGCTCTGATATTTTGTGGGCACTTTGAAGCTTTGTTCTCATCGGCTTATCATCATCTGTCTCTGATGCTCGTCTTCACAGGAGCATCTCCAACACAGGGCTGATACACTTCCCAGACTTCACAACTATCTCTTCTTTGGCGCCAAATATTATCCTGTAAGTAATGAAATTTTAAAAAAGCATGTTTCTAAACTGGATCAGCGTCTTTCTAGATGTTGCAAAACTGCGTGTTCTTCAAGGTCGAACTCTAAGTGGAGCCCAAGTTGTTTATTCTCAGCCTACTTTTGCTTTTATCTATTAATGTCACAATGCCACCGGCCCTGCTGCAAATCCTCCTACTGGGTCACAGTTCATCAAACTCTCTCTCTCTCTTTTTTTTTTTTTTTTTTTTTGCATGAATATACATAATTTCGTCTAACTGATGATTGAGCCAAACAGCCTGACTGAATGTTATCTCCTCTGCGTACAGAGAAATGGCAGACAACATGAGGATCGACATCATTCCTGCCAATTCTTTCCAGGGTATCACGGAGGAGTACGTTGACATGTGAGTGCAGGAGCCAAATTCTTTCTGTTGCCACATTATCAGAGCCGGAGCAACAATTTGTTAAGAATTTGTTTTGATGTGTCTCAATTTGCTTATGTAATTGGATGTTCAGTTCTCTGACCTTTGTGATAGGTGCCTCTGACAGCAAACTAAAATTCATAACATTGTGTCCTTGACAGGAACCTGGTTAGAAACAGCTTCAAAGAAATCAGATCTCACGCATTTAATGGAACCAAGCTCAACACACTGTAAGCATTGTCATTACCCAGCCCCCCCCACTCGCACACACACACACACACACACACACACACACACACACACACACACACACACACACACACACACACACACACTAAGCTAACAACAACATACAGTAAGTTTTTCAGGTTTAAGGCTTTTGTTTTTCTAATCAGAAAAACTGAGTGTACCAGTAAACAAATGTTATGTAAGACTAAACAAAGATTGGAGGCCCCGCTGTTTTCTTGCTCTGCCCCGTACTGCTGGATGTTGATGGGGAGTAGATACGTGCAGACACCCTGCAGTCTAAAAATAATGCTCATCTTCCTCAGTGTCAAGTTGAGGAAACAAAAAATGGTTTGGGGCATTGTTGGCATTAATATGTCATCTTAAATTCTCTTTTATGTTGCATGGTAACTGCAAAACTACAGTTTGGACTGGAGGTCCCTTGTGTTACGCTCGTTTTTTGTGTCTTTTGCAGAATTTTGAGAGACAACAGGTACCTCAGTGCCATCAAGGAAGATGCCTTTGAAGGAGCCACAGGTCCGAGCTTTCTGTAAGTGACAGTGATTCAAGTTACAAAACCAAAGCTCGATCAGTGGTGGAAGAAGTATTCAGGTCCTTTATGTAAAGCTATTTCATATTTTCATATTAACGGTGGATCACGTGACTACTTCTTTCCGAAAGGGGTCGCTTGTAGTGACGGGTCTGCAGAGAATTATCACCCAACTCTGCAGTTCCCCTTTCAAGCGTCTTTCAGCTCATTGTTTTGGTTTTATCGTCCAAAACTTTAATGTTTTGGTTCAGTCTCACTGTTTTGAACATTATTTCCAGCCACAGCAGACTCAGTAAAAACAGCTAAAAATGACCCGCTGACAAAGTGCAAAGAGCATTTAGCAGCTAAAGAGACATTTATTTTATCTCAGGAGTTGGTGGAGAGCAAAGCAGAGCTAAATGTTGATTGAATTAAGTGGACTTACATTCACCATGTGGCCAGAAACACAGCTACAAATGAATGCTAACGTTGCATATCTGCAGGATGTGGTGACGTGCCATATCAACTTATCATCATTCATTTGACAATCATGCAGAATCGTCACTTTCAGAATGTTCTGTTATTTTTTATGGATTTGTTTCCCCTCTTTTTTAGCCTTTTTTGATCACATACATAGAGAAATGACTCTTTACAGGGGCAATGTGTTCATGTGTAATTTTCCTGTGTAGTTCATCATCACTGATTTGAAGTACTTTATATAAAAACACATATTTCATTAACTGAATATATGACTTTCAAATCTTCATCTGCAAAGTAACCAGTAACTATATTTGTCAGACAGGGTAGCTGAGTAAAAAGTACAAACTCTGAAATGTAGTGGAGTAGAGATGTATTAAAACAGCCAACTGAAATAAATTACTTGTACCTGAAAATTGTACTGGAGTAAATGTACTTAGCTACTTTGCAGCACTGTTGAAAATGAAGGACAGTCATACCTTCGCCATCTCCTGTTTAAAATTAACAGCATTAAGGCCACCATATTTGAATTGGGTCAGTGAAGCAAGATTAATATTCATAACAATGTTTATCATTTTATTGTATAAACATTAGGGCGGTGACAGCCTGTCTGTGTAAACAACCAACAAGCCAGACAGGAGAGCTGAATACTGATTAGTGAGCAAACAGTCCAGTCTGCAGAGCATCCAGCCTGCAAGGTCTCTGATTGCAAGCAACCCTGTGCTGTAGATATGAAATTTCCTCTCATCTCGGTTATGAATTAGTGTCTGTGGTATTCGCAGACACGCAGGAAATACCAAAGGTCTTCCTTTTGCTCGCGTGGGGTCCAGTGTGGTACTTCTGGCTATTTATAGATTCGATGAATGTCAGGGTCCGAGTAATCCAATCAAATGAGGCAGCAGAGTCGATCCTGATTGGGATTTTGCTTTGGATAAAATGTATTCAGTCCTCAGTAAAATGTCAGTAATTGCGACCTGCATTCTGTGATGAAGCATTTTTGTTGCGAATGAGCTTCTCTTTAGAAAATCAGCGTGTAAATTAGGACTCGGCTGCCTCATCTCTAGAACTGAATGAACACCTGTGGGAGATTCAGCAGGTTTGCCTGAAACAGCATTTCTTCCCACCATCAACAAAACACTGAATGTTTTTTCTTGACTTTGCAACTAAATTCAAATTAAATCCCAGACAAGACAGACCTAATCTGTTCTCGTGGCTTGTGGCAGTCTGCATTATTAAAACACTGTATTTTATTGGTAGTTATTTCACTAATCTTCACTCAAATGCGTGTCTACATTCTCTGCTTGTGTGATTCAGGGATGTTTCCTCCACAGCTCTGAGTTCCCTGCCCCCTAAAGGCTTGAGGCAGGTGAGGTTTCTGAAAGCGGGCTCTACCTTCGCTCTGAAGACCCTCCCTCCTCTGCAGAGCCTGGCTGAGCTGCTGGAGGCTGAGCTCACGTACCCCAGCCACTGCTGCGCCTTCCACACGTGGCATCGGAAGCAAAGGTAACCGACAGCCCGGCCAGGGATGTAACAAATGCATTCACATCTGCATAACGAACAAAAGCTCCGTCCGCTGAATGCCGATTATCTGTAGTTTGGCAATTAGCAGCTGAGTTTATTGACGTGTTGTGTGGTGGCCTAACCTTTTCCCTTTGTTTTTGCTTTTATTTAAAGAGAAAGTGCCTTAAGGAACTTCACAAAGTTATGTGATCTCAGCAAAACTGAAATGTAAGTTACTTCACTGTCCACTATGAGACCATACAAAATTACTGCGGAGAGTGGGTGACTTTTACAATTCACTTTTTTTAAAAAAGTAAGACCCTCCATAGGATCACTAACTTTTCTCTGAACCTTCCTATCAGCAAAAAGTAAAATAATACATAATCTCCTTTTCAGACTCCCGTCACCTATAATTTTCATACTGTTCCTTGTGCAGTTCTCCTTATCAATTGCTGTAGGATTTGTATGGTAATCTTAACGTCTGTGTACTCTTCAGAGAGCCCACGGCAGATGGCTTGGGTCCTATTGATGACATCAACTTTCAGTATCCAGACTTGGAGTTTGATTGTCTCAGCAACCCTTTTGTCAAGTGCACACCAAAGCCAGACGCCTTCAACCCCTGCGAGGACCTGCTGGGCTTCCCCTTCCTGCGGTGTCTCACCTGGATCATCACTGTTTTTGCCGTGGCCGGTAACCTGGCTGTCCTGGTTATCCTGCTAATCAGCCACCATAAGCTGACCATCTCCAGGTTTCTCATGTGTAACCTGGCCGTCGCTGACCTGTGCATGGGGCTCTACCTGATGCTCATTGCCTTCATGGACTACAACTCCCGTCACGAGTACTACAACCACGCCACGGACTGGCAGACAGGGCCCGGGTGCGGCATAGCAGGGTTTCTGACGGTGTTTGCCAGCGAGCTGTCGGTGTATACGCTGACTGTGATCAGCCTTGAACGCTGGCACACCATCACCAACGCGATGCATGTTAACAAAAGGCTGCGGATGCACCATGTGGCAGCCATTATGGGGGCAGGCTGGGGCCTCTCTCTGCTGATCGCCCTGCTCCCTCTTGCGGGGGTCAGCAGTTACAGCAAAGTGAGCATCTGTCTGCCCATGGACATCGACACACTGGGCTCTCAGGTTTACGTGGTGACTGTGCTCGTTCTCAATGTCGTCGCCTTCCTGGTGGTCTGCTACTGTTACATATGCATATATGTGAGCGTTCACAACCCAGAGCACTCCACCCGCCACGGAGACACCAAGATTGCCAAGCGCATGGCTGTGCTCATTTTTACAGACTTTTTGTGCATGGCGCCGATCTCCTTCTTCGCCATCTCTGCGGCCCTGCGTATGCCCCTCATAACCGTGTCTCACTCAAAGATCCTGCTCATCCTTTTTTATCCCATCAACTCCCTATGCAACCCCTTCTTGTACACGCTCTTCACACGGGCTTTCAGGAAGGACGTGTGCTTGCTGCTGAGTCGCTGCGGCCGCTGCCATGCCAACGCTGACTACTACAGGTCACAGACTCTGGCTTCACAACTCAACTCCACCCAAAAGGTTTCCACCAGAAAACCTCACTCACTTAGCTTCTATGCTTATCACATTAAGATGAAGGGCTGCTTTCTAAGCAAGGGGACCACATGACACATCAAAACAGAGGTTGTATTTTGAACTCAAAGGCAGCGTCTGCTGTGTTAATAAAAATGTAGCATTTCTTCAGAGTTTAGGTCAGAATGAGGAGGTTGGCAGTCTTCTACATGACAGACATCAGATCAGATTTGATCCAGGTTAGTTTACAAAGTGAGAATTTCATCAGTCAGGACCAAGAGACCTCAAATTGAAGACAACAGGTGCAACGGCCACCATTTCTACATGGAAATGTGGTCTAAAGCAGCAGATGGGTGGAGCAGGAATGGGGAATAAATAAAACAGGACAGTTTATTTACCAAGCTATCCGAAATTATTGATGGTCATTTATGTTATTAAGATCCAGATATATAGAACAGCACTGGTGTAAGATGTAGTTATAAGAGACATTTGCTTCTATTAAAGATCAATAAGTAGAATTTATTGTTCTGTCCTTATAAAGGTCGACACGTGGAGTTTGAATAAAATGAAGTGAACGTGCTCTTTGTTTCAGCTCATTATAGCTGGGTTTTAGTGCCATCTATTGGGTTGTTGTACTCAGGAGACATTTGGACTGGGAGACTTGAGAGCTGCAGACTTGCCAGAGCAGCCTCAGAGACTCAGTTAAAGCTGGGACCTGGTCTACTAGAACCATTACTGCTGTTCAAACTGTCCATTTTAACAATAAAAACATTTAAATAAAAAAGTGTCAATTACCATTTTTATTGTTTGTTTCCACATTAACAACAGCCGTCAACTGTACGTTTATAATAGAGTCCAAACCTCTACTTCTATACTTGAGCATGTTTTTCAAAAAAATATGTTGTAATTTGCATCCCCTTAGACTAAATGTGCAACCCCTTGCAGTGGACCTCACCCCTGGACTGGGGACCACCGCTACGAAATACACTACGTGCTAATGTGCTCATCATACTGTTCTGGATACAAGAAAATAGTTAACTTCACAATTTTATATGCAGGAGAAGAAAAAGAGTCTGCACCAAAGAACATCACGTAAATTACAACAATGCTGTCATTGTCAAAGTAAACTTGACATGTCATGTGCCTGTGAATTTGTAGCTCGTCACTGGGACCTGTTGGGTTTCAAGAGTGAATAGAAAAAAAAAAGATGACAAAAAGGCAGCACTGGCTTTGTACTGGCTTGCAGAGAAATAAAAGGGTCTATTGAATGCAGCACAACAGTGCAGTTCAGTGTATTTGAAGGGTGATTAAAGGCAAGACATTACAATGTTTGAAAATCAAACAGCACATTAGGTACGTTCAAAGCAACGTGACCATGACAGAAAAAAGCAAATTCCAGGTCAAACAATGTTTTGCTTCATTAATAAATTAAACTATTTCCAGCAAAATACTGCGCAACACAAATTCATGCTGTTTGTTTCAGGAGATCGGACTCAGAAGCAATGCTGCAAGTAATTGGTTGTAACATCGGAAATGACTTGCCGCACTGCTCTGATAATTACATATGGAAAAAAACAATAACACAAGTATCAGTGCTTTTGCACAGTGGTGTTTTAACTGCCTGCTCCGTGAGCTAAATTACACCAACAAGAGGTCTAACTCGCTGATTGTTTTTCCCTTTTAAATCAGTTCCCGCTCTTTCAGCGCGGTTACTGGATGTGTGCGAGTGAGCTAGAGCTCATTACCACTCAGCTTCCCCAACAGCTTTAGAGAACACGTAGTCCCTGCCCCCATAACACATCACTCCGTCTTTCAAATGAAACTTCCAGCGGTTCTTACTGCGGTGAATCTGCAATAGAAGGAAAATGTTACTGTATTAGCACGTCAGCTTTCGGCGCTGGGCTTTGTTAAGAGGAGAGCAACGGCCAATACGTTCTTACTTTGTCATACTGACAAACGATTACATTGTCGGTGTCGAAGAGATCCGGGATGTCCTGCTCAATCACATCATCGCCTGAATTCAGAGGATCCTGGTTGACAGAAAGGGCATCATGGGACGAAGAGTTCAAACTGCATTCATTCAAAAACATGCTGTAGGGCCAAAAAAAACAAGTGCTGCCTGCAAAACATGACTAATAAATGTCATTTCTAGAAAAAGTGGAGCAAATCAGCTGGATTTTTCCATGCAGAGATGTTTTAATGGCAAAAAATAAACCGCGAATGTGTGTGTGTCACTCTCTCACCTCTTCCTCTACATCAGCGAGTTCATCCACTCCCTCGCTGTCGCTGCTGGAGGAGATGCTGTTACCGTCGCTGCTTCCATCTCCTTCTTCCAGGGCTTTTATGGCCTCCGCGTTGATTATACCCAGAAAGTCATTCTCTTCCAGGGGGACACCCTCTTCCTCCTCCACGTCAGAGTTGTCCGCCGGGCCGTCCAGCTGAACGATGTCTGACAGTTCACTGTAGTTGTAGTCCAGGTCCAGCTTGGCAGGGACGGCACGGAGACATTGGAACAGTTATAACTCTGGAGGAAGTTGGATCCGGACAAACCACTGGGCTAAAATTTTTATTCTTTGAATATTCAACACTGAACACCTGAAATGTCTGAAGGTCAGTCACCTGTCATCAACAAAACTTTGATTTGCAAAGGTTTGATAACATGAATGCAGAGTTTATCATGAATTAAAAATGTATATATTTTTCAAATTGATTAAAAGAGATTAGTTCCTCAACCTCCAAGCTGGATCCTACATTTCCCACAATGCAACTCATCATCTGTCATCAGACCTGTTTCACCTGGAAAACGTCTTTTGAAACTCCACACTTACAGTTTGTAACACAGGTTTCTCTTTAAAGGAACATTTGGGGAAACACACTAATTTACTTTCTTTATGTCAGTCTAGTCGATATAAAAGTGCAGCCAGCAGCTAGTTAGCTTAGCAAAACAGCTGTAATAAAACAAGACATAACATATTACTTGGTGAGCTTTAGAGGTGCTTCTAGGTGGGCTTTCTTTCTCAGACTGTTTTTTTTTTGCAGATTTTTGATTCCTCACCCTTCCTGCTTTCTCTCTCTCCTCCTCAATCACTTCTTTCAGGATGTCGTCAACGTCTCTGCTCTTTAATTGTGCCGCCTGTGTCAAAGCCTCCTCGGTGCCGGCCTGGAGGTCTAATAGCTGACTGAGGGTGGAGGGGGTCACACTGAGGTTCACGGGCTCAGCTCTCGGACTCGGCTCGCTCTCTTCCAGCCTGACCTCCGGCTCCGGAGAGTGGACCCCCTGGAGCTGCGAAGTCTCCGCAGCAGGAACTCGCGGCGGATGGGGGAGGCTGCTCTCCTCGCCGGGGGGTGAATTGGTCTTTTGATGTGGAGGCTGTGTGGCCGAAGTAGCCGGAGCAGGGGATGGTTCCACCTCCTGGGGACGGGTGGTGTTTGGTGGGACTGCAGCTGGCTGGGGGGCAGGAGCTTCTCTCCACTCAGTGACTTTGTGGGCGGGTTGGGACACAGGTTGCTGACCTGCCGCGGCCTGAGTAACCACGACAGGAACGTTGACCTTGTAAAGCTGGCCTTAGTGAGACAAAAGGGAAGAGTTAAATGTTATTCCAACCTTAGCACATGCTGAACACAAGTTTAGGCCCAGAACAGGTGAAGTCACTGTGTACCAGAATCCGTTTGCAGAGTGACTCCCGCTGGTATCTGCACAGGGTAAGCTAACCCAGCAGGAAGAGAAAAGGTGGCAAGTGTTTCTGAGTTGTTCTGCAATGAAACAGGGAAATATAATTCAGCATTTCAAACAGTGGTGATTTACAGCTATGTTTTATAAAGCTTCATAAGCTCATCAGTTAAACATTGTAGATTCTGATGGTGTTTAACTCCACTGTGGTACTGGCCTCTTTAATGGGCTGATAACCCTGAGGTCAACAGGTCTGTCCCCCAAGTCAGACAGATAAATGTGACTATGGAGGAAAATTACACCCATAACAATTTGAATCCTAAACGAAAAACTGCACAACTAATTGTGACATCTAAACCCCAGTGAACACTTACTGTGTTAATATACAGCATTTAAACGCACTACCATGACAACCATCTAGCTGAAGATCTAACTAACAAATTCAGATAGAAAAATTTATGTGTCCAAATATATATTGATGATGTTGATTAAATTCAATTGGTGAAATTCTGATCCGAGAACTGAAGTTACATCAAAAAAAAGAAAATTTGAAACTGAAACATTCAGGCTACCAAGAATAAAATCAAGCCCAAAATGCGCTTGCCTTGAGCATTGGCAAACTGTGGATATTCTGACTTGCGGGGATCACGACTGAGGCTGCGAGCAAAAATCAAAGCAGAGCAAGTGACACAAAAATTAAAAGAATGAGCCATTTCAGTTACCTTAAGTAATGCAATCATCCATCAACGGTATTGTTTGTCTCAAGCCGTAATAATGGACTTTATAATTAGATATGTTTGTTTTGTCAGTACTGCGCTACCTGTGACCTCTTGATCAGTCTGGCTGTAGCTGGCAGGGAGCTGGAGCACAAAATTGGATGAGTTGATGTTGTTTTTCCTGAAGTCTTCCATTGCTTTTGACTGCATCATCTTTGACTCCCAGAGCTGCACAGCAGAAGACACAGCAGTCTGTCTTCTTGCTAAGGTGTGTACTTCCTCACTAGATGATCTAACTTTACTGTAACTGACAACTTGAGTCAAGACGTGCATTATATGTACTTTACAGGGGTGAAAAAAGGAGCAGGGTTACGTAGAATATAACTCACATGTCTTAAATCATCCAGGACTCGGTCCTCAAGGCCTTCATCCAGGAAGAGTTCCCTCATACTCTCAATCACATCATCAATTATGGAGAAGTAGAGTTTGGCCTGCAGTTGTTTAATTGTACAAAGACTAAGTCAGAAGCTATTGAGCTGCTTGTGAGAATAAAGTGATTAATCCCACTCAGTTTGTGTATGATTTGATAAGCAATTTACCAAATTCCATTCAAACTTCTGCCTTTTCATAAATAGTCTGTATTTTCTAGCCTAAATTCTCTTTTTCAGATAAGTTTTAAGATTATAAAGTACTCTTCACTGTGCATTTAAGTCAATTTAAAAAAATCCAAGGTAAATGTATGTAAAATACAAGACTTCAGGGCAGACTTATTAGAGGGGACAAAACTTGGTTGATGTTGCAGTTAAGGAGTCAGTAACGCAGAAATCCATGTGGCCTAATTGATAGATGTTGGTTGAGATTTGGCTTGACATCATGATGAATTAAACTGCACTGTGATATTCCAAAGAAACAGCTTTGAGGCTCTGCATAAAGAGCCCATATTTGAATAGAAATGTGCTTTCAGGAGCACGTTCATTAGGCTACTTCACCACCACGCAGTACAGGCAGTTTTGCACTACAGTTAGCCTCTAGCAAAACTAGCTAAAGAGCAGCTTTGCTTACCACAGGGCCTGTGTTGGTCAGCATGATTTAAGGCAAAAATAACTGCAGTCCGGTTATAATAGACTAGGAAACATAATACATGCAGTCAACAGTGATTCTCTGACTGCGAGTCTGGTAGTTTTGCCTGCACTAACTTGATGGGAAGTGCACACACAGGTGAGAGCAATCAAGCTCCACAGAGAGATGTGATTGGAGCTGAGAGCTACATGTTTGTTGCAGTGATGAGACTACAGTTTTATATTGTATGGTAGAGGTTAAAAATATTTTCTGACTTTCGTCTTTATAACGCAACCTTAAACTGTGTTTTACCTTGATTTATAATTTCATATAATTTAAATCTCTGTTGCTAAAGCAAGATGAGAGTTCAGGCTTCCTCACTGTGCATCTCATTCATTTTCCAACATTTAATGGTCACATTTCAGCAAGGTTTGAGTGTCACCAGTTTAGGGTGGGGGTCCCTGCAGGCCATCTTACATCCACCCACCCACAGCATCTCAGATACTTCATTACAGCAATAGTTAAAGCTGCACAGTCTTCCTAATGTTGAGCTTTTCTCAACCATGTAGTTTTAGAGACTGTGGTGATATTTCTGTCTGACACAACCTTCCCAGCTCTAGTTTTCTGCTTACTTTCAATAGCAAGGTTACTCTGTTGCACATTTTCCACAGTGCTGGGAGCTCAGTACAGTCTCTGATCCCCGGAGTGCACAATGCCAGGAGTTAAAAATATTTCACCCTTTACAAGACACTTCATTTTGAACTTGGTGCTCGATAGATTCGTAGCAGCGGCAGCAGCAGGAGCCGCGACCCCTGCTTCCTCCCAGCATCTGTTTGGTGATGCTGGCACTCCTTCAACACCGTAGGTTGACTCCTCTGTTGAGGATGAGAGCACTGCAGCTGAAAAGCAGCAACATGGGACAACCCCTGTGGATACTGCAGTGAATGAGGCTAACAGACACTTAACTGTCACTCAGCACTGAGAAGCTCCCCTTGAATTATAAGACAATGCCCTCTTTATTCCCATAAATGACTAATAATACATTATGCATGTCTATTTCATTAACCCAACCTTATAAACTATACCAAACTATACTTTTGAGTCGAGAAATACAAGAACAGTTGATTATGTTACCGTCTTTTTTGTGTGTTCAAAGGCTTTTTTCCATGTAGCTAATACATCAGTTCCAGATCACACGACATGAGTGAAAAATCTCACAGTATAAACACCCAAAGACCCTCAAAACACATAAAATACAAGAAATAACAACAAGAAATGTGCTAGAGTTTCAGTTTAGGCTTTGCTGAGTAATAAGTCATCACCACAGGGGCCTGTGTGAAAACGACTGTGTTAAAAAAAACAGCAGCTCTCATGTGACACAATATTGTTGTACTTTGAGTTTGGAATGTGTATTAAATGTGACTGTCGGCAGTGTGTTCCCAAAGAGGCACATTCAAGCCAGGCTAAGATACTTCACTCGTCTGTACCTGTGCACTAATACAGTTAATCAAATAAAACAGTCACACAGCATGCAGCGCTTTAGAAAGATCATTTCCTGCAAATCGTGTCATTTATCGAGCAGCAGCCTGTCATTACTCACTGCTGGATGTCTCAGTCTCTCAAAAAAACCCGTGATGACGACGCGCAAATCTGAGTTGAGCTGGGCTGTTTTGACACTCAGTGAGGTGCTTGCTTGAAGCTTTTGTTGTAAATTAACCCACAAATATCAATTTATGTTTATCAGGCGGGCTCGAGTTTATTTAGTGTTTAGTTATAGTGCATATATGAAATTGTATTTATCAGCTTTGGCATTTTGGATGTTGGATGGCTGATAGGGTCAGAAAGCAGCCTCAGTGGTCCCACAGTAACAGAGTTTAAGTCCTGACTCATAAACTCATACACAGTAGATCTTATTTTAACAAGGTGTCAATGAACATCTGTGAAGAAGCACCATGAGCCACTCAGGTTTAATTCAAATGTTTACTCTTTATGTAAATAATATCCAGCTAAAGCCAGGTACCTCATACATTAAAGTCATCATTGAAGGACTTGTTGGTCACTACAAAGCTTCACCATTCTTTTTTTTTTTTTTTTTTTTTTAAATCCAACCTATTCACAACCCAGAGGCAGAAAGATCACATAATAAAATAGTTGATTTGTTTAAATAAAATTTCAGCCCTCCCGAACACAACCTTGGTATAAAGTCAACTTGAGGTAAGCAACAAAAGTAATGAGTCGTATTCCATGTGAAAAAAATAGGAAGATTAATATCAATATTAGCGTGGTGAATTTCAGACATCATGTGCACTTTGTCTGTGTAGTAAAAACAAGACAGTAACGCTTCAAATGTGAAATTATTTTGTAGCTTTTTGGACCAATACACTTTGTAATTTGGGCAAAAAAGATATAACTGTCTGCTCGTCTCACGCTGCTTCAATTCGCTGGTCAGAGTGTTTCATTGCTGAGAACGGCTGCTAATTGGCACGACCTGAGTCAACTCTATCAAATTGTCCTAATAATTGTGACTGAGTCACCTCAGACAAAATGCTGCCCCGTGGGACTCAGCATGAGCTGATCCACCTTTGAGTCAGTGTTTGTGTGCACCCATAATTCTAATACAATCCTTTTTCACAGTTTTGTTTGCCACTGCCACATAGAATTCAGTACAAATGTGGATGATTCATACTTAAATTAATCAGTTTGGGAGTATGTGAAGAAAGGACCTGACCCTAAACATCTGCTGATAATTAACTTCTCTCAAACATGGTGAATATTGCTCATTACTTAAGCTGTTTAGCTCGTACAGCCCATTCGGTGTACATTTATTAAGGATCCCCTTTATTCTGGAGAGCAGTGCAGATGATGCAAATGCAAGCTTATATACAGTACTCATATCATTTTACAGTTGATACATCTATTAAATGTAAAGTGCTAGGCAAAAGGACCATGTTAAACTGTTTACTAGGTCTAGATTAATTCAGTCTCAGTTAAAGGATACAACATCAGTGAACCTGCATGAGAAATACTACCAGGCTATTTGTAATTAGATGAATTTGACACCGGATATAAGCAGAAAGTCCGTAATTATGCTCGTTTTATTATCCCTTTTCACCATTAGGAAGATTTTGGCAAGTAGCTCAGACCAAAGGGATAAAGGTCCTCTTCAGAGCTTCTTTAATAATCACTGTGTCATACAGCCAGATTGCCTCTGTGACTCCGTTTCAATCCATTTTTTCTCCACTTCCACCTAAAAAAAAGAGAGAAAAAAATAGGTTAGTTGCACAAATAAATAAATATGTTTTCTCTATCCACCTCAAGGTTGGTGCACGCATTTAGCAAGATATTATTCCACTGGCGAACCATTTTACCTGACAATGATAACGTGTCCAACTGGTCACATGTTTCTGTGGCTGGATGTCATTCGTAGTGCCCAGTGACTTCACCCTCGTCTGTGACACAACTGCGCCCATAATTTCACATTCCATCGTGACGAAAGGGTACCAGTCATTTGGGATCTCCTGATCGGATCCCAGCTCTAGCTTGCAGGAAAACGAATGGGGATGATCCACTGCTGCGAGGGAGGAAACAAAGGTCGCTTGTAGTTAGAGTGTTACACCACTAAGTGGCAAACATACTGTACACATGCACAAGAAGCCAAGGCCATGGAGCTAATGAGACCATGTTATAGTGTAGGGCTGAATTGCAGTCTTTAGAAATGTGTTACCCGTGTTCTTTGCTGGCAGTCTGTCGATCCTCCACACGATGGCCGAGTATACATTCTCATACTTGACAGTGCCGACTGTCACCTGCATGACAGGCTGTGAGTCTGCAGCGCTGACATAACCCAAGCAGGCGTTTCTGTTCATACGGGCCTTCAGTGACCTCTGTCGCAGCAGGGCCACCGTCTGCGTCACTTTGACCCAGTCGCCCGGCACCGGCACACGGATCACCACATTCTCACACAGTGGATACGCGTCAGACATGGAGGAGAGGAAGGTGGCCGACATGTTAAGAAAGGCCTGGAGCTCCACATAGGCACCTTGAACTGTGACCACGGCTTTAATTGAGAAGGGAATGTCTGTGCATCCCAAAAATGCTGTTTTGTACCGCATCAGCTCAACCCTGCAGGCCTCGGGAGGTGAGAACTTTATCAGCCGGGACCTCTGAAACTCCGTCTGGTTCACACATTTGTGAAAATGGTAGTCGGCGATCTCCATCCAGAGTTCACTGCCCTCGTCAGACCCGTAGCTGGCGTCAAAGCGCAGCAGCCCGAGATCATTAAGGGCAAGAAAGCAATCGCCTAATCCGTTCAGAAAGGCCAGACAGTGAATCTGGGTAAAGGATGTCCGCTCCATGACTCTTCCACACTTAGCCAGTTGTACCCAGATGTGGTCCGTGATCTGCAACGACAGCTCTTGCTCCTCGTAGTGCCGCCTCGGCTGGTGAGGCACACACAGTTTGAAGATTTCCTCTTCCATGGAGACTACCAGGTCCTCCATGTCGTCATGCACTGTTGAGCCAAATTTGAGCAGCTGCTCTACCTCCGCCTCATGACTAACCTCCAACTTAGGGTGGTAGCGTTTCTTTTCTGTGTACGAGAAATGTTCCACCTTGAACGTGAGGACCTTGCGGTGCTCGCCGTAGCTTTCCAGTTTGAGATCTGAGATCCTACATTGAGGGAGAAGCTGGAACTCCTTGTATGGCTTCTCCAGCCCTTTCTCATAGTACATCTGCAGCACGCCTCCCGGCAACAAGCGGAGATAGATCGGCCCCCACTGTCGAGAGGACATGCGGTTCTTTTTTTCGGGAATCCTGAGCATGACAGGCCAGCCGTCTCTCTTCTGACTACGGAACAGACCCCGAGGAACGAACTCAGATGGAGACTCGCTTAACACCTCATTTTTGCAACTCAGCCGCCTCTCTGCATCTTTTTCTGTCTCTGTGTCGTGGTCCGTCTCTGCTCGTAGTCCTTCCAGTTTGTTGCAAACGTAGGAAAAGGAGCTCTGGAGGTGGTCGCGGGGAGGCTCACTGCCGTCTTTGGTCCGAATAAAGAAACGTGGTAGGCTGTTGTCAGATTCTGAGTCCGAGGAGGAGCTGTCCACATCTGCGCTGTGTCTAGATCCATCCCAAAAGGGGTTATAGTGTCCTGAGTTCCCCCGGAAAGAAGGGAAAGGGCTTGGTCCATCTGAGGTTTGATTCAGTGCCTCTGGTGCAGGAGAGGGAACAGAGGTGGTCGACGTGCTGGAGAAACTCCGGAAGAAGTCGTTCTTTTCCCAGGTGTTGGCGTGAAATGGGGAAGCACTGCTAGGAGCCCCACTCACAGGAGTGCAAAAAGGCGTGCTACATGGTACACAGGAACTTCCACTAAGACTCGAGTGGCTTTGAGGGGATTCCAGCGAACTACTGAAGCTCCAGGAAGTATCTCTGATCGGAGGAAGCACTAATTTCAGACCATTTGGACGTGGTACGGATGCTTTGATAAGCCCTGGTGACTGTAGGGGCTTCTGAGGCGACGAGAGCGGTGTGTTGTCATCTTCAAATGTGACCCAGTTTGAGTGATTTGTGGAACACATGGCTGAAGAGGACTAATGACCGGTTCAAAAACAAGAATTCCTTTGTTGGGTGTCTGTCTGTCCCCCACTGCAGAGGCCTTCTCTTCTGCAAGAAAACGAACAAGAAGAATAAGAACCGATGTTAAAAAGCAATGTGTTAAAAGACACATTTAAAGGTAAAATCTCAAGATATTCCACAGGCAACATAAATGCTCCGTAACAGATCAGTTTGAAAGCTTGAACAAGTCCATTTATCCTGTCAGCAGATAGAAAAAAGAGAGAGCTCCTGGGGATATAAATAAAACATATTTGCTTAAAGTCCTCCATCAAATTTTAATGAGAGACTGACCTTGAAACCCTGTTTATATAAGTTAACACCACAATTAACTAAGACAGAGAGGAAGCAAGAGATTCTCTCTCACACCACAGATGAAAGCTTTTACAGAAGGCTTCATACAAACATTATTAGCTGA
Source organism: Chelmon rostratus (assembly GCF_017976325.1). NCBI lineage: Eukaryota > Metazoa > Chordata > Actinopteri > Chaetodontiformes > Chaetodontidae > Chelmon > Chelmon rostratus. Next base: position 10,442,970 of record NC_055668.1, on the reverse strand, counting down.
ACTGTCTTGCAAGTAGCTACACAATCATAACAGTGTCAACCAACTTCATGTATGCATCTGTCATATGTGAGAAGTATATTTTTCCATTTTCTTTATTTGGATCATTTTGAAAGCACTACAAGAAAGGACACAGCACTGCAGCTGTATTCATTCTCCAGGAAATAACTTTATTTTACTTTAGTAATTTGTATTGTCGGCTTGAAGTGAGAGGTGTCGCTTTTAATACACAGATACATGAACGGGCTAATTAAAAAAAACAGTACTGTGATTTGTTAAGAAATGCGATTCTAAATGATACATTCAGATTTAATGCAATCAAACCCGCTGCTGTTGCTAAAATCTTTTGTTTCTGTAAATTATCTTGCAGAATTTGTGATATTGTGATACTAAGGAGATTTTTAGCCATACTAGTCATGGATGGCAATGTCAGTTGGTCAGTATGACATTCCCATCAGCCTCAGATGTACTTTAAGATTAGCTCTAATTAACAAATATTAAGACGCTACCATGCTAAACTAAAATTTTGAACATAGGAAACATTACACCTGCTTCACATCAGCATGTAAGTATTGTCATTGTCAACATGCTGACGTTAGCATTTAGCTCAAAGCTGCACTGTGCCAAAGCACAGACACACAGGCGCTAGCATGTCTGCAGACTCTTGTAGTCTTGTTTTCCTTTGCTGGATTTAGTTCATTTAACAAGAAGTGCAGACTAGGATGCAGCCCTATGCTTTCATATGTTTGTACCGTAGGCTTGAAGTGAAGAGTACCGCTCCTGGTATCTTGATACATGCAAGAGGCCAAAAATACAGAGCTGCGATTCTTAGTGTAAATCAATGCATTGAGATATGTACTACAAAATCTACAATCACTGCAAATTCTCCCATTCAAACTTTGGAAAACAAAGATTAGAGGGCAACGCTCTGGGAAACGTCATGTAAACCTGATCTGCATGATGGGTTCAAACTCTTTTGTGTCATTAAATTCTATCACTGGGTTTCTCAAAGGAGTGAGATGCACAAAGGCAACGTGTTTTTAGAAGCTGCTGCTGGAGCACAGGAGTCTTTGAAAAAGCAGGGAGGATAAAGAGAAAAGGAAATGTTCGTTTTCAAAAGTTTTTGGAAGTTCAAGGGTTTTGTAATGCACACTGATGATATAAAGTGTTGTGTTTTAGACATACCCTGCTTTGATATGAGCATAGTCTAAATATTTAATTGCAAGCCTGCTCTAAAATGTGTGTGAGAATACTTGTAGCAGCAAAGACCTTGCCTCATTAACCAACATGAAGTCAACTGTGAAAAGCAGGTATAATGTGGCACAGCAGCTTGAAAAGGACCAACGCTGGTTAAATGTGTAAGGTACCTGATGAAAATTAGATGTTAGATATTAGATCTGTTTGTTTCTATGTTTTAATATACTAGGAGTATGGCTAAACAACAGTGGTATGCAGGCTAATTAGCTGATGGGCAGAGACAAAGTATGTTGTAATCTTTCTGCATTTAATTTTCCTGCGAGTCAATCAATCTGCCTTTTGATGTGCTGGCAGCTCTGGACTCAGAACATCCAGCTCAGAGGCCACAGAGAAGCCACTTTCAAAATGTTGAAGCCTCATCTCCCCATAAAAATCTTGAAAACAATAATTGAAAGCAGAAAGCCTTAATTACAGTCTTCCTCCTCCCTTCAAGATCACAGCCATGACTTGCATGAAGGAGACTTCCAGTGGCAACTTCCTCTCGCTATAAACAAACAGGGAAGTGGGGGGCTCTGATTCAGGGTAGTGGATTGACATGTCTTCAGTCAAACACTGGAGAACATCCCTCTAATGAGAGGATGTTTGCAATGGCGCGCTGACATTTCCAAGAGTTCATCCCTCCTCCCAGACTTACATACAGAATCCCTCAGCTTTGGTTTGAGGAAACGGGCGCGGAGAAGGATGAGCTCTCCACGGGGGTTGCTGACAGTCTTTCAGACTCATTTTACAGTCTGCCGTCTCTTCCTGGGCTCCATAGCAGGCAGTACAGAAATTAGACTCTGCTAAATCTACAGAGGACAAAGGAATACATTCCACACATTCCTCTGGGACAAGCAGCTTTGCACACAGGAAATACCAGCCTGCTCTATTCGTGTGAACTGACAACAAATATTAACTTAATGGCACTTTATCAAATATGAAAAAAGCACCAGATTTAGGGGTCCTAAACTCTGCTTAATTATCAGTGTCAAACTTAACAAAACAGTGAAGGAGCATGGGGATTAAGATCATAGCAACAACACAAAACTTTAAGTTTTACAAGTTTAACCTTATTTTTCATTGTTATTATCATCCCAAGACTTGAGATGTGAAGACATACCACAGGGTTACACACCTATACAGAAATGCAAAGACCAAAATTGTGATCCTAAAGAGCAACATCGATCAAGTCTCTTACAAAAGGTTTACTCTAAAGGTTTGGTCCCAGTGAAAAAGCAGCACTGCGATTAAGACAAAGAGCAGAATAATCACACGCAGTATCTCAGAATTATCATCACTGATTATTACTATACGATAAATTACTACACTTGTGAAACCTGGAGTAGGCAAAATAATTCACACACCTCATGCACAATAAAGTCTGAAGTCACTTAATCATAATTATGGGGTCAAACTGAGTCATGACATGTTGCCAAACAGAGGCATTTGTGCAGCTTTAAAAGAGGTTATTTAACATGTGAATATCATGTGTCTAGAATAACGTGACATCTTATGGCAAACACAGAAATTTTAATCCACAAAGAGGAACAGCAGTCACATGCCGATACTAACTGACAGGGATATGAGAAAATAAGTGCTTCTGGGGACCTAGTGTGACCTGTCTGCTTCAGAGAGGTTGTAATGATCATTTACCTCAACACTAAAGTCCATTTTCATGAGGGGTTCTTCTACTGTAATTCCTTATTGACGACTGTGACAGGAAAGACAGAGCCCTTGATGACGGGAAGCCATCCTTAACATTTGCCTGACATGTGATGACGGAGAGGAAACTGACGTGGTCTAAGAATAAAACTGCTGAATTTAAAAAAGCACATTTGAACTTTAACTTGGCCGACAGATGCTTCCTGATGAAGTGAGACAAGTTCCTGCTGGATTCTGCGGAAAAGTCCTGTGCGTGGATCGTTTTCCCTGGAAGAGTATATAAATAAAACTAAGACACTACCCCATTTAATTTGACAGCAGAGTACTACTGTTGTGACCACAGTGACTATGTAATCTGGTGCAGAGCTGAAAATGTGATGACCCATTTCCAGCGGCGACGCTGCCTGCAAAGTGAAACCTGCTCTCCTGCTCTCCCGTCAGACAAAGCAGAGGAGAAGTTACTGCTTTTGTCTCCTCACACCTTAAACACCCAGAATAAACCAGTGTCATGCTGGCTAATGTACACTTTATCCCCAGAGCTCCCTGCATCCACTGGAGAGAGCTGTTCTAGTTCAAATAGCATGACTGGAACAAAAAACCAGCAGGATTTAACGGGAGACGTTTGCGCCGGCTTAAAAAAACTTTTCCACCATTGCTCTGCATGGAGTTTACTCAAGCAGCAGTGATTCACTTTGATCTCAGCGTTTAGGAATAAACTTAGAATAAACTCACGGACAATATGAAAGCCATCTATTTTAGAGCATCCTTGAACAAAGACTGTAACTTTTGAGAAATGTTCACAAATTCTTCCCTTTACAAAGGAAATTCAATAAACACAACTGTTCTGCTGAGCACATTCAGGAGATTTACTGCCTTGGCCTTTTGGGGGGGGTATTGACCCCCAAAAGGGTCCCAAGATGAAACCATCACACACCGAGTGCCTGGCAGACAAAATTCTGTTATTTTACCCCTCCTTTTACTAATTTCTGCTTTTTTCTTGTGAAATATTGGACATTTTTACTACTGTGGGCTTTTTAAAATCCTTCAGACTGGACAATCTGAGGTAAAAAGAGTTGAACTCACGGTATGTGCTCACTATTAGGACAGCTGAGGGGTCACAAGTTGACACTGCTTTGTTTGGAGGGGTCAGAAGCCAAAAGGTTGGTGGCTACTGCTCTCTAACAGACATGGGCTGGTTTGCTGTCTCCTCCAATCTCACTATTGTCATAATAAGTGTTAGCATTTACCATTATCAGGTAATTGTCACTTGTTGCAAGTTACATGCACGAACTTTTAAATTAAAGATAGCACATTAAAATGTCCGCGAAGGAGCACACATGTATATATTTTAAATGAATACCGTCTACATGTGCAAATAAATTGTACGCTTGTTGCTGAACGCATCTTAACGCGCTGTTGTTTCAACGCATTCTTGTAGCGTGGGGTCACTAAATGCCGCACAAATACACGAGTTACCGGTAAACAACTGCTCTTTTCTTCCGCCCATAGCAACTCAGACTGGAGAAAGAAAACAGCACCAGCATGCTGTCACCCACAACAGAGCCAGGCCCATCCCGGACACTGAGGCCCACTTCTGGGTCCACTTCTCCGCCTTTGTTGTGATGCGAAGTCTGAGTAAAGTTGTAACTCCGCGTTACTTTTGTTGCACACTACTTTGCACACGTTTCATTGAGCCCAACATGCGCCACTCACACAACAACCGAGCCACGGCTGACAACACACACAGTCAACACTAAAGAAGAGTACTTTTCAAGTCGTTTCTAACGTCACCTGAACTATCGCAGCTCTGTCGAAAACATACCTGAGTGCGACCAGAGGCAAGAAATACTCACAGGTTCACAGAGGTAGTTCACTAATCCGGGTCATGACTTGTGTTTCACGGACGCGGCTGAACGCTGATGTCGGCCGGTTTTCCTCAAAATGGCAGAGTGTAAATCCTGGAGTTTTAACAGCGCGGCGCTTCCCCTCCCGAGTTCACACACACTGTCCTCCAACGGGACACTGCGGGAGTGAACGCGGCAGCGTGCTGCGTTCACGACCGTAGGACACGGCGCAGTCAGGAGATGGGCGCGCGCATCACAAGTAGAGAGCGGGTACACGTCAAAACATACAACTTCAGGGTAAATAATGAAGATGATAGGCCCAATGGTTGTATCTTCATGGTCGGAGATGATCATTATGCATATACTTGACTTGAAAAGTGTCAAAAACTGTATTAACATTACACGTTACTCAAAGTATGCAGTTTTTTGTAGTATTTAATCACAACTCTGGCCTGACTGCAGTGCTGTAATCTTACAGATTTATCGTAGGGTGGATTTGAATAAAAGGCTGAATCACAGCTGCAATAAAACATTAATTGGGCCATGTGCTCATGAAGAGTTGGTTGCAGAGCCCCTTCACTATTTTGATGGACATAATTCCTAAAAAAAACTACTTAAAACTCTGTCCTGCTTTGGTTTCGCTTTGCTTGAGAAGAATAAAACTGTACATAATTTCAAGCCGGATTCTTTTCCACCTCTGTGCACATCTCTTATATAAGTTCTCATGTTAATTCTGCAACCGCTGTTCCTCTTTGTTTCCTGTAAAGAAAAAAGGAAAACCACCAAATATTTGTTTTGTTAGAATTTCTATTTTTCACTATTTCTGGTCTGAAGCCCTTGAGTGCGCCAACAAGCAGTGTTATTACTACTTTGACCTCTGAAGTAGTGTACCAAGAGTACATGAAAGCAGCATGAATTCATCTAAATGACGTTTTCCCTTCCAAAACAAAATGACGGCATCAAACAGTAATCTTCTCATATGTCCAGTTAAATGGTGCTGCCTCATTTCCCAGTGGTTAGGGCGTGTTACAAGCTGTTTTTTTTCTCCAAATCATAGGCAATTTAAAATCCCAGTCTCCTCCAACTCCCTGAAACGCAGCACGAAAAGCCTAGTCAGAGGAGTTGAAGATCATTAATAACAAAGTGACTCTAAATACATGAAGCATTTAAATGAACAAGCTTTTTATTGTGTTTCACATATTTTTTATGTGCTTTTGAACAGGTTACATTGTGAGAGTACAAGTATTATTATTTTTTTCATCAGTTTAGGGCGTGTTGGCAAATCTTTGAGGCCAAAGGTTTGCTGGCAGGTGTAGACTGGCAAACAGAAAGCTTGAATGAACTGCTCATAACCACTGCTGGGCTTCCCCCCTTTTACCTCATGTCAGTACAAGCCAAAGAGGTTCTATTTTACTGTAAACTTAAACTGCACTCGGCCATGACTCATGAATCAGGTTGTCAAAGCACCAGTTACAATATGGGCCAAGCCCTCTATGCTTTTGTGTGTCTCTGATAATTAAACCTTATCGGAGACACAGAAAAACTAGCTGCAGATTCAGTTTTCCACAAGTTGTGGAAAATAAAGATTTGTAACATCTGAATAAATGCCTTTTTTCAATATATATATTTTTTAGAAATTATACAGTACAATTATATCATGATTTCAAATGAGTGTATATTCACATTAACCCTTTTTGCCCATACATATTACAACATGAATTAAGAGACTGCTGTGCCACATCAGGCTTCTGAGTGCACATCCACACTTACTTTGGTGATAAAAATAACTACTGTTACAGAGTAACTTCACAGAGACTGACACCATTTTACAAGCTCCGACTTGTTCATCCTACCCTTTTCGTCTAAGTAAACACAGTTAATCAGTGCTTCAAGGCAGACATCTTTTTTTTCTCCACTCCCAGAGGACTGAAAATTTTCCAAAATGAGGAATGAATTCAAGTGTGTTGTTCATTCAGGTTTTAAAGCCCTTCTTTACAGAAGCTTGTGACATATGCATGTGTTATACGGGGTATTTATGCTGCATGTAGACACAGAGGCCCTTGGAACCACTTGCACAAATCATCTTAAATTTGACCCTAAAAAAAAAAATCTAAGTGTAAAACAATACTCACATGTTGTAAAGCCTGGTGCCACAGTCACACAATTAGACAACACCCTGCCACACCAACATTTGCTCTGTTGGCCTGCTCCCACAGATAACGATAAGAATGAAAGGTTTCATTTGCTCTCACACGTCAAGCAGGAAAAATATGCACACTGATCAACAGGGTTTGGTCTTCAAGTCTTGACTTCAGTGATCACTGCCAACTGTTTATATTCCTCCGTCCCTTTTGGGGAAAAGCTGCTTCTCTCCCACCCTGCTTCGGCCAAAAGGTCAAGCAGCAGCTTCCGGTACGGTTTCAGAAAGCATTTTAAGCAGATCACGTTATAACTGGTGCTGAGACAAGGAAAGGGAAAAAAGGAGGCTTCTTCAGTCAAACACGTTCAAGCCTCCTTACAGTTCACTTGTATTTCCACTGCCCGAGAGTGGAATCTGAGGCTGATGTAGCCGGTCCTGTTGTTTGGTGACAGTGTTGGTGTTGGTACCAGGTTGCTGCTGGGAGGCTCCACAGTCCAGATCTTCTCTCAAGGTGCCCTTTGTGCAGCCAAATGGAGCCAGAGTCATGAGTCAGCTCTAGCGTCCTTTGTTCTTTTTGGCATTTCCCTAAAGGAAACAGAAAACGTACAAGCTCAGTTCAGAAAAGAATTTAAATCAAGTCGCATCACAAAATGAAACGTACTGGGTTGTATTGAAGTTAAGTTGAGATAGCGCAGATTTGTTTTGCATTCTGATTTAAAATCTTAAAACATGCTGAGGCTGGTCTCTGGCCTTCCAGAGAAAATCACCACCTTTAACTCACGAACATGTTCCGTCCTGCAACTTCCCAGCACACAGCCACCTGTGTGCGGACACGCAGGAACATGCATGCTTAAAGCAGGCCTCTCCATCTCTGCGGCTTTAACTTAATGACTTTTTCAGATGGTTCCAGCAGGTGCTTTTACCATCAGGCCCGGCAGCGACCACAACACCACAGGCGACCTCCCAGTTCACCTCGTAACTGACAGAAACTTTATACCGTCCCATTACACCACCAAACCTAAACTGATCCTTCACACTCCCTGAAGCCACTGGATTTTTACCACTACTCTGTAGTGACGGAGCTTTTAGATGTATTTATAAAGAGACTGACAGGATGTGACAACTGAAACAAACCTGAGAGGGAAGCAAACATTTCAAAAGGCAAAATTTTGACAGCAACTTGAATAAAAAAGGATAAAAGCAGACACAACAGAAATCAGAGTTGTACCTTGCTGCCCAGTTTGAGCGTGTCGATTTCCTCCCTCTGCTTGCTCAAAGTCTCGTTCATACTACACAGGTGGTCGCTCATCATGCTGAGCTGGTCTTCATAGCTCCTCTTTGTCGTAGCCAGCTCATCCTGTATGAGAGACACCACAGTTTTAATGTGAATGTCGTGAGATTTGAGCTAATGTCTGTACTTAGACAGGAAGCTCTTTGGTAATCTACCTGCAAGCGTGTGATGTTCTGATTAGCCAGTTTGACCTCCTCGCTCAAAGTCTCCCGTGATTTTTCTGCGATGGCTAATCTCTTGGCCAAAGCTCGACACTAGAAAGGGAAAAAGGAAAAGTAAACAACTGCAGTCCCCTGGTGGGTTTCATGCATGCCTAGCACTCTACAGATCTTTTTCAAAAGCTGCAATAAAGGGAGATATTCTTTTGAGTAATGGGTATATTTGAGAACAGCGCCAAAGGTAAATACACAGTTTGAAAAAGTGACAGTTTAATACCTGAGACACTGACTCAACATCGGGTGCATCCCTGTTGCTACGATACAAAATGAGGATGACTGACACACCAGTTAGTCACAATGTGACAGTTTGTCACTTAGACAAATATCTCCATTCAGATCAAGCCTCACAGTTAAGCTAAAAATATAAAGTGTCACTTTCTCAATAAAAAAAAAGGCAACACATGGTAATAATGGGACTCAAGAACTATTTCCAAAGTACAAAGAGGAAAGAACAGAGAAACAAGGTTAACTTCTGGTTCAGTGTCTACACTCTCTGTTCTCAAGCAAATTAAAGACGCAGACAAAAATAGTTGCGGAATGATTTTAGGAAGGAACACAGGAGGGAACAGGGCAAGTGACTGTTCTGCACTAAGAGTTTCCATATCTCTTCCCAGATGACATGCAAAGCTAGAGAGACTGCGTGCTGTGAAAAGGTCAGTTCTCTGCTACAAGAAGCAGTTAGTGAGATAAACATTCTAGTAAGAGGTTCACCTCTGAGTGAAAGTGCACAGCTTTGCTGTCTGAAATCTGGAGCTGGGTGGTGAGCTCTCCCACTCTGGCCATGTAGTGAGTCTTTATCAGCTGCTCTCTGGACTCCTCGTCTCCCACCTGCGAGCACAGACACAACATCCAGCTAGATAAAATGTTTTTTTCCTTCTGAGAAACGTTATGTTTGCAAATGTTTTTTATTAATTTAGCTCATAAAGGAGCTCTTCCTTTAAATATGTTAATTTAAGTTGTTGGACAACTCACATGCTCAACTGTAGGTGTTGTGCACAACATGCCAACCTGCAGACAGCAAGACAAAAGAGAGAAGCGTGTTAGGAAACTTCCATTATAGATCAGATGCTATAAAATCCACTTCAAGCACAGACAGGCCTCTGACACAGCTAGGACAAACTAGCCGTGCGAGAGATAAAAGCTAGCACACAAGTCGTACAGGGACGAACTGCTCTGTATCGTGACTGCACTGTGAACTCTGCACCGACTTGCATAAACAACAGTATTCTTCTTTTCTGCCACATCAGCACATTGGAAGTCTGAGTTTTATTAAGCAAAAACTTGCTTAGTGTGGGAGCTACAAGAAAAGAACGATAATACTCCCTTTGTTGAAGCAAATCAGACACCAGTGCCATGGGCAGAAAATTTCCTCTGCAAGCGAAAACTAACAAGCACAGCAGCCAATCGGGGGACCGTACCAGACTGGTGCACAGCGTTGTCTCTTTCCCTGCAGCTTTCTGCTCATTCTCTGCCTCCTCATGGCTCTGTGAGAGTGTGCTGGCTGCAGCTGCTTGCGAGTTTGGACTTCCCCCTAGAGCTGCCGCGAGCTGCGCTTCCAGGTCCGCAATGCGCTGGTTCTCCTTTTCCAACCGCACCTTCCCCAGCTGGGCCTCAAGGAGCCAGTGCTCCTTCTCCTGCTCCAGCCGAGCGATCTTCTCCTGGCTCTGCTGCACCTGCAGGAAGCCAACGGGGAGAGGAGAGGAGCGGACAGTGAGCTTGCGGGACGAGGGCTGAGCAATGATTGGGGGAAGTGAAAGGGCAGCAGCATTTTGGAAGAAATGGTGAAACTGTATAACAAAGCAGTTTGCAAATAATACAATCTTTGGGTATTTTTAAAGCACATTTTTAAATCTGATCAATGGAATTAAAATGACAGAAACATTGTGAAGTCTTTAAATTGTTCCTTCCAAAACATGGAGGCTCGAGAGGTAAAAGCTCAATGAGTTTTATGTTTATACATGAATTTTATGAGTTTGTACTGGTAATAGTAAAATTGATACTGAAGTGACAAATTGAAGCAGGTTGATGTGGACCAATGGACGCATTCACAAAAGAAAAGAGAAATAAAATGCTTTGAACTTGCTTAGGACACAAGAAGCACAGGCTCACTGGCCAAGCTTTTCACACCCTGTCCCTAAAGAGCAACACTGCAGCTCATGTGCTGTATTATTCTAAGACTGAGATTTCTGCTCGTGTTAAATAAGTCTTGTACTTTTATGACCAACTTTTAAATATTGTCCCGTTTTCCTGAGAAACCATCGATGCTGTTGTTCTGCTGTTTTCAGTTTTACTTGACTTCCAGTTTGCTTTTTAATCTTACTGTGACTCAAAGAACACAAAGCCACAATCAGCATGTGGAACTATTTTTGACGTTATCTCTGTGTTATTATGTTCCTGTTAGCTTGACTCATACAAGGTTACACTGTCCACAGGTCAATGAGTGCCTGGCTGTTGCTCTTGGCCAGATGTGACCTCTTTAAAAAACCATTAGCAAAATTTTGAAGTTACTCAATTCTGAACCAACAGAAATGGTTCACAGAGGGAGTTTTTGCGCTGAGTGTCATACCTGCTGAGTGAGACCTTCTCTGCTCTCAGTCGAGCTGGTAAGTATACGACGATTTGACAGGGCTTCTCTGTATGGAACAGACTGTGGCCTAGGCTGAATGAAGAAACAAAAGAAGACATATAGCAGTCATTTATCAAAAAAAAATGTATATAATATCTACTATTATCTTGATTTGTATGGCACTATTCTTAATAACAACCTTTCCATGGAAAAGGAAAAGCAGATAATAAAAGCTAAGTCAAAACAAGAAATTGAATCATAAAACAAAAAGGGAAATAAACATATAAAATAGCAAAAGTGGAGAGATAAAACCAGATAAAACATAAAAATTATATAAGAATGTTCCAAAGTCTTAGGGGGTTAGCAGCAAAGGCTTGGTCACCATTTGTCATGAGCCGCAACCTGGAAATAACCAGCAGATTTAAGCCTACACTAACCTTTTTGACAGCATGCATATAGGCAGCTGCTTTCTTTTTGTTGGCCAGCATACTCTCTGCTTGCAAAGGGTTGAGAGCTGCTGTGCTGCCTCTTGGACTGTAGCCTGATGATGTGAAGAAGTCCAAGTTGTTGCTGAAGAAAGTGGCAATCTGGGAAAAAAAAGCAAACATGTGACATAATGTCTCATATCATTCACACCAAAAAGAGCATGCAGCCTCCTTTCCTAAAGAAACGCTAATTAATACCTGCATTCCTCAATGATAATACTCATCTTTCTGTTTAGCCTCAAATTAACTGATGTGTTTACAGCACAGAGATGATTACACCACCAAGTGTCCAGGATGATAAATGTCTGAGCATTTGAGCCTTCTGCCTGCAGAGATGATCACACTCAAAATGCAGCTCTCTCCACGCATCATGTGCCAGCGCGCTACTCAACGCTGCAACCCACCGGACTGTGCATCCCATCAGCAGACACATCTCAGCCAACGGTTCGCTTGATTCACAAAGAGAAATCATTTATCCCTTTGCTCTGACTGGGGAGCAGCTGTACAAACTGTGACTTGGACAGTATCTTTGAACATTTAACCGCTGCCCACCTGAGTCCTTCCGTTCTGTGCTATCACATTAGTAGGAAATTACCAACGTGATCCAGTTGCAGTGAAAACTCAAAGGCACTCACTATTAAGCTTTTTTTTTACGCATTAGAGACAGCAAATAACAAGTGCTGTTCGAACATATGATATAGGAAATATAAAGCTGGCTGCTGCCTGCCCCCTGTTGGTCATACCTTGGCGGTGCCACTGGTCAGAGAGCCCAAAGATCCAAGCAGGCACTCTGACGTGGTACACAGCTTCTGGGTGACGGTGGGGAGCTCCTGCTCCAAGCTAGCCTTCTGGTTGTAGTGCTTTGACATCTCTGGACACACAGAGAGGGAACAGAACAGAGAGGCATTTACAGCATCAACTGGCTTTGCGTCTTCAGCTTCACCAGCTAAATATGACATGTTAATCATCTTTTGAGATCAAATGGCGGCTGTCAGGTGACACTCCCTTACTTATTGGTATGTAAATGATGTGTAACAGATTTTCCAGAATTATATATTATAAAACTGCAGGCCTTTTAGTGTATATATAGCCACAGTCACTGCCCCCACAAGAACCAAGATAAACAGAGAAAGGCATTCATTTCATAAAGACATTTCCTCTCAGTTAAATGTGGCAGCCACACACACAACTCTGCTCTGCCAGCCAGCACTAAATCATACTTCCATTTGACGTTGCAGTGAGACAGACGCTACGTTGAAGCCTCTGGATATTTACTCTTCAAAAACCGAGCTGGTGGGTATTGTTGCGAAAACAAAAGAGAGTCTGACTTTTATGAATGGCAGCAGCAACCAGGTGGTTGCTTGAGGGAATCATGCTGCTGCGTCACGCTGCTTGTCAATGGCTCCGGGTCTGGAAAGAAAAGGTTCACGGTGCTGCTCACCTTTAATGGCATCGTGAAGACTGTGTAGGCAGGCAGCCAGCTGGGTGAAGACAGCTGAGGTGCTGCTCTGTGGCACGGCATCCTGACGAACACCTGAGACACGTTGCATATGTTTGTAAAACAAGCACGTTGTATCACTCCACAGAAGCATTATAATACACAGAAATTTTAGGTCTAGCTATAAAACACTTCAGCTGTATCAGCTCATCTGTGACATGTGCATTTCTGCCTTTGTTAACATACTGGGTAAGGCCAAAATGTTGATGTAGCTGTGCAGCTTCTCAAACACGGATGTTACTCTCTTCATGTCACTCTGCAGCTCCTGGTTTTTTGCAGTAAGGGCAGCAGTACAAAGAGGTGCTTCGCACTCTTCTTCCAGGCTGAAAGGAGAAGATAGCCATCAATACAGTGTACTCCACTGGATTTCTCTACCACACACACGCAGGCACGCACGCACACACAGCGCTGACCTTTTCAGCTGGTAGGGAAGAATCTTTTGCAGAAAGTGGGTGTATGAGGAGAAATTATCAGCGAAGCTCTTCAGCTTGACCACAGTCTCCTTCAATTCAAGAGAGATGAAAAAAGAAACATAATAAGTGGCTGATTATCAGCGGGCATCATGAACAAGCCCACACAATGCCCCTGTCCAAAAAACACTCACCAGTACTGTGACCGTGTCCTCTGTGATGCTTTGGTGTAACTGCAGGAAGCTGTCCTCCAGGGGGCGCACATAGGCCGCGTTCTCATGTAGATACTGAGAAAACTAGACGGAGACAGGTATTTAAGCGTGTACACTGAATGTTACACATTCTACATGTCAAACCACTTCTACTGTCTTTTATAGTTCACGTTTATGTACATGTGTAATTTAACAGGCAGTTTGTGTTTCTCGTGTGTGGATGCTTCACCTTCTGGTTCAGAGGGGAGATGGGTTCAATGGAGGAGTCCCGGGGATAGATGTGCACTCTCTGTTCTGTATATGAGTGGAAGTTCAACAGAGCAGCCACAAGGTCCTGAATAAAGCTCAGCGCCTGACCTGCCACGTCCCGGGCCTTGAGCTACAACCACAGAAAGAACACACAAGCCACACACTCAACGCTATAGTCATGTCTAAAACAAACAAACAACCAAAAAAAAACCAAGCTCAGCTGTCTGAACTAATCCGTGATATTTGGTATGTATTTCTGCCAAATGATTCACTGATTAGTCAGTCAAAACAACATTAATCAGCAACTATTTTTATAATTGATTTTAAAGTCATTATTAAGCAAAACTAACAAACTTTCTGAAGTTCCACCTTCTGAATTGTGCAGATTTGCTTCGTTTCTTTGTGTTACATATAGTAATTTGAGTGTCTTTGGGTTTTGGACTGCTGGTTTTGGCAAAACAACAACGCATTTGAAGACATCACCTAAGGAGAATGTAAAAGGCCCTTTTAACTATCTTCTGAAACTCTACTGACCAGCTGAATAATCGAGAAAATAACTGGCAGATTAATCGGTCTGGTGTTTTCACTCACCTGGTGCCTTCGATTGTGTGGTGGCACGTTTAGGCTGTTGTAGTCGCTAAATTCTGCAGGGTGGGAGAAAAAAGCAGTGAAACCAGGGCAGAACCTCAGTCCCTGCACTGAACTGTATTGACACAACAAACACAGCTTAAAAGCCTCTTGTCTCCTTGTGTGCAATATTAGTTTGGTGTAGCATTACACTATTTACTCCTAGCAGAAAGTTATGGTATCAGTGACAGACATAAATGTTCTCAAACGGATGTCTACTCTGTAGCAGATCGTCTTTGTCCATGTGGCTCAGTGCCAGATACTCACTGGTGTCGTTGAAGGGCACTTTCTCCTGGATCACACTGCTGCTTTGTTTCACCTGTCTGTTCAGCTCTGACTGGCACCGCCTCAACTGCTGCTGACTGCACAGAAAGGGCAAAAAAGATTAATGGGTGAAATTGTGCATTTTACTTGGTCAATAAAAACAACCAAAGTAGATAAATATGTATATTTCCACGGTTTATGTCAAAAGTACTTTAGCTACAAACTGTGAGTCTAAATGGAGTTACAGAATCATAATCCAGTTCTCTCAAATTAAGAATTTACCTGAACTCTGCTTTAATTGTATATAGTATGGGGATCTACAACCATCTAAAGAAGTTATCGGTATATACACATCATTAGGCCTTCTGACACCACACTGGTGGATTTGATTATTCTCAAACTGTGAATAAATTGGAGGACGTACCACTCTTCTGTTCGCATTCTGCACTCCTTTGCTTCCCTCTCCAGGGTCTGTGCTTTCACCTATGAAAAAGAAAAACACACACATTTTAACAAACTTCAAACAGAACGTGTGCATCATGTTCTCCATCCTCCTCCTGCTGCTGCTGCCTATTCTCACCTCTAAACGTGCTTTGTCACTCTGCAGCCGCTCGATTGTGTCCATGTACTTAGCTGTGAGTCCGTCCACGACAGCCTGGTGCTGCTCAGAGTCTTTCTCCAGCTCCTGTAGTCGGGCCTTCAGCTCAGCCTCCTGCCTCCTGTGCTGCTCGTCTGCCTCGTAGAACTAATGAGAATACAGCAGAAAGCTGAGATATCACCTGGCCTACCCAGTACATTAACTGGATATACAGAACAAAACAGATCAATGTAGGCACAACGTGGCTGCTTACTTGGATATGAAGTCGCTCGTTCTCTTCAATCTTTTTCTGCAGGTCCTCATCAAAAACGCTCTGGGTCTCCAGGCCATGCTGTGAGGGGGAGTCTCCTTTATTCTGGAGGAGGTCGAGGTAAAACAGGGGTTACTCACAATCTTCTAGCTCTACAAACATTAGTGTTTAATTGACAAAATGTCATAATCACTCTTAAAAAACGTATGTTTCTGTTATCAGATTAATTTCTGATGCAATACACGATACATCCTGTTCCCTCTACCCAACCACGCAGCCACTTCCTTGATCACCCCACATGATCACCTTCCCCTTTTTGCCCTTGGCTTCACTAACAGCTAGCTCCTCTTGCAGCAGCTCCACCCTCTTGGCCAGCTGTTGGTTCCTAAAGCTGAGACTGTCCATCTCCTGCTCCTGCTTCCTCAGGCTCTGGTCCCTCTGCTTCAGCTGCTCCTGTTGACGATAATGACAAACACGTGTCAGACATCTTCTTACAAACCAAAGCATTAAAAAAGCACTGCCTTTAAATTGGGATAATGCTGATCTATGCATTGCTGCAGAATTTGGAGTTTTGATTGAAAAAGAAAGTTTACCTGGCAAATACTGTGGTTGTCAATGTGCACCTTCATTCTAACTCATGGCAACATTGCAACAAGTACTGGTCAGATTAGGTGATCATCTGGATTTGTCTAGTTAATATGAAAACACTTGTCCATTAGAAACTTGATGAACTGATGTAATGTGAATTCCAAAAAAAGCTTGATAGTTGTGGCTTTATTATGTAGCCTGCATCAGGCTTGAAACTGTACATTGCAGCTGCATCTCTGACCAAGATGATTATTCCTGTTCTGTACGTCACTGTACCTTTAGGGAGCAAGAGCTGGCCTGTTCATCCACAACTGCCTTCTTCAGCACCTGATTCTGGGCACGGAGCTGTGAAAACACACAGGGGAAGAATTTGAGGCATAAAACAATAAATAAAACATAAAACATCATCAGTGGTCAGGATGGAGATGCAAAGGCAGTTTTCAAATAAAGAACAATGCAGAATGTATGCAATAGATGAATTCACAGCCTTTACACAAACAATCTCTGGCACGTGCTTGTGTGTGGTTGCTGTTTTTCCATTCTATTCTGGATGATATGAAGGCTCAATAAAATATGTAAAGACTCAATGCAGGACTGAATGGCTAGTGGTGTTGAAACACATAGATAATTAAGAACCACAGCAGTATGTGCGACAGTTACAGAGTCAGCACTTCCTCAGCAGGATATGGTGCTTGGCTAACAGGGAGATCAGAGTTGAACAGGAAACAGCACACACTCCCCGTGCTGTCAGCTGACACAGAAACAAAGGGCGCACACAGCTCACAAGAGAAAACACAGACACAGAAGCTTTACTGTCACTTATTGACAAACCGACCCTTAAAAATGCTAGCAACACATGAATACAGCATGATGATGACAACTTAAAATGTAGAAGCTCATTATTCTCTGTTATGATCCCATTATTACATGGCCTAACCATGGAGCCAACTGACAACATTCAAGCAAAATCACACATAACAATTACAATCCTATAACAACCTGAAATATCTGGTATTGTACAATATTATAATACCAATATCAAATCAGTATAAACTAAGTTCTTTAGTTATTAGGTTCACCTCTGCATTAAATCCAACCTTCAAGGCAGTTATAATGTACACAAGGTATTTCTAAAAATAATCACTATAATAATGTTAACCTTTAATAAAAGGAGGAGACAAAACAAGTGCCTGAATAACAAAATACAGATAATTTGCACCATAACCACAGCCTTCAAAATCAACACTATCTGAATCAACAGCACTCTACAACAATATAACTTTACTGCAGGGCTACTGTTTTAACTAACGTTAGGGTGCATCAGTTTCAGATCAGTGTGTCTCTTTGCACTGACAGGAGGTCTGCGTGCTTAGCTTCAAATATGGAATCCACTCCAGTAAATTCCAGTAACGATACATGTGTAAATATGTTTGCGTGGTATTTGTCATTGCTCACAAATACGTACTCATACAATATCAAATGATAACGTTAGCTAACGCCAATGACACGTTGGGTACTTATGTGTTCCACCCTTGTCAATAACTAAGTAGCGCTATGACAACTAACTTTACTTTCTAAACATTAAATAAGCGAACACAGACGATGTTTTACCTTGGAGTACTCCTGTGCCAGCTTGCTGTATTTTGTTTGCAGGTCTGTAACGTTAGCCATTGTCACTGGAAACGTTATCCTGTCGCTAATAGTTGATGCTAGAAAACTGTTATCCTAGCCAGCCCGGCTAGCTGATGGCTGCCTAGTTAGCTTGCTTGAGACCGTTCCTCCCACTGCCAACTGCTTGAAATGTTGACGTTGGACACCGAGCTGTAACCTGGCTAACTCAGGTTAGCTAGCTCCTGTTATTACTATCTACTTCAAGGCGGCTTGTTCTAATACTTGGTAACAATGACCTCGAATACATATTGACAGCGGATCGATTATGAGCACCGGACAAAGAACTGCTTGCTGGTCATCTGATTTACGATAATTTCTAAAGCCGGATGTTATTCCGACTTGACAGCAACGCTTTTTTTAAGTTAGCACTATTAGCGGCGATAGCCTGCTAGCTAGCTTGCTAGCTAACTAGCCAACTAGCTGTGTAGCATAACAAATCCCGACACCGACACATAACACATGTATCACATGTTATGTGGCAGCAGCAGTGTAACCCGCTGCTTCCGCAAATCGTATTAAAGAGTGGGCGTAGCTTCTGCTAAGCTAGTGAAACAGACTTGTCAATCCATTCATCTGGAGGTATACTTTCATTTTCTAACCCGCAAAATCCCCCTCTAATGAGATCCGACCAGAGACGTAAGCAGAGGTCAAAGTTCAAAAATCTGAAAAAGTGGTGAGCTGGTGTAAACAGGGCGCCGTCTAGCGTTTGAAGGTCTCGAAAAACTAGATAGATAGATAGATAGATAGATAGATAGATAGATAGATAGATAGATAGATAGATAGATAGATAGATGCGAGGATCAGAATAATCACAGATTAATATGGGGAAAATCAAATAGAAGAAAAAAATGTGAAAAGTGTACACTTTGTGATTTTAAACTTGTGATATACTGTTCCCTAATATCTACTGTGATATATTGCACCTATTGGCTTGTTCCAGTGACCACAGTAAGGTCTGAATAAGATGTTAGTATGACAGGAAATAGAGACACTATTATCATAACATCTTTTCCTCTTCTTTTAGCTCAGCCTAATGCAGTTTACAATTAAGTGCTGTACGTCACTGACAAATGATTTACTGTTGAGTTTGAGTGTTGCATCGGTTGCACTAACAAAAACAAGGTCAGAAATCACAAGCGGGTTGTGGCGCTGTGAAAGATAGCCTCTGTGATTTCCCCTTAAAACGCACATGACCTCATTTGGACAAGAAGTGAAATGACATGTTGCTAATGCAGCCATCACTGCTCAAATCCTACACGATTAATTTCAACTAATCCATCATAATCTGCTCATATTTTCGTAGTATTACCATTTCTTTAAAGAAACATAACTGTGGGCTTCTTATTCTATCAGCTTTTAAATGTTGAAACATGCAAAATAATCACAAAAAGGGATTTTCTTGAATGTTTTGTACCAATCAAAGGCATTTCCTCTGCTGCTGTTTCACTATTCCTGATCTTAAATGCATACAGGCAAAACACAAACTCTCTAACACGCACACCACAGCCAGTGGCTCCAGCATTGTCTGGTTGCCTGGCAACTGTCGGCGTGGCGTGGTTGCTAGGGCCGTGTGGGAGGGGGGGAGGTGATGCTGCTCTGATTTCCAGCTGAATTGAGGCAGTCAGTAGGGAGAAGCCCCCCCTCCCAGTCGACACACAGGACTCTATTGAACAATAGAGCTGTGCCAATGGGCCTGAGGCTAGTCAGACAAGCCCTTGTTCAGGGTCACACTGTGTTCATCCCACAGTCCTCCATGACTAATTAACTTACAGCGAAGAGTGTCGTTAGGACATCTGATGATGCATCCATCACTGGCACAGCCCTGGAATTTACATTAATGTGAGGTGCATTTCTGGCAGCCTGCCATGTTGGTGCATTCAGAAGACACAGAAGAAAAAGGCAAAGCGTGGTGGAGCCGCCACACGTAGTGCTGAGCACAGCTTGCACAGTCAAAACAGCTCTGAACTGCTGGACTTGGTGGGAAATATTTGCCAGCTGTAACGTGGTTATGTGAAAACTGAGAAAGCAGCCACACAGAGAGGCAGCTATTCTAAAGAATGGACTATTATTAGCTAGAATTTTGATCATGTGGCTTTCACAGCAGGTGGCAATGTTGATCAAATATCTAGCTAGTGTAGGCTACTAATGTAAAGTGATGGCATTCTTGTGCTGGGGAGGAGAGTTTGGAGGGCAGGAACGTGTCAAGTCTTATTTGCAGTGATAAAACGCTGAATCTGAGCTGCAGCCTCGACTAGAATAAAAAGATGCTCACAGGGGTAACAAGAACAGGTTTTTATTAATATTTTGTAATACCATATATAATGCAATTGCATATCTTTGGCGAAAATAAATCTTATAAACATTTTATCAACAGAGGTTAGCATACAAAAACCAAAAGGTGTGTCGGTCCAATAGATATGGCAGACAACTGACAAACTCATACTGGGTTGGCAGCTTTGTCAAATGCAACAAAATGTTCATCATACCCATAGGAACTGCAACAGAATTTTTAGAATCACATGATCAATTTTCAATAATGTTGAGCAATGACGCAACTGGGTTTTGAGTTTGGTAAGTCGGACCCCAAAACATTTAGGTAGCTCATCTGCAGATCAACTCACTGACTCAGTGTCACTTTGAGACCAATACACGTTTCTTTTGCAAGTGCTACAGAAAGAATGAGTGAGATTTTCCTCTACACGTCTCTCCATCATTTGTCTGCATTTTTCCACATACTTAAATGTAGCTCGGAAACTACACAGCAGCAGCCAGGGGGGACTGAGTTAGTCTGATCCAGTTTTCACAGATATTCAAGACATTTCAACATCCCATAACAATACCTGGAAGCATGAATTATGAGTGGCAGTATTTGTTTATTTTTTTTAAGATTCTAATCTGCGCTGAGATCGAGAGCTAATCTTAAATTTGTGACTACTTAGTCATAATATCTAGACATAAACATGAGACAAATGTAAAAATGATTCAATCACCTTCATGGGGAATGTGTCCATCTTACACTTTACACCCCAGCTGTACATCAATTTTGGCAACAAAAGGTTTCAGGATCAATGTTAATTAACTGTCTTCTATCCAGTCTAACACAAAGCAAAACAAAACATCAAGAAAACCTGGCAGTCATGGTTAAATTGAAAAAAAACAAAAACAAAAAAACACCCGTTCTAAAGACAACAGACATTGGCAAAATACTTAATCACTATAATATAGTGAAAGAAGAAAGGTGTATTGCTGTAAAATAAAATGAGGAGGAAAAACAAAATACTTATTAAGAGTTCACAGAGGGAAAAAATAAATGTGCCTAGCCATTCCTTTCAAATGACCAGTGTTTGATAGCATTCAATAATCCCATAAATTAATAACATAAATAAGGTGATGATTAATGAACAATATTTTGTTCTTTTTTTCACAGCTAAACAAGACCAGTGTATGCAAGTATTACTTCTGAGAACAGCAGCTTACTCTGCTAAGATCAGTTCCCACTCTAAAGCGACAAAAATAAACCAAAAGATTGGTTAAGTCACTGCACTGACTAGAGCCCTCTCCCATTTCCTGTTCGGATGATTCAGAAAAGTAGGGCATTGTTGCTCTAAATCACAACTACACTGTGGCAGCAGGGGAATATAGTGACCATGGCCCGTTGCAGTTTTACATCAGTGGCACAAGAAAATGTTTGGCACTGACCATGCATGCTATACTAACAGTCACTGTGACATGATGTGATGCAGTTTGTGGGAAAAAAAATTGTAGAATTTTTAGTTTGTTGCCCTTGTGCGCTTCCATGCTACCTTGTACTGTATGCTGTGAGTACGGAGCCTTTAAAAACTAACGACAATTGTGGCCTTTTACACAACTTCCCCCCCAGTGAACTGCATGCAATCAACTGACAATAAACACTCCATTTCACAGCGCGAGAAGAGAGTGTGCACTTCCTTATTTTGTTCTAGGAGGAAGAGCAAGGACGTGACACCAGTGGCCAGCCAGAACTGAGGCCACAACATGAGAGCAGCACAGGTCTTCAACATCTCGCCTGCGAGCAACTGCACACACAGAGTCCAGTTCTGTCTGACCATGACATCATTGTCCCCTTGTTGTTGTTTACACATGAATATGCTCTGCACCTTTCATTTATCTGAATGGAAACAGACACACTTTGCCTCGAGTTGTGAATTAACTTCTCCACCAGAGCACTGACTGTGTACTTTTCGTCATTTTCTAAAGTACATGGTTCAAAACACAAGGAGAACACATGGAGGTATAAACAAACTGCAAACTCAAATAATGGAGCAAGAAGCTGTGGTAATTTACTGCCCGCTCCTGTTTCTGACTATGAACCAGCTCTGCATTCAAAAGGGAGCAGAAGCAAGCAGAGTACCAAGCAGCCCTACAATACAGCTGTAGCACAGAGATGTGTCATTACACCAATCACACTCATTGGAGCAGTATGACTACTTTGTCAGAAGAAGAAAAGTGTCTGGCCATTTCAAACTCTTTTCTGTCAACATCGTCATCTCAGGTTTAAGCTGAAGTCAACATGCACTATGATACACACATACACACACGCACGCAAACACACACACACACACACACACACACAAAAATACAAATAAAATTTATGGAGGATAACCTATGAACACGCAGTGAACATCTGGCAACACATGGCAGATGTTCACTTTGCATAGGCTGTCACCAAACATGAGAAAATGCTCTGTCTGCACAGTAAATGTCAGAAACACACTGATGAATGAAAGGGGTCGACAGGATGAGCGGTGGATTTGCAAAAAATAGAAAACAGACTTCACTTGTATGGCACGGTAACGGCCGTGCAAAACTGAGCAAAGTAGTGCTAACTTTGCAACTAAATTTGGCAGTGGCAGAGTAATACTATTTCCACATCTTGCTAATCCTGAAACAGAGCCAGAGCTCGTGTGTAATAAAGTTTATCGCATAACAAGATCATAGTATGACTCCATTCATTCTCTTAATTGTAAAGTTTTACTAGCATACTCGACTCTGAAAAATGCCACCATGAAATAATGTCAAAAAGTTAAGGTTGTGGATTAATTATTGCATCTCTCTCACAAGAGGATTCGTAGAGCGAGAATTCCTTTCAAAACAGTGGCATTTTTTTCTTTAGCACAAAAGGAGAAACTGATAACACCAGGAGGTTAGATTTTGTCTGTTACAAACATGCACTCATTCGCTTCATAAATAGATTCACTTGGAAGAGGATACAGGTTTGAGGAGGAAGCATGCAACGCTTTGAGTTATAAAACCTTCAGCTTTTCCCATTTTGTCTCTCAGAGGAAAATTCTTGAATCACAATCTTCTAATCCAACAGAAGCAGGCAGGTCGTTTTGGATAGATAGGTTTCTTGATGGTTCTCCATAGCCCAAACACCCACCCCCAGCAGTTACCCCCGAAGTTACAAAAGTCTCTATATGGCTTTGTTCTCCTGTGTGAACGATACTATTGCCATTTGTTTTGTTGAACAGGGATATTCCCAAAAAAGAGAAAAAGAAAAAAAAAGGCTCGAAATGGCCAATGAACGATCAGATAAGGAGAAGGAGGCACACTGGGACACACGATAAGGGGTCAGAGGTTAGGGTTCACAGGGTCCGGAGTCTGATGGGGGCAGAAGAAAAAAAATCCTCATTTCCTGTTAAGTTTTGTGCTCTTGACAGTACGTTTGGAGCCCTCCATGCAGCTGCGTATACCGGCGAGGTGCAGCAAGGAGCCGGCGGCTTCCTTCAGCTCCTCATCCAGCTCTGGCTTGACCTCGCGTCGTGGCCTCTTACCGACGGGCCACTTGATGGCGGGCGGACGTCGAGACGTCTGGTGGACGCCCCTCTCGTCCCAGAGGTCGGAGTCCTCGTCGCTGTGGAAGCCCTCGCTGCCGGCGCGGCGAGACTGCCTGCCGTCGCAGCCTCCTTCATCCAAGGAGGAAAGAGACGAAGAGGAGGAACGGGAGGAGCAGCGCTGCAGGGCTACACTGCTGTAGTTGTGGTCCTGCTTGGGATCGCTGCTCACCAGGACAGAGTCGGGTCGGGAGAGGTCCAGTGGGCCGTCAGAATTGCCTAAGGAGAGCAGAAGATAGAAAGCGTGAGAAGAATACACTCAAATGAAAAAGGTTACCCACATGTTATAGTCATGGTTGGTTTAAAACAGGTTGGGACACATATTAAGTAAATTCTAATGGAACATTACAGTAAACCAGCTATTGTTATGTTTTTGTTTTGTTTTTTTTTTTCCAAAGAACAAAAAAGCAGAAATCAGACACAGCAAACCACACACTGTAGCTTTAATTTGCTTTGTTTTCACGCTTAAAGCAGAACTAAGAGTTGTCTGGGCCAAAGAGGGAAAACCACATTTAAACATATGCCGTGGTATGCAGAATTACCATCGACAGGAAAAGTACAAATAACAGAAAAACCAGTCACTAGCCACATTAATGATCTGTAAAGGCCTGCTGCAAATACTGAATAAAATGAACTCTGTACAGGTTGATTAAATCATGATATAAAATATAAGCAATAAAAGCCAGTAAGTAAGTTATTTTTTTTATAAAAATCGTAACACTTTACCACATTCAAAAGCACATTAAATCATCATGTTAAAGGCACAGTTCAACATATTGCAAAATAAACTTATTCGTTTTCAGGCAGAGTTAGATGAGAAAGACCAGCAACTTTGTGGAGTCACCAATGGTTGCCTGGCAACTGCTCGGAGCTAAAAAGTGTCCGGCACGTAATTACCATTGTTACACTTTAAGTTTTGTGTTGATAAAACAAACAACATATTAACTAGTGAGCATTAGAGTTGGCAGTATGTAGGAAGCCTTTTCCCCCCATTTCCAGCTGACCAGCTAATGCCCCTTGTATTCCCCAAATGTCAAACTATTCATTTAATATGCCTTTTAAAGAATGTCTGAAGGAAACATTGCACGCAATCATATACAAGGGATCCTTGTAGCCTTTCCTGTGCAAGAACCAAAATATGGCTTGTAACAACAGGTGACACACAGATCACAAATTAAAGCACACAAAATAAAAGAAGATTTAAGCAATGACAGGGTGGTATGTCAGGGGCAGGAGACAAAGAGTTGGAAGAATAGGTGAAAGTATGGCTGCTTGTGGATTCTCTTACATGGGTCAACGTGGTGCCCGGGGGCAGAGTTTAAGAGCATCATGGCAGTGGCAGCATCAATGTCAGACTCTGGAAGAGGAGAGAACATGCATGATGGTCAGTCCTAAGGTGTGAAAGCATGGTAGCATGGCATATCTACTAGGACTGGGAAGACGGGGCTCTTTAAGTAATTTTAAACAAGAACAACAGTGATCCAATCAGTGCTCAGTGAAAGGACTGAATATGCAGAGGATTCGCCGAAACAAAGCAGAGGATAAATTCTAGCCACTGATAGTGAGAGTGCATCCGATCTTTTCAGACCTGACAAAGTGTCTAAAAGCCTCATAGCTCACTTCTGGGGCTCTAAATTATTAATGATTACAGTGAGACTGAGTGCTCGACACTGCACCAGCAGAACCTCTGCCTGTCGTCAAGGTTACAAATCCAAGAGGCGGGTGGGGAGAGGAGGCTGAGACTGGGAGCTCTCAACATTATGGTCTATGGCATCAATGACTTGAAAGCAACAAATCAAAGTAAAGAGTTGAGGATAAACGCACAGTGATGCAGAATGTTCTGGAACTGAAATGTGCAAAGGCAACACAATCAAAATACTGCACAAACACACACTTAAAAAAACTGCACAGATTGGAATTTGTATACATCTGCAGATTCTTGCTGGGCAGGCAGCTTTATTGTACATATCCAAACTTAAACAGTGAGGCATGTTCGCTTCGGTCTCACCTTTGAATGAGCAGCCTTGTAGAAAGAGATGACGAGGGGGTGAAGAGGCACTGTAGGAGGTAAACAAAAGACGTGAACGTTCAGGTAGCACAAGGAAGTTAAATGTGACCCTTCAAAACTTATAAATGGAACAAATAAAATAGAAATGCAGACCTCGGAAATAAAAGTCCAAGTAAAATGCCAAAAGGCCAAGTTCAGTAAATAAATGGATATTGGTAATACTGGTGTGACAATTCTGGTTTTGAAAAGCAATTTTCTGTCACATCAAAGCAAAAAACAGATACTCATGTTCAATATGACAGAGAGTGACTGATGAAAGTTTACCTGGGTGGGGAGGCGGGTGGTGTGCAGAAGGCATGTGCGGCAGGGAAGTGCTGCTTCTTAAGGGCTTGGATCAGGTTGGGGCGGTACTCAGGGTCAACACACCAGAGAGAACCTTTTCCATTGGCCTGTAGGAAAGAGCAGGGACGGTCAAACGTCTACAGCAAGGGAGCACATTAAGAAACATGCCAGAAACTTTGATTTACAGTAAACCAAGATTTCTTACATAGGACATTTCCCGACAATTACACAGAAGTGTTACACAACTGCCATAGGTTTGTCTAGACTTAATTGTGATTGGTCCTTTGATCATGTCCAAACTTTTTCTTCTAAACAAACAAAAATTAAGTTTGAATTCAGTATTTCTCTGCAGAACTTATTGTGTATATCCTTGAAGCCCAACAAACATGCTGAATGCATTTCCGTCCTCACAATACATTTACAAAGCAGATTTTTTTATAACCTTGAATCATGCATTGTTTATATTCACATTTGCTAGCTTGCAGTCTTCACACTGCCTTTAGGAGTGCATTAAAACCTTGCTTTGGGTGTTACCACTACCAACTGTCGGTCAGCAGTATATTGCAAAACCAGCAGCAGGACTACGCATCACATCGCTGATGTACACGCGTGCTTGGCATGTGCCTGCATGTGCACATGCACAATGCAAACAAAATGAAGGCCCGCTCTAAAAATGTTTCCAATGGTCAAACATTCTACATGGTGTCTTTAAAGATTCTCTAAGAGAGCTGGCAATCAATTTTGGTGATCTGAGTAATAGCAGAGCACTGCAAATTGTGATTGTTATTTATGTGGAAAAAAAGGTAAACCGTAACCTCAACCTTTAAGAGATTAGTCACTGTGGCAAAGCAATTTTTCTATAATAAAACACTGTTTTATACAACACGTGCATAAATTGCTTTGTCATAAGATTTACATTCAGAAAATAACAAAAAAAAATTTAGTTGTCAAAATCCATGAGCATTACATACTGTACACTGCACTGAAAGCAGCATAGAGATGTGTCAGATGTCATTACAGCAAGTCTCTTTTTGCACAAATGGCAAAAACTTTAAAGCAATTGTTCTTAAAGGAGCACTTCATCATAAACAAAGCAGTGGAAAATAGCAAACGCATAACTAAGAATTCCTTAACAGCCTGAACAAAAGGAGGAAATAACTGCTCCACAGCAGTGTGCGAGGAGTGAATTTGTCTGTTGGTGATGTGTGCGGGAGTGTGTTAACTGTCACTTTATCTGATGGCGGCGTATTGCCCAGTCTGCGAGGAGAGCAGAGTGAGGGAGGGAGTGAGTGAGTGAGGGAGGAGAATAACCTTGACTCAGATTACCAACCAGCCCTGATGCAGGAAGAAGGAAATGTCTCCATGGCAACGGAAACCACCAGCCAGTGTCATGTGAAACTGGTGCTGGTCTCTCGGCAGACGAAGGGCTCACGCTGTGCACCTGCATGCCGAGCGGCCTGCGCCTCACCATGTTGCTACTCGCTAAGCGCTAACTGCCATCCTCTCCCCATGGTGGGAAAAT
The DNA here is from genome assembly GCF_017976325.1 of Chelmon rostratus. Lineage (NCBI taxonomy): Eukaryota > Metazoa > Chordata > Actinopteri > Chaetodontiformes > Chaetodontidae > Chelmon > Chelmon rostratus. Next base: position 10,415,419 of record NC_055668.1, on the reverse strand, counting down.
ACGAGGTCTTAGCCAGGCACAGCTTTGGCACCACGGGTTCTACCGGTCACAAGTCTGAACTCATACTGCAGCTCAATATGGCTACCATTGTGTCACTCCCTGGTTCAGTACAGCAACATACAAACAAGTCTGACAGAGATCTGACCGTGCTGTTAATAACATCACTGCCTCATACTGAAGGAAACTAAAAAGCTTATTAAGCATTACTGTAGACATGTTCAGCACTGAAGCTGTCTTAAAAGGCCCAGCAAGCCAATTTTCTTAATCAGCTTCTTACTACGAGTGCCGGGGTCCTACATGAGCATTTTCGTCAAAGTTAGAGCAGTTTTGGTTATTTCACATTAGAGATTTCTGGATTTTTTTCTGTTGACAGCTTTGTGGTTGTTTGCTTATGTTGCCAAGCTACAGTCGATCAAATCTGAACAAACCACACCCTCACTGTCTTATGAAGCAGATAAGCTGACTTTATGAGTGTTAGACTCCTAATAAAAAACACCCGAGATGTTTTTATGAGCTTTAACTTTGAGTGCTTATTTAGTCATCGATAGTTAATGTCATACAGAAATAAATGGGATTTGAAACTATGTTTTGAGGGGCTTTAATGTCATGAAGGTTTTCAAAGAAGAGCTGCCCTTTCTAGCTCATTTCTGTACCATGTCTGTTCCTCACAACATTTCTCAACACAAAGGTTGAAAGCTACTATTAGTCACTATTAGGAAGTAAATTCACAATTTTACAATGTTTCACTCATTTCCCATTCAGTTCACAAGAATGTTTGTGCTGGATATGCAGGGGTGCATTTATCATTTTGTCACAATTATATGCATGTGAGAAAGTCGACTTCTCTATTTTTTTTTCTTTACGGGAACACAAACGCAAATGAGCACGAGTGACACTGCAACTCTGCCAGGACCTGGCTGGCAAAGATTCTTCCTACAAACTCAGCTCTGCACTTTCTCGCAGTGTGAGGTTGAGGTTTCTAACTGTGGGATGTTTCTTTCCCTGGTTAAAACGGTTGTACAACCTTGTAGTGCTCCGGGAGATAAAGTCCTATCTTAGTGTGCTGTGTTTGCATTTACTCTGAAGGAGTATCTGTGACCTTGACTGGATTCCACCATTATCGCAGCAGAGTCAGAGGTCCCTGCGGCTGTATTACAGCCCCGGACACTCTGTCACATGAGCCACACTGCAGCTTCACACTGCAACACACTGTTAACCAACTGTGTTTTGCAAAACAAAGGACACACATTTTGGCCAAAGGATATTTCACTATAACATCATCAAACAATAATGTGACGACAGTTTCGACAAGCATAATTTAAACAGTGCACTTTTCTAAGTTTAAATCTGTACGTCCAAGTTAGACAGTGTGCCAACCTACCTTTCCCAAACTCCTTTCAACCTTGCGGAAGCATTTGTTCAGGGACAAGTTGTGACGAACTGAGTTCTTCCAGCCAGTGGGAGCGTTGGAGAAATAAGGGAAGTGCTCGAGAATCCAACCATAGATTTCTTTAACAGGCAAAGATTTGCTGGGAGACTGCTCAATGGCCATGTAGATGAGGAGAGAAAACGAGAAAGGGGGCTTTGACTTCAATGAGTCCCGCTCCCTGCCTCTGCTGTGTGACGAAGATGAGGAGGAGGAGGACGGGCCCTGGTTGGACCCATAGTCTCCCTCTATGTCAAAGAGGGGACTGCCGCTGGGCTGAGCTTCCGGACCTCCCAGAGTGAAGTTCTGAAGCAGGTTCTCGTGCAGCCAGTTGAGGTTGGTGAGCTCCTCATCCTCTGTGCCTCCAGTACGATCCACGCTGGTCGCCAGCGGACTGGACGCACACTCCGCCTCAGGCAGTGTTCCCACACCACAAACACCTCTGAGCCCTGTCCGCTCCTCTTGCATACCCGGAATTTCCGTTTTCTTATCTGGTGACATCCCAATGATTGGACCCATTAAATCAAAGAGGTCTGGAGGAAGAGAAGAGGTTGTTAATGTTAATCAGCTTACACATATAGACAAAAATCACAGTTTTTAATGGTGAGCTGAAAGTTGGCAGCATGAAATAACTGGATGTGACATAATGGAATGATGTGCTCTTCCAAGCGTTGACCTTGTTTTCTTAAGGTTTCCTAGGGGACACACCCCCTGTAGCTGTGCCTGTCTGCCTCTATCGCACTCCCTGGCCTTCTCACCGTCCCTCTCCTCCATGCCTGGCAAGGACCGAGGGGCTCTCAGCCCCGCCCCCTCCCTCTTTACTCCAGCCGAGGACCATCAAGGAGGTCCTCTCAAGAAACTGAACTGACTTAAGGCTCCACTCCTCGACGCCCACCTCGTTTCAGACAAGAACCAGCTGCTCGTTATGTGTGAATGAGCATGAGACCATACAACGAAGGCCAGAATGAGTGGAAGGCCTCCATCTTACAGAGTGGATGGCTCTTACAGACTGATCTACATTCAGCCAGGTTCAAGTCTCAATTTGTCAAATGCCAGATTAAGAAGTGTAAAGAGGCTACAGACCCGCATGTTGTCAGTCAATTAACAGTGCTCGGAAATTTAATATTGCCAGGAGCCCTATATCGTTAACTAATTCCACCCAAGTACCCTCATTAATGAAACAATGATAATAAGGGATGTTGTCATCTTGTGTAACAGCAATGATCCTGTCAAGGTTCTGAGTTGAATCTAGTTTATTGAGTAGGGCTGTCCCAAATGCCATTTTGGGGGTTTTTGAAACGTCACTGAGAATTACTCAAGAGAAAACACAAAATATCAAACTTTCCTCAATCTTGTGGTCATTATTTTGCTAATATTATAATTATGGGTCTAATAAGAGATTAAGACAGGTGGGGAGACATAAGCCACTCTCTAGTCCATCCCTGCCTCCAAAGTTTTAAAAATCAACGGCTGTGTCCATAGGTGGGGTTGAGCTCATAGCCTCATGCTTGCAGGACCACAAGCCCCTTCGCAAGGCTGGTTTTTCCACACGCACATACTGTTCGGTTCGCTCTTGTCACGTGCACTGCCTGGTTTTTATGTGCGAGGCTTTCAAAACATTAAATGCCATAGAGGAACTCCATTTCCTGCTCTTTATCAGCGTTTTGCCTCTTTCTCAGTGCAGCATCCCCTTCCTCTTCAAAACAAAACTAAACTAAAAAAATTCAGCATTCAAATACTGATTTAGACAATGATTACTATGGGAATGGTGGATGCTTTGAAGCATTTAGGTCACCCCTGGCACTGTGTACAGCCACAGAAAAAGATATGTCTCAGTGCACTAAAATAACTAAATAAGAAAGTGATTTTGTCCAATAAACCTGAATATCGCTGTAAAACGATATGGTCTCGTAAACTGGTTGGTGAGGCCAAGAGCAGGAAGAGATCACTCTTTGGCTCAGCTCACAACAAGCTGTATTTCCTAGATGTCACCATGACAACTCTACTGTCCCTTCAATTAAGAGCAGAAATCCCACAAACAAGATATATTGATACAATAAGAAAATAAGTAACCCGTGCTGCCGGACTCTGCAACAGATGAACACAGAGCAGCCGCCCTGTGGAGAAAATGCTCCCACTGCACCTGTGGGTGGACACCAGATGCCCTGATCCAGGGTGGTCTGGGATGTTCTGAATCCAGACCAAGATGGGACTAGGGTTGGGAGGTTGGAGAGGTAAAGGTACACAGAGAGTGGTATGTAGGGATATATTTTCATCCCTATGATAAGAATTGGGTCAAACTCAATGAGCTGAGTTGAGTGTTTGTACTGTGGGTGAGACAGGAGAGGGAGTGTACACACACACCCACTCACACACATCAGTTTGTCAAAGCCAATCAATTATGGACAGGAAGGGGGAGAAGGAGGCATTAGAGCATTTACAAAATAACCACTTTACGATAAGGGGACAACCTATAGCTATTTTTGTTTTGAGCGACTTATAAATCTAAAAGCATGTCTCCACAGGTGACATCATGTTAGATACATATTGTCATGGATTCTGCCCATCAGTCCTCTATTCTTATTCTTTTTCTCTAGTCTTTTCATTTTTCAGCACCATTGACATTTCCTTTTGTACTGCATATACTTCTGTGATTTTTGTCATACACACACAAAAAAAGTAAGTCAAAGAGCAAAGGTACAGGAAGAGTGAACATAGGAAGACACATAACAATAGAATAGATCCTTTTATGGAAGCAGAGAAAGACAGAAAGAGCGACACAGAAACCAAGAGACTGAGAGGAAGACAGGGAGAGAGCCAGCTGAGACTCAGTGGTAGTGAGGTGGGCTATGCAAGTTATCCTCAGTCTAGGATGAATCACAGCTCTCAGCAAAGTAGAGCAATCAGATATGTCAGGCAGCGAGAGAACTGCCCATTTGTGTTAAAAGAAAATCTCTGCTCAAGAGACCAAAACACAAAACGATATCCCTCCACATGACAGGTTCCTACTCTGAATGAATTTACAAACTGAACGGGGACTGTGCAGACAGACAAGCCGGCAGTTTTGGAGGGCAATGTAATTTATCCTTCCAAGAATCACTTCAGAGTTAAGCTAGCCATGTGCACAAGCCAAAAATTGAACGCTTTTGAACATGTTTAGATGTAATTAGTGGCAGATTTTTGCAAAGCATGTATACACTCGTGTCGATGGCAGAGAGAAGGAAAGGATGAGCGAGGATGCCATTTGACAAGGATCCCAGTTCTATCCCGTTCTATGTAGCCCTTCTTTCGGCTGTTCTTTGTGATTTTACGACAGGTCTAGATCTGTGACTGTGTTACCCAATACATGCAGATGACAAATATTAAGGTCCCAGTTAACCACAAGCCAACAAAGGTGTGGGCAAAAAGGCCTTAACAGCATCCAGTCTTTTTTTATTGGAAGGTGCAGTTTCAGAATCCAGGGTCAACAGTAACCACTCCACATGGTTGTCCTTTCTTCTTCCACAGGCCATGAATGACTGCCTGTAAACTTAATTCAGATTTGTAGCAGGGAGATGAGAAGAAGTCATGGCCCGGGTGAGACCACTGATTAACCCTGAAGCACAAGAGAGCTTCACCTCAGTCCATCCCGACAGCCCTGACCTCTCAGCTGGGCCCTTAGGTGCCAGGGAGCGCTTATCCTCTTTTGAGTAGCTCCTCCAGAAGACCATCATTTGAATATCAACAGAGGCAGGGTGGACAACGGAGAAAGCTGCCATGCACCCAGCCAAACACAGGAAGTGTTTTACCATGACTGCAGCTGGTCAATTACCACTGCTGTTGCAATGATTGCAGTTATCATTGCTCTTATGAAAAGGCATCAAAGAGAGACGGCTGGGAATGCAATGAATAATGGGGCACTAGTGTGTAAAGAGTGGAGGGGAGAGGGAGCTAATAAGCCGCACTGGCCTGTTGACTGCAGCTCATCCTTGAAAATACACCAAAGCTGCAATGGTGCTGACCTGATGGCTCATCTGCAAGTTAAAATAGCCCCGTACACTGCCAGCCTCATCATATTCATGTGCAAACAGGCAGGCACTAACAGCAGGTGCCAAGGCACATTTCCCCCCCTTTTCAAACTGCTCTTTTATCCTGTTAAGCACTTAGCCTATTCAAAAATACACAAAGACATATGGAGATAGCTTTAAGTGGCGAATCAAGCTGTTGACGTGTCAGATATGTACAGGGGAATGTAAAGGAGATGATGGTAGCATCAAAATGAGGAGGCACTGGTTTGAGATGTTTTCTGGGAGCGAATCTCACGATCAGGATTCAGTTGCCACGGCAGCCAATGTTGTAAGGGAAGCAATTGTGCTCATGTCTGTGCATGAAGAGAGAGCTAATGTGGGGAGATCAATACAGGCGGAAAATGCTGAGGCCAGCAGTCTGCTGCTGTTCTCCACAAACCTGTCTGACAAAGAGCAGCGGGAAAGGCCACAGCCAACCTGGCTGTCATGGCACTACTGACTAAGTGCCATTAAGGGACACTTTATAATAACCATTCCATGCACCAAAAAGCTATTTTTGTTCAGTAAAAAATACATTCAACTTATTATTGTTATGTAAATAACAGAAAATGATTTTGGAACAAAAGCGCTAGCGATTATGCGTGTGACTACATTCAGTTCATACATAGATGCACTCATGCCACACCCTCTTCATGAGAAATAAACCAGTTGACACAAACCAGTTACACCTCTGTAATAGACACACAAAGGTGTGTCGCAAAGCCTCATGGCGAGAGCTGTTATTTGAAACCCTAACTGATATTTAGGTGACTACCCAGTCTGGCTGGAGCTCTAAAAATGTGAATGAGACAAAGGGGGGTTGAGTTAGAGTGGGAGAGACTGGGAGAGAGAGAGAGAGAGAGGCTGTTCCAGAGCGAGGTAGCCAAGTGGCAGTCTTTCATTTTATGGGAGGGTCAAATTATGTCATAACAAATAAAGTGTCCATTAATGTGAAGGCTAATCACGCTACAGTTAAAGCACGTCTAAATTATACATTCTCCAGTAAAACTAATCAATGGATTAAAATGAGCTATTTGGTGGCCGAGGTGAAAGCGAATGAAAAAGCTCGCACAAAGCGTTACAATTGGCCCCACACTCGGCTCATACAAAGGAGCAGTTGTTTTTGCTCTAGTCATGTTTCAGTAGTGCTCAGTATTCACCTCACAGTTTCAAACAGAGGACCGGGAGGGAAGGAAACACCTCCTGCCTGTTGAGGAAGTTCATTTTCAGAAAACAAATGCAGACTTCACACAGAGACAGCTAGGCCCAGTCTACACCAAAACAGTGGACTCGAGCAGCGAGACAAGAGGTAGCGTTTATTGAAGCAGCAGTATTTACTTTGGCAATTTATGAATTCCACCAGCATGTAGCTTATAGGCTGCTGACAAACCCCCGAGCAGAACCAAAAGAACTGACTGATGCAATCACTTAACAGTCGGGGGAAAAACAAGCAAACAAAACAATGGTTAATGACTGGTGTTCATCAGAGACATCAACTTCACACAGAGATTTCAAACTCAAACACACAGGCCTGCACTTCGACTGTCAACAGACGTGAATCCTGCAACAGTACTTGGCAGCCCTGAGCTGAAACCTTATCTCTTGGGTCATGTGGCTCGAAGTTCAGTGTACAAACACTCACTGCCAATATACGCAACAACCGCATATACCTTTAAATACCAAACACAGCACTAATTGCTACACGATTTGCACTGCACATGTAGGCTAGGCTCCAAATCCTTGTAAAAAAAACAACTGTGAGGGTTTTTTTTTATAAAGTTCTTACATATTTGGAGGCACAATCCTTTAACAGTGTTCCTTTAACTAGTTGGTTAAAGTTTCAGCATAAGCCCTTCCAGGAATGTGCACTGTATGAGATTACTTTCCATGTAAATACTACAAGTGTTTGCGATTGAAATTGTGTGTGCAAGAAACAGAGAAACCACCAGTGAGGCAAGCGACAAAAGCCCTCATTCCTGAATCATAGCAAACGCTAATGGAATCCTTCCTTAGGTGTCCATGTCAGATGCAGTGGGAACACAGGGCTTTCACAACGGCCAAATAAAACGGTGAAGACAGCTGGAAGTGCCTTACTTTCAAAGAATGAAAATATTTACTGATGCTTCTGCAGTGAGTAAATCAACAAAAGTGCATACACAGTAAAAGATGAGCATGCAATAATATAACATAAAGATGAGCTCAGTGCTCTTCTTCTGGCAGCATTGAAGGGTAGGCTATCTTCATGCTATGTTACAAGATCCTATATTTGTCTTCCACTCATTTCTGTTGATTCAACATTGGCAGCTTCCACAAATATTAAATTCTTTGGATAGAAAGGTAAAAAAAAATAATAATTACAACTGCATATCATTTACACGCTCCTAAAATACCAGCACCAAAATGCTAACTTTTTTTTAGTACCATTAGGCTCTTATGTACAAACTACCTGAAACCAAGAAAAGTTTATGCAGTGCTACAAAATGGATAATTTGATAGTTTCCAGCCATAACTTTCACTATACAACATTCCACAGAGGCTAGAGGAAGTTAGCATAGGACAACTTAGTGAAATCAGAGGAACTACAGGGTGCAACAAAAAACAACTTTTTATTTTACTTATTGTGAAGAATGCGTTCACATTTTTTGTTGCCACGAAAGTGCATTATCTTTATTACATTTTTGCAATAAATCACCATAGTGATCTGATGACAATGCAACACTTTTAAAAAGAGTAAAGCTCTAGGCATGCTCTAGCAAACTGTGCTTCATACTTATCAATGGATTCAGCTGTTTCATGTACAGAGCCCAGTATAAAACTCTCATTAACAGTGTATGATGCATCAACTTATGTTTATATTTCCATCCGTCAAGCCAGCATCAATTAACTAAATCCTGTTAATTCAGCCAGGAGTGACGCAACAAAGACCTATTGTGACACAGGACACAGCCGTGCTTCCCTCTTCCTTTCTCTCAATCAAGGAAACGGTCACATCGGTGTTGCTTTCAAGGAAGAGGGCCCTAATAGGCAGCGTCTTGCGTCCACCCCATCAGGAATGAGACAGGCACAGGGACAGTTAGGGGGTTAGAGAGGGGCAGGGGAAGAGAAGGAGGGGGGGTATTCACCATAGAGTCAGTGCATAACCACTGTGACCAATCTAGAAATGTAAAACAATAACTGGAGTAGACGACGGGGCGCCACAAGGTGAATACACACATTGCCAATGTGCAACTTCTGTAAATACACACATGCAGAGGCAGGCGCATGGAGGAAAAACTGAGGTAGAAGCTCAAAACATTCAAATTCAAACTATGTATTTTTAGATTTGCAGAACTAAATCTCAACTTGCTCTGTCTTTCGGTTAATGCCATGACATTATCTACAATAGGTCGACCCCAGTTTGTAAAATACTGACAGCTGTTAAGCGGAAAGCTTAGAGGATAAAAATAGATGCCATTTAGCTGAACCCTGATTCTTGGGAGATGCTAAATGATGTGAAACATCACAAAAAGACCAACATGTAGATCTCTAAAGAAGGAAGGTTTCACATGGGTGTAAACATGGCTCTACTAGTGTTTACATATGCATCTTAAATTCAGGGCTACCACCTATGTTTGATTTGCAGAATGTCACAGGCCCGAGACAACACCTACTCCTGGGGATATCCCTCCTTCAAAAAACAAACAGGGGGTGTGAGCAGGTGTTGAAACATGTAAAGCTTCAATCATTCAAGCCAACCACCACAAAACTGCATGAAGCAGTCAACTATACACAAGCCAGATAGGTCAGTGCCAGCAGTGAGAGGTGGAGCTCACTGATTAGTGACTGGTCTCAGCTAGATATGCAGTTGTTCAATTTTTACGACCTAGGTCATCGAAACAGGAGGTAGAAGGAGAGATCAATACATTATTTATAAAAACCATGAAGACATTCTTTGGCTGATAATTAAAAAAATACACTACTTACACTAAAGGAGCAAAGATTGTTGAACTTCACTTCCTTTACAACACATGCTATTAACTTATTTTCCACTTTGGATATGTTAAAACACTGCAATATGCAACAACAACATAATTATGGGAATACAGTCACTTCAAGTGAGCCGAGACTGTCAACTTCCTTATTCTGTCAATCACCGAATTATTCAACCACCTCCATTATAATAATAATAGCTACCACAATTTAAAACAGTCAGTAAAATCAAAGTCTGAAATGACTTGCTAATTAAGGTTTTCAGAGAACAGAACGTTATAAAGCTATGAGCTTTTCTGTTTAGGCAATCCATGAGAAACCAGGTTTAGACTGAGTTAAGCAATCCCAATAGTTTCTGCCACATGGGTCAGCTTTCGTAATGAATTTAAGTACAGTCTCTCATATACCTACAAAGAACATGGTGTATTTTAGAGGACGCAACCTTTCATTTACTCTGGGTCAGAGTACACAAGTCTGTGATAAGGCTGACTGCATGGCAATACCCCCATTTCGAAGTGCAGTTACGGTGCCACTCGTAACAGCTACAAGCCAGTAACATGCCATTTCCTTTTTAACGTTCTTTATACATTATATTCAGTGCATTGCCACGACTGAATGGGGCAACAGAGCTCCATTGGACAGAAAATGTACTTTGCACACTTGAAATTCATTTGACATTCATGTTGTGCTGGGGTGGTCTCTTTTTAATCACACTGCATCATACATCCTCTGAGGAACATCTTGCTGATTGGTCATATGTACAGTACAATGGAGCAACTTCTCAGAAAAGTGACACCAGTGTGTTTACCAAGTCGTAAAAATGAAGTGTGGCATTCTTGAGAGCTGCAGACAAGCTTGAGATACATTTGATACCACTGTGTCCTTCGCTGTGCTGATACAGTGAAAACATGGCAATACATTGAAGTGTGTGACTTTCAGGGCATTTCTCTATTGAAAACTCTTATCTCATTAAATGAAGAAAGGAAAGAACAAGTCCAAAACATCAAGGTTTACAGTCAGGATTATATGACAAAAATACCAAATGACTCCATGACTCATGGCATTAATTGCAACATCGATTTAAATTTCAGTTTCAAGTTATCAACGGTAAAAGCATCTGACTCTCAAATCTGCCATTTACATTTTCAAACAGTGTGCACTGTGAGCAGACCCATAAGAAAAGACTGGACTAATCACAAAAGACTGGGCAGTCTGTCTCCCATTTCACCTGTATTTCACCTCTTACTGGGGTAGAAAGGAACCTCAAACCCTGGAGTAATTCTATCTATGGTAACTAAAGTGTTTTAGAGGCCTCTTCCAGCAATTCAAATAACCTTATGATGGTCCACAACTTCTGATGATTTAAGTCGACTGACAATATTTTAGATCCCTGTAGTTATTAAAGCCATTTCACGTCAGCAATAACCTCATCACTGGGTCATGACAAGTCTTATTTATAGTAATGAATGTCAGTAAAGATAGCAGAGCCTCATCTATTCTGGGATGCAAAAGTACTTACCATTCTGAGGCTTCCATATATACAAACATGTACAGGAGGGGCTACAAGATAGAGCTACAAACAACAGCAAAGACAACAGATGGTTTGACCTACAACATGACCATGGCGATTCTGGCAATAAAACAATGGCAGATAGAGAACATCTGTTTCGTTTTTGTCTTTTTTTTTAGCTCCTGTTGCCTTGGTCTTCTGTTTATCACTAGGGCTTCAACAACTGTCAAGCGAGGAGAAAGGAATGTCAGTCTACATTAATGTCATAACCTCACGAAGGAAAACATAATATCCCCATCACTTTTTCCCAAATACACATGTAGACCTCAGAGCTCACGATGAATTTTAGATGAGGTTTGTACAGTCCAGTAAATACAGCGCTTTCAGGTAGCAGGTTGAGAAACAAAAGACAGACACGTGGATTAACAAAGTATATGACGACCTATTCAATAAGAACACATAAAGTATATCCGGCTGGATTAAACAGAGCTATTTTTCCTACACTCTGACATTGTTTGTGGAGCACTCTATATCTGGGACAATCTTGTGATAATCCATTACATCATGTGCTTAGCTAGCCAGTGTAGCCTCCCAACCTCTGGTACCGTCGATATATACACCACGAAATACTCAACAATTTATAGATACGAGGGGAACATATGCGTCTTAAATTAACACCGACAAAAACGTATTTAACATCGCTGTCCACAAAGTTACAACCTGAGAAACTACGCGGTAAACAAAGACATTTAATGAATCACCGAGTCAAAGCCAAGTGGAATAGATACACCGAAAGTGCTGTTACCAGAGGAAACTAATATGCTTTGAAGCTAATGCTACATGTACTGAGACATTTAATCACCACGGACTCCTACACTCTCAAGCAACCACAACCAGTAACACAATGAGCAATACAAAGTTACACGGAATGACGTGGACCATTGCACAACACTTCCCGACACACGGGACTCGTTACGAAGTAACTTATCACCGGTTAGTTAATTACATTTTGTTAATCTTAAAAATAGGGGAAGTTCGCAAGTTGTAACGTTACCAACGTTAGCTCACCCAGCACAACCGACAGGCAAAGTAGCGTTAGCAGCTGCTCGGAGGGTCAGTGAAGGTAAATCTACTGCTAGCGTTAGCATAACATTTTAACTATCTAGAATATTATTGTAACTGTAGTTTCATATACCAAACGATAACCATTCGTTGGTGCTGGACGTAGCCCTCTCTGCTCTTCAAGCTTCGAGCTCAGGCAACGGACAGAAGTATATAACGTTAACATTAGCTTGCTGGCCACATGCTGTCGCTTGAGATCTGCCATGCTGGCTGCTCTAAGCAAAGTCACTTGACCACATTTACTTTTAGCTTGTTCGAAACACAAACCGTATCTTGCCGTACACGATTTAATTACAGCATTTTTTTCAAAAAAGACGATCAAATACTTACAATCATGCACGGCGTGCCTCGGTGAGGTATGTTTTAAGACACGTCTGTACGCAGCTTACTCAGATGTCTGTCTCACACAATGTCAGAGATCAGATCAGCAGCTGCTTCCTCCATACACGCAGCGCGCAGATCACACAGCGCACGGCAACGCTACCAAACCCCTTGCCGTCGTCATGGCAACAGGCCCACATCAGCCAATCAAAACCCCTCCCCTCCTATCTCCCCTGGCAACTGCCGCAGCGCTGGAGCTCCGCGAGCGCGCACGCCATTCTATTTTGCATCGTGCAATGTGGTTTCATTTTTATCGCCAGCACCTTGTAACGTAAAGTAAAGGAGGGAACTAGAGTTTGAAACAGAATTATTGACCATTTCTGATAATGGGGCAGTAACTGAATGAATCATAAATTATTGAAGTGTGTGAGTGATCAAGTCGGACGGGTCTCGCACAAAACACTCCCGCGTTATTTAGGCTACACAAACACCTCGGGGCGGAGAGAAAGGATGTGTCACCACACCCAGCCTCGTGACGATAGTGGACCCTCAACAGGGCCCTTCCTATAGTAAACGAGGAGCAAACATGACCTGCATATCCACAACAGACACATGCTGGGTGATGCTTCAGCATGTAGACAAAGAAAAGAAATAGCAAGAAAAAAACACAGTTATGTACTTTCTCAGTTGCAATATAAAAATCGTAATTGCACATACCTGTTATTCACACGAGCGTATGGATGTACACTTATAGCCAAAAGTGCGACAGGAAAACCAGCAGTTGGTTTTGTGTCTTTTACTGGCCAACTGACTTCACACCAAACTGTAACTTTCACATAATGGTGATACCTTACTCATCTCAGCCACTCCATTTCATAAGCGTACATGAGTAGCTCTCTGTGGACTGATCTAATAGTCCCTCTATTTGCTTTTACTGCGTGTAAGTCCAAATACCTGCCATGCAGCAGTGCTGTAAATACTTCTGCACTGGTGTGGATGCACACCCTTGTTTCCCCCCTTCTTTCAACTGGACAAACAGGCTTTGCAGTGACGTGATGGCAGAGTGAATACCTGACTGATACTCTGGAATGTATTTTTGTTGATCTGTGGCTTGGTACTTGTCATTAATGTTAGGTTGCTTAAGTGAGTTCCTTGTTTATCTTGCGTCAGAATGGTTAGGGACATTGTAAATAGAAACACTCATGTTTCATTTATACTTACACAGAAGGTGAAGAACGGTATTAAAGGTGGTCATATTCATTTATTCAACAAAGAAGCATGTGAAGTGATTTATTGGTGATGGCAGAGCACCCTTGATAGCATAATATTCATGCATTTGTTAATTCATGTTTTTGAGGCTTTGCTCAGGTTGCTGTGGCGTGATTTTGTTGCACAGTGAGCTATTATTAGGGCCAGCTAGCAGCCTAGACTGCCCCATTTTTCCTTCCAGTATCACTCCAAGGGATGATGAAGTTGCAACACTGGCAAATGAGAGAGGAGAACAAGATGCATTCCTCTCACAGACACAGTTGATTGAGGGTGCCTTGAAAAGACAGATCCATTAGCCAACATGTGTGCCTGCAATGGTGCTAATCTGATTGTAAAACTGTTTGGCTAAAACAACATGCCCCACTGACCAGCATCAGAGATGTTCATGTTCAGTGTTTGAGCATTTCCTGGACCATATAACATGCTGTCTGCCCAGGCTGCTAATGGGAGAGACTTTAGGAATGGTCCTTTTTGTGACATGTAAGAATAACAAAAAAGTCTTTGTGAGAACTGTGTTAACTTAACAATGGGTGAGAATAATTACAGTAAACAGCTCACCATGTATCAAAGGGAGCGAGGTGAAGAATAGTAGGATTACAGACTAGGAGATGAGTTCATGTAAGGCAGTAAAAGTGGTGCTGATGAAGGGATGAACAATGAGGAAGCTAGCCTGTGATGGAGAGAAGTGACCGAGCATGAATGAGGGTGCAGTGTGTCTTAGCAGCCAGCCTATGGTGGCATAGCGGTCAGGAGGCCTGCTGCTTTAATGGTCCATAAATCTGTGTGGACTGGCTGGTCTGATGCCGCCCCAGTGAGACCCTCTCATGCGGAAAATGAATCAGACCATTTTTACAGAGCGCAAGTGTGGAAGCTCTCACCCTCCCCTGCTGCCAGCGAGCCGATAAGAGCTGCTGCACACGCACGGCACTCCATTTCAGCAGGTCTGGAGCTCATAAAACTCTCTATTAGTGACAACCCTTGTTTGTATGCTGCTCTTCATTCAGTCTGTCCTCTTGCCTTTGTTGGTCTCTCTACGTTTTCTCTTTTTTTCCTCATTACACCTAGCTTTGGGTTCTGGAGTGGGAACACGGATGCTGACACTTCGGTACACAGCCAGCAAAGAGGTGAAAACTGTAAATGATAAATCACATTCCAGAGGAAACTCTCTGTTAAAGATATATTTTAGATTCAAAATAATCTCTGTTTTTCTCTCTGCCACACACACAGTCTAAAAAATACATTTTGCATACTTGTTAGAAACATGTCAGGAACTGACTCTCTACCTCTGTCTTTCTCCTGCTTGCCCTCATACACAAATTTAGAATACTAGATGCTGTTGTGTAAGGACAAGAAAAATGCATCCTGGGTTTCTTTACGGTGATGATGTTACCCAAAAGATTTACTAGTATGCACACCTTGACAGAGCATTATTATTTATCTCTGGTTACTTACATTTCATCTACCTTGGACAGGTGAGAACATTCTAGAGTGCAGTATATAAAGTCACTGTCCTAGTTGTTTTATAAGATTTGGAAGCTGGAACAATTACCTGCAGTAGTAATGGGAGCGAGACCAACACTCAACCGGTACCCTGAGCTAATTAGTTTGAACCTCCTTTGAAATGCGAAGTGGAAGAGTCATCGGGAGAATTGTGACGTAGATTAAAGAGTGCTAACACACATACAGACGTGCACAGATGTGCGTGCAGAAACATGCATGCAAGCATGCACGCACTAAGGCTCTAGATAAATATGGTCAGATTGGTAACTGGTTAAACAGGTAGTATTTGCATCCTCCCCAGGATGAGAAGGCAACCTCAACTGTCTGTGAAGCTGCCAGAGGCCACCTGCTGTGTACAGACATGCATTAGAAGTCCAGACTTAATTGCTCAGGAAGGAGCAAGCCACTGTTGTTTAAGGAGAGGCCACAAAACAAGCACTGCAGGCAGCTTATTTTTATCCTTAAGTATCCCTTAAATACTCAAAGGCTAAATTCATGTCTTTGCAGTTAAAATAGTGTAAATGTTTCTTGTGTGAGCCCTCTGACTGTCAGCAGAGCAGCCAGGCGTGGTCAACTTGTTTCAAATGCAACACTTTCTTTGTTCTCCAGGTTTTGTTTTCCCTGGAGGTTCTCCCAGCTTTTGCCTGCAGTTATCCTCAACTGAAGAGTGTGTTTGCCTACAGAAGCCTTTGTTTGACAATGCTGTCTGCTAACCGGGACTTATGAATTGTGTCAGCAGTGTGCTGATTGTCTGTTATCTGTCAGCTGATAAGTGCCTCCTTTAATGGACAGGCAATAAAATGCTCAACATGTAGCGCAGAGAAATGATCTTTTCAACAGTCAAACAAATATCCTGTAATTCTGTATTGATTCAGTCTATTTGTCCAGGTTAGACTGGACAAATGCTTGTATAAACAGGCCCAAGTGTCAATTTGCTCCAGTGGAGGATTAAGCAAGCATGAACTAAGGACTGGTAGTTAAACCTGACTAGGGCTTAATTAAAAATAACTCAACTGTTTAATGAGACAGGGCTGTGTATAGCTGCTTAATAAAATGATTTTTTACCTGTTTGCACTCATCCTCTGTAAACAAAGGGGTAAACAATACTTGTAGCCTGATGGAGACAGCACTCGTTGACTGGTTTTAATCATTTCAAAGGGCCAAAGCAGGGGCGTAGCTACAAATGATTGCCCCCCTAGCAAGATGTGACACTGCACCCCCCCAATTTATGTGCATAATTAGTACAAAACCTTCTGTGCTTGTCTGAGAGGATCATTCTTACTGAAAGCCTCCACCACATCCAGAAAACTTGACCCTGATTTGGCCGCGATGACTTATTTTTAAGATTCTGGAGAGTTGGTTGTGAAATATAGGGCAGATCACCATAGACAGGCAGAGGCAGCAGACACTACCTTACAGAGTAAGGAGTTAAGATTCAGATGTGTTGAGCCATCATCATGACTACACTGAGTCGTTTCAAAGTGTGATCCTGGTTCCTCTCACAACTGGTTTAGATCTTAAAAGTAATGTGTGCCCACTCCATATGTGATGAGATATAAGCATTTCTGTTTAATTATGGAAGAAATAATGTTCTGGTTGTTGAGTTGGTGGCGGTTTGATGTAGCAGTTGGTGAAGTTGTCAGATTAATGTAAATCAAATCACATTTTTAACAAAGACTGTGGTTTAGATAATTCTGAAATAAACAGATATTAAACAGATTCTTCTGTTTGAGGTATCCTTCATATTGCATTACTGATTATAATGTTAAGCAGGCGATCAGTAATCTGTAAGTGATCAGACTGTATACTGATGACAGCACTTTCCCACACGTGACTATAACAAGTGAAAGAAGACTGCCTTTTCAGCCACCTGTATTTACCTGACTGTTTAGTTGTCACTACACACACAGCACTGAACTTTGGTCTTTTTTATTTCATTGACTCGAGTGCTGTGCTTTTCTCTCTTTATTGACCAACATTCATGCTATCTCTTTGCACTTTTGAGCACACTAAAACTGCAGGACTCCCATATAAAGGCCTTCAAATAGCCCTGCTATACAATACACCACATGCAGGGGCAATTGAATTAACCCATTGATCCCTGGCTGTTCCATTGCCAAGCTAAATTTTGTTACTCAACCTTAATGACTGCTCCTCGCAGGCAAATGAACACTTGTAGTCAATGAACGAAGCAGGAGGAGGATAAAGGAAAGTCAGACCACTTTGATATGCACCTAAAATGCTCCAAAAGCGATGTGAAGTCGTGACGTCTGGCGAAACATTCGACTGTTGACCTCACTGTAAACACAACACAACACCAAAAGCTTTGTTCTTTGACACTCCCTTATCTTTTCACAGCATCTGGTCCTCCCCGCCTTGCCTTGGTCACAAGTGCACTTTATCTTGAGGGACAATAGTGGTCTTGTGCCCAGCAGTGTTGTCTGGCACTACCAGCTCCGTAGTGGGCTATGACACGTATGAGGGATTGCTAATGTTCTTCCCTTCCAGCAGTATGAATAAGTGTGTGTTCTGATTTCTCATGAATATACAATACAATAATCTGCCTGCTGTTTGGTATATGAATTATATACAGATAAACAATTACATGATTTTTCACATGCAGTTTAGAATTATACCCACTCATAAATTCACAGTCTGACAGGTACAGCTGTATCAGTGATTCTCAACCTGGACCCCAGGAGATAGTGCAGCAGTTGCCAGAGGGCAGGTAGAAAGATTGTGGAGTAGTTCAACTGATTTGGTTAATTAGAATTTAGAAATGGATTCTGAAAAATATATTCAGATACTGGGTCAGCTGTAATAGTGTAATAGTTAGCAAGTGAGCAGTTCCATTAGCTAAAAGCTAATAGTTAGCTTAAAGCAATTGATAGTTGTTTGAAGTACACAGCTAAAAGTAATGGATAAAAGACTCAAATATCTAATGAAATAGTTATCTAAAAGTAACAAAGCACTGAAATTGCTAAAAGTAATAGATACATGTTTTAAATAGCTAACATGGATACATTTTTGACTCGCTAAAAGTAAAGCTAGAAAGCTAGAGTTAGCTAGACGTAGGCTAAAGTATAATTGTGAATAAAAAGTTGATTTAGCTAAAAATAAATGACAAAATATTGAAATGCATAGATGAATGACAAGTTTGAAATAACAGGTCAAATAAGTTGTTATTAAATAGTGGATAAATTGTTGAAATAGATAATGTAACAGATAAACTGATGAAACATAGGCTAGCAACTGCCATTCCTGGTAGTAAATGCACATGTCACCAAACTGACCTAAACATTGACAGTTCAATTGTATAGTTCAGTTGTATGGAAAAAAAATGTTGTAAAATCCACTATTATACCCCCTTTTTCCATCATTAGCTATATAATATCCAGATTGAAAGTCAATTCAAATAAGCACATTTGCAACATGACTGGTGATGTCAGTAAAGTAACAGTAACCTGGGTGGGCCAAAAAAGGTTGGGAGCCACTGCCTAATATGATACCAGTGCAGAACTCCTGGTGTTACCTCTGTACCATGCATGTAAAGTGAGTGTGACCCCATGCCTGAGGGGCAGCGTATACCCTGCCTGGGTCTGAGAGGAGCCTGGCTGTGAGCGGGCACACGGCTGTAGTGTGGAGAAAGTGGTGCAGTGCCTCTCTGTGCCTGGCTGAGCACTGGGTAATGAAGCGTGGCAGAGGAGAGAGGAAAGGAGTGTGTCTGCAGGGTAAGCATGGCCCTCGTGTTCCTATGCAACCAGGGCGGATGGCTAGGTGATGCAGGACCGCCTCTATTCTGCTTACTTGTCATGCTGTTGCCACACTTTCTTCCCCTTGTTCTGGTTACTCGTCCTTTCCCATCTCTCTTCCCTCTCAAAACATAGAAGTGATGCTCTCAAACATCCTGTCCAAATTTCCCAGACAGTATGCAAAATGTCCCAAACATAAACAACCAACATAAATTATTGTGGCAAATGATGAGAAACTGAGCAAATTATTTGACACATGCATGCACGCAAACACACACACACACAGATAGATATCTAAATAGATAGATAGATAAATATACGGTGTATATATAGACATGTAATTTATATTGACATGTTTTATGTATTATATTAGACTCTTTTGTTTTCTAAATTGATTTCTCTTCCTTCCTGTCGGCGAGACAGTTGGCTGCTCTTGCCCTTTCAACCAGAGGTCTGGTGAGAGCAGATGTGCTATTGTTTCAGAGATGGTTTCTTGACTGATGTACTTTCCAACTGCCTCACCCAACACTCCCCTATTTTGGTGCACTTTTTGTATTTGCATATGGTGAGATGCATTTAACAAACATGGCAGTCATTAAAAACAAGGGCAATGACTCGACTAGTTATGCTCAGATTAGGAAAAAGGGGAGAGATTAAAATAACAGAGGTGCATCTGAAAAAAAAATAAACCATTTCATTTACGTCAGAGCCACGTTGGGTTTGTGTGTGTGTGTGTTCATGTGGGTAGGTGTATCATTTTAGAAATCCCCCATACAAAGACTGACCAAACCATTGTCATTAATTGTTTAGAACCTAAATTGCAGAAGTAAGAGACAGCCTGTGATTACCTTCAGTGATTGATTTTCATCTTAGAGAAAGCATTACACTACTACAAAGGCAAACTCTTACCATATTATCATCTATTGTGCAGCCACACATTTCCTGTGGGCAACAAGTGCAGATCTATTCTTAGCTGATGGCCTGGGCTTCAGCGCTTTCTGCTCCTGCTTCTCATAGGTTGGACAGGATAAGGTGTGATTCAGTCCTGCCAGGTCTGACTGTGTCAGTGTTGCCTATGTCCAGCTGTAGAGACAGTGGGGCCCATCGACCATCTGTCCCCAAGCAGCAGATTCAAGGCTTGGTCCCCAGAGCAGGGAACGAGGGGGCGGGAGCGAGATGAGGTCGGATGGGGGAATCAGCTTTGTGTTGCCATAAAGCTGTCTTTCCTCTCTCCTAGCAACGGCCTCCCATTTCCTTGGTTTTGGGCGGCATGGTCCTGTTGGTCGGTGTGTATGGCCCCCTCACTCACTCTCTCTCTCTGTCCTATTTATGGTAATGAGCCATCTGCCCTCTCTGTAACAGCCGCCCAAATAGAGGAGAGGCAGGGGGGGGGCTCTGACAGACAGGAGTCTGAGACAAAGACGCTTATCCTGTTGTGTCTGCCTCTGCCCCAGTGGATGCCTTCAGATATGGAGAGGACTCAATGATGACCAAGAATGGAGACAATCCTGAAATATGCCCAGTGTTTTCAAGAGAGAATACAATGTTGAGGTTATTTCAAGTAAGGACTTAAATGTAGATTGTGTGTGTGTGTGTGTGTGTGTGTGTGTGTGTGTGTGTGTGTGTGTGTGTGTGTGTGTGTGTGTGTGTGTGTGTGTGTGTGTGTGTGTGTGTGTGCATCTGGGACAGGGAAAGTGACACAGACAGAGAGCGCTACCACCTGCAGGTCAGTACATTAGTTGTTCAACACAAAGAGCATTTGTAATATCAGTGCTTGGGTGACCCCTCCCCAATCACACACACATGCAATTTTGACTCCTGAGCTGAACACTAGACAACCCTACCATTATTCAGAGCTGCTATATGGATGTGCCTCTCTGACTTAGTGACACAGGAGAGTGGTGGGCACACCAGCCAATACAGAGCCACCCAGCATTCAATAGACCTCTGTTGCCACTGGATACTAGATTGGTTACCAAGCCAACACATGTGCCTCACTGTCATATCTCAGACAGATTAGTGTCGAAAACAACAGATATCTTGACAGTTAAGCTCTCCGCGTTGCAGGCTTAGGCAAAGTTGTATGTTTCAGTATATTTTTCTAACATGACTGGTGATTCAGTATGAAAAATTGAAGTAAAAAGACACACCTGACTGGAGATTATGTAATAAAAATGTTCCTTCTGGCCATGAGAACACTGAGTCCAACAATTTTATCATCAGAGGACAACAGCTACTGCATCATGAGAACAAAGGCAATTTACAACCCTGACAAAACAAGTCTATTCAGAAAAAGATCAACTTGATTTAATCACTGATGACGAGCCACATAACTGCAGATTTCACAATAAAAGACACCAGACAAAAACTACAAGAACTCTTTTAGTCACCAGTAATCTGCATTCAGGTACGTTGTATGTGTACAATATAAAGTCTGACACAAGACTCCCAGTTGACTCCTCTCATGAGGTCAATCACCATTAACCTCATCAGACAGACAAACAGACCAACTCACAGATGGGTCAATGACCACAGAGCAACAAATCACAGATGGTCCTGCTGATAGGCGTGGGGTTCATTGCAGACATGAAACAAAACATTATGAAAGCAAATTGATGCACACACAAAAACATAAACACTGCAAATGTGTATGAAAACTAACAATTATGCGTCAGTTGAGAGGACGCTGCCACCTAAAGGCAGTTGCAGGGTAGTTTTGCTGCTCAGTGTGACTCATTTGCTGTAGGTAGTTAATTAGTCAGTGGAACAGTGTTCATTTAGACCAGCCAAACAGATATGCTAATTAATTTCCATGTTGTCACCACAGGCACATATTGATATCCTACAAGCAAATATTTACATAATCACAATGTTGAGCTGTGTTAAAAAAACAACTGAGGCCTCAGTCCATCGGAGAGGAGATCATTCTTCAGTGCACTGGGCAATTTGACACTATTAGTATGACAAACAACCTTGTTGTCATGGCAGCATCTTGGGGCAAGGCGTGTGAGGAAAAGCTAAAGTTTGCAGTGATGAATCAGGATTTATGTGAAAAAAAATCACATGTTGGTGTCATTTAGAAAAAAGACAGAGCGAGACAAAGCATCATTTAGACAACAGAGACAAAAAGACACAGACCACACAAGTAAAGTATTATGCTAGGCTCATTCTGCACACAGCATTAAGTGGATACTCAGAGGTAGAGATGAGGAGACATCTAGTGGACAACCAGGCTACTGTGCAAGTGAGGAGTGTCTCATTATTTAAAAAAACTGAGGAGACCAAAGACAAACCCAAACTTATGAACAAAATAAATAGATTAAAAAAAGTAAACTTAAATTCTGGCATTTTTGGAACTTTTTTCCCTGTCAACCTAAAACACAGGAGGCATTTTGACATGTCCCAATAGGGTATAAGCACAGTTGTAAATAATAAAATAACAATCTCTAAATTTCTCATGTAGTGTAACTGGTGTTTGGGCTGGACTCTATTCTGTGCTTTAATTTGTTCATGCTCAATAGCACCACCATCAGAAAAAAATACCAGATTTTCTAATTTCAGTATGTCAGGCACCACTTGCAGTTTTAACACTTTTGCAGATATTTTACCCATAGAACTGTTAAATAGCTTGAAAATAATTTGCTGCATAGGTTTTGTTCTTGTGGCGTTATTACTTATTTATTCTTATTCTTATCTACACTCTAGCATGAATTCAGTCAGATCGACTTGTTAACTAAGAATGCATTTTTTGATTTGTAAGCCAAAGTTGCACCAAATCACAAGTTGCACAAAATCACTGAGGGACAAAACAAGTAAAGTAGATTTTGACATGTGTGTCTCGCTGACCAGTGAGGTTTGTTCTTGCAGACAAACTGAAAGAACCCTGTAAAGATGTTTTGGGATACTGTTTGAACAACTAAATACAGAAAGTAAGTGGCAATTCTTTGAATTTACTCAATACTCAGTCATCAACAGACAAACTTCAATTCCACTAAGCACAATGGAACACACTGCAGAATGTGTATTAGGCTGGACTGCCTGGGGGTCTCCTCCCAGTCAGTCAGTCAGTTGGGCCAGGAGCACCTCCGAGCATGCCGCGTGCATCCCAGCACGTGCTACAGCGACTTCACCAAGCTCCTCTAAATGTGAAGGAACAGTGGTTCAAGACTTCGCCACCCTGTAGAGGGATCTCATTTTGCCACTCAAATGCACAATCTCATTCTCATTCAGTCACTACATCATTACGCGAGTAAGAGCTTGGCTTCATCATTAAGCTCTCTCTTCATCACTTGCCACAAAGTCTGCAATGTAATAGTCATGAAACACTATTGATCCCAGTGGAGAGGTGATCTTCTGACTTGCTTCCTCTTAGAGGCCAAGCATTGGTCAGTATGGTTTCCTGCCAACTGCCAAGAACACCTTTTATAACCACTGATGAACCAATCTGTCCTTGCACATCAGTCCTTAATAACAGTTTATTTGAGGATATTATGCAGAATAAATGAAAGATCAAACTTTAACTTTAGCTTCAAGCTGTACATCCATTGTTAACTAAGTCTACTTTTTGTGAGATAAAACAGGAATTATAAAAATCAGGTCATAATCATTTATCTGTGGCGTTACAGACGACCAATTCTCTGTTACAAAATATGTGCGCTGTTGTGTATTTTGATGTCACTGCCTACAGTCATAAATCAATGACATTCTGTTAGCTCAAAAGGATCAACTTGTAAGATATTTGCATGTTCCCATTCCTGCACAAGTAGGATACTGACAACGAGCCCTTGCGCAAGACACCTTAGCTCCACCTTTCAGGATTGGACTCGGCTGCAAAATGTAAATATGAGGTAGACTGCTGCTGAGACACACAGCAGATCATTCCATGATGGATGCTTGAAAAGTGAAAACAATCACCATAAAGCAGACCACCGTGAACGGGGAAGGCGACGTGACGGCGAGAGGTCCTCCCATGTGATGTGACTGAGGCCTGACGGACTGTGCCTGTCTGTTATGGCTCCTCCTGTTTCAGTAGAACAGGGCAAGACGTAACACCAGTGCGGGGGAACGGGAATATCACAGCGATACGTTTTCCAGGAGCTAAAGATGGCAGATCGTGCAATGCTGAAGAAAAAGACATAGATGATATGCTCCGAGTCGCCTCTTCTGCTGTGAAGGCTTCGACATTTCTTCAAGATTAACAACACCCCAAATGAACTCCGTCAGAGCAAGTAACGTTAGCAGAAGACCTAGGCGAGTCTCGAGGCCGCGCCCGGTGCAGCCGGAGAGAAACCACCAGGAAAGAGGTAATGTTAGCTAAGCTTTCGTTAGCATTACTGAACGGCTTTTTAAATGGCTAGCTTTAGGGTTGAACTGTGTTAACCATATGCTTAGACGGATTCGTGTATTACTTGTGATCATATGTAGTATCGTATCACTGCAACGCTGATGTTGTGATAAAACAGCGGGGAGCTAACAGCAGTCCCAAAACGTCGCTGCGCAGTCAGGAAACTCCGAGGCTTTTGTGTTTGTAACTAGCATTCAGGCCGCGCTTTGTTTTTGCTTCTTTTTTGCCCCGAGTCGGCCTGTCTTTTGCTTGTCTGGCCTCGTGTCGCTGCTTAATTTCGTTTTTCTTGTCAGCTAACGTTACATTAGTAGTGAAAATGACAAGCGATAGACAGCGGTTTGCTATAGTCATGGGTGACAAATGCAGGGAAGGGTACACAAAGTGGTTTTGCCAGTTGTCGTAGCGTGCTAACCATAGCCTGTACTAGCTGTTATTATTAGCATGTTTGGCTATCTATCTGCGTCCTAGTGTTTTCCCAAAAAAAGCCCCAGCGTTCATTGCCTCTGTAACGTTGAAATGTCAATGTGTGGATATAATGAGTGTAATTAATGCTGTAACGCCACTGTTACAATCCGTCACAATATGTTTTGGGTATTTTCTACAGAAACGCTGTGTGACAACAGACGGTGCAACCTATACGAATGCTCGCTGCAATTGTTCAAAGTAAACACTAACTAGGGATGCTCTTCAATCATAGTTGCCGTGGCTGAAAGCCAGTGCCAGAGACCCTGTCAATTTGGGGGGGCACTGATCAGTAGCAATAACACAATGCTAGCTGGTTTCTGAATTTGATTCTGCGTTATTACGGTGGACTAGATACATGTTGTGGTGTTGGATCTCACAGCATCCATTGAATGACAATCAGCAGCAGAGGGTTAACTCTTACTTTTACGCTTGTTTCACAAAAAAGTGATCGTAAACATAAATAAAATAACCTCATTATGTTATTTGAACAGTGTAATGGAGAATCATCTGCTAAAATAATCCTGATGAATTATCAGTTTCAGTTAATTTATTCATTCATGACCTGCCATGGTACCTATTTCTCTCTGTCTGGATGTCCAGAGCATCAGTTTTCAGTTTAAGGTAACAGTAAATAAGTAAATATAGTGAGGTTGGTAAGAGATCAATAACAGTATCTTTGCCCATTTTGCATCATATAGCATATATTTGTTGTGGAATTGATGTACACCCATGGTCTTAGATGTGTTTTTTTAAGTGAAACAAGCTAAGAGAGTCTGTACATTATCTCAGTATACATTTACAGGCAAGTTGCTTTAACTGGCCCAGTTAGTCACACAGACGGTGTTTGTAGTGGTTACTGGCCTAGTAGCCGGGGAGAGTCATCCTTGCAACCAGAGCAACAAACAGGGAATTTGCATCTCCCATCTGGGGTAGCTATCAACTTATCATGCCATGGTGAATAGCCTTATAAATAGATGTCTGATTTAGCTCGGGGTTGATGCTGTGGTTGTTTTGTTTTTGTCTTGATTGAATCCCCCCTTGATAGGATCTGTAATCAATTTGCAGCATACAGAGCAGGCAATGGACAAACCTGTTTTGTTTTGTTTTTGTTTTTTTTGTGTGTGACCTGTGTGTTAAATGCTGTTTAGTTAATTCCCTCTGATAATCTCTTGTTGCAATGTATTTCTTAGTACTGATACATTTGTGTAGGAAAACTCAAATTTTAATAATACATGGTAAACAATAAGTTGACGTCTGTTGTTCAAAAAGATCTGAAACGTACACACAAGTTAAGCATCCATTATTGCAGATTAAGCCACACATGAGTCTTCACAGCATAGAGGATTATACCACACAGGACAACAATGTAATACACACTATGTATTATTTTGTTATAGTGCTTAGAATTTAGTGATAATTTAGGTATATTCAGTTGCAGACCCTTCTTATTGATAAGTGTATTTGAAATGCTATTAGCACGAATGTGCAGTTGACAAGATATCAAAGATGCATTTCTCTTGTATTTCCTTCTGTTTCATATCACATTATTTTAGATTGGTTTAATTAATAGCATTGCCATTAATTCGTTTTTTGTACTTCCGCCATTTGCAGATGAGGACGTTCCTGCAGATATGGTCGCAGAAGAATCCGGTCCAGGAGCTCAGAATAGTCCCTACCAACTTAGAAGAAAGTCTCTACCCAAGAGAACAGTGTGTCCGACAAAGACAAACATGGAGGTATGTTCAGCAGGAATCCCTAAAAGATCTACTTTAAGATTAAGACTTCATTTTAATGAAACACAACAATTATGTTTAAATGTCGCCTTTGACTTTTTTAATCCATAGGGTGCTTCCACTTCAACCACAGAAAACTTTGGACACCGACCTAAGCGCCCCAGAGTGTCAGGAAAATGTCAAGATTTACCAGGTAATTTTTAAGATGTGACCGGATGCTTGGTGCATTTATCATTGTGTTTCCCACAGGTTGTAAGGGGTAAATGTGGGGGTACTTTTGAGTTGGCTAATGGATTAATTACTTTTCCTTAAGCACAATAAGAGCAGTGTGTTGACTCATCAAATAGCGAATCAGGGCAAAATGTACAGCTAGTCACTTATTTTAGCTTGGAGTGGGCAGTTATGCATCATATAAAGTGCTGCGTTGCTGTTTACAATGTCTGTTATGAATACCTTCATTTCTTTGCACTTTGTAAAAGTTAATGTTTCACTTTCATTTTCATCATGAGAGGTCTGTGTCACCCAAGCAATTATAAAAGAAACATTAGAGAAATAAGGGGAGTTTTTTTGTTGTTTTTTTTTTTTTAATATTAGTGAATTCAACATGACACTTTTGTTCTGTACTGACCCTTTGACCCTTATGTCAAGTTCTGGAATGGCAATCTAGGAAAAGTAGATGTGTAACGGTATCAAACTCTTGTCAAGAGTTCAGATCACCTCTTTAAAAACTTTGGTAAAGACATGAAATAGCACCACGAGTTTCACAAAGTGGGAATTACATAGAGTCTGTTATTTGAGGTATTTGGAGTCTTTTTCATATAGTGCAGTTCAAGCCAAAGTGACCGAAATAGATGTTTTGTACGTTAGATGGCATTTGATTCTGGCTTTGTGATGTTGAAGTTAACGGTCACATTGCCTTGTGCTGTACTCACAGTAGGTCCACATGATCTGTTTTAAATCCCAAGTTACTTCCAAATAGAAAATCTAACTTTGTTGTGAAGATGAAACTATGCATCATTCGGCTCTAACATCTTGTAGCTGGAATGCAATTGGATCTGCTGGTCCAGGAGCCAAATACTAGTTCTGGGGGGGGTCCATGTTTGGATCTCAGTTAGAGCCACACTAATGTAGACCTCCATCCAATCCAAACAGCCTGCATGCATTTATGAGGAAATAGTGTGTTCGTCCATGTATTGAAATCAGCAGGTTACCCGTGAAATAGAGAAAACAAACAAAAAAAATGGTTACAGTAATAATGTAAATAGATATTGCATCTTAATTGAATAGAAATGTTAAATATTACACCCCAAACTCTACCAGTATGCAGGTGTAAGAAATTGTTAATTTAATTACTTTAGGTAGTCGGGCAGTTAAAGCAATGCTCACTCAGTATGGAGTAAATGTAAGAACTTGTTTGTAATTAAAGTGTTGGAAAGTGTTGACTTTCAGCTTTGAGCTTTTTTTATATTTCAATGGAGACTTGATGATGTCTGCAGAATTTTGTTGCCATCATGACTCAAAAGACAGTTTTGGTTAATCACGTGACCTTGCTATAAATATGCTTGAATGACTGCAGTTGTCTAACCCCACCCAAAACCCTGTCCTATCAAAATATTTTATTCTAACTCCACAACCATCCTCCTCCCAGCAGCTCCGGCAGAGCAGTATTTGCAGGAGAAGCTTCCAGACGAGGTGGTGCTAAAGATCTTCTCGTACCTGTTGGAGCAGGACTTGTGTCGTGCAGCGTGTGTGTGCAAGCGCTTCAGTGAGCTGGCCAATGACCCCATCCTCTGGTGAGACTTGTTGATGTTGGGAACATTTCCTCCTGACCTGTGCCCTGTTCTGTTTGGTGTGCTTCTTTGGTGTGTGTTCAATAAATGGTTTAAAAGCACCTTGAACTTTTACACATCGTATATTTCCAAATGTTTTATTCACTACTTCAAATATTCCAAGTTGCAACAGTCCCACAACTAATTGCTCAAGTTATTTTGATATGATGGTGCCTGTTAATTAGCCTTTGATTTAGTTCTACATCTGATTGTACTGTGAATGGTTGCATAGATTTAAAAAGTTGAATTATGAAGAGAAGCAAGAAGGAAGTATGGTTTTTTGTCTGCCTTGATCACAAAATAATGCCAGGATCTCAAAGCACGTTAAATCAAAAAGTTCTGTTCAGGTTGTTTTATAGGACACTTATCCTAAATTTGCAGCTCTCACTCTCAGTACATACACTTTATGCATTGAATTTTCAAATATCAATATCAAAAAGCAATTTAAAAGAAAATAACCAGTCAGTTGTCTGTGTTTGCAATCCAAAAAACATTATTGACAGACAGTCAAAACAAAGTGGCCTACGATGGTCATTTCACCATGAACGTGTTGAAACTGACAACTGTTTCAAATGTGGCGCAAAACCGTTTTAAGTTAATCATCAAGTTTGTACTAAACATGACCTAAACATCACTAACAATGGTGTTTTACTGAAGTCTGTTGCACAATAGCTTCTGTATTGTAGACTAAAAAATTCAGACACAAACAAGATGAGGTTAGTATTAATCACGGTTGTGCTTTCATATTTCAGGAAGAGGCTGTACATGGAAGTTTTTGAATACACGCGACCCATGATGCACCCCGAGGCAGGGAAGTTCTACCAGATCAACCCAGAGGAGTATGAGCAACCAAACCCATGGAAGGAAAGTTTTCAGCAGCTGGTATGGAACCTCCTGTGGGCTTGCTTACTGATTTATTTGAATGTTTTTTTTTTTATTATGAAGCAAATGAGACAGTGGCACACCGCTGTTGGAACACTGCATTGTCCTTATCATGGCTTTTATGTTCGATATGTGTTGTAGCATTGACTTTACACTAGAAGAACCAAAAGGGGTTTCCAGAAAATAGAAAGAAAACTAGTAATTTTTACTAAAACCTTCCTGAAGTGCCTTGAAACCTACTGTTTTGAGTAGGAGTGGGAGGCTGGGGTATGTGGGCTGGAACCATTAAGGTTAACTCTCTCCTTCATTCAACAAATTATGATACCGTATTTGCTCAGCTTGAAAAGGTGGTGTTGATGAGACATAAATTAGAGCCTTTCTGCTTTACATTAATATTTTTGTTGCCAAAAGTTGCCTCTGTGCGTCTTTAAATCCTCCTGTGTACAGACAGCTAATGTCATGTGAAAGGGCAACACCACAGGC
Organism: Chelmon rostratus; assembly: GCF_017976325.1. Taxonomy (NCBI): domain Eukaryota; kingdom Metazoa; phylum Chordata; class Actinopteri; order Chaetodontiformes; family Chaetodontidae; genus Chelmon; species Chelmon rostratus. Next base: position 10,385,768 of record NC_055668.1, on the reverse strand, counting down.
CATAATGGTGACATTCAGTATGCAGGGTGTGGAAGGGAACTATGTGTTTAAATTATATTCCTTTGTGATCTGTTGACCTTTCGAATTGTTTTCTGTGACACCCCCCCATGTCTTTGTCGTCTCAAATCTTTCATTATGAATTATTCTACTCTTATATGTGTGAATAATTGTGTGAATGTTTTTTTTTTCTAGTACAAAGGAGCACATGTTAAGCCAGGCTTCGCAGAACACTTCTACAGTAATCCTGCCAGATACAAAGGGAGAGATAACATGTTTGTAAGTTCACTATTTCCACCTATTTTTTATTGTTTCCGTTAATACTCCAGTCATTCGCCTGACTTGTGATGTTTTCTCCAGTACTATGACACCATTGAAGATGCTCTCGGAGGGGGTCAGGAGCCTCACTTTGACGGCCTGATATTCGTCCACTCTGGTATTTACACAGATGAATGGATCTACATCGAGTCGCCTATCACAATGATTGGAGCTGGTATGTGTGTGTGAAGTCATGGTTACACATTCATGGTGCTTTTTTTAAAGTCTCACCTCTAATTGAAGCTTTCTGATTATTTTTGTAGCTCCTGGAAAAGTAGCAGAGAAAGTCATCATTGAGAATACCAGAGACTCTACATTTGTATTCATGGAAGGCTCAGAAGACGCTTATGTTGGATACATGACCATTAGGGTGAGATCACCCGTACAGTGCATCCATCTTTTTTTAAATGGCATAAATGGTTCATATGCACACTTTTTCTTTAACGTTTTTTTGTCTCTGCTGCAGTTCAATCCCGATGATAAATCCGCCCAGCACCACAATGCACACCACTGCTTGGAGATTACAGTCAACTGCAGCCCCATCATCGACCACTGCATCATACGCAGCACATGCACAGGTAGTTCTGCTGCACCGTTGTTCTACTGCAGTGGTTCCCAACCTTCAAAGGGGTCACTAGAGAAATCTGAGGGTTTGCGAGATGATTAATGGGGTAGTTGTGGTGAAAAGGTTGAGGAAGTGCTCTACTTTATCTCAGTAGACTAAAATCCATCTTCTGACCACTTGATATTTTTGAGCTGACATGCTTGCACGATAGAGCAGACATTGTTTTTGTTATATATGTTGACATGGATATTGGTGTCCTAATAAATCTGTCGCGTTTGTTTCAGTGGGGTCAGCTGTCTGTGTCAGCGGTCAGGGTGCTTGTCCTACAATCAAGCACTGCAACATTAGTGACTGTGAAAATGTTGGTCTTTACATCACTGACCATGCACAGGTAATACACACCTTTCACCCATGTTGTTAAAGTATCATTCATAAACAGTGAAAAAGTCTAGCCCCACTCTAGGAAACCAGCCTTTTTAAAGGCAAGATTAAAATCATAGTAAAATAGAATAAAACATGACCCGACGACCTGAAGTGTAAAGTGGACATGAAAATACTGAAAGCCTGAAACTTATTCAACATTGTTTATCGATCAGGGAATATACGAAGACAACGAGATCTCAAACAATGCTCTGGCTGGGATCTGGGTGAAAAACCACGGCAACCCAATCATCAGACGGAATCACATCCACCATGGCAGAGACGTGGGCGTCTTTACATTTGACCACGGCATGGTAGGCTACAACTTACTGGTGTTTGGTTTGTGTTCAAAACACTGTCATTGACTGTTCATCGACAGCTGCACTCATTTTTCTTCAATGTGAGCATTTTTCGACAAGTGATTATGCCTCATTGTAATTAGGAGTGCTGGGGTGTCACTGCAGTACCACTGTTGTATGATGCCCTCATGTGTATATGTGAGTGTTAGAACCCTTATTTTAGTATAATTGTACAGTGTATAATGTAATGTTGTTTACACAAGGTTCGTATTCGCTCTCTTAGTTGCAACTCAAGTGCTGAAGCATTTTTAGGACTTTAGAGTAATTTTGTATTCCTCTGTCTATTCCCAGGGTTACTTTGAGAGCTGTAACATCCATAGGAACCGTATAGCTGGCTTCGAAGTGAAGGCGTACGCCAATCCAACAGTGGTTCGTTGTGAGATCCACCATGGCCAGACGGGGGGCATCTACGTGCATGAAAAGGGCCGAGGCCAGTTCATCGAAAACAAGATCTATGCAAATAACTTTGCTGGGGTCTGGATCACCTCTAACAGTGACCCCACAATAAGGTCAGTGTCCCGTGTCTATAGAGGTTAAACACTGAATGAAAGTATCATGTAAAATGCATCAAATTGGTCACTGGCCCATGCACAGTTTTGCATCTCCTAAGATTTGCTGTTTCGTGAAAATACAGGGGCAATGCCATTTTTAACGGCAACCAAGGTGGTGTGTATATTTTTGGTGATGGCCGAGGCCTCATTGAAGGAAACGACATCTACGGTAACGCCCTGGCTGGAATCCAGATCAGGACGAACAGCTGCCCTATTGTCAGACACAACAAGATCCATGACGGCCAGCATGGCGGCATCTATGTGGTAAATATTTTCAAAACACACGGAGCCAAACTCATTAAGTCACTGGTTCCCAGCCTGGGGAACCCCCACTAGGGGTCAGTAAAGCTTCTGAAGGGTCATGAGGCCTTCTTGATTGTAAAAGTGGAAGAAAACTTAAAAAATATATATACAGTAGGCCTGAGTTGATGATAAGAAAAGGGGTCCCTTAATGAAAAAGGTTTTAAGTTTCATTAAGTTACACCAGCAATGGTTTTTGGGGGGGGTTTTTTGCAACAAAAGTCTTAATCTTGTAACATTTTCACTTCCTGAACTTTCTTGCCATAATTTGGAAACACGGCAGTGATGTATGCTGGTTCTGTGTCACGCAGCATGAAAAAGGACAAGGCGTCATAGAGGAGAACGAGGTGTACAGCAACACGCTGGCAGGAGTGTGGGTGACAACAGGCAGTACGCCAGTACTGAGGAGGAACAGGATACACAGTGGGAAGCAGGTAAGATCACAGGCTGGTTACAAGTTTAATGATGACAAGAAATAAATGTAAAGTGACAATCGAGAGGCAAAGATAATACTGTTATCTGATGTGATGTAGTTCCACTGGCACATTTATCACATGGATAAGATCACAAATTGCAATGTCATACTGCCTTGCTGTTCTCTAATATAAAAACATCTGTTGTGATCTTCTGCAGGTAGCACCATCATAAAGAAACTCACTCATAAAATGCATTTAATACCAGGAATCAATGTGAGCAAATATATTTTCAATGTCGTTTAAACAGGTTGGGGTCTACTTCTACGACAATGGCCACGGCGTGCTGGAAGACAATGATATCTACAATCACATGTACTCCGGAGTTCAAATTAGGTTTGTGGAAAATTAGAATGATATGGAAATATTCACCTTAACGCCTTAATGACAATGAGACAAATTTGTGTCATTGTGTTTTGTGAAAGTTTGGATGAATGAATCATAGGTTGTCCCCATAAAGTCAGATTTTGGTCAGTTGTCCGATGCTTATCTGTTTCTTGTTGCCTTTTTTTCCCCTCAGGACTGGCAGCAATCCCAAGATCCGGCGGAACAAGATCTGGGGAGGCCAGAATGGAGGCATTTTGGTTTACAACTCAGGTAAGAATGTCTTTTCTGTGTTATTTTTTTCTACAATGAGTCCAGATTGCACTTTTCCCCCAGCATGAAAATCAGTCTACTTGTTGACGCCTTACAGAGAGTCAGTGGCTTCTGTCATCATTAATATTTTGCTATTTGGCCAGTGTGACAACACTTCTCCTCTGCTGTCCTAATAATGAAACATAAATCTATGTTTTCAGGCTTAGGCTTCATCGAGGACAATGAGATCTTTGACAATGCTATGGCAGGAGTGTGGATCAAGACAGACAGCAACCCCACCCTGCGGAGGAATAAGATCCATGACGGGAGAGACGGTGGGATCTGTATATTCAACGGAGGAAGAGGTAACTAACTAATTTAGTGAATGAAAATGGGGATACTTATCACATTTGTGAAAACATACAAGTTATGTTTTCATCCAGTGTTACTACCCAAATGCAACAGCATGAGATTTTCATGGTACAGTAAGAAAATATCACAGTATACACCAATACAGTAGAATTCAATACTGTAGATACACAAATGTACTCGGTATGATAACTGTCAGGATACTCTAAAACTCGCACCTGCAGTGCCAGGCCTAAGAAACAAAAATCAAAAGTGTTTTAACTCCAGCAGTGTTTACTAGCTTACAGTCTTCTTCTTCCCTGTCTTTGTTGGTGCATTGCAGCAAATCTTTCCATGTTACTGCCATCTTTAGATCAGTAGAATAGCGTCACCATTGGTTGGACTGTATATCACCTTTAAGCCATTGACTGCACAGAGCTTTGTGGAGTTCAGTTGGCCAGAGAGTCAGATTGTGTTTATGATCTACAGAAATGCAGCCTTGAATTGTTTAATAGGTTGGCATAATCCTGACAAATTCAGTTAGGCACTTTGTATGTCTAAGCCTTGTGTACAGTTTAATTTTAATGACAGTTGTTTGTGGGATTGACTGTCTTCTTTTCTGTCTTGAGGTTTGTTAGAGGAAAATGACATCTTCAGAAACGCCCAAGCTGGAGTCCTCATTAGCACCAACAGCCACCCCGTACTGCGGAAAAACAGGATATTTGATGGCTTTGCTGCAGGTGGGTCACACCTGCGCGCAGGCTGTAATTAAGAACTAACCGTTCTTGATGAGGCACAGTATTCCTTGCTAATGGGAACTAGGAGCTCTGTAACTTGAACATTTTTTTTTTTACTACTAGGTATTGAGATCACCAATCATGCCACAGCGACCCTCGAGGGCAATCAGATCTTCAACAATCGCTTTGGGGGATTGTTTCTTGCATCTGGTGTCAATGTAACAATGAAAGGTACTGTTCTGCTCACAAAGGCTTTGACACATTGTCTTGACATACCCTGTCTTTTCTGTTAACAGAGTACCTGTTAGTGTAGTTAACCAACTTCTGCTCTTCCCTCCAGATAATAAAATCATGAACAATCAAGATGCCATTGAAAAGGCTGTGAGCAGAGGTCAGTGCCTGTACAAGATTTCAAGTTACACCAGCTACCCAATGCACGATTTTTACAGGTAATTTGTGTTTATACTCGCAATGAAGGTGGAAAGAATATCCTCAGCTGTTTGCCTGGTTTGTGATGTGTTAACTATTTGGGTTCCCACAGGTGTCACACCTGTAACACAACAGACCGCAACGCCATCTGTGTGAACTGCATCAAGAAGTGTCACCAAGGACATGATGTGGAGTTCATCAGACACGATAGGTCAGTCTTCGGCCTCGTTCACACCGTCAGCCCAAAGCTGTTTTTTGGTATATTCAGATTGTACCCAGATAGATTTTTAAAATCTGGACAGCAAAATACCACCTTCAAATGTGATCTTTGACCCCAGCCACATTTGGAGGTGGTTTGAAATGTGATTCCAAATGGATTTCTACACATGCGTCTCAGTCTGGATGCTCAGATCAGATTTCAAATTGTCCTCTGCGTCAGTTGCAAAATCTAGAGTGACGTGAACTGCGTCGGAGCGGCTGAGCTGAATCCACGTTGCTACCAGCAGAGCGTTACAGAGAACAGCAGTCCGCGGACAGACGCTGAATTTACTTGTCTGTTAGCACTTTGGTGGGAGGCTGCTGCACATGATGCGTGATGGATCTCCATATCTCTTGCTTCCACATTCAAATGCGGCGTCACCAGCGAACGTAATTACTGACGCCTACGTCGTTACCACAGCAACACATGCAGATAGGTTGGTGATCTGCGGACACACAAATCCGATCTGATCACTCGCAAAACACAGTGCGGACAGTCTGTCTTAAAGATCTGACTTTGAGAAACAAATGTAATTTGCTGCAGTCTGAACAAAGCCTCATTGTGACCCATATTACTGGAAATAATAATGTGATAAATGTATGATTTATGACAGCAGAATCTTGCACTTGCTTTAACACAGGCACAGGCCTTTTGCTGCACTGAACACAGTTTTGTTTTTGCTAGTCACTTACAATATATGAAATATACTGCGATTTCTTCTTTGTACCTTAATGGCGTTTCACTAAACAGAATTTTTCCTCCTGTCACCTGCAGATTCTTCTGTGACTGTGGTGCGGGGACACTGTCAAATCCTTGCACGTTAGCTGGAGAGCCGACTCACGACACAGACACTCTGTATGACTCGGCCCCTCCTATAGAGTCCAATACACTGCAGCACAACTGAGCTCGAGACCCGAGGTCCTGTTGCGCTTCAGCAGTAATGGACATGAGACACTTTAAGTGCAGTGGAGAAGGAAGTCCAAACTTAAATACAGATTCACTTTGACAGAGCATATACAGTGACTTTAAAAAAAGGACATGAATATGCTAAAAGGAGACATTTAAAAAAAAAAAAAAAAGAAGTCTGATTATGGATGCCTCGCTTTTTCTTTTTCTTCAATTATTTGACAAAAAAAGATGACATCAGTGGGACAGAGCAGAAGAGCAGCTGACTCAGGGTGTGTGGGTGTTTTGGTTTGGTCAAGTAAGTGAAAGCGGTGAGAGCTGGACAAAAAGCCACCAAGGCTCGTCTGCTTGGAAGAAGAACAAGATACCGCAGTTATGTACAGGCCCATCGTGGACAGACGCTCAGTCAGAAGAGGCATAACTTTTCTCATGAGGAGGCAAAGGCCCCAAATTCAACAATGCTTCCATCACTGGGCAACCGACGTGCTCGTATGATATGTACGGGAAAAATGACCTAGCACTTCAGCTTTTTTTTTTTTCCCTCAAGACAACTGTTGAGATTTGATTTTAATGCTTTTTGTGTAGTTTTGTATTTTCATGCAAAAATCTTACTGTACTTGAATGTCTTTATTTTATTAAATGTGTTAAATTTTTTGGTTATTATACCCTAGAATTGCTGTAATTATACATGTCGCAGTATCTAACTTCTTTCTGTGAAAGAGATCAGAGAAAAGAGAGGAAAACACTAAACATTTTCTCCAGCAATGTTGACTCACTTATATTTGCAATACGGAAAAATAGATGCCGAAATGTGCTTTCGTAAGACTTGCATAACTTTTTCTGCTTGGATTACCATTTTAAATGTTTGTCTTTGTAAAGGAGGTGAACAGTTGTGATATTTCCATTAATTTTACATAATCTATGCATATTTTCTGTTTATTTTCTGTTCATATTGGCCTGTCACAATACCCAGTTTACAGGAAGGACTGCTAAGAAAGCTATAGAGCAAAGTCAAGCATTTTTACTCAAGGCTGCAGTTGTATAACAATTCAGGGGAGTTGTTTGAGCCAGATGACCATGATATTCTAGTTAAAGACACAGCCTCTTCTTTACTTACCAAATAAAAAAAATACAGTATTTAGGGTAAGGGTATTTTAATGCATGTTGGGAAATTACATCCCTGATTTCAAATAAGTTGGGATGCTGCGTAAAATAAAAAATGTGATAATTTGCTAATTTGACATCTACTTGATTGAAAACAGTACAAAGACAAAATGTTTTACCTCATCCTCATTGATTTAAATATAAGCTTGTTCTGAATTTGATGCCAGCAACATGTTTCAAACAAGTTAGAACAGGAGCAACAAGCTCACGTTTGGGTATGAAAGCATCCTGGAAAGTCTGTCGTTCACAAGCAAGGACGGAGCGCGGTTCACCGCTTTGTGAAACACAATCACAATTTGCTTTCTTTAGTATAAAGGATATTACTACATGGGATCGGGAACTCTTTGTAAAATTGTTGTCTACAAACAGTTAATTTGCAAATGATCACATTCTGTTTTTATTTACGTTTTACACAGCATCCCAACTTTTTGGGAATTTGGGTTGTATCTAAGGAAGTTAGGATTGTACCTTCTGTGGCACACTGATGACCTGTCATAGATTTGTCAGTCAAGGGTCATCTATACACCTCTTAACTTGTATTAAAATCTATGTGCTTGCCTTCTCTTCAATAATGGGCACAAATGCTGCTTCTTGGACTGTTAAAATATGCCATTTCTTTTTACAGCGCAGACTACATTTTTCAGTTTGACTGGGTCGAAGAAAAAAAAAAAAGACAAGTCTTGTGAAAGCACAGCTAACTTTGATGTGTTTTCCCCTTGTTTGCCAATGTTGCTGGAGAATTTAAAAGGCTTTTACTCTACAAGCTGAGACAAGTATCTATATACAGCGCTATATGGTTTCATTGCCCCCCCTTCCCTTCCTCCCCATTCATGTGTACTGGTGATTGTGGGTTCTCATACAGACTGAAATGTATGCATGTATCATAACATCTAGACTTAATATATTGTGAAGTATTCAATAACCGTTATGTAGGCGCTAGCGTGAATTAAAAGGGTTTAATTTCCTAGATGAAACATTGTCATTTTTTAAAAATAAACTTTATTAGATCATTACAGTAGTGTTTTTTCAAGTGCTGGAAACCAGTCAGAACAAAGGATGTTTACAAACTACAGGGTGTTGAGCATCTGAACAAGTGAGGCAAAGTGTGTGCTGCCCAGTGTAGCATCTTCAGCAAACTGGCAGAGCTTCCTGTCAGAGGAGAGAAGAGGGGAAAAAAATCAGAACTGGGCTCTGACACTGAGCAATACAAAGTTCAAATCCCTGCTTTTTTATGTCACTGCAGTAACATGAGGTGTCGTGACAGAATATATTTACCCAGATACTAATACATACTTGAAGACTCTGAGGCTGATGGTGCTCTTCTCAAACTCCCTGGCCTTCCTGTGTCCTGATTGGATGACCTCCTCTGGCAGGCTGGCGAGTCGGGCAGCGTTGAAGCCGTAGCTCTTTGGACAGGCACCGCTGATGAACTTGTAGAGGAATGTGATGGTCTCTTGACTCGGATCCTCGCATTCATTCTCCACCATGCAAGCCTGAAAGGGACAAAACAGAGACATTATGTAGTAATGATTCAGAATACACAAATACACAGCCAGATGAATGGTAGTTTACTGCGCTGTATGAGAGCATCAGGGTGGGAGTACTGTTCCTGAAATTATTATTTTGTGCACAAAATTAATAACCGACATGCAATTAGGAAGTTTTTCTGTGGAAACTGCACACAAAAATCCCTCAAATTATTTTCATCATGTCCCTGAAGTAACAGGAACTTAGGTGGCAAGTTGTGGCTAGAGGAGCAGCCACAATGATGGCACCAGGGAAGCAGCTGTGTCACAATGAGGATGTGCCCACAAAACTCCTGGTTCATGCTCTCAAGCTTAAGTATTGAAAGTTATTGTCCTCTCTACATGTTCTTGTACAGTTTTGATGCTACATTGGGACATCAACAACAGCTTCGACCGTAGGTATAGAGTCGTTGCTTTGTTCTGCAGTGAAATATTAAGTCAAAGCTGAACAGTACAGTTTCAGTTTTGATGGTTCGATATTTTGCCTATTAAACCACACAAAGATATAGTTTCTGTTGTGTTGACGTGAGGGAGTGATTTCAGTTTGTACAAATTCAGGGAACAAAGACTACTTTTTGTGAAAAAAATCTACATGCCAAATACCTCCCAGGCTCTGTATGAAACCTAGAAGTATGACTTCACAACACAAAATAGATTGCATATAAGAAATAGACCGTATATAATTCAATTGCAGCAAGGGGTGAAGAAAACAAAAAGCCAAAACAAACAGGATGCAATAATACTCTAATACAATTCGGAAGATATTTTCCGAGATGGTAATTTGAGTCACAGCTTTTCCATTTTAACATTCTGTAACCGTCTGCTACCCTTTGCCTGTGCAGTGCAGTATTTAGCATGTTGTGCATTGCTGAACTCACCATGTGGCCCAACCGCACAGCATGGTTGTTGGCGTAGTCCTCCACCAGGGAGTGGTAATGTGTAGAGAAGAGTGTACGACAGCAGATCTTCTCAGCAAGCTCCTTCACAACAGCACTGGCAATCGCTGTACCATCATATGTGGCTGTGCCCCTTCCTGCAAACAGTTCACAGCTGAATGGTTACACCCACAAAACAAACCACCACAAGAACAAAACACTTGCTGGGGAGACTGCCTCAGCTGTTCACTGGTACTATGAATAAGCCTTAATATGCAGCAAAGACTTACCTAATTCATCCAGGAGCACAAGAGAGTGTTTGGTGGCATGGTGCAGGATGCTGGCAGTTTCACTGAGCTCCACAAAGAAGGTACTCTCTCCTAAAAGACACATGTTGGATAATCCAAGCTTAGTGGAAGCTTGAGATTTTGCTGCATGTGTGTTACATTACAGGAGCTCATGAAGTTACCAGCCATAATACGATCCGAGGCCCCCAGCCGGGTGAAGACCCTGTCAACTGGTGTGAAGCGCAGCCTCTCAGCAGGAACGTAGCAACCCAGCTGAGCTAGAATGATCACGAGTCCACACTGTTCAAAAAGAGCAGCACAGTGTCTCAATGTGAGACTTCAAGGAGACCTGTACAATCCACGTGGATGTGAAAAATAAATCTTTTCAGTCTATCACTTACTCCAGTTAAGTTTTATACACATAGAGAAAACAAAGCAATTTTCATTGGATCAATATACATCTACAAGTGACCCACCTGTCTCATGAGAGTAGACTTTCCACCCATGTTTGGCCCTGTGACGAGGACACAAGAGGCGTCACCTTCTCCCTCATCTTCGCCGCCACCAGGGCAGCCGATGTAGATGTCATTGGGGATGAAGTCATCGCCAAAAAAGGTCTTGGTGACACAAGGGTGACGTGATCCAGTGAGGTCGAGGAAGGGCGCTACCTGGTCATCGCCCTCAGGAAGCACCACCTCTGGCCTGGTCATCGGTCCGTCTCCACCCTGACTGTAGCGTGACAAGGCCAGCAGCACATCTGAAAACAAATGACAATTCATTAGTGATAAAAGTAATAAGCAATCAAACACTAAACCAGCTATCTTTGTTTTTGTTTTTTTTCAAAATTAAATTTGCTATTTGCTTTCATAGTATTTTATGGGATGATTTTGCATCTCAGCTCTGTTAAAACTAATGAAGTAAACCTGTGGCTGAGGGATGGCCCAGAGGTAGAAAAACACATTAGAAACACATTATCACTGCCCAGTGATGAGTAATAAACTATGCAATTACCTCTCCCTCTGTCAGGAGCAAACACCAGTGCACAGTTTCCATAAGAGAGAAAAACAAACCAATGACTGTCAACTTAGCCAAGTTTTAAATTGAATAGTTACTCAATGAAAGCCAGACTTATAGCAAGCACTCAGACAAGTGCAACACCATCATCTAACACACGTTATGGAGGCATATCGGTAACATCTACAGGAAATGTATTCAGAGCAGACACCTGCAATGCAAACTCATTTTCACAGTTTTTTCCTCAGAAACATAAACACTACGACGATCAGATGAACCAGACTGATGTCTGACTTGACAGATTTGATTGATTCGTGCTGGGAATAAATTATGCTGATTAAGAAGAATAAAAAGCGAGCAATTACCCAGCACTGCCATGCACTCCACACCAGTCTTCCAGTCTCTGTAGTTCTTGTCAAAGTTGTAGAAGAGCCTCCTCATGCAGTCTTTCAGGGCAGCATCTCTCTTCTCCTCAAATCCCTGCAGCTCTGAGAACAGCCGTTCGCTCTCCTTTGTCACATAACGCTTCCAGCCTTTCTTTGTAGACTTCACCTCATACTCCTCAGGAATATTCCTCTCTGAGACACTATCAGGCACCTCCATCTGGTAGCGGTTTCGCCCAGTTCCCCAGTAGGCCATGCTTTTACAGCCAAGTCTCTTCTTCTGTCTGTCCAGGTAATCCTGCAGCTCTCGTTCACAGTTCTTGATTCCAGTCAGAGCCTGGTCGTACTCTGGGTCAAAGCCAGCTTTAGGGGATATGACACCAGTAGTGCGGGCTTTCTGGTGGTCGAAGGCCGTCTCCCAGCGCCTGAGTTCAGCAGAGAAGTCGGGAAAGAGACCGTCCTTTTCATTTCTCAGGCCCACAACCTGACGGAGTAATGCGGATCGACATTCGCCTGAAACTGGAGCGAGGACAGATATGATCTCCTGCATAGTTTTGAAGCCTTCCAGTGCTGAGAGGAAGTCTGCTATCTTTCGCTTGCTGTAGGTGACCTCCTCATAGAGAACTGCTCTGCTGTCAGGGTGATCCTGGCCCTTCAAAGGAGTGCCAATGCTGTGGATTTTACTCAGGAGACGCTCCAAATCTGGCAGCTTCTTCAGCAGGTCTGAAACCTCTGTAGCCTGGGCTTGAGCTCCCATCAGGTCTTCCACTGCATCCAGTCGGTCCTTGATGGATGTGGGGTTACAAAGAGGAGCACAGAGCCACTGCTTCAGCAGCCTCTTGCCAAATGGAGAACTGCAGGTGTCCAAACGCTCCAGCAGTGTGCCTTCTGTTCCTCCTGACCCATTCTGAAAGATTTCCAAGTTTGCCAGAGTCACTCCATCAAGGACCATCCGCTGGCGAGTCTGGGCAAAAAAACTGGCAGGTCCAGCAGCTTTCTCCATCTCCACATCAACAGGGACGTATTCTTCAAAGTTGGCCATGGAGAGCAGCTCTTGGTCTACCAGGCATTTCTTCAGGTAGAAAATGCATCCGCCCAGTGCTGACAGTGCCAGCTCATAGCCCTCTTTAGGAGTAAGACATAGTGAATCACTCTCAGAGGTCATCTTTTTTAGAAGAGCAGGAAGAAAACTGTTCCCTGTCCCCTGATCTTTGCCAGCAGTCTCGCTGAAGTAATCTTCCTCTGAAAGAGTTTTTAGAGTCTTTTGAGCGTCCCAGAACTGGGTGCCGGCATTAAGTCCTTCCTGCAGAGCAGAGGACAGAGAGGACTTAAGTATTTTGCGTGTTTCAACAGATAGGTTCCCCTTTTCAAAGAGCACTTCAGCTGGGGCAAAGTGTGCTATCAGGGTGCGCAGACGTGAGCAGTGACGATCGTCTGGGAACTGACCTACATGGAAATAACCCACAGAGGTATCTACAAAGGAGACTCCGTACGTGCGGCAACAACCAGAGCTTTCGTCTTCAGCTTTTTCCTTTACACTGAGCAGAAACTTGCTCTGACTCTCAGAAGGAGCACCGTCCAACACGCTGTAGGTCTGGGTACCACGTGTGATAATCCGACACACCTCTCTTCTCACCACGCGGTCAAACTTGGTGGGCTTCGCCATGGTTTTACAGCGTGTTTCCATCATCTCTGGTGTCTCTGTCTGCTCCACACGAGCCACCTTGTAGCCTTTCTGGACCAGTACATCTGAGAAACGTCCAAAGCCAATCTCTGGAAAACCTGAGTGTGCCCAGGTCCCCTTCATGAAAGTTAATCCCAGCTCGTTGACCCCGATCACAGCATCCATGTGGTAGAGCTCATAAAACTTCCCCACTTTGTAGAAAATGACTGTATCAAACATGTTAGATTTGAGCTGCCACCACCGCCGCATGCCAGGAGTGTTTCTGTTTAGAAAGTCTTCTGGCACATACAGGGTAGTGGGATCGTAGTCATCCTCTGTCTGACGCCGCCTTCCGCTGTCTTTCCTCCTGCCATCCTGCAACCACTCAAGCTTCTCATGGTCCCAAACTGTGGTGCCTCCACCTGTGCCTGATCCATTTGTCTGGCTCTCAAAGTTGTCAGGGGCAGAGAAGGCTGATAAACGAGACTTTGTGTCGGTTGCAACAGCTGCTGGAGCTCGTTTTGGCGCATTGGACGGGACAGTCGGTATCTTGGCTTTTGTAGAAGCAGGCTTCTCTGCAGGACGTTTGCGCTTTACAGGCTTGATGGGGCTTTCGGCCTCTGACTCATGTGTGCTCTCCTCTCCCTCCTCTTCGCTGCTCACCGTCCCTTCTTCCTCCTCATCCTCACTGCTGGATGCAGCTTGTTCTGGTTTGAATTCCTCATCTGATCCATCACTGTCTGATGCTACAATTATGCGACGACGCTTGGCTTTATTTCCCTTTTCTGTTGAAGCACGGGATGATCGTCGACCAACCTTGGGAGACTTTGCTTCATTTTTCTGATCATCCTCACCACTGACCTCTTCATCACTCACTGTTGATTTGTCAAGCTGAAAAAAAACACAAAGGAGGTCTAGTAAAAATCCTGCATTACTGAGCTGATTAAAGACTTTCATGTCCATACTTGTCAACAACTAATCAAATATAATCACAATGTCACCTCCATTTCTTCATCATCATCATCATCCTCTTCCTCATCAGAGGGATCCATACAAAGAGGCATCTTTAATCTTTTTTCAGGGCTGTCAAACATGACAGCATCGGCGAGCTCCATTGCACGACGGATTACAGGTTTGCCGCTGAAGAACACACCTCCCATTTTAGCATCACAGCTGTCAGCACCTGCAAAACAGTACAAATGAGATAACTCAGAAATCAATTGTTGCAAATACTGTCAAGCAGTTTATTGGGAGGACTAAGCAAAATACAGCCACAGCTTTAAGATTGTTATTCACATTAATTCTGGAACTAATTGCAGCCAACCTTGATACGCTCGGATATATTTGGTGCTGACCCATCCTCTAGTCGGGGGTTCATCAAAGAAATGGACATGGATGCGCTGGGCCCGACCACGGCCCCTCATCTGCTGGCCACTCAGAGGTTGGGGTACTACCATGCATGGCCACCAGGGGTGTCCCTCCAGTTTTGCCCACACGAGGGCACCAGCACTAAATGTGCATGTGGAGCTGCTGAGGGAAGGAAAAACACAAAGACAAACTCAACTCGCACAGGAAACTGACCCAAACCAATATAGGCTTCTTCTTTTCACCTGACGAAGAGTGTCATCTCATGTGCACAATTTTAACAGCCCTTAATACTGATATTCTTCAAAATAATCTTCAAACTATTGCTACTAGCCATTGACATCCACGGTTAGATTGTGTCGAACAACATTTTGAATATTTCTCAACTGTCTGTGAATTTGGAACACATCTTACCACCGACAAGTAACAGTTAACCAACTGGTGTGTTTTTTTTTTTAACACTGACTAAACTGACTTATGCCTAAAGTCTAAATTAAGCTTATGTGGGGGAATTTATACAGGCAGCCTTTTTTATTTTTAACATGAAGGTGTATATTTTACTTTACATTACACATTAATTTCAAGCTATCAATTATAACTCAATTTAACTTGACAAGTAACCATGACAACTAAAAAAGGAAAAATGAAAATGAAATGAAAATATGGGAAACTTATATATTTAAGTTTGACCTGAAGTGAATTCATGTACAGTAATACAGTTATCGATATGTTTGAAGTGTTGGGAGTATGATGTAGCCACTCCTGCATCAGTGCTACGATGACATTATCTTGAAAATACACACACTATATTATGGACAGAGGAGGGGGATTACCAGGCCGCGATGAGAAGCCACTACAACCTGGTGCCCACACCATACCAAATGACAGTCAGAGTTCATTTCACATTTAATCTGTGTTCACATTGAGCTGACGAGGAGAAAACCGCGTACAGTGTTGTCTGCAAGAAATCAAGTTTCAAGCATGGTCGAAAGCAAGACAAACTTCTCCCTTAGCTTTTAGACATTCTTCAACGTGTCTCCAGTAATTACACTGCCCCCAAGAGCAACACGGCTAACCCACCTTTGTTTTGTTGTTGGTGCCTTGTCGCCAAATAGTTTGTTGAAGCCCCCTTTCGCGGGCTTGGAGTTACTTTTCGGTTTAACGTTGCCGGTCTTGGTTGTGTGCTGTTGCGGTGCCTGTTTAGCCTGCTCTTTCGGAGAGGAGTTGGACTTCTCCACGGAGGAAGGCAGGTCTGCCTCGGCCGGAGAGGGACTCGGTTTCGGCTTGGAGACCGGCGGCGGAGACTTGGTGAAAAATTTGAAGAGAGAGCTTTGCTTCGCCATGTGTGCAAGTTTCAAGTCTGTTTTAACTGTACTTTCGAGATAATCCTATCGACAGTGTGCGCGGCCTCCTGCAACACCTAGCATCTAGCCAGCTGCACGGCGCGAGCGCATCCTGTTCGCGGGAAAGACAGGCATGGGGTATGGTTGTGGGCGTGAACACGAGACTCCTCCAATGAAAAGCGAGTACACGGTAAAACGGAAGTCACGTGGTATAAACATCCGTTTTTTAATAGAACCTTTATTAAAATGTCTAAAATGTAGATACAGAAATAAATGGCATGGTACAATATTAAAATGACAATGACCTAAAAAACACCATCATCTGCTTGTCCTTCCGTAATGGAAGGGACGAGTAACACCCCTCTGGACAAACACTTAAAAGATTTAAAGCTCTTTTTCTCTCATCTGTCTGCTTCCAGACAATCTCAGTGGTGGACACTAGTTCTAGTATATTGTAGATCTGCCAATATTTACTTTTTCCATATTATAGATGATCCTTTAGTCTCTGGCCACAGTGTTTGAGTAAAACAAGAACTGTTGTGATAGCAAATGTCAATGCCTCAAAGAGGAATGATGCCTCTCCCTGTGGTGGCACAAAGGCCCCACTCACACTCCAATACCCAATACACCAATAAGCACAAGAAGGACTTATGTGTGTTTGACTTCCACGGGCACTGCAGAAGATGCAAGGCCTGCAGAGTTACAGAGTTACCCAAGAAAATATGGATCATTGAAACTACATTGTATATGTATGTTTGTGTGTCAGTAAATTATTGTTTGATGAAAAGCCACCCACTGTTTTTAGTTTTGAAGTTTTATTTTATTTTTTTTCTATTAAGGCTCAATCAGACTTCCCCACTTTCATCTTCACTAAGTGGTCTTGAAAGCATGCTTCTGATTGTCTTGTGGAGGAAGAGGAAAAAATGTCCTCTGCCTTGTGTCTTTTGTTGCATCACATTTAGAAAACATCATCTGTTTTCATGCAGATTTAGTGCCAAATAATAACTTCACTCTAATTTCTATGTCACCCAATGAAAAGTAATTTCCCCTGATGTGTGTTTGCAGCAATATGACGGAGCCAACTGGGATGAGCCTGCTTATTAAAAAGTGGTTTGAAATCTTTCTATAACAATAAATATTCAATAGTAAGTAAGCATTAAGAGTTTAATACTCAGCTGATCTGCTTCACCGGGACTGTGTGTAATGGATAGAAATGTGCTGATCTGTGCTTGATTTATCATGATTGCGCATCAGTCTCTGATCGCTCCTCAGTATTTGACTGGTAATGCCTTGGGTGTCTAGAGGGGGGGAGGACGCGGCAAATTTCCTGATTCAATGCATTGTGAGTGAGAGAGAGCACCGTGTATGTGTGTCTCTCTCACACTCTCCCCCTTTTTCGACGGGTACAACATTTGGAGGCACCGCTGGGATGTTTGGCTTGAGGACCGTCCCCGACCTGCCAGAGAAGTCTTCTGCCAATCATCCCTCCAAACCACCTAGGCATCAGAAAGGAGTCCAGCAGGGCAGCAAAGGTGGTCTTCAGTTGGCGGCTTGTATCCTGAAGTGCACAAAGTGACCATTAGAGGGCGACAAACGCCAATGAAGTCAGACACTGAACTGCTTGTGTCAACTCCTCTGATAAAATGAATCAGAATTGGAAAAACTGCAGCTAGAAATTAGAGGAACCCTGTATGAACTGACCGTGGGACAGCTGATTAAAGTATGCAATGCATGTAAACGCTCAGGACAAAGAAAAGAGCATGTGACTGACAAAACACGCAGTTAGTCTCAAACATCACAAAGCACTTGAGTTTGGATGAGTTCGCCAACCTAGAGGATGAAGGTATGTCAGAACTCCTTGGTGTTAAGGCCATTGTAGACAGCACACAAATGGTCAAAGAACCATTGAAAGTGAGAAACAGGACCATCTCCAGAAAGAGGTGGAAGCATTAAGACTGTCATTACATGAAAAAGAGAAAGAGATGCATGACCTGATGGATAAACGGCAGAACCCTCAATCTTCCAGCACCCCGGTGGAAGACGTAGCCTCAGCACCATCAAGTGGTCCTATGTGGCGCAAAGATTTTAAAATATCAGGCCAAATAGGGGAGCCCGGGCAAAAAGATAGACTCACCTTAATTTGCCTGGCCAATAATGGGATCAGAATGATAATATTAAAAGTGACCTGCAACCTTACCTACTGCAAACAAATATGTCAGATGACCAATGAAAAGGAGAGGCAGGACAAAAAGAAACATTCAGCCCCATCACGAGTAACTAATGTAAATACTGTACAGTGTAGTGAACCCCCAGTGGGAAAGAAGTGTGCCAGCCAGCAAAGCACAGCCACTCTTCCTCCTGATCTCCTCTCTGAAATGAAAGAAATGCATCTGACATGGTGCAGCTTAAAGACCTGAGAGCTGAGGTTTCCCAAATTAGAGAGACAATTCAAAAGTCAACACCTGTTTTGAAAAATTAGATTTATGTATGTTTTCTAATATCTTCACAACTACAAATTAAATTGAGCCTAATTCAGGGGTTTTGACTTTGATTTACCTTCACAGATCAGGACCCATATTTATCAAGCAAAAGCAAAGCAGTGCCTGCAAACACTGGTGCACCCCCCACCTTCAACACAGTTACTTGAAGAGAGTCAAGTGCTTGATGAACGTGGGCCCTGGAAATACTTCACATGACAAAAAATGATATGCAGTACACCACGTTCTCTGTCTGGAGAGGTATGTCTCCATTGTTCACACACTCAAATGCAACATGAAAAAACATCAAGTCAAACATTGGTCCAATCCTTCTAACAAACTGCTCAGTACAAACCAATGATTCAACATTTAACAATGATTCACTTTTCAGAACAGTTTGTGAAGTTAAGATTTGACAGACACTCAGTCACAGACTGTGAGACCATCTGTCTCTATATATCCTGTGCTCTCCTCAGTCTACAGGAGGTCAATTCTGAGCCACTGGATGTCCATTACAACCCTGTTTCCAAATCATTTGGGACACTGTGTAAAACAGAAATACAAGAAAAAATGTTTGAAAACATTTAAAGCCCATATTTAATTGAGAATAGCACAAAGTCAACATGTCAAATGTTGAAACTGAGAAATTTCATTGTTTGTTGAAAATGATATCCTCATTTAGAATATGATGGCAGCAACACGTTGGAACAGCGGCAAGAAAAGACTGGAAAAGCTGTGAAATGCTCAAAGGAAACAGCAGGTGGAACATCTCAACACATCTTACTCTGTTTCTTAACTTTGAGCATGCAAACACTATCCTCAAAGTCAAGACCTGACAAGATCACAATGAATGAGGTCACCTGGCAACAGGTGACATGGTCGGGTATAAAAGGAGCCTCCCAGAGTGCCTGAGTCTTTCTGAAGTAAAGATGGGGAGGGGTTCAGCACTCTGTGACAGACCAATACTGCAGCAATTTAACAAACCAAACCTTTATGGCAAGTACAAGGTGCTTCTAACCCTAAACCTAACCCTAACCCCCAATAATAAAATGCAGTGGTAAGCATCACCTGCTGGTTGATTGCAGAAAAATGGTTCCTGTCAGTGTGTTATCATGTTTCTTGAAGATGATTACCGGTTTAGATGCATTTTACAGCTGTAGATGTTTAAAGTTGTGCTAATTTCAACTACTTTATACACTGTTTGGTAGTTTAATCTACAGCAATGCATCATATTCTATAAGATCAGCACGAGTGTTGACTCTAAAAAGTCTTCCTCTCATGAGCTCTGAAAAACAGTCCTGTTTTCAGCTTTGTGACAATGTCATTTCCAGCAAATCCAACAAGGTTTTTAAACAGCAGAAAAACAAGACGTTTCTCAAGCCATATAGGAACAACAACTGGACAGGGGGGGGTATGAGAAACTAGTCTGAAAAGTAACCAGTAACTAAAGCTGTCAGATGTTGTGGAGTCGAAGTAGGCAAACAGTATTTGCCTCTGAGATGCAGTGAAGGTAAAGGTACACAGTTCCATTAGGAAATCCTTTGATTAAGTAGAACCAACATAACTGTGGACTGTAGAAGTACCAGAGTAAGTGTTCTGTGTCACATTCCTCCACTGCTGTAGACACATTGCTGACTAGCACCAATGATCATTACACTTTTTTCAGTAAGAAATGATGGCAATAAAAACATAAATATAGTGTTATGTACATCATGTACGAGGTATAATTTGAAAACCTGATTCAGATAGATCCTAAATATAAATAACACCATGGCATCATACTGTTAATACAATGCTTCATAATATTAATGATTTAGTCTTTTGTGGGTAAACTCATTTCTTTGAGGGGAAAAATCTCCTTTGCATTGAAAAGTATGAAGGAAAGAAAGTCTAGTGTGAACCATTTTCCACGTGTATCACTCTGTTCAACATGGAATCAAATGCTGTTCAGCTGCAGAAACACAACAGATTGTGGAGGACACATTTGTTACATTACTCTGAATGAACAACAGTCAAACTCAGAGGCACATTGAAAGCATTTCCAAGTGCAAATGCCCGTTCCTGCTGAGCTGCACTGCTCATCGGTCCTTGTGGTGCAGCAGTCCACCGTGGCAGTGCTCCAGCAGCCTTCTGTTTCCCTGGCTCCACCCGCTGACCTACCTGTCTCCCAGCCACCAGGAACATCAATGTCTAGCATTGTGTGCTGGAGTCAGCGCAGAGCCACACCAGCTGCACCTCATCTCACCTCGGCCCGTACAAAGACTGAGTCCCGCTGCATCCAGCTCGCCAGGTCATGGCCTCTACTACCATTATGTCTGCTTCGGCTCAGGCACCTGTCCCCTGCCCTCTCATCACCGCAGTTCCACCTGCTGTCTTCGGTGTATACACAGTGGAGGTAGAAAAAGTTCTCAGTACTGTCTGCAGATCTTCCTCTCAGACTGCGAGATGTGACAATAAGCTCCACCGACAAGAGCATGAGGGTGGCTTGTATTAGGCTTAGAGCAGCTTGTAAAGCTTATAGCTGTGAGATCATGGTAACAGTTGCAGATGGTGAGACCTGGATAAGTGTTTCAGAGTATTTTTTATCATTGTAGAGCTTTTCTTGGTTGAGTCCTCTGGCTGGATAGTAAGAGAACACAGGTGAGTGTCACGTGAATCCATTCTGCACTGTGAAGCCAAAGTTGCCAAAATGTGTTCTGGTTTATTTATTATATGTTATTAATTATAGGCTGATGTTTTATTTGAGGTCTCATTCACCACAGCATACAGCAGTGATATTGACTGTGGAAATTGAATTTGAGCTTCCAAACCATGAAATATGATCACAGGCAGCAGCCGTGCCGTAAACATTTCTGACTGGTCGCAGCATTTTGTAGTACTGCTATAAACAATAAGGACTCTTATGAAATCACTTCATAATATTCTCATAAGTTCTGGTCTTTATCATCACAAAGCTTGGTTTGCTGCTCAGATCTTTGTGCTTTTGTTCTAGGATGTGTTCTAAGATAAGTCTGAAATTATTTGTACCGTTTCATGTTTCAGGTATGATGCCACATAAAAGTAAACAAGAAGACAAACTGGAAAAACTTTGTCTAAGCTTTTCTCAGGTTTGGTCTGAGCAGTGATCTGTTGTCCCCCAGTTCATCTCAGTGACAGACAGACTGGATGATTCAGCTGTATCACCCTTCTGTTCCTGGACCAAGACCAGGAGATCAGCATCTCCTGGGTGTAGGCCTTCATTGGCTACTGCAGACCACCTGGACATGCTCTACCCCTTTCTGAGACAGGCTGACTGGCATTGCACACACATCTCACCTGTCCATCGAAGAGGAGTCCTGCAAACTGGAACACTGGTTTGTGAAGCCTTTTCCAGTGTCCAAGACTATCAACTTGGCAGCTGTTTTGCACCATGTATTCATCCGACTTTCCATGTCAAATCCACAATCATCCACAGCCAGCGAAGCTTCTCCATTTAATGACTCTTTTTGCACTTCCACCATCACCATCTTCTAGAGGAGGACATTTCTGTAATGGTTTCATGTGTTTTTGCCAAACATTGCTGACGCGTCCAGCACTTAACTCCAGTGAACTCACCACCTGCCCTTCATTCCCTCTTGGAGCTCAGTGTATGTACCAGCCACTTTCCCATTTGAGTGTCTTTGCTGCCTTTTGCCAAACGTCCCAGCGTCTTTCTGTCCTGCCTTAGATCTGACCCCTTGTCCGTGTTTGACTCCTGCCACTGTCTGAGTTTCTAGCTCTTACTGCCCCCAAGTCCCCCTATATATAATGCATTTCTTTGTCAGTGTTTGATGAATTTTGTTGGAGACAATGATGGTCTCAAGATTTGACTGTGAAAGTTGACTTTTCATCCTGTTTGAAAATGTATGCACAGCACTGTGTCTTTGACTCTGATTAATTAATGGCATCTTTAAGCCCATGTGGCCTGGCCATGGCTGCATGCATCATACACTGATGATTTGAATAACAAAAAGGATTTATTGTCACAAAAAAAAGGATTATGATCACTGGGAGATGTTCCATGTAGATCCAGAAAGAAGCGAGCAGGCAGGTGAGGTGACTCAGCAGGTTTTCTGGTGGTGGACTGGAGCTGTGCAGACTTGGCAGGCTGAGACTCAAGGAGATGATCCTGAGACAGGAGAGCAGACTTAGTTATTTGGAAAACAGGCAAGATAAAACATCTAGAGAACAGAAGAAAGCACTAAGACAGCAAAGTGGCCAAGACATGTTAACAGGCTGGCAATGATCTGGCAACGACTGGTGAGGTGATCCGGGTTTTTATCCTGTGGCTGGTGATTACGGATTGGCTGCATCTGTGGTGGCACGGGGAGTAGGTGTAGGTGAGCCATGACTGCAGGGAATTGCCCAGTCCAGACACACACAAACACACACACACACACACACACACACACACACACACACACACACACACACACACTAGAAATCATTCTATCTGTATCAACATCTACATCAATTTTATGAGCCTTTGTGGTTAATATGTCCATCGGAGTCGTATGGGAAGCAGCATCCACAGAATGCAGTATTCATATTCATCTGCAAGAAAAGAAAGATAAACTTTGACCTAGCATCAATAAGTTTCATGATTCACTAAAGTGCATCTTTAATGTGTTATGTCATGTGTGGGCAGGAGCTTAAAACTGTTCATATGAAGAGTGTAAGGTTTCTTTAAGAGTTGATCAGATTGTTGCTTTACTGGTGATTATAAATAAAAGGAGCAAATTGATGACAGGGGATATGTGTGCAGAGTAATCAGCTGGTGCATGGGACATGTATGTTGTCTTTACAATCTGTAGTAGTCATATACCACCAACAGAGGGCAGCAGAATACTGGAAGCTTCATGAGCAACAGCCTCTTTCTGAATACACAAATCTTCCAGTTCATATCTGAGGTGGCAGTAGAAATATTCCCCTTCATCTGCAACATTGCTCAGTTTAGGATTTGACACAAAACTGAGCCATATTATATGACCATATTACCTTAGTGTCAACAATTTAGAATGAACGTGCCCCATAAATGTTGATTTTTGTGGCCGTTTTGTTTCACACGTCTCTCTGTTACAGTTGGATGAACAAGAACAAAAAGCAGCAGTGTGCAAACATTAAAGCATGAGTCAGCATTGCGCACAGTGGCCTCGTTTCAGCAGAAATCTTCTGCTGAAATATTATAGTCTGCATGGAGATCTTCTTCCTGGAGATGTACAAACACGTAAAACGCCTCACTGCATATATTTATGTTACTGTTAAAGTTCAAAGTAAATAAATACTGCTATAAACACTGGAAAAGGGGGGGCCATACTAATTCAAAACAAGCAAACATCCACCCACTTATGATTTCTTAGCATATGGTGTGTGGGTGATAGAAAGCATGTAATTAAGAAAGCATTATGAAACCTGACACAGCAGCTGTTATAGAGCTGCTGAACTTGAAGTAAAGGGCCACAACATGTGTTTGACCCATGTGAACAATATCGAAGTAGGTGGGAAAAAATGAGTTTCATCAAGGCCCATCAGAAAATTCAGTGAAGAACTGTCAAAGAATATAATATAATAATAAAACTAGAATATTGATATACATAAATATCTACATCTATATTCACAAAATCTACATTTTGGGCATCTACATGCATATTTGTAGCTATATTTTGAGTCTATATCGTTATATTGAGATCATTTACTATATTTTTCACTTGAAATTGTGCGTAATGTCACTATTAGCAGTGAAAGCCTTGATTTGAGGAGATGTAATCAGTGAGTTGCCTTCTAAACTCCATGTCCCACCACTGCATCACTTCATCATCCTCATTTGTTTCAGCAAATAAACCTTCAGGCAAATTCAGCCGTCATTTATACCATGATCCGAGCTGTGGGTTTGATATTAAACCAGGATACTCTGAGCTGATTGTGATGACATTTACTATAATCGCAATCTTACGTGATTGTATGAATATGAGTATATAAGTGAGAATATGTATTTTCACACGTATGTAACACACTGTAAATGATGTGATGTGTGTCAGTCTCACCAGGAAACAGACCAAGTTGTAAACTGTAAACTATCAGATCCTACATGCTCATCATACAATATTATTGGTATTATTTACCCAAAATCTATCAGCCTTCAGGTAATGCACAATGCTGCTGCTCTGCTTGTAGCAAATTCAAACAGACAAGACTATATCACATAGAAATAAAGTATTGTTATTATAATTATTATCTTAACAACTTGCACATATATTTGTTGATGTGTTTTTGACACCTGTCAGTCAACGATCCACACTGACTCTGAGATGCACGTGTGGAATCAGACACAAGCCCTCAGGTGTTTTTCATGCTCAGCGTTTTCTTTTCCTCTGGTGCACTCAGTGAACCTTTATGTTCAGATCACACAGATCTCATGCTGCCTGTGTGTTGTGAAGCTGTTTCACTGTCGGCCTCTAGAGCTACAGCAGGCGGTGGGAATAAAACAAATGAATCGATAAAAATCAGCCTGTAACGCGTCCTCAAGTATATTTCTGTTGTTGTTTAGCCTGGTGAAGACAATCTGTCTCCTAGCTGTCCTCTCTGCTGCTGACAGGACAGCTGCTTCTGAGGACAGGGATGCCGAAACAGAGGTTGGAGTCGCTGTGGATTGAACAGATGGGCTCTTCAACAGTGCTTAAGCACTACTGGCATATTGCTCCTGGTGAGGATCTAAGTGTTTTTCTGCCTTTACAAATTCTATTAATGCAACTTGAAGTAAAAGACCACAATATGTGTTCGACCCCTGTAAATAATATCTGCGTAGGTGAGAACGTTTTTAACTGTCAAAGAGTAATGATAATAAAACTTTGTAATGATTCAAAATGTATTTCTACATTTTCAGTTCATTCAGATATGTATTTGGTCATTAGCGCCCAGTGCAGCAGGTTGTAATTGGGGTTTCTGTAGATAAATTGACTTGTCTGACTTTGTTTTGCTTCGAATATCACATATTTGTAGTTTGGGTCTTTCAAGACCACCAAACTATTCATATAAGTTTTATAACATATGATCAGATATAAATATACTCCATGTTTACATTTAAGTGACATCCATCAGCTTAAACGCCATCTCCAAACGAAACACCCGACCCTTTAAAACAAGGATGCGAAACATTCTGTTGGCCTGCGTCCAGCAACAGCCCACATCCAGCAGAGGATGGATGAAGACCTCGTCCAGCAGAGAACGGATGAAGACCACGTCCAGCAGAGGACAGATGAAGCCCACGTCCAGCACAGGACGGATGTAGACCACGTCCAGCAGAGGACAGATGAAGCCCACGTCCAGCAGAGGACGGATGAAGCCCACGTCCAGCAGAGGATGGTTGAAGACCACGTCCAGCAGAAGACGGATGAAGCCCACGTCCAGCAGAGGATGGATGAAGCCCACGTTAAGCAGAGGATGGTTGAAGACCACGTCCAGCAGAAGACGGATGAAGCCCACGTCCAGCAGAGGACGGATGAAGACCAAGTCCAGCAGAGGACGGTTGAAGACCACGTCCAGCAGAAGACGGATGAAGCCCACGTCCAGCAGAGGACGGATGAAGACCACGTTCAGCAGAGGACAGATGAAGCCCACGTCCAGCAGAGGACGGATAAGGCCCACGTCCAGCAGAGGATGGATGAAGCCCACGTTCAGCAGAGGATGGTTGAAGACCACGTCCAGCAGAAGACGGATGTAGCTCACATCCAGCAGAGGACGGATGAAGACCACGTCTAGCAGAGGACGGATGAAGACCACGTCCAGCAGAGGACAGTTGATGGGAGCACCAGCAGGTCCCCCAGCCCTCAGGAGGATGGGCCACCACAGAGCGTCTGGTTCCTCCCAAGGTTTCTCCCTCTGAAGCGGAGTTTTTTTTTGCCACAGTCGCCACAAATCACAAACACTTTGGCTTGCTCTCTGGACAAGACATTAAAGACTAAATTGAAATGAAATGAAATAAATACTTTCAAACTGAGATTTTGGGATAAATAAAGTATATCTATATTTTTTTAGTGTCATATTCTATTTAGACTCAACATTAGTGTGAGTGTAGCTGCATCAAAATGAAATGTTATAGTACCTGCAGACTCTGCAATGTAACAGGTGCAAAGGTTTGTTGAGTAAATTATACATTGTAAATGAAATGGATAAAAGGTTCAGCTCCACCAGTGTTATTATATCAAACAGTCTGTATCCCAGCTGTCTACAATAATGCTTTTTCACATTGTGGTAACTGTGTGTGTTTCAGCTCAACTACAAGCAATGAAACACACCATTCAGTCTAATTAAAGCTACTTTGGATATCCCAAATAAAATGCGTCAAACTGAGTTCTGGACAAGGCTTGCGTTTTAACATCTCCCTTACAATAAGAGTTACTGCTTTGAATGTCAGCCAACGCACAGACTGTGATTTTAATTGTTGGAACACGAGTGATTGCCAAAAACAGTTTACAGGAGATCATTTTCTAATTTTGATAAAGATTACTGTTAGTCTATTAAGCATATTGTGCATGTTCCACTAAAGCACCTCTTCAGCTGTGACGTCACTCTGAGGGGCGGTTCAGAACGGACCAATCACATCACAAAGTCTGGTCGACCAGTGAGGAGCTTTGTGCTTGTACAGCACTTCAGTAACATCTACACATCCATCCACACTATTCTCCAGGTTGACCAAACAATCTCCACTCCCCATACGTATTTGCTATCAAGCTTCTGGGACACACACACCCTCATAATAAATGTCCAAACCAAGTCTTCAAGAGGTGAGCAAATGAGCGCCCTGTTTCCACAGTGGTAGTCCTACAGTGAGCTGACATCTCTACAGCGAGCATAATGATCAAGCTCATGTGTTTTGGAGCTGAAGACGAAAAAGTGGTTCCTGTGAACAGCTGAACTTCTCGATGAACCTTGAAGGAAGTCAGCCGTCTATAGCCTTCACACACTTTTCAGACAAGTATAACAGGACTTCAAAAAATATTTTTATTATAATATCACCATGATTCTGTCCAGAAGGCAAGTATTATGAACTGTTGTCTCTTTTCATGACGTTTTCCAGTCTTGATCAGCCCAGACAAGGAAACATAGCTTTCAGTGAAAGAACGGCCATCTATTCACAGAATACACACTCTCTGCCAGCAGTGCATCCAGATAAGGTGTTTGTGTAACACAGACAAAGTCAGTAAGTCCCCAACTGAGCTTGCTAATGGTACAAGTAGAGAAAAGCTGTACAGACGCAGATAACAGATGAGAAACACAGCAAATGTGGAACAACAGTGTGGATTAAGAACAAAAAACAAAAAGTATGCAAGAACACATCAATTCACAACAATATGAATTCAAGGGCAATCCAGATAAAAAGAATCATTAAGCCTGAAACTGTCGTCGTGACATGAAAGTGTTTTTCATCTCGGAGAGTTTCAAGTCGTGTCACCCATCAGTTGCTACGCTGACTGTGATCTTGACATTTTTTTGGTTGAACTTTGCAAAGACATAAAAGGATGTCTGAGAACATCAGTGTTCAAGTGCTGTGGTATTTCTGTGTGATGTGAGGTAGCGCACCAAGGCCAGGGTTTGTCCTTCACTGGATGGGCAGTGTTGGAAGACCAGTATTTACATACTGTAAATACCAAAAATAAAGACAGTCTCAATAATTATTTACACACCCAAAATAGACTAAAATAAATATCTTGCATAAATAAATAAATTTAAACAATCCAGTCAAACTCCCCTCTACCCACTTCCCACTTGTTGTTCCCCTCCCGTTAAAAGGTGTGCAAGCCCCAGGGGATTCTTCACCCGAACACCCTGGAGAAGAAGAACAGGCAGAGGTAAGTTTGTGTATGTAACGGCGTTAGCATTAGCATTGCATTTGGATCTAGTGTAAATCTCACACTCTGCTGAATCAAACATTTCACCATTCTGGAGTAAAACATCACTGTGCATCATCCAGCAAATAATGAATGGTTATGCTCAAATGCATATGCTAATCCACACATATAACATCAAACATCTTACGCGGTAAAGCAGACTATTACTAAAAACTATATCTGTAGTCATGTCTCCCCTAAAATATTTTGTTGCAGGGCAGCTGGTCCTGGTTGTATTTTCAGCAGCACAGATGCTACAGAATGATCACAGAGATATTACAGGAATATTATAGGAATCCTGCAGGCAGCAGTGTGTATGATCATCTCACTCTTCCATGACTACATGCTGCTACTTATCACTTTGATTATGAAGGTAACACTACTCTATAGAGTATTTAGGCCACAACATAGTACAGAATTAAGCATTTATTGTATACAGTTCGGAGAGTATTATAGATCTAAGGTGAAACTGGCAGAAGGGCCGGGCTGAGAGAAAAAGGCACAATTACAAATCCATCTGCTACTTCAGCACCATGGACTCATCAATACACGGCACAGTTAGGCTGCTTGTATTTCAGAGTCGAGGACTAAACTTGTTCCTTCAACCCTGAATTTTTGTCACAAAGCATTAGAAAAGAAAGATGCACAAGGTCTGATACACAAGGTATTATGTGTTTTTATCCGTTTGTATAAAGACAGCTGCTGATTTCACTGTCCTTCTCTTTGTGTAGGCAATAAAATAAATTTGTATTCACAGCGACACTGATTTACACTGTTTTTAAAGAACCTAAAAGTAGACAGAACAACAAAAAATGGCTGCTTGCAGAGGTAGTATTGTAAGCACATTGGCAGCAAGGGAGCGTATCTATGTTCCCAGTGTCCAATGTTCCCAGGATCAATATCTTCTTCATATGACACATCAAGACCTTTGAAAGAGTTTTATGTTCTCAGCAACATCTTCTCCCCCAGGCCAAATGTTTGCATGGGTCAGGATGTTGAAATCACCTACAGCTTACTGATATCATACCCCTTCAAATCTATGCCCTCCAATGTGTGTGTGAGACAGGTTTCTTGACTTTGATGTCTCTGCAGTGGCTGAACGAGCTACAACTGAAATGTCTCCCATCGTTGGTTAATGGCAACCCGAACCCTCAGACAGTCAGAGAAGGAAATGTTCAGTGTAGCTGGCCTACATGACTACAAAGACAGAGATTTGCATCGTTTGACTGGAACCTATATGCATACTGAACACAGACATCTTTATATGCACTGATTACCACAAGGTGTCCAACTATAGCTATAGATAAAATGCAGAGGACAGAACAACATATGTTACTTGGAGACAGAAAACAGATTGAGTTGCATTGTAAAGAGAATAATTATTTTTAATCAAAAATCACATATTTTATGTACTTGTAAATCATTTACATCACTTGGAAGACAGAAAATACAATATATTAATTGTGATTTATGTGTTATATTAAGGGAATACAGAGTGGGGGAACATTAGTGATTCCGGTGGTCTCAGCTGGCCGTCATTAAGAAGAGGGCTGTGTCTGTGGGAAATTAGCTCTTAATCATTCCTCTTTGTGACCAAAAAGGAGCAACAATAAGAATATTATGCATGCAAGGTAGTAATCATTTGGTCTGTGGTAATACATTACTAAAAGAAAAAGTCTTAATAATTTCAATAGAAAGAAACTGGTGAGACTAAAATTAATGTCAGTAAGCAAAAATGGACTCAACCTTGAGATAATAACCGGAGATTGAAAAGGAAATCCATTTTCAAAAAAAACTCTTTTAGATTATCGCTGACAAAAAAAAGACTGAATGGAAATGCAAGGACTCGTGTAGAAAAAAGAAAAGACAAAGAAACACATGCCAAACCAAGACAATTTTCTTACTAATTCTAATCTTTCTTCAGTCATCTTCATTCTGGCCTCCTCATCTTTGCATACTGCGTTTTCCTTTTCTTGCTTTGCATGTTAATCCTCCTTCCTGTAGTGTCCACAGTGTGCTGGTCTGCCCAGCAGGCACAATAATAAGGCTGCTGCAACAGTGTGGAACAGGCAGGACTGATAAACTGCTAAACTGTGCTTTATAATGTTGTGTTCCCTCACCTCTCACCTTTTACAGTACACCTCCCTGAGAGCAGTATGGCTTCAAGCCAGAAACCAATATACACCAGACTGTGTAAGACTCACGAGGAATTTCTATTCCAAGCAGAGAAATCCTCTCAAAGGCTCCTTCTATATGACAGACATTTTCACAAACATGATAAAATGTCACATCTTGCTCTGCTAATCTGTGCAGATCACTTCATTATCTTTCAAAACTATTCTCTTTTGCTGTCTATTGCCACCAAATGACAGAGTGGTGTGGTGCAGCTTTGAAAGATGAAATTGTCCTGCATGATTTGTTTATTGCAGATTTTCTTCATTTTTCCTTGAGTATTTCCAAAGTCAGATCAATAAGCTTATTAGCTTCCCTGCAGATAGCGAGATGAGAAGACTGAAAGCACTCTCATGTCTGTCCAGTAAATCTGAAGCTACAGCCAGCAGCCAGCTAGCTTAGCATATAGCATGAAGACAGGAAACAGGGGAAAGAGCTAGCCTGACTCAAACGATTCTAATTAACACAGTGTTATATCTCGTTTTTGCAAACAGCACAAAAGCGTAATTGTAAAAGCAACAATTTGCCTTCTTGCAGCGGTTACATGTCGTCTCGTTTTTGGCCAAGAAACAGTGGAGCTCTCACCCTGAAAGCGAATAAATTTTCCTGTGTTAAATATTATGATGAGCTGTTATTATCATTATTAGCAGTATTACCACTGGGATTGTGAAATACCTCCTATATATTGTCTTTGAAAACACTGCCAGGATGTGAGTGGCAGAGCTCAGGTTTAATATGACTTTGTTGTATTAAGGATGTTGAAATCTGTCAAAACGATATAGTAACTGACACCGTTTGAGTGGGATCCTGTCAGCCATTGAGTTACATTGCACCATTACCACCAGTGTGCAGGAAAGGCTGTAAGAATCATCAGAATCCAGCAAATATCTCAAGATAATATTGTGAATTTTATACTTAAATGCAACAACCATCTCTGTGGACATGTCAGTGTAAAATCAATAGAGCTAATGTGCATCGCTCTCTCCACCATCACCTTTCCTGTTTTGTTTTTTTCATCTTTCTCCTTCCTCCTGAGTGTCTTTCTCCCTCTCCAACCGCCCCTGAAGCAGTGCTATTGGAAAGTGAGCTCTGTGGGACTTCTTTTAGCATAATGAGGAATGCACATCAGGCTCATGTAGAGAGTGATTCCCTGAGCACTGCTGGGACTGTACAGAAAGACAACACCAGCCCTTCCTCTCATCTCCTCTTCCTCTGCTCTGCTGCTTAATAGGCTGACAGGCTCTCTTTGTCGCTGCTCTTATTTTACACCATCATGAGACAGATTTTATGATCACAGGGTTTCAGTTTTACTTTTATTTCACGGAGACCAATTAAAAGTCTTAATCCAAATGACTGCTGCCAGTATGCTTCCTCGCAGCCATGCGGCGTTCAGTGATTTGGCCGTCCCTGTGCAGCTCTGCTCAGCAAATGTGTAAGGTTCACTCTCATATTAATTCAACTGCCTCTGGGGGAGCTGAAGTGGGGACAGTCACTGATAGTGGAGTGATAGTGCAGTCAGCAGATTTAACTCCAGCTGCAGAACTGCAGTATCTGCTCCTCTAGACGGAGGGAAAGAAAGGAGATTAGCGGAGATGAGAATGGGAAAACGAGAAGAGAGATTGAGAAAGATATTGATATGTACAACGTATTGTCCTCCCTCTGGTGCGCTTCGAACAATTTGGTCTATATTTAGATGAGTTTAGTCGCTCAGTCTTTGCAAACACGGTTATTTTGAGCACCTGCGCTGATAGAACGTGCAAAATTTTACCATAAATGATCAGCAAGAAAATACCCTGTGTTATCTAGTTTTCCATCATCTCTGTAATTGCTGCTCCCCTTGAGATTCACCAAAGTTGTGCACACTGCACGCACCCATTTTTAGAATCCAATCTGGAGTTTTTTTTGTTTGTTTGTTTTCACTCAAGAGATTCAGAGCCTAAACTTTTCCGTCCATCCCAAAGCAGCAGAGTTTTTTCTTTGCCTCTCAAATAATTAAAAATCCCACAGAGCACGAACAGGATCTTTGGTTTTCATCCTCCCCCAATTCCTGCTTCTCAGGAAAGGTACAAAATGTCCCATAGATCATGTTGTTTTATCACAATTTTGTCTGCAATAACTTTTGTTTGACCATTTTGAGGCAGTGGAGACAAACTTTGACGTATAAACACCTTCTAAATTGATACACAGTTGCCTATTTACACATCCATCAGCTACAGAGCAACATTAGCGTTCATTTGGAGTCATATTTGTGGCCACCTGATGATTTGCTCTCCTTTTTGCTCTTTTTTGGTGCCCACCAATTCCTGAGGACAAATCTGGCTCTTCAGCCGCTAAATACTCCATTATGTTCACCAGCTAGTCACTAACTGTTGCTAACAGTAGTGTCCTGAGTTAACCAAAACACAAAAAGACAAACCAAACAATGAGCTGAAAGGAGTTAAACTGGAGCTCCGTGGAGCCCTTTCTTACTGCACGGTCTTTGATTTTAAACAAATTCAACCCACTGTAAATATGAAAAATATTGATTATAGCGTCTGTAGACTCTCTGAGCTCCTTCAGCTGGCTCTTAGATAGACCAGCAGGAACTTCTTTTTGTCAAAGCAACAACAAAGTTCAAACCAAAGTGAACAAAAGTTTCTGCTTTGCATTTTCTGAAATGAAATGCATCCGCTGTGCACCGCAGTGACATATCGAAGGCAGTCTACCAAGACAGCAAAAAAAGCAAAACAGAAAGCTCTGTGACTGTGGGGATTTGCATAACTGTGTTATTACACTGTCAGAACTTTTGAACGTGCACACACACACACCCACACCCACACACACTGAGAAATGGGATATTGGCTTTACTGGCAGTTCAAAAGTCAGTCTTACCTGTTAAGAAAGCTAAATGCGTCTGCTTCTGACATTAACTCTCCAGGTTTGATTCCAGGGTCTGTTTTCCCAAGAAACTGCTTATATTTAAGTGAATGATGTGCACCAATGTTTTATTATCATATTTTTTATGTCAGAGTAGTAAACTTGGATGACACTTGGTGTGTAGGCATTAAAATCACACTGCTGCACAGAAGGAAGGGGATTTTCTGTAGAATCTGGACCTTTTTTTCTGCTAAAGATAATAAAAAACCATCTGAAGTTTGCTTAATATCACCACTCCATCTGAGTCACTGAGGTATTTAAAGCTGAGTGGTTTTCTTCTCACCTCTTCGCAGCGCTTGATTAGTATTCATCTAACTTTATCTGCTGTGAACTGTGTGGTTTATTCCATTTAAGCAAGATGACAGTGAAGAATTCCTGCAATGGTAAACAGTGCTGTATTCTAATCCGAGGAAGAGATCATATTAAACTTCATTAGCTGAACTGGTAGGTTTCCCTTATCTATTAACCCCCTCTCCCTCTTTCTCTGCTCCCATGGTAATTGAAAGAGCAGATGTTATAAGGTAATTGCCTCATCACTCAGGCTGCGCAGCCCCTCTACATGTAAATGTCACATTACCACAATGACTTCTGATTTTCACTTTCTACCTTTAATTCAGATACGCTCATGGTCTCTTCAGATACCCTGAGAGCACTGCAGGCTTTTTCAGCAGACTTCACCATGTGCATTCTGAATAGATTGACGAGGCAGCAGCCACTTGACACGAAAGGCATCTAGCTAGGGAGAGATTCCTGAGTTTAAAGTGATCCTTGATACGTCTAAATGTATTATTGCCTCAGGTTAAGATATGAGTAGAAAGTGTAAAGTGCCTGAGGATATTTAAGGCAACAAAAGCAATTAACTCTGTTGGTATAGTGGTTACTTAATGTTTAATGTCTAAGCATCCTAGGTCAATGCTCTGTTCCTATCAATGCTTCAAGAGTCCTTCGTTTCTGCTTTCTTTATATCAAAGAGTCAATCAATGTAAAGAGCCCTTTTAGACAACACTGTATATTTTTGGTCTTGGCTCAGCTCTACGGAGAGAGAAAATTAACTCACAGATCATCTAATGCAGCCACAGCTTGATATTTCTTTTTATCTACGAATATCTGAATCTAGATGTGAAGTTTACATTTTACTGAATTTAGCTGAGCGCCAACCAAAATGGAAGGCCTTGAAAGTCCAAGCCCCGATTTATTTGCTGCCTTACTTCTGATTAAAGGACAAGGCTGGTGGTGATTTTGTTGTCATCGTCTGCAAATCCCACGAAAGACCAGAACAAACAATGTGTCAGATGGTCTTCTGACTTCTTTACCCTGTCCGGAGCTGCCAGCACCAAACCGCTTCTTGCTACTACTGATGATTTAAATCTTTAAAAAATAAAACCACCTTGTTTTATGCCTCCACAAACCAGTCAGGTTGCAATTTACATCCATGTCTGCCCAGACTCATAATATATAGCGAAAACATGTGTGATTCTTGTGAGAAACATGTTGTCTTCACCTGAAGCTCACTATCAGTAAAACCAATGAGCTGGACTACAATGCTTCAAATATGGATGCAAATAAACTAAAAAAAATGCTTCCTGGCAGCACAGACGATCTCTACAGTCAGAACAGCTTCAAGGTGGACACCCAATACAGTATTAGTATCACCAACTCAATGTGCAACCAAATTTGAAATATGGTCCCAATCTCCTCTTCTGTTCCTGAGTTAGGGTGTTGAATAATGGCCAGAAAAGTGCTTTTGCAGAACATTATGATGTCACAGTGAAGTTGACCTTTGACGTTTTGGATTTAAAATGTCATCGTTTCATCATTTAATCCTATGAGACATTTCTGTGACATTGTGCCAATTGATTCCCTCAAGGCGCTCAGGAGAATGGGACGGTTGGACGGGCACACGTTCGTACAGACAAACCGGAAACATAATGCCGCTGGCTGCGGCTGGCGCTGGTGCATGAGAACAGTTATCTGATACATTCATGTTATTATGTATTTAAAAAGCAGCTGGGCACTGTCGGCTTTCACAGTTTGTTGAAAGGAATCGATGGTACTTCTGTTGGGGACTATTTTCAGCTGCTGATGTGGTGTGTAATGATGAACAAATCACTCAGTGCAACAGTGTGCTCACTGATGTGTTTTTAATAGTTTTGGGACAACAGTGGAGCTCTATGGCACAGAGGATAAGCCATATCAAGCTACACAGACAATACTTGTTAGTAGGATGAATGAATTGCTGGTTTGGTCGTTTCAATGGATTAAATGAGAATGAGAAAAATATTGAATACTGATTTATCCTTTAAGGTCGAATTTGGATATATTGCCAAATGCAACACACCAAATTACAAGTTTTATGCCATTAGTTCCAATTAGAGTATCTTTTTTCTCTTTATTTGAGGAGTCATATCCTTCTACTCTACTCTAAAGGTCAGTAAACATTTCTTGTTCATGGTTTAGAGTTTGAAGAAGTGATATAAGAAAGCAAAGTTGCTCCTACATGGCATCAATTCATGTTCAAGGCACAATAATCTCAAACAGGGATTTTCCACAGATCACACTGTGCGTTAACGTCTGTCACTGCTCTCTCCTCTCAAGACGGATTGGACAACGTATCTGATCTGACAACGTTTTAAGAAGAGCTGATTCTCAGCAGCTTGCCAACCAAATCACTTGTGACAATCTTAAAATGAAGATAAATGACATTTTACCAGGAGGAAAGAGGTGGAGTCCAGCTTTTCTCCTTCTGTTAATCGTGCAGGTCCATCTATCCATCTCAGTTTCCACAAATAGATTTATCTGATCACAGCTGCAATATAAGTGTTTGTTTGGTCAATTGAAAACTAGCTGCAAAAGGAGTGTGAGGAAACAGGGAGGAGATGCAGAGAGACAGCAAGAACAGTCCTCGTCAAATGGCAGGGAATCAGAGTTCTCTGCCGCAGTGAAGGAATCGGCTGACACCAGCTGAGTCCCAGAGGAAGCATTTCCACCTGCTGCTGGAGGTTTAACTGCAGTCCTGTCTCCCTGTAGGATAATCACGCTGTTCACACTGTACTGATGCGACGGAGAGGTTTGTTTGTATGCCGAGCAAGGGAAAACAAAGAGAAGATTCAATGATTCCCTCTTCCCCCTTCCCCCCTCCCCACACCCACACTACTGTCTAAATCTGGGAGCTCTTTTGGGTATCAAGGCTGGATTGGATGCCTTGCAGTAAAGGTAGACTTACTCTTGTCTAGTTTCCTGTGGGAGACAGAGGCAGTCCAAGCTGTTTTAGACACGTCTGACAACGTGCAGATATTCCAGCAAGAAAAAAGCTCTCGTGATCAAACATAGTAGCATAAGGAGAAGGAAAACTGCAGTAGCCTAGGTGGGTGTTCATTCCTCCAACAACAATATTGGACTGTTTAATGTCCCCACTAATAGTCGAAACCTGGCTTCTTGCTAAATAGAAAATTACTGATGAGCACAGACTTTATGGCACATTTTCTCCCCACAGACCCCTCTTAACCCCTGTGCTGTGAGATAATGTATGTTGTTTTTCAGCATAGTTTTCTGGAATTAGACTCATTTCAGTAATGAATGCAATTACAGGTCTCCCTTTATGACTAACATCCTGATAGGCCCATTATTGGAGAGCCACGCTGTTTCAGCGTCCCTCCAGCAAGCTGTATGTGTTCTGCTGGAATAATAGCTGAAAGAAACACATGGACTGGAGAAGCTAATTGATCAGAGCGCTGAGAACCATTGTTAACCAACTGTTAACTGAGCATTTATGAACACAATAAAATATAGAAAGCTTTTAAAGAAAAGGAAAATAAATCCCCTCTTTTGTCTCTTTTCACTCAGATATATGATGCTGAGACACATCAGGCCTTTAAAATAATACAAATACAAAATAATAATAATGTTTGCTGTTGAAAAAAACTACTGACTTTTAAGACTGGGAAGGTACTGAAGCGACAGTTTTGCAGCTCCACAGCAGTGCAGTTATGCAGTTTTTCAGCCTTGCAAGAGGGTGAATTGTGAACCTTAACATAACTGATTGAAACCATCCACTTGGTGAGTAATTTAAGTGATAGTTTAACATTTTAGGATACATTTATTTGAGGGTTTGCTTTTTTTGCAGAGAGTTAGATGAGTAGATTGATAGCACTCTCATGTCCATATGCTAAATATGAAACTACAGCCAGCAGCTGATTAGCTTAGCTTAGCAAAAAGACTGGAATAAGTGGAAACAGCTAGGCAGGCTCTGTCCAAATCAAACTACCAGCACATCTAAAGCTCACTAACACAATACATCTTCTTACTTCTTCTTAATACATCTGCCCTAAAGGCGTCATCCTGACATCCATTAACCTCCAAAAGTTTATTGATCTATATGCTGCAATTATGTTTTATTGGGGTTATCAAGTTCCTGACTTAGTGTTTTTGTCAACATTCAAGTCATATTATGACTTATGAAACTCAGATGTTTCTGAAAACTCAGATATATGCGGTTAATCAAATAGGGATTCCTCACTTCACCCATAGTCTGTTGTTCAATGTAATTAACCCCAAATATAATGAATAGTGTTATGTTGTCATAACCATTTAAATTATCCACAAACATTAAAATTGAGTCATTATATGAGAGTAACAATTAATAATATCAAAGGGACATCAGTAAATATCAGTGTTTAATGGAACCCTTTCTTGTTTCATATAGGCTTTACTTTTAATTACATAAATATAAAAGTACAATCATTGGTATAAATGTGCAACTTGCAAACAGAATGAATTTGCATACATTAACTGGATGTTACACCACGATGCAAGCAACATGAGACACACACCAAGGTGCAGAATTAAGTTAATGTCGAAAGAGCCAAAGGTCAACATACAGTAACTGTGGATCACAGACACCTCAAGTACCTTTAGATCTTAGAGATCTGAATATGGATCGGGGCTCTCTATCATCCGTCATCATACGGAAGAAACAACAGGCACACATGTTGGGTGGATTTGGAAATCAAGCCCCAGATCAAGGCCAACGATGCGACTCTTGTTAAAGATTAGAAACAGGCAAGCAGAGCAGTAATACATCATTCTGTTACCGAGCCACTCAGCTGTGTACCTGCCTGCTGGTACCAAGCATTTCCACTGTGCTCCAGCCAAATGAATGTAAATACATTTTGTTCCTGAAACAAGCAGCTTTAACAGTCTGAAAATACAGAAGAGTTCACGCACTCTTCCTCAGAGGAAATTGGAGAGATTACAGTGTTATATATCATACTGTGATCACATAGAAATAATAGCTCTGCTGAATAAATGATAACGCCATTAGCACCATCAACAGCCTTCAAGATTTACACTAACAACATCTCCAGCCTCTGCTTATTTCAAACAAATTGTTTTATTACGGGGCTTGTAATAGCAATGGAGCATGACATTGTAATGGCGCTATTTTACAATCAAAGTACTTTTGACGACAGAGCAGATTTTCCAGCATGAATACAGTACAATATGTGCCGACTGGAATAAACACTGACAGTGTTAAACAATTTAAGATTCAATTAGCACTGACAACTTCACTGCAAATCATGCAGGGCTGTGATCCAAGTCTGCTATGTTCACCCACATTACGTCCTAATAGTGTGGGCTTGAAAAGTTTGCATCATTTCAGTCTAATTTGAGCGTTTGATGAGAACATGAGAGGAATTAATAACACTAAAAACAAAAGTGATATCACATTTAAGAGTCATTTCTGCTGATAACAAATCCAAACGTACAGTAAATCCTAAGACCACCTGTCTCCTCTTACAGAAGATACAGATGACAGCGGGGGAGTTAAAACCATTGCAATCAATGGAGATCAATTTTGCAAAATGCAAAAGGATTGTATTGTACAACACACAAGTTCTACACACTATAATCTTTTCAATAAAGAACATTTTTGTAATATGCAAGGACTAAAGTAAGGCAATTGATTTCAAGCCACGCATGCATTTTAGGTGAGCAAACATTACTGTAAATACTATATTCAGTGTCTTAAAAGCTTGACGTGTTTCAGGCTTAAGGAAAATACATTTTAATGGTTATTATATTTAGTCGAATACCTTTTGGGGGACTTATGTTCAGGAAAGCATTTAAGATAACATATCACAGTCCTTTAATTCTCATTTTCAGTCCTTTACACACTGGTTCGGAGACTTGAATGCATACATACACACATGCTCCTTGTCAAAGGTAAGGTTAAGAATACAATTCAGCTAGCTTGACCCCAACAGCTTGGGCTTTTAAAAATCAGTAAACAATCCTGAAACCTTTCCCGTGTAACCTTAAGCCTCAGGGGGAAAATGAGGGTTCACATACAGCACTGAACAGCATTGAATTTAAAATACAATAAGTCATTTGCTACAGCATGCCCATACTCCTGCTCAAATGTCTCTGGGTTTTGACACTTTTCTATATTTGCAGGGTCACTGATAACTGTGTGGCAGCACATGAACCCCCACCTATACTGCGAGCTTCACATCACCAACACACAGTAAGCTCATAAGCATACATGCTGATCATGCAGGTGCTCCACTGCCTGAGCTCCCACAGGGAAGGCTGATCAAAAACAAATGAATAAATAAATACATAAAACTGCACCTTTATGTGTGCGAATATGTACGTAAATAATGCGTGAATGCCAAATTATGCCATTCATATGTGTAGGTATTTTTTGCTTAGGTATTGAGGTTGGTTGTAGACTCTGCTACAACCAATAGCATTACCTACATGCAAGCAGTGTAGTGGCCAATGTCTGTGTAAATGCTGCCACTATAAGACTGTGTGCTGGTATGGTGTAGCCTGTTTTAACTTGTAGCAGAGCGGTGTCACATTTTGTTGTCTACGTCCAACAGACAGCAGCCTACATCACCGTAATTACTACAGCAACTGCAATGAAAGTGAATGTGTGACAATCATCTCGTTGGTGGTATTCACACGATCTGGGCACCCATGGGCAATAACATAAATTGGCGCCTATGCTCATGAGCCGCTCTGTTTTATGTCGTTTTTGGACATTTTGGACACTTTCACTTTGTTGCTGAGAGTTGGATGAGAGGACTGATCCCACTCTGTGCAGTAAATGTGAAGCTACAGTCAGTAGCTGGGTTTGTTAGCTTTGCATAAAGAATGCAAAAAGGGGGACAACAACCACTAGCTAGCCCCGAAAGTAGTTGTTTTCCCTTAAATGACCCATTTTTTTGTCCAAATTTAACCAAAAAGAAATAATTACTGAGTTTTAGACATTGTCGTAGGTAGATTGTATTACTTAGAGACAGAAGCAGGAAGCTAGAGCCAGTAGCTGTTAGCTTAGCATTGAGTAAATACGGTAAAAAGGAGAGAAACACATCTTAAGCTTTATAGATGACATTTCACTGTTTTATGGGGGATTTGTGCCAGACTATGTCCTGGCTCGCGCCAAATGCAAGGTAACCAGCAGAGACTCCAGGAAGGTCATGTTCCCGGGCCCAGTCAAGAAAGCTTAGCAGAGCTAATTCTGCCAAGCATCAAGACTGGAAACACAGTCATGGCTCTGTCCAAACGTAAAAAAAACAACTAGCATATCTTAACTTCACTGATTAACATTATATCTTGTTCGTTAAATCAGCAAGCAAATCAAATCAAAAAGTAAAATGTACTTGTTGTGGCTTTATGACTGGTGAGCTCCAGTCTTTATCCTAAACTCAGCTAACCAGCTCCAGCTACATCTTTACCTTATAGACTGAGGAGTGGTATCAGTCTTCTTATCTTACTCTAGTAGCTATTATGCACATTTCCCAAAATGTCAAACTACTCTATAACATCTGGAAAACTCATCCTTTTTGTAACCCTCATATCCATGTGTTTGGAGGGTAGTTAATTTCTGAACGCTGCATGTTGTAAATCTGCTGACTGACTATGTGAGAGACATGTGACAGTGAGACTTCTTCAATCACTCACAAGTAGATATTTGAAAGCTATGTGTAGAAAAATAGACTTGAAAGAGTCCTCTGTTTTATATCAGTTGTATATACAGCTATCTTGTATGGCTTTACCATAATGGCATGCAGGAGAAACTAAGACGAGCCTGAAGATTTAACTACCTGAGTCATTTTCTCTATTCCTCTTGGTGAGACTGGGGAGGAAAGGAAATTATTCAGATCTATGCACGAACAGGATGAAAATCAACGAAGGACAGATCCAGATCCAATTCACACCTTATTGTGAAAGCGCTTTGTAAGACGTTCCACTGCTATATTTATATATATGTTTATATAAATCTTTACACACACACACACACATTTATGGCGTGTCTCATCATATTCACAGTGTAAAGGTGATGAGCGTGAGGAGACAGCCGAGATCTGCAAGAAAAAGGAAGCAGGAGCATTTTGGTGCAGTGTGTGTGTAGTGAATGCAGAGATGACAGTGGAAAGAAGTGAGCGACCTGGGCAGATGTTGAAGATAGATGCCAGGAAAGGTTGAGCCCTTGATTGAAAGAGGCCATTCATTTGGATAGGGCATAATTTTGGCTATGAAGGGAGTCAATTAACACCCCTTCCTCAACCTCTACTGCTCTCAACAGCCCCTCTGCCTAGTTCACTTCCTTCATCAATGTCTCCTGGACAGTTTACCTAACAACGGCTCCTCTGTCTTGTCTGTTTGCGAAAACATCAAACACCGTCACGCGGTTTTAAATCACAGATGCCTTGGAAGAGATAGGGCATCGATCGAGCAGCCTGACAGGGTAGCACCGTATCCTCTGCTGACACCCTCCATCCATTAAACCTCGGCTGCACATTTACACTGAAATCAAGAGGAAAATCAACCTCTGCACGCTTTTGGATCATGCTTTGTTTTACAGCGAGGACCTTGTATCTGCAAAGGAGTCTGCCTCGATGAAAATGGAAAAAATAAATTAGTGCAAGTGAGAAAATCCTTTAGGGGTTTTATTTTCCACTCCAGCATCTGAGATTGACCCGGCTACTTTCAATCTGCATCACTTAATATACCATGCCTACAGGATTCAGCCTCATTCTCTACCTCCCACCACTCCCTTATATGTCACTTCAAACTAACATAAACTTACTTCTCATTTGTTGTGTTTTACAAATACACAAGTCTATGTTCAGCATTAAAAGAGTAATTAATACAAGGCAAGCCTTTATCATTTGTTTTCCTTGCCGGCAGCTGGAAGCTTGAAAAAGAAGAGAGTTGTATGGTGCCTTCTTTTACCCTTCGAGTCAAAGTCTTTGGCCGCCGCAGCATTTTCTGAGCTGATAAGAAGACCTGTTCCTCTCTCACGAGAAATGGACTTTCATTCCTCAACGCTGCGCTTTTCTCCATCTTGAGCTACGGAAAATTTGACTCTGTAGCCCGTTATTATGGCTCTCTGTAAAAACGCCCCTCACTACAGTCGACATCAGCTACATCACAGCCATGCTTGGCCAACTCTACTTGCCACACTCGCCCCCAGAAATGAAATCAGTCACCTGAGGGTAAAACTTGACCTGTGTCAAGAAAAAAAATGGGGTTTGCGCAATCAATGGAAGGTTTAGAAATGGTGCAAAAAAATGCATGAGAAGTATAATGCATAGATCGGTATGTGCTATATCTTTCAGTGATTACACTTGTCTTGTTTACATCAGCATTCAATATGTACATTCAAATAAACTGGCCCCCAGGCAATACGCTGTATGCTTCCCTGGCTCCTTTACAGCACAACATTTCAGTCGTATAAGTCTAATATATTGAGCGTGTATAGCAGGCTCGATCCTCTGTAGACTAACACTGATATTTAAGAGACTTTCAGTGATTTGTTCTGGGGTTGAGCTTGAGGTTAATGAAATGGGTGATTGGTGGTCCCCACGCTTCTGTATCAACGTTTGTGTTTTTGTTCTCTCTTCATGCCACTTTCATCAAATCATCGTTAAAACCATAACCATCGTTACCTGTGTTATCACCACAGGCTTGTAAGTCCAACCAAAAGTATCCCAAAAAATCTTACGTATCATGCATAACAAGTTACATTGGCAATCCATTTCAAACGCCGTATTTTTTCTATGGCGATCAACCTCAGGGTTAGTTACACAGTACTGGAATAAAGAGCTCCACCACTTGTTGTCCTGTCTCACTGTGTCTACCTGGAGTTACTCGTCTCTGCTAGCCTGTTGTTCATGATACCAAGGGCGCCAACCCCCCCAGAGAAACCATTATGGCGTGAGCTGCCGCAGACTGTCCTGGGATATCCATTGGCCGACTCGGACAGCTGCTTCTGCATGATGGCCAGCGACACCTTGTTTGAGGCCGCCAAGTCTTTCATAGAGATCATCTCCCCCGATAGTCGGCGTCCCTCAGTGTCACTATCGCAAGGTCCGTCTGAGTCAGGCGGCTGGACAGAGCGACCCTGGCGACCCTTGGTGCCCGGGCGGATGGCGTTGCGTCTGCCCAGGAGGGCGCTGGCTTTATTGCAGCGCTGGCAAAACAAGCAGCTCATTTTCTCCAACATCCAGTTCAGCACCTGCTTGATGACAATAGAGATGACATTGAAGAGCGAGTAGATGCAGCACACACCCATTAGCATGAAGAAGAAGTTGGCCACCCTGTAGAGGCTTTGGTATTCGTAAGCCGCACTCTGGCTGCTGACAAAATCCCCAAAGCCGATGGTGCTGAAGGTGACAAAGCA
This sequence comes from Chelmon rostratus, assembly GCF_017976325.1. NCBI lineage: Eukaryota > Metazoa > Chordata > Actinopteri > Chaetodontiformes > Chaetodontidae > Chelmon > Chelmon rostratus. Next base: position 10,341,747 of record NC_055668.1, on the reverse strand, counting down.
GAAGTAGAGTGAGTCTAAGTACGCCCAACCCTCCACAGGGGTGTACATGGCTGATGCACAGCAGGAGATAGTGATGGCAGACAGGCCGAGGATCAGCATCACATGGTACACGGAGGGCTTCCAGCCTGGGAGGGAGTAGGCTGAGAAGTCATGGCGGATGCCAGGCGGGAGCAGACCACTGTTCCTGATTCGCCGCTCCCTCACGGCCTTCATCACCACAGCCAGCAGCGTGATGATGCGTTCCAGGAAGAGGTTAAAGAAGAGGATGGTGGCGGCACAGCCCAGAAGCCCATAAAAGATCAGGAACACCTTGCCTGCAACTGTCACAGGTGTTGTCATCCCAAAACCTGCAGAAGAGAGATGTCAAACAGTTAGTCTCCCTGAAAGAGGCCAAACACAGCATTTCACCCACAAGATGTCTTTACCTTCACCCCAAGAAATTACAGTATGTCTAGACACAAAGGAAGTAGTCTGCGAAAGCTAACTAAGATCTAAATGAGGTTTTTAAATGAGGCTTAAATCAGATTTCCAAACATTTGTGCCAGTAATGAAAAATTCTGTAAAAAGATTGAGTGGAGCACAGACACTAACTTGTGTTGACACTGATACAACACTGTAAGTGTCCATAAAATCATAGACATGGACAAAGAGGAAGGTAAAAAAAGTGGTGATGGGATAATTAAAAAAAGCATTGTTTTTCTTTGCAAATAATGTTCATTGTTGTTAAATAAGACAGAATGAGGGGGAATAAAAATGGGCACTAATGTGGAGCCAGCATTACATCTTTTAGCTGTAAACCATAATAAAATAATTAGTTTGCTACCTGGAGGGACCTCTCTGTAAACTTTATGTGATTAAAAAGAAGACTAAAGTTCAAATGATCACTTTTACTGAAAACATAGACTTTAATTTGCCCAATGTTATAATTGACTTAGGAAAAGCAAATAAGTTATGATAATATTACAGCATTTTGCATGTACAAGCTTTGTTTACATACAGTATTTACTATACTGTTTGCTGCTGTTGGTGCGACTGCAAAAACAAGGACATAGCAGTTATGCCGAGGGGAGGAGGATGCTGGGAAAAAGCTTAGGTAAGCCTTCTGAATATCTTTTTTTTCTAGGCTGTGGTGTTTGGCTTCCTGCTATCTTCTGATTTCGTAGTCAATTAGACTGAGTGTTCAAGCTGAGGAAGGGGTTACGAGAGGAGAGGAGAAGGGGAAGAGAGGAGAGGATGTTTATGGATTCAGCTGCATGTTGGAGGAGTACTTCTCAGTCTCGAGGAGTGTCGCAGGTGCAGCTCTGACTTTGCCGCTGTGATGTTAACATTAGCTGATGAGTGTATTGGTATTTGGGAACAGTATTGTTTTCTCTCTAAGGTCAAAATCACTTTATAAATGATATTTTGCGACTGCGAGAAGGCCGCCGGCCACATTCATTCGAGAGGAGGAGTAGAAACGATTAGGAAAAGAGCATTCAGCTCAATACTTGAGGGAAAGAAAATAAATATGTGTAATCTGTAGCAGTAATGATTTTTAGATGCTTGAATAGGTGAAATGATCCAGTCTTCAGCCCTGCTAGTGGCCAGAGAGACTGGACTTAGACTTTGCTACAGGTACATTGAACCTTTATACAAATATCTGAGTTAGACGTGTTTAGTAGCACATTTAGAAGTGTTTAGTAGCACATTTCTTACATATTCTGTAAGTATATGTAACTACATGCCTAACAAAAAGAAAACTGTTGAAAACTAAATATATAAAATATATGAAACTAAACCTTTCTGAAAATCTGAAACCAAACTAAAACAAACCAGCACACTAAACTAAGGCTAAATTTAATCCAAAAGCTAAAGTAAAATAAAGAGTTACTGAAAATTCAAATCTATTATAACATTGTGATGTAGCAGGTGTAATGTCTGCCATATTCACCATTTATCATGTGTGCATGCTAATATTTGTTAATTAGCACTAGTTAATTAGCAACACACAGCACAGCTGAGGTTGAGTATAATGTTATCAGCTTTCTAGGTGTTTGTTCATAGACCAAAGTACTGGACACATTTTAATTTGACCTGATGGTGGGGCTAGATGAAAGGCCAGAGGATCAGCAAACTGGTTTTATTCCTCTTGAGGGGAACATGGATGTCTCTACTAAAAATCATGGCAATGCATCCGATTCTTGTTGAGCCACCACAAATATAAACCTCATGGTGACACTGGAGGAAAAGTCAGCTGGATTCTTCTTCTGGGGACCATTAATGTCCGCACAACATTTCACAGCAATCTATCTGACAGTTGTTGAGATATTTCAGTCCAAGCCAACTGGTGGACAGCAACAGACCAATAATATCATCACTGCAGCCTTCCTAAAAAGCAAGTCAGAGACAATAAGCAGAATTTTGTGTGACATGATTATTTTTATCAGAAGAAAACATCAGTCAGTCTAATTCTAAAACATCTAATTAGTAGAAAACAGTAACCTGTGTGTGTTTTAGAGGCTTCAGGCAGCACATGCAGAGACCTGAGACACCCAAACCATCTTGAATGTTTGAGTTTTCTGTGCGTTGTCTGCTCTTATATGCATATGTTTTATGGTTATTAGTATGCAAACATATGCCTCTCCCAGGGCCAATGAGAACATGCACATGTACACACACTTTAACATGCACACACACACACACACACACACACACACACACACACACACACACACACACACACACACACACATTCACAATGTCATGTCCCTTATCCACAGAACGGCAGATGGTATATTTGTCAACAAATAAAATCGTGCTGAAAGATCAACCAGTTCACTTCCAGGCCAAGGTTAATTGATTTTTCCATCATGGCTATCCTCCGTTTCAGTCTTCTCGGAGCATTAGGGCAGCGTTTTCCCCCCTTTTTCCTCTAACCTGTCTATAACCATCCTTGTCAGGTAATAAATGACATCAGTATCTAGACAATACTTCCTTTATGATACCCAAAATGGCTTTTTTGACCTTATCTCTGGCACTGAAAAGCACTCTCCTGTGGGGTTGCTGTTGACATGCCAGGTCATTTAGATCAACACTGATTGATACAGATTGTTTCATAGACACAAGAGGGACTATAACCCGCATATGACCACACATGTATGCCTCAACTTATGGCCTCGCACACACAGGGGTAGACTGTAGACTGTTTTATACATTAAACTAGACACTGAGTTATCTGCCGGTGTCGAAGATAGTGACAAAGTTCAGTAACAAACGGCAAAGCACCGTTGGGTGACAGGAAGGTGAGGGGCAGTGATTACCCAAATTAAGCCCTTCAGTGAAATCCTATTTCACTGTTTCATAGTTAATTAATTAGCATCCCAAGTCTTTTTAACCCAACTGAATAACAGGGAAAACAGATTACATCTTCTCAGCGTGAGCAGAGACAGTCTTCTGCACCGTCTCTCATTACCAAGTAAATTACCTAAGAGAGGAGAAGGCACCAGCCATCGATTCAGTGTAGCATTTCAGAGCCATTACTCCAGACTACTGTGTCACGATGCATTAGGGAAAACAGAACAATAATAGAAACCAAAGGAAAGGCAAGCTGAAATCAAAGATGCTGGGTGACTTTACTCACAAAGACCTTGTCATTTAGACTGAAAACGGCTGGAATGACTAGTCCCGACCTAAGATCCTGCCGCTGACCCCGGTGAACGCTCTACTCTCCGTCCGAGCCGAGATAAGTCATTTCATTCAGCAGGACTTGATAAGGCAGGAAATCATATGTGTGCTAATCCAATTAAATCAGAGCCCTGGGAGAATTTTCTGCTCATCAACATTAAATAAAGTATGCTCAACTCAACATAGAAAATGATATTATGCTCTAATGGCCAATGATGCTTGCACACGTAATTACACACCAGAGATTCAACCAGAAGGAACGTGATGGAAATTGTGCCATTATTATCCATTAATTACCATCTGACAGCTCCAAGAGATGAAGAAGAAGATGCTGTAATGGTAATCAGACTGTGGGGAGTTGAAATCAAGGGGGGGAGGTAAAAATACATTGTTACCGGACTGTAGTGATTTCGGTGTTTAGGTCGGCATTTATCAACAGTGGTCAAGTATAAATCACGTGTGCTCAGCAGCAATCGAGAGATGATGCAATTTAGACCAAGCCGCTCTCATTATAGTCCCATGGCAAATCACAATGGCTCATTAAGTTGTGATGTTAAGTCAGGATCTAAACAAGTAGCACAAATTACTGAGAGTGCTGCTAATAGAAGTATTGATGGAGTTCATGAGTGTTGTGCTTTTAATTTGGTACACTTAGGAGACCACTCGCCTCCAAACAGTCGTCAGTCATTGAATTTTACACCAACAAACCGCTCTGAGTGAAGGACGGTACAGCCCGACAACACTCAACAGGTGTTTCATTGTCTGAAGAGCCTGCAGCACAAAGGAGTTAACAGCAGCCATTAAATCTGAATCTGCAAAGTTCACTGTTCAAACTCTCCTCTGGAGTGAAATTTCCCCCAGCAAAAAAAAAAAAGCTCAATTGTGCTATTCTACTGTATGACAGTATGTGTTTCTGAACAATTTCCCAATAAGCATGTAAACACGTGATCAGTTATAGTGACGGAGTCTAAGACATTTTCATAAGTGGAAATGGTTAATTATTTTCGGTCACAATACACCAAACGGTGTGGAGCATTTAGCAGCTAAAAAAATTTTCCTCAGGAGGTGGTGGAGACCAAAAACAGAACTAAAAATGAGAGTGAATTTTGGACCTATGTGTACATAAGCAACTTTTTACGAGTAAGTTCAACATATTATCTACAAAAAGTGACCCTACCCTCGAGAGGCCAAAATGATCAGTTTTTAAAAATCTGTCACAAATGAGTATTTCAGCCTGCATACACACTTAATGTGATTAATGTGAATTAAACAATGAAACAGGCACAACAATGAGACACAGCAGTGTGACTCATCAATGTGTTTTTGTAAAACAATGGACCTCTTTCATATATACTTTGAAATGGCAGTTTAGGCCCATTGTTTCTAAAAGGAAATAAACAGGAAAATAGGATTTACTGTTTAATCATCAATTAAAAAGAAAAATAAAGATCAATTTGTCTATTTAATACTTTGTGTGTGCTAGTGTTAGTGTAGTTTTCGAAGAGTTCACCTTGGAGCTTGTGGTATATTAGATGCAATTGACACCTTTTACGAAACAAAGTCCTGAAAAAGATGTATTGATTCATGTTACTGGAAAATAGCCTCACAAGGCCAAATGTCATAAAGCCAAGCACATTTCAGTCTCATGTTAGATAAGCTGGCTTTTAGTGTGAGTGAGTTCAGCAGATAATTGAGGGAATATAAGGCCATTCAGAAATGACTGACAACAGTTAAAGAAGTACACAATACAGGAGAAATATATGGTAGTTCAGTTCAAGCGGGCCAGCCCTCCTAATGGATACCCACATGAGAATAAAGGGTAACTAAAAGCACTCACAGTCCTGTCTCTGTGCTTGAATGACGGACATGTGATGTGCATTCACCTTTCTCTCTGACACGTATTGAATCTGAAGGTCAGTGTGTGTCATCAAGGACAAACTCCCCCCACAAAACTCCCAGAGGGCCTGAAAATGGAGCCAAAGATTCATTATGTGACTGCTTTGCAAACCAAAAATCAAATCTCTGTCTCCTATTGCTTCCCAATGTCCCCAATTAAAGAGCTTAAAAACAAGCTCCCAGTCAAACCAACTGTGCCCCACTAGTGGGAATAGTCTCAAATTGGCCTGATAGAAACGGCAGCAGAAAACGCCACGTCCCTCTGATGACTGGAATTCTGTGACGAACGGGAAATAATTAGTCATGGGGTGGCGTGGCAGGGGTCTGCAGAGAGGACAGAGGGCCGAGGAAGCAGCTACATGGCCAGACCTGAGACATCACCACCCCACCATCTGCTGAGGAGCTGCCAGGATTACTGGCAGACTGGATAATAATAGGAACATTCACACTTTGCTGCCAGCTTTACAAAAATCATATGACAGGTCACGTACAGTACATGACAAATTTAGTTAGAAATGCAGCCATATTGTTGCACCTGTGCACTGCACGCACAAATTCAACAAAGGCCATCGTAATATTAACAAATCACTCAAATGCTGCATGTGCAACAATCTTTCCATGAGGCCCTGGAGCAAAAATATGTGGTATTGAATTTCACACCCAGCTCACCCACACACAATGCAGGCGATGCATTGCTGCTATCTGTTATACATGTCAAAGCATTGATAATGAGTGTTAGGTGCTACACATGGCTGCACAATAATTAAAAATGGACCAATTAAAGCAGGTGGATACAGATGTAAATTACGAGTGGAACAGCTCAGTTGTACACATATTGTCAGCAAGGTGACATACATGGAGCAACACAAACCTTTTCATTAAAACGCATGCTAAAATACCGTCCCCCTCTGATTCCGTGGTGCGTTTGGCTGCAGTGTAACCGAACCATGTCCGGTGTTTTAAATTGTATCTCAGTAGTTAATTCACTGGCAGAGAGAGCCAGGAGGATTGATGACTCCGCCGCTGTCTGTATTGATTTATCATCAAAAAAATGTGCTGCATTGTCTTTGGATCTGCACCAACATCTGTTTTTCATCCCTGCAGAATTTCCAAAGAAATGAAAAGACTCTAACGTGCATGGGCTCCTCTGTTATGCAATGTTGCAAATTGGGAAGTCAGGGCTTGAATAAGAAAAAGCTAAATTAAGATTCATGTGGCTTCATCTGCGAACCGTAACTTAATGAGACTGAGGAGTCATTCTCTCATCAGATTAATAGCGTCTCCCTGAATGATCTAACGGCTGTGTCCTTGTGTTTCCTATTATCTTATACTGTATGCACAGTCAATATTTGAATAAAAGCTTAGCTACATAAAGTCCTCTTGTATAATTCCCCAAAGTAAACACAGCTGTCCAGGTGGAGCTTTTGAAACACTATTACCCTCAGATCAGTGCGATAAGCCTCTATGTTCACCATAACAGATAACACAGAGTGCTCATACAGTGTCTTTCATAGCTGCTTCAGATTTTTAGGCACGACATGAAAACAGTCAAATCAGGTGCCAGCAGGAAATAAAAAATAAATAAATACTTCAGTAGACATTCGATTTAACGGTTCTTCATTAATGTGAAAGCACAAGTCCCTGAAATTTAAAGCTGTGCAAAAACCCGATTCCTGTCACTTACTGACAGCTGCAATAATGATCTTGGATCATACATGAATCACACCGCCTCAGAGAAATGAAGAGGCAGCGCTCTGTTGCTCACAATTAAATGATGTTTTATTTTCTATTAACTGCATGTGCCCACTATGAGTCTGAGACTGTGTGAGCGTGCCAGAGGCTGCCAGCCTGGAGGCAGCTGAGTAATTTGTGAATGCTGACAAAATGTATGCATTTCAGCACATTGAGCTAAGTGTGCTCCTGGTGTTTTTAATAATTCTTTCATTATGAAAATAAAAATGCCAAATGGGTATAAGAGAAGCAGGTGTGTTACTTGAACTATTTAAATTCTTGTGTTGGCTGGTGGAAAAAAAAGTACAACTATTAACTCAGAGGTGTTTTTTTGGGGAAAAAACAATTTACTGAGAAGCTCACATGGTTTTTACTGAAATATACACATCATTCAATGCTGGTTCCTCTGATCCAAGCTGATTATTATGTGGGAACTTCAAGATGAGCAGCCAGTACTGCGTCTAGTTTCCCATTTTCCACAAGCTCCTGTGTCTTGTTATTTGTCTTGAATGCAGATGTGTAATATGCACTGGCCATGACTCCCACTAGCATGCAGCCCATGATGTGAAGCTCCAGGGATGACATAGTGCGCTGTCAGTTCTTTCATCTCGTAATCTAATAATGTCCAACCATCGTACTGACTCAAGGTCATGCTCAAAAGTCATGTGTGCCTCCTCTTTGCAAAGTCTCCCACGGGTGACACCGTAATTGTGTTTGCGCTGTATATAAAGTTTTGACCGAGGAACAAAGGAACGTGAAGGATCAGGAGAGGATTCATCTCAGTTCTGAAATTTAATATTGTATCATACAACTATCTTACAAATATTATGTCAGCGTGTTGTTTGTGTTTAGGCTGTTGCAATCGCAATAATGCAGCACGTCCTCCTGTCTCTCTCTGCTCAGCCCCTCCTTCACCAATGGACGGCTGCCAAATCACGCTGTTCAACAACTTCCTGTTAGCTTATTAACACTGATAACTATTTATATACACGACCCCAAGATGCAGATTTATGTTCAGCTGCTGCAGTAGAATTGCTATGCAGGCTTTCTGCAACATGGCGACACTTTGCCTCTGCAAGTGTGTGATTTTACTCCTTCAAAGGTTGCCAACCGTCCAAAAGTTTCAAGGGAAGAATTTTTCCTGCTTATGGGAAAGTTTAAACTTTCTAGCTGCAAGTCAGCATTGACATCAGCACCAGCGCAAATGGGTCTGTCAGAGAAACTGATGATCAAAATATTAACACCATAATGAAATCTGAAATGGCTGTCGAGATTAGCCCTGCGAGGAAGCAGGTCAGAGTACTGCGGAGTGCAAAGAGCATGCAGAGTTTATCCTCTCTTTGCCTTGCCGGGTTCAAAGAGCAGAATCAGTAAAATGCTAATCAGTTTGAGGAGGCGGAGGCCCGGCAAATCTGCTGTGTCCTCTAAAATGATCTTGGTATCACTCGGCCATGAAGATCTGAGTCTGTGAGTTACTGTACATGAGCGAGCACACGGCGCAGCAAGTCAGGGTGGATTTATGACCCGTCGTGACAGAGCGCAGAGGTGTGTAGAGCCATCCTGCACCGCAGCAGTTAACTAAGATGAAGATTTATGGAAGCCTGCGCTTCTCAGCAAGTTTGCCCTACACACACAGACGCACGCACACACACACACACACACATTTCCACTTCACACCAGGAAGCACTGAGTAAGGAGAGGAAGTGGGAGAGGGTCAGGAATTGGGGGGATAATATCTTTATAACTGTGTTTTTTGGAAAATGTTTTTTTTCCTTTGACATTTAAGACACATAATTGCTGAGTTGAGTGATTGACAGTGTAAACGTTATTATATTATCATATGATTTTTTTTTTTTTGCCATTAATTCATTTTCAAATTAATGAGTTATCCATCCATATACCAGTTGGTGTCCATTTTGTCAGCATCAAGTCAGGTACTGCATGTTAGATTTTTAGCCATGGTAGCAGCATGTAGCTCGAGGGATGGTGGTCAGTTGGTCCACCACTTTGGTCCCTGCTCAAATATCTTGACAACTATTGGATGGATTTCCTTGAAACCCTCCTTTCACATTTCACACAGCCCCTTTTCCCAGTATTGAACCTGGAGTGTGTGACTTTTACATATAAATGAACATCCGTTACATTCAAGCCCTTGTGAGGTCACACAGTGCTGATTAAGCCTATCACTGTGGAGTTTTTAAAGCCTGGTGTCTGTGGCGACATTCCTGCGCTGGTGCACCGGTAGTGATGCATTTTACATCAGCCTGCAATGATCGGTTTGCCAGAGCTGGAAGAGGGACTCCAATGAAGTGGGTTAAAACATCTAGGAGCATGGTGGAGCCTATGGTGTTATAAGCACATTGACAGTGTTTGTGCAATTACTCTCAATGCAGGTTTAATATAAAAATATTGGCTTGTGCAGCATTAAAGCAGAAATGAGGTATATTACACAGCCACTGGATTAATTTAGTCACAGTCTTATGGATGTTCTATGCAGCAATTTGGCTCCACTTCCTCACTGGGGGCAATTTTTGTGCTAAGCGTCTGGACTGCACACAATCTAAAGAGACCCCCAGTGCCTTTCATGTGACTGAAGGCCCTCTGTTTTCCATTTTTAACAGTGACATTTCCTCTGAGTCTGTGATTTCACAGAGTGGTCCAGCAGATCTAAAGAGAAGAGAGGGGAAAAAAAGATGGCAGCAGAGACAAGGTAAAGAATAGAGTCATGCTGACCAGCTTCAAAGTGTGATCTCCATCTCATTATGTAATGTGCTGCTTGTGCGATATGAGCCGATTCTATTTCGTAACACAACTGCAACGTTTCCCCACAGAAGCACGCTGTACAAAGAGTTCCCAAGCTCAAAATGAGTGAATGAATGAAATAACTGAGAGCACTGTTGTAGTTATGAGCAGAGGAGTAAAGTTGTTAGATTTGAGATGTTAGACAGGAGTCAGCACTGACTGGGATGGTCTCGCAACAGTGCTGAAGTGAGAGACAGAAGGCAAGAACACGTTTGAAACATTGCCGTGCACCGCTGAATCTGCTTTCACAGATTGCAAACCTTTCCCACCCACCTCCTGAAAGCAAATTTATAACACACACCAACAGTGACAACAACACAGATGGTTTTGTCCCAGTGAGGCAGCACCGAGCGGTTAATCTAAATAAGAACACGACATCAAAGCAAAAACACAGCCTGCCTTCAGGAATCCACGCTGTCTATCATGTGACATTTCAAACTGCTTAAATGCCAAACGCGCGCTCTGCCAGTCTGAGGTGGCGCAGGCTTGTAACCTCAGAGACACGTGAATTACACGGTGCGGTACAGTACAGAGAACAAATTTGGTTCGCGGTTTCAACCCAGATACATGGGCCCTGGTCAGACAGGCGTGTAATAGTCGCACAGGCCTCACAACTGTGCCTCAGTGAGACTCTGTCAAATCAGCACTTTTTTAAATTGGCACAGGAAGACGAGGAAGATAACACTTAACCATGAGGCATTATTTTATTAACTGTACAGCAGACAGTGAGGGAGAGGATATGGCCTTTTTCCAAATATTTCCTGGTGGTCATGAAATAACAAGCTTGTAGTTTTCTTCAGTTTAACATTATTATAATTTCTCCGCTGAACACGTAACATCTAGTGATTTCTCAGACACTACATGGTGGAGACTTTTACTAAATTCGGCAGGGTGACACATCTTCACTTAGTGTGCGGTGACACTGCTTTGCTTGGTGTGGGAGCTATAAAACGAAATTAATTAAATTTAAATTAATTAATTGCAGACAAACTTGATATCCCAGACACAGCTGCAGAAAATCTGTAAAACTGGAAGAATTGTGCATTTTGGCACTGTCTCTTAGCTTTTACAAAATGTTAACTGTCTGTCACAACAGAGGACCTATGGTGTTATAACAGACCATATTAAAAATCTAATGTGCTATCTCAGACACTACTAGCCTGGTTTTGGCCAAATTTGAAGGGAAATTAGATCCTTGCACTGTGTTCTGAGGATAAAAATGGTTCATATATTAACCTGATGAGGTTGCTGAGGTCAAACGTAAAGCTACACTTTGACAGGCGCTATGTTTGCCACTATGAGCGACTCCTTTCACATAACACGCATTCATTTAATTCAATACTGATATAAATATTGATTAGTGCAGCCTTAACATAAATTTTGTGGGCACAACACTACAAACTGCTACCTAGAACACACCATAAAGTTGCTTTAAAAGCTCTCTTACAGTGTCAACATTATTTTACATTACAGTATACATTACAGCTACTAAACTAGTGACGCCTCTTTGACTAAAATATCACATTTCAACACAGAATCAGTGGTTTAGGAAGAGTGACGGTGCCTGTCCCAGTGTATCCTGAGGGAAGAGCGCCTTGCCATCCTGCTGCTGCACAGTTCTGTACAGATAGGGTTTGGCAGGATGTTATCTTCTTTTAACTCTGACATGTCTCCTTATTTTGCAAGTTGTGGACTGCGTGGAGGTTAAATCAGGCCTCATTTAAAGGACAAACTGCGTGAGGGTTTGTTTGTGCTGTTGGTTAAACTGTCCTATTTGCTATGTCTGCCTTTGTGACTTCTCTGAGTGGGCGGATGTGAGTGTGATGGAACAAGAAGCTGCAGTGGCTGCCAGGGGCAAGAAGAGGCAGGACAGAGTCCATCCCTAGAAATAAATCGGCCAGCACACGATCCAAACCTGCAGCTGAATATTACGAGGAAAACTGACGAGCCACTAACAGCTCTAACTGGCTTTTCCCACTCAATCTCAACAGGTTAAAAGTCGCAGATCAGACAGCCATCATTAAGTACACTTGATTCTCAAACAAGTGTTCCCCCTTGGATCACTTCAAAACTGACAGAGCATTTCTCAAAATGTCATTACAGCAACTTACAATAAGACCAAACAGCCCACGAATGGCTTCAGAGAGCTGTCCTGACTGGCAATCGTCAGCGATCAGTCAGCCTTGAGGGTTATAAATAGCTTTCGTATTAATAGAAATTCTGTTTACTGAGCAAACTCTTGTGCCCTCTTTAATGAGCATGCAAACAGTGAAGCTCAGTCTGAAAATGTAGGACAGGACAACACCACCAAGAGTTGAATGCTGGCAAGAACAAACTATTCCATCCAAGACTTCAACCAGACGAGAAAGATGAAAAAATAAGACTAAGAGTCTACAGCCATGCTAGCAGCCCAGTGAGACTGTACTTAGACACAGCGGTGCTTTGAGCTAAATGCTAACGTTATCAAAGACAAAGCAAATGTGTTGATGTTTAACCATGGATATTATAGGAACTGGATACTGGAATCAAAGATGGCGGCCACACACTAGTATGAAAATGACAACTGAACACAAAGGCCAAAAACTTTACACTGGGAGGACATCATGCAAAGAAATAGCTTTTCTAGGCGCTTGGAAAATTTTACAAACATAAAACCTCCACCGATTCCAAAATTCATAATACAAAGAGTCGTAATAGACCTTGTTTGCAGCTTTAGGTGCCTGTCAACAGTTTTATTATGTCGCTGATATTATCCTATGGTGCCGCAGGGGCTGTTGTAGTATCAAAGGTGGCCCCTGGGACAAATTGGCAGCAATTTTGAGGGGTGACACCACATCCAGTTCTCCTTATACATTCGTGTGTTTAAAAGGTAACACCTTCACCTTGGTCACTAGCATGTTAGCATGCTAGCATTTGCTAATTACCAGCAAACACAAAGTGCAGCTGAGGCAGATGGGCAAAGTACTGGATAAATGGTAAGCCATCTAATAGGTGTCGGCACATTTCACTCAAAACTACAAATGTCAATCCATTGGTGGCGCTACAGGATGAGTCAGAGGATCACTAAAGTCTAAGTAGTTCACCTCTGGGGGGCATGATTTTTATGATAATCCATGTATTAGATCATCTCTTTGACCATGCTGTAGGATTCATCCTCTGGACACCATGCTAAATGTCACGGCAATACATCCAGTAGCTGCTGAGATATTTCAGCCTGGACCAAAGTGACGGACCGACTGAGCGACCACCCGACAGACTGAAGTTCCCTAGAGCCACAGCATGACTAAAAAGTTAAGAGTGAAAGCTTATCCTCGACCTCGATCTTGTTTTGTTGGCAGCTGAGAGATTTCCATGACAACCTGGTTGCTGCAGAAGAAGATCATGTGTCATGATTGAAAAGTCCAGAATGGAGTGAGTGTGCTTTTGTCCACTACCATTTTCAAGGTCAAGAGTGAACTTTCTGTGTATATGGACAAGAAGCTCTTGATCGAAAGCTCCAGAGCAGCAAAAAAAGAGTCAACAATGTGATGAGATTGTTTTCATGCAAAAAAGGTGGTTAAGATGTAAAGAATTAAAGAGAAATGTCAAAGAGCTGATTTTGTTGCATTTTTTTGGATAATACTTTAGACTTTTTGTGTTTCTTGCAGTACTTCCTCAAATTGGGAAACAACACACCAGATGCAGCACCAATGACCGGTGCCCAAAAGCCTGAGTAAACAAGTGCCCCGCGTGGCCACGGCTTCACTTTCATTCTTCAAAGTGATATCGTGGAGGCACATCAAGGGGAGCAAAGTGTCACTGTTGATTTGAAGCCTCTGGCCTGGCAGAGGCAGAGGCTGGAAGTGTTTGGGAGGAGTGTCTGGAGAGCGCAGAGGGATGCCAGTCTGACAAAGAGTTGTGTGGGGAGGCCCCCAAATCCCTTTTATATCGTCGGCTCGCAGGCATGCAGAAAAAGTAGCACACGAGCCGTAGGGGTGGGGGCTGCAGGAGAGATCAAAGCGAGATGGAAATCAAAACAGAAATCCATACGAGCATAAGAAAAAGACAAATACTGTAGACAGACATCGCCCTCTTCCCTCTTGTTTTCCCCCAAGCAGCTGAGTCAGTTTATATGATCTGCTTGTCGGGGGAAGACTGCTCTGCTGCATGACAACTGGAGCACAAAGGATTTCAACCTGCCACAGACGTGTACACAAACACAGCTGCTGTGGTTCCCCTTCCTACGACTGGGTGAGCTGAGTGCACGGGCTCCCTGAGAGCTCTGCATTTGTGTATCTGAGAGCAGAAGGTGGAGGAGCCAGTAAAGCTTTTATGACAGGTCTACAGCAAGTGAGGTCCTGACGGGTTCCCTGCCCGTGTGCTTCTATTCTCCCTGTGCACCCGCACGCAGCCATCAGTTTTCCTTATCACCCCCCTTGCCACAGTTTCCAATTAATAGGAGTTGCCAGGGGTATCACAGTGTATGTGCTTGTGTCTTGAGGGCAAGGTCAGAGATAGACAGCTGCTGTCAGCTCAAATGATTACCTGGAGTGTGTTCATTTGTACGATCACCAGTCCTCACTCACTCACTCACTCACTCACTCACTCGCCGTATGCTGTGGCTTCTCTCTGGCTGTCAGCGAGGGAGGGGCAGAGGGGGTGTGGGTGAAACATCAGCCATGCAGTGCACCACACCACTGGCCCTCGGGGTGCCCTGCGAGGGACACTTGCTCTTTTCTGACCTATTGCACAAGTAAATGTTAAAATGAGGGGGAGCAGACGGGGCTTCTCATTGACATTCCTGTTGGTTTGAATGGAAATGTGGCAAAAAAAAAAAAAAAAAAAAAAAAAAAAACCCAGCACCCATGGGTGCTGTCCTATAGCCAGGGATGAGTGTGCCATTCCTGGCAGGCAAGTCAGATGTCGCCCCCATTGCCAAAGTCCCTCACAGCCAAAATGTAACACATGACTGGAAAAAGCAAAAATGTTAATCTGTTATTCTGTATGTAAGCCAGTGGAAAGAAAGCAGCCTACTGGGATGGCAGCTCCAGTCCTTTTGACACCCAGACTGTCAGTATTATATGACTATTTAACAAACAGAAGCTACATTAATACTGACCATTCTCCAACTTATTTGAATGTGGCCTTATCTGAGCAGGGGGACCCTAATAGATCCCACATCTACTCGAATAGACCCAATAATTACTGTCTTACAGGTTAATTAAGATGATTTATATGCATTCTTTGGGATTATTTTCTATTTATAAGGCTGTATGTGCCTGGCTACCTTTGGTTTTCGTGGAATAAATCTTTTGAGGACAGCATGCCTGCAACCAGATTCTTGGCCGCAAAGGTCAGGGGAAATCAGTGAATGCTGCATACACCACCCACCTATAGTCGACACCACAGTTCCAACAAAATAAAAAGCCCCTGTAAAATCCCATCGTGGCCTCAGGGCATCAGCCCGGATCCCGGCGGCGATGGCAGCCTCATACTCCCGCAGGAAGGACTTGAGGTCCTGCAGGCTGATGTTGAAGGTCTCACTGAAGTTGAGGAGCGTCCCGTTCCAGCGGCCGTGCGCCCGCAGCTCCGAGGGCCTCTCTATGGCCGAGAAGACCGCAGCGCCGCACAGCAGGTACAGTATGATGAGGACGGCGAGCAGCACGAAGCGGCCGTTGTCCTCGTTGAGGTGCAGGGAGCGGCAGCCTTGCAGTCGCTGGCCAGGCATCATCCAAATTTCAGCACCACTCGCGCGTCGGACAGCGACAAGCTCCACATCGGAGACGGCATTCACTCGTCTGCAGGCGTCCTCTGGAAGTCACTGTCCTGAGCTCTCACTGCACTTCTGTTGGCAACATGTCTTCTAGTCAGCCCGCCACGTTGTCCCATGGTAGTTGTGAAGTGATATTATCTGTGGCTGAGAGGCAAAACAAACGCTCCACTTGTGGATGTAAGTCTGCAGATCGACGCAGGAGTTCATGGGAAAAGCTGCAGGCGCACAGTGTCATGACAGATACATTTTCTCTCACAGTTGTGGCAATGCAGTTGGTGTGAAGTGGACTGCACCTTAAATCCGGACGCGCCGAACGCTTCTTTGTGCGAATGCAAGCAGTGGTAGTATAGTATCCTCTGGGTCCGCTGCACCAAAAGGTTTCCACGCTGAGGCTCGAAATTCTGCAAGTTACAGATCTGCTTGTCGCAGGAAAACCCCCGTCCCCGTTCCCAAATAAAGTCACCTATCCTCACGCGTGCTTGCTGTGGAGAAGTGTGGAGCTGCAGCTTTCATGAGGACGTTATAGTGGCACAGCGCATCCAATCAGTGCATATGGTGAGATCACTCCTCGCTATAAACCGGAGCCTACAGTCCCCACCACAGATGGACAGCAGACACCAGAAGACGTGTGGGCTGTGCAGATGTCTGAGGAAAAGCAGTATCCCCGTGCGTCCTTAGTGGAGCCGGTCCTCAGATAACAGGGGGGTTTACATTTCCACTCGAGTGCAGCCGTGCTGCCTCGTGCCATGCGCACTGAGGATACTCCGCTCAATGGAAACTCACTGGGCTCAAATGCAGAAACAAGGGTGCACTGCTGAGTTTGCCTGCTGAAAAAAGTTTCAACACAGACACACGGACACAGTAGAGAAGAATGTTTCACTAAAAATAATAAGTGAAGAAGTATTTAGTTACAGTTACAATACATCAGCGTAAAAAACAGTCCATCACGAGTAAAAAGCCCTGCATGCACTATCTGTCTTAAGTACAAAATAATTATCAGTGAATTTTATTTAAAGTACTAGAAGCAGTTTGCATGCAGAAAAAATGCCTCCTGCTGTTGTTTTGATGGATGAATCGTACCCTGGATTATCATTACAGAAGCATTAAAGCGCCAGAAGTAATACTGTAGCTTTGCAGGTGGAGCTATATATACTGTTGCAATCAATCTGCACCAGTGTTTCACATTTAGGGATTATTTTCTCAATTACTGATTAACTGGTTGGTCTATTCAATGGCATATTAAATTGCAATCTTCCGTCAAGGCGACCGAGATAAAAACCTAGAGATAGTTTCAGATTGATATAAAACAGAGGAAACATTGAATCCCTACAGTAGAGACCAGGTAATGTTCCGCTGGAAAATGTGTCATACAATTCATTTGCAAAATAGTTGGAGATATTTGTCATTTATTGTTTATGATTAATGAAGTAATCCATTTTGCTATTTATTTTATAACGAGACAAGTAAACTCATAAATGCAGTGTAGTAAAAAGGTCAACCTTTGTCTCACAAACCCAGTGGAAGTATAAAATAACAGAAACTGGAAAATGAAGTGCCTCGAAATTGTGCTTAAGTACAGTAAATGAATGTATTTTGTTAATTTCCACCACTGGAACTAATAATATTACGACATACAATAATTATCTGTCCTAAGAATTTGCCTATTGCACGCTTGTGATATTCCAGTAATATTAAGAAAATGGCTAAAGAGAGACATGATCTCACCACGCTGTCAATGTTTCGCTTGGCTTAAATGAGTAACGACCCACTCTGCATGCTTTTAAGACCCAAGAGAAGACTTATTGGTAAGATGGAGACTTTTGCATTGCACTGATACTTTGGGGGAAGCAGTTCGTTTGTGCCAAAGTCTGCATAAAACAGGCAACAAGAGGCTGGTCACGTTCCAGGCGGGTCAAGACTTCCTATTGACAGTTTTCAGAACAAAGGACATGGTTGAGTGAACCCTTACAATGCACGCAGGGCTCAAATTACCGCTCAGGAAAAAGGAGCAATATCCTTTTGGGCTGTTGGACATGCAGTGGAGATTCTAACAAAATCAATGATGACCTGCAGCTGCTGATCCATGAAAATACCTGCGAAAACATCGACCGATGCTTTAAAAGGCTGAGTTATCCAACTGAAGTGGAGGCAGCGTTTCTCTGTCACAAATAAACTCTGACTGTAGAGTGATGTTTAGTAGATATAAAGACTTTAGACACTTTTGCACAAACAATATTGGGCCTTCAGAAGAGAAGATGTCCTGTGGGAAGCAGAGCCCGAAACGAGGTTTAAATCCACATTGTTGTGACAGGCACTGACTGTTTTTCTCATGGGAAGACAATAGTGAGGTTGCATAAGGTGGCTGTATTGATTATGTTTTCTAATCTAGCTAATTGGCTTACAAATATCAAGGCAGAATGCAGAACAAGGGCATGCTCAGCACTGCTATCTCAGCTGCACACAGTCTGTCCTTGTCAATTCTAATCATGGCCTCAGAATGCACGAATGCAGAGAACAGAGAAGTAATAGAAGAAGACGTCAATGGAAAGTTGTGTCTGTGGCACTGACAGTGGGCCTGCACATTAAGTTAGCTATAGGTTGTGCTCTTTGTGGTAAAAAAAATGCTTATACTCTGCATGAAAGACTTATAGAAAACATGAAACACAAGCAGACTATAGAGGAAGCAACATCGCAGCATCGATGATGACGATGAGCCACGTGACAGAAACACTGATCAGTGGAAATTAAATGAAAAACAGTCTGTTCCCTTTTTCGCTCGCTTCTATTCTCCACCCACTAATTTCTTCTCAGGGTCACCGAGAGCTGCAGACTATCCCAGCATGCCCCGGGTGGAAGGCAGGGAAGTCATTACAGGCTTTCAAACGTACAGTGCAGACACTCATTCATACCTTCAGGCAATTTAGAGTCTCCAGTCCACCTGACGGTGGGAGGAAACCAGCACAGCTGAAGCAGAAATTCATCTAGGGCCCACTTGTATTCAGGCACTGAGACACTGTATCCAGCATGTTTAAATATCAGAGTCTCATAATCAGATTTATTTGTTAAAACTCTAGTGGTGTTATTCATCATATGTATTTCCAACTGTTTTATATTATGTGATCAAGCATTCGTCAACGGTTTATTTAGTTATATTTATTGAGAAATACATTGATAAACACTTAAAGTGTCCTTAAGTGTCTGCACACAGCCAGAATGTGATGATTTATGACCTATTTATTAACTGTTTACTACTGCTTGGAAATGCTAGATAGTGTGTAATGTCAAAAATGACTTTAGTTTGTAGTTTAGTTTTTGACTTTTGAGAAGAACAATTCAACATGCATCACTTTTAGTCCCAGTTAGATAAGATTCACAGTGGCCAAATTCTGCTGTGCTATGTGACGCTTTTGAGGCTAAACTCTGAATGTTTATGTTTTACAGTTTTTGCTGTACATCAGCCACTGTGGCCAGTAGTGGCATTTACAGGACAACGAAAAAAAAAAAGTGTAGCAGTAGCACAAGTAGAAAGGAGTCATCAAATCAGTTAATAATAATAATTTCTGTTATACAGCGACATCTGTCTAAAGTTTGCTGATATTTGATAATATGCAGGTCATACCAGACCGAGAAAGGCTGCAGAAGAAAAACAAGCAACGGTGTGTTTTCTTGCTCATGAATTTATCTTTTTATCTGTGAAATTCTTTCCAAATTTCATAGTTGGATTGTAAAAATATACCAATGCTTGTCAGGGGAAAAAAAAACACCAATTCAGGGGCCATTTTGCAGGAATGTAGGCGTTAAACAATAAATGCAGGCCAGCCATAGCTTAGCGCACAATCTCAGTGGTCCATTACAGGAGATACAGAGGACATGTGGGAAAGACAGAGGAGAGCCAATCCTTCAGAGTGCAGCAACAAGGGCTCCTGCTGTGAATAAAGATGAGGTGACAGGGGAGGACACACATCCACTTACAGTGAGAAATGAAACAGTGAGGAGAGGAAATGAGGGATTTCCTCTCGCCCTGCTGAGCAAGAGCTGCTCCCAATGATTGAGAACATATGGTGAAATCAATCACTTTGTCATTTTCAAAAACACGCCACACAGGGTCCTATACTGTGCCAGTGTGATCTGATGCATTCCACAAATTCTAGCATGTAAGGCTGACGTTAGAGGGGGGGAAAAGCATGCACAGTAGTGTGTAAAGGAGTGAGGGTATATTGATTTAGATTTGGCTTGACAAGGCCAATTTGCCCAACACAGTCCTCTGAGATTTGAGAGGAACCTAATTTGTCATGAGGGCTTTAGAGCGATTGACTTAACATAGCAACACCTGCGCACCACGTCAGAGGTCAGTACAGTCCACTTTGAGCCCATAATCATTTCATTTCATAGGAATAACTCAAATCAGGGAACTGATAATGCAAATTGAGCGAGCAAAACAAGCCGAGACAGTAGAAATCTCATCTCCACCCACTGGCTCTGTCCAGAGTGCTGATCTCACCACACAAGCAGTGGTTCTTCTGTATCTCTGCAGCTTTGAAGGTACAGCTTTGCCTGCTAATAACAAGTTTACATTATTTTATCATAAAGACTAATACGTAGAGGTCAAAGCCTCTGCCAGGCTGTCATTATGAACCAGAGGTTTTTTGTTTAAATAAACTCCTGTAGTAATCTCTGACATGAGCACTGACAAAAGTGCAAGTCAATCAGTGTGTCTGTCCCACAACTTTAATCCACTTCTTTTGTGTGTGGTTTTGTGTGGATGTGTGTGTGTGTGCATTTGCTCTAAATGAAAACCATTTCCTCACTCTTCCCGCTGAGAAGGATTTGCCATCAAGAGTCCAATTAGATTTACAGTCCAACAACAATAGCCCCGCAAGAAAATCCTGGAAGGTGAATTATTTGAGGGGAGGTAGGTTTAAGGTGGCCCATTCATTTGCGGACCCTGCATTTCATTTCGCTAAAGAAATATATCCGCTTGGCTACTCGGTTGCTCAGCAGTGGATTGAGGTGAACCCTGTCCAACAATAGATGGTTTTCCACTCTACGGGGCTCTTGCTGCCCACATGTCTTTTTGAAAGTAGAAAGCTGTTTTGGTTGTGATACCTCAGGGGAGGGATCATCTTAGGAGGAATTACATCACATTTAAAAAGCTACAAAAACACAAGGTTTTGACTGTATTCTGCTTGTACTGTCTCACCTTTTCCTACCTCATGCCCACGTCCATCTCCGGGACCTTTCAATCGATGTTTGTGTTATTAACACCTTCATGCAACACATTCATTTTAGTTACCCTGCAGAGTGAGACAAACCTTTCTTTTTATGTCCTCTAAATTGAAGCCTTTTGAGAGGATCCTCTCATGTGGAGCATATTTCTCTTGGTGAGACACTCATGACAGCGATCCGGTCAAAACGTGGAGATGGTACACAGTAAGAGCTCTACGTGCTTTGCTGCAGTTCTCCCGCATTATTACATCTCTCAAATCCACTCACCTTTGGAGCAAGCTTCAACAGCTTGCAGCTCTCAAGGGCAGCCAGAGGAGTGGAGTTGCAAAATAACATATCATAACTTTCCGACAAGCTAAATGGCACAAAGAGGAACAAAGTGTCGCGGGGGTATTTCAGCCAGCACATTGCCAGCTCTTTAACTGTCATAATCTTTTTTTATCAAACACCACTTCAGACTGGAACGCTAACGTGCGAGAGGAATGGCTGACAGTGGTTCACCCGAAAACACGCTCATGCAAGTAACCAGCTGCAATACCGTTGACTTTTAATGTTCAACACGTGTAGCATCATGTTTAACTTTGCCGTATGTGTTTACGTAAGAAGCGAATGCCTGAAGGAGCACGAGCATGTGTTTCTTTTCAGATTGTCTTTATTCCTTTAAGACCACGAAACTCAGAGGCCAAACTTGCAGACAGTAGCCTGAGATGTAGCGGGGGTTTGTTAATTACTGTTAAAACGCTGATTGGACAGCTTTATATCCCACAGGCTGTATCCCTGGTTGCTGCAAATCCCTTGAAGCAGCAAATGTCATGGTCTAGTAGTTTTGCTGTAAACCCAGAGCTCCGGGATAAATGCACAATCTCAAAGAAAAGTCACACTCCACTATATGTTTATTTGCCCACAAATGGCACTCAACTTCCCCAGTGAAAATGAGTTGTAGATACAGCAATAACATCCAAGAGTGCTCCTATTTATTACAAGATCATGACACGTCACCCACAGAAAGGAACAATCAATTGTTTGCAGGATGATATAGATCCCTGGCCACGTGCTGTGTATAGAGTTCCTTTAAACCAGCATTGAGACTTTGAACTGCACAGTGAAGGAAATGTGACTCTCCCCACCACTCATTTATCATGGTGACAGTCGCCTATAAGTTTCCCCCTCCATAGGCGCCATCTTCCCGCTCGATCTCTTTCACACAACTTTTTTAATTTAGATGTGGCGAGACGATAGCATTGTGGGACGATACACGCGGGATCCATTATGTGACACACCTGCATATGACAACACACACACACCAACATATACTGCCACGCTGCCTGAATGTTTGCTGGTATTACAGTAAAGGCAGTGGATATCTACAGTCACATGGGTTATAAAATATGAAAGGTGTAATTTTCACAGGGGATAGGGAAATACGTCCCGCTCACTTTTAAAAATCTTGTTATTGTCGCTCCTCACTTTTATAGTTTCAAGTTGATTTTCTTACCTTTTTCTTATATTATCTCTTATGAGAGAGGACCTGAGATGATAAAAGATGCTAGAAATGAACATCAGTCAAGGATAAGACAGGAAAGCACAGCACTCTTTGTGGCAATAAAGATGCACAACATAATCTATAGGAAGCCAGGTTTCTATACAGGAAGCTAAAAGGGACTTTAAGAAGGGTGCATCAACAGTACAGAGGCTCACATAGCATTTCTGTTGAAAGGACAATAGGCTGAACAATTTTATCATACTGTAATTTTATAGTAAATTGTTCCCCTCACCTCTGAAACCAAATTTACACCTTTGTACACAAACACAGCATTTAAAATTGGGATTTCCTCCTCCAGCTGTTTTTTTAATCTCTAGTATAAAGGGATAGGAGGTAAAGGAGGTAAACAGGGGCAGCTTAGTTGCATTCACTGCACATGGACAATGTAGACAATTAAAGGTGCCTTAATCCCTAGAGACAAAATGCTGAACAAATAATGTCTGAACTATGGTTACATGCAAAATAAAAGTAGCTAAGAATAGGGTGCTGATTTTCATTTAGTCTTTTCATTTTGTTCAGTTCTGTTTTTATGAATATTTTGCCATTTCACAGCGGCTCAGAAACACTCATCACTAACCGGATGTTCAGCAGGTGTTGCGAGGTGCTGAGGGAATTAGACAGCATGTTATGTTGTTGTGGAACAGAGACGGAGACTTCACGGTACATTAACAGTGATTTGAGAGAAGAGATTTCTTAGCAAGCATCTTAGTCAGCAGATTGTGAGAGGCCAGTGCTGCCCCACAAAGCTCTTAAAAAAAAAACGCCTTTGAATTCTCCCTCTCAGTCAGTGGGATGATTTTATTGAGGTGTTGATGTTATGGATCCAGCCTCCTATAGGTCATGGCCATGTGATGTATGAATATCTCATACCCACACATATCAAAATAAATGTTTCCTCCACAGTTTTATACCAGTGAGACAGGAAATAAACACCAGAATTATGTTGCTGTAATATAATGTAAGGGCATGAACCAAGTCATGAACATCATGCTGATATGCTGCTAAAATAGTGCTTGAATCCCTAAAATGATCAAAAGAAATGACAGAAACATAAAGCTCATTAACGCTCTTCTTGCCACAGTTTTTACATCCTCCTGTGGATGCTGTCACGAATAGTAATCAGGATAGTAATGTGACACACAGTAACGTTCAGCGATGTGATTAAAGTAGTAGTCCGTATCGTAGGAAAAAATGCCCACACTGACAAAAACTGGAAAAAAAAAACTAAAAGAGGTTCTTCAGATTCAGCAAGAATCTGTTTATTAAATGTGCAAAAGGTGACAATGTGAAAACATCCGCTTCAGCACAACTTCTAAACTAGAAGAGCCTCCTCTAGTTTTTCTGTGGGCGAGTGTGGGCATTTTTTCCTATGATATGGGACTGTTGATCTTGGCTGCACGCATCTTTGAAAAGCCTGGATTCAAGAATGCGAACCCTGTCGTATTTGTTTGTATTGAGTCTTATTTGCAAAGCAGAAAATTATTTTTATGAAGCCATCTACCATGCCCTCAGAAAGTATGGTAAATACACAACTCACAATAATTCTAATATACTTGGAAGATCGATCAGAAAGAGGTTAGGGCTGCAAAGATTCTTTTCCACCATTGCTGCAAGTTTTATCTTTCCAAAATCTATACCTATATTAATGATAGCATCAAACATGGGCTGTGGCTTTAGAGCAGTATCGATATCAAGAGACATCTTGAACATATATAAATGGACTACAGCCACTGTCAATCAACATTAGTAACTTTGTCTTTTATTAGCAGTCATCCAGCATGCTATTCACTTAATGAGCACACTCCTAATGCCAAACTACAGGTTTTCCTGCAGTCAGGTGAGTGAGGAGGTTGTCATGATGATACAGACACAGAAATGCACAGATGTCATCTGATGTAAACTCAGAACAAATGGGAAATTGATGTTTGCTCCGGGGCAGACGGTTGAGATTATGGCACTGTTGACTGATGCTGCATTTGCCCCTATAGGACGTGATCAGATTACTGCTTCTTTCTTCTCTAATGGCTTCTCCGTCTCAGCCCCACCCCCAAGGGCTCTGAGGGGGAGGAACCACAGTTATCAGGAGGGTTGCTTTTATCCTCTGCCACAAAGCAACATTTTATTACCACTGGCGTGGTGATGAAGGGGCAGATAGATAACCCCTCTTGCCATTACCCAAAAGAAACTCCCCCTGCCTGTGCACTGTGAGGTTGGACCTGCAGCTGTTCACTCCGCTGGGCTTATCAAACCCCTTTCAAGGTTGCACCGTGACAATGGTGACCACAGTAAGGACACACTGGAGACATTTTAATAGGCTAATGAGTGATGTTTGTCTGATCATTGTCAGCAACAGATGAGCGTCTATCTGTGGCGCCAGATGCCTTGTAGTATTCTACAAACATGAAAAGTGTATCTAATTAGACACATATTCGTATCAGTGTGGAGGCTAATTGGAACCCACTTGATGAGATTCATGGAGATAAGTGACAAGTTTCAGCTCAGTGGTTGTGCAACACTGCTTCCTCCTGTCTGATATCCATGCAGAGCACTTTCCTATTTTGTATGCATGATAAAATCGTAAAACAATCTGGGCTGTTGCCAGGATTTTAGAAATGCTGAGGTCATGCATCCATGTCCCCACAATGCATCCCCCCAACACACACACACACAAACACACACACACACACACACACACACACACACACACACACACACACACACACACCTCCTGAGAAAATGAGGGGTGAATATTAAAAATAAAGTCTCTAAAAAAAAAGTCTCTAAAATCTCTTCTCTCTTCTATGAGTTATATTTACATTAAAGTTCCTTAAGATTTCAGTCCCAGCTAATTTGGCGCCTGTGGTTACAGGTAATAACAGTAAATACAATTTAATCCGAGAACAAACACTCACAGAACAACAAAATACAACAGAATAGCAATAGCAAGTGAAGTCCAACAATCTGGTGTTGTTTTAATAAAGGAATCAGTAAAAAATAATTGCATAATGGCAACTGTTATCCAAATTACTGATGCACAAGTAGTTTTCCCCACAACAGCAGGGCTTGAAGTTGTAGCTCGTTCATGTAACAGCTTACTGCAGCTCCTCGTTGTTCCCTTTGCAAAAATTAAAAATGATCTGCAGACAGAAAATGTAAAAATCGCACCGAGTCAGTTTCCGGAGTTTTGCCAGTTGATTAATGTTAGTGTGAAGCAGCAGCAGTAGGACATGTTTGGTCAGATGAAATTAGAATGGTAACACTGGATCACTGTGCATGCATGCATCGTTTCCTGTGAACCCCTGAAGTGTAGGTAGGTCATGTCAATCCATCGGGAGACTGCCAATAGTCAATACTATACAAAGAGGAAATTACAGAATGTAAATATATTGAATGGCTATTGTTGAAGAAAATGCTGACCAAAACATCAAATATTAAGTTTTTTACTTTAACATTTAAATCGGTTTCCAAGCTTTCTCCACACTGCCAGGACAAAATCTGATGGGAATACTTATTTTTTGGTGACAAATGCATTCTTTTTCAGTCGGGGGATACTGAAACCAGACTATAAAACAACCGCCATGAATTTCTTTATATCAAATATAGAATGTAAACTCCTCCTGAGAAGCTTAAAGTTATATGCAGGATTTTCCTTTAAAACAATGTATAAACTCAAACCCTGCCCACTGCCTGTATTGTCTCATTTTCCTCTTATTTTGCTGTGTTCACAATGTTTCTGGGCTGCAGTCCAGTCCAGTTGGGAAGTAGGTGTGTAGCCCCCAGCCAATCACAGAGCTCAGGTGTTTTTGGGACGTGGCCAGGTGTCAGGCTGTAAGCATCAGTGTTGAGGCATTGAGTCTGGGGGAGGCGGCAAGTTTACTGCTGCACTTAAAAACAGCAACCCACAATTCCTGCATAGTGTACCTTTAAACCTCCAAACTACTAGAAATTACTATGGACATTACCTCAGTGTCATCCCTGAAAACAATGTATAAACAAAACAAGTGTGCTATGAAATATTGGATAGTGATTTAGTGTTTAGTATTTATGCCCTTTCATGCCAAATAAGTAGAAGTAAGCACTAACTGGCTTGTAGATGAGATAAGACTGGGATGAGTATGCAGTTTATTCTGGATATACCAATGGCTCTGACCACAGAGAAGGATGGAAGTCCAATTGCTTGAGAGAAAATTATGCTAGGACCACTGCAGCCTCGTTACATAAAACATGTTCATCCAGGTGTACCCTCTTGCACTCAAGATGCTGAATCTCTGTGGGGGTCATGTAATAAACGCCATTATCCTCATTAGGCAAACACAACCAATCCCCAGTCAGAATCACACAGAATCCTAAACAGTTACCAGTGCACATGGATCATCATCCCTTTTTCTTCTTCATCTCCAGCGTTCAATTTTGCTTTTTATTATTTCTAAATGTGTCGTAGTAGCGTGGGAGCAAAACAAATCGCGGCTGTGGAGTCAGTGCCTCCAAAGAGTAAGATTTATCGTTTTTCCTTCTTCCCACAGCAATTATGAAGAAAGTTATGATATACTGACAGATGAAACAAAAGGAAGAGCAATTATGTCCTCGGGGGGAATGTGTAGTTCCGTGTGAGTCCCCAGCTGTGGGGAAAGCCTTGTAATGGCTTCTGTTTCTGAGGGAGACAGCAATTTAACTGCTTAACATTCAAGGTTTGTGACCAGTATTCATGGCAGCAAGAGGCAATGGCTAGTTATATAGATGCCTGTTCTCCATGACCAACCACATCTTTGACATTGCTTACAAAGGTGAAGCAACATGTGTAAAGTTATTGTGTGGAAAAGGTGCATAACGTACACACAGAGCGAGGCTTTGGTTAGTTTGTTTATCACATTTTTCATACAGCCCACATATCATCTTTCTTTATAAAAATGTATTAGTAACCCTCTCCGGCACAAAATTAAGTTCTGATTTATGCTGGTGTTGTCACTTTTCATATAGAAATAAATCAGACTAAGTAAGTAGCCTAAGTCCAACTCTGGTTATTGATTCATTCAAAGATATGGAAAGTACTGAAAAGTCAGTAAAATGCCAGCGCTCATCAAACTTGTTCACACATGATAACTTTTTAACAGATCCTCGTACTTGAGCTAATCATAATCTATTTTGCAATGAATTCCTAATTCATATGGCTAATGGCTCATGTGGTCATTTTTAGATTTGCCAGCCCGACATTATGGTTGAGGTGTGGTTCAAATTTGGGGAAAACACTGTCATGGTTTGCCCAATCACAGCCTTTTAGTGTCTTTTGCTCTGTTGTAAGTCTTCCGGTCATTAAAAGGAGACTATGCAACATTTGCTGGGCAGTGCAGCCAAATCTTACAAAGAAATATTGATCTAAAGATTGGCAGCATTAGCCACCAAGCTTATGTCCCTTTGGACATCACTGCACCACTGATGTAGTTCCAGTCGATCACAACTTAGGTCTTATTTGTGCCTTTTTGGCCACCATTTCCACTTGTTATGATGTCGTATTTACCAGTGTGATTTTTGAGATCTGGGAATACACTGACATCCACAGAGGTCCGACAGGGGGCAAGATACAAGCTGTCAGACGATCAGGCAGGCTGTGAAGGAGCCAACAGTTGTTCTCAGTCCACCATGATTTGCAAAAATCAGACAGCATTAGCATGTTTATCATCCACACTGTCATGAATTGCTGGGACACTCGAACAGGACGGATCGCCCCTGTTTAATGTCATTACGAACGCCTGTGCTTTTCTTACAATGGCAGGTCAAAATGTCTGCTGTGAAAATTGTACAATCTGCCTCATCGTCACGGCTGTTTGGCTCGCCTGAATGGAGCAGAGCCATCCATAGTGTTATTAGTTACACCTGTGCTTTCTTGATATGACGGCTCAAGGATCTGTTGAGACAACGGTCTTGTACCAAGTGCTCACATGGAGCTTTAAGAGGTTGCAAGGAGACTGTAACTTGTAAACAATGATGAACTGTTATTGCAACAGATGATTAACATAAATGTTAATGGATTCTCTTTAGGCTACAGCGAATTGTCCTTGGCTGTTCTAGACAAGGCCAGAGCTGCAAGGTTACTATCTCCTCTCATAACATGTGACACAGCGCATGATCCTGTTCCGAGTAAGGTGTTGCTATGCAAGGGTAGCTTCATCTGGTGGATCCACCCAATACTAAACCACCACAACAACATGCAGCAACATTTAAAAAATACCATAGAAATAACTTTTTCAGAGAATCACCCATCACAGATTCAGTATAGTAAATTATGCCCCCCAGTCCACTTTCTGGTTGCAGATACAGATTTGCAGACATTTTCTCCCATATGCAATTAATAAAATATCATAAATATCTGTGTGTGTGTATGTGAGTATATCTGGATATAAATGAATGTACATTGTGTAAAGTGCAGTGAAATGTATGATTTTTTGTGCAGGCCAGGAACACACATTTCCTACTGGGACAGTGACGACAATTTAAAGGGGCAGTGTGTAGGATTTGGCGGCACGGAGCGACAAGGTTGCAGATTACAAGCAGCTGAATACCTCTCGCCTCACCTGTCCCTTTCCAAGCATGTAGGAGAACATATGATGGTCGCAATGCTCATATGTAAAAACAACAAACAAACAAAACAAACATGAAATGGGCTCTCAGAGGTTGTGTTTGGTTTGTCCTTTCCAGGCTACTGTAGAAACGAGGCAGTGCAACATGGCGGACTCTGTGGAAGAGGACCAGCTCCCTCTGAGAGAGGGAGAGAGCTCATTCTTACCAACGAAAGCACTATGCTTATTTTCAGGTGATTATACACTAATGAAACCATACTTGAATGAATATTATCTTACATTTCTGTTGTATTCTGCTGCTAGATCTCCCTGAATCTCATACTGAAAATGCGTGACATTGAAAGTCTGCATGACAAGGTTTGCAAACCATCATGTACCGCCATTTTTGGACAGGGCATGACGGCTGATGGCTGTGCTCTTAGCTGTGCAATGCTTATGCCCATGCCAGCGACAAAGACGTGCCCAGGTCTGCTTCTGAGACAGGCTCTTCAAGCTGGCATGGCATCACTGTGACAGGAGGCATGGACACAAAACAACCAGATGATGACTCCATGGGAGATGGGAAAGGGGCAAGAGCTGGTCAGTGTACCAGCCCTTAATCATCAATCAGTGTACGAAACAGTTGTTACATCAACCTCAGTACAAGAGTGACACATTTTTCACATAAAGATAAGGGAATATGGATAATTACTTTCCTGAATTACTCCATGTAAAAATAAATAAGTAGCTCTTTAGCACTGATGACTTAAGGCTGCTATATTTGCTTCTTGGTATTTTAAGCCCTTTGGACACACACACACAGTATGCAAAATCTTGCATGGTTTAGAAGATTTGTAGTGGCATCTGCTCGAATAAACCACGTGTACATCAGTAAACGCAAGAGGCAAAGGGCACAGATATAGAAATCTCTTCAGACGCATGCAAGACCCGCTATGAGGCTGCTCTTTATTCCGCTGTGCACCGTGGAGAGGTTTTTGGAGAGGGTGAAGGTGAGAAAGGGCCGGGACAAGCAATGTCAAGTCAGGCATGAAGTGTATCAATATTTAATCGGTTTGGCCCTTCTTCTCAGGATTCTGCCTCCAGGGAGACAATTACGCATAAAGCTGGAATTTTAGGAGATGCTGCACGAGGAGAGTTTGGGAACATATACCTCTACATTTAAGCACAGATCAGCTTTACACTGCATCCCTGCAGTGCTGGATACCTCTGAGTGTAAAATATTTGCTTAACTGATTATCATTATCAGATTAATTCTTAGATGAAGCGATTGCTGATCAAGACAATTAAGAATGCACTATTATTTCACATTATGTGAAAAATTATTCTGACTATGGGCCATTCTAACTTTGCATCTCCAGTTTACAGTTTTGCTAATTAATGGCACTCTGGCAAGTCTTTCCAACTCATATCAGCATTTCTCTCAAGTTGAGAAAGACACACTGATTCTGTGTAGCATTTACTTGGTCTACAGAAGCTCCTGCAGATATGCTTTTAATTGGGCATCAGTAAACTCCAGGGATTTATAGTTGTCTTCTTATTGATCTGGTCTCTGAAGCTCACTGTGTTGTCAGCAGTGAATTTGAGTCATAGGTGGAGTTACTCCAAAGTGAATGTGCTGCGGGTCCGCAACCAAGAGAAACCAGTTCCTGTGTAAAAAACAAAACAGAATGTAGATTTCAGTTTAGAATGGGCCAAATGAATTCACACTGCAGCATTTATAAAATGATGCTTTGATCACATTAATTACATTTATACAAAATGAGTTATCAAATTAGAGCCGGCTGTTGCTGATTAAATAGGAATTATGAATGATGGAAGCTTGAAAATATTCACTGGTGGAATTTAATGAAGTACATTTATTCAAATACCGCACTGTTGATTTGTCTTTTAGCTTAGTTTGACATTTCTCCTCTAAAGCTCTACATGGTTTAATTGATTTAACTGTTCAAGGCCCAGAGACTAAACAGTATTCAATACTTCACACAAAAAACAAAGATTAGAGATAAGAGAAGTCTGAAAAAATGACCCCATATTTATGTAGCAGACCTTTTTTGTTACTCCTTTCCAACCCGATTAATCATCTCACAACTCCTCCGATTCATCTTGCCACCCTTTGGAGTGGGTCTATATATTAGGAACCACTGGACTAAAAATACCAAACAGCAAATAAAGTCGTTAAATAGCTACCACAGTAAGATATGACACACTGATCAGTATTTACAATCAAATAATGCCACATGTAATAATTCTTCTGAGAAATACTACTTTTGATACTTTATATACATCTAGCTGATAATGTAAGTGAAGGATCTACGTTTCCACCACTGAAAATAGCAAACATTGAACATACATTGCTATATTATTATGTTTTTGATTGATAATGCAACAGTAGTATGATTATATAGTTTCCACTTACATCAGTTTTTAGTTACACGTACATCAAGGACTGTAAACCTGGTGAGATTGTATTATTTGATCCGAAGCTCCAGATTAGCTACCAAACTGACCTTGTGGTGAGTTTCTATTCTCAGCTATTGTTTCCAAGGCCAAGATTGACACCTGAGCAAACTCAATTTGTTAATGAAGATCATGAGATCTGATCATAAGCACCAGAACAGCTATGAGCTAATTTGAATGATGAATGTTCAACGTCAATTTATAGTCAAAGTCAAAGTCAGCTTTATTGTCAATTCTGCAGTATGTACAAGACAAACAGAGAATCGAAATTTCGTTACTCTGAACCTCTGTGACAGGACATATATTAAAAAAGAAATAAATAAAAACAAACAAAAATAATAATAAATAAAAACCCTCATTAAAGGATACTTAACTATATTCTACACCTGTCAACCATAGTATTACAGTACTGCTGTTTCAACAGTGCGAGTGTGATATTTGGACTTTTTGTTCTAACTTCGTAATACTGTTTGAAAGAGTTTTTACTGTAAACTACTTAAACTCACTAATCTAAGCAAAGCAGACGTGCAGTGGCTGATTCCCTTGTTTTGACTATACATATCCTCTCTGCTGTATGCCTCAGGGCATGATATAGAGGAGCTCCATCACTCTGCCCTTAACCACCCATCGTTCATACTCACTGTTCCAGGCACCAATCATAGATCAAAAGCCCTGCTGAGTCGTAAACATTAAAGCCAGAATGGTGAAAAAATGCAAATCACATCTTCATTCTACTCTTCATTTTAATGCATCTGGGCCCCAAAACGGCATTTTTGTATTCTCTCTGCAACAGACAACAAAGTCTGACTCAGTTATGTTTATTTCAGATATTTGCACATGGCCAGATCCCAAAGGAAGGAAAATACCACATATTTAAACCATGACTCACACCCACAGTGTGATCTTTTCTATCAACTTCTCTTTCAGTTACAGAGACACTATGAGTCAGACGGAGAGCAGACATACAGACTTTCTATCTTTGGATATGCACCGTTATAAGATTAATATAAAACATCAGTGTGCAGGGACTCCACAACAGATCATCAGATAAACAATAAACAAGAACATTTTGATTTGCTTGTGATGTACGTGTTGCATGGACCTTGTTCCTACAGTGAAAACAGATTCTAATCTACAGTAATTATAAATCACTGTGGCTCATTATGGGCTCATGTAAAACAAATGTTTCACAGAATTTCACAAAGATAATATGTGTCGGCCCCATATTATGAATTATATGTTTGATATCCTGAAATCAAATGGAAGTTATGTGCATTTTTTGGGACATTTGAAATAATCTTACCAGACTTTTGTGGATGTAGTTTTTCTGAATCTGAAATAATGTTTCAGCATCATGAATCTTTGAAAAAAAAAAAGTCTACACTACAGTCTACTACAGCAGAAAATCTGCACACTGCTCAATGTCACAAAGGCATTAATTACCGCTCTAAAGGTTGTTAAGTTAGCAACAGCATGTTACACTGCAGCTTTTCCCTTTGACATTCACATTTTGGAATGCAGCCAAAGAATAAAGAGAAAGTAATTAACCTTCTTTCAGCAGAGAAAAATAGTGCCAGCCATGAAAACTTGATTACTGTATAAAATGTTATGTAAGTCTGGTTAGTTGTGCTTTCAACTGGCCTGAAGCAAAATCACAGTAAAGCATGCTTAAACAGTGCCCTCCTCTGTCCGAGCGATGCTGTGGTGTGCCTGGGATGAGGGATCAGAGAGTTACAAGCTAAAAAGGTTTGAAACCACTGCACCACTACAGTATGTCGAGAAAATAAATCAGCTTTACAATCATGAAACAAAAACATCGTCACTGACATCACAAGTAGCATCTGAGACATATGAATGTAAAATAAGATTTGTTTTTAATGTCACATCTTAAATAATCTTGCAACAAAATGTGCTGCACAAATAAAAAGGGTAACTCCCTTTAAAAGGAGGTAACAGCATCAACTTTATTCTAACCTAATTGTACCAGTGTTCCTGTGGCCAGAGTCAACTTTACTTAAACAAATTATTAAAAGCGTGCTCATACAATGCTGGTGTGTAAAAATACTTTCCATGCCAGCCAGTGTAATTAAGCATCTTCAGAAGCTGCTTTGTCTTCTGTAAGTAAAGTGCAACTGCAAACTGCCAGTGGGCTACATGTATAAAACGACGGTAAAACCAGCAGAACCTGTTGAGAGAGCGAAAAATGACAAGTGTGTGCATCTTCCTCCAAGGGTGGCGCTGCAGCTAATTTAGCCCGGACTGGCCCTTTAACTCTGGCGTTTCAGTTTTCCTCCACGTTGGCCGCACATGCGCAGAGAGCGCGGTCACCTGCTGGAAATCAAAAGCGAACAAGGAAGTCTAGCACTGAGGACTGGATGTCAGGCTAAATAAAAAACTAAATACATCTCAGCTGATTGTAGTTATCTGCTCGTCAGCTGTTCGCTACGCCGGCGTGACAAGATGTTTAAAAAACTAAAACAGAGGATAAACGAGGAGCAGTCACCGCAGAGGAATGCGCAGTCACCACAGCAGGCCCAGGTTGGTTGTTGTGTTGTAGAGAGCTAACTAGCTAAGCTAATATGTTTACATTGCTGAGTTGCTAGCCAAGGAAGATAGCTGCCGTTTCGCAGAAGTTATAGACAAGGTTTCGAAAACAATTGTTTTGTAATATATCGGTGACATAAGCTGTTAACTTTTGTGAAGTTGTTCTGTCAGTTGATCCTTTTGTATCGTTTTAACGTTAGCACCATGCTAAGTCATTTAGCTGCCGAACTTAGCTGTCATCAGCTTCTGCTAGTAAGGTGCGTTCAAGTGGACTTGTAACTGGTATAACTCGTTGTCAGAGGTAGAAAAATCAAGAACATGTAGGCAGCCGTGACCCTCGTTGTAGCCAAAACACCAGCCAGAAACATTATATCCACACTTAGAAAAATAGGGGCGTGTCTTTTTTTATGTTGCTTGCTTAGGATGCAAGTGAATGTCAGCTGGTAGTTTTATTTGCGCATGCAAATCTTGGATGTGTCAAAGGCCTGTCATCGTAGTACATGAACACAAAGGTCAGAGAAAGTGGGCCATATGTTCGAGTCTGACGGTTGAAGTAAATAATCATTGGAAGCACTGCTACAAAGCTGCTGCATTTCAGGCAAAACGGTAGATTGCAATATACTTAATCACCCTGCTGTTTGCGTTTAATCTGTCCTATTTGTCACTGCATTTTTTTCTATTTTTCTATTATTGGGTGGAGCTCCTCTTTATGCTAATTGAAACTTGTTGTGTGTGTATATTTTGTGTGTGCCTGTCATTTTCTTGCTTCACAACCAGCATGTTAAGCTGATGGGCTCAGAGGTGAAGATAACAAACAGTGGAGTGCAAGTGCACTGCAATTTGTCATCCATCAAATGATGTCAAGCAACCAAAAGACTTGAAATCTTCAAAACTTTATCAGAAGAAGAAGGGAGAGCATAGCTGCGATTATGTGTATTCTGTTTTTGTGAAATGTGTCTACTGTTTTGTTTTAATAGATGGGCACTGGAGACCGGCGCAGCAGCCAAACCCCGTCTTTTGATGGCTCACCCTCTCCCAGTGACAGAGAGGTGAGCACAGTGTCAGCCTGTGATGGATGTATGTCTAATGTCTTTGAGCTCCAACTGCAGCCTGCAGAGATGTCGTGTTCTCTCCCCAGCTTATATTCTAATTTTCAACACACAGTAATGTTTCTGTCAGTCTGTAAAAATCTGCAATGTGTTTTGTTAATGCTTAATGCTCCTGAAATAACAAACCAAATTGATTGCTGTGCCAAGCAAAAGTAAATCGTTTCAGTTTTCAAAGGGTGTAGGATTTTAGTTTTGACTGCTCATCATTCAACTCATTCACTTAAATTAAATTGAAATAATGTCAACTCTCTGTCCCAGACTGATCATAATTTGTTAATTTAATATAAAACGCATATTATTCCCTGCACTTATTCCCTAGCTATCATATTTCCTGAATCGTAGCAGTTCTGTTTCTTCAGGCAACAGATGACAATCTGTCACCACAGGGTCCATGAGAACACATAATCCACATAGACATTGTGATAACTGATGCTGTATAGCAATCAGCACTGTGATCTCTGCAATATAATAATTGGCCAGAACATCTGGCCAATTATTATAACGTAGTCTGTTGTTTAAAAAGCTTTGTAACATATATAAATATAATTCAGTATGCTGTGTATATATAATAACTCATTTAATGATACAGTGTAAGTTAAGTTTCTGCTCGCCCAAGAGAGACAGTGGGAAGGGCATTCAACTTGTGGAGACCATGTTTCAGCATTTATATGAATAATTGATGTATCCTCCTCTCAGTGTTTTTCTTTCTCTGGTGATTTGTTGCAATGTTTTCCCCCAGTGGATGTGGGCAACATTATGCAAGACTTCCTTGATTCATTAGACGGAGGTAGACCGGCAATGAGGTATCGACGAAAGACTGTAAGACTGATGATGTAACATATGGCTAATAATCTGTAATAATCGGAGAGCTTAGGTATGGATGTTTACAGCCTTGGATTTTTGAGCTTCAGATAAAAAAAAAGGTCTTAATTACTTATTCATGACAAGATATCTACATTTCAACACTGCAGACCCAGAACTGTGACAGTGGCGCTTTTATGCAGGTTTTTATACTCTACATTCTCCCTTATCCTTTGGAAGGACAGGTGTGTTGTTGTAACCTGGGCTCTTGTGCCCTCAACTTAGAAGCTTCTTATCATGGCAACATCTTTTTTCACCTCACAAATCTTCAACACTTTGACATCTCTGGCAGTGTTTGATTATTAACCTATTTTTTGGCAACATCATAACTTAAGACTACATGCAGCGATGTCAAACTGTTATCCATAACATTAATGTTGATCGAGTGTTTCACTTTCCCGTTTTTTAATTTTTCTTCCTATCCCATAGTCTCTCTCTCTTTCTCTCTCTCTCTCTCTCTCTCTCTCTCTATCCATCCATCTATCTCAATCTCTCTCGGCCAGCCTCCTCTCTCCCTCCACCACTTTTTCGCGCTCATGGTGTTGTTTTTCTCATTGCTCTCTGTGTTCCTCTCCTTTCCCCACCTTTTGTCCCGTTACTGCACTGACGGGGTCAGATGCTGGCCGGGATGATAGCAGAGCCCGCTTTTCTCTCTGAGTATACTATCTTTGCTCTGGACCATTCAAAACGACCCAAAACGGCCCAGGTAGCCAGTGTGGTGAGTTTGTCCTCACTTCCTGTCTCTTCCTCCTCATCTTTCTCCTCCTCCTCCTCCTCCTCCTCTTGCCCTGTTCCTTCCTCCCATCTCCACGCCTTGGGGAAATCGGTAGAGGACTGAGGCCCAAGTAGGGACAGCTTGTTCCCTGCTCTCTGTCTCCTGTTTCCTTTGGATTTAGCAACAAGAAGGCATCTCATATCTAGGCTAACCCTGCATCTAATGGGAGTTAAGGTTTACATTGTGGGATAGAAGCTTGTTTGCTTTCTGCCTATGTTGGTTTCTTTCCCTACCTTTCAGTTATTGTTATTTGTTACAGAATGGAGTATTGCCCCCTTGTCTTCAGATATCCTTATTTGCTTGCTTTATAGACCCTCGGCACCCCGTAATGTTGCCTGATGGCCTTTGTCCCTTCTCCCCACAAGTCTGTTTATTTGAAGAGTTGACGTTTTCATTTTACAAGCTACGGGAAGGCATTTTCAGTAGTTTACATGGTGAATAGCGTGTAACTCTTCCAAGTAAACAAACAGACCAAAGCACCTTTGTAGATGCATCAAAAGCTAGATGATGTGTGTTCACATGTGGAGGCAGTAACAGGACTAGAGGAAAACAACAATTTCAAACTAATAAGTACATTTGTGATACAAACAGATTTTAAATGCATACATTACATTCATTTTGCTAACGTTCTGTATGTCTGTTCAAATGTCTAAGATATGTTTGATGTAACGTGTGATGTAAAATGTTTGTTTGATGTACATAGATGTTTGTGTTTAGATTATTAACTACTTGTTGTTAAGGGGATTTGCCTAGAGCTATTTGCAGTTCCTCTAATATACATCTATTCATCTATTCTATTCAGCACTGTTTTAATTGTCCAGTGATTTGAGTTTTATTTATTTATTTTTATATTAGCAAACACAGTACTTGCGAAAAAAATATGAACTTCTTCTATTGGGATCAGTGATAATGTAATTAACCTTGTCGTCAGTAAAACAAGTAAGGGCATACCGGTGAAGTTGGTAACGTAAGCAACTCTTTATTACATTTAGTTGAGTTAAAAATAAGTCAAATTAATATATTGTCACTATACAGGTTACACAGGCTACCATAAAACCTTCTTCACTGTTGATGCAATCTCTGATGTCAGTAATAGACTGTGAAGATCAGTGAATTATTGCACTGCAGTCTGGAGAATTTGAATGTGTTGCAGCCACAGATGCAAATGGTGTCATTATCATCTCTTGTGATGAACCACAAATATCTTACAATCCCGATTCCAAAACAGTTTGGACACTGAGTAAAACCAAATGTCCCCGAGCCTGTGTAGTAATATTCTTTATGCAATCATGTGTTCACAAAGTGGTGAACCTCGCTCCATCCTCGCTTGTAAACAACTGAGCCTTTCCAGGATGCTCCTTTCATACCCCATCATGATACTATCACCTGTTCCCAATCAACCTGTTTACCTGTGGAATGATCCATACAAGTGTTTTGGGAACATTCCACAACTTTCCCAGTCTTTAGTTGCTCCGGTCCCAACTTGTTTGAAATGTGATGCTGCATCAAGTTCAGAATAATCATACATTTACAAAAATCAATGAAGGTGATGAGGTCAAACATTAAATATATTTTCTTTGTACTGTTTTTTTTTTTTAACAGAGTGTGTGTCAGAAAGGATTAACAAATGATCACATTGTGTTTTATTTATGTTTTAGACAGCGTCTCAACTTTTTTGGAATCAGGATTGTAAATCTATCACGATGTCTTTATCATGTTCCATCTAAGTGTTACTGAAATAATATCAACACATCCTCACAAAGTGTTATTTGCTCAATCCAATAGTTAACTAAACTATCATTCTTTTTTTTTTTTTTCATTGTTTCATTTTAATTTGAAAGCACAAACTTGTTTTGCCAAACTTTGTTTATCCTTTGACCAGAGATATATTCAACGAATCTTTCTTTCTCTTGGAATTATGTTTGTGTTGGTGCTTGACCGAGTTAGTTGTAGTCATAATTACTGTTGTGACTCACAGGATTGATTCAGTCATTTGTTTTCTGTGTAGGAAGTGGTGCGAAAACAGTAGAGGCAAGTAGAGCCATTCAGGTCTCTGTTTACTGTAGGCAAAGATGACAAGCATGTAGATGGGATGACACACATGGTGAAGTAGTGAAAGAAGTCAGTAAGTGTTGTATCCTGTATGGAGTTTTTAACTTTGGTCCTTTATCCCTGTTTAGTCACACAAACTTGTGAGAATGAAGTAATCAAGCATCAGTTTGTTTACATAAAGAGTTTCCCTACAAACTCTGTCTTCCTCAATATTATCATCTCAGATGTGCACTAATATCCTGTATATTCATTTAGTTCTGTTGACCCCAACACAAACACCCATTAACACACTCATTGAATCAAACAGCACCACCTATATGCAGTAGAATGAAAATACACGTAATAAAAAGCAAATTTAAATATTGCAGTGTGTAGATTTTCCTAATCTGTAGCAACCACAAAAACAGATCCCGGATGCCACTTCCAAGAAACAGGACAGAAATGGTTTGCACAGTAATCCAGAGGAAGGAGTAGCTCGGAGCTGGAAAAGGGAGGAGAAAATTTGCTTACTCTGATCCTGCTTTTTAACAAGTGAACTAAACCAACTAAGCTGCTCAGTGTTCCCTTCGGTTATGACCTTCTTGTGCTCTTGTAATTCAGCTGCACACGACACTGCCAAGCATCTTTAATTCAAATACCAGTTCTCCTACTTGACTTTAACTGTCTGTTTGTTCTGACTTCATGGCTGTTCTGTAGAGTCTAGTTTTAACCCTTTTTGTTTACTGTACAGTAGAGATGCCTTCTTTTATGTATTTAACCCCTCTGTTTTTTCCAAGTTGCATGAGGGTACCCATTGCCCCTGCATTGCTCCCAGCAATACTAATATTGCTCCCTCCAGAGTAATCAGGGAGAGCCATGCTGGGTGTGGATGACTAACTGGCTCAGGACAAGTTCACTGGCACAGTTTTCCTTCCTCTCATAATGTCTTTTTATCTGCAGAGTGCCTCCAAAGCACCAGCAAGATCTCCCAGAGGTAGCATCAATGGGGATGGAAGTGCTTCTCCTCAAGTACGTTAATTACCCAATCTTTTCCTGCCCTCTCTTTGATGTTCAACGTGTAACGCTGTCGATCTTTCTGTGAAAATGAGCTTTTCATGCACTTTCTTGATTTTCCCAACAGAGAGAGGAGACACAGTCATTTACCCAGAAACTGCAGTTGAAAGTTCCTTCAATGGAGTCATTGATTCGTGGTGGTGCCAGTCGAGCAGAAAGCCTGTTCCGCTCCCCCTCCAAAGAAAACCTGGTTCGAAGCTCATCGCGTGACTCCCTGACACCTGTGGGAGAAAACGAGTCCCCGGGCGGCCCCACATACGATCCCCCCTCAGATATTGAAAGCGAGGCTGAGGAGCCACCTGGAAGTGTAGAGTCCCTTTCCAAAGAGCAGTTGTTGCACCGATTGCTTAGAGTGGAGAGGAGCCTGGGGAAGTACAGAGGGAAGTACTCAGAGGTGAGAGTCACACAGAGGGTGTGAGTGTCTGCCACATATCTGTAGTTACTTTGATGTATCATCATTCATGATTTGATCTCTTTCTCTTCATCTTCCCCTTTTACTCAACTCCACTTCTTAACGCTGCAGCTGGTTACTGCGTATCGAACAGTACAACGAGATAAAGAAAAGACACAGGTAATTTCCTCTAACTACCACATTGCCTAACTTTTTGATGCTGTTTTTCCAGGGGGACGTTTTGTGGAAAAATTGTGTATCCTGGTCTGATCAGATGTTCATTTCTTTTCTCCGTCCCCGCAGGTCATCCTCAGTCAGAGTCAAGATAAAGCTCTCCGCAGGATAGGGGAGCTGCGGGAGGTAGGGCTATATGTTATGAATGCTTCTCTCTACGTCAATATTTTTTTTCCTCTTTGATTAAAGTTTCAACATATTAAATGGTTTCTAGGAGCTTCAAATGGACCAGCAGGCTAAGAAACACCTCCAGGATGAGTTTGATGCTGCGCTGGAGGAGAAAGACCAGATGATCACTGTACTCCAAACACAGGTGAGTGCTGTTGCATGGACATGTTTTTCCAGTTTGTTTTGTGCAACCAAGACTGCAGCAGTCGCTTTCAGAATTTACAAGCCACCAAATGACAATGTTGGGAAGAACTTAAGTCTTTGTATGTATTTATAGAATACATGAAGAATGTTTTCTACATTTATCTTTGAAAAAGCTGCACTAACTGTAATCACAGCTATTTTATGCATTAAACCAACACAAAGATACAATGTCTGGTTGCCACAGGTACAGCCTATAGTCTTGTGCTAATATGTGCTACTGTGAATAAACATGGCTGATTAACAAAGCAATAAAAATCACAATGATGAAACCAAAGAAAATAATTGCCGTAAAGGTATTCCATAGGCTCATTTTTCTGAAGTGATCAACTCATGAATGTTTCAGAATTTTGCATTCAATCAGAGACTGTCGCTAACTGTGGTTTTCGCCTTTTCTAACAGGTTGCTCTGTTGAAGAAACGTGTCAAGGGTGTATCTGACGGCACTGTGCCACCTGAGGGAGATGTTCCTCAATCTGAAGATGCT
This sequence comes from Chelmon rostratus, assembly GCF_017976325.1. Taxonomy (NCBI): domain Eukaryota; kingdom Metazoa; phylum Chordata; class Actinopteri; order Chaetodontiformes; family Chaetodontidae; genus Chelmon; species Chelmon rostratus. Next base: position 10,300,228 of record NC_055668.1, on the reverse strand, counting down.
TCAGACTCTTCCACACAAAGTCCTTTGAATGAGCAAGGACACGAGCCTGAAGTCTCTGAGGGTAAGCAAACTTTTTGTTAGCTATTGTCCATGAAATGTGTATGAGAATAATTTCTATTCAGGTTAAATGTTGTTTTTCTTAACTGGCGCATTTTATTTTCTGGGCAGGAGAGGGCAACAGTGATCCAACCAAACTTATGGAGGCTCTGCAGAAGAGAGTGAAGAGGCAGGAAAACCTGCTGCAGAAGTGCAAAGAAGTGATGCGGACTCACAAGGAGCGGAGCGCTCAGCTGGGCACCGAGAATGAAACTCTGCAGGAGCAGCTGCAGGAGAGACTGCAGGAGCTGGAGAAGATAAAGGTGGCTAACCTGTGTTCAGCTGCAAAGATACTGGAGTGTCAACCGTGGCCAAAACTATGATAGCAGCACATTTTTCATGCATTTTAGATATTATCTGCTTATACACGTTATCGCTTTTGTCAGTAAGTTATTTTCAAAACAACAACATATCTCAAAGGAATTTCCTGACAGCTGCTCACTAGAAATTGATGTGGCGGTAAACTGTAATTACGAGGAGGCTTGATTAAAATAGGGCTGAACTGAGGTGCTGCAAATGACTGAACATTGTGTTTAAGGTCATTAACGTTGCAAACAACGCTGCAAAATGTCTGCCAGAGCCTTTACGGTCCACTGATAATGTGAGTCCATTATCTCAGTGACACAGTGGTTTGCTGTGGTTCTCGGAGTCCGAACATCCAAATTCTCTGGCCAAGCTCCAGGACGAGGGTTCATGTCAACGTGACATGACTGAACCATTGTTTTCACTGATTTCAAAACATTTATCTTCACTGGTATGGCCGTGCTTGTTTAGCTTGTCCATAGCTGCTCTGATGTTTTGCAGCGTCCGATAGCAGATGATTGTTATTACAAAGATGCTGTGATAATAGACAGCTTGTCTGCAACTGTATGTTGATTGACTGATTGCCTTTTTTGACATAATTTTAGTGTTGAATCTGCACTGTGTTTGGGAATGTGGCCTTTCCTGTGTCAGTGTAAGGAAACGCAGAGGTTAACAGGCATTTAGCGCTCTAATGCAGCATGAAGGCATCCTGGAACCGCTGGGCGGGCTGTGCTCATCCCCTGCCTCAGACGAATATCCCGTAAAACAGACCATCTGTCTCCGATTCCAGACCTTCGGCTCAGGGGTTTTTGAGGTCCTATTGACAGTCTGGTTGACAGAGTATTGTATGCTGTATTGGCCTTTTTTTTGTATATTCACAGTAAAAATATAGGTTGTTAATTTTTTTCCAAAAGCTGTTGATCTAAAGACTACGTGGACACCCATGCCTTGTTGCACACATAGATCAAACAAACAGAGAAATGCAGTCAGCCCAGCATTTCCTGTTTAGTAGCCACTGGTTACACAGCAGTGGCACAGAGACATAGCTACTACATGCCACTGCTGCTTAGCTGGACTGTAATTTGGGTCGCCTTGTTGGTTTAAGTGGGTTGTGTACACTGTCTGGTCATTTGGCTTGTGGGTGAGGCATCCTGGGTGGTGCAGCAAACGTCTCATTTTGAAGTTTTCTGACCAAAGCATATACAGGATATGAGTCCCAACATCAGAAAAGGCCCTGTGTAAAGTTGGATATTGACAGCTGGACATGTGTCACATTGCCTTTTATAATTCTGTCAAATGTTTTATATTTACAGGAACTGCACACAACAGAAAAGACCAAGTTGATCACTCAGCTGCGCGATGCCAAGAACCTCATTGAACAGCTGGAACAGGACAAGGTGAGTGAGGAGTTTTTCAGGCTTAAGTCACATCTTGATTGAAGGTCTTGCAGAGTCAGTTGTGTTTTTACTCTGCCACTGAGTAAAGAAGTCAGACACCTTGAAGTCCCATATTGTTCCTCTTAAACTTTGACCTCAGCGCTGCAAGATGGACAGCAGCTCATGAGATCTGCATGTGGAATGCTGAAAGCACTTAGAGTCAAAAACAATTACTGACATAGGGCTTGACTTAGGGTCTAAGATATTGAGATAGTGCTTATCAAATCAGCATCAATTTTAATGTCAATATATCTGCTCAGACCACACAGTTTTTAAAAAGTTGATTGTCTTTTGTGGTTGTTGTCTTTCAGGGAATGGTCATTGCTGAGACAAAGCGCCAAATGCATGAGACATTGGAAATGAAAGAAGATGAGGTTGCACAGCTACGTGCCAGACTCCAGCAGGCTACTGCCCAGAAAGAAGAATTACAGGAACAGAAAGAAAAAGCAGAGAAATCAGGTGAGTGGAATCCACTTCTCAGTTTGTACAAGAAAAATAAAATGTCTTTCCCAGATATGTCAACAATGTTTTTTGTTTTGTATTTTTAAAGCATTTGAAGAACTTGAGCGGGCATTGGGTGTAGCTCAGAGGGCGGAGGAGGCCCGAAAACAGCTGCAGGTTCAGCTGGAGGAGCAAGTGAAAGAAGTTGAAAGGGTCAGTGAGGAAGAGAGGAAGAGTCTGCAGCAGAAGCTCACACGAGTCAAACAGGAGGTCGTCGCCATCATGAAGGTCAGGAAATGACTTCTGCTGAATGCTCGTGCATTTCTTTTTATTTAGAGGAAGTAATCAGTACATTACTGATGCTGCCCTGTGAGTTGGCTGTTATGGTTGTGTTTCTTTGAACATATGTTATCATCACTTAATAGAAGCTAAGTAGTAAAACTGAACTCGCCAATTGAAGTCTTTTAATGAGGGAAAATAATAGAAAACAGCAAACTGTTAGTAACAATATTGTCCAGTTAAAAATTTAAATACTGACATGGAGGGCAGTGCAAGACAAATTTATATTTTTATATTTGATTCTATTCACTTTCGATGCACTGTTGATATTTCTAATATATGTTGAAAGACCTACATAAATCAGAATCTTCATTTTTATAATTAATATTACTAGCAATCATCAGAGGAAACGGTGGCCAATCTGGAAAAACTCCACAGTGAAGCTTTGGCTGCTAAAGAAGAAGAGACAAGTGCCAGAATCAACAAAGCTGTGGTACGTGCCAAAGGTTTTCATTCATTTAATATAACATCATAATCAATCAGATGAAAAACAACCGCTTTTGATATTTCATTTTTAAATTGCTTGTGCTTCTTTGGTATTTAGGAGCAATGCAAAGAGGAGTTTGCCCAGTTAGCCAAGGAGCGAGAACAGCAGGCGTCTCTGGCTCTGGAGGATTTAGAGTTACAGAAGACGGCTCTGAGGGCAGAAGCTGATAACAAGGTTAAAGACATACAGTTGGAACTGGAAGCTGCAAAAACTGTAAGTTTTTGTTTGTTTTTTACAATTCCTTTGTTAAAAATGTAGTGATTTGGGTAGTATTTGACCTGATTGAATGCGTTGAGGCTCAAATCATTGTTCATTTCAATGTTAACTGAAAACATTTATGTAAGACTATGCACAAACATGCACAAAATACTATGTTTTTTTGCCCTTACAACTTGCCCTTACAATACTAAGCTGTTCACATAGCTTATGAAAAGTTTTTCCACTGCTAGGGGACTTGTTTGTTTGTGTGAACATAGACTCCAACTTTCATTTGGTCAGCCACCTTCTTGAAACGGTCAGCATTGCAATATTTTACACATATCGAAAAACCTGTTGATATCCAAGACTTTCAGAATGTTCATAAGTAGGTATGATTATCTTTCCGATCAGAAATGTGTGCTTTTGTGTTTACATCTCTACCAGCCTTACAAACTGTTGGCTAGGCAACACACAGAGTTGACCGTAAACAGGCAAGAGGCAGTGTGTATTAAACTGCGGTAAATACCCCAACTGAGACTCATATTCCAAATGCGCTGTATACATGTCCAGAGAATTCCCTTAAAACCCAAATAATATCAGCAAATCCCACATGTCTTTACTAAAAAATGATCCATTTGGAATGAAGCTGAATTTGGAAAATCCAACAGGAATATACTGCTTACATGACCCATATCAAATTTGTATGTATTTATTTAATTATTTGGCAAGCTCTAGGCTCTACATAATTATAAACACACACACACAGACAGACAGGGAGGGCAAAATGGATTTATTCAATGGACAGTCATACTCTGAAATACCATTAATTTTGAACTTTTGTGCAGATTTGAGCATATTCTACTGTAAAGCATATTACATTTGGTTGAATTGCACAACGGGTTGCAAAATAAAAATTTGAAGAAATGCCACACGCACTCCTAGTGCTTGACGCTTTGATTAATTGGTGATGACTGTACTGATTCAGTACTGTCCCACTGTAAAAAAATATATATATATATCTTAATTACTGACCATTTTTTAAATTGTTATCTCAGAATTATGTGAAATTATTAACTGTATCGACATTGTCTGTGGTTGCAGAGAATATTGGAGCTGGAGAGCTCTCTGGAGATCGCACAAGATGGATCAAGCATGTCCAATGAACTCTCCAGTCAGTTGGATGAGCTGAAGGATAAACATAAAGAGCAAATCTCTGCATTAGAGGAAAAGCACCAGGAGCAGCTGGAAAAGCACAAGGGCACCCTAACCCAGCAGCATAATGCTGCTCTTGAGGAGCTCAAGGAAAAACACAGCGTTGAGATTGAGACCCTTCTGAAAGATAAAGAACTGCAGTTCCAAACACATGTTGAAGACATGAACCAGAAAACTTTAGAGAAACTGGATGCAAAGCAGGCAGAGCTGGAGGCAGTTTCTGTTGAACTCTCTGAGGCTTTGAAGAGTAAACAGCTCCTGGAGGAGAAGTTGGTGGCAGCTGAAGATGCTAATAGTTTAGCTCAACAGGACCATGAGAAGAGGTTTCAAGATTGGGAGGCAAAGCACAATGTAGAACTTGAAAATATCAAACAGGAGCACGAGCAGTCACTCGGAGGTATAGAGAAAACTCTGAAGGAGGAACTTAATGCATTGAAGATTGTCCTGAGGGAAAAGGAAAAGGATATTGAGGAGCGCATCCTTAGAGAAAACACGTTACAAGAAGAATCACAAGAGTTAAATGTCAAGGTTAAGGAATTGGAGGAGCTGCAGCAATGTTTATCACAATCCCAGCTTGAAAATGTGAGCTTAAAGGACTCTAATGCACACTTGAGCAAGATCTCAGAGGAGTTTGATCAGTGTAAGAAGGATTTGACAGATTTGCAGCATCAGTTGGAAATAGCAAAGAATGATTGTCAACAAAAAGAGAAGTCACTTCAAGAATTAGAGCAGCAGTTACAACAGAGCAGAAAGGAGCTGTCAGAGCAGGAGAAGTCATTTACTGCAGAACTGAACATGAAGCAGGAAGAACAAACAAACCTCAAGAAACAGCTAGATGATGAAAAAGCCGCCCATGAGAAGAAGATGAAAAACACTATAACTGAGATGGAAGCTAAGCTGAAATCACAGGAAACAAAAATGGAAAAGTTTAAACAGAAGGCCAAAGACATGCATGAGAGCTTTAAGAAAAAGCTTCAGCAGAATGAAGAAAGCATGAAGAAGGAACTTGCAAAGAAGGAGAAAGAGCTTCAGGAGAAAGAGCAACAAGTTCAAGAGAAAATTGTGGAAATGGCCCAAAAAAGTTCCCAAGGCCTCAGTAGTGCAATGTCTGAGCTGCAGGCCAACCATAAGGAGGAACTGGAGAAGCTACATGACACCCATAAGCATGCGATTGAGGAGCTGGAGCATCGTTGGCAGGAGAAGTTAGGACAGCAGGAGGAAGAGTTAACGGAGAAGCACGGGCACACACTACAAGAGAAGGCTCAGGAACTGGAGGACATTTCTCAGCAACTGAGCAGAGGCAAAGAGGAGAACGAGCAGGTGTTGTGTGAAGTAAAAGATTTAAAGGAGGACCTGGCAATTCGAGAAACCACCGTGCAGAAGCTGCAAGAAGAGCTGAACGAAGCAGCGGTTAAGCTTGAAAGTTTGTCCCAGGCCGAGGCGTTGCTCAAAGAGCAAATGGAGTCAGTGGAGAGGAACCTTAACCAGGCTCTGAGTGAGAGGAACTCCCTCCAAGACCAGCTTAATACAACAAAGGAAGAGAACAGAGAGAAGTTAAAGACCTTGTCAGATAAGCTGCAGGAAACAGAGATGCATCTTAAAGCACTGGAAGGTTCCACGTGTAAGGAAAGTGAGGACTTGCAGAAGAAATTTGAGGAAAATGTCGTTCAGCTACAAGCCGTTATCCATACTAAAGTAGAAACAATTTGCACATTAGAGGAGAATCTCCACCAGCAGACGGAGGAGAATAAGAATCTATGCATTTCATTAGAGCAGATGACTGCTCAGGTAAATGCTCATACTGAGCATGTCAAAGCCTTAACACAAGAGAAGGAGAATCATTGTCAAGCTCTCAGTGAGAAAGTTCAGAAAATTGAGGAGCTGAGTGAAGCAAATAGAATCATATCAGAAAGTATGAAAACAAATGAGTCACATATCAGTAACTTGGAAAGCATCAACAGTGACTTGAAAAATCAGCTAGCAAGTAGCATAAAAGAGAAGGAGAAAGCCATAAATCAGCTGAACCAGCAGTATAAAGAGGAGAAACAACAGGCTGCTGAGATCACAGAGAGATTAGAGCAGGACAGAAAGTCTGCAGTAGAGCAGGCGGACGCACTCAGGAACAGTCTGTCTGAGTCTGAGAACAAGGCAGAGACCAAGTTCACCCAGTATGACAACACTATCACATCTCTGCAGACCAGACTTGAAGAGCTGGAGCGAGAAATCTCTGAAAAGAATGATGCTCTGCAAAGGCTGACAGCAAGTATTGACAATCAGTCCATCAGCAAGTCTGAGATGGACCAGGTGTTGAGCGAGAAAGAGCAGAGGGTCAGCGGACTTACCTCGGAGCTGGAGAGCTGCTTCAGTCGCCTTGGTGAGCTTCAGGACCAGTTAGCCTTAAAGACAAAAGAGTGTGAACAACTCACAGCTGACCTCAAACAGCAACACAGCATCAGGGAGAATGAGAAGAGAGAGTTTGCAGAGCAGCTGCAGCAGACCCAGATGCAGCGCACTCAGAACGGTATTTTGGAGCAGGAGATGGTCGAAAAACTACGCTCGCTTGAGGAAGACAACCAAAAGTGTAAACACAAGCTTGAGAGTCAAAAGGAGGAATTTGAAAAGATGAAAGATGAGATTTCCAAGAGCAAGGAGGAGAGCCTGAAGGCAACTGAGAAGATGTCTGCAGAGAGTGCTCGGAAAGTTTCAGAGCTGAAGAAGAAGGCTGAGCAGAAAATCGCTCAGATTAAGAAACAGCTAACCTCGCAGCTCGAGGAAAAAGAGCAGGCGATCAGGGCTCTTCAGAGCAGCCTGGAGGAAATCAAGAGCAACGAAACGTCCGGCAAACAACACGCAGAGACATTAGAAGAGAAAACAAAAACACTGGAGGAAGCTCTTGCCACGCTTAAGGAAGAGCAAGAGAAACAAGTTAAACAGATTCTGAGTAATGAGAGGCTAGATAAAGACAGGTCCTTAGAGGAACTGAGAAACATGTACGAAGAGAAGCTGTCCTCGCTTCAGACAGATGTAGCACAACAAGGAGAGCTCAAAGAAGCTGAATCAGCATTGCATGAAGTCAAGGCAAAGCTAAAAGAAGCAGAAGAGCAGAATGGAAACCTTCTTGCGGAAATAAATAAGCTGAAAGAAGAAATATGTGAGAAGGATGCTCAGCTCGATCAACATCAGGCAGCTATTCAGCAGGTCCCAAATCCATCACCGCCCAGGGCTGAGATGATGGTGGAGTGTAGCAGCATCCAGCAAACCAGGAGCACGATGCAAAACCACTCTCCGATGGAAGAAGAGGACGGTGATTCTCTAGAGTCTCTCAAGAGCAGCCTGAGTCAGGTGAGGAACGAGAAGGAGAAAATCCACAAGGACTTCTCCAGGCTGCAGAAAGACATGCGACTACTGAGGAAGGAGCATGAGCAGGACCTAGAATACGTGAAGAAGGAGTTGTTAGAGGAGCAAGAGAAGAAGCTAAAGTAAGTGTATGATGTCAAGTTGATAATAGTAATTTACAATAAAGAATTAAAATGAGATGTTGCAACAAGTCTCTTGTCTGTAAAACGCTTTAGGCACATGCTCCTGGTTTCTGCACTAATTAAACGCATTTTCTTTACTGTTCAACAGACTGGAGTTGGAAGATGTGGAAATGAAGCACAATTCTGCTATCAAGCAGTTAATGAGGGAGTTCAACACACAGATGGCTTTGAAAGAGACGGAGCTCGATAAAGCAGTGAAGGAGACCATTGGTGAGGCAGAATGCTCCACCCATCAAATTAAGATGACTGAGATGTACAGCTGTGTTGTAAACATGGGAAATTGATTGAAAGAATTATTGTTTGTTGTGGTGAAATCACAACAGGATAATTATGTTTTAGGAATCCATACAACTGCCTTAAAATAGAAATTTAAAGTAAATATGATTTGACTTTCATGCACAACAGTAGGGTGGAATAACTACATGGAAACATTATGTGTTTTTTGTTGTTATTGTTTTTAATCTGGGTGGAACAAATTAGGGGATCGTTGCATTTGGAAACAGTGCGTCTGAACTGCCATGTTTCCTTGTTTCCTTTTCATGTGCTTTCCCTTCCCTCGGCACAGGCAAGGCCCAGAGTGTAGAGTCGGAGCTCATCAGTAGCCATCGTGAAGAAGTCAGCCAGCTGAGGAAGCTGCTTTCCCAGAAGGAGGATGATTTGCACAAAACTGTTCAGACGTATGAACAGGTTATACAGGTACTGTAGAAAGATGGAGCTTAAACACAATTTTCCTAAAATAAGACCCTATTTTATGTTTACAATGGAAAGGAGATTGACCCCCACCCACCATATGGCAGCTGTCACTGTGGGCAGAGACCTTCCCTTAGTCTAAAGCAGGAGCTCCAGCCTTTTTTTGTCATATAAACTAAAGTAGGCCTCCACTGACACATACATGTTCCATATGTGTTTATTTGAATTGCCTTTAAACTGATCTCTTTTTTAATATGATTAAACTATTACCGATATAACAGTGAATGTTATAATAAATGTTTTTTGTGCAAATGAACTGTCAATATTTGCATGTGTACTACTAGAGTGAAATAAGGTTGTTTCAACCATTAATGCTATTACTTTAGGCTAATATTTTAATCGTGATCCATTACTTTTTAGCTGTTTCAACCATTCTATCCATTACTTTAAGATGAGATCAAATAAGATGAGACTTTATTGATCCCATGTCTGGGAAATTCACTTGTTACAACAGCAAGAATAAAAAGAAGGTGGAAAAAAGAACAAGTTGAATAAATAGACAATAGAAAGACACAAAATAAAATAAACTATAGAGGCTGTGTACATATGTACATCCATTTAGCAAACTATTTCAATCATTTTCTTTACGCGAACTATTTCAGCTGTTAGCTGGTAATGTTAGCTATTTCAACAGTTCTATTCATTACTTTATGCTAGCTAACTATTTCAGATGTTTAGCTTTTTCAACAATGTGTCCATTACTTTTTTAAGACTTAATTGAGAAAAATTCAATTCAGCTTCTCTCCTGTTTCTTTTCAGATTGTATAAATCTTTCACCTGTTACTTCTCTGCCTGCTTGCTAACTAGTTTACAGAAGCTCTTAATCACAGCGTTGTTTGAGTGTAATGGTTGACTTAATATGTGGATATATTTATCTTCATCAATTCTACGACTCCACAATGTTTCCACATCACTATAAAACGTGACTTAACCATTAATCAATGAATGATATATATTTGGAAACCAAACAGCTGGTCCCGTAAGAACAGCCAGCGGCTGGTATTAAACTGTCTCCTTGACTGTCTCCAAACATAATTAAGGGCGGGACGTCTGAAATAAGACGGGGACTTGACCAAGTGATTTGACCAACATAGCTGAGTTGTGATGCCAAGACAAAACATAGGACATTACTCAGCCGTTGTTTTATCCCCCCCCCACAGAGTCGAGAGGAGGAGATGGGAGACAGAGTGTGGCAGGTCCAGAAGGAACTGGAGGAGTTGCAAGGAAGGAGCCATGACACTGCTGAGGTACAAACATGTCTGACCTGTATTCACCAGGTCATCAGACATCTGCGATTGGTGTCACGACTAGTTGATGTACTGGGGACATTTTTGTGTTTACACAGATGTAGACATTCATACCTGCCGCTGTTAAAGTCCATTATATGTCAAACTGCAGGTTTAGATTAAGTTTATGTCGTGATTCTGTTGAAATCGTAAGTCACTTCACAGTGACTGCATGAAATCCCTTCTTTTCAGCTCCCTCTCCTGCTCCTCTGGGAAAAGGCTGAGGTCTGATGGAAACATTACCAGTTTTGATTGACAGCCTAATCCAGATGCCTTCTGTGTCCGTACCTTATTTTTTGAAAGTTCACATCCAGGTTAACAGACTAAGCACCTACTTTCCTTTGTCTTGCTTCGTAATTGAAGGATTCCGTCTCAGAGCTCAGGGACAGTTTGCTTACATACTTTGCTCTGATCAGTCTCTCGCCTCAGTCGTGTGGCCGCTCTCCAAAGCACGCCGGATCCTGTGAAGCTCGTCTGAATCACTCAGGAATGTTCTCCTAGGGAAACAGAGATTGTGAGGCAGCAGCCAGCCTCAATCCCTGTTCTCAATTATCATCAGATGAAGTGATTCTAGGCCTTAGATTTATACTACAGAAATACTCACATGCAAGATATGCATGCTGGAAATGGGCCAGATAGGACAAGAGTACTCCAGAGAGATGTTTGACCCAGGTGTTGGGGTGCCATGAGACCCCCGCACTGATTCTTCTACCTTTACACTGAGTCCAGATGCACACAAACACAAAGAATTACACTGCTCTCTCTGCTGCATTTTTCCCTGGTGAGGTAATAATTTTATGGGTGGATTGTATGGGTTTATGCTCGGGGAGGCCTTTCCTTACTACGGGCCTCACAAACCATTCTTCATTTCGACAGTGGGTCAGTGTGCCTCCTTAGAGACAGCAGCCCAGCACACTTTCAGAAGTACAAATCCAGCTTAGCCTGGGTGAGCAGACAAAATGAAAACACCAAACCAACAGTGAGTTAGTTCATCTCGCTCTGCTTTCTTCTTTCACTTGTTTGTCCCAAAACGAATCACAAAAATATATATTTAGATTTTTTTATGAAATGAAATAATTTCCCAAAACAGCTTGGCACTGTGGCGTTTAGAAATCATTGCTCACACAGGAATAAATTGGCAATTCGTTGGGAACTGATTTCAGCGGTGGATTAATACACATTTGATGCTCCACCAAGTATGTGGGATAGATTCAAAATAAACTACAGTGTCCATGTTCATTGTACTGAAGGAACGTGTCTGCCACTGCAACAGCACTCGTTTAGGAACACCAATGGAGCTCTATGGCACAGAGTAATAAGATATACAGTGTCAAACTCTGGATACACAATGACTGTTAGTGGGATCAGTTTTTTGTTGGTTTTGGTCTTTACGTGGGATTTGTTGAGATGAGAGGTAAACAGTTTATGTAGTTATTATTATACCATTTCTGATTGAATTTGTGTATTATTATTTTTGCTGTTACTGCTCGTGTATCTTTTCTTGTTCTTTTCTAACATACATTATCTTCTCTTTCTTCTTATTTATTTGGGCACAGATGAGCACAGAAGAACTACAGGTATGTTTGCTGGTTCCAGTCTCACGGGTTGCTATGATTCATATCACTGTTTCCACTGCATTAGAAGTGTTTCATCAAAACAATATGCATCATTGATAGGCATATCCTCTTTGTGCACTGCGTTACTTGTTCCACCGTGAACCTGCCAGTTCTCACAGACATTAATGCTCTGTGCTCCTCTACCACAGGCTCAGCTAGCGGAGAAGACGACTTTGCTGAGCGAGGCCCGGCTGAAGGAGCAGGGCTTTGTTGAAAGAGTGAGTGTTGGGGCCCTGGTTGTGTGTGCGCTCTTTGCTGGGGACAAGTGAACAGCATATCCCATGCCGTGTATTCCCAGCATTCTGTGGCCTCCAGCAAGAGGAGCTACTGCTCTCCTGCTGCATCAACTTAATTACACAGCACATCTGTTTACATTTGCTTTAACCCTATAAACAATCAGAGCAACGCCTCCCACAGCTTTTCTCACACACATCGTCATTCTCGCAAACATCCCCCAAGCATGATCAACAAAATGCTGGGCTCATGGCCCATGCAGCAATTAGGCTAATGCATAGCATTAACCCACTGGGGTTAAATAGCCTTTCTTTATTATTAATCTGTGCATGCTTGTGTGTTCCTCCACGGTAGATTCACACGCTTGAGGACAAGATTAAATGTTTCCACCGGAGCACTGTTGTAACTCATCTCGGGAGCACATTCAAAGGTAAAGTTAACACCATGAATCACTTAGTTCTGCTTCTTGAGCCAATTTCCTTGCAGATCAGCACAATAAAGACCATGCCACATGCTTGGACACATGCAATGTCATGAGAAACTGTAACATAAACGACATAAACCTACAGCACAAGACAGTTTACCTGACTTTTATATTGCAGTAGGGACTTTTAACACATATATGCTGTAATTATAGATTGCATTAACATATGCATTTCATAGTTCCTGTCCAAGGAGTCTAGCTGCTCTGTAGCCTCTCAGAGTTTTGACACACTACCAATCATCTGCCAGCCCCCACATCTCTTCATGGATCTGACAGGAGACAGTAGATGAGGATCCAAATAGTGCGTGGTCTGTTTTAACCATGCTATCGAGGACATTATGGGTGATTTTAGGCTTACTGGTTAGGATTAGAGCTGTGGTTATAATTAGGGTTTGGTTAAGGTTACAGTAAGGGTTAGGGTTAGACATATAAGCATTGTGGTTAGGGATAGGGTAAGCCTCTAGGTACTGTCTGTAAATGCAGTTTTCTCAAGTATATCGTAAAGTGAACATGAGGTGTGTGTGTGAGAGGGAGAGAGAGTATGTAGGGCCATTGTGTGAATTCTGCGCTCCTCTTAGAGCTTCCCTGCTGGTGTAATAAAGAGAATCTGCTGTCAGAAGGGGAGTGGTAAAGAAGCCATCCTCAAATTTAATGGGTTTTGCAGATTGTGGCCTTAACGTTTCCCACACAGGACCCTGCAGCTCACAGCAATACACACACTATATCCATGCTGATACCTCCTCTGTCCTGTATTTGGACTACAGTACGTATTAGTGAACGTGTCCGCTCATTATGAAGCTGCTGAGCCTGCTTAAATCCCCCACATGGCTTCAGGTAGAAGGGCTGATCAGAAGGTTGTTGATATGTGGTCTCATGTCTGTTGGTGGGGTGGTAGGCTCAGCTGGGGCAACATGGGGTCAGCAGGACAAAGGCTGAGGGGTTTATTGGTGACCCGGTACTTCAAGCAAGAGATCAAAGAGCTGTTTGCGCTTCTCTATCACCTTTTCCTGCCTCCTAATCGCGTGGTCTCTCTTGGCACATGCATTTGGACATTTGGCGTTGTCTGAATGAATATTCCAGATAAACAGAGAGGAGGTGGGTGTTGTTCCATATTAAAGACCTGATGGGGATATTTTAGTGCTAGAAGCAGTAGTCTAAGTGTTACCAGCCCTGCGCATGCTGCAGCACAGTTTCCCATTCATACTTTTTAGAGGGATAATGGTGTTATAGCTTTGGGCGGAGAATTAAAACGCTCATTCTTTGACTCTTGCGGTATTAGTTTGCTTTCCTGCACTTATAGTTGATGGTTAATTTGAGCCTTTACCTGTGCAGAAAGAGGCTGTGTTTATGGCTGCAAACACAAACATGAAGCGGACAGTGACAAGCATTGTTGTTTGCTAGTTTTACTCTTAAACTACACAAGAAAAATAAACATTGTACATTTACAAACCACATTTGTAATGTTTTCAGAAGTTCATCTTGATTTAGATCTTATAGCAGTGTTTTATTTTGTATTTGTTTACTGTCTTTCACCAGGAACTCTCTTGAGACCAGGCCACAGTGGCAGTGCAGAGCAGTTAACACGTAGCCCCATAAAAACAGAATTAATTTACAGCATTCCTATATAGCTCAGTAATAGGACCTGAGAGCTATGAGAGGGAGGGAAGCTTGACTATTTAAAACCTTTTTCATTAACTATTATTTGAATATGACAGTTTATTTTCACAGTGTTCCTCAGATATGCGCTGCAGTGTGACTAGCCAGGTTTCAGATGATTAAATGACTTTCTGCCTGATTTCACAGATCCAGGATTCAACAGCACTGATCCGCTCTCAGAAGCCACTGAGATGGAGTACCTGAGGAAGGTGCTGTTTGAATACATGATGGGACGGGAAACAAAAGTATGTTTTTATTTTTCTTACATTATTATAAACACGAAAACATTGCATGATTGTTTATATTATTAAATTTTCTATTTTTTTAGTTCTAATTTTCTAACACGGCTCAATGTCAGACTGTAAATACCTGTATCCATCTTCAAAAATGGTTGGTTGACTGTAAAAACAGCAAGAACAACAATGGAGGCAAGTCCATGGGCCCTATTTAAATTGCACAAACACACAGCTGTTGGTCTTGGGTGCACACGCTGTGTGGGTGCCTCCAAGCACACCTGTTGTTTTGGTTCACGTGTGTGCTGCAAAGTGCAAAAGAGTGAAGGTGAATGTACATTGGAGGGTTTGGTGATTAATAAATACTCTCTCAGCCAATCACATCACTGGTCGCAGAGTTCTGAAATAGCTGAGCCAATCACAGTGAAGCATGACACCGACAGCTCGACGAAAGAAGAGATTTTTCATCACCATGTGAACACACAGCACCACATATCTGCAGCCAGAGGCAGATGGTGTGTTTTTTTATTCAATTTGCACAAAGATGATTCAATTAGATTAGAAACAAATGAAGCCATGTGCATGAGCACATCAGTGCTGTTTATAACATGATGCTACTGTATTTCACATTGAAAATGGGTACATCATATCTTAAAATGTGACACAAGAGTGTCTCCCTCATAATGCATTTATGAAGCTGCGGATGTGACACACAGTATCAGCGAGCACTGGTAATCTGATGTCTCGAGTTATAACGACTCCGTTTGATGTGTGTTGTTATTCTGTAGCAACCTGGTGTCACTTGCCTGGCATTTAATCCCAATGGACAGCCGTGTGTAATGGTACAGCACTTCTTAAGTCAGTGGCTGTAGATTTAACATGGCTGCAGGCGTGTCATGAACTGAAGGAGAAGCTGTTCATGCAGTATAACACAGCTGTGAACCACAGATGCTGCAAGAATCACGCATGTTGATTGATGACCAAAATATTAACAACTTCCTTTGTACTTCCTTCCTCATTTGAATAAGCCTCCCACCTGTTTGCACCTCCCCACCACCTGTGTGCACTGGGCGCCAAAATACCACACAGGTAGACGAGATCACCTTGGCCGACCGGTGTGCCGCTGTGAAAATACATGACTTCATCATCCTTTCCCTAACAAAGACTGTGATGTTGAAATTTCTAAGTATGTTAGGATGTGGTTGATAAACTACACCAAACCAAACAATTTAAAACCACATTGGAATGAGAACGGAGAGTCAGTCCATTGCTTTTTTTTTTTTTTTTTTTGTGGGGTACCCTCTGACCTCTATCTGCCCCACAAAACGTGAGAGCACCGTTAAAAAGTCATGTTGTGTCCGGCCTCCTTGGGTAAAATTAACAGTGATCTCCCTAATTAGCAGTGCTGTTGGCATGGTCCTAAAGTCAGCGGGATTTTCCCAGCTCCTCAGCAAACAGTTAGTCTTTATGGCAACATGGCAGACCTCCCCTGTGTGGAGGATGTCCCCCAGGCTGCAGGCTAGAACATACATCTTGCATGACGCAGATTTGCCATTTAAAGACACGCTGGCCTTGTTTAGTGTTCGTCGAGCGGTCGGTTTCCTACACAGCAGCCCTGTTTCTGATTATCCCTTGTGTTTATTGGGAAATGCATGCACCCAGGGAGATAGGCCTGGAGTTGATTCTTTTTTTTCTTTTTTTTTTCTCTTGGTGGGCTTTAATTGTCTCAGATCATGTTGTCAAAGGTAGGTGGTTAGTGTATCTTTATGAAAGGAACAGAATTGTCCTACAATCATGAATGAAGCATCCATTAAAAGAAATGTTTGACACTGAACAGCAAAATAAAAAAAAGAGTACACTGACGATGAAGTTCAAGGTTCCTGTTTTTAAATCCTATTTAATTTATTTGCTCCTCATCCTCAGACGATGGCCAAAGTGATTACCTCCATGCTCAAGTTTCCTCCAGACCAGGCACAAAAGGTGTTGGACAAAGAAGACTCAAAAGCAATTGTAAGCATCCGTTTACCTGCCGAGGAAACTGTCACTCAAGTCACCTCAGCCCTCTTGCAGTTAAATGCATATGATCACAATTCTTCGCCGATACTTACATGATTCATTGAATTGATTTCTCTTGTGTCCCTCCACAGCCTTGGTTACGATGAGCGTCTGAATGATTTATGTACTATGGGATAAAAATCTGCTGCTACTGCTGCTGAAGGGAAGACTGCCATGGATTTGATGAAGCCCTTCTCTCTGCATTTCATGTCATTTTAATGCGTATGTGGGTGTGTGTATGTGTGTTTGAGCACACGCTGGGACATATATGTGTGTGTGTGTGGACGTGTGTGGACGTGTGTGTGGACGTGAGTATATCTAAAGGTATGAGGGAATTAGAAAATATGCCAGAAACACAAATCTTCCATGAATCCAGTTTTACTCGGAAAAGAAATTAGTTAATTTATATGTTTTAGTTGAAGTTAAATTGTTTTCTTTTTATGTTAGAATGTGTTTATACAGATTGGCTCGTGCAATAAATTATATCATTATCACATATTGATGCTGACAGGTCAGTTGATTTATAGGTTTCTGTGTTGTGCTGTTGTCTGAATCACTTCCTCTGTAAGACTGTAAACGACCCTTTAACTGTGCACTCGCACCACATTAAGATATACTGGCCTCTGGACCTTGTTTGTCTAACACAGCTTTTCTATGCTTTATATTTTGTCACTGACACTGACATAGAAACACAAAAACAGAGACTGTAAATTGTACTATGATAATTAAAACTGTACTATAGGGCACTATATGACTTGCTATACATTTTCAGACTAACAGATTAAATCTTATTTACAGAACACCCTTTGTCAATCATTTATCCTCACTATCACTACACTACAGTACCTTGTGTGTTAAACCCAATAGCTTATCTTATTAGCTGGTGTAACTGTGTTCAGCCTGTCTAACAGAGGATAAAGTATGATAACATCCTGTTGACATCACAGCAAATCTGGGTTTTAAAGGTCCTGTTGGTCGTCGGTCACATACCTCAGCAAGGGTGACCTTTGTTTGACCTTTATATCTTTCCTCCACAACAAAAAGTGTAGTTTTATGTGTAAAGTAATGAAAGTCAGAATGAACTTTATTGGTTGGTCGATTATGTTGACACTTACAAAGAATTTGTGGTTTTGTTGTTCTCAATTTAGGAGGAAAGAAATACATACATACTGTGGCATTAAACGAAAACTGCAAACTTAAACACCAGGAATCCACTCCGAAAATATTTTAAGACGTAGTGGTTTGTATCAGTGAAGATGCAAATATAAGGAAGTAGCGTATTGGACCAACGAAAAACTTCCAGTCTGGTTGTGATGTCACAAAATCATGCTTATACATCTTAAACTCCGATGTTAGGTGAGTTCAGGAAACTTTCCGGCCTTAGTGCATCATTCTGCACAGCGAAGCCCAAACATCCCTGTGAATGAGCAAGAAGCAGAACACAGTTTGAGTGTAGGTGGGCCTTAAAACAGCAAAGAGAACAAATTCACATGTAGAGGTGGATACAAATGAAGACCTAAAACCTAAACAAATGCAGGCAAACCTAAACATGGAGCTGGACAACAAGCTTCTGTATATTCTGCTGAGATTGTTTGTATGTGCTTGGAGTCTGGTAGGAGTGCATGGCACAGTTCAAAGAAAACTGAAATGTGTTATGGATTATAAACATCTATATACAGATGTGGCTTATGTGCATATTGAAAAATATGTACCGAATATATATATATATATAATGCGCAGAACCACATATATGACGATGAGGGGTTTAATGTACTGTACATGCTATTGCACAATGTATAGACAGTGGTTCCAAACCAAGAAGGTGTAAGGCAACATTGAGGAGTTGCTCCAGATGAGAAAGAAAAGAGGAAAAAAACAAAGAAACATTTCCGTTACAGGATATTTGTCTTTTTCAGACTCTCATTGAACCTTTGCCTTTTTTTGGAAAGCTTGTTCATTTATTTCATCAGGACTCTATAGTATTCAAATTAAAGAAGGAAATTAAAGTGGTCACAACTGGGAGACATTGCTTTGTTTTCAGGGGACAGAGGGAGAAACCACATCAGAGGGGTCTCGTGAGTGGGTTTTCATTTTGTAAGCGTTTGCAACAAAAGCTCTCTTATTATAAAAGCTTTGGATTCCTCCGGACAGTTTACTCACATCTCTGTCTCACTGTGCTGAGAAATCTCACGAAACCCGATTCGAACTCTCAGAACAGCTTTAATAAATGAAGATGAAGACTCAGTTCATCCGGACTGGGAAACGTTAGATGGCAGCAGTGCGCCCTCATCCCTCACTGTAGGTGACTGGAGCCCCCGAAGCCCACGGGTGAAATGTGATGCTTTGCGCCTCAAAACCATTCGCGTCTCTCCGTGACCGCGTTACCCGTGTCGCTGCACCACAATGAAAACAGTATTCCGGTTTCATCTTTCACACTAAAAGCCTTAACGCGCTCTAACATAATCTCAAGCCACAGTGGTGCTTTTATTTAGAGCGACACTTCCGGTCTCATCCCTGCTGCCTCTTGCTAACTTGACAGAGCTGACCGCATTTATCACCGCGACAGGGAGCCTGCGAGCAACAACTTTCTCAGATTGACACAGAATGGAGAGAAGCTGACGCACCGTTATTTACCGGACCGTTAACTTTCCTCCTCAAGCCTCTCCTCATGCCATCACAGCCAACACGCTGCGCTAGACCAGGAAGGAAGAAGCGAAAACTAGTTTTGTAACAGTTTGAACACTGAAGAGCTGACAGTTGCTCATTATTGTTTTTTCTTCTTCTTGACCACTGAAGAGCTGACAGTTCCTCTTCTTTTTTTCTTTTTCTTTTTTACTTTTTCTGAGTTTTGGACACTTGAACCGCGTTATTACGCACGATGCGCAAAGGGATGGCTCCTCTTTGGAGACAAAAAACCGGATTACAAAATGTTTTCTACGTCTATCTCTCTCTTTCAGTGGCTTATTCTTACAATATAGACTTAGAGCATCCTTTGGTGTTCCGCGGACCAAATTCTAGTTTTTTTGGCTATTCTGTGCTGGAGCATTATCATGACAACACACGCTGGTGAGTCCCATATTGCAATGTTGCTGCAAATGCTGTTGCTGTTTTGTCTCAATGATACAATGCATTTGTAATTTTTTGAGGCAAATCCAAATCCTGCATCCACACCCAATAAATGTAAGACAATAATGGTAATATTCGTCATGAAAAGCCATTTCTTTCTCTGCTGGCAGTAGATTTGCTTCTTATTTATAGGTTTCAGTGGCACAAATTAAAGATACTGTAAGGTGTTTGGCGGGTGAACACCCCACTGTATCCCATCCTCTCCCCTCTTCTTCTGTCTGCAGGGTAATAGTGGGGGCTCCGAGGGCAAACTCGACCTACAGTAGCTCTGTGCACTCTCCTGGAGCTGTATATAAGTGTCGGGTTCACAGCAACCCAGAGCGCCGCTGCACAGAGATGGATCTGGGAAGAGGTCAGTCACCGCTGCCTGCCGCAGACATGCAAGAGCCATAAGGACATGTACACTAACTGCAGCCTCAGGGCAACACATGCACCCACTCACAACTGGAACAGTTCAGAAAGGAACACAGAGAAGTTCACTATCTGATGCTACAGTCCACACACACACACACACACACACTTACTTGGGCTTTCCTGCTGCCTTTTCTTGTCCACTCTTTGCATAAACTCCCCCAAGCATCTGTTTTGTTTTATCAGAATAATGCAGCCTTATACTACTCTTAACAGTGCTACGGTTGTTCTGTTAGGTCTGAACCTGTCATATGGAGACATGCAAAAGAAAAGGGGGTTCTGTGTGCATGGGCCTATAAATGTTTTGATAAATAAGATTTATGCTCCTGCTAATATTTTCCAAGCACGTGAGCCAAAAAGTTGAGCTTCACCCGTTGAAACCCCCGGCTCTGTTCTTGTGGTCAAGAAAGCCGGGTGCAGGCATGGCTTTGATATTGCTGTGCTCAGTCAATGTGTCACCCGAAAAAACAAAACTAAACATACATTACCGCACCAAACATCCAGTACCGCAGTGAGGGTGTCGTGCTCGGTGCTCAGTGAGCCGCACGGGCCGGAGGACCTGGACTCCGACGGGCCTCTGGGAGCCCAAAACACTCTGAGACAGAGAAACACTCACAGCCACATGCCATTGTGCTGAATCAATTGTCTTCAGGGAGAAAGAGAATAAAACATGGGGGAGGGGGGCAAGGAGGGGAAATTTGGACTCTTAAAAAGTACCATAGATCTTTTTATTGGCTTTTCCCTCCTAATTCTGCACATTTATGTAAATTTAACTGTTAGTGGTTCTCTGTTCTTCTTCATCCTTATGATTTACGATCTTCATACACTGATCAAGGGTTCACAGTCAGTAATGTTAATAGCATTACAAAGCAGTATGATATGCACATTAGTGAGCTATTTGGATTTTTATATCCGTATGTGGACTTCTGACATTTGATTGCATTTCCTTGGCCTCAAGGAAACTGTAACAGGCATATTTCATTGTTTTCAAACAATTAATGGATTGATTGAGGAAATGATGAATTATGAATGTAATCATTATTTGCTGCTCTAAAGGGATCTTTTTTTTTTAAAAAAAAAAAAGGAATATTAACCAATATATTGTTGTTGTATTAGACTTGTTTAACGCTCAAATATCAATATTGATTTCATTCTCAAAAATCCAGTGTTGTTGTTGGGCTAAACTGCTGTTGATATAATAGATTTCCTCTTTGAGTAAAGGTGACTGACTGTATTGACCGTCCAGTAAGGGCTGTACGGTAACAGGCGAGTTGTTGTGAAGAAAACGTTGAACTGATCTCCAGTGTTTCAAACCGTCAAGTGTGAAAAGCATCACACGCTCAGCAGAAATAAAGAATGAAGCCCACAACTGACAAGCAACAAGTTATTTGCTCCAAGACATCCTCCGTCTTGATGACTCAACGTCTGCAAACTGCTCTCATTGTCTTTCAGGAAACAGGCCGAGAGAGTCGTGTGGGAAGACGTGCCAGGGTGACAGGGATGATGAGTGGATGGGGGTCAGCCTGGCCCGCCAGGACAGAGCCGACGGCAAAATACTGGTGAGTTCAGGGACACGACGCCGCAGTCACCACGCCAAATTGTTTAATGCGAACCATGTACACTCGTAAAAACAGACCTGATTATACCGCCATCATTGTTACAAATGTTGTACCATGAACCGCACTGTTAAACCACAGCTGCTCTCAACATTACAGCCCTCGTATAGCAACAAGGCCTTTCCTTCCATTCAGGGTTACATGCTGCTTATGAGCTTTTTGCACAAGTACGTTTTTCAAAGCTGGAGTAACAGCTAATGTCAGACAGATTTGGAAACCGCCAGTGCAGTTACATAATGCTATGAAACATTTACCTCGTGTTTGGAGCTGGACGAATCGGTGGAACAGGGTTTGTCAAGAGCAGATTGTTGTTTATAAAAATCGAGAGAGGGGATTTAGAGAAATAGACTAACGAGTGGTGCTAATCCCAGAGGTGCTTGGCTGGGTGTTTGCACAGAGATCATAGGGCAGCTGGCTGAGTTTGTTTAGGCTTCAGCCCCTCTGCGGTGGTCCCGTCCAAGGGCAGCCTTTCATTAAACGTTAACCCCCGAGTCTCCTGCACGGTGGGTAGCGAGGGAACTAGCAGCCTTCCAGGGCAGTTTGAAGGCGACTGGTGGACGGGACAGCTCTTGAAACACTCATGACAGGTGTGAATGTTTTGGAGTACCTGCTGCTGATCAACCTCCTCCTCTTGGAGTCAAAAAATCAGAAGAATTCCTCCGTCTACAGACGTCCAGATAATTGTCTGGCCTGTTAAAACTTGATTCCTTTCAATATGTTTGTCTTTTTTCCGTTGTTTTATACCTCAGTGGAATGCACTGGCATGATATCCAAACCTTGGCTCTACTCGTCAGTCAGGCCGTCTAAATTTGAAGACTTCTCAAAGTTGTCAATCATAAGAAATTGAGCGCGGAGTGCTAGAACAACAAGCATCGAGGCCAGACAGGGTTATGATAAAAGAAAGGTGGTGGCTCTGCAGAGCCACGTGTTGCTGTGCCTCTCCAGAGCACTGACGTTTTTTTTCTTTTTTTTTAAATCTCATCTGAATGGACTCACGTTTCTGTGCAACAGGAGGGAAACGGCTGCTTGGCAGATGTGTATTGGGGTGATTTCATCTGCGCTTTCAGTGAAGGCCTTGTTTGTGACCAGTGAGCCCTTTAACTGGACGGGACATGACAGCAGCGCAGGCTCCATGCTCCAACCATACCAGCCTCCTTCCCTGCTTGGACAGGGCTCGTCAGCTGCTTCGAGAGCTCCTTTTGCTGCGTTTATGTCAGCTGATTGATCTTTTTTTCGAAGAATCTGCCTCTGCTTAAGGCGGGAGAGTGTATGCTCGTACTGCTACTAGCGTCGGCCAAGCTGCCCTTTGAAACACAAGCGTTTCTCAACATAGCATCTTGCTTCCAGACAGTCATCTGAAGCTTCGTGTGCACCCACAATCTGCCGAGCTCTTATATTCGTTTAGATTGGCTCTGTGTGTGTGTGTTTGTGTGTGTGTGTGTGTGCACACGTGGGGAGGGGCTGGAAGAGTAAAACAGTGTGAGGGGAAATGAATCTGCACAGAGGCATCCAGATCTGTCCCCAGAGCCACAGGAGCCCCCTCCCCGCCTGCCCCCCGGGACTAAATTATTACCACATTTACACATTTATGGCCTGATTTGTGCAGACTCTAGTCCATATTATCCTGTTTGCTCACCGATCTGTGGAATGTTTTATTCTGAAGAACACAGTAGCAAAATATTGTTTTGAGAATTATTCACTGTCAGTTTTAGAAATGTACCCCCCGTTTCAGCAGCAGCATAACAGCGTAGGAGTTTGTTCTTTGCCTTTTGATCCAATTTTTTTTTTTCTCTGTCTGAACTTTTGGCTTCCCCAGCTGCCTGTGAAGTCTGGAGGAGCCGTTTTGAAATTAAAACTTTTGAAGGCAAATGTTGCTGTGAAGATTTCCCCGCTGCACATTAGCTGCTGCTTAGGAAACGCAGTTCTCAAGCTGCAGCTGAGATATTCACACCACAGACCATGGCTGTTATGGTCAGAGTAATGGATGGGCTTTAATCCCCCCCTCTCATTGACGACCATTTGACAGCCGCAGAGACGCGCTGACTCCAGCCCGACGAGGCAAAGGATTAAACCATCGGTGTGGTCGAGGAGCGTCTGCTTACGCTCTGAGGTGTTTGTGTTTACAGAATGAACATGCGCCTGAGCTTGTTTTCCGTTGCTGCTCTTCTCTTGCAGGCTTGTGCCCACCGCTGGAAAAACGTCTACTACGACTCAGAGCACATCCTTCCTCATGGATACTGCTCCATCATCCCTCCCACCCTGCAGGGCAGGACCAAACCGCTCATCCCTTGTTATGAAGGTACAGTTCAGCAGTGGTGGACAAGCACAGTACAAATTTAACCTTTAATCCTTTTCCTTCATTTCGACTCACATGAACTTCTCACATTAGGCAGACCGATGCTAGAAAAGATCGAACGCGTCGCTGGGGTTGAGAGATCTTGTTGGTTTAGTCCACTGGCTGCCAATCTTTTTTGCCTCTTAACAACTAAAAAACAAGCAAAGACTCAGATTATGGCCTTAGTGTTAAGTTGTGAGCAGCATTTTTAAAGGTCTTAAGATATATTGAATTAGAAAAAGAAGAAATTAGAGAAAAGGCAGAACTAATTACTATGATTTGGTCTGAGGAAAATGTCTGTGCCATGCTAGTGGTGCCACTCTCCAGATTGCAGTGTTGGTTGGTCTGCCCACCCATTTGGTCCAGACTGAAATATCTCAACAACCACTGGATTAAATCAATTAAATTTGGTGCCGATATTCATGGAGCCCAAATAAAGAAGCCTAAAGATTTTGGTGATCTGCTGACTTTCCTGTAGCGCCACCATGCTGTTCAAGTTTGTGGTTTTGAGAGAAATATCGCAACAACAATTGGATGAATTGCCATAAAATCCTCTCAGGATGAATTTTGTCATCCTTTGTCTTGTCATTGAATCTCATCATGAGGTCGAGACTCTTATTTGTCCGATACTTTTGCTTATGATCGAATATCATCAAAACAAATGACATTCCCCTCGGCCTCTGTTGTTCTTTGGTTTTACAACAAATTCGAAAACACCAAAATGCCAAACATCATGTTGTCTGACCACATCAGAAATCAAGCATTTATAGTTGTTTTGAGCGGTAACACTGGAAAGTGAGGTGGATAGCCAGAGAGGAGGAAAGATGCAATATTGTTTCAATTATCATAAGTGGATAATATATTACAGTTTCTCCTGGAAGGCATTCAGAGTGCTGTATTCCATTGTTCACATGAAAAGTGACAGAATAGTGGTGTAATCACAGAGAGCTGACAGAGAGGCTCAAACCCAGTTTACTATACCACCTCCGCACAGCTGACCGGATACAGACAGCCGACGTCGGAAAGGTGTTTGGGGTTAGAGGTTTTCCAAAGTCCCGCAAGCATGTCTGATGAAGCATATGGGATCCTGGAGATGGTGTACGTCACACCTGCTCAACATCAGCATGTTAGTATTGTCTCTGTGAGCATATTAGCACTGACGGTAGCATTTAGCTCAAAGCACTGCCGGGCCTAAGTACAGCCACACAGAGCTGCTAGCATGCCTGTAGTCGAGCCTTTGTTTCTTATTCCTTTAATCATCTTGTGACCCCTCAGATTTATCTTGAGACCCCTTGAGGGGTCCAGACCACCAGGTTTGGACCCACTGGTTTGGTCTGTTTATCCTCTTCTGTGGTTACATTTTATCATGCCACGTGATCTCTGGGTCATTGGTGCGAAACCCCACATCTGCTTCTTGGCCTCTGATTGGTGTTTTGGCACTCAAGACTAGTAGCAGGAGAGCCTTGAAGTGTGATCTCTCTCCCTCAGCTGAACACGAGTACATTGGCAAGAGCCAGCTCCTTCTACTGGAGGACACACAGTTTGTTAACCTGAATATATGAGCATTTGTCAAGTGGGAATAAAGGGAGTTTCTCTGTGCACCTTTTTGCAAGATAAAAACAATTTCACAAAAGGGTAATCACACCAACTTTGGCTTGATATTCCAGAAATCAGGTGCTTTTAAGGACAGCTTGACTTGCAAGGTAGAGAATATCAGATTTTGTTATGATGTAGTGAATCAAATCCATTTGGGCTGCAGGTTGTTTTCCTTTTCACACCCTTTTGCAACACTAAAAATCAAGCTCCTTTTGAAAAGTAATGCACTCCATAACATTTTAAGCTGACTCATGCAAATGTGTTCTTTATATGTTTTGAAATGTGACTCAGAGCTATTTATCAAAGGCGGTTTTACACCTTAATTGTGCCCCCAGGTCGGGATTTCACTTCCTTCCGTAACTCTTGTTGCCAGCAGTTGTTGAGAAGCCAGACAGACTTTGCATGGGACCATATTTACAGTGCATTTTGCGCAGATCCAAGCTCAATATTTTTGTAACCCGAGAGCACTTTGCCCCCCCCCCACAAGTAAGCAGCCCTCTCGTTGAATGCGGTGTTGCACCCCTTCACCCAGTCTCCTTTCTGCCCCCAGATTCCTCCAGGATGGAACTGGGACTTTGACTAGCTCCATATGGAATGCAGGAAAAACTCCAGTAAATGCTGGCTCAAGCACACAGTGAAATAATTTGTGGTTTGTTTTTTCTTACAGACTATAAGCAGAAATACGGGGAAGAGCACGGCTCATGCCAAGCCGGGATAGCGGGAGTTTTTATGGAGGTCAGTAACAGTGCTTGTTCATCTTCTTAATCTGTGTAATACTCTCATTCTGTTAGTCTAGCATAGAGATGGTTGTTCGTTGTCATCTGAGCTGCCTGGAGACTCAAGGAGCTTCACCAGCCAATTCAGTCTCTTTTTTCTTTTTAGGGGACTCATTTACTCACTTGAAAGCGTGATTACCATTAGCATTACCACATGCCTAATGTTTCAAAGACCTTTTTTCACTCTTTGCTGACTTTGAGTCTCTGGTATTACAGTGATAGTTAGCAGAGTTGTTATATATGTGGCAGAGGGGGCTTTTTCTCCCCAAGTTGTTAAAGATATCAAATGATGTGGAAAATCTGAACTCTACAGTCAGATGTACATGAGTATTTATATCAAAGTGCTGCTGACTGACTGCTGATAGCAGTTAGCTTGTGTTTCCACAGGCAGATGCTGTAGGAAAGGCAGCAGCGGCCCTACTTGCCCTGGTGTGGCTCCATGAGATAAAGCATTTAAAGGAAATACAAGTTTCCTTTTCTCTATAGCATCGATGCACTGCTGTTTTGCACTGACACGTGCCATCATCCTTTTTATATCTTTAAATACCTTTCAGTCTCCCACATGCTTGTCTGCAGAAAGATGAGGCTGCTGCAGTGAGCAGAAGTGGTGTGAGGGGGGTCAAACAGATTAAAAGTAAGAATGCATATGAGCAAAAACATAGTTTGACGGAAAAAACTAGGAGGAATACATTTACATTTGAAAATGTATATTTGATCAGTTTTGACATATTGCTTTCAATACATTAGCGATATAATTCTTTCCTGATGCTCCCCATGTGCTGCAAAGCTCCTTTTCAAGTCTCAAATTACAGTCACGCTCAATTTGGGACATACAGTGAAGTACAGTAGACTGTAAGTGACTTAAAATGTGTCCTCGCAGCACAGCTGTGCCCTCAGGGTGAAATGGTTTTCTTTTTTTTTTTTTTTTTTTTTTTTACCTATGCTGAATAATATTATTTTAGCTTTCTGCTTGCCTGTTTTGTAAAGCCATTTTTTAAGCAGAAACTCATCAGTCTCTGGTTCTCCAGTGTGAGATTTGCTGCTTTTCTCTGTTTTACATCACTGTGAACTGAATAGATTCTGGTTTTGGAGTCTTTGACAAAAAAAACAAGACATTTGAAGACGTCCCCTTGAGCTTTGGATTGGACGTTTTTCGCTGTTTTCTGACACGTAATAAACTGAATGATTCATGTAGAATTAGGCTAAGCGTTAATGAAAATAATGGTCAGCTGCAGCCTCAAACTATACATTTAAAAAACACATGCACGATATGCTAAAGAGCGTGCAAACCTATCACACACATGGTTTTGCTTTTAAAATCAATTGGTCCTGTCACAGATACTGAACTGGGATCGTTTCACATGATCTGCCTGCTAACTTGCTGAACATTTCACCACAAATTCTTTGATATGTGTGTTTGGACGCAGAGTCAAAGAGCCTTAAAAGTCTGTTCACGGCTGTTATGAAGGCTTATAGCAACGTATGACATAATGTTTAGTTAGATTTAGTTTCATTATTTTTAATTAAGTAAACACCAGTGAGAAAAACAGAGTATATACTGTGAGCTGGAGAGAACTGTACAGGAGTGGAAGTTTTGTTGCAGCGTGAGATGGTTCAGTCGAAATCATGTGAAAGATGAAAACTGAAATTGAAACTTTTGGCTTCAGGAAAGAAAAGATTCTGATAACGTTCCACGATGAACCGACTTTTTTTGAAACCAAAGACAACATCATCAAACCTTCACAGACCGAGGACGTCAGTGTTGATCTGGTAAAGCATTGAAACGACCCCCCCTTTGAAGGAATGCAAGGAATTTAAAGAAAAGATGTCCAACTGTTAAACCTTATCCCCGTCTGAACCACGGTGCGTCCGCCTGGTGGGGCCCAGATGTTTGACACCGCAGCACAGGGGACATATGCTGCTGAGTAAGGTCCTCGCTTTGTTTGAGCTCTCAGCGGTGGCCTCTGACACAGATAGCATCAGCGGTGAAAATCAGGAAGCGCTGAGCAACCAGGCAGCATTTTTAGTGTCGTCGAAACAGAGCGTCCTAATTGCCCTGCTCTGGCCCTTTAATAGCATCACAACAAAAAGCTGTGAACAACTCATTTTACAGCTGTCAGTTTTGCCCGCGCCCCGAATTCCTCATCACATCAAAGGAGGCAGCTTCAGCCGGCGTGCCATCTGGCTCCGCGGTTAAGAGCAGATAGCACAAGCCCGTCTGCGGCCGTTGGTTAACCAGACGCTCCCCCAGCAGCGTTTTCCCTTTTTTTCCCCTCCTTGCCTTAAACAAGCTGTTGCAGTGTAGATAGAAGATGAGTCAAAATCATAATCAACTGAATGAATGTGGGCGGGGTTTCATCCTCAGGAGCTGGTGGTGATGGGGGCGCCGGGGTCGTACTACTGGACTGGGACGATCAAGGTGTACAACCTGACTTCTGACTCCTTCTACAGCCCAAACAAAGAAAACGTGGACTCCCACAGATACAGCTACCTTGGTGAGAGCCTGTTAATGAGGATGAATTGTACATCAGTATATAAAAGGAGCTGCGACTGATTTCTGTCTATGTCTCCAGGCTATGCTGTGACTGCTGGACACTTCTCCTCTCCTAATGTAATAGACGTAGCTGCGGGGGCGCCTCAGCACAGCGGCAGTGGAAAAGTAGGCACTTCATCTTTTGTCTGTTTTCCAGCTGTTGACTGGCACTCCTCTTGCGTTGCGTGCTACAGTGATTTGTTCCTCTCCTGCACTTCTTCTCCAGGTTTACATTTTCAAAATCGACGGCGCGTCTTTGGTGAAGAGTTTTCAAGCCTCAGGGAAAATGGTATGAACTCGGACGTGGTCTTGTGTTCCTGCTTTTAATCATTATGCAGCACATATTTTGCATTGAGGCTGTCATGTTTTTTCATTAAGAACAGCACAACAGTATTTTTTTTAAGCTAATCTCCCTCTGGGATCTTGTGGTTGATTCTTGCCATGCACTGCAGACACGCTACTCTAATTGCTTTGTTGTCAGAACTGCACTGTTTATGTCAGCGTTAAGTGTTTAGACAGCGATTTAAAGAATAAACCCACTTGCCAGAAACTAAAGCCAGGGTGGTAGCTAATGCTTTCCATTCAGAGTAAATAAAAGGAAGTCAGGGCAGCTTTAAGACATAAGTTGTGTAAATACTCCTTTAATATTAGTATGGCTATAAAAGGGGAAATGAATCCAGTCAGAGCGTGAATCGTATGTCATGAATTGAAGAAGAAGTGTCTGTGATCTGACCCATTGCTCTGTGGCTCGGCTTGGTTCCAGATGGGCTCTTACTTTGGCTCCTCATTGTGTGCAGTTGATCTGAACCAGGACGGCCTGTCGGACCTGCTGGTTGGGGCACCCATGCACAGCCAGCTCCGGGACGAGGGCCAGGTGACTGTGTACCTCAGCAAGGGCAATGTGAGTGGGATCCGTGGGTCAGTGGGAACGTGATGCCGTCACTTGCAGATTTATTTTGCTGCAGTTTGTCCAGTCTCCCTCTTTGAACTACACACATGTACATTTCTGCGCTGTTATTACTGTCTGTGGCGTGGGATATTTAGCTCTGCTCGTGTTTGATTTCTTTCTGCTCGTGTTTGTTGTCGTGATAGTAGAGTGAAACAGCACAGCATTGTGTGATTCGGCAGTGAGATTATGTAACCGACCAAGACTAAAGCCTCTGTTTGTACATTTTGTATTTATGAGTTATTTTGCGAGGAAGTTGACTGTCTGTCTGATGTTAAATCGTTTGGATGTAAGCCAAGTAGCTGCGCTCGCTGCCAAAGAATTTTATCTGAGAAAAAATGTCGCTGCAGCAGCGTAATGCAGGACATTTCTTTCGTCTTCTGCCAGCTTAACATATAAACTCTGATCTTTCTGCTGCTTGCAGGGGGTGATGGAGGAAGAGGCCGTTTTGAGTGGTGACAATGCCTTTAATGCACACTTTGGAGAATGCATCGCCGCCATTGGAGACATAGATGACGACGGATATCAAGGTCAGTTTCAGCCAGTGCAGTGTCCACTCAGACTCTTTGCTTGCTTGCTCTTTGACTGTATCACATGGTCTTCATCAGCAGGAAGTTTGAACTCTTCTAACTCTTTGCACATTAAGGACCACTTGTCCATTTTCGCCTAAAACGTTTTAGAAGATCCATTATTATATCATTTTATTATAAATAAACTATGTTACATATTATTCTAAACATTTCATATGTTTTTGTGTTTTAAAAGAGACCATACATCCCCGGCTATGGTTTAAACATTCTGTATTTTGCCATTGGGAAGACTTAAAAACAGTGATTCCTGAAATACGGGCAGTTGTCCCAAATCCTGAGTCCTGTCCTGCTTGTCCCAGAAATGAGACGAAACCTGAGTTTTGAGTAGTTATGGCCTAACAAACACATTAAACACAGATGGTTGTGAGACATTCTTCTGGTGTCTTCTGGCTCTCCATCGGCTGCAGCAGGGCCTGCAGGTAGCCTTTTAAAATGTAAAAGTCCGTAGCCTACATTAATTATGGCTGTTGTAGATTTTTTGCGCCGTGTACAGTGGCGCTGCAGGCAGGCAGCCACGGAGACGAAGTGACCTGACACGTGTGTCGCACAGACAGATCGGCACTGATGAAATGAACAAGCACAGATAGGACATTGTTGCATACAACAGCGTCATTGTTTCTTTTTCCTAGTGACAGACAGTCGACTTCACTATCATTAATTTTAGCGTTGAGTTGTGACTTTCACATGTTTCCCCGTTTGTTGACGCTGAATGTAATGTAGTGGAGGCACGCGCACTGTGGCCACGTGACCACCCCCCTCTCCCTTATCCCACATTTCAGCCATTCTCATCAGTCCACAATCAGACACTGGTTTACTTGAAGTGGTCAAACAGACAAAAAGAGAACCACTGACTTAAAGGACCACACTGGGGGTTTAACACGCTTTAGTCCATTTAACACAGATCAGCTGTTTTACGGTAGTAGCAGTCCATTTTTACAACTAAGATTGACTTCCTGTCTTGCAGGCAGCCACTGTTTTTAATTTATTTCACTATGATCTCCATCACACTGACCAGAAATGCTAATTTTTTTTGTTCTTATTGTTGTAACTATTGACATATGTAGTGGTAGCAGAGAGTCTTTTAAAAATTGTCCTTATGAACCAGTTTCTGCACAACAAACCAAAATAAACATCATATTCATTTTGACTTGAGTATCAGATCCCACAGAGTCCTTGAATCCACCAGAAGAACAATTCCAGACTGCTGGTATTGTCCTTTAACCGCTAAACTTTCTCTGGGCATATAAGCCGTTTGTAATACTGGAGCCACTGGTGAGAGGTCAGAACTCAGACGGGGGTCGTGTTTTATATGTACATGTCATTTAATGGCCCTCCAGTGGTCTATAAATCTATAATCCAAGCAATCACACAATTTTACAATAGTGTTCAGTGTTGTTAGGGTGACATTGCCCTGTAGTCATGCAACTAAGCTATTTCCCCTGTCATCTGGCCAATAGAGTTGCACAGTTTGTTTTCTTCACATCAACCCACAAGCAAATGTAGGCTGGTTGAGATGCTCAGTAAATGCAACCAAACCCCTCATCTTCACAGATGTCTTGTTTCGATTGCCCTGCAGCAAGGGGGATCTTTAATAATGTGAAAACAAATATTGCCCTCTCTCGCCCTCGCGTCATCCAGACACACACACACTCA
This sequence comes from Chelmon rostratus, assembly GCF_017976325.1. Lineage (NCBI taxonomy): Eukaryota > Metazoa > Chordata > Actinopteri > Chaetodontiformes > Chaetodontidae > Chelmon > Chelmon rostratus. The sequence goes on along the minus strand of NC_055668.1, from coordinate 10,268,281 downwards.
CACACACATTTACGCTGTCTGTTTTCCTGGCATTCGCGTGGCTTGGCTCTCAGGGCTCGACTTGGCGTTCGTCTCACACTCAAGGCTGGAAGTTGCCCGGTTTCATCTCCATGAGAGACACGCCTCGAGGCTTGCAGCCTGGCACATTGTGTGTGTTTGTGTGTGTGTGTGTGTGTGTGTGTGTGTGTGTGTGTGTGTGTGTGAAGAAAGATGGCAGCTGGGAGGTATAACTCATCTTGTAACTCGTCACTCTTGCAGTGTCGAAATAGCCAGACATGCTCGCCTGCTGACAGCCCATTATTTACAACTAAACTGCTACCATTTCATTTGAAAGAACTACTGTAGAAATCATAACACACATTTGGTTTCACTACCAAATTACTTTTATTATTCTGCTGTTATATTGTGTGGTATTTGCTAAAAAAAGTGCCATTCTTTTTACCATTTCAGCTGGTATGCTGCACCTCATGGCATGGAAGTGTTTTGGTTTATAAAAAGAAAGTTTATATATGGACTTACTGTGGAAATGGGATAAGGAGACGTTGTTTCAGTGCTCTCGCCAGCACTTTATAGTCTTGTTTCCACTCTCTCAGAGGTCGCGCAAGTTTTTATGACCGCTAACAACACTTAATTGTCTATTAAGAGTCTTACTGTAACAGCTTGTTTCCCAGGCACTGGCCAGCTGAAAGCAAACAGGTTAATGAAAGCCTTTGTACACATTCATAAACACACACACAGTCATGTATGTACTCATTCATTTCTATGCCAGCTTTTACCAGAAACCCTTTTTCTCCTCTATTTGTCTGTTCAGATGTAGCCATAGGAGCACCTAAAGAGGATGACTACGCAGGAGCTGTTTATATCTACCATGGAGATGCCACAGGAATCATCAGCAAATACTCCATGGTAAGAACTCCTCCCGGTGTCAGACAGCAGGAAGAATTGTTCGCTGTTGTGTGAAATGCACTGAAAAGCTCCATACTACTGTTGCAGTATGTCTGCATTAAGTATAGAGCTGTAACCTGGACAAGACTAGCTTAGCACAAAGACTGGGTGAAACAGCTAGCCTCCATGCACTGACCTGCACCTCTAAAACTCACTAATTAACACAGTTTATCCCGTTTGCTTAATCCATGCAAGCACTTGAATGTGAAAGCCACAAGTGGTGGTTTCGTAGGGAGTTTTGTGCTGTGCAACAGAGGCCGAGCACAGAGACGCCCCGTCACCCTGAGCCTCCAGTATTATAGTTTTTTACACTTGTGTACAGTTGAAACAAACAAGGTATATCATGAAGGTGTATTTATGAACTATGGAGGAGCCACGCCAGCTGTTTGCAGACTTAATGCTAAGCTGCCAAATGTTTTATTTACTGTAAATCTGTAAAAACAAAGATCATTCTTCTTTGAGAACGAAACGCAGAGCAAAAACAAATAATACAATGTGCTCTTTTTTGCCATGGTGGCTCACATGTGTTATTTGAATCTGAATCATCTGTTGCAGAAACTGTCTGGGCGCAGTGTAAACCCTGGTCTGCAGATGTTTGGCCAGTCTATCTCTGGCGATGTGGACATGGATGGCAACGGATACGCAGGTACGGTCACACCAGACAAGAGGAAGGCTTGAAAGACTTTCCAAAGCTGAGGATGAGATGATTGAATATTTGTTTTTTCACCCTCATGATTTTTGACTCTCATTCTTTTGCAACAGCAATGCAACGGCTCGTGATAGAGGCATCTTGTTTACTGCATTCCACAGCTGACATTCAGACTTAGCCAGCATGACAGTTAAAGACCTCTGTGCATTGTTCTGGTTCCGCAGGTGTAAAGAGTGCTGTCAGCATATGTCGGAGTGATATCATATCTCTTGCAGATCAGTCATATTATGTATTTGTTGCAGATGTCACTATTGGGGCTTTCATGGCAGATAGCGTGGTGCTGCTGAGGTGAGCGTCCGGATCATTCTCTGTGACACTGCTCTATTTCTTTCCACCTCCGAGCCATGTTAATGTTCGGTTTCTCCCACACGCTGTGACTGTGTCGGTTTGTGTGGTTGTAGAACCCGGCCTGTCATTACGGTGGATGTCTCCATCTTCCTGCCCGTCTCCATCAACATCTCTGTGCCGCAGTGCCATGAGGGCCACCAGAATCTAAACTGCTTCAGCGTCACCGTCTGCATGCGCTTCCGAGGAAGACAGCTGCCCGGACAGATAGGTGAGGACAAATCCCGACTAGAGAAAACTCACACTGTGTGACAGATATTTCTTGCACAAACCACGCTGCTCTCACCCACTGAAACCAGAAAATATTTCCATAACAACAAAGCCTAAACTAGATTAATAGAGAACAGCTTGAAAATACAGAAAAGTTCAATCATGATTTAGTGTTTGTGGCTTAAATGAATGGTTCACAATATTGGGAAATTTGGGAGGCGATTAGCTTATCTTAGCATAAAGACTTGAAGCAGTAAAACATACCACCACCTCTAAAACTAATGATAATAATAAAAATAATTTCCATGTTGTGTCTCATTTGTTTAATCCGTCCAACCAGCACAATGACTTTCTTGAAAGTGATTCTCAAAAGCAAAAAATCTTCATAGGTTTTTTGTCACTGGTGTTCATCAGCAATCCTGCCCAACCACTGCAGATACAATATATAATGGTCATTTTGTGTTGTGAGGAAGTGAAATCCGTACTCCTTGAACTTCTGGCCATTTAAATGAGGAAGAATTTGTAATGATGATGCTGAGCAATTGTCCCCGTGCCTGGAGATGGTCAGCGCGGTTAGCCTTCGGCCAGTGCGTTTGGCCGATGGTTTACCCTTCAGCCTTTGCTAACGGGCTCTTGGGTGCGGTGCCTGTTGAGTGCTGAGGTGCAGTCCTGTTCCAGTGTTTGGGTGTGGTCATTCACAGCCCCCCCCCAGGGGAGCAGGAGCCCTGTCCTTACATAATGACTACGTCCTGGCTCGCAGGGATAAAGCCTCTCTGTTTAGCCGTCTGGCGAGCGCCATGGAAAGTGCGGCACCATGTGTTTGGTGACTCCCATAATGAAACCTTCCTTTGCCTCCTCTGGAGTGAGCTCATGGCGTTCCCTCTGTCGGATGGGGGGAAACAGTTAGGCTTTGGTCCAACTGGGGTGTGTTTGCCACCCTTCCCACTGTTTTACCAGTATGACACACTCTTTAAGCAATTACTACAGACTGAGGCTGATTCATTCAGAGGAATGGATTTTAAATGGCCGGAGGCCCATGTATGGTTTTCCGGGAAATGGTGGTAATGTTTGTCTTCAAGCTTATGATTTCTCAATGAAAATGGATTTGAAGTTGTTCTGTGTCTCAGTGTCACTAAAGCCATGAGTGGAACCAACAGGAATGTTGTAATTGAAATGTTTTCTTTCATAGCAATGCTAGTTCTGTCCCACCAGCTGGAAAATTAATTTCCTTTTTTGTCTGCTTACCTTAAGCTATGAAAAATATCACACAAGGCTGTTTTTATGTTAAAGTTCATTCCAGCATGAGCTAACATTAATAAAATAGCTTTTGCTGTGCAGCTCTTCTTCATGTCTTTGCTGGCTTGTGGACGAGACTGTGAAGCTCACAATTTGAAGTCATGACTGTTCAGAGCCAGTGTTCATCTCAGGAGCTAATCTATGGGCGCCTTCCATTAAAGGCAGTGAGACTGCAACCAACTGAATACCCCTCTCCTCACCCTCCCCTTCCAAGTGTTAAAACCATGAAACTAGAGCCAGTGTTAGGTTTGTCTGTTCCGGGCTACTGTAGAAACATAGTGGTGTAACATGCCGGATATGAAGAGCTCATTCTACTTCAATTAAAAAACAACAATTCTTATTTTCAGCTGATTGTACACCAATGAAAACATACTTATGAATATTATATTCCATTTCTGCCAATAGATCCCCCTCAACCCTACACACTTTAAATCTACTGAAATTAACACTGTTTTCATTACACAACACAGAACAAAGGGCTCTTGTCAAGTTAAAGTAATATCAGATGATCTGACCAAGAAATGTCAAACATGTTCCCATCTTCCCCCCCGGCTCACATTCATTTTACTGCAATAAGCATCATTTATTTTTTTCCCATGTTTTGATGGCAGCTAGCAGAAAGCCAAACCCTGCATACTTGAAGTGCTTCTCAACATGATCTTTGCTCAGGGAACCAGCGCGAGCAGCTGATGTTCTGTGTAACAGTATTTCTGTCTCTTCTCAGAGTTGCTGTATAACTTGACAGCTGATGTGGATAAGCGGCAGAAGAGCCAGCCTTCGCGGGTCTACTTCACTCAGAGCGGCTCTCAGATCAGCCAGATGAGCCAGCAGCTCAGCCTGCACATCAACAGGGAGGAGTGCCAGCGCTACACTGCCTACGTGAAGGTAAGGGCGGATACTCCGGCTCTTGTGCTGGCTGTGTTTGTGTTGCGTTGTCCGTGTCCTCAGTTGGTCTTTCCCATGACCTGGAGCGCTCTCACCCTGCAGTGTTGACGTTTGATATGAGTTATTTGCTCATGTGCCGTGTTTTTCTCTCTTATCTATTTTTGTAGTTTTTGGTTGGAGCATCAAAGTGTGTTTGTTTCCAGCTGAAATGTTTAGACAGATGAAAACAAGAGAAAAATTAAAATGTCAAATAAATCAAGGGCCATCACGTATCTCATTGTGGTGTAAGAGCAGTGGCTGCTGTAGCTAAAGGCCAGGGATCAGCAGACATCTGCTGGGAGGCTCTCTGTGTCGCCCTGCTGGGTTAGGTTAAAGGTAACAGTCAGGCACTTGATGGTTCATGAAGCCATGCTGCTCCTGTAGAAACTGACAGAAACAGAGTCTCCTTTGTCGCTGCATAGTCCCTCTATTGTGTTCCTCTGTGATTTCCCCGTGTAGCCACAGTGAGGGTCCCCGTCCTGAGGGCACCATCCATGCTTCACCTCCTCTAATGCAGGGGCCCACTGCGGGCCTGTAAATTTCACTGGCATTCTTAACTGTGCTCTCCAGGCGCTTTCACCGTGGGAGGCTGAGCTGCCAACTGAGGAGGGCTGTCATTAGCCCGCCTGCCTCTCTTCCTTCAACCATTCAGACTACAATGAGCGTACATCACATGGAGCAGATGTAGCAATAAGCTCCTCGATTCATCACAACACGCATTACAGTTATCGGTGAATTCTGGCGCATGTTTTTCCAGTTCTTTAGTAAACCCTTATAGACGAATCGAACATTTCAAATGTAGTTTTCGCTTCTGTCTGTCTCAGTTTCAAACTTCAGGACTTTAAGAGGAGGGCAGCTCATGTAAAATAGTGCTTCTGAGATGTCTACACTTGAACCAAACATCTTTGTGGGTGGGCGAGTGGATTATCACTCAGTCATAGCTCGTAGCTACCACATATCTGTGGCATCTCTCTTGATGTGAGATAAACACACTTTAAGTGCCAACCATCAGACAAGATGTTACGTCAGGGAAGAGGCGAATTTTGCAGCTCTGTTGGTTAGTTCAGAAGTTGATGTTGCGGGATGAAATTACACTTTGATGTTGTTAAAGGAAACATTCTGGGAAATACGTGCATTTCATATCATGCCGAGAGTAAGATGAGAAGATGGATACCACACTCATGTCTGCTCATAATGAAGCCGGAGCCAGGAGGCTTGGGTGCGGTGCGGTTGGCTCAGCTTAGCATAAAGACAGGATACTCTGTAAATATTTCATCTTACAGATGAAGAGCGTTTCTTTGGGTGGCTTCATGCACGTAACCTTCTTTTGTGTGTTGGATTTGCTTGTCTGAGGTGTGAAGTGCAGATGGTTGCCACTATAGCTGTGTGGGTTTTTATTTTTTCTATCATGCAGCCACAAATTCCACCTGCTCCACCAGTTGCCAAAAGCTGGAAAGCCACACAGGACGGTAAAGGTGGGGCACCCAAATTACAACCTTGGCAACTGTTTACAAAGTGAATGCCCTTAGATATGTATGAAAAGTAAAGGGGACAAGGATTACGACCTAGCATGATAACGGCCTGCCATGAGTCTTTATTATCATGCGCCATGTGTTTGTCCTAAACTTAAGAGAAGAGCTATTGGATCACCATAATCAGAGGTGATCTGGCTCCACTCTGAGAGAGGGTCTAGTCTGTTTGACCAATCGCTTCATTTATCTTCCTCATGTGTCTGCCCACATGCGCCAGTCCTCCCATTCCCCAGAAGAGGTATGCTAATGGAAACCAGCTGGTTGCCTGGCTGCATCCTCAAGGGATTGCGCACCCCCGCTCCACCTTTCTCTCAGCTAAAACATACAGTGAAAACACAGGAGTGATGCCTGCGTCACAGCGGGGTGCTGGGTTGCTGTTGTGTCAACTGGAACTGCGTGCTGGCTGCTGCTGATGGAAAACCCTCACGTCAGGGTCGATTGCTCAAGCCCTGATGCATGAGGGCCGGTGGAAGGAGGCCATGAGCTATTCTGAGCCACTCTCACGTTTGTAACTCTGCTGACCATCTGTCGACCCCATTTGTTGTTTTTAGAAATTATATAAACACTTTTAAAGGACCTCAGCTAACAGCCAAACTTAATAAGGCGCTGTTAAAGTTGTATTTGCTCTACATAATGTACATGCAGCGACAGGGCTGGAACAGACATGCTCAATTTTCACCATCTGAAATCAAGTAAAAAGCTGGAGCGGTCACTCAGTAAATCACCAAGTGTTGAGAACACAGGGGCATAGCAGGAGTTGTTCAGGGAGCACGGAGTACAGAAGCTAATAGTTCAATCTCTAACCTTTTTTTTTCAAGACTAATTCCTTCTGAAATTATGTAAGTCTTTCGTGTTGATCACTTTAAACATGTTTTCATTGGCATCGACCAACAGCATACCAGTCCTCCAGATGGTCTTTGTTTGGTTATTTTTAGCTAAATAAACTCCATGCAGGCTTTTACTTCAGTTGTACCTCACATTTAGGGGGGGAAAACAGTTCCTAGCAATGACGGCTGAAGCGTGATTAGGGTTCAGATGATCAGAGGTGCTGTGGGTGAGCTGGCAATGAGTCATTTAATATGAGAACCACCGACTTCATGCAGAAATTCTTCAGCTTGATGTGTTGTATTAAGTAATTTTGTACAACTGGCGTGTTATCCTTCTGTGGTATGGTAGTTTCTCAACTTATTGTGCTAGCCACAGCTCTTGTAGTGAAATAGCTGGGAGGTTTTGAATATTATTCATGTTCAACTGGACGCCTCAGCAATTAAAACTAGTTTTTGTGGCGACATACTGGATACTACTTATCTTGTGTAGGGTGGGAATGGCTAGTTGAAGAGTCACCAGGGATGTCATAGCAATCCATCCAGTAGTTGAGACATTTTGAAATCATCAGAATACATCATCTGGAAAGCATGAATGTCCATACAAAAGTTAATGACAATCCATCATATATTTGTTGACATCCATAGAGACACACAGCTAGCCTGGCTAAAAACAGAACAACCAAAAACAAATTAAATGACAAAAGTATTGCAATCATGTTCTGTACATTGTTTATCTTTGTATGCAAAGATATATGCTGAGTGGAGGACATCAGTGTCCATAGATTTAAAGTGCAACAGGTGTAATGTCAACATTACGTTGTGACAAATGTCTTACTATAAAGCATTCATTATTCATTGTGCCAAGTGCTGTTTGGTTGTAGGCTGGCTTTTACCGCTTACTTGGCTTTGATTTATCGCTTCTCTTTGTAAACACCTTTTAAATATTTCTTCCGCTGATGTTCTGCGCCTCTTCTGTGATCACATCTCACGGCGTGTTTACGTCTTTGCCAATTTATCCATCCTCGTATGCATGTTTTGACTCGTAGCGCACGTGAGCCTTGAAATCATGCCAAGAGCCAGTTCCATTTGTGGTCATGAGTGCTATTGTGTAGCTCTGTCGATGGGTCCCAGCCTCCATGGAGGAGCTAAAATAAGCAGTTAAAGCTGTGCCTGTAACAGTTGTCTGTTTAATTTAGCTCGTAAAGTATCCTGCTCACTTTCCCCCCCTCTTTTCTCTGGCCTATATTCCACTGAGTATGTGCCCTATATCTCATGTCCCCCTAACATTTGCTTGGCACCACCGGAGTATTTAAAGGTCCATCAAACTTTATTCTGATGACTCCTGTTGTTATTGGGTCATCTGCAGGGTGAACATCTATCTGTCGGAACTAAATGCACTGGGGCCATCGCCCGTCTCATATGACTGAATGGAAAAACTGGAGGCATGTTGGAAATGAGCGATACAGTGCATGAGATTTGACAGGGATGATGATGATGATGGTGTATGAAGTTATAGAAGGAACCAGGTTCTTTGTATTTTACCTCTGCAAATTCAATTAAAAGGAGTTTATGTTTTAACCTGTCTGTGTGTCTGCTTGTTAGCAACATACTGAATGAGGATTCGTGTCTCATTTGGCTTAATGTGGTGGACAGATCCATCTTTTACGTGTTATATTTCGTTACAAAATAAAGTCCTTGTTATTGGAGGTTTGTGTTCTGGTGCGTCTTATCAGGTCAGCTCTACTTAGACAACTGATGCTTGTATGCAGTTATAGCATATAATATGCTACCTGTATCCACAAATGACTGAATTCTGGAATTAGCAGCAAGATAGTTAAGTCAAAGTGGTCCAGAGTATTGCTGTCCAGTGTCCACAGTGGTGCAACGAGCTACCTATTGACATGAGGACAGCAGAAACTCCACACGTCTTCCCTCGCAGACTGAAAACTCATCTGATCAGAGAGCACATTGACCCACAGGTGTAATAACACCTTTCTCTAGCTCATATCCTCCTGTTGTTCTAAATGTAGTAGCTACTGAATGAAGCAATTCAGTATTTTTGATGACTTTTTTGTGATTCTTGCGATTGTTAATAGTCTATACTGTAAGCAAAAATGGTAAAAATTCACCAGTTGCAGCCTCTCAAGTGTGAACTTTTGCATGTTTTCTTTGTTTTCTGCAATAGTAACCCATGACGATTAACTGATTAATAGAGAAAATAACTCTGTAACTGACATCATTCTTTAGAGATTTCTCCCTGACACTTACCACTGAGTTTCCCATCCTATAGACTTTGTTAAGACAGTTTTTAAGGCTATTTTTCTAGTTGCTTTACCTCAATGGACATAGCGCCAGATAGGAAGTGTGGTTTTCAGGACATGACTCTGCCAAATTGTAACAGGGTGTCCTACACTTTTCTGTGATTGACAACTTACTTGACAATATTTGAACTGCGTTATGTGATGAAATTGACTAAAGAAGTCAAAACAAATCTGAAAAATCATTTCCACTCAATGTTTGACCTCAGTCTGCTCTCCATAGACAAACAGGGAGCCCTGGAAGTATGGCAAGGCATGAGTTCCTGCCGTTGCATCCCCAACAGTCTCCTATAAGACAAAGTACCAGAGCCTCAACACTGTCTGGCACGTGGAAACCCAGAGCCGGGCTGCTGCCACACTGCCTGCTTTGTTTGCCTCTTTGCAGTTCCAACAGAAATGTGCAATTCCCTTGATGCTGTTCCCCCGGTTTCATTTACCTCAGGCCAAGAGAGCTGATACAATGAAAGTATATAGCAGGAAGTTAATCAGATCCAGCTGTCTTCTATTACACATAGCAGCCAGTCAGCCACCTATTTATAAATGTAAATATAATGAAAAGAAAACTTACACACACACACACACACACACACACACACACACACACACACACACACATATATAATATAATAATTATTTATATATATATTATAGTAAATCGAATGGTGTCATATAAATAAGTTCTGCTGAATGCTTTGTCTGCAAGTCTTAGTGTTAATAGAATTTACTGGATACTAGAGAGGAGCTATTCAGGTTAATTTTAGCTCAGGGTAATATTTTGGTCAGGATTTCCCTACATGGCCGTGCCAGAGTGAACGCTAGACAGTTCTTCTCCAGACTTGTTTTGGGAGTGTGCAGCCAGCAGACGTTTGTTTCAGTAAAACAAGTCAAATTTCTCATGAAGTTCTTTCCCATGCATGTGCATTGAAGATGCAAGTGAGGTATTATTTTTGGTATGGCTGCTCGTTAGACCTGCTCTGTGTTGTTGCCATAGTAAATCCATCGTTGTTACTTGTATCAAGGCCGAGCAAAGGTTGAGCAGATTTGATGATTTGTTGATTTTGGCAGCTATGCATGCTGGGCAAAATGTTTCCGCAGTCTTTTGGCCGCGTTGCTGCCACATGATGCCACCGCAAGGCAACGTAATGGGTGGCCAAGTCTGACCACAATGAAAGAGTTTCTCTTGCCATGTTTCCCACATCCACTGCAGAGGAAACATGTATGTGTACGGCCGTACAGCGTGAACGTGTGTGCGTGTTGAATGTCATAAGCGCTGCCAGTGATGGGGCCTTCGCTTCAACACACAGGATAAGACAAAAGGCTGTGATTACTTCATCACTTGGCATCTCCATGACGCTTCCTGGAGAACCTGACGGTGACCCTGTTATCATTTCCCACTACTTGACCCATTTGTTATATTCGTGTATATTCCTGAGGTGCTGGCGTCAACAGCAAACTCTGCTTCCTGTCCAAATGGGCGAGATCCGCCTAAAAGGAAGTGCAACAAGTATATACAACAACAATGCTTTGTTTACGTCTGGCAGAGACAGTAACCTGCCCTCATCAGGTAAATTTGACAAATTTGTGTTTGCGTGCTGCAATTTTATCTGAGCTTTATCGAAAAGCAATGGCTCCAACAATAACAGTGAAGTAAAAGTGCCCCAGATTTTGTGCACAGTGACTAAATCAGCTGCAGGAAGCATCTGGAGACCTTCTCTATCACCAGGATGGAACAGATTCAAACACACACACACACTTGCACACACTAGGGACTCTGAAAACTGCACATTTTGAGCTGCTGGTATCTCATCTATCAGAGATTGAACTGGCAATATTCAGTGAATGCATGCCATTACAATGTAATAAAACTTAAACTGTCACAACTTGATGCAAAAATCAGCAACTTGGAACTTTATAAAGTATTTTTAATTCTTCTGGAAAACGTGCTTCTGCATTTAATTGCATAAGAGTAAAGATAACGAGCTTCCTGTTTATGTACAAAGAAGCTCTTTCAGGATGTCGGAATAGTTAATCTCTCAGTGACAGGAAGTCCTCAGATGCTTGTTGTTCTTTCTACACGGCAAACAAAATTCACAAATTCTGATGCTTTTCATTAGATGATGTAAATCCCAGTAAAACATTGACTGTGTCTGAAATGTGTCGCCTAGTTCTCTGTATTTACCTCACATGCCATCACATGTTGTGCTTTGCATTTGATAAATGTGTTAATTACTGTTATGTGACACTGGACCGGTCAATGATGCCACTAAATAATTATGATTCTTAAGTGGCCAATAAGTCTAAAGTTTAACTTTAACTCTAACTATTGATTGTTTATTATGGAGGGAATGAACAAGTGAACAACGGAGTGATGTGAGCATAGCTATTATCTCAGTTAGCTGGAATCACTCTTCTTTTCCTTGCCCCTTTTCTATTTCCTCTTATCATTATCAGTAGTAGTCGTAGTATTTCCGTTATTGCAAATATACTCAGCCTTAAGTAACTAAAGCCACCTTGTTTCTATTAGATTCCCCGTTCTCAAGACCCAAAACTGCTTCCTTAAAAGGACCTCATCTGGATTCTCCCTTTTTTTCAGCACTTAGGCTTGTTTTGCTTAGTAGGAGAGCCATGCACGTGTCCCTGTGGTGACTCCATACTCGTCACTCAGGTTACAATAGAGGAGATCAATGAGGGGATGGAGGCAGATAGACGAGAGCTCTCTCTGGGTCGAGAATTTGAGGAATGAAGAGGCTTTGATGCAGGACCTTGTAGACTAAGTTCTCTACATTTCCAGAGCTCAACTTTACAGCTTGAGGGTCGTTACAGGAGTGTAAAGCTTTGTAATGCTCTCAAATGCGTTGTAGTAATGACACTGAAAATAGCACAGAAACAAGTATCGTGTTGAGAATATCACAATGTGGGAGCTGAGTGAGCAGGAACTGAGATATGAGGGAACACATCTGTTTATTTATAGGTGGCTGGCTGGATTTCAGATCTAGATATTACACTAATGCAGCTATAGTTAGCATTGGCATTAAATCAAGTTGTTGTTGATAGAACGTAGTAAAAATAACACGCTGATGAATTTGGTATGTTTGAGCAGTAAACCTCCTCCATCTGCCAATTTCCACTGGGGAAGTGAGGCACCTTTCTCTTCTCCTTTATAAATCCCAGCTGTGGTTTTAACTGTCCAGAGGTCAAATGTTGAATGCCTTCTTCATGATGCATGCGAGACCATAAAAGTTTCCTGTAATTTGTGTTTACGTGAGCATTGTTTTAAAAAGCAATAAATTCAATGGACTTGCATTCTCCGGGGCGTAAGAGATGTATTATATCTCCTTATCTGCACCCTCGGGGCTTTGTTGAGAGTCATTTCACTTAAAGTCTGAGGCAAAGAGGTGTGTTTCACAGAAAAATTGGTGTGTGAGACAAGGATTTTGAAGAGCATGTATGCATTTCTGCAAACGCACATTCCCGTGTGCATGTTGTGTTAAGCAAAACGTGGTGTTTGTTGGTGTTTGTTACCCAAGCATGACAGTACAGATGGTATACGTTTCCTGTCAGTTAAGTGATGGTGCCTCTCTGTTTTTAGCCAGGAAGAAATGTGTGTTTGCTCATGGGAGACATTACAACACACCTCCGTATCTAGCAGCACTCGGTCCTGCTAAAGGTTAGGATTTGGTTGATTTATGTTTTCGTGGAAACAACAGCCCAAAATTGTACTCAGGATTCAGTGTTCTGTCTTTAAAAATGTTTGTCTATTTTTTTCTCATGCTCTATGCATTTATTTGGCCGATGAAGGTCAAGGAAGGGTAGAAATGAAAGGGAGTTCTTAATTAAGGACTATTCCAATGAGGCAATATTAGTGATGAATGATCCTCACAAATTGGACATAAATCACTACTGAAGTGGAAACATGAGATGCTAATGATTTAAAATGGGGAAGAATGGAGGAAATTAGATGAGAGCTAGAAAGGAAAGACAAAATATTTTACATTCATACTCCAGGAGTCTGTGATCACGTGACAGACGTTCACTGTACCAACAATTCTCATGTGAAAATACACTCCTGTCCTCATTTTCCATCTTATCTAAGTGTCAAAGTGACCACTAAAGGGTTTACATATGTCAGTCAGTTTCTCTGCAAAGGTTCATTTGTATGCAAGGCTGCTCCCCTGTTTACTGAAAGCACTAACTACCATGTAAATGCACTCATTTGTGTTCATTTCTAACTAAATGAGCTTAATAAGCAGAAATATCCCCGGCGTAGTTCTCAGTAAGAATAACATGTTTGCTTTTTGTGCTAGGCACAATGTACAGTGAACTCTGAACCCTCACGTTCCCTCTTTTGAAACGCTCTGTCAGTTCGATTTGTTTCTGGACTGTGTTTTGATGCGCAACAGGTTGTGCAGTTGCAGTGTGTGATTTATCAGGTTGGTGCCTGAAACTGGACACACATCTGAGAATCACTGCTTCTACTACTGACATCAGACAGGCTGAAATACTTTCCATTGGTCGGAGTAAACATGGCTCATGTTGAAATGTGGAATGGGAACAGTTTTCAGATGCACACTGCATACATTTTGTATGACTGGTAGTCTGGCATTTTCAGATTACTCAGAATGATTTGGTTTTGGGACAGACTGAATGTATTAAAACCAGAGTTCTTGAACCGGACAGGATATTAAGAACATGGTTAGTTCCTGACTCACGTCACTGTTTCAGACAAGACATCTTGCCAAAGGGGGCTCAAATCAATATTTTTCTAAAATAACCATCTGTCAAAAATGGCAATGTGAAAGGGCTCCCTCGCGATGAACGCCCGAATCTGCAGCAATCCTCAGCTTTACAGAGCTTTATTACTTTACTGTTGTAGTTGACTCATAGTGCTCAGCATCAAACAGCAGATCGACACAGTCAGCGACTAGCTGGTGAACGTAGTAGAGCATTTAGCTGCTGAAGAGCCAGGTATTTCCCTCAAGAGTTGGTATCGACCAAAAACAGGGCTAAAAGAGAGTGAATGTTGGACTTGCATTCATCATGTGACCAAAAACACGACTCCAAATGAATGCTAGTGTTGCCCTTTAGCTGCTGGGTATGTAAATAAAAAAACAGTTTCCTAACAAGTTCACCGTATCAACTTAAAAGATGATGATATGTCAGTGTTGTGACACAGAAAATTAGTTATTGTGGGCACTAATCAATATTATTACACCAACAATAGATCAGATAACTACATGTAATCTGAAGGTTGCCTCTCATAGGGGTGAACCCACAGATAATTATCACCCTTCTCTGCAGTTTTGCTATTACTTTAGCATCTTTCAGCTCATTACTGTGATGTCACAGCCCACAGATTTATTGTTCTGGTTCACTCTGGTCTCATCTGTGTAATTTCAAGCAGCTGTTTTCACTGAACAAAGCTGATAGACCACCTGCCCAGGACCAATCAGCAGACAGTAAGTCAGTGGCTTGCTCGTGAACATAGTGGAACATTTGCTAAAGAGCTGCTAAATTTTTCTCTGAAGACCAAAATAGGGCCAGAAACATGACTCCAAATGAATTCTTACGTTGTTCTGTGTGTGCTGGATGTGTAAATAAGCAACTATTCACTCACACATTTGCAAGGTGATAACATGTCAGTGTTGGGTTTCTTGTTCTGCTGCCCCTAAATGTCCAAAAATCAATCAAGAAATACTAAAATAACACCAGAAACATAACAAAAAGAAATAACAAAAAACATACTGCTTCTATTAAATTGACCAGAGGCAGAAAAACACGAAACACAGAAAAGTGTTTGAGGTCACAATGGTGGATGCAGGAACTGAGCAGTCAGGGCACAGTTAGTGCAACAAAGCAGCAAGAGGAAAAGCACATAAAGAACATAACAGTAAAAAATCACCCGGTTCAGAGGCAGCTGCACTCATTCTCACTAAGAGGTCCTTGACAATGTCCTTGAAGAAAGGTTTCCACATTAAAAAAAAAAAAACTGGCAGCAGCAGTCTGAATTGAGGAGCTGCTCCTTGGGGGAATTCAGCAGGATGTAAAAGCCGGTCGTCAGATACGAACGAAGTTCATGGCAGATAAATCAAATAAGACGGGATGAAACCAAAAATAATTCTGTTAAATATGAGTGTGCTGCGTGGGATTTGTGAAAAGATGTGTGATCTTTTTTTGTTGATGAGAACAGACTCCCGACCTTTCTGCATGACACACGTGACCAAGGAGATTTAGGAGCCTGAGGATTATTTTCACAGACAGAATGAAGCTGTTCGTATTTGACTTCTCCTAAAAGGTTTCTGAGACAGTTGGACGACGCTCTTTCCGACTCCTACACAGTTTGACATTCTCGGCTTCTCAACATCTGCTAACCTATTCTAGTATCTGCTCCGGTTTGACCTGTAGTCGATCTAGAGGAGAGTTACACACTACAAACTTAGTAATTGTCTCACTTCTACACTTTTTTCAAGGACAAACTGAGATAAGCTGCTCAAGTGCATGTCTGCCATATGCTGCAGACATTACTGTAAATACTTCCAATTTCAAGTTGTCTCCTTGCGTTCTGTTATACACGCATAGCCCTAACCTTTGACAGGCCAAATCCATTCATCACTTAGCTAAAAAGCTTTTTTCCATTTAATTTAAGATTCTCTGACGTTTAGCCCTCGAATGAAATGGCCTCAACCTGCAAGTCATCCAAACATCCATTGTCCTAAAAAGGAGTGCTGTGTGCTCGCTTCCCTCGCGAGTTAATAAAGACTTCCCGTGACCGGGCTTAAGCTATATGCTTTTGAAGGAACGGTTTGGCTGAGAGAGGGGCTCTTGTGTATTTCAGCCAAGCGTGGGGCGTTTAAACTGAGGATCAGAGCCGTTTGCAGCCTGACGTCATCCTCCCCGCACCCACCGTGGTGGAGCTGCTGTGTGATGAAGGGGCAGCTTGGTGCGTTGCCATATTGTTGATCAAATTAACATGAGGGAATCAGAGCTTGCAATACAGGCTTGTGTACAGCTCAACTAGAGTTCAGAGTGAAATCTATAAAATATGTGCAACTAATTCAGATTAATTCATACAGTAGCGGTGTTTATTTTCCTGGAAACATGCAAGCATGAAGTATGCATGTTTAGAAAAGAGTGATAATGGCAGCAGAGAGGCACAAGAGGAACGAATAGATGGTAAGGTGGGAGGTATATTCTGCTGTAGGAGATAAATGCGTCCCGAGTGTGAATATAAATACTGAGATAGTATATTGGCTTAAACCTTGTTCCAAGGAGAGAGGTTGTGTTGTAGGTGAAGGTTTGATTCCCAGCTGTTTTCTTTCAAAACACGCAGAGTGGCAAGCTGTCCTCCATCCTGTGAGTTAACTATATTAATATGCATATAGGAACGAAGAGCTTGTATCAAGTTCATTGTAATTTACAGTTTCCAAAGTATGGTGGGAACGGCTGGAAAACGATTGCTTCCCGCTGAGTTTGCTGGAATCTCTGCAGTGTGAATGGAAGCAGTAATGAGTAATTTCGTCCATGGGCTGATGAGAGGGTTCAGACCACTTTTAAGTGACCATGCAGGAAATGTATCTTTTTTTATTGGGAGTGTTTCCCTCTCTAAGGACTCTGTCAAATAAATCCTTCATCTTGTTTAAAGCCTCTTTGTGTAAGATTTCAAAGTTTCTGACTTTGGCATCCCCCGGTGGCAGAACCAAAACTGACAGAAATAACCTGAGGAACTGGACTGAAATTGCACTGATTTGTTGTATTATTTCTTTAAGTCGGCTAACAACAATCTCTGAGGCTGCGACCATCTCATTCACGCTTTCATGGCATTTTTGGGGCCATTTTTCCGTCGCTACTCGCTATTAGATAACTAGCTAGCTGTGTAGGATGATGGCATCCACATTGTTAGCTCTGATTGGCCAACTGGTTCTGCGGCTGATGGAAAAAAGCCATCAATGAGCACAGTGTCAGACCTAATTGAATCTGTGAGGAAATTATGTTCGCGGTCATTCAGAGGTTTGAAACCACACAAAAAACAAAATGAAATAAAAAAAAAACAGCTTACGTCATGAGAAGATTTTAAATATGGTATAATCACATACTGTAAAAGTAACAATTATATCTCTTTTAAAGAGTGACTGTGGCCACAAGTGGTAATTACTGGGTAACATTTAATAGTCTTTCATTTTTAAGGGGTTTTCTGCAGTCAGTTGCCTTAAAGACATTATCAGTAGAGTCCTGACAAAGAATAAATGGAATGGGAAACAATAAGGATGACTCTGTTATGGTGTTTTTGTGTGATAAAACCATTGAAATGTTGATCTCTGACATTCTGAAACAAGTACAAAAGAGTAATAAAGTCAGCAGACCGCCTCAATAATGTCACTTATTTAAAGTTTGCCAACATTAGCTAACTTTAGCCAACATAAGCTATACTGGTCATACCAGACCAAATGAGGCTGTAGCAGCGAAATCCCTGACTGTATTAAAATGAGCAGCGGTACGTTTTACTGCTCATAGTTTTCATTCAGAAGCGGAAGAATGTTTTATTTCTTCTTTCAAATGCAACTGTTAAAAACTGATTTCGTTTGTCCACTTTCATTGTACTGGTCTTTAAATAACATCAATCCCAGAACTGCTGATCTGATCTGAGATCAGGGACCCACCCTGCGGCCTCTGTGTTTGAAGGAGGATTAGCACAGTGGAAGCCTTTGAGCAGAGAATGACCTGTCACAAGCTTTCTCTTGTGAACCTCACCAGCCTTTAAGGAACAGTTGTTGGGTTCCTTTCCATGAAATCACAGGTACCAGGCAGTTAACACTAGCCGTTGTCCTTCTCAGCTGGTGCTCAGGAACTCCTCTGTTCCATAAATACAGGAATTAAAAGCAGGCTCAGGAGGGAGTAGGTGACTGAGCCAGGGGCGTGGACTCGGGTGGGGCAATTGGCAGCATCGATCAAGGGATAATAAACGCTGAGGCCAAGTGTCACCGAATGGCCTCCGGTACTTCTAATATGAGCTTGCTGTGAGTTTTGGGAGCTTTCCAGTTAGTTAGCCATCTGCAGTCCTGTGTTTCAGGAAAGTGATCCTGTGTGTGTCAAAAAAGATGTGGAAATCCCTCCACAGCACCCTAGTGTAATGGAAAGATTATGCCTATTTACTTGTGCAAAAAGGCACTCTTTAAGCATGAGATTGTGCAAAAACACTGCGTTTCATTTCAAGTCATCTCGTCTCTCTTATTTTCTCCTGTGGCTTGTTAAAATGCGAGATAAGCGGTGGGAGTTTGGGGCTGGAGACCCGAGCAGTCGACTCCCAGGGGATCAGTTCACTCAGAGGCCAAGCGGTCAGGGGCCATTTAAGGCGTTCTGCTTTAATGGTTACTGAGGCTGAGGGCTTCGCCAGTGCCTCACATAGTATACCTCCGCTTGTCCAGCATTCACTACAACATTGTGTCGCGCTACCTCCCAGCTGAGCCGACATGCTGCTAGAACAACACCGTCTCTTTAAGTCTGCAAGTGATGGATGTGAAGTCAACCTCTAGCCTCTGGGTTACTCAGCCTTATTACTGAGCAGCTCTGATGTGGTAATGGGCAATCAGTGTTGTCAGTTTCAATAGGAGATGAAACATTTTTGATTAATCAGTTGGTTGATTGATATAACTCTTCTCTGCTACTATTTTGATAATTGGATAATTGTTTAAGGCTGGATATGGCAATGCTGTCTGTTCATCTATTGCAAATGTTAGTTGATACATGTGCCGTTTTTTGCGTGACTGTGAATCTAATATCTTTGGGTTTTGGACTGTTGGTCGGGCGAAACAAGCAATGTGAAGATTTGTAGAAATGAATAGATGAATCAATTGATTAAAAAAATAATAGGCAAATGAATTTAGGGTGGAAATAAATGTGATTTACAGCCCTATTTTTAAACCGAATGACAGAAAATCCCTCAAAACTGATAGTATCAGCAAGGCCGTGTCTTTATCTGCGTGTGCAGCACCATTTCCCAGATGAGCCCCTTCTGTTTTTGTCTGTTCACGTCCTGCACTAACACTCGCCCCTTCCTGCTATAACTCTCTCACTGTTGATGAGTTGGGTGGCTCCTCCACTGGTGATGCCTCATGTGTTCAAAGCCCAGACTGGCTCTGCGCCGGCCCGAGGAAAGAGGATGGGTGGGTGGACACTGGAAAATGCGGCGATAATGGACAAAAGAGAGAAAGTGCGAAAGAACGAGTGGCCTAAGTGACCGCCGGAAAACACAGGGAAGCCCTTTGTGTTTACCTTGTGGGTTTGGCTCCATGTTGGTAGACAGCAGTTGAGCAAAGGGACACAGGTTGCCTATGGAGCTGGTGTGTGTTTTGCTGTGGCTGGTAGACACTAAGGCCTGAGAAGAAAGACAGAAGAGATGAAAAAGACACATCAGTATCTGCTTTTCCCATGTACGTCTTTCAGCCCTGTCATCTAATGAAGATTTGGGATTTGATCACATTTAGCCCTCTGTTTTCATTCTGTCTGCATTGTTTCCAAACCCGATGCCAAATCAAACACTTCTTCTGTGGTCTTAGATGGAGCCGCCAGAAACGCAAAGATATCTCTCAGAGGCAGCGCCAGCAGGTTAAAAAAAAACTATCCATGTGTTTGCTTTGCTTAGAACTTAATGGTGGCCCTGATTTTATTACTTTCAGCAAAATGACAAATAATAAACAGTAATTGATGAGAGAGTTGTGTCACGCATCCATTTAAACCAGACTGGATTGGCTTGGTTTTTCGCTATGCTTACATCTGCGTTCAACCCTGTGGATCTCTGGCGCAGTGATTACACTGATAACATCATATCCAGACTGTATGATCTTTCCGATAATCTGCTGTGCAATCAGTCTTTTTGCAAGTCGTCAATTGGAGAAAGATGTTGAATTACCATAATCACCCAACCCGCTACATGACAGTTATTTCTTCGAGGTCAGAGGGAGTTTTAACATCTGACTTGTGCATATGGAGGGAGATATTCTCTGCAGTAGCCTTGTGGTTTGCGCTCTCTGCAGAAAGACGTGAAGGACGTGTTCACGGCCATCACGTTCGAGGTGGCTTACGGCCTCGGGAAGCATTTGGTGACAGGACACCAGGAGCGAGACCTGCCCGCGCTCACCCCAGTGCTACGATGGAGGAAAGGAAACAAGATCGCAGTGAGGAATGAGGTAAAACACTCTGACACACACTTGCATATGTAAGTAGAAATCCTCTTAAGTTAAGGTGTCAAAGGTTTCAGGGAGTCTCGGAGGGTGATCCAAAGTGCATTCTTCTTTATCTGCTAATTTTAGTAATTATATGGTGAATCATTGTCAGTAGTTGGATTAAAGATGCATGATTGCGTTGGACTTTTATTTTCCTGGATCATGATATATAATGGATGATTAAAGCGCTTATCACTCAAAATTATTTTGATAATTTACTGTTCTGTGTAAGAAAATGAGCATCATTGAGGATTTTTCACACGTTCATTTAAATTTACCGTCACAAGATACTGAATATTCTCAAGTTGAAGCTGCTTTCAATCTCATTTTTTATTTCTACTCATAAATGATTCAGATACACTATCATCCTGCACTTTGGTGTAGAAATGCTTCAGGTGTGCTGGAACAGATGGGGGCAGGAGGCCACGCTAATATAACATTGTCGGCTAATTCAGATTCTCCTCAAATGATCATGCAGAACAAAGTCAGGTCTTCCCTCGGACCGCAGGAGGAATGAAGGAAGCAGCTCAAATTGAGGCTATAATGATTTGGTGTTGGTTACCATCTTATTATTGTCTGTGTTAGCTTTTCTTGAGTGGAATCCAAAAAGACTGATTCATTTATTTTCTTTGCAACCACCTCTAACCTGCCCCACATGTGTTTCCCCACCGTCTGCACTTCTTGAAAAACAGAGGGATTTGCGCCTTTCAGCACCTACAGGATCCATTTATCCAAAGCTCATCAACGTTACATCGAACCTCACCGCTTGACTTAAGTTTCCTTTCATAATTTAGCCTGAAACCAGAGGCCATCCTCTGACTGACTGAAAGAGAGATCAGATAGAGTAAAGATTGTGGCCTTTCTGGATAAAGAAATATCCACCGGTTAGCTCCAACACCAACAC
The DNA here is from genome assembly GCF_017976325.1 of Chelmon rostratus. NCBI lineage: Eukaryota > Metazoa > Chordata > Actinopteri > Chaetodontiformes > Chaetodontidae > Chelmon > Chelmon rostratus. The sequence goes on along the minus strand of NC_055668.1, from coordinate 10,247,055 downwards.
AATACTGCCCCCTAGTCCGAGCACAGAGTTGGTGTCTGCAGTGCACTGACAGCATGAGGTCATATGAACTGTGTACTTTACTGTTTCCTCTTCAGACTTGGTTTGAGAAGAACTGCCTGTCGGACGACTGTGCTGCAGACCTGAGGCTCCATGGGAAACTGCTGCTCTCAGGGTAAAAAAACCAAACTTCACAGTTTAGATTCAGTCTGTCTTTGCCTTTTCGTCAGCACTGAGGAAGCAAGCTGAAGTCATAGGCCATGTGGGTGTGGGTAGTGGAACCATGACGTATGCTTGGAGGATATCCATATGTTTTTCCATACAAAGGGAGTTCCCTCTCCTTTTGTTGTGTATCTTTTGCTCTCTGTGCATTTACTGACAGTATATGCCTGTCTTGGTAAGCAGTAGTCATCTTCTACATTCTTTGTTTTACCCCAAGAACAAGCAAATACTCTATTTTAAGGCCACTCCTCTTCTGTTTACTTCCAGTCAAGATTTCAAAATAAAGCAAAACTTAGATTCCTTGTTGATAGAAATCTTTGCTGGCTGCTCATTTATTTATTCTCTGAAATGCATTGTTGCCTTCATGTTTCCATCAGGCTGCATAGCAAACCACATTTGGCTCTTGGAGGAGTGAAGAATGTGTCTTTGAACCTGACCATCTCCAACGCTGGGGACGACGCTTATGACACCAACATCTACTTCAACTTCTCCAGAGAGGTTTTCTACATCAACTTCTGGCAGAAGGTCTGTCCCTCTTGTCAGTCTGAAGTATCTACTGTTTATTTACTCGAGTGCACATGTTTATTTCTGAAACTTATTTGATTGTTTAGTTGAAAAGATGTGGGTAAAGCACAAGTGAATCATTGAAACAATACAGAGGGCCAAATTACACATACATACTGTACGTGGCACATATATAACATTCCATTAGTTTTCCACTGCATTTTCTAAAAGACAGTTTATTTTAAAAGACTGATTAAATGTCCGGAGCGCAGTCTAAACAGTGGAGCATACAGAAAGACAGGCCTGTGAGAGGACAGATCAACTTAAAGCTTTGCCTGAGATGTGTAGGCAGCCATGCAGATGAAAGGATGAAGAGCAGGAGAGCAGCAGCAACAGCTGTCTCGTCTCATAGGTCAGCTCCTCTGGCTTCTCTGACTCTTTCAAGGCAGACACACCATGTCAACAACGCATGAGCTGTGTGCACGAGAACAAATCAGAACACACATTCTTCATATTCCCAGAAGCTTGACTTATGAACCGTTCAAATCGCATTACTCATGTCCAAAAACTCCCTCACACCCGATGAAATAGGGCCATATTTATTTGGGTAAATACAGGTATGTAAAGTGAGCTTTGTAACTGACCTTCATGCAGATATTGGTCAGGCCTCGCACTCTCTGACCTCCAACAGAAAACGATTTCTGTGCTCTGTCACTGTTAAAGAAATATCTGCCCACTGCCATCCCACATTAAACCTGAGAGACGCTCCTCGACACCAGGCTGCATGTGGATGGGTTTCACAGCGGCCGCCTCTGCCTCCACTCGCGTCTGTTTGCTCGCTTGTTGCAAAGAGGTCCAGCAGGTCGGCTCACAGCTGAGTCAAGACGCCACATCAGACGGAGTGCTCTGATACGACCCTCTCGTGGTTCAGCTTTTCGCTTGCTGGAGGGGACAGCATCCATCATGAAGGCTTTTCCCTTCGTAATGGACCTCATGTTTATCCTCCAGCTGGGTTTTGCACCCCTGTGATGGATAAGGATCATCTCCGTAAAGCGCACAACCTGTGACATGATTTAACCCCCCCCCCCCAACAAAGCTGAAATTGAATTTAAATAGAATACATGCTGCAGGCAGATATTAGGAAAACAGTGTGTCAGTTTGAGTTTCATAGCTAATCTAATGAAGTGATTAAGTATCAGCTTACCAGCAGCCACAGAGCCTCTTTTTGTTCAGGAACCTGATAAGTCAGGGTGGCCCGCTGCACAAAGGGAACAGGAAGTGAACAGTATGAAGAGATGACAAAGGGGCCACCGAGCAGATTTACTGCCATATGCTCCTTGAGACATTTCTAATTACTACTAGAGAAGTCCGAGGTGATGGTGTGACCCTTTTTGAAAAGTTAAGGTCGGCTCCCAATCCTCCCCTGAGGCTTTTTTCCAGTGAGCGAAGCCTGAACTTGTACTCCCCTCATATTTAGTGTGAGTGCGGTGTGTTATCTGTCTGTTGTTCTTGCAACACAAGCTGTCAGAGAGCTGTTGAGGTGAGCCTGTTTCGGGAGCGCTGCCTTCACTCCCGTGGGACTCTGCAGCACCGGCTTCTGTGTTTTCCTTTTTTATCACTTGTTTTTTTTTTCTGAAAGGCCAGAGCCGTGGCAGATGTTTTGTGCCATTATGCTTCTGGCAGTGGCTCGTACCTCTACTCCAATACATTTATCTGAGAGCTATAGCTACTACTTATTTTGCAGATTGAGATTTTACACACAAAGCATACCTGCCTCAGAAATATATAAAGAGCTAACAGGTACAATATTATATAAATATTGTAATAAAAAAATAAAATACTGCTTACACGTTAATGCTGCAGTTTCGTTCAGGGTGATATTTGAAGTCAGTACCATCGTATTTATGGGTGTTTGTCCAATCAATGATATATAGATACTGTTTGCTAAATGACCAATTAAATCATCTAAATCATGTTCAGTGTAGTGCACTGTGTTTCAAAACAACTCAACTAATTCTAATGACTGTGGATCAGAATCATTAACTCAGCACAGTGATAATAAGTACTAGAGTAATAGAGTACTTTTATTTTTATACTTTAAGTACATTTTGCTGATAATACGTCTGTTACTGAAGGTACATTTTGAATGCAGGACTTTCAATTGTAGTGGTGTATTGTTCGGGTCTGGTATTACCACTTTTACTTAAGTAAAGGATCTGAATACTTCTTCTACTACACATTTCTGGTGATTTATCAGTTGGAACAAATGAGCATCGCAGTAAAAAGTCCAGAAATTGGAAATTCAACTGAGACATAGATGAAGTTTGGAATTTCAGTGAGCCTTCAAATCTAAGAAAATGCTAATCCCTGATTTTCTTGGCTGTGAAGTGCAGCTTTGCACACGCCATGAAAGCTCAAAGGTAGATCTCAATCTTCACACATGTGTCAAAGTACAAAGCAGGAAATGGCACTCGCTTGGAAAAGGCAGAGTGAAGTAAAGCCAAATGTACAAATAACCAAGTGATCGGAGACATAAAGAGACATGCGGAACATGTAGAAAATGGGCCTCCCGTGTGCTGTCATCCACACTGACATACTACTGCAGTAGATGCTTCATCTGGCTCTGAGGTAGGGTAAACAGTCGTGGTGATATTTAATGGGCCTGCCATTTGTGAAAATCCCAGCGTGTATTTGTTCCTGACAGAGAAAGACAAGAGAAAGTAAGCAAGAGACAGAAAGTGAAGAAGTGCTGAACAAACAGACTTTTGTCGCTCTTCTCCCCATGGAGGCACAACTCGCCATATGTCTGAGTGCTCTGGTCTCTCTCAAGGGCTGCCAGGTGGATGATGGGTAAACAGGCTGACTTCCCCAATCCTGCCCAGCCCCGTGGGACAGGCAGTGTTTGCACAGCAGCTCAGAGGAATACAGGAAATAGAGGAAATTCCATCATTGACAGCCCCCCCCCCCCCCCCCCCCCCCACTCACAGGGCTCACTGTAGTCTCAATGCAAAGGGCAGCACTGCTTATTTAAGCTGACTTAATGAAGATGGAGGGCACAGCCACACCCTGGACTTGCACTGGGAATCTGCTGAATAAGGGGAATGGGAGTGTGGATGATACTGTGTACCTTGAAATATGTCAGCAGAGACAACCTTCACACCTCGCTCCTTCATCACTTTTGGAAACATGTTATAAACATGGACCGTTTTGTATGGCTTACATCAAGCCCCCAGCTGAATGTTCCAGGACCTCTAGTCTGTCTCTTTTCCTTTTTTTTAATCGTTGAAGTATCTCTGCCCTCTTTCATGCTCCCAGCGCACGGGCTCAGCCGACAGCCTCGCAGTGAACCCTCGCTCAAAGAATTCTTACTCCTCGTCAGGTCAAGGCCAGAGTGTTTACACAGCGCAGCCGGTGAAGCTCCATATTGTTTAGACAAGCTTCCAAACACACAGCCTGGAGGTTGTCCAATTACCCACCCGCCAAGATGTGTGTGTGCCATCGCCGCTTTGTACATTCTTCGTTTAATCTAATTTAAAACTTCAGTAAGATATGAGAACCTATTCCTTTCCACGCAGAAGTCTGTTTCTAACAAAACACTTTGATCTTACTGTAAATGTTGGCACGTGTGTGTGTGTGTGTGTTTAAAGCTGCAGTAGAGGCAATACAGTCGCTCTTTATCATGCATATGTAATAGATTACATTAAATGTGATATTTGCATTCACTTTACCATGAAAAAGCATCTCTAATGCTTTTTGCTAACTTATCAGAACTGATTGTTCCCTCTCACAGTCTGCGTCTTGTCTACTGCGTCTTCCTCTCTCTGTCTCCATCAGTGTCACCCACTCTGTCTCCAGTCTGGCTGTCTTTATCGCCTCCTCTTACTCTCTGTCTATCTGTCTTTTTGCAGGAAGAGAAGGGCATTTCCTGTGGACTTGTTGATTTGGACTTCCTCAAATGCAGCGTGGGATTTCCCTTCATGAGAGCACAGACTAAGGTAGCTCAAACCAAGACAGAACTAATTGCACAATGTCAGAACTGTGTGCATTGTAGTGCATGCCAGTTTTAGAGGTGTTGTAATCTCAGGAAAGCACAATGCGTTTGTGTGCGGAAGCCTCCTGCTGACTGTGTTTTTGCATGGAAAAAAAACATCAGTCATACTGTATTGCATGCAAAACAGTCACTGACACTTTTTTTTCTCTCCAGTATCATTTTGCAGTTATTTTTGACACAAGTCAGCTCTCTGGGGAAAATGACACATTGCAGTTCTTAGTTCAAGCAAAAAGGTAAATATTGAGAGTCTCACATTTTAGTGCATACTGAATAATAGTCGTTTTTTTTATTCCTGTGAGTACAAATACTGATTTATCCACATGAATTTGCCCAACTTTATGGCCTATAGAGTAAACACATTTTCATGATTTACAAAACAACTGAATAACTTTATTTCTCCTTATCTGTTGTAGCGCCAATCCGGAACACAAACTCTCTGACAACAGTTTAGATCTGTCCATCCCTCTGGTTCACGAGACTGACACAACTATAACTGGGTAAGAGCAAGACAAACGTGAACACCCACAACATTGTAGTTACTGTTATCCACACACATAGCTGTCTAGATTTTCTGTGCCTCAAACAGAGACTTGATCTGGCTGCTCATCTGTTGGCTGTCGGGAGGAGAGGGAATGCTTTTGTCAGTATGGAGCCTGTCAACTTGAAAAGCTTTATCTCTGAACGCTTTATCACAGCTCTGCTTCACAGAGAGATGTAAAACAGCCCAAATCCGCCAGAACTCTGACATCTGATAAGGCTGCTGTGTGTCTTTAATGTGAAGGGAGGCTTCAGAGCAAAGCTGGACACATCTGACTCTTGTCTCAACTACTGAAAAAAACTGCTGTCCGGCTAATGACATGACCGAAGAAAGAGATTTTTATGAAGCTCTTTTTGACATTATTTCTGTGTGCATTTAAATAAATGAATGGATCATCTTCTCCGTCACTGTGGTTGCAGTGTGGTGACTCCGAGCTCCTTCGTGTATGGAAACTCCATTGATGCCTCGCGTTTTGTCCAGTTGGAAGACATGGAGTGCAGCTTTCAGCCTCTCAATCTCACTTTCCAGGTACTGCTCGCTCAGAGCATTTCGGATTTTCAGTATTTTTGCATGTTTCTCTATATATTCACTTCTATTTTTCTTGTCTCCATCTTTCCCTGTCTCTGTCTGATGTGGTTCCAGGCCATAAACAAGGGGCCCAGCAGGCTTCCTGGCTCCACTGTGAACATCAGGATACCCAACCGACTGGCTGGCAGCGGAGCTGACATGTTCCACATCATTGAAACACAGGTGGATGCCAACAGCAGTCTATCTACATTATTTACCTAGCCCAGATCATTATTTATTAGTTTATTCACCTGCAGGCAGCCACATTTTTAGCTCATTTATCTAGCCTGCGCCTGTCGGTTGTGCTTCCCTTCATGTCACAGTTGCTTGTGTGCACCTCAGAGGATACCTTTATGGACAGAAAGCTGCTAATCCAGGGTTTTTTTGTCATGGCATTGGCAATTTGCTTTGCGTGAGGCACCACTGGGCCAGTGAAAATCTGAGCAAAAGTGTTGACGCTGCTACTGAAGCTAGCCAACCATTTTGTTTCACAACATTTTGCATTTAGATAAAGAAACACAATACTCCCACTGGGTTTAAATGTTTACTTAACCTTTGCATTGCTCCTTTCATATAGGTAGATTGTGGGGGGGCTCAAGCTGTTAATTGTATTTACTGTGAATGGGCAGACGGGGAGGATTGTATCCCACCCTCCTTGAGCCCATCTGGAATCACTTTCAGGGGATCAGACAGCTTGCATGAAACAGGAATGGGACACCTGCAGAGCTGGCTACTGCCCAGTACCATCCAAGCCTGGACCCACACATCATAAACTCTGTTAACGCTGCGTCTGGCCTGTGGCACATCGGACAGTTGCACACTTATATTTTATCGCCAGATATTCTTACATTTTATACAGACCTCCATTCTTTCACACGTGACATACGAGTTCCCGATTGTTGCTCCATATGTTCTAGTTTTTCTGCACAAAATTCCCTCAGCCTTCATTATTTACTGTGGAAATCCTCTTCTTGTGAGGGATCTGACTAAGTTAAAGTTAGTGCAGCCTATGAATCTTCACACCAGCAGTGGTGGCAGTAACACAGGACATGAGAAAGCGGGGCGATAAAAAGCTCAGACATGCTGGGTGGCAACAGAGCAGACAATGAGGAAGGCCAGAGGATATTTCCACCTCCAGAGCTTCAGGTTGGGCCGAGGAGGGGGGAAAGGGGAAGTGCTCCCTCTGGGGTGGGCAGTAAACCAGACACCTCTAAATCACTCCTTATGGGAAATCTATCCGGGAGGGGTACCAGCGTCTTATAGAGAGGAACTTCCTGTGAGCCCTGGAGACTCATAACAATAGTGGGACTGGGCCAGTTTAGGTGACACAAGTGCTTGTGTCTACATTTTCGCTGTCAAACCCAAATCCAAACTTATCTTTGCAACATCAACATGGCAAAATTCCTGCTCTGTGTTATTTTTATGTCTTCATTTATATTCACTGGATGCGATTTTACCTAAAGTCTTCGTCAAAACATTTCTCCACCACCGTCCTGTTTCAGGTGGCCGACGGCCGAGGGAACTGCACGCCTCACAGGAACCCGACACCGTGCACCATCCCCCAGGACAGAGAGAGCATCTTCTACTCCATATTTGCCTTCTTCACCAAATCGGGACGCAAAGTCTTGGTAAATATGCAGGCCGCAAGTTGCACTTTGACCTTTGAGAGCTCGCTGACTGTCACCCCCTGGGAGGATTCTTGTTTTGTTTTTTTAGTCGGTGCAACATCTGTTTATCACGCCTCTCTCTCCCACACACTTTCTCCTTCCTCCTTTCTCCTGCCCCTTCCTCACACTCCGCTTCTTCTTCTCTCTTCTTTAAAAGGACTGTGACCGGCCTGGAAGAGCGTGTATGACAATCTCCTGCAGTCTGGGTCCACAATTGAAAGAAGAGGCTTTGAGCATAGATATAAAACTTCTACTCAATACTGAAATTCTTAAGAGGGTGAGAAACAAACAAGCTTCATAGATTTAGTCCAGGTATATGTGATTCCAATGGTAACAATAACCCACCCTCTCTCAACCCACAGGATAGTTCCTCTGTGATCCAGTTTGTGACAAGAGGCAGCGTGCAAGTAACTGACAGGGCAGTGGAGGTACCAAAGGGCCTGCCGGAGGACATTTCTGTGAGTACATCATGAGCTGTGAAAACACCAGCCACCTACACTCTTTCCAATACTTTCACAATTATCACCTCTTTTTTTATCAGATCTCTTTTTAGCAGCTTAGCCTCTTTCGGCTGATTGTTTGGTTTCTACGACCCCCAACTGCACACTACTGTGCGTGGTCAGTACCAAATGGCCAACAGTTAGAAAGTTAGCGACTAGCCGGTGCAGAAAGTGGAGCATTTAGCTGTGGAAGACTCAGATACAAATAGTGTTTTTAGTGATTTAGATGAACTAACCCTTTGAAGCTTGAGTGGATGCTAATTGAGGCTTGGATCCATGTGTTCGGGTTAAAGGACAGGGGAGCTCTGCTGGTAAAAATCTATCAATGAGCATTCGTATTTTTATCTTTAGATCCACAGTCCATCATGACAATCATGACGACCTGGGAACAGCTGGGGACTGTGGGTATACTGTATGGTGGCACTTCTTCTGGGGGTCCTCAGCTGCGCTCAAGGACAAACCCTCCCCCCACTGTTGTTTGCTGAGTGATTGAATGGCCCACCAGATCAGATGTGATGATTATATTGAGCACCCGGCATGCTCGCAGTGGGATCTCTCAAGTGATTAGGGTGCTGACCGGACTGCAGCCCTGCTGACCCTAAGCTTCAGACGTGCTCGGAAAGTTCACGCCAGCCATGAATACGTTCATACCGTGCCGCTCTTTCAGCACTCAGTGAGCGTGCTCATTCCAGCCACAATTGCTCCCCTAGGTTTTAGTGAACACAGTTACCTTTTCCCTCCGGATGACTGCTGGCTAGAGTACACACTGCAGAGTATAATTTGTGGTCCCTGGTTGCATTGCTCACAGCAAGCCCAGCTCACTTTTTATCCCCCATGGCATGTAAACAAACTGACATAAATCTATAACATTCTGCTGTAAGTACGCAAGTTACAAACTTAGCATCACAGAGCTCAGTTTGATGGACTTCACATTCAATCACACATTCCCAGAATGAACTAATTGCACAAGTTAAACTGGGAAAGTCAGTGTCAGAGAGCATCGACCAGTAGAGCTTTCAACTTTCTGTGCACGCAAGCGCCTTGGCATGCATAACAACAACTATATTCCAGAGCTCAGAGTACAGGGGAGGTGTTAATGTGGGAAACTATTCAACAGAGATTAATCTTCACTTGTCCACTTGGTTGTGTCTTGGCTCACAGTTGGTGTCTCATGCCACATTTGTGTTCAAAGCGAATGCAGCACTGCACATTGAAGCAGTGAAGTTCCACTGTCAGTCCCGAAATTGTCCCACCATTGTTTGCAGCAACAAATTATGCAGGACTGTCTGACATTTGGGAGTAACACATTTATTTATACAGTTATTTGCCTTTGTTTAAGATGATGAGTAAATAAACCCAACTATTACATGATCCTTGAATGTGTAGTTTTCCATTTTAAGGCCCGAATGCTGACATTAAAGCAGGCTAAACTGTCGTGCAGAGTAATGCAATATTTAATTCAAGTCAAACCACTTTTAATTCAGTGCAAATCAATTAGAGCAGTCAAAGTAATTTTGTTGGAAATGCCTCATGTACAGACGTATCAAATCGCTTCAAAAGAGCTGTTCCACAGTAGAACAGCTCACATATAAAATGAGTGCTAATTATTAGATAATGAAATAAAAATCAAAGATTTAAAATTGTGTTTACTTAATTACAATAAATACAGCATTCGTCAAACGATACTACTTCCCTCCATTGCAGTTACGCGTTACAGTGTGCATTGTGTTAAGTAGACTGAGTTTGCTGTCAGTGACGGATTAACCAGCAGGTCAGCGTTCACTCATGTCATGGGAAACGGCCTAAATAGCTCATATTTATTGTGGAACCAGGCTGTTTTTTAGGAGTTGCCAAGCCTCCCGGACACACAAGATAAGTCAGAATTAGCCTCATTCCGGCCTACAAGGAATCAGTTTACAGTCATGAGGCTCGGAATTGAAAAAGGGAGTGGGTGATATATTATTTTGAATTGCGCTGACCTAATAAGATAAATACTTGTTGGCATTAATCAACATGGAAAGAGTGGTGTATTACGAAACAGCGATGGTCAAGCTCAATTACTAGTTCTATGGTGTTATTCATACCAGTGATAAAAGCGTAACAGCCACCGTCTTGTTGGAAGCAGTGATGGAGACTAAGGGTCTGCAGCCATGCTAGCAGCTCTGTCAGGCTGTGACACAGCGGTGCTCAGAGCTAAAGCTAACATCAGCATGCTAACATACAATGACAATGCTAGTATGCTGATGTTTAGTGGATGCAATGTTTGGCATGTCATATCATCAGTTTTACAGATACTTAAACCAAAGCACTGGACAAAGTCAACTAAGTCAGTAGGATTCATCCTCTGGATGCCATGAATGTGCATTTTAGGCTGGACCAATCCATTTGTGTCATGTTTTATGCTATATTTAGTTTTACATGTAGCTCCTCTTGAATCATATCAAGGGTTTGAGCAGCAGCTAGAGCAGCCTCAAATAAGATGGGTCTTGTTGCACTACATTGCATCATTAGCAGCACATGACTTAATGAGTACCCTTGTGTGTCCCTGCCCATGTGTGTGATGTATTTTAGCGTGACTCACTGACTCACTGGAGTGTTGTGCTTGGTGTTTGTGTGTGTGTGTGTGTGTGTGTGTGTGTGTGTTTCAGCTGGTGTTCGAGGCTCTCCACAGTCAGGAGCCGAGGGGTTACGTAGTCGGCTGGATCATTGCCATCAGTCTGCTGGTGGGAATCCTCATCTTTTTGCTGTTAGCTGTGCTACTCTGGAAGGTAAACGCACTGATTTGTTTTCAGAAGAGAGCATTAGTCACGAAACTGAGTTTATCTCGTAATATTTTGCTGAAGCCACAACAGTAAATAAGAGGGAGTTGTCACAAACTTGTGTGTCACAGCCTGAAGCCCTGTGTCTAACTCTGGTTAGACGCCGGGACAGTATCCAGTTGTACAGAGACAGCTGGAGGTAGGGGAAGAGGTGGGGGTGAGAGCTTGCTTTGGGCCTTAAACAACCATGAAAAGGGCAAATCACAGACTGGACAATAATTCACACCATTCCACTCACATGAAAGAAGAATCTAAAAGGGAAATGGCAATTACACTGATGTCCAGAGGCCCTGTGAGCACAAAACTCCTTTTCTGTTTCACTGCTTCTTTCTCCACCGGGAATACCACAACTAAACTCTGGAATGTTGGTCCTGGGATCCATTCCCCCCCGATCCCCAGGTCCGTGGATCCTGCCAAAATAAACCCCACTTACAAGAGCAGCACATGTCCTGTATTGCTCTTTTCAGGAAATGCCTGAGGAGAGTTCAGGTCTGTATCAATAAACTTTAGTAGTCAAACGCAGATAAATGAATGGAGGCGTAGGGAGAGCGGCATCGTGGCTTTGTTTAGATACGCACCAAGAATCCACTGCTCTCCCCAACCCTCTCATATTCCCGTTGTGTTCACTTGGTAAATGCATGTTATAGGTTAGTTAAATGTAAATTAGCATACAATATTAGATTCCTAAAAAACAACACTTTTGTACAGAGGAAATGCTTGATTTGCTTCCATCCATGCTGTTGGGTATACCTATTAGCCTCAAATTGTGTATGTTTCACATTACTGAGGCCCATTTTTCAAAGCATACCATGCCATGATGTTCTAAATTGATTTCTTATCGGCCAGACATCCATTGTTTTTCATTTGTTTCACTTGCGGGAGAAATCTCAATTTACAGGCCTTTGTACCTTAAAGATATATAATCCATAACGGTGACCTCAAGGTCACATTACATTTACAAGCTATGTGAAATGAATCTAGAACACGTAAGAAAATATTGAAGTTGTGTAAATACTTTTTTTTACATTCAAAATGTTGCTGGTATGCAGTAGAATCTCGTAGGTCTGTGTCAGAGTGCCACTGAATGCACCATCAAGTAGGTTTTTAGAACATCCCTTCTAGCTACATGACATCACAGTCTAAAAATGTATGTATTTCAGTTTCTTGGACAAGAAGATGCTCCATCCAGCTGAGAAATAGTTCTGCACATAATACAACGTAACACCACAATGTGTTTTAATCTGTGAAGCCGCTGCTCGCCATGGCTTCCATATTTACTGTCCAAGCATGAGAGTGTTATCTATCTTCTCATCTAACTCTCTGCACAAAAACAAATGAGTGTATTTCAGTTTCAAAGTTCCTTTAAAGGGTGACATATTTGACAGTGCTTATATGATATATCTGTGATAAACTGATATCAGACAGTGTTGGGTCTCTAGGTCACAGCTATCCCTATCTAAAGTAAGTTTTATCTGAAAAAATGACCACCTCAAGAGAGTAAAATCTACCCTAAATTACTCTGGAATATGTTCTGCAGTTTTGCAATTGTATGTAAAATTGTATTTTTTTGTAGTTAACAAGCTCAAACATGCAAAACCACAGGTGTTTCAGTCCTGGAGTCAGGTCTGCCCACAGATCCACCTTACTAACCACTCAAATTTTTGTTCCTCTCCCTCTTTGACAGATGGGATTCTTCCGTCGGCGCTACAGAGAGATCATCGAGGCTGAAAAGAACAGGAAGGACAGTGATGAAAGCTGGGACTGGATGGAAAAGAACCACTGAGACTTGCAGTGGGGCTGGGGGGGTCCCAGAGGAGCCAATGAGATTAGGAATTGGGTCGGGTAGGATCCAATAGCACGGGGTCTCACAGCCTAGCCGCCCAAGTGGCACCAGGCCCTTCGGTCTTCCATATGTGGAAGAGAAGAATATTCTCCATATTTTTTGGAGACTTGATACTTTTTTGTGGGTGGGGGTCCAGGAAACAGGCTTCTGAGGTGACAGTGTGGCTTGCCAGAGGACACTTGCTGTTGAATTCAGCTAATCTCAAAGGAGGTAACTCCCAGCCAGCTGAGCGGAGCTGTTGATGGAGACCCACATCCGTACAGGGATGTGGCGACGGCATGAATACTGGTGGACAACAAAACCCTCAGGGCTGTGTTACATAGCAAATTTATTTTTATACATACACTTTAAGCCATATTGTGTAAAACTGGGCTTCGACACAAGTTGGGGTTTTGAAGGCCATTATAAACATACTGTATCTAAAGTATGTTTTCCTAAAAGCACTGATGTTTGATAAGAATGAATGCCTTGGCTCCATAGCTTTACTTTTAATACCAAAGATTTGTCCTGTATAGTATATGATTGGAGTCGTTTGTATATTCAGTTCTTCCTGGGAGTGAAAGATTGTATCTTTTCTTTACTATTTCTGGCTTATGGATATCTGTTTTACACATCTGACTGCCCCTCCCTCCCACAGATTATCAACCAGAGCTTCTGTGTTTCAGACCCACACACACAATGATTAAAAGCTATGTCCTCATGTCTGCTGGTGTCTCAGAGGCAGAGGAGGCCCAGTAAAAAGCGCCCTCGGAGGTCATTAGGACCATAAAAGCCACCATTTACATTTCAAGCTTTGCGACTCTCTTTAAGCATTCCATTTGTTATGGCTTTTAACTGAGTTGTTTGCAGGTCTTTTAAGTGATTTTGTCAGATTTGAATTTCAACCTTTACTCTCTGCTGTGCTCTGAATTGACCAATGCCTCAAAAGTGCGATGTGCAGAAGAGCAAATTATCTGAAGCCGGTTTTCCTAGAAACGATTGCTCAGGTATGCAGCTGACTTTTCACATGGACCCCCACAATTTTCCAGGCTCAAATGAAGACATCTTAGCTGATAATGCTGTAAATTCTCACTGAAATATTGTAGGAAATGGTTCACTCTATATCATGACATAAGATCTGATCATGATTTATTTCCAAAACCTTTCCAGGCGTCACCTAAGTAGCCCATATTTAATTTTACTATTTTGTTATTAGGCATTGGGTTTTAGTGTGAAATATGAGACACATTATTCTCCACGGCCAGATGAAAGTAGTCGATGGGAGTCCACCTACAGTCATTTACAGGGGCCCGTGGCATGAGTAATGCCCTAAAAATAGGTGGGAATGTGCTGCACTCAATCACTGCACATAAACGAGCTCTTTGGGGCTTCTGGGAAAAGCTTATTTTAAGTCAACATGGAGGAATGTCAGCGCCCTGAAAATCTGCCGCTTCACAGCTCCTCTGTACCCAAATTTCTACTCTGTGAGTTCTTCTTAAAGCCGGGCTTCATTGTGAAAGAAATTTTGAAGAACACATTGAATTTTATATTAAATGTGCCCAAAGAAGTAAGGATATAGCTATTTTATGCATTTGAAGAGCTCAAAATAACGAGAAAATATGTTTTGACGTCAGTTTAGAAGAATGTATCCGTGATAATTATTTTTAATTATATTTAAAAAGTATGCAGTATGTTAGGCTGAAAACCTGCAGTCTAATGAATTTTGGGTAATTTTGCAGTAGACCAGAGGCAGATCTTAATGTGCAATGCCAAAGAACACAAAACTATATTTTAATGTTTCACATTTTCTCTAAGACTTCAGTGCTAAGACACTTTATGGCTCACTACGATTGCTTGTGCTGTAGGAATCTTTTCTTGATCCGATACACTTTATTTTACCATTTAATTCCACTGGCATGACGGCATATACTGTACACATTCACATCTTCCGTCTGCATCGTTAAAATGATGCACGCAGAGAAACCGACACTTGACATTTTGGTAAATTTTAACTGTGATGGTTACATTGTATTTGTATGTTTGTTGTCACCGTTAATCACGCCGATATTTGGGGTTTTTGTTCTGAGTATACTACTGTCACTGAATATCATTTCCATTATAGTGTGCTGTATGTTTGATGTTTAAAGATGTCTGAGCTGTATATTTATCTGTTGATAAATTGAGTGACATTTTATGGACGCGTATGCTGTTTTTGTCAACTTGAGTCCTGTGTGGTCATTGGTTGGGTTCACTTCTTATTCTGATGGTGTGTGGTGCTCTCTGCTGGCAGCTTCACTCTAAATGTACAGACAAAAACTCAAGAATGTTAAAAAAAAAAAAAAGAATTCTTGGAAAACTTGTTAGGGTGTATTTACAGTTGTGTTGCCTTTAAACATCAAGTTCCCTTTTTAATTCTAAGGGTCTAAATTTTAATTGCATGTATACATTCTGTATGTGCATCCTAGAGCAGGAACAATTAGTCGATCATTAGAAAATGAATCAGTGATCATTATGATCAGTTTGTCTTTTATCAAGAAAAAATACTAAACATTCTCCAGTTCCAGCTCCTCACATATAATTTCACTGTTACATCATTATCAATGGAATATCAGTGGGTTTTGTTGAATGTATTGGACAAAATTAGCACGATGCCATGATGGGCTCTTGAATTAATTACTATTTTAATGTGACAGACTCTCAAACCCAATCAGGTTTTTAAGGATTAGCAGCAAAACTTGTTTGTCGCAGTGCGACACTGATCTGCAGTGCTTTTTACACTAAAGGTGATATTTTTAAACTGATAGTCAATACACCTAAATTACACAACCACCAGTCTAATTAAAAAACACAGTTGTGTTTTGTAAAGAATTTCTTAAAGTCTACTATTGAATTCAAATGTATAATACCGTCGGAATGCTTTATGAAACAAGTTTAGAAAATTGTCCCCCTTTACCTGGAAACACTGCTCACACTTCAAGCAAATGTGGGACGGCCCTCAAAATATGATAAGATAATAGTGATGATGTTATGCATTCTTATATTGAAGTGTGATCACAGGCAGTACTGCTTTATTAAAATACAATGTCTGTAACACTGGCCAAATGGTATTTAGTTTAAGCCCTTATGTTTTGTAAGGTCCTGTTCATTTCTCTGAGCACATGCCAAACAGTCTCTCTCGAAAGTTGAACCATGCCCTCGATGGGGATGTCACTGTTGTGGCAATAATTCTGGATGAAATGTCTTTTTTGGCGAAGCTTTAACATCCAATTTGTTAAACCCACTTGACTAAACTACTATCAATAAGTCAAAATAATAAGTGATAAATTCATTGATAATGAGAAAGTCTAGTTGCATCATATTTTAGTTGCATCATATTCTCCTTGCAGCAGCAGTGCTGCAGCAGATTTGCATACACAACAGACATGTCCAGAAAGAAAGGTTAAACCTGGTGAGGTTGTGTTTGGTCAGGTGGCCCCAGTTGCTATGAAACACTGAAAATCAAGTACAAGCTCCTCTGTAGAGTACAATGAATTATTAATACAGCCACCACACTGAATACAGCAGGAGCGCCGCAACAGATGGAGCTACTCTTTTTTTTTTTTTGACCGCAAAGAATCACTCTGTCAGCTATGTCTTCTTTATTGGATCATGGGTTGATCAGGACTGCTGCGGTGGAGCAGGTGGTTGCACCAATCGCAAGTCATTTATGCCACTTGGTGCTGCTGTGTGACAGCACAGACGAGCCTGAACACTTGAGCCAGCTGGAGGGTGCAGCTCAGGCCGTGGCTGCTGCGACTGAGAACATGGCAGCAGTGGCCTCCAGGTACGTACAGTGTGGAGTTTACTGAGGTAGAGACCAGAGCGTTCATGTACAGGGCTGCAGGCAGGAACAACACGTGAGCTCTCGCACGATTTATATAAGAGACTGAAGTGTAATATATTATCAGATAAACACCAGGCGCTTTACTTCCAGGCACATACGTGAGACAGACGATGAAGTTTTGCACATGGAGATGTCGTCCCTGTTGGAGTCAGTCACCGTGTCTGGACAGCATGTTCTGCTGGCAGCCCAGAAACTCAGCATCCAGCCAAGTTTGACTGAGCACAGAGAGGAACTCATCACCGCTACACAAAGCGTCTTCCTGGGAGTAGTCAAAGTAAAGTATGGTTTTTCTTCTCTGCAAGTTTATTAAATATACATTCAATGTCACAGATGAAATGACTGTGGCTGATTAAAAGCACTGACAGCCGCCAACAGATTCATCTTCCACAGCTGCATCTGATTTTTACTCTCCCAGAGGTTTCCTAAAATGGGAATACTACTTAACACAATAAGAGTCCAAACTGCATGTTGTTTTTGATTTTACACTTAATATATCCAAGATCCTTTGCCTAAACATCCAGTGTTGTTATAAATATCAGGTTAAATCAACCTTCTTTGTGAGAACGATGAATTCAATGTTCGCTACTGACTGATTTCTGTAATGTAATGCCAGCGCACAGACTGTAGGTAATGAAAGGGGGCATCAGCTACAGCTTGTGAATTGGAAAAAGGACACAAAAGTCTACTCTGTTACTGACGCTGTCATAACTGTTTATAACTCTGCACTGGTATAACATCACATGGTGTGTGACAAACTCCTCTTTCTTCTCTTTGGTTATGGGAAATGCTGCCTGGACCTGCCAAAACTATTTCAGCACACTAGAGTATCAGATTTGAATACAGCAATTTGTGTAATTTCAGTTTCAACATTTTCTGGAAACAATAGCTGTTACAGTGAGAACAAAGCAGGCGTAATAGCACTGCTTTCCCATCATTGTCCAAGATATGGGAAGAGATTGCAAAATGGACTTCTGTCTTCACCCATAATTGCTATTGTCATAATATTATGCACTCTTACTGCAAAACAAGTCACTTCATATATGCAGTAACCTACCTGCGCACCACAGTGAAGAACTTTGTCAGTTCATCAGTATTTGATTTATACACGTACAAGCCTAGTTTTCATTTCTACTGTAGATTTTACATGTTGTCATTGCATTTGATCAGTGACATTATTGCATGACTAGGTAATATTTATTTGCATACAGGAATACACTCACCATGTGTGAATATGAGCAAAACTACCATGAGATGGTGGTTTGAGCTAAACGCTGACTAAGCTGGAGAACATGGTGAACCTCATACCATTAGCATGTTGGCACTCAAATGTTTGCTAATTAGGGAATGCCAGTAGTTTTGACAGTATTTTGTCATTAACTAAAGTGCTGGACTAAGTCAAATTTTTACCTGATCTTGGTGCAATCTTTACAGTTCATTGCCATGCATGTCTAAACCAGATTTCATAAAAATCCATACTGTTTTCAAGACATTCCACTAAAAAAAAAAACTCATGGTGGCACAGAGAAAAAGTCAGGATCATCAAAGTCAGTAGGCTTCATCTTCTTGGGACCATGAATGTTTTTACCGCATTTCTGTTGTTAAGCAAAGCCTAAGACACTGTTCAGCATCAGTGTCTAATAATCCCCTTTGTCTCTCTGCTTAGGTTCTGATAGTGGACGACGATGCTACTGTGAGGAGAGTTATAGCTGCTGCAGATCGTGTTTTGGAGTGCCTTTCTGAGCTTGGCTCTTCCTCAGACATCAAGTCCCTGCTCAAATCCTTCCAGGTGTTTTCTCAGGCTCTGCTCCTCCTCAACAGTCTGACAGTTGAGAGAGCAAATTCCTTACAGGATCCCAAACAAACAAAACAGCTTTTTGATTCCTTGGAGACCCTGAGAAGGTGCGTCTCCATGCTGCACACAGCCATGCACACGACCATCAAACACCCTACAAGCGAGCAGGCACAGGCAGCCAAGAGATACATTCTGGACAAAGTGCAGGGCACAGTGGGAGACATTATTATAACCCTGAAAAGTGAACGCCTCAGTGGATCACAGGGTCCTTCTGGGTATTACACAGAGAGGAGGAACAGTCTGTTACAACTACTTACTATTTCCTCCACATCCTCAGTACGAGGCTGTGGCTTTGACAGCGTGGTAAGAGATCTTGTGTTTCACTGTATGGTTGTGGCAAACTCTTCTCGTAGAGAGTTTCAGCAAAGAGTGGTGGGGCATTGTCGTCACATCCTGCAATTCTGGTCAGACATAAAAAGGATTTTAAAGTCCTCAGAGGATCCTGATGATTATGCGCAGGGCCTTGAGAAAAACGGCACTTTGCTGGTGCAGCAAATAGAAATGCTTGACAAAGCTTTGATGACCACTGCTCTGTATCAAGTCTTGGACACATTTCTTACAGCATCTTCAACAGTTGAGGAACTTCTGAGTGTGACAAGACAGGTCCTGGTTGCACATTCTTCCACAAAGATGGATCTGAACTTTATTCAGCCACTAGTTGAGGATTTCATATCTTCCACTGAGGGAGTAATCCAAATGGCAGGTTTTATCTCCGCTCTGGCTGTTGATGCAAAGAGTTTGGAGAATGTGGAGAACTCACGAGCAGGCCTTACAAGACTCAGAGCTCGAATCACACCTCTTTCGCTGGAGCTGGCGGATAATTCAATGCAAACTGTTCAAAAGCTTCATGAGGTGTGTCAAAAATGGGAGGAAGAGACTAGTCAGCTTCAGGATGCTCTCAGCGATGTAATGGATGTCAGAGAGTTCACCAGTATTGCTATTAACGAGATGGTCATTGACCAACATGGATGTGACGCAGCGTACAGAGAGCAAAGCTATAAACTGTTCAGTGAACATGCAACAAACCTGATTTGTCACATGAAGCTGGTGATTCAGTCAGTGAGGAGGCACTTGGACAGGAGTGATAACCCGATCTACAGGAATGGCCTCCTGGTCCTGCTGAAACAGGTTCAGTCATGGCAAACCAACGTGGGCGAGTCAGTCAGAGACATGCTTTTAGGTTCCAGCCTAAACGTGGAGGTATATACTGCTTTTTCAGATAATGTTGCCATGGCTATTCAGCATTTTAAAGTGCTCAGGCAGGGACTGGACGGCCAGCAGCATCCACACCTCCTGAGCCCGCTGCGAGTGGGGGCACGTCAGACTGAAATCTCACAGTCATGGTTACCAGTCAAAGGCACCTGTGAGCTCAGCCTGGATCATATGAGAAGAGGCTCCGATTCTCCTATTTTAGAGGTCACGGAGAGGGATTTGCAATTCGAACACGTGGAGGAGCACTCAGATGAGGAAACCATAGATGCGGAGCTGGCTCATAAATATGACAGCGATGATTTAAAGACCCCAGCTGTCTCCGATGAGCCCAGACTGATCCATGAGCCTCTTGGATTTGACCTTTTGCCCCTCTTGTATGAAGTTGTAGCTGTGACTAAAAGGAAAGATGTGACAGGTCTCAACCAGGCCAGCACCGGCGTTCTTGAGTTGTCAAACTGCTACGCTCAAGCTGCAAAGGAAGCGCTGGCCATTGTTGATGCGGTTGACGGTCAGACGTTAGAAAGTTTCAGGGCAGAGCTGGTGTCACTGACCCCGCTGCTCGTGCAGACGGCTCAAGAGACGGCGATGAGCTCGGCGATGAGCACACAGAGCATCTACAAACACAGCACACAGTTTTCTGACCTAATTAACAACACCAGAAAGGTTTTACTGCCGGTGGCTGGAACCTGGTATCATGCTGTTTACACTGAGCTGCGAGGAAATCTGCCAGCCATGGCAGCTGCCATCAGACTGCAGCTAAATGAAGTGATGACTTTATGTGCTGACACGGTCCAGCTCTTGGCAGCGTCTGATTTAACAAAGTCACAAGGAGATGGTCAAGAAACATTCAGCGTTCTACACAACAAGCTGAACAAAGCCCAGAACAACACGAGGTTCCTGGTGGAGTTCTCTTCCTCATTGGAAGGACAGATGGACCAACTCGAGGGACTTTGTATCCTCTGGGGCCTGTCCATTCAGATTCTGCTAAATTCTATTGATAAGATTTTGGGAACATCAACTGCAATGAACCAGCTGGGCCCTCAGAAACAGCTCTCAGCATTGTTTGAGAGTTCGCTTCGAATCCAAGAGGCAGCGAGGTTAACCAGCCTCAATTGTAAAAGTGCCTACAAATCGAAGCAGTTAAGAGGATACCAGGATGAACTAAAAACCCTGACTGAAGCCTATCTTAAAGCTGCAGAAGAGCTAGAAATAATGCCAAGTGTGATGTACCTTGCAAAGTCAGAATTCTTTCAGCGACATCTTTTGATCAAAATTCGAGTGCTCTCTGGTCATTTAAGCAAAGCTAACAAGGATTATGACACTGCGCTTCAAAGCCTTGTCAGCATTGCTTATTTCACTGCTGAACACTTCAGAGAGAACAGCACAGAAGATGCAGAGCAGAAATTTGAAAACGCAGCACAAACACTTTTTGAAAGTGTAAAACTTGCTACCAGAAGAGTTGAGGACTCCTTAAACTACATCCGTGACCCACGTGCCCGCTCTAATCTGAGGTCTATCAACGACCACCTGTCTTTTCAAATATCAGATATCATCAGTCGGGCGAGGCTCATGGTGGAGACTCACTACATTTGTGACACACTCGGTCTGGATGTGCATGTACAGTGCTGGTCAGCCAAAGCTCACTACGTGGTGGAGGAGCTCAGGAAGCAAGATGGGATTCACCAAGAGGCTAAAGAGCACATCAGGACTGGTCTACAGGGCAGAACACCTGAGGGCATCAAAGAAGGGTTGTCTACAATCCCACCAAAAATCAAAGAAGCAGAATTTCCCTCTGACACAACAACCACATCCAGGCAGAGAGGCAATATAGAAAATGTTGATGCTGCAGAACAGAATATGGACATAGCGGCTGTGGCCAAATATAGGCCTGGAAATATGGAAAAAGTGAGTGTAAGTATCTCATGATTAACAAGATCTCACAGCTCAGTGATTCCTATGATTCACAATAATCATTTCTGTATTTTTTCTCTAAAGGATGGTGTCTGGTCTGGTGCATACAGCGAAGGCTCTTGCCTGACTGACACCTCCCTTTTTTTAAAGCAAGAAAGTGACAGCTGGGATCCCAAGGACAACAGAATTGTCCAGGTGACCAGGAAGATGGCTGACACAATATGTTACATGACTCAGTACTTGAAGAAGAAAGGCCCAATACCGGTAATGACCATCAGGGGGCACTATACAGCTTAATCTTGATATTTGCAAGCACTCTTATTCACAATCACTCCTTGTGTTCCAGAATAAAGAGGCATTTGTCACTGCAGCCAAAGATGTGATCTCAAACTGCCAGTCAGTAACTCAGTTTATCAGAGTTATTACCAACCACTGCCTGGATAAACAGTGTACGGTCGAACTCTCCCTCATAGTCGAGCAGATTCTCACCATCACCAACCAGCTCAACATCATCTCCAGGTCAGAAGATTGACGCTGCAAACTAAGCTGCAATATGAAAGACAGAAAGGTAATGAGATGAGAGTCTTTCTTTGTTTTGTCTTGACTTAGTGTCAATGCTGTCACACCTGGATGCAAATCATCTGATGAGATCCTGGTGAAGAACGCACAAAATCTGCTCCAGACAGTCCTGCGTGGGGTCCACGCTGCAGAGACCGCCTGCATGACGGTAAATCTAACACCAGAAGCCGTACTATATCTGTAATGTCACAAGGTCCTCTCCGTGTAGGCTACTGTGAAAATAATCTGCTGAGTGATTAAAACTGTACAATTACTCTTGTTATTCCAGGGTTTGAGGCAGCCTGAGCCAAACTCAGACGGTGCAGAGGCTACTGCCTTGTGCTTCCAGTGGAGGAGGAAGCTGGAGATCCATCGAGCCCAGCAGACCTGTAACCCAGAGACTGATGAGCTGGGTTTGAGGAAGACCTCATGCCATCCTGTAGCACCCAGTCTTGCCCCGCCAGTCAATGTGACCTCTACCCCCTCAAAACACAAGTAGTATTTGTGTCTCAAGAAATAAGAACACAGATCACATTTTTGTTTTCTATTGGATATAATAATACTAATGTGAAACCCACTTAATTCTTGGAGGGAGCTTTTACAGACTGTCATGCTCAAGGACACTTCAGAAAAATGAAGTTGAAACTTTATATAATCAGAGGTGGAAGATTCATTCAGATCTTTCACTTAAGTAAAAAGTACAGACAGAGGAATGTCAAATCTCTCTACTCCAAGTGAAAGTCCTTTTACTTGCGTAAAGGTACAACATATCATTGCCAAAATGTGTGTCATTTATCAGAAGTAAAAGCACTTGTTCTGATCATTGGCTGGCATATTATTACACATTAGACTGTTACTATGGATTCATCAATGTGTAAGCGGAATTTTGCAGCTGCTCGATGTGGAGCTTGTTTGAACTACTTTACATACAGTACAGACAGTTCAGTCCAGTGGTTTCCAATGGGGGTCAGTCCCCTCCGATAGCTTGAAGTTTTTCGACAAAACTCTATAGTAATTTTGGGGACTTTCATTTATCTTTGCATTCTGTAAAATACTTAATAATTTGACCTCTGTGCGTCCCAAATACTGATTTAAATGTGACCATCTTTGGTATAACTGTGAACAACTCACAGATATCTGAGTATGACAAGGGCCCTCAACCAAGAAGTTTTCTTGGAGGAGAGCACGAGCCAAAAAAGTTGGAAGGTATGTAAAAATATATATAACCTGAAAAGTAAATAGTAACTATAGCTGTCAAATACGTGAAATAAAAAGTACAATATTTGCCTCTGAAATGTAATGGAGTAGAAGTATAAAGTAGCATAAAATGTAAATACCTCAAATTTGTACTTCAGTCATACTTGAGCAAATGTAATTAGTCACTTTCCACTACTGGATATAACACCAGACTGTTACTAAATCAATACACTCTAAAATGAGACAATACAGCTTGATGTGTGATTCTGAAATAAAATGCCTTATGTTTTATCTCTTTATTTCAGATATTCATAATAAAATCACTGAGATGTGACAAGAATATGTGTTGTTAAAATGTAATACAGTATTATTACAACCATAACCACTATGCTGACAAGGAAAAATAAAGCATAATTCATTAAAACACTCAAAAACAGACTGTACACATGATACAAAATAGGCATTTACAATGTGACTTATGAAAACAATAAAAAAGTACACAGCTTAGTTTCAGTCAAACAAGGATAGCTAATCTTAGCAGACACACAATTGTCAAATAATACAAACTGCCTAGCATGATGCTACCTGAAGCCTACAACATTCACTCTTTATAGCACACGAGTTCAGCTGCAGTCAACTCCAACAAAATTCAATACTAAACATATTCATAAGGTCATATTTGTATCATATAACTCTTTTTGTATAGTACACTTTCTTTCTTTCATTCTTTTTTGATTTCTTGTTCTGATGAAAACAAGTGAGTTTACCTGCTATTTACAAGCTTGTTAGCACTGAGTGTTTTGTGGGACGACACCAACAAATCAAATAAAGCAGCCAATAATAATTAACTCCACTCACTGTCATTAATATGTGGTTAGCCAGTAAGAAAAGCCTACAACAGTAACATTATATCCTCAAACATTTAGGCCACTTCATGAAAAAAGTCCAAGAATGTACAAAACAGATATTGAATGACTGTAATATTGTAAAATTACACATTTCTCCTTAACTAAGATGGGAACTGTGTCATACTGCACAAATACTTCAGCAAGCTAGCTTGATTGTAGAGACTTTGATTTAAAAACACAATGCTGTGAAAGGCAGCAACAATCAAACATTGCTATATGAATTCTAGGCAAGTCATTGATGAACAAACTTCTGTACCTCAACATCGGCACATGTAGCCTGTATGTGCCTTTCTGGAAAATGTGCAGTAAAAAGGGCCTGCGGGGATTCTGTTTGGAGGATCTGACCTAATCGTGTCAGGCTGACAAATCACAAACTCATATCAGGATGTGTGGTAAAAAAATGTAAATGTTCAAGAAAACACCTGTTGACTTTTTGTGAAAAAATCCCCTCTCATAAAAGTGAGCACAAACATAAAAATCTCACAATATAAAAGTGTCTTGAAATAAATAATACAAAAATTCTCAAGGGAATTCTTACAACTGTCGTTCGATTGATCGCTTCACGTTATCTCTCTGCATGTAGAGTGAATGAATGATCTATTCTACAGAGACTACTGCCTGGATGTGGGTCAGTCCTTCGTGAACATAGTTGCTTTCTTCCTGATTGTTTAAAACATACGTGAAAACTACACGATGATAAAAGACCTTAACACACTTTCAAAACACACATTTCAGCAGTAATATGATTATGTTAAAAGGAACTATACAGTGTGTCTGTGCACATATCGAGCATCGTCTTCAGACCGGCAAATGTGTGGTGCACTAGATAGTATTTGATTCTATACAGGATTGTTTATATACAGAAATAAATAGGTTCATGTAACACTAAATAGAGGTTAATTTTGTTTACTGACAGAAAGGGGAAGCAGTGGGATCAAAAGTCTTGAACACATCCTTAAGTGTCCTGTCGTCTGCCTCCTCCTCTGG
Organism: Chelmon rostratus; assembly: GCF_017976325.1. Classification (NCBI taxonomy): domain Eukaryota; kingdom Metazoa; phylum Chordata; class Actinopteri; order Chaetodontiformes; family Chaetodontidae; genus Chelmon; species Chelmon rostratus. The sequence continues at coordinate 10,221,860 of NC_055668.1, read as the reverse complement.
ATCGTCCTGTTTTGGTTCTTCCTCCATAGCCTCCTGCTCCTTCTCCTTCTTTTCCTCTGCCTCCTCTTGTGCTCCTGTACAGCCCTGTCCTCCTAGTTTGGCCTGCCTGGGGTCAGTGTACTGGGGTCGGATCAGCCCGGCCAGTGCCTGGATGGGGAGATTATGAACTGCGGGAGGTTTGACAGGCGAATCAGGAGGCAGTGTGGGAGAACCAGAAGGTTGAGGCTGATCTGAGGCCACGTCTGTGCTTTTAGTGTCTTCTAAAGAGCTACTTTGTTGAGTTGGAGAGAGTGATGGTGGCGGAGCATTGTCTTTCTTATCTGGGTGTTTAAGGATTCCCGCCTTTTTAGGAGGCTCTGCTTGCTCCTTCTGAGCCTGCTCCGTTTGATTACGAGGATCATACAGACTGATGCCCCCAAGGATTGTAGTGGGACTCTCTAGCCCTCCTCCAGAGGATGCCAGACGAGGGGCATATGGTGGCAGCTTCTCAGGCTCTGGCTTGGCTCGAGCAGCGTGAGGAGAGGAACTAGCGCTGGCTTTCTGTAGCCTGGGGTCCACAACACCCCCCCCAGAGGTGGGCTCTTTCTGACCCAGGAGCTTAGAGTCCAGACTCCCTGTACGCTTGAGTCTGGGGTCCAAAGTCTTCTGCTGACGCGGATCCGCAGGTCTTTCAGTGGAGGATCGGGACTCTAGCGATCCAGAGGACAACCGACTCATACGTTCCTTCAAGCGTGCAGCTGCCAGTCTGGGATCAGTCGGCGGAGGGCTGATGACGGGAGGATGATCAGGCAGGTTTGTTCGGTTCATCTGAGCATCTGCAATTAGGGGTGGAAGGGGCAGGTTGATGGAGTGTTCCTGTTTGGGAACCAGGGAAGGGATAAGGTCCTCAGGGGCCCACACCACTGTCTGAGCAAAGGCTGGCCGCTGGAGCAAGATGTCCACCCGGATGTGGCTAAACTGCTTTAACTGGCAACGAGGGTCCCGCAGCAGCACGCCGGGGCCAGCCTCTAGAGGGATGAGAACAGCTTTGTCCCTGAGCTCCCTCTCACCTTCATCATCCTCATCTCCTGTTGGAGGTTTCTGAGGAGCAGGGTGGCTCTGCTGGCGATAGGAACTCGGCTCCATTGGTCTCATCTTCCTGGGGTCTCTGGAGAGCCGTGGGTCTGTAGCTCCGTCCGACTCCTTTTTCATGTCTGGGGGTCGCTGTCGAGGGTCTGTCTTCACACGGGGGTCACTGGGTGGAGCCCTGTCCTTCACAAGCCGAGGGTCACCCAGAGCTGGAGCCACAGGGGTGGCCTGGGGGGGCTTGGACTGAGACTGCTGCATCTCACTGTGCTTCTGTAGAGATTTCAGAATGGAGGAAACACAGCTCCCATCCTCCTCGTCGCTGGAGTACCAGTTTGTGGTTTCATCTGCCAAAAAAAAAAAGAAGGTTATATTATATTTAAATGTTTGTTCTCTCAGAGCGTGTTTGTAAATTATCTGTGTATCAACACTGTGTCACATCCAGGCCTTGTTTCAAACAGCAGATTTACTGACATATTTGGATAATTTTCCAGGGTAATACAGGTTTGTTTGCTGTTTTTTTACTTCAGCCTGTGCTCCATTTCTGAAGTAGTTCTGGGTTTTATCTTAATTAATTCAACAAACCTGCTTCTTGCCCCTGGGACTTACCTCTGTTCGCATTGTCATCCTGGCCCTCTGCTCTCTGTGGCTCATTCCCCTGTGGATGGGACTCTTGTTGCTGCTGCTGCTGTGTCAGGTGTAAAAAGATGGCTTTCTGTACTGCTGGTGGTAAAGACTGCAACTGTGACTCTGCACCCAACTGCTGCTGGAGGTTCTGCATGAAGACCAGGCCAGGGTCTACCAAATTGAGAATATAACACAAAGACATAATTTTGCAATTTCAGTAGTGGTTATGATTAAATACCCTGTTGGATAACCATATGAGTATAAAACTAACCTCCTTGTTGACCCACGGCCTGGTTTCGGAGGAAGCTGCTGAAGAACTCTACTGGGTTCTGACCCAACGATGGGAAGGGGAAGAGGCTTTGCAGCATCTGTAGATCAGGTGCAGGAGGGAATGGAGGCCTCTGCATATTCATCTGAGGGTTGGCATTATGCCGGTTTCCATGGAAGGGTGGGGGTTGACCAGGGGGGATTGGTGGCTGCATTGGAAATCCGTGTGGTTGGTGTTGTCCTGGGGGGCTCTGCGGCATGGGTGGCCCAGTCGGGGGACCCATGGGAACAGGTGATCCAGGGGGAGGAATAGGAGGAGCAGAGGGACCTGAAGGCACCATACCTCCACTCTGCAAGTCCTCTGGGCCTCCACTGAACTGATTGGTGCCTTCACCTTGATTCTGGGAGAAGTTGGAGCCGCTGAAAAATAATGTGCACAAGCAGGCTCAGGGTGAGCTCTAAAAACTCTTTAGAATTTGACTACATTTTTTTCATTTGATTACAGATTATCTTGGTTACCTCAGACCAATTTTATGTGCCAGGTTTACAGTCGGTTGAACCTTGATTTCAAAAAGGGAGGGGATCTTCTTCCCTGCTTGGCCAGCGGCTCCATCTGTAGGACTGCTCTGACCAGGAGTGGGCAGCAACCCCACCCCAGGAGGAGGCTTCGGAAGTGGGGCGATACCCTGCTTTCTCAGATCCTCCAGCTCCAACTCGTCTTCACGAGCATTCTCTTCTTCAGTGTTAATTATCTGATAAATGAGTCAGCAAGAGGAAACAGGATAATTGTTAAGCACTGGTACTGACACTCTCTTTGCATAGTAATCAAAACAGCACTTTTTTCTTTTTGTGTTACCTTGTCAAGCAACTCTTTGGTCACATCAGTCAAAGCCTCGTGGGAGAATTTGCAGTTGTCTCCTTGGTAACATTTGGCTCCTGTATGAAAGAACTTGCACGGGTATTCACGTGCAATCACAGGTTAAGGAACAGAACTAATTAAAAGGTGTAATGAGATTTCAGTTAATTTTATGACACAATTATACAAACGTAATTAAAAACACTTGTCATGATAAGTGAAGGATATTGTGCATGTAAATGCAATTATCTCCTTTGCTGCAGTATCCTTGGAGGTAAAATTTACAAAGCTCCTTTTTCTTATCTGGTACGACGAGCTCATGTTCAAACTTGCACTGTTCCCCCTGCATGAAGGAAATATCACATCTTTCAGGCAGGAAAGTCATTGTCTTTTTCAAATATTTCAGTGTAAACTGGCTTACATTGTTAAAGCAAGCAAAACGGCATCACTGCTTCCATACCTTGATGCATCGACCCTCCAGGAAATACTTGCAGATGTATCTACCATTGTGTTCAACTGTGTGCTGATTGATAAACTCCTTGCTCATGATTGGCCGTTTCTTCTGAAAACCAGAAGAATTTTTTCCTTCCTGTGACACAAAATAAACAACAGAATGTGGTCTTAGTTTTGTCTTTTTCTGACTTGTAAATGTACAGCACAATCTCTACAGTACTCTCTACAGTGAATGGGTGAATGAGAGGCAAACTGTGCTTTGTTAATGAAGAAAAGCCTTGTATAAAGTCCATTACCATAACTGATTATATTTACAAAAATCAATGACGCTGAGGAGGTAAAACAATTATTATAATCAATGACGTGCATTTCAAAAGGATTAGCAAGTCATCCCATCCCAACTTTTTTAAAATCAGGGCATACTTACAGATGCCATGTCTTCCATACCCTGGTCTCCTCCTCGACCTCGTCCACGTCCTCCCCAGGGTTTGCCCTTGAGCTTCTTGTTCTTGTTGAGCATCCCGCGTCCTCTTCCTGGTCCACTCCCTCTGCCTCTTCCCCTCTGCACAACTGAAAAACACATTTTGGAAGAAGTAATTAAACTCTGCGCATCCTTACCGATGCATAACATTACATTCACTAACTTATCATTCACAGTAAATGTAGATAAATGACTGCAGGAATGATTTGAAATGAAAAGCATTCATACACTGCTGTTGTTTCATCCCCCTCATGTTTCCTCTCTTCATCTGGTCTTTAGCATGGCGTCCCTTTCCCTGACTCTGAGAAGTCGAATCTTTTGCCTGCTGATACTCAGACATGTCATCTTCGTAATCATCCTCCTCTTCATCATAGTCATACTTGTCATCACTGTAGTCGCTGTATTTGTCAAAATCACTGCTCTTGAGCGGCGGGGACTTGCCATGGCCTCCCTTTGAATCTCGCCCGTGCTGGCAATTCAACAACCACAGAGAGAACTGTTATACAGTAATGCTTACATGAATATATAATGTCAGCATGGCAGCAGATATGAGCTCACCTGGGAGGACTGGCCATCAGACTCTCGGCTGGATCCCTGGCTCTTCCGGTTTTTGGGCCTCTCTACTCGGTCGTAGTCGGAGTCATAACTGTCAGAGCTGGAGCTGCTGGAGGGGGAGTGGTGCTGAGGAGACGGGACAAAAGAAAATCAACATTAAAGTGAATTTTGAATGAGTTCACATACATTAAGCCTTAACTGCAGCAGCAGTAAGAGATATTATGTTGAAATAACAAGTGTGATTGCGTCCTACTTTCTGTCTGTCACGCCTCCTCCTTTTAGACCTCCTCTTCTCTCTGGTCTTTTTGTATCGCTTCCTGGAGTGCCGGTGAGTCTTTTCTTCTTTCTCTTTAGCTTTTTCTTTTTCCTTTTCCTTCTCTTTCTCTTTGTTGTCATTCCCCTCTGTAGCCTCTTTGTTCTCCTCTTCAATTCCAATCCCTTCGTCATCTATTTCTCCATCTTCCAGTTCGCCATCCTCTCTAAAAACAGGAACACAGGCAGTCCAGTGAGTATAACTGTAAGAGTTTGTATACTGATTTTTTTTGTCTTAGACATAATTAAAATGTTTTTCACATCATGAAAACATCAAAACATTTGATGAGCACATAATTCAGAACTGCTGTAGTGATCTAATAAGAAATAAAAAATGAAATAATACTAAAACTATCATAAGGCCTTTTCCCCATCATTTAGGGCAAAGTAGCAAATATCACACCAGACAGTTATCAATAAAAACATCCCGTCAGTAATTCAAGGCTAACTTTTGATTTCCTGTGAACCAATGTGCAGCTGTTCTGTAAAACCTAAATGTAATTCAACCTCAAGCTGAGTAAAATTCATGAAAACCTCAGATTTCTAGAAGCTAGTTTATTCAGTGACTTCATACATAACTTTGTATTACGTATTATTTAGCACACAACACATGTTGCCAAAATCAAAACTCATTTTGACAAAGGTCCACTATTTCTGTAGAGTAACAGCAAACGGTTCTTATTCAATTAGCACATCACATAGGTTTTGACTGAATTTTAACTAAAGTTATAAGGCTTAAATGCCTGAGCACTCGTGCAGGAACTCTCCAAAGGAAAAATTACAAGGAGACAGAATATTATGCCAATTGCTGGAAACCAGAATACACTGAAGTTAATGCTTAAAGACACAAATGTCTATTACTGCTATAATCAGTGCGTTTGGAGGAGATGTTACTGACATTTGACTGAGCTGGTGACCAGGCGAGTTCTTCACATACATGATCTGCCATGTTTCAGACAGGGGTGGTAAGGGTTCCAACACGAAAACTTGGCATTTTAAAGCGAGCTTTTATAACACTTGGTCCACATTTAAAATTAGGCATCAACTGGCTGTGATTCAAATATTTAAAACTGAAATTAACACATACTGTATTACAGTGGATGGCCAATACAAAGCAGAGCATTTCATGTAAAAAGTATAATTGTCCACTTGAAACCATTTCATATGAAAGTATGCCAGCAGTATAAACGATCATCTCAGTGTATTCTTTTCATAACACATAATGTCAGCTGCTCAAAAAATGACTGATCCATGTCTGTTTACACAAGGAGTAGCTACCTCTTCTTCTGAGACCACTGCAGACCAGGCTTCAACCTGACACCCTCCACACCTAAAGGTACCACAGCACAGCACCTAAACGTAACTTTTAGTCCAGTTACAGCTGCAGAGACCTCACGATTCGATATGAAACACTTTCCAACTTGTTGCATTTGATTCGGGAAAACTGGCATAAAACTACCCTACCCTTTATTTTCATGTGTCCATAATCACATACCTAACTGAAGACTGATAACAAATGTAAGCAAATATCAAATACTAGCATCACTGTTAGAATAAAGTTCATAAGGATGGTACACAAACATCCCAGCATAACTACACAATACAGAAAATGTGTTTTCCAATGATACCATAATTACAGTAATACAAGTGCAGTAAAACCACAATCTCTCTGTTTAGCACTTCAAACCATACTTGGACTGCCTTCTGGAATTGCACATGTCTTTTCTGACCCATTTTAAAAACTTAAAGCCTTAAGGGTGAAAGATGCCCAGAGTGAGGCATGAAAGGTGTAACACAGGGACAGACACACCTTCAACAGCTGTGACAACACCAACTTTTGTTCCAGCCAAACACTACACCACCTGTTCCCTCTTCTGTGCGTGAACGTCTGTCAGACCGTGAAATCACCTGGTGAAATCTTTCGTTCGACACCAGCAAATACTTGGCCCTCTTTGTTCACATGTTCTGGTAGACCTGTCAGGACTAGAGACCGATCACAAGGACACAGACATGGCCTAAACCCAGCAGCAGCACATAAGCTCAACCCTGCGTGAACCCTGTCTCAGCAGTACTGCCAGGTGCCCAGTAGGGGGGGTACAGCGCGAGGATGGGCGTGGCACATTTACATCATAGTCATTTGCATAGCCTCCTGCAGATGGCAACAATGAAGCCATGAATCCGTCCCAGTACCACAACAACACAAACGATGAGGTCTGCTATCTTGCATGGAAATGATCGTGAATGAGTCTCATCGACACGGTGATGGGAAATCTAGGCTATTTGGACAGCGTTACTCAACTGCACCAAAGAGGCATGCAAAGACTTTTTGAGGAGGGGGAAACCGTGGACTCTAAACCCTGCAATTCATGGTTAAAAAAAGAAGAAAACAGTAACACAAGCATGTAGACCCACAGCACTGAAACGCACAGATGAGCGTATTAAGAATTGCATAAGAATGTTACTCGACCTTTCATCCCCTGCAAGCTCAGAGTCTGTCATGTTTTTGTCAAGAACAGGGGCTGGGGGACTGGAAACAAGGCTCACAGAAGCCATTGGAAAACGGATCTGCCTCCCTTCTCCCCGGTACAAGAGTGAATTAACTCAGTCACTCAAGGAGACGTTGGGTTGTGAGAGATGCTGGAAGATTTCAGACTGGAAAAAACTCACGGTGTTACATGTCTCGACAGAGACAGTAAACAGACACTCTCCTCTTTCATTTCAATGACGTTTTAACTCTGTGAGCACAGCTTGATACCCCGCTTTGCTAATGTCCCGTCGGTTGACAGCTGCCATGGTGAAATAGAGGAGACGGAGGGAGAAACAGACAGAAATGTAACCATGTTCGTTGATTTCAGCATCTTCATAGGCTTTCTCAACGGGCACATCATCTCAAAATGGCTTCTGAGGTCTGCAGCACATTCCTAGATTGTGTATTCCTCCACCTATATATAGTCGTAGCTGGATCTATCTAACTTGGATATGACAAATACTCATCAGCTATTGGTCAGATGTCGCACGGGTACAGAGAGCTGCGATTGTTATTGGCTCAAAGCATTGTCAGTTATTTTCAACATCTGCAACAATGAAGCGTGTACGACGCTCAGTTTTGCCCTTTGTCAATGTTTAAAATTACGACTTTGTGTATTAAGCCGTTATAACGATCCGAGTTTGTGATATCATCCCAGGCCAATTTGCTGAGGCAAACTGTCTTTATCGCTTCGCCTTTGTAGCTGCGTATTTATTTCCTCGTTTTTTTACGCTCACGCGCGCGAACTCCAACGCGCATGAGCTCGACTTCACACGCTCGTAAAGACTTGTGCAGTCTTGTCGTTGACCACCAGATGTAGCTCTGACTCTACAAAACAAACCCTAACAGACTTCTCCATATTTTGCGTGTACAACGGTAATGTCGAGCTAGCAAACATAATGCACGTCCGGTAGTGTGTAATATGTGTAGTATATAGGCTGAGAACAAGGTTTAAATAACTGTTGTTCTAGGACGTCGACAAAACAATGTAGTCTTAACAAAGTAACTATGTGGCTTTTACCTGATATTACAATTAGACACCTTGGCAATTGTAGGTGCGTTTAGGCAACTCAGTCAATTAGAGACGACGTACTGCTGAGCAGCCTGCTTCGTAATGAACATCATAATAAACCAAGGAAGATCTTATTCTGAAGAGAGTTTGTAAGAAAAAGGAAGCAATTATTGTAACTTTTAAGGACCGTGCTAACGAGCATAATTAAGGTCACGCTAATAACATTCAACTCTTCAATTTGTCAGATATCTGACTTAATATTTTGTGAAATTTGTCTGCCACGGGGATGTTACGAGAAAAAAAAACGTGTAAATGTTGGGGAGTATCTCGGTGGGAGGGATTCTTGCTGTAGGAAATCTAGGTGGCGTGCGGAGCTCCGAAGCTAAACTTTCCGAGTGCATCTGAAGCGACGGTAGCGCGTCTCTGCCTCAGACACCTGATGACTGATGATCATCTTCCAAACTCTTGAAACAAGGGGACGAAACTTCACAAAAGATCGTCGTTTTGGGGGGGATTTTGTCGAAGCACCATAACAAGAGAGAAGCCCTCTGAATCTTGGAGAACAGGCAGTATCACTGTATTATCACTGGACGTTCAGAGATGACACTGTCTTTCCAACACAGGTGTTTGCTTTTGCTGTGTTTGACAGTTATCCACAGTGGTCATGCTGCCGTTCAGGTAAGAGCACCTTACTTTGGATTAGTTTAATGCAACAACAGCTTGATTGTTCAAAAGGATGTGCTGTCTGGACGAACTGGCTCAATAAAGTGTGCCACTATATGCAATCTCAACATATGACTAAACAGTAGAAATATTTTAGAAATATTCGTACATTCCAGGGAAAGTAACTCATTTTAATATTTTAATGTTATTATCCATAAAAAAACACCCCAATTAATAATCTATTTTTTTTATTATTTTGTTTTAACACTTTGTAACACAGTTTGTGATTATGTATAAGGCTTTTGTGTCATTTTCAGTTTTCCAAGGTTCAGTCAACACTTTCCACTGGAGAAATTACTTGATACTTTTTGCATTAAAAAGAAAAAGTCATTGTAGCATCCGGATATGAGTCCTCTCATGTCTTTTCAGCTGGTGGCATTTCCCTTTTGCCTGGGGCAGGTAAAAGGAGCTGAACACTGTCTAACTACTGCACAGGTCCAAACCGTATGCTCAATGAATTTACATGTAATGAAGCTACTTGTTATTGTACAAAGCCCACCAAATGCCAGTGCAGGAATTCAAGGTATGCTGCACAGAGAAATTGTTCCAACGAGCATGTGATTAATAAACCCTCTTGAAAGGATTAGAGGCACTTTTCCCTGAGGAACCTTGTAATGGCTTGACAAGCTTTCCCCCTCAAGTAACTGCTAGTGGCACCCATGCTATTTTTGAGTCTGCCCATTCAGGATTATCCAATGAGCATGTGCCTTCCTACCGCCATGCAAAATATACAGAGGAACAGCATTTTGGACTTAGGTCCCACTAACATCTGCCAGACAGCTTTTGTCCAGCTGTGTCTGCCACTGGAGTTGTGGTAGTAAGACAAAAGGCGTGAGGGAGAGAAGAAGAGAGGTGGCGGGCCTAGGATGTCTCACATGTGAGTGCAATGAGGTCTAATGGAAAATAGTGGAAAGCAAATAAAAGGAATCATGGTGAGTTAGTATATCGTGCAAGTACAGTAAAATTTCTCACATCTCACTTATAGGTCTTGTCAATGTTACATAATGTATTTTAATATCAATGAAAACTCTTTGTAACCATAACAACCATATGCCCACCAATAAGATGGATTTAGCGTCAGTTACATCATGTTCCACAGCTGCACATTAATGTTTATTCACCGCTCATGTTTTATATTTTCTGAGCGTTAAACTCAGCTAACCTTTATTCCTGTGCTCGTTGTCTGATGGGAAAGTCGTTGCATGTTGAAACGTTTCGCCAAGACTTTTATAACTCCTAATTCTGCTCATGGTGCTCGCGCTTTATTCACAGACGTGCATGGATAAGCACCAGGTGGTTGGGGTCCTTCGTCAAATGGAGAAGTTTCTGAAAGGCCAGGAGATGCGGTTTACAGAGGGCCTCAGGATCATGAAGTCAAAGCTGGCAACGCTGCAGAACTCCGTCTCCAAGCTGCCTCAAGCAGACCAGTCAGCTGGTGAGTAATGAACAGAGAACAGCACACCACATCACCAGTAACGCCACCCTAGTTATCATGTCTGTCATCATAATCCTCATCATTTTCATCTTTACAGGCCTTTTTCACAGCAGACATTTACATGTGTCATAGAGGGAAAAGCGCAGGTGTTACTAGTAATATTAGTGATGGCCCCCTTCTATTCAAGTGTCCCAGTAAGTCATGCCAGCGTGACAGTGAGCCAGCATGATCAATACAAGAACCCTTAAACTGAAGAAGCTAAATGAATTTCACCATCATTCATTTTTTTCGTCTTCTTCATCAACTTGTTCTTATATACAGTAGCTGATAATAAATCAAACTTTTTGCTGTGTCATTAATAAGTTACCCTCCATTATTACTATTAAATATAGTTATTCTATAATTTAAAGTGAAAGAAATCACAATAATGCTAATGATGCAGACACACACACACACAAACACGCAAAGGTGTTTCACACTTATTCCAGCCATTTAGACCTCTGTCCAGGTTTACGTTGAGCAAGAAATGATTACATTTATTTATCTGCCATTTTTTAATAAAACTGAATCATGGAATTTGATAAAGATATAATTATTATAAACATGCATCTGATTGTTCAAGTAAATAAATCAGTAAAGGTAGGAACTACTGTTTGTTTAAAAGCTGTCACAGATGCATGATTTCTTTGACATATATTCTACCATTCTGCTTTTTTGACCGTTTGACTCAGACATTGTACAAAAAATACTTAAACTACTGATACAGATTTTGAAGAAATCATTGAGTGGTGTATTAGGAGAAATGTGTTACATAGACACAGACACAAGATATTTATTCCATATTTATGCAGTGTTTGTGGATATGGTAGCAGTCCTCGAGTCAGAAGACATGTCTAGATTTGTTCCACTGATCATGTAAACACGCAGCATATGGTTGGCTGTAAAACTGTAAGTCATTTACTCTGTGATCCTTTGGATCACTTTACACACATATTTCCAGAAAAAGCTTACTGAATGAGTAGTAATTTGATTTTTGCAATGCATGCTGTATAAAGTTTCACATGAATGCATGATGTGACTGAGGTTTTGTTCAGTCAGTCACTGAATGATTGTTCAGTTCAGATTCCTGCGTATTAAATTTACAACATTTTAGGGAACATTCAATTGTTTGAAGTTGATCTTCAAACAGTTTTTAACCAGTGACAGCAGAGAGCCAGATATGGCTTCTTCCATTATAGGATTATATATTCGTCCTGCAGTGCGGAGCCATCTCGGTTACAGAGCTGGGTACTTGACAGGGAAGTGGATCTGTGGAATTGTGTTGTTTGGCAGCAGGCACTGAGGCCAATTTGTTAGTGATGGACCAGTGCAGTCCATAACTCTGTGGAGAGTACTTGGCAGGACAGGACAAAGCCGATATTTTACATTTAGAGCAATAAAGGCTAAAAAAAAATGAAAGACCAAAGTGAAATTGCAGCACCACCTGCTTAAAATGCTCTGATCAGAATGGAAATCCAAAAATCCACATGTAAATTAAAATCACAGACATTTTTGATTCACATATATTATAATAAATGAATTAGTAAAATAACATTCATATAATGCTGAACAGCATTCCCCATCTTCTTAAGCACAGTTAGCCTACTGTAAAGTACAGGCTTCCCTCCCATCTCTCATTATACTACAAACCTGAGCTGGACATGATGGAGGTCCGGCCATGCGAGGCCGACTTTTCATACAGTATCTTACAGTTCTTCAGTTATGGTTGAAAGAACTGGAAACATTTTGTCATAATTTTAGCTGGATGAAGAATACGATTCTCATAAAAGATCAAAATGTAATCCATTCATAATGTTATGTGATGTAATTATGTTATACATTATGCAAGCATTAAACTTTCCAGAACATGCAACATAGCGTAACATTTGGCTGCCGGTGACGTTCTCAATCAAATAGAAATGGCCAGTTCTGTGCTGGTTGACTGTAAATGAGGCATTTGAACCGTCCTTTCCCATGAAGGCTCTGCACTGCCCAGTGACACGTGTATATCCCCAGGCAGAGAATGCCAGAGGATGTCGGGAGGCTTACTCCACATGTGACCAGCCTTTCTCTCGTGCTCTCTTTCTCTCTCCCACAGCTCCCACCACCTGCCCCTCTCTGGAAGCCCCCGCTCATGGAACCAAGTTTGGCTCAAAGTACTTTGCTGGACATGAGGTCCATTTCACTTGTTCCCAGGGCTACCATCTTGTCGGTTCTGCCACGCGTGTCTGCCGGGACAATGGCACCTGGACCGGCATCGGTGCCATCTGTAAAGGTGAGCGTCTTTGGGAGCAGTGTTACATTTGATTCAGGTGAGAAAAGCAGCTTTACTTCAGCTACAGTATGATTTCATCACAGGATTAGGAGCTTTTCACCTCCATGACTTTCTCCACATACAAACATACATCCGGTGCTGCCTATCTATGATTTGGTGGAATGTTTTTGTGCCGGAACAAAAACCCATTTAAGGCAACCCTGGCTCAGCCGAGTCTGAATGCCAGGCTGAAAGAGATGGCAGCCCCAGAGGCCAAACTGAGTTCCTCGCACATACACAGATAACAGGCAAAGAAAAGAGCCATTCTTTGGAGTGGTTGGAGCTCCTCAGCATACTGAATGAAGCCCTCGTTAAAATGGCATTCAATGTCTCTGAACACAGAAAAACACCTGTACTGCATTCCACTGTGGGGTGCCTTTCCCTCCAGGTTTCTGCTCCTCATGAACAGCAGTGGTTGAGCTACTGTAAGATAAACCCCCGGTCTCTTGCTCATGTTTCCCTGGTTCTTTGACAGCAGTCCCACAGGACATGGTTAGGTCCAGACATTATACCCAAACCATGGTCTGATAGCACAGAAGTATGCTAAGCATGCTATTGATAGTCCCTTCAGCCTGCAGTGGTGGCTCTCTTCCAAAAATTCCAAGTGGCATGTGCATACGTTTATTGACATTCATGGTTAAAACAACATGAGAAGGTTTGACTCTGCACAGTATTATCCCTGTTCATGTTTCTCAGCCCAGCGTAAGAGGTCTAAATTTAGTCATGCTTAAAAAGCAGTATTGACTGAGTGTGAAAACTTTAAAGTTAAGAAGAGTTTAAAAATATCTAGCAGAGAGAAGTGGGCCTTTTCATGTTATGGCACCGTGGTGCCCCAAGGGGAAGCCAAATAAACATTAAAGGGATTGGTTGTCAACCAGTAGCCTATACTGTGGCCTCAGTGCTGGAGCTCAAAGAGCAGAAGCTGCTTCATGATTTGAACATCTGCACGACTCTCAGAGCTCACTACACAAACAAAGATCATAAGGCGTAATGGACTATTTGTCCACTTGTGTCCTAACATTGGCAGACAGAACACCTATTAGATAGATAGATAGATAGATAGATAGATAGATAGATAGATAGATAGATAGATAGATAGATAGATAGATAGATAGATAGATAGATAGATAGATAGATAGATAGATACTTTATTTATCTATCTATTAGTGCCAATCAGCAGTCAGTGTCATCCCACCTTCTGTTGTTGCCAGCAGTTTGCATTTTGTAGCCTTCTGTATCGAGTGATAGATTATTTTATAGAGGTTTATCATCTTCTCATTGTTTGATGAGCTAAAAGCTACAAATAAGACTTCATATTAGTGGGTGACTGAATGAACCTCAACTTTATACACATCAGTATGAATTCAGTAGTAATTTGCCCAGCTCCTTTTGCATTTCAATATTGACCATTCCTGATGCTACTGTTCTTGTACTCACAGTGAAAGCAATTTACAGTAATACCAGTCTGCACATGTTCAGGTGGAGACCATAGAAACACTTTAGTAGAAATGCTGTAAAACTGAGAATTGTTGAGAATGAGAACTTACTAAGAAGGTGTTGACAACAAGATACTTCACGTCTGTTTGTTTTGCTGTAAGGAAAAACCTTCAAATCTTAAAAAAAACAGGCATTTACGCCTTTATTCTTATGTGTTTCACATTGCTACATAGAAAGAGATATGAGTAAAACTTAGACACCAACAAGTTAAACTTTTAACTTTGAAGATGCAGATGGATTTTATTGAATTACACTTTAATGATAACCTTCATTAAATTTCATCAAGATAAGTACTACTTGTCCAGAAATGGAACAAATAAAAGGGCATCACTGACTCATAGCGGACATGCTGTGCCCATAATGACAGTACCAGGCAATTTCTAATTCTTAAGTATCAGTTATCAAACTGGGTGGACACTCACTGCCCCTCTATGGATGGATGGTAAATGGGCTTACAGATGGTAAAGGGGTTCTGTGGATGAATGATAAAAGGGTTTCTGTGTGTGTCATACTCTTTTTCTCTTCAGTGAAACCGCTAATTCAAACAGGACCCAATCTTTACCATCACTTATGCTGTTTGATGAGGAGGGCTGCAGATGATTTTGACCAACCACAGACCTTCCTTAGAGTCTGAGTCGGTGTTGAATTGTGCTATATATTTTATTCTGAAACCTGTATGAAGCAGCTGGTCTCTCTTATATTGTCAAGGTTGATGGAAGCACATTGACGAGTTGTTTAGATATAGATGTATAAACTTTTCACATTGCACAGGTGGATATAGTCAAGAACTTTCAGCCTAAGGCAACAATTATATAAGGAATTGTAAAAGCAGTGTCAAAGGTTTCATTTTCATCTCCGAAATATGTAACTCTGAAGGTAGTATTTCTAATGTGACTGGACAATGTTGCTGTTGTGTTTTTCAGCAAGTTAACTAGAGGAATGGTTCTCTCCTACACCCACAGATATAAGTGAGTGTGCAAGTAATCCCTGCCAGAATGGAGGCACCTGTGTGGAAGGTGTTAACCAGTACAAATGCACCTGCCCCCAGAACTGGAGTGGCTCTCACTGCCAGCACCAAACCCAGACAGGTCAGTACCACAAAATGAATGTCCGACATCTACCACTGTGCATGTTTACAGAGTGACCTGCACAGGTCTTCAGCTTTCATATTTTCTCCCCTAATGCAGCGCCACCCGAGTGGAGTGTTATGAATGATCCAGCATTCAGCCGGAGACCTCGCTGTGCCCAAGTGAACCGAGCCCAGCACTGCAGCTGCGATGCGGGCTTTCACATGAGTGGCACCTCTGACAACAGTATCTGTCAGGGTGAGCTGTAATTATGTGTTACTTAATTGATCCCTGCGGGGAAATTCTCCTTTTGCTGCTCCTCCTCACAGGGAAGCAAGGTCAGCTACAGAGCAGTTCCCTCGAGCTGGCTCCCTGCTCAGCAACATCTCAGCAGGGCAAATAGCAGATGCTATATTATATCTGAATACCTGAATCTTTTACTCCTCTGGTGATTAATATGGTTGCCAATGAGAGTAATCTGCGGAGCCAGTTTGTGACAAACAAAATAATCCTCTCACAAGCTGATTAGGATCCATTTAGGTCACAGTCCAATTGCTTTTAAGATGTAGTTTGTTGAGTAACATTTTGAAATGGGAGTTTTCACACAGCTGCTCCAACTGTGTTAATGTTTAAGATTCTCAAAGGGCAAAACTAAGGGACCTAAATACTGACGACAACCTGAGAGAAAGAAACAACATAACGTGGTGCCTCAGATTGTGTATGAGGTATATCATTACCCATGTCCCAACTATCTCCTCCCTCATATCGACTTTTATATGCACAGTGCCTTGGCCTGGTCATATGGCGCATGTTTAAAGCAGACACTTATGTCCATTTCCTTTTCTGCTTCTCGACAGATGTAAACGAGTGTGAAGTGTACCGGCTGGACCAAGGAGGGAAGCTGTGTGTCCATGAGTGTGTGAACGTCCCAGGCTCGTACCACTGCTCCTGCCCCAGAGGCTACAAGTTGCTCCCGGACGGGCGGAGCTGTGAGGGTGAGTGACAAGAGGGAGCAGAGGACAAAGGCTCATTCACAGGGCCCTGGCTGCAGATCTGGCTGCAGCTCCAGAGAGTAATACCTGTGATTTAGAAAGACGAGGAGCCTTAAACAGCAGAGCTTTTAGTTTCTGCAGAGGTGTCTGTCAGCCCACTTTCATTTGCACCCCCGAAGCTTACGATGCTTGCCAGTGGAATGAATGACCTCACCCTTTCCCGGCAGAAGGGTTCTTTAGGACATGAGGCGTTTGTGGGAGACTAAACTAAAAAAACCAAATAAACAATCACAGCACAGCACCCCTGCTCACACTGCGGTAACCAGGAAGCAGGGAGTCAGTCTGGCAAGTCTCTCTTCCCGATTCTCATTCTTACATACCTTCGCTGTTTTGTCTTCCAGATGTGGACGAGTGTTTAAGCCAGCAGCACAACTGTAGCCGCGGGACAACTTGTATCAACACGGGGGGAGGCTTTCAGTGTGTCAACCCAGAGTGCCCCCGTTCTCATGGCAACATCAGCTACGTCAAGACATCTCCCTTGTAAGTGGATACACCCCAAAGTGACCCGACTTTGTGATTTGTTTTGTCAGTGAAAAGCTGTTGAAGAAAATAAACCAGGATAAAGTCCTCCACGTTTCAGGAGGAAATTGTCATCAACTTACAAATGGCCATCTGCACACTAAGTTGGACCCAACCGTGAGGCACTAATGGGCTCCTGGCAGACATTTTGACTTGCAATAGCAAGAAAAGCATAATTTAAACTGATGATTGCTGCGTTCAGGAGTGCCAACAATCCATGCAAGTGACTCAAAAATCACAATAAGAGGTCAAAATTCATGCATCTGCAGTGAGAAATGTCTGTCATTGAAGAGGTGCACTTGAGCAAGGTGTGACAGCCTTAAGACTTCTCCACCGAAACTACTTCAAGACAAAATCAGGTTTCATAAAAGTTGGGATTTATTTTGGTGGTTTTGGCCATCATTGCTATTGGTGGAAACAACATTAAACTCACCATGGCAATTGCTGAGATCTGGCAAGGCAGAAATATCACTAGCATCCAAGTTAACTTAAGTTTTTTGGAAGAGAGGGCTACGGATGAAACCGTGCTCACAGTTTGCCAGCAAACACTGACCTGCTGTACTTGCTGTAGTTGTGTGCAAAGAGAGATTATCACAAACATTCTGAGTGCACTCACTTTCAGTTTCACCTCCATACGACATTGTTTAGATAGTCTGGCTGAACTGTTGATTTGTGTGATCTGGTCGAGATTCTTTTTTCCATCAGACTTAATTGCGGTGATGGACCCATGTGCCCAGCTCTTACTTTAATGGGTACAATGATATCATAACCAATAGAAGTGATGACAGTAAAAAAAAAAAAAGGGTTGTGGTTATGGCTATGTCACCATGAAGCAAATCATTCCTGACGAAGAGTCTGCACGCTCAGCAGAGCTTCACGAGATGACGTTTTGTGTTTTTTTCATTGAAGGCCATGTAGAACATCTGTATCCTGGCCAAATGTTTGGAGACATTACAACTTCCACCTCCCTATTTGACAGTCATCAGCAAGCTGCCTCATTTAAGAGCATGAAACAAAGCTCTGTCTGCTTCTACTGAACCATCAACGTGGTGAACTACTGCTCCACTGCCAGCAAAGGGGAGGGATAAATATTTGGGAAAACACTTGTAACAAGAGGGAGCAGCAAAATTGAATAAGACAGTAGGCATGTCCCCATTTCATAGAACATACTAATACTAATGCTAAGCAGGTTCTGAGTTTGTAGTGCATTCACAGTGAACAAGTGAGTGGCTGAATTAAGTAAGGGGTTTAAACGTAAGTGTGCAAATCCACTTCATTTCTGGTATGTCCCACAATGCAGTGCTTAAAGGAAATAGCTACTCACAGCTGCAAGAAATTAAAACAAATTGCAGATAAGGGCGAGGCAGCTTCTGGGAGATCTCAGAGAATAAAACAAAAATTGTATTATCTCTTTGGAAAAATGGTTCTCTTTCTGCAAAGTATGATTGTATGATCCTGTATGATGTCCTGCTAGTACAACATGAAAAAAATACATTCATTTCTTGTATACTTACGGCAGAATAAGATACTATGAGCATATAGTACATTCTGTATTCTGCTATTTTATGTTGTCGAATTGATCTGATCCAAGACTTCAGGGCACTTGACCTCATATATACTGTATGTATGTGTTTCAGCTCTCTTCAGTCACAGAGGAGCTGTTATGAACACTTTCCCACGGGGATGGATTAATGATGTAATCGTTTTCTCAGTGACAAAATGACCACATTACGTGAAAAAACTGTTTAACACACATTTCACCCTGCTTAATTCGTATTTCCTGCATTTCTGTCCCGCAGTCAGTGTGAGAGAAACCCCTGCCCCATGGACAGCCGCTCCTGCCACCTGGCCCCTAAGACCGTGTCCTTCCACTACCTGTCTCTGCCTTCCAACCCGCAGACCCCTGCCACGCTGTTCCGCATGGCGACCGCCGCCGCCCCGGGGCGCACCGGGCCAGACAGCCTGCGCTTCGGCATCGTGGGCGGAAACTCCCGAGGCATCTTCGTCATGCAGCGTTCAGACAGACAGACCGGTGAGCTGATACTGGTCCAGCAGCTGCGTGGGCCGCAGGAGATCAGCGTTGATGTGGACATGTCCGAGTACAGCGACCGCACCTTTCAGGCCAAGCACGTGGCCAGGGTGCACGTTCTGGTTTCACCTTATAGCTTCTGAGAGAGAGCTCGAGAAGGAGGAAGACTAGAGACAGAAAGGCGAAGAGGAACAAAGACGAGTGTGTGATGGGCACTGAGCTTACTCATACTGTTTCTTCACCCCCTACCAGAAGTGCATCTGTCTGAGTAGCTGAGGGCAGCATTTGTTACCAAATTACCAAAAGAGTGACAAGCCAATATTTAACAGTTATATTATGAATAACGATATATGGCAGAACACATCATAGATGCTTCTTTAAACAGTGTCAGTATGAGCTTTGACTGATGATGCTTGACTGAGTGTGTTTGAATGCATGAAAACTAGCTAAAGAAAAGCATAAGGAATGGGTTGGGAGCGATGCATTCCTGTTTTTGTCATTGCGGTTGCTTTGTGTTTATATTATTATGTCCATCATAGATCATGTCTGTGTAGCTCAGGGTCAGGCGCCGGGGCTGATGCACTGCCTTCGCTTTATTGATGATAAATCCCTATAAGACATTAGTGCTCCCGTGGCTCTAATTTATTGGAAATATTATTGCTGGTTTCTACATTGTAACATACTGTATGCCACATGTTTATCTTCCATCATATACTGTATATTTGTTTTTTTGTACTAGCTTGCCTTGTTTAAGGCACCATTCATTATACTAAGGGAGTTGTTTTTAACAGTAGATGCAGTACTGTACCTGGGCATTTTCCTCTATTACTCATATTATGTATGTTACCCAGAAAGAGTCTCATTATATTCTAAATCAAGGATGATT
Source organism: Chelmon rostratus (assembly GCF_017976325.1). Taxonomy (NCBI): domain Eukaryota; kingdom Metazoa; phylum Chordata; class Actinopteri; order Chaetodontiformes; family Chaetodontidae; genus Chelmon; species Chelmon rostratus. Next base: position 10,202,144 of record NC_055668.1, on the reverse strand, counting down.
TGGCAAGCTTGCCAGTGCACTACACAATTTATCTGGAATTTTAATTGTCTTTATGTAACTAAAATAAAGTCAGTCCAACATTTCAGTATTTGTTAGAGCCACCTCACTTGATGCTGAACAGTGTGGTATTAAATGTCCCTGTGGCAGTGTTTGTTTTCATTCTACATCCATTATGAGTGAATTTTAATGAGCGAAATTTAAACCCACGCATAGTTGATAAATGAACGCTGGATGGCTATAAAAAGTTATCTGACTGAATGGATGAAAAGTTGGAAAGAAAGAATGTGTTTTATAAGATGACCCCTGGGGCAGCAGTTCATACACAATACGAGTCAAAGCAGCGCTTTTCATGTCTCGGAAACAAGAATCACACTATTTCCATTTGACTTGATTATAAGGAACAGTAGGTCGAGCTGTCACGTTTTCAAAAACATCTCTGTGTGTCTATTTGTCAGAGAAAGAAGAGACTAATGTTCACCACATGTGTTCTCTTAACTTCATTCGCGTCTCCATCCAGGGGTTTACATTGCAATAAAAGGAGCCAGAAGAGCTGCATGCTTCCAGGAGGAGGAGGAGGAGTGGATGGTGAGAATCAAAACACGTGCCCTGACGGAACAGGCTGCTCTGAAAATGACAGTGTGCCTTTTAATGGCAGGCGTTACTTCCTTCACTTACCATAGCGGGAGCGCTCACATTGCAGCCTTTGTTTCAGGCTTGTGCTCCTCAGGCTCTTTGATGTTCACATGTTTCATCCATTCTGAGGCGGAAGGATATCACCAGAGACTGTTGGAGAGTGCTGAGCTACATAACACGGGCCATTTGCTGGAGATTAAAGATAATAGTAGTGACACGTACAGTAGACACACGACAATGCAGTAGTTCCTCTTTACCTATGCAAGTTTCCTGTGCCTTGTTAACTGTCCATGCTGAACTGCTGGGCACAAATATGCCAAGATTGTTGCAAATGTGCAAGTCTCAGAAATCATGACATTAGGCAAAACACAGGAAAACTGCAGCAATAAAAAGGGACAAGTAAAAATAACAGCAAAAACAAGTGCTATGAGCTTTAGTAACCTGGTATGTTAGTGCAGTGCATCATTATTTTGTTGATGGGACTATAAAGCTCCTGGTCACACGCCACCTATAAAAAGTACATGCACCTTTTCCCAAAACAGAGGAAACAATCTCCACATCATAAATTCTTGAAATTCCAGTACATACAGTGTCCTACAACATCTCCTAACTTTGCCTTTTTAAGCACAAAACCATAAGTCATTTTGAAGTGAAACAGTGGAAACACCTTAAATCTATGGATCTCCATCAAAACAGAAAAGAGGTGTGCCGCTGGTGGGTTAGTCCAGAATGAAAGGCATTGTGGAGGAATTTTGTTCTACTTTTATTATCCAGGAGGGGGGAAAGGTCGCCTGTGGATCATCTTTCATGTGGGATAAATGTTTGGAAGAACTCCAGAAATATGTGAGAGTATAGGAAAGCAGACTGCCGGTCCCTTTGCTTTTGGCTCTTTGGCTTTGAAGTGATCTATAATCTGCCATTACAGGCCATAATAATGACACTTTTATGCTTGATACAAATATTGTAGTGTTTGATGCAGTCTTATTATCAGCTTGGACCGAACATTTATGTGTGATGGGTCAAAAACAGTTGTAAAAAAGGAATAAATTCGTAGCAGGTTGCTCAGACGTAAAAGTGAGCTCGCGATGGATGGAGGTTATTGGTGGTTTCTTGTGTTATTTTAGTTGAAGGTCGGTTTTACTGTAGCACAGACTTACTGTACAGCAGGTCTGAAAGTCTGTCTTCTTTAATAGAGGGTCTTTAATGGAGGGAAACTTGTTATTTAGGACCTGGCAGAAAGGTGCAACTTTAATTTTAATCTCAAATGTTTAATTAGTTTGGCCTCCATAAAACAACTTGTAATGTCAAGATGATAAATATATTGGGTTGTTTGTGTATTTTATGTTGTTTCAGCCCTCTTAGTTACAAGCCTATTAAAGGATGATGGCTCAAGTGAAAACTAGGCAACGGGGCTTCATACAAACTCTCAGTACTTCAGTCTCTGTGTTTCATTATCATTCATCATAATTTTCCTCACAATCGCCCATTCATTCAACAGTTCCTTCTACGTCCTCTTGAATCTGGTATTTGAAAAACAGATTTTAAAAAGAAACAGACTTTAACTGATGTAGCAAAATCACATCCATAGTCAAATATGCATTTTTATTACCAAACGAATACTGAAAATTATAGATCAGGAAACAATCCTCCTGTATTCAATTCATTTTTAATCTGGGTGTGCAGTCTTCCTGAGAAGGAAGAGAGAAGAAAACTGCTGGTATGAAAAGTTCAAGCCCGGTTCTTTATGACACCCATGAAAAAAAGAAGAAAAAAAAAAAAGACTCATATTATCCAGACACCTCTTCACCTGTGGAATTATGAAATAACAGGAATCAGCCAAAACCCATCTGTACAAATAATGGAGGTCCCCTGCAGGTGTCTGCAGTTTTATATAACAGAAGGACAGCTTGCCACCATAAGCACAATTATTCTAGTCTTCCAACCCAAAAAACGAAAGCAACAGTGACATTATAAACCAAAGTGACCAGCGTGTGCTCGTGCTAACCACATACTGTATCTTACCTAATGTGTCATAATACGGGATGGCCTGGACAGACAAGATTAGAAGTCCTGCTGTTACATTTACTCAAGACAACATTCATGAACACAATAACAGTGCCCCGACTCTAAAACAAAACTGACAAACACACCAGGCCAGCCGTTTCCAAAAATAATGACAAAATACAAACATATTAAGACTTCTGGGATCAACATGGATGTTTTTAGGGTGTCTGTGAATCCAACACAATGATTCTATCAGCAGAGAAGGCAAATGATGGAAAGAAATAAGAAACAAGCTGCAGTCTGCCGTTTGCCTAGTACATTGTGAGATTGTTCGGGGCCCAATGCGTTACAAAAATGGAAGCACACATTGTAAACACACTAAAGAGTAAACACACACACACACACACACACACTTCAACAACTTATAAGTACACTTGAAACAAATAAATAATGAACTCAATATTAACATACATACAGTATACTGCTCCTCATTTCAGAGGATGCACACATACAGTAGATTCAAGACATGACTGAAAATCCCAATTCTACACTACGGAGCCCAGATACACAGAAATTCAAATTGTACAAATAACTTGTTTGTGCTTCGTCCCTCTCAAGCTCATTCACACACCAATACTGGGGATGCCGGGTGGCTTCAATCTGAGACATGAACTACACTTTCATACATGTTGTTCTCAATTACCTGAACAGTTTAGGCCTCATACAAGAAGAACATGTAGGCACAGCTTTGACCTTCAAAGTGCATAAGAGCAAATGTTCTACTCGAAATCACTGCGTTGGATTTTCTTGTCTCGGATTTTAATGCTGGCAAAAGAAGAGTCTAAGTCAGACGCAGTCACATGTAAATACATGTTTACTGTACTCCATAACTTTTGGGAACTTGACAATAATATATTTCTATAAAAAGTTCCTTGAAGTCAAACTCTCTCTCTTCTGGTGGCAAAAACAGCATACATAAATCTTTCTTTATGTTAATTACTGAAAAAAGTCATTTTAATTATTTTCCCCATAATAAATAAGCATCTGATTTTATTGCAACCAGCCAATAATATCTAGAAACCCTCTAAAAGACACATACGCATATTTGAGAGTATGTTCATGCATGAGGCCCAATGTTACTGAAGGACCAGTGTGTAAGATTTAGGGGGAACTATTGGCAGAATATGGCAAAAACCAAATCAAATATTAATAAGTATGTTTTCATTAGTGCATTATCACCTGAAAATAAGAATCATTGTGTTTCCGTTACCTTAGAATGAGCTCTTATATCTACAGGGGGAGCGGATCCTCTTCCATTGGCTCTGCCATGTTGCTCTGCCATGTTTACAGTAGGCCAGAATAGACTAACCAAACACTGGCTCTGGAGCGTGCCTTTCGTGGCCACGATAGTTTCTCCTGCACACTTGGTAAGGAAGCGGCGAGGAGAGGGGTATTCAGCTGGTTGAAACCTGCAACCTCACCTCAAAATGTCTCTAAATCCTACACACTGGACCTTTAATTCTCTGATAAAATAAATTCACATGAACTAAACAGAAATAAATACAGCACTTAATATAAAATGAAACATTCTCTTTGGAAAAAGTGAACCAGTTGGTCAGTGAAAAGACAGTTTTCCTCTGGCAGAGTCCTTTGCTCTTGAGCAGATGAGAATATGAGCAGAGGTGTCCGTAAATTGTGGCCTGCTCCACCCTGTATAGTAGCAACCGCAGGGGAGAATCCCCTGAAAACCTAAATGGCACTCCACCACCACCATCCGACGGGAAATCCTGGAGAAAACCCTCCCACAGAGTCAGGGACAGCTTCTATGTCCTCTCTCCATGTCAGCTGATGGCTGCAAATGTTTTTCCTCACTCCAGCTTTGACATCTCATATCTGGTCGTCATGATTTCCTGGGAAAGAATATGCAAATATAAACAATACATTTTTATACAGAGTATCAAGTTTTCATTTTCATTTTCAGACAGAAATCCCCCTGAAAATCAAAGTTATTGCCTGTTATCGTTCAGGCTATAGAGAACAGCCTAATTGTCCCCCTTAGATACACCTGTCAAGCTTTTAATTTTTACACAGCAGTTTACAACATCAACAGTGGTAATTTTACCACTGAAATTTTTAGTGATTTTTTAAACAATGGGCCTGTTATTTCAGAGAGTAAGACAAAATCAGGCTTCTCATTTCTAGCCTGAATTGACAGCAGTCGCTGGCAGATTTTATCAGCTATAGCTAGCAAGGTAATTAAGATAACTATACCTCCAGACTAATTTTAAAAGGTGAATCTTTTAAAAGCGGTTTTAAGTGCACTTAAATGCGCATGGCTAAATACATGACATGATGCTGAAAGACAATGGCTACAGCTGGATTCCCCAAGCAAAAACTTTGCATATTTACCAGCTGATGCCAGAGGGACATGTTGTCTGTCAAGCCAGACAGCCTGTCAAGCTGTCCATTCGGACAGAGCACATATGCAGTTCACAACAATATCAGTGACAACTGTAACACTCAAAATACTTAGTAATCTTTAAAACAATGGATCCCACATTTCAGACAGATGTAGACGAAAGCAGCCCTCTCATTTCTAGCCAGCTACTGTTATTTTTCCAGCTGAAGTGACAACAAATTGTCAGATTTTATCAGCTGGAGCTAGCTCGCTCATCACACCCAACTGTGATTTAGCATGGTACTATAGTGTCACCATACATCACTGCTACAAGACTGTGGAAAAAACATGCTGCCACCATTAGTTGGCAGGGTAAGCCAAAGTGTTAGACTGGGTGCAGTTACTCTTTAAATGCAGACTGTTGCTCTTACTACACACCATGTGCACCACTTTAAGTGAGACAGGTCTGCTGTGTCTAGTCACAGTTGCTAAGCTATGACTGGACAACTGCAATTTGGGGGAGGGGTTTAGCAGTCAGTATGTGCTTGATTTCAATACATGTACAAACAAATGTCCCTAAAATCCCCCAAAACATCCCCATGGGACTTCTTCCTAACTGTTTTTGGACAAAGTTGCTCCATCTCCACATATCTAGTCTGACTGTCTCTGCTTAAAGAAATAACACATTGCTTGTGAATCCTGTTCTGAAGATTATAAAGTAATACATACCTCATCTGAGTCCAGCAGGACTGGTAGAGCTCTGCAGCGACAAACAGGACCAAAGACAGACTCTGTTACAACCACGCATGTCTTATATGAAAACACCTTGACGGAGTAATAAATATAAATGTGACAGGATGCTTACACATCAGTAAGAGAGCTAGGAATGTTATCCTCCACCCACTTCAAGTCGTCATCCTGAACAAGTAGAAAAAGAGGATGAAAAAAGTAAATGCTGCCATCTGCTGAATTATGTGAAACTTGTACAGTAGCATTTCCTAAACTTGGACAACTTCTCTTACTGTAGATGCTTCATTCTGAATAACCACACTGAATTCAACTAATGAATACAGTACTATTCTAAACCAAGTGTGCAGCTGTGTTACTGACTGGGTTTGTTTCAGCAGGTTTCACTGTGCCATTCGCCTCATTTTTAGATGCTCTCAACTTTATGCCATCAGCTGTGAAGAAAAAAACGCAGGGAAAGAGAGAGGAAAAACATTACAAGAATACTGGACACTGAATTTAGTATGTTACAGGGGAAAGTAACACTCCCATGATGTTACTGTACCAATGTTTGTAGAGGCGATGAACTCCTCAATCTCTTCATCGTCAGAGTCGTCAATGAGAGGTGTGAAAGCATACCTGTGGGCATTGAAATTAAGTGATTAATAAAACACCAACAAGTGAAAGGGAAAACGTGTCGGTGAATTCAGCAGTCCTAATGTACTACTTGCCTTTGGTTGTTTGCAGATGGTCTCCATAAAAACATTATGACGAACAGAACGACGGAGAACAAAAACCTCCAGAAAGCGTCTTCCACCCACAGCTCAACCCAATCCTTCCACACAAAAACAGGCCTGATTATCAACAAAATAATTTTTTAAACATTACTACAATTATGAATATGCCAAACAATACTCACAGACTGGCAATCTGCTAGCCTGAACTTCTTTGCTGTCCAGCCTATGAAAATGATGGAAGCTGAGGGAGAAAAGGGTGATTCTGAGACACAAACTCGCTCTACTGTGTGCAAATTGCTACAAGTTTAATATGAATGAAAACACAAATGACAACAAATCATGAGCGCCATAGAGCATGGCATATTCTATTCTAACTGCAAGTGAAGTCGTGCCACTTACCAACGACAGCAAATATCAATGTGTTTGTAAAGTGCCTGTAGAGAGACAACTTGACAGGGTTTCTCCTCAGCTTCAGAGTCTTGATGGTTTGTGCCAGGCTGACAAAGATGTTAGTGGCGGTCAAGGTAAACATGTGGCAAACATTACTCAGAGACTGTATTACATGTCAATCAATGGGGCCTTATTACCACATGTGATACTGTAGTCAAATTCCATGTTTTGCCTTATTTCTTTGCAATCAGTTTTATGCACGTCCCGGTTGATACTAACAATTATTTCCTTCAGGCACTGAGTCATATATGAATAGAACAAACAAAAAGTGATCACTACACTTACCCACTGTTTAAAAAAAAACAAAAAATTAATGGAAGGTACTAAATTGGCTTAGTCCTTCTCCTTTCTCATCTCGCAGGTCCTCATGGATCATGGCGGCACCTGGATTGTGGATCATGGTTGCACCTACTACCATGGTCCTGTGTGAAGGCCGCGGCAACTACTATTGTTCATATCAGTCATATTTCTACTATTATATAAATATACTATCATATATACATATCTCGCTCATAACTCTCTCCCTAAACAGTCAAGGCAGATGGCCATCCACCTGTTCATGTTCATGTCCATGGTTCTGTTCGAGGTTTCTGCCTGTTAAAAGGAAGTTCTGCCTCGCCACCGTCGGTCATTGCTGGTCGTTGCTCTGTAAACTAGTGTGTGTCAGTTTAATCTTTAAACTGATCACCTGTTAAAAGTCAAACCAAGACTGTCCATTAATGGCAAATCAGCAAAATGTTCACTGTATTGATTGTGCAAAAGAAGAAGCAGTGGTGATGGAGGATGTTAAGAGCAGTTAAACTGTCAACCAGAACCAAACCCAACCAAAATAAGCTGTTACAACTTTCAGTAGTGATTAATGTGGGGCAGTTTCTTCTGAGGTGCAGTATGTCTCTCTGCCAGTTTGCAGTTGAACTGCTCTTTTACTGCTAACTATGTGGGAAAGGAATGAAACAGCTGCAGATAAACCTCTCCCGCTCTAATCTGGGCTCATGTGAAGGAGGTGAAGGGCAAAGGGGAACCACACAGGGATAGGTTTTAGGTGCACAAAAGGATATCCACCAGCATAGAGAGGAGTCAAGCAGAGCCAGGGGAATGCTGGCCAGCAGGGCTAAGTCAGAGTCTTTCGCCTAGAAGGGAGGATAGAGCAGGACCACGGGACACAGGGAAGAGAAGAAAGATGTGGAAAAATCACAGATAGGATGGAAAATAAAGAGGCAGCATCGCCAGTAAAATATAGAACCATTCACCAAAGGGCAAATTAGAAAATACCAAATCATTCAACCCATCAGCCAAGGCTACTTCAAAACAATCAATTAATTAAGAAAATATGTCCACTTTGTGATTAGTTGCTTGGGTAAAATAACTTGATTACTGGTGCTGCTGAGGAGTATACTGGAAGGATATGAACCAGATGGCGCAGGAGTCAAACACAGCCAGAACAATCTCTGTAATGAGAACGGGGCCATTGTCTCGACCCTTGATTTTTGCCCACCCAACAAATCAAGAAAATACAAATAGTGATGTCAGTTTTACTTCGAAACACAATGTGAAAACAAACCGCAGAGCTTCATAATAAAAAGCTTTAGTAGAGGTGAAACAATGAGTCCCACTCACTAATCATCAGAAACTTAATGAAGTTCAAATTTGATCATTGAATAATCATTTGCAAACTAACACTGGCTAGAGAGAACTTCTCAAATATGATGATTTGTTTGCTTTATTCTCATTCAAACTGTTGGGATTTTATGACTACTGGTCAACTCACCCCAGTAATCCTTAGAACGCCTTCAATGCTAGCAAAGGCAAAGTAGAGGATGCCGAGCCCCACAACTCTGTGCATTACTGTGCCCAGTCGAGGCCTAAAACAAAAGAGGCATGGAGAAAATGTCAAAGTGGCTTGCCTGATTTTGTTTGTACAATCATTTAGCTTTTTCAATAAAAATATAAAGTAGCTGTGTAGTAGTGCGTACAGGTAAATGCTGACATACTTTACAATGCCGTAGCCAAGGCTGACGATGATGACGAGCAATCGAGCCAAAGTCCTCTTGAGGGCAGAGACCAGCTCGGCAAAGATCAACAGGCCTGGAGCTAAAGACAACAGCAACAGGAAGAACTAGAATTACTGCCTTGTGGTTTTATGACTCCACCTATCAGTAATGCTTTATTTACATTCTGTTTGTCAAGACTCATATAATACATGTAGTGAAGACTTTAATTTAATAAAAAGGTACTAAGTGTCTTTGTGGGCGAAATGGAAGTTATCATTATATTGAACTATAATAATTCTATCCTGAGACATTTGTTAGAAATTTGATTATAATTAGTGTCTGAATTTTTTAGTTATGTTTAAAAATGTGTCTGGTGTGATCACAGTTAACTTTGACCACCAAATTCTAATCAGTTCATCCTTGAGTCAAAGCGAACTCTTTTGCCAAATTTGAAGAAATTCCTTCAAGGCAATCGCATTCATGAACATGGAATGGAAGGACAGATGAACACCTTGAAAACAAAGTACCTCTGGCCAAAGCTGTCACTTGCATGGAGGCACGGAAAAAAACGTCTTACTATCTCACGTGAAAAAGATAAAAGGTATTTTGCGAATGATCTGTAGACACTCACAAGCAGAGCCGACAGTGTTGGTGTTTTCATATTCTGCACAGAAAACAGCCTTCTCCACCATCCCGAGGAAAATGACCCCTGCTATCCAGAACTGGATCCTCAGCAGATCTTTCCAGTAGCACGATGCCCAGATGAACCACAGCAAGGCGTACAGGATGTACACTATGCACATCACCATGTAGAACTGCAAACCCAGAGTGAGGAATTAGTCTATATGCAGCTGTTAATCATTAATTAGAGAAGAAACACGGACAGTTCAATCAACTGTCAACTCTACTTACAATCATGAGAGGCCATTCAGTGACAGAAATGTAGCCATGGCTGCCTTTCATCACCACATTAACTGGAAAAACAAAATCCAGACATAAGACAAGTGAAACATGTTTCCAAACACACTGACCACATTTACTTGCACAGAATATTACCTTTTTGTGCCCTTATTCCGAAAAAGTGTGCATGCAAACTGGTTTTGAAATCTGACACTTTACTGCCGGCTGCAAGCAGCTTCGCAATCATGAGCCAGCTTCTGATTATTATAAGTCATTTCCACACGTTAATGCACCATTCTGGCCGACTTTTCAATCAATCAATGCTTTCAACTGCATTTCCGAGCAAGTGTGAAATAATACAGGGCGATCATGTTCCTCTAAGCCAGTCACACAGTCCATTAGTTGCTCATGATGTAATCGCCTGTTTAAGAAATCTCACCTGTTAAATTCCAGCTGGCATCCTGTTTACTGGACACAATCTTAACAACCAGCAGGTAAGGCCCATCCTTCCACGTGGTGGCGATAACATTGTCTTTGATATTTAATGTGCCGTTCTTCGTGCTGCTGCTGTCATCATACTCCTCAGTAACCCAGCTGATATCCTTTTCATCCTGCAGTATTACAAAAGTAATTCAGTGTTTATCACTTAAAAAAAAAAAACAACTACGTATAAAGAAACCATTTTTAAAAAGTTAAAGGTGCTGAATTGAGACGGATTATGTTTCTGTTACTTTTTGTGATTTTCCTTAAATCTTTGCTAACTTTAACTTACTATTCCAGTACTATCAAAGAGCATTTATGTTTTCTTACTGGTACGTCGGCATTAACAGGTGGACTGACTGGATGTGGGTCTGCCTTGGCTTTCTGAAAAATAAGGAGAGTTACAATAAAGAATGCCATGATGCCAAGTGTGTCACTAGGCTGAGGTGATTAATGTAACAAACCTACTTTGAGCATTGGAAAGGAGCGCAGTCCATTGTTACATGTTATTGGACTGTGTTGGTGTTCAATGTACTCCCCGTGTCCGAGGGGATTTGGATCCAGGCTCTCCCCACGACTCAGAGGTGTTCTCTCATACATTTCCTGCAAACAATGATTCACAATTCAGCATTCATATGCAATCAAGTCTAGACAGACAAGACTGTCAGATCATTTGTATGCACTTATATACTTACTTCAATATTGTTGAATTCATTGTGACACGGATAGTATTTTAAAAACCAGTGAATAGTGAAGGTCACCTCCTCAGGACAGCCAAAAGACACAACTAAAAGAAGACATAAGTGATGATGAACACAAGAGACAAACATGTGCACACGTTTTAAGATCAAGACAGATCAGGAGCACAATTTTCACGTCTTACCTTTCAGTTCAATGTCAGTGTCTTTATACATGGATTTCCTTAACAGCAGTGGTCTTGATGTCTGTGGATTAGTAAATAAAGTTTATGAGCTAGAGTGGAACCAAGGATCACTTTTCTTACCAATCAATATATAATTAGTTTGGTGAACTGATTAATCATTTAGGCGGGTTAGGGATGCTGTAGTCATTATTGTCTTTGGCTCAACCCAATCAAGCCATCTTCTTTCTGTACCTGTTGATCAGATGGATCAACCGTTTATACTATCTGTGAATATGTATGTCTGTATGAGTTCAGTGACAGTCTGGTGAACCTAAGCACACCTAATACTGCAACTGGATATAGAGCCAGAGACAACAACGGAGGGAACTTGAAACTTCTCAATACTTAAATTATTGATCAAGGCTAGTCCTCCTTGGATTAAGTCTGGGGAATGTGCCTTAATACTGATAAACACGAACAGGGACGCCTTCTTGACAGCAACACAACTTTTAAGGTGTTTTTTGTAATATGTTGGAGGTTGGTGACAAATAAACCTGAAAACACAGTTCGAACTGGCATGTGAGCTCTCAAGTCTTGGTCAAGAGATGGTCGTACGATCAGAGACAGAGATATATATTTGGGTGTCTCTCGGGAAGACAGCTAACGAGCAAAGACTGGACAGCTGTTTAAGGGTGAAACCAGCTAGTTAGCCAGCGGCTAACCTTAAAGTGCATATCAGCCTCACTCCTCAAGGCTAACTGCTAATTAGCTAACGACATACTCTGCTCTTTCGGTAGGTCCACATGATTCATGTCTAGAAAAGATCGCAAGTAGCAGTCAATATTGGTTAACACGACACCATTAATTCAGGACAGGTAACTCGTCTGTCATCACGCTCACAGTTGACAGCGAGCAAGCATAACAGGGCTAATGTACCTAACGTTAGCTAGCTGGTGCTGCAGTTATCCAGCAGGTTAAGTATTTCCAGTAAGATACTCACATTTACAACTGTGATTTTCCAAAGACCCGTCTCTGGTGCTGCATCAACCGCATGTATGGTACTTAGTAAAAATACAAAAAGGACTACCCATGGACAGAAAACCGCTCTCGTCGGACAGCTCCACGTCTTCATCCTGCTTGCAGCAGCCATGTTCATTGGTCTTGAACACTCCCCTGTAGGAGGCGCCCTGAACGCAACAACTACAAACAGAGTCTCTGTGTGACGTTACCTGTAAAGCAAGATTTTTTTTTTCTAGGGTGGCGAAGGAACGGCGCGTCGTCCTCTGCCTCTGATTGGCTTAGACTGATATCCCTACCCTAACCCTAACTAATCAACACTCCTTACGTATAAACCAAACCTCCTTCGCACGTAAGTCTAACCAACCCAACAACGAAGGCAATGAGTAGTAGCCAATTAGAGTCAAGCTAGGGCGGGCCACTCTTTCGCCATCCTGTGGAAAAAAACAGTACACCTGTTCCAGCGTGAGACTGGACTGGTTTTTATTAGAAAGGGTGAACAGGCTGCTTCTTATCTCGCTGTCTCTCCCTTATCAGCTAAACTTCAAACCTGCAGTGACCATGACCCACTTCAATCCCATTAACTGAAGATTGCACATAAACAGTTTTCAAGGTACTAGCATTTAGTTTAATATTAATTTAATATTTAATGTTTACTTGAATATTCCCATTTTGTGACACTTTTACTCAAGTAAATTTCAATGGAATATGGTGTTTTTGACGTTTGACATATACTACATACACTATACTTAACCTGTATATATATATATATATATATATATATATATATATATATATATATATATATATATATATATATATATATATATATTTATTTATTTCTCAATACTGATCTATGGAAGTCCAATAAAGCACCTTGCCACACCAATACAAGACAATTTACAGTATCTCCACTAGCACTAGCCATGTACAGCATATTACCAGAAACTATCCTTGAATATATTTAAAGTATGGTCCTAGTTTTTGTCAAACCACCTGAGTATCTCTCCAAGACCATCATGTCAGTATTGACACTGGGAAACTGGCTCAAAAATACTACAAGCTCATCCCTCTTAATCAATTTAAATCTCTTTTGCTAGACATAGAGTGGTGTGAATGGAGGTGTTTTATTTGAATTGATGTCATCTGTCATGCTGTTGTCCTTTGGCTGTTTTGTTGTGATTGTCGTGCTGTAATTTAGTTTTATTGTTTTACATGTATTGTAATGTTTAGATGTATTACATATGTGTTATCAGGGCATCATTGCAACAGAGAGTTTGCTGTCAATATCCTTCACTGTTTAAATAAAGGTTATTTAAGTACAATTTTTGAAGTGCTTTACTTGAATATTTTCATTTTATGCTACTTTATACTTCTACAAAACTACATTTCAGAGGGAAATGTTGTGCTTTTTACTCCACTACATTTATTTGACAGCCATAGTTACTGGTTACCTTGCAGATTTGGATTTCATATAAAAAAAACACACTGAGCTCTTAAGATATAATAGCTTGTTAAAGATTACACCACTGGTTCCCAGCCTTTTTCACTTGTGGCCTCAATCATGTTTCAGATCTCTGAGTTTTTAGCAGTTCCACCACATTTCATTAACTGTTCAAGGCCCATAGAGGTCAAGTTTATAAGATCACTTTATAAATTTTCTGTGCATTTCTATATTTACATTGCAACACACAATTCAGTACAGTAAACAATTTCACAGTTCAGTGTATCTTAAGCTTATGGAGCATGTGCATGGACATGCTTGATGTTGACACACATGGACAACATTCCTAACACTGACATGTAGGCTGGTGTGTAAAGCATAAACTGCTTCTATAAGAATACTACAGGAAGTCCACATCAGGAAATGTCAAGGTGCTCCCAGTGCAATGAGGCATAATGTTTAGTACTGATGAACCAGTTTTACCAGGTTGAGAGTTTTATTACAGTTTGGATCTGCTGGTACCGAGCATTACAGCAGGAAAGAAGTGTCACTCGAGCTGTGATCCATTGCGGTCACATCCGTAACCATGGCTCCATTTGCTTGACTTAAAGCATCACTTGACAAAAGAGGAGTGTCCATTTCAGGAGATCTCAGGGAGAGATCAGAGGAGATCACCACCACATAACGATCATCGTCCTCATCTTCCTCAGCCTCCAGACTCCCATGAATGTCCGCAGTAACTACAGAATTTTCTGCTGCCTGGTGGCTGCATGATGGTGACGAGGTGAACACAGGACGATCTGCAGGAAGCGCTTCTCCGTCAGGGTCCTCTTCAGGAAAGCTGGTGTTGATATAGATAATATCGTCCTTGCTGAAAGACTCCGGGAGCTTTTCTGTGAGCTTTTCCAACATTTCTCGCAGTTGGAAAAAGGAGGGTCTGTCCAGTGGATCGGCCCTCCAGCAACTGTACATGATCTCATACCTAGACGCATGTAAATAAAGGAAATGACTCATTTAATAATGTCTTGTTAATTTTCTGTAAGAGTCTTGTTATAGGACGCAACTAACCAATCTGGAGACACTCTCAAAAATACTTTTGCAAGTTGTAGATTCAGTTTCTAATCTCACTGCAGATTGCTGTGGTGAGAAAAAAGGTTTCAGTTTTAATGTTTTGGCTAAACTGGATGTAAGCCAAAATAAGGAGAACTGAAAAAAATGTGCTCTGCGTACCAGTACAACAAATGCAAACCAACTTTTTGGTGCTGCAACACACAGCAAAAAGGACTATATTTCAGAGGGTCTTATAGTGACACCAAAGCTCTGATACATGCAAGTGGTATCATTTTATCCACATGGAATTTCAGTATTTAAAAGTGAAAAGCTATCATAACGTTTTTAAAATTGTTACTATACCGTATTAAGTTTGCATATTACCCCCAAGATCTGTTCTACTTTTATAGTGTATCTTGACTCTGATATGTTCTCCAACACAATCAAACTCAACTTTAACATTTGCGTCAAGAAGAGCAACACTCACAGTTCATCCAAACAGTCCGCTGGCTGCTTCAGTCTGTGTCCTTCGAGAAGGTAGTCATAAATTTCATGGTTCTGGATGCCTGGATACGGCGTCATGCCTCGTGTCGCGATCTCCCACATGGTAACGCCAAACGCCCACTGCATGACACATAGATTGACTTCAGATGATAGTTCATCATTTGAAAAGCTTGTACTGCACACCATAAAGTGTCCTTTTCTCTGCTATCTAAAAACATCACGGATTAACCCTTACACTTAAAATGGTCTGAAAATCATTTCAAAAGGATCTTCTGCATTTGTATTTGCGGTCCACGACAAAATTGTGTGTGCCTTTTTGCCAACATCACAAACAATTTTTCATCTGACACTTCAGGAAATTGGATTTTTAGAATCCCAAAATTGCAAAACTAGAGAAAATTGCCAAAAAGCGACAAATTCCAAATATTACCACACACCAATGAATGATGCGAGAAAGACAGTCAAAACAAGACCTTTAGTACATTCTTAAGAGGAACACTGAGTAATTAATGCTGCGTGAAGTCGACAGAGTGCTCTGTGTGGATGTCAGACAAATGATTGTGAAATTCATTTGTAATAGAACAGACAGTCATGAGTGAAAGAGAAGTTGGTCATTACTGGAAGAGACGCAGTGTACTAATGGACCAAAGACTGACAGTTCAGAAAAGACAGAAGCAGATGGAAGTACCTACCACGTCACTCTTTACAGTAAAGACTCGGTCTGCCAGACTCTCCACTGCAATCCATTTTACAGGCATTTTGGCTATTCTGCCCTGCCTGTAATAATCTCCACTGTAGATCTTCTTAGATAACCCAAAGTCTGCTACACACACTGTCATGTCATCACGCAGCCTGTAGAAAAAAAAAATCAGGAAAATCAAATTTAGATAAACCTCCCTTAATCCAAAAGTCTAAAAGGCACTATGAAAACGTTTGTACTTGCAACCTACATGCAATTGCGAGCCGCCAGGTCACGATGCAGAAAGTTCCGACCACTGAGATACTCCATACCCAAAGCAATGTCAACCATGAACTTCAGGAGTGTCTGAGTGAGCAAGAACTGCGTAGAAAAACAAACACACAGCACGATAACAGTTTTAAGTTAACATCTTTTAGTGTAATAATAACAAATTAGAACATATATATCAGTGTTTGGCTGAGATCTTACCACTGGACTCTCTCCCAGGCGTGAGCGCAGCAGGAAACTGTGTAGATCTCCATATTTCATGAATGGCAGGATGACCATGGGCTTGGGAAAATGTCCTGAGTCTACCTCCAAGCACACACCTTAAGAGGACAAGTCACACAAGTCATGTGAGGTTTTGCAAATGAAATGAAGAGTGTAATGGGATTCCGTGAGGCTTTAAAGAGGTAATACATCGCTCCTACCGAGCAGTCTGATGACATTAGGATGGTTGAAATCTTTCATGCAGGCCGCCTCATTCAGGAACTCCTCAATCTCCCGTTGAGAGAAGCTATCCACTGGAGAAAGAGAGGAAAGTTATCTTCTACTTGCTTTACAGTTTGGAGATGATCAAAATGTGTCTTTTATAAAGAGAAAGCTCACGTTTCATCGTCTTCACTGCAACTTTTTCTGACCTTCCGTCTGGTTGTCTTAAATGTCCCTCCACCACGGAGCCAAATTCACCTGATGGAATGAAACCAAATCATAAATACCTCACACACTGCACAGGATTACTGATCTAGATACAACCCAGATTCCAATTAAATCAGAACACAGTGTAAAGGTGATAACTTGTTAATCCTTTTTGGCATATACTCAATATATTTATATCCTCAAAATGCATTGTCATTTACACATTTCCAAAAATGAGACTGTTCACTCACCCTCTCCTAGAACCTTCCCTATGGAGAGCAAGTTCCTCATGACCATCACGTCCTGAAGTTTGGCCCGGAGTTCTTCACTAACACCAAGGGTCCCAACTGCAGACAGGACCCACTCAAGTTATTGTGCACAGCAGGACAACATAAATGTCTACATACATGTTTATTTCCCATAGTAATGTCAAGAACATACGTGTGATTCCTATGGCTGATCGATTGTAGGTTCTTTGGGGCTTGTACTGTACAATAGGCTGGAGCTTTTCTCCACCTCCAAGCATCCGCCTGCAGAGGGAGACAGGGAAAAAAAAAAAACAGGGAATGCTCACTAACGTCATTTACACACACACGGACTGACGAGGTGGCCATGCAGAGGAAGCCCTCTGAGCTGTCACATGGTGTTTTCCTATCTGAGCTGCAGCCTGTGACACATTCCTATCCATATCCTGAGTGGCAAGACTGAGTCACAGACTTCATAATAATGAATTCCAGACTATTTACAGCTGGTTTGTGTCCGTCTTTCCAGCTGCACACTTATTGCTGGCCTCAGGTGCAGAGAGTGGTGATTAAGAGGAAGCAAAAGCAGTTTATTAACAGAGACCGGAAGTCCAAGTCCTACTACAGCGCACCACTGGGGACAGATTACAACCCCAGGTGCCAAAACAAAATGAGCTACAGCATCAACATCTTTTATGTTGTTAAATTAATGTAAAGACGAACCTATACAGAGAAATGGGTCACAAATTCAGTGATTGGTAGCAATTTTTTAAAATAAGACAATTCAACTGGATTGGAACAAGGCTGGTATGTGTTTGCACAGAAGGTGAAAGACTGTCAGCATACCCAAAGCAAGAGTCATAGGTCCTGTTGCGTACACAGATAGCCCCCGACAGGATAAGCATCAGAAGACAGAAGCCACACACGACGCCCAGCACAACGTAGACAGAGTCTGGAACGCCGGTGTCAGGACTGGACGACGGAGACACAATTAATTCTGAGATAGGAGGAAGAAATGACAACCACGATTAGAGTTTAGAAAAACAACAATGGGATATTACAGCATTGTAGTAATGGTATGTCAGCTCATGTTAGCGTATTTTTTCCCAAAATGAACATAATAAAAACATGTTCATAGTTCACAGTATAAATCAATAAGTATTTGATAAGGAATTGATCCCAATTCCGTAAAAGTCAGCAAACTTCAGTCTTCTGGATTTCATGTTGCTTTTTTTAATGCCATAAAAATGATGACTGTTAATCAATGTGTTTAACTGTTCCACATTTTTATGACAATCCATTTAACAGCTGTTTAGATTTCAGTCTGACTGAAGGAGTTGACTGACATCAACATTTCTAGCCCAACGCCACTGCTGTGGCTAAAAATACTGAAGACAGCCTTGAAAAGGCACAGCATCTAATCACAGGGCAGTAATGTTATTCTAGTATGGTTCAATACGTCAGCTGAATATTGTCGCCAGATTATAGAGTTCCCAGATGAGGAGATAAATCAATAGAGCAGCTTACTGTTCTCTGGCACAAAGAGCCAGACTCGTGGACTGACCATGCCGCTGCCTGCCTGTGTGCATGCAGCCACCTCCACACTGTAGGTTGAGTTGAATTCCTGCAGTTCGACAAAGGCCACGGTTGAGTTTCTGTGGATCTGAAATAACACACAACAAGTAAGATCATTTAAGTGTGTGTAGCCTAGTGTCAGAATTATCTTTGTGCAGAGAAAGTTCAACCTCTTAGAAGAATATAGGTTACAGGCTAAACTATTTTATACTGATACAGTACATTAAGTTATTAAACTGACAGAGAAGTTCATTTTCAAATTCATGAAAAGTGATAATATTCTGGGGAAGAGCATACCTAGGAATGTGCAACATCCTAAATCCAGTTTAACAACTATGTCCCTTCTCTTTTTTTCTCATCTCCGGTTAATGCATCAACAATGAACAAGAAATGCAATTAAAAAGTCCCTTAAAGCTGTTTTCATACAGTCACCTAGAAAATGAAACCTTTTTGGAAAATCCCACAGAACTGTATACCATGGATTATTGTATATAATGAAACTCTCGTCAAGAAAAAAAAAGGGAAGGAGACTAACTTTCTAAATAAGCTCATGTGCTGTGATGGGAGGGAACATGTGACAGACATAGCCCGGTGTTTCACAATGCCACACCGTAGCATCTGGGGTTCCTGCTTTGCCAATGTGCTGACAGTCAGACTGGGAACGCTGAACCCATGATTAACGGTCTATCATGTCTGTGGCACCAAACAGAGGGCGACATGTGGTTAAATGTTCTGACAACAACTTTTGGAAATCAACTTCAAATTCAAAAGAAGACGATGGCACCGCAAATTCTACCATAAAACATGCAAAATTGTCGCAAGCATCAGTAACAAATAATTCCTCTAATATGAGGATAACTTGTTTCTTTTAATTATTTATTTTGCAACAAGGCAGTTTTATAGGGACAGATGAGTCTGAGGATTAAACAAGATGCCTTTGAGCACATTTCCAGTCACTGTTACTATTACAGAGACTTTTATGTGTCATGACATCACCAACTGACTGGACGACGCATCAGAATATTTAGGCCTATGGTGCACATCCCATTGTATTCATATTCCATTCACACACTGTGATGACTCAAGGCCACATGCTGAAGCAAGAAAAACACTGAATACCAGCTTTCACACCGTCAGCTTCCTTTAACTACGCCACAGACAGGAAGGAACGGAAACACACTATTGTACTAGAGAGCACTTGCAGGAAGAGAAGCTTTATGGTGCATAAACAGCATCATGGAATGATGCACCGGACATTTTATGCGTACGAAAGCGCTTGTTATTAAATTAAACTCTCCTATTTCTGCGAGAGTATCCAAGAAAAGGCACTTTTCATAAATGACTTTCCCAGCCTTGCTGATTCATGAGCGGAGTGGAGAAACTGTTGTTCATAGATGATGGGGAAGCTGACACCTGATTCAGCAGGCAGGACAAAGGGAGGATCACATAAATTCCCAATATGCAAGGCTCATTCTTTTCATATTTGTCATACATTAATCATTGTTATCAGAAATGTTCAAAAAACATCAGCTCAAACACAACACTATGGACTACACTATGGCTACTGTTCATATTACTTAAGATACAATATACAGTGTGTACAGGGGAGAATATGTGTTTGGAAGTGTAGTCATGATTATATTCTAATGTCTGTAGTGGACATATATAATAATAAAGTAATACATTTTATTTATATAGCCTAACAAGGCGACAAAGTACTTAACAGAAAAAAGCTGATTAAACACAAACAATAAAAACAACAAAGGGAACATAGAGCACAAAGAGATTAAGTTAAAAGTGGCCAAAAGAAAAAGTGCAGCAACATATGGAATGGTTTCTTATAAAACAAAGTTTTAAGAAGGGATTTAAAAGACCCTAATAATGCATACGTATGCCATTAGATGCACTGCTAGTTGTAGTCGAATGACAACTAACATGGATTTAAAAAGTAATTTACTGTAATTAAGCTACTCTTGTTTCACTTTTCTAGTAGTGCTAGTAGTTTGTACATATCTACTGCACATGTGTATGACTTTACATTACTAGGTGTGTTTGTATTTCTATATGTGTACATGAAAGCATGTATAAGAAAAACATTTGGGGATATTTGAATATGGTTACCTGCTACCTATCGCAATAACATACTTTTAAGTTTATTAAAGATTCTAATAAGATTGTGCCACATTTTGATACTACTTGAGGCTGGCTGAGTCCGCCATTCCTGTACTGCATTCAGATTGCCTTCAAACGCACAAGGAATTCACAAGAACGGAAGCACGTAAGCAATCCCTCATTGCTGTTTGTGATTTTATATCAGTGATAACAGCCTCACAGTTTCCTGTTCACTCTCTTTATTTTGTATCAGAGCTGAATGAAATTACTGCTAATGCAAACTGAACGCTTCCTATTGCTGCTGCCAGCCCATGTTTCAGCAGTTGAAATCTTTTATTGTGAAGTGGTCACAGGAAACACTGTGTATTTGTCACTGATGTGTGGACTACACCTGCTGTGACCATGGTGAGTGATTACAACTTTAAATCTGTTTGTATGTATTTGTTTTCTTTCCACTTTTTTCTAATCTATATTCTATTAATAATCTAAGTTACAATAAACACGGCAAACTCAGTAAAAAATTATTCACGAAAAAAATGACAGATCCTTAATTACTGCGATGCCAACAAGCTCACCTTGGTCACTTGTGCGCCATGTCTGACAATAACATCGTAGCCTCGCAGGATGCCATTTATCTTATCATCTGGGGGAGGTTTCCAACTGATCACCAGCCACGACTCGTTCAGCTGGACGGTGACATTTCGAGGATAAACTGATGGCACTGAGAAAGTGACAAGAAATAGGAAAGTGGGGGAGTCAATCATCAAGTGTGGTAACAAAATCACAAAAAAACTTGCATAACATGCCAACCTATAAAACAAAACTGAAAAAAAAAAAAAAAGTAAGACTGCTCGTCCATTGAAATCTTTGATTACAGTTAGGTATGTGGTCACTTCCTGGTACAGCTGAAATCTTTCAACTAAAATATCCCCTATGGTGACTTTAGGAAGGAAATTGAAAGCAGCCCCACCCAGTGAGTACTTTGTGTTTTCTCAGTGAGAACACTCCTATTTCCTCTGTGACCCTTCAGGAAAATAACTAGATTTAGTGGACATGACATTTTAGTGAGGGGGCCAGAGCAGACCAGTTCAGGTAGTTGTGCAAGTTCCGTAAATTCTAGTTATTAGATGCTGCTGCTGCAAGGAGGCTTATACGCTGAGCACATTTTGGATGGGAAATTAGTCGGCTAATTACAGAGTGCAACGTTCCTGAATCCTAAACAGGAATCTGCTATGATGAGAGGAAGGCGGGAGCATAAGGTTGTTCTTTTGAGTAAAAACACAAGGTGGTGTTTAAGGCAAATATAGCCTTCAGAATTCAAACGGCCACACACATGTGTATATGCATGGGTGGATTAGATTTTGGATCTTTTTCCCATGTATCTGCTGCAACTGCACTCCAAATCTGCTGCTGTATCATCAACTGCAAACAATAGTCAGCCTGCAACTTGTTCCAAGGTTACTTAAGTACTCACGCACCTCCCTCTGTGGTGTTGCTCTGGATCCACATGGTGACAGGAGAGGCTCCCACCTCATTGCTGCAGGAAACACTCAGGTTGTACCACGTCATAGCCTGCAGCCCGGGGACTTCATACTGGAAAGGCGGCACTGTGACGTTGACGAACCGGGTGGTCATCACCTCCCCTTTCCTGCGGCTCACTTCTTTGACCTGAGATGCACAGAGAACATGTGAGGATCAATGTGAGGACATGCAACGGCAGCGCTGTTCGTGCAGATGTGGGGCTTACCCTGATGTGACATTGAGTTAGTGGAGAGAAACCATCATGTCCAGGGCTCCAGCTCAACAACAACTTATTGGACTGCCTCTCCATCACAGTAACATTAGACACAGGGCTGGGAAGGACTGCAAAACACCATAAAAACCCTTATTAACTCTCTCACATGGAGGCATGCAGTCGGCATGCAGAGCGTGAAAACCTCTTGGAATGTCTAACAGCTTAAAAAAAAAAAAGACCCAGTTTTACCTTTGATGTTGATATTTGCTTCTCTGGAGGTGGTGACACCCTTCGTGTTGTAAGCTTCACAGCTGAACTGAGTGTACTTGTCCACACCTGCAATTGACACAGTGGAGAGGATAATGTAGCACTTTGACTGTTGTATGAATTCAAAATAACCAATCGTCAAGGTCAAGACAGGGAGAAAACTCAATTACAAGTTAAACAGACACATGCGCATCAGGTTCACTGATTTCTCTCTGTGCAAAAGGTGCCTCTGGGGAAAACGTGCCATGTCAGCCTCAACAGAGAAGCGAGACTAAAACTGGTACCAAAAAACGCATTTGGGGATGACTCGCTCCTTTATTATACCTCAAAAGTGCACACAGCAGTGCGTCATGCAGTAAGCTCAAATTGAGCCTCTCCACTGTGATGTACTATGGTAACAATTCTTTCGCTGGGTCTCTTTTCCGGGATGCACAATTCCTGCCTTTCAACAGCCACCGATCTGCCCGGTTAGAATGGGACTGGGACAGCTGCTAAATAATGTCCCTTTTGTGCTCTGTTTTCCAGTGTCTCTATCTCGGAAACCTTTCCACAAAGCCAATCACAGAGCGGCCTGTGAGAGATGACTGGAACCAAACTCGGGGTGTTTTGTTTACATTCTGCAGAATATCACGACCTCTTAAGTTTGCCTTCCTCTGCTCTGGAGCACCAGAGCGCTTCGCTGTTCACACAAACCCTGGCAACCGTAAGTTTGTTTGCACCAAGATAGAACCTTATTGAAAACAGGCTGGATTTAATCATCCAATCAAGCATTAGATTCACACCAGAAAAAAACATCTATAATAGACTTTCAATCACATATCACAATCACAATCATAGCTCAAAATTGCAAAAAAAAAAACTGACGTTGAAGCTCTGAGAGAAATGTGCAAATACATCAGCACATTTTCAGGCAAGCTGTGCAAACGTAATTACCGCATGCCTCATTTCAAACTGCATGGCAAACAGATGGTTGGGGCGCAGTGTGCACTGAGCATGTCTGACTGTCATCCCAAATGAAACTGGTCATTCCGATATAATTTCACCAAAGTCCAGAGAGAAAACAGGAAAAAAGCCACATTAGCAAATGTCACAACACCATCGGCAGCTTTACTTTAAAGTGATTTTAGCAAAACCTTTCGAGTCTTGAGATTTCGGCTCCTGTCGGGTTGAAACATTGCTGCACATACAGAAGTTTGTTGTTTGCTTTTTGTGGCTGTGATCATGTTCAAATGAATCCCAGTGTCCACAAAAACGTCTCCAATTACACCTGCAGCATAGCCACCTTTCTGCTCTCCACACATACAGTATGATGAGCATGTTCCAATCCTGTTTAAGTCTACATCTGACAGAGCAGCATGGGTGTGCAGTATTTTGCTATAACAGTGAGTGTTTCCAAAATACTGTGCTAATATATGACAACAGAGAAGGGGATTATATTGCAGGGGTTGTTTCATCGATTGATCCTTTGTTTCAAAACCTGCAGTGGATTAATAGAAGGTCAAGGACACAGATATAAGATATGCAGTGTCTCAAATTCATGTCGCATTAATCACAAACCATTTTTGTAAAGTGTATACTTTTTTTGGAAAAGGGAAATGAACAAAGTTCAGTCGCTTACATTTCTGCTTTCACCGTACTTGGCAAGCAAACGAAAACAAAAAGCAACAACACCGTAAAAAAAAACTAGATGGGTTAGCCACTCAAATGGAAACACATGAAATTATAGAGGGAAGCGTTCCATCTTAGTGAGCTGCCCGAGATGTCTATGTTATTTTTCCATTTTTATATTCAGGCAGTAAATATAGCTGAACTACTCTTTCATGTCACAGCTAAGCCAAAGACTTTTCACTCTTTATTACTGTGTAGCACATTTGGATAATCAGTTTTTCGTGTGTGTTTGTTTTCAAAGCTGAAGTGCCAAATCTGTGTCCACCTTCCCACAATAAATCGGACCTAACGCTGCTGTCGTGAGGCGGATCGAGTAATGACACGTGAATAAGAAGGCTTTCCGCAACCCAAATTAACTATCTTCAACCTCTACATCTCCTTAACGTATAATACCATGATTTCAAGAGATATGAATGAAACGTGCATGTGAAAGACTCCACATAACAAGAGCACTGTAACAATATCTTGAGATCTAAGCTCCCGTGGAAAAAAGGGCCGTAGACTCATAGTATGCATGAGGTGCAGAAAAGTGGGTTTACACTGTTTTGTTGGGCCAATATTTGGTCCTGCGCAGAGCTCTGGTAGCCAGCCAGCCTCTGTGTCCAGCCCCTCCCTGCTGGTTAGTGGGCCGTCCCGTGAATGAGGTCTTTGTCCATGGAGCCAACCCCCGAACAGACTCCCTGTGCTGCCCCCCATCCCCTTAGTGCCCAGGCCCTTGCACACGCTGGACCAAAGCACAGCTCTGAACCTTTAACCCCTCAGCTTCGGGCGGTATCACCGCTCGCTGGCTACAGCGGGAGCGCTTAGCCTGCGGCGAGCTGAAAATGAAGGGTTAGCGCACGCAGGGCAGAAAGGTTATGCTTCTAATAACAAATGTTTGCTTTCAAGAGGAGCGCTGCTGAGGCCATAAAGAGAGAGTCCATGTTTGAAAAGACCGTTTGCCAACAATTGTATTTTTTTTTAATGTAATGCCATATAATTTCAAGACAATTCCATATTCATTTGAGAGCCTGACATGAAAATAAAACTCAAACATGAACTGATATTCTTGCAACTAGTCTTGAACTCTATACTCAGTATATTCATGAGAAATAATCATGTTCACTTTGATGTTAATTTTAATGTAGAGCTGTAATGCTGGCGAGTGGTGTCGATCTGCTCATGTGGCTCTTGGCAAGAAAGTGAAGCATATTTCTGAAAATGTCAAACTATTGCTTTAATCAGCCTTACAGCAAGTGTTGCATCTCCATCGTTTTGTGTTTTTGTTTTCTCATGTCAAATTGTCTTCAGTGTACGGCTAGCAGAGCAGTGTCACCAAAAGCACTGACCATGCGTGAATGACCGCTGTTAACCATTCAGCAGTGCTGCAGGAGGCCCCAGTGACACTGACCGGGGCCATAAATCTCACTGCAGCAAGCAGAGTACAGACGCTGAGGCAGCAGAGACGAGGCAGAATAGAAACCACCGACAAAGTGATGCGAGCTGAGCGAGACCCGCTGCACACTCCACAGCCGTTATCAGAGAGCCACATGTCCTTTTATCTTTACCGATGAACCTTTCCATAAGCAACCACAAGAGGAAGCTCACCAACAAACGAATTGGTTTAATAAGCTATAGCTTGTATGGGATTTCCAGTAAACTGCTTTTACAACTTTTTATACAAGACAGAAGTTCTTTAGCTCACAGGAGTACTTTTAAATTAAACAAGGGAGAGACTTTCTTCCAGAGAAAGCAGCTCCTCTAACACACTGCAGACTGACAAAGGAACAAAGTCTGAATCTCACGTCAGTGTGATAAACCTCAAAGTACGAATTCAGCTTCTTTCTGTCTGATTCAAGGTGCCACTCAGACTTATGCTGAGTCATATTCTGGTCATTCATTGAAGAGTGGCAAGATATTACACTTCTCTTTTGATGATTACACCACCTCAAGAGGAACGGGCAACAAATAGAGGGAAGGAGTAGTAACACGTGTTCCCGGTATGCGTGAGGAAGAGAGATGATGAGAACCAGACGGCGTGCTTGGTGTCTCACCTGTAACAGAGTGGTTGCTGGGAGAGTCATGAAAGTCGCTGTCAGGTAATCCGTCACGGAACCAGCGGATCTGAACGGGGTCTGGAGGCCCGACGGCCTCACACGTCAGCGTGAATGCTACGTTCCTTGTTACGTTCCTGTCCTCTGGTTGACGGAGAAATGTCGGTAGACCTACAGACCAATCAAAGATGTGCGACAGTGTCACGAAAAGTGCGGACGGCCAAAGATACTGCCAACGCCGGCACCGTGCTGAAACTCACCTTCCACCTCGATGATGACTGGCTGAGACTCGACCAGCCTGGCGTTGACGGTCAGTCTGCAGCTATACTCCCCAGCATCTGATCGCTGCACTTGATTAATGCTGTAACACAGTACATGAAGACATTTGTCAATCCCCGCAATCAGCCTGTCAAATTGCTTTTCACCTCTGTGGGTTACATACCTGACAGTGGAGAGGAGAGTCGTGACCCCATCCGTAGTGGTCTGGAGCTCATTGATCACCACCTGTACGTTTCCCGCCAGGTCCTGGCCGTTCTTCACCCACGTGATGGTGGGCTCCAGCCTGGCGTCGGGGATGTCGATAGAGCAGTTGAATTTTGCTTCGTGGCCCTCTGACAGCTGGATGGTGCCTATGGTGGGCTTGAAGTGCAGCCGCCTGAGCTGATCTGGGCTCAGATAAACTCTTGCAACGCGGCCCACCTGAGGGTCAGAGGTCCTGGTGGGACGGTGGAACCGGCTCCTAGAATGCTGAGCTGTTTGCAGAGGGAGATGTTTGATATATCTTATTCCGACTGACTGTAACACCAGCAGCGTACTGACAAGGGAAAAACATGAGTTCTGGAGGAATGTGTCAAACACAGTGTTCGTTCCTGGGAGCTGATAAGAAAGATTTGATATCCAATGGCAAGTGACAGAACCAGAATTGTGTTTACATCCATGATGCAGCATTCAAAAACATGAGTATGTCACAGTTAGCAGCTCAAAATTCAATATATTCTGATGTAAATGACAAAAAAACTGAGAAAAGCAGCAAGTCTGTTCAGTTGACAAACTTGAACCAAAGAATTTTTGGACTTTGTGCAGAAGAAAAATTAGTCAAACCATGAATTCATTATTAAAACAACAATAATAGTTGACTGATTGACTAATGATTTATCAGCTGATCACTGCAGCACTAATCAGCTTTCACTGAACTTTACAAACTTAAATATGTTTGTAAAAAGGCATGAATAGTGAAGTATAGGCCAGATGTAGCTCTTTACCAGATGGCTTTATCAAGTATTTTTTTTATTGTCACCGTTCCAGCTCATAACCGAGTCAGCCACATTTTAAGGCCATGAAGAGAAGCGACAGACAGATCAACACATTCAGGACTTTCTGTAAGTCTATAGAGACATCCCTAAACCTCCTCAGCGGACATACAGCTATTTAAATGAGTTGAAATGTATTCCAGCTGCTGTCATCATGCAGAGGAGAGAGCTGCTGCGGATCGAGTGAAGCTTGAAGTCCCACTTTGGGACTCGTGAAGTTAGTAAACCTCCAAGAAAACAGGCAACTCACCGCTGACCGGGCTCCCTGCAACAATGGCTAAAGTGGCTGTGGAGAGAAAGACTCCAAACCAGCCTGGAGTTGACCTCTTTGCCATGACCGAGTCTGAGCTCTTCACCGCGTCTTTCTATCCCGCGGCAACGATCCGGAAACCTCCACGTCTTTACTCTGAGCGGACTGTGCGGGACCGGACGCTTTAACTGCGGACAGTGAGCGACATCGGCCGCTAGAGTGGCTCCTGCTCGGTTTGTGTGCTGAGTTGTTGACCCGAGATCAGACCGAGTGGGGGAAAAAAGTTTACTTGTCCCGACGTCACAGGAGGATCCCATGAAGGCGGTCCAGGGGGAGCGCGAGGCGCAGCGCAATGCTGACAACAAGCGCAACACTGCAGGACAACAAACACATGTGTGCACGCACTCAACAAAACATGCAACTTTAAATACATTTTTATATTTTTTATCCTGTTATATATTTTTTCTTATTTTTTTTTAGACAGGAAAATACTACTTTACAAATATAACCTTATTATATTATGTCATAATGCACAAGCAGCCTGAAAACAAATAGTCTAGCAGGTGATTTATTCTCAGTTACACAATCTCAGAGAGCCTGAGAAGAAAAACAAAATCCTATTGGTGAGGTTGAACTCCCAACTACTCCACCACGTGGTCAACTATATTAACAAAGCCTGTAACTCAGACAAGCTCACACACAGCCAAGCTCAGGATAAAGCAATTTATTTGACATATATTAAAAACAGAGTTGAAGTTAATCGACAGAGGCAGAGTATGGCTTGGTTTTTACTGCAACTGCTAATGAATCTGATGAATTATGATGAAGGCCATCACTCAATCTAACCACAAGGTCCACAGTAGATGTTTTGGAGCTTTACACAGTCAGTAGATGAACTGTGCCCGGTGTTTAAGGAATTATAAACTTCCATTTTTTAAGAGCATTTTAAGGGCTTGTCCATTTAGATCATCCAATTATGCTGAGATTGAAAGTCTATTCTTGAGAGTGACTGATAAAACAACAAGGGTTCATGTAGTAGCTGTTCTTCTGTACATTTCCATTTTGTCCACCTTGCCATAGCCCCTTCACTCAGGAGCCATATTTTGACATGTGATAAGCAGGAAAAATACCGGTGGGACTAATGCCAGCAGTGACTGCTCCATTCCATTTAAGTTTTTCCTGTCCCATGGCTTACTCGGATTAAACAGAGCATCATCAATGTTATTAGTTATACTTTTCCTTTTATGACCAGTCAACGTGTCTTCTAGGAAAAAGGCCCATTCAGTGAGCTGAGCTAATATTAGATTTGTTAGGAAAAGGCACCTGATGTCGTAGCAGTCAACAGAGTTTACTTAATACGATTTTCTTAAACTTTCATTTAAAAAATGTGACCATCTCCAACAGTGCAGAATGAAATGTGTCGTCAGAGTCAACATGTTAGATGCCTACAAGTAAATGATTTCCTCATAATCCAGAATGAGTTGTTTTTCCTCAATTTCTCTTCTATTGTCCTATCAGCAGGCTCAAAGAGTTTTGCATCTTTACTCTTTCAGGTGAGCTCCTCTTCCTCTTTCAGGTGACAACCCTGCTCTGCCATGGCAGCCAGCCTCACACCTGTGCCTGGTCCTTTATCATTGGATACCAAGTTGCTCTTGATTGAATTTTTGCAGCAGTAGGCCTTCATGCGATAAACACTGGCCTTGCTCTCACAGCAGCCCATGGCACTCATGAGCTGATACGCGTCCTTTCTGAAAGCCTTGGTGAAGATAGCGTAAAGGAAGGGATTGGCACAAGAATTGATGGGGAAGAAAAGGACCAGCAGGATCTTGGAGTTGGTAACTGTGATGAGGGGAGCCTTGAATGCAGCAGAGATGGCAAAGAAGGAGATGGGAGCCATGCAGAGGAAATCCGTGAAGATGAGAACTGCCATGCGCTTTGCAATCTTGGTGTCGGCGCTTCTTCTGGGGACCTCTGGGTTCTTTACAGCCAGATAGATCAGCACGTAACAAATACACACAACCGCGAAGGCGCCCACGTTGAAGAGCAGGATCATTATGATGAAGGCTTGAGCCAGACCAGTCTCTATGTCCATCGGTAAGCACATGCTGACTTTGGCGTAACTGCTCACACCAACCAGGGGCAGCATCCCCATCCCAAGACAGATGAGCCACCCAGCCGCCATTATGCTCGCTGCCTGTGTGAGTACCAGATGGCGCTCTATCTGCAGAGCGTTGGTGATGGTGTGCCAGCGCTCCAGGGTGATGGTGGAAAGCGTGTATATTGACAGCTCCCCACCAAACACAGAGAGGAAGCCCGCAGCACTACATCCAGGCCCTGTCTGCCATTCAATAGCATGCTGACTGTAGTGACCGTGTGTGCGCAAGTCTACTGTGGCTATCATCAGGAGGTAGATCCCGATGCAAAGGTCTGCAAAAGCCAGGTGGCACATGAGGAAGCGAGGCACCGTCAGCTTGTTGCGGCTAGTGAAGGAGACCAGGAGCACTGTCAGGTTACCTGTGATGGCCAGTATGTTGATAAACCAAATGGCCACTCGGAGAAAACTGAAACCTGCGATGTCCTCGCAGGGATTGAAAGCATCCGCTTCGGGTGTGCAAACCAAAATTGGTAGAGTCTGACAGAAGTCCAATTCTGGATAGTAGAAATTCACGTCTCCAAACCCTTCAACCTCCAAAAATGGCACATCCATGACAAGAGTCGTATCAGCTGAAGCTCCGATCACATGCTGAACCCTGTTTTCAAAGGAGGAAATTGTTCTGGTTAGCTCATCTCAAACTCAGGCATATAATGTGAGCAGTTCTGGGGCTGCCACTAAAACATTTCAGTAACTACCAAAGCTGCGCAGTTTGATTCAACCCTTACAGGAGCAGGTAAACAAAAATATTTGACCTTGTTGACGCGTCACTGTCATCACAATATGTAGAGCTATTATTCCATGCAGGATTCATGGGAAAGTCCCTGGAAAAAAAAAGGAAATCATGTAAAACTTTTGCCACCATTGCTTGAATATTACCTGATTAGCATCGGCTGACACATATGTGACACTCAAACTCAATTTTGTGCTTACATAGTAGACCAGTAGTGTTTGTTTTATATTGTAATAACCAAGTCCTGCTCTCAGTGTGCTTAACCACTGGAGCAGACAGGGAAAACTGGAACATCATTGGGGCAGAGTTTACAGAGACAGTCCACAAACAAATCTATCCCTGATTAATCTGTAGAACGTGCACTGTAAGTCACCTGTTGGAGTTCCAGCTCAACAGAGCACAGCAGTGACTGTTGTAGGTGAGATGGGCCTCTCGCAGGCTCTGCAGCCCCTGCAGAGGAGGCAGACTCTTCAAGGCGTACGCCGACTGAGCGAACAACACCAGAACTGACTCCAGTCCGTGCGGCGGTAACCTTGCAAGAGCTGTCGCAGAGACGTCCCTGTGAAGTAAGGTCTCTTTGTGATCATTGCTGGCTGTGCCTTAAAGCAAAAAGTCGATGAAAACTACCCCACCTAGCCTTCAGTCAGTCAGCAAGCATCTACAGGCATTAAGCATCATATCATCTCTGATCATCCTCCCTTTTCCTCCTCTCCCCCAATAAACCTTAGCAAACAAAGTCTGCATTAAGGTTTGACAGTGCCACTTACAAAACTCCAGGGCCTGTGGCTCCCTTGAAAGCATCTCTGTGGATCACTCTGAGGTTTCGATTATTCTTTAATACCCTGAAAATATGAAAAGCAGGGTCAGCAAGAGCTTACTG
Source organism: Chelmon rostratus (assembly GCF_017976325.1). Lineage (NCBI taxonomy): Eukaryota > Metazoa > Chordata > Actinopteri > Chaetodontiformes > Chaetodontidae > Chelmon > Chelmon rostratus. The sequence goes on along the minus strand of NC_055668.1, from coordinate 10,170,394 downwards.
CTATGAGGAGAAGAAACTCAGCTTACGTCAACCAGAAGAAGAAGAAGGAAAAGTGGGAAACTACAGCTTATCTATCTTTGTCCCGTTGAAGGCGTGGTCATGTATTTCTCTGATGCCGTTGTTGTACAGGTTCCTGCAATCAGTTGAAAGATTGTTGTGATTAAAGGAGAGGAATTAGTACCAAGCTGACTGACATTTATTTCCCCACAACTAACAGTGCAAAGCAATCAAAAGGGATTTCCTTCACTGCTTACATGGTAACATATTCTCTGGTCATGCCGATGAAAGCATTTGGAGGTATTTCCAGTAGGTAGAGGTTGTCACAGATATCCCTGCAATAGCACGACAGGTCACGTATCTATGGTGATGTGCTTTTTGTCCTTATTTGTGATTCGTCTCTAAAACCTTCGCAAAGATGTACTTACAAGATAAACTCTGATTCGAGGGAACTGACGGATGTAATGTCAGGAAAAACTGTTATCCCAGTATTTGAGATGCTCCTGTTAATGCAAAGGAAAATGTGTCACTTTGGGATTTGTTTTGTGAGTTTTAATGTAAACAAAATGTAAATGTAGTTGCTTCTTAGCAGTGACAACGTATATACAGCCACCTGACACCTGACTGATCTAAAAATATTGACTTTTTTTGCCTCCAAAGTCCACAACACTTTATACCAGTTCCATTTCTTGTGTTCTTTTGCAAATTCCAGGCGTTTCACTCTGTTTTTCTCTGGTTTCTTTAAATCTTAATATATATATATATATATATATATACACATTAAATATTAAATTGCATATTTTTAGGTCTCTCACAGATAATGTAGTTTGGGAAGGTTGTTAAATGTCCTTCTGCCAATGTGCATCAGACTCCTCGTGTTCTGGATTGAGCTGCAAAACAACATGAAACATCACATGAAACTTTGCTGCGTTACAATAACCGTTTAATGGATTCAAATAACCACAGAAAAGACTTACATTTCAGAGAGGCTGAGAAGGTTATTAAACGCTAGTGTCTCAATGGTTTCCAGGGTTACACTCTGGGCAATCTCACTGAGCATAGAGCAGAAACAAAACAATTAAAACCATCCAAAGAACAGGGACTTTCACATGTAACACTGTTCGGTCTGTGACTTATTCCTGTGATGGAGTCATGCCCTGAAACCCGAATGAGGTTTAACCACAAAAACAATACAAAGTTATAGAGAAAAACATTAAAAAAGAACCTGTTGTTATCCTGTTCTGTACATTAGGGAACTGGCACTGCATCAGTCTTTCATATTCACATCAAATTTGCATTGAAATAATTCATATTGCAAGAAGTGGAGGAAGTTGATTCATGATCATCTAGGGTTAGTTGACTAGTGACTACTAAGGGAAGAAAAGCACAGACTGAAAACATGTGAGACAACTAGCTTTGGTTGCAGTTATATGACAAAATGTCAGATTATTGAAGTCAGAGTTAGTCAGTGGAGGTAAGATGATACCTACATCCTCTGGACTCCCTTCAAACCCTCAAAAGAATGGCTCGAAATAGTGTGCAGAGACAAGTGATAGAGAAACCTGGAAAACAGAATATGGAGAGGCATATATCATTTCAAAATATCTGATAATCAAAGACAGATTCTAAAGCACCACAACAAAAAGGTAAGTATCCCACATGGTTTAAATATAGAGCACAGGAGGACATTTTAATGCTGAGACCACAGTTACTGTATGTGCCAATAAAGAAACATTGTCTTTGTCAGCAAATCTCACTTCATGCACTTTGAAATTCACTTCATGACTTCCAGGTTAAGTTCCAACCTATCCAGTCACACTGATAATTTCTCTTGTCATGGATGTATACAGTAAGATGTGGTTTCACGCTGTGTTTCACACTGGATGTGAAACATACAACAAAGTTTTTCCCCAATCAATTTGATCACCTCTTGACTCCAACCATTGCACATTGAGCCTGTGGTGACGTCAGTTAGTTTTGTGTGCGTGCATGTGTGCTGGGGTTGCTGTGTTGGTGTCGTTTGATGCATGCATGAAGCGGCTGGCCTTCATGGACGCTTATCAGGAGAGACCCAACGTTCCGTGATTTACAAGAGGCGAGGTCAAGATTCTCCATCTTCAAGGCTTGTGTCAGTCGTTGACCTCTAAAACTGAGCTCCGACGCCCAGAGACCCCAAAGGCTGAGAGTATGCACCGTGTACTTGACCGTGTGAGATCAACTTGACATTCTCTTCACAGGCAATTAAGTTGCACACATGCAGGGCCCGCAGTGTAATGCCCTGTGCGGTACTTTTGCTAAATGAGGTAAAGCATGACGCAGCAAATATAAACATTAAGCACAAGATGACGTCCTTCAGTCTGCAACATACTCTTGGTCTACCCAAAACTTTTTTTATCTGATGTTATTAAAAGTATTACAAACTTATAATGAGGTGTTCAAGTGCAAAACAGAAAAGTACGGGGAATGAATACAGGATTATATGAAGGTACATTGTCCAAACAACGTTCATTAAAAGTGACATGTAACGCAGCTGAGTCTGGTTGGGCCTACACATGCATGTATACTGACCGAGCACAATTTGTCTTTGGCACCATTGATACTGAAGCGATAGAAATGATAAGAACGCCCATGTTTGGGGAAAAAAAATAAAGGTGGAATTTGTTCCTCCCCAGTGGGTTGTCAGAAAAAAGCTACGTATAAAATGGTTTTAGACTACATTTAGTTTAAATGCTTAAATTAAGGCTTCCCCAGTGTTTTTAAGTATTGGAACTCCAGACAGAGATGCACCCCAGACCTCACCTGATAAGATTTCTGTTGGCTTTAACTGTTAAACCTCTTGTCAGTGGGTGATGTCAGGACATCAACAAAAAAACGCATCCTGTCATTTTACTAATGGCTGGGGGGTGGTCCAAGGTTTTTTTTTAACTGATAGGTGACATTTTGAATTAACACTAAATCATGACAGACATCTTTCTTTAAACTTGGAAGTGCTTGGAAAAGGCTCCAACAAATTAAGCACGCGCAGTCAGTGCGTGTTAGAGTATTGTATGGCAGCGCGCTTTGACTCAAATAGCTGTCAGGACAGAAGCGAGCGCAGACGCGAACACATCACAACAAATCATTCAAATACGATCGAATCGAATGTGAAAAGGGCGAAATATGTCAAAGTCACTTAGTAGCCGTGCACTGACTTAAATTCAAGCGCAGAACAACATGTGACCAAGCGAGTGTGTTTCAGGTGAGTCCGCGCTCCGTGCGTAAATACGCACTGAATAGTCTTGGTAAGCAGTTGGTTGCATTACAAAAACAACAGATAGACATGAATTGCACCTGTGATAATTGTAGCACCAAATACATTAACAAAGATAGGCATATCAGCTGTCAGTCCAGACTGACCACTCACTTCATTCATCGTAAATGTATCACATCGTGCACGCGTCACCAGCAGTCTTTACCACATTCAAAAGTCGATGTCAGTAGTGTGAACTTACAGTCTTTTATCCCTGTGGTCCATCACCAGCGCTGACCCCTGTGTCACGTTATTGCATCTGATTGTGTTGGAGAAACAGCGGCAGATCCTCGGGCAGCCGAATCCCGAAGGGCACTCGCACCCGTACAAGACTAAGACGGATAGAAACCAGAGCGATGGCAGCGACGTCCACATAGTCGTGCTGTCTGGAAAACACACAGAAGCCGGGATGTCCGCTGAATGCTGCGCATTCACACAGCTGGTCCTTCCTTAAAGTGTCTTTAGCTGCGACTGAGGGGAATGTCAGACACCTGATGCTCAACGTCTCATCAAGTGGTTCGTGCGTCGCAAAGAGTCGGCTGAGCTTGAAGTTGTATTCACAATAATGTGAAAAGCAGGCAATTACGCCTGATAGTAAAGATGGCAAAGTTTTTTGGGCCAGTTGGTGGTTGAATATTTCAGGTGTGCCCTTTACAGTAAGGAAAGTTTAAAGATGACAGGTGACAGGTCTTAAATCACAGTTACAGTTCAGAGTGCGGAGGATTATTAACATTTAACATGAAATGTATACATTTCCACGAAGCACATGTGCTTACAAGCACTTTTGATCAACTGAAAACCTTCACCTCTACTTGCGCTTGTCATATTACGGTTAATTGTGCATAAGTACCTTAAAGGAACAGATCACCTTTACATTCATGATTAAGGAGATATTTTTATAAAACGAGGGAGCAATGAGCCGCTAAATGCAAATTACTGCATTTATAAACTGCTTCTCATTCACCCATTCTCTCCTACAGCAACGAGCTAACATGCAAAATAAAACAACCAAGGACATAATATTTGCATGTTCCATGCATGCTGGCATTTCAAGTTGCTGTTATCTCTGGAACAACCAAGGCCTTGATTTGTTCCTTGACAAACTTAAATATTTTGATTTCAGCTTCCACTTTTCATGAGCATTAGTTATTATGAATGTATTCTAACTCATGAACAATGTTTATAAGAAACTGTACCATAGTGAACAGCTCCAAAGGTGACAGATAAGTTGACTCCAGTCTCCAGGATGTTTACTCTAGTTTCATTGTAAAAGTGAGTAGGATTATTTCTCTGCTGTGTCTGAGAATGAAAGTTTTCCATTTTGTTTACATATTTCCAAGTAATGTCTCACATTATCTGTAAATGCAGCAGTTAGTATGATGCTCAATAGCTTCGATTTAGTCTGCTGTATATCTGCAAATGCACAGCAATCTTGAGGACGGTCAGAATGAGTTGTGTGCTTTCTGTGCCACCCATTCCTTTTCATTATGTTTACTAACTCTTGTGCCTGCAATTTATGTGTATTTAAGGATAATTGCAATTTCTGCTGGCTTACACATAAAAAGCCAAGTCAATGACTATGTCCCTCAGGAGGACAGCGTGACCCAAAGTTAAAAGACTCCCATAACTGTATCTCGTTTGGCACCAGTTATGTTCCTGACAAAGGCAAGGCAACTTTGTATAGTCTTGCCACACAAAATGTTTTATCACATGTTATGCAGAAACACTATATTCTGTAGTGAAATTGAAAACATGGCACTTTGGGCACCAGGAAACACAACACATATCATTCTGTTAAAATACCAAGTTTTTGAGGAATTGTCCAACAATGTCTGCAAAAAATGTAAATAAATACATGAATTAATTTATTGAACATTTTGTCAAATGTTTAGCTTTTAAATGCATTAGAACAATTGCGTTTTACATCCATTGCCTTTTGCATGGGTTAGCAAGCACTAAAGTTATGCATGGAATTAGTCAAAACGCCCTCTGCACAAGATAAGCAAGCGAAACTACCAAGCATGGTCATTACAAGAAGGACATGCTGTACTGTCAGTGCCAACCGTTTCCTGACCTGTCGTTATATGTCCACTAGGTGGCGACAAAGCAATAGGAAAGTAACAGCGGGGAGCATGAACACTGGTCAAACTTAGACCGTGTATTTTAAAATAGTTAAGAGTAATTTAGAAGTATGTGAAAAAAAGTGAAAAAGCAAAACGATCACAGAAACACTGGTCATTAAATGGTGATGTTTTCAGACCACTGATTTTGATAAAGGTATTTACCCGCTCAAGTTTTAAAAGAGTTTTCGTAATATATAAAATTATTTTTGTACATTATTTTAATTAATGAGTGGCTTTTTACTTTAGTTAATGTTTTTTCTACCAAATCCTTTAAATTGAATAAACTGTAATACGCCAACAGTCAGTCACACCCAAAATGCCAACACATTGTCGGTACACTTTCGGTTCGTTTCTACGCATTGAATTTTGTAATTTCCGACAGCATTGAAAGGCAGCAACAGTTCCGGCGAAGTGGGCATGGTGAAGTCGCCGTCACTAGCTGATCTGTGGTCTGTTATTGAAACACCTCCCCGGTGAATAAGGCCAACACTGGCTGCAAACGAACCGATTCTAAGTCAGCACTCACAGAAAGCATCGTTCAGGAAGTTAAACTTGCAACTGCTGCGATCACAGCTTGTAGACATAAACAGCAGACGTACGTATAGTTAGAAATAAAGAAATTAAGACTTGAGCTTTTTCTGAACATTTTGCCAGCTAGCCTGTAGCAATGGACAAGCTTCGTCGTGTGTTAAGCGGCCAAGAGGAAAATGAAGAGTTGGGTCTCACTGCACAGGTAGCTAGCTAACGTACTGTATGACAATATACGCTTGCTAATGCTAACGTAAATTTACAAAATGTCATTTAAAACGTATAACTGGGACAGAATAAGTTCATGTTTGTGACTCAGCATTAATGTTCATAACGCTGTTGTTAATGGTAATGGGGTTTTATTTTTCTACAGTTAACGGTAGTTAGTAGCTGTTAGTGAAGATGTCTGATAACGCTTGGCTAGCTCTGTAGCTTCCCCTTGACGTTAGCGAGCAAAACAGTTGAACTGTCATGTTTCTAGTCGGCGTGTTTTATTCCCGTTTAAAGCTAGCAATCACGATCTGTCAGCATTTAATGAACTGTATTGTTTGTTTATTTATACTTTTTACACGCGTTCGCGATGAGGAGGAAATGAGGTAAGGTGCTGACTTGAACCCTGTGTTTTTATATTACGTGATGGTACTTTTTAATCTGTTGCCGTTAAAGTTTCACTGTGGCACACCCATGGTTGTAGACCTGCATTTCTTTTGCATATTCTTCTTTACGGTTTGGTTTTATCAGTTCTTTTGCCTAAGCACATTGCACTGAGTAGTGATCTGTACCTTTAACTTAAACCTGTGCTGTGTGTGTGTTTGTGTTGTAAGATAATACTGTAGCTGGGTGTTATTTGCTTGGCTCTAGCCAACATGATTAAATCATCAGTAGGAAGCCTGTGGCTCTTTCTGCAGGCCATTATGTTCGCCTTGTGACATCCTCCCATTGTTCTCACCAGGTCCTTGATGCCACCTCTCTCAGCTACAGCACCAGGGTGAAATGGTTCGTCATATGCTTTGCTGGAGGCATCCTGTGTTCAATTCTCGTGAGTTTCTCTGTTATGTTGAACAGGCAGCTTTTATGTTCTGCCTGACTTGAGGAATGCAGACAAAGCAGAACACACACACACACACACACACACACACACATGCTGCTAGTACTCCTGCAGTTGTCCAAGTTAGCTTTTCTTGTGCTATGTTTGGTTTGTAGGCTCTATAAAACCCTCACGTTGTTGACATGGGTCACCACCATTGGCATCAAAAACAAATCCCTGTTCCCTCGCACTTGCAGTTTAAAGTGACATCTACTTGATTAACACATAAAAGTTAATTGTGTCAGGAAAAAAGAGCTGAAAGTTTCAGTTCGCAGTGTGTCGTTTGCAGTTCAGATTACAGGAAGTCTTGTCACAGGCGGCACAGTCTGAAGCGCAGTGATAATTCACACTGACAAAGAAGTGCAGGCCTTGGTGGTTGAAATTCACAGAGTCAGAGATCTCAGTGCATCTGTCAACGAACACTTCTTCAAATTTCTTAATTTGTTCTCCTTTCATACATTTTAAAACTCACTGACCATTTACCCCTGAGCCACAGGGGTCCCAACACTCATTTTCTGTAGAAATAAGTAATGTTTTGAGTTTGCTCCTTTTATGAGATTCAGTTCTTTGCTTCAGGTTATTATGAATGTCCTTACAACCCACAATAAATAACAGCGCATAATTAAAGTGTTATTAGCTGCCTCGTCTGTATTGCGTTAAGCTGCAACAGCTTTATTAATAAAGTGTGTTCTCTACATGTCAGGCCCCCACAAACTTGGTGAAGAGCATACTCTGTTCACACTCAGAGTGTGCCACCAGTTTTCCTCACAGAAGATGATCGGCATTGGTAACATGTATGTGGATTATAATAGAATGCAGGCAGTGATTCTTAAATAAAACCTTTTTGTTTAGGCACCAGGGGGAGCCCATTATGTTTCAATGAAACTGGAGGACAGTCCACTGAATTCCTTGTTTTCCTTTTTTTTTTCCCCACAAAAGAAATAACATCTCAGCCTTCAATCTTATTACAATCCAGGATTCATTTAGCTACTTGGTATGATGATTACTTTGCTACACCTAAATTGAAGCATTGTGACATTATTCTGTGTATCTGACAGAGACTGTTGCTGTTTTAACAGGGTTCAGCACTGCTCTTCCTTCCAAACGGAATCAAGCTTTTTGCTGTCTTCTACACACTAGGGAATGTCGCAGCTCTTGCCAGGTAAGACTCTTCAGTTCATATCAATTTGGCAGGTCAGAGACTTGTAATGTCTTGATATATTCTTCTCACAAGTATGGCGCAGTGCCAGAAATACAACAATTTATGAAACACCAGGCTCATACACTCTGAAATAATTTTGCCTACATATTTCTCCAAGGTTTGCTTCTATGCTTGATGATAAACAGTGGTGACTACTGGTTCTGCTCCAGACTACAGGATTATAGCTAAAACAACAATTTCTATTATTTAAACAGATTAGCATTAGATGATTATACATTTTTGGTGTCTCTACAGTTTAAATGAAAAGAAAGCTGCCTTTGCAATCACATTGTACCTAAACCTAAACATAAAGTCTGCTTCATTAAAAGATGATGTGAGAATGCTCTAACCTGCAGTTTCAACCTTGGGCAGCAGAGATGGTTAACCGCTACATGAATTAAAAAAATTTGGTTAGGCAGGCTTACCTGTGAATAGGGATTGCACCATTTGATGCAACAGGGCAGACACTGTAATTGCAATAGAGTTAATATTGCACCTATTTATCTTTATTTAATTGTGATTTTAGATTATTATGCGATTAATTCTTCAGCCCTGCTGCTCAAGTGTGTGTTGTGTAAAAGTCAGAGGGAGATGATTCAATATAGAGAGACAATGGTCAGTGGGAACAGAATAGTTGCTGTGTTTCCTGTGTGTCTCTTTCTCAGAGTAGACCAGACATTAATCATATTATTATTTGCCAGCCTGTTTTCTGTGGGAGTATATTGAGTAAATGATGTCTACTCTGTATAGAAGTATGCAAGATCAATTCCTTCCCAGTGACATGACGCCATACTTACAATCTGTAATCACAGTACCACTCACACTGGTGATACACATAAAGCAAACTTGTAATGGAGTGCAGTAAATTAAGTTTTAAGGCTAAAATCAGTTTAAAGTTTCCTTTTTGTGGTGTGACTTGGATTCAGTCAATATCCTGTAGGATGTGGCTGTGTGCTGTCATTTCTGTATTGTTTATAGTTCTGAATATCTTTATGTAACAGTTAAATAAGATTAGAATTTTATCTTCACTAGACATCAGCAGCCTACTGGATTTTACATATTATGCATTATTGAATCTCGGTATTCCAGGGTCTGAATATAATCATGACGTCTTGACTTCTTTGACAGACAGTGAACCATTGACGAGAGGTGTTTTTTTTTTTTTTCAGACAGGGCAGTCTCTATTTCAGGTATCACATATCGAGGAGGTTTAGACGCGTCAAGAAACTGGGTCATCTTCTGCTTTCATAGCCCAGGTTACCAATACAAACCAGGAGCGTGTCATATTCTGGGCATCTTAAACCAGTTGTCATCGTTATGTGACTGACTCCAAGAGGATTACACAGAGACCATTGCTTGATTCATTTCAACCACCGTAGTAGAAGGTTATGTCAAAATACATGATAATCATTGTCACGATGGGTCAGATGCAAGCGTTAAAATACTAAAACAATAAACATGTGTCTAACATGTATGGCTTTGTTCTGTCAATAATATGATCTACTTTCAACCAACAATAAAAGTGTTCATTTTGATGATTTTTTTTATCAATGCAGGCTTGTTAGGGTGTCTTTTCTTATTTTGTTTTGTCATTTTTGTGCAGGAACCAGAATAAGAATCCATCTATAAATCAAACTTGAGCTGACAACTTCACTTTTTAATCAAAGTAACATTCATAGACAGATTCTCTTGACATTAAACAAAACGGCATTAGTTACGTATCGGTAATAGCATTAACATCGCTGCCATCCTTCTACCTAATCAGCAGTAGCGGAGTGTGTGCGTGGACATCATCAGACATTAGTGTCTCTGTCATATTGAGCAGTTGATAAAAAGCATCCATCCCTCTCAGCAGACCAGTAGAAACAGCCTGCGTCAACACACACTGCTCTCGTGTCTCATCTAACAGATGTGACGCTACACAGACTCCCTCTACCCACTCAGCTCAACTGAGCCCAGAGCTGCGTGCCTCGCCAGCGAGGAAAGCCTTTGTCTAGTTACATTTACTGACGTCACGCATGCATCATGTAGGAGGTTTTGTATGTGTCATCATAGTGTTTGCCATGAAATATTTACCCGCTAATAATTGCAACATGTAGTGTAAATTTGATTATTGTGGGTGGCCACACTCAGAAGGGATTTGTTTGTGTGTAAATTTGAAGACTATTCTGGAATCCACTAAGACCATAGAGTTTATATTTTCAGTATTCATTTTTGATCCAAATTATTGCAGATACTATGTGGAGGTGTAAAGAAATTTGCGTGCATTCTCTCTGTCATAGCCACTCAGATGACATTTGTACAGTTCATCATTTTCAACAGTGTTACTGGAAAAAAAACAAAGCTTTTTTTAGTAAATAGTTGAACATTGGTAAGTAGCATTAGCACAACATCTGCCATGCTAAACAAACAAAGCAAAGGGTGGTCTTGGCTGCACTGTTTGATAGGTGGTGTCTGGGTAGAGGAATGAAAATACACCACAGTAATGAATGCTTACTGATGTGTAAAAAGTCTAACTTTTCTTTTTTTGTTCTTTTAAAGCACCTGCTTCCTCATGGGACCTCTGAAACAACTGAAGCGCATGTTTGAACCAACAAGACTGATAGCCACCATTGTTATGCTGGTAAATACTGTGTGTTTGACTGTAATTTTGACCTTAAATTGAGCCAGATGCTACAGATGCTAGAGATAAAGTCACTTATCATTACAACACATTTCATCTGGATACTGTTGATTTTTTTCTGTTGGAAGATTTAATGTTTTTTGTGGATAGTATTTAATCATTCCTGTGAATTACTAAAAGAAAGCAAACATTATTCTGCAAGCGTACAAGAAGATAACCATCCTTTCTTCTTCCACCAGCTCTGCCTCGTCTTAACACTGTGTGCAGTGTTTTGGGTAAGTAGATAATACATAGTTTTAAAGCCAGTGACTGCCTTTATTGTTTTAGTTTACAACTATCAGAATAACTATTTTGTGTTTTATTTTACAGTGGCATAAAAAAGGACTGGCTATCATATTCTGCATTCTTCAGTTTTTGGCAATGACATGGTAAGTGTGAGCTCACAGTCTCCGCCATCTCCCCTCTGTAGTAGGGTATGTAGTGTGTAGTATCGTCGTATTCATTTACTCATCACTTAGACCCACTCAGATGGAGCCGTCTGTCCTGAACTGTACTCCAGCTGCTTTGGCTTGCATTAAATATCTGTGGGTTGAGTTAATGACAGTGCGGGTGCTTTAAGCTGATTTACTGCTGTTGGCACGTGCCCAGCTAAACCTATAAATGGTTAAACTTGCACGACCATTGTCACACTACACACTCAACCACACGGCACCTGAATTTTTCCGTTGTTTTGGAGCATCATGTCTTCACAGGATAAGTAAAGCCTTTTTACCTCAGACTATAAAAAGTAAATGTCGTACCATACAAGTGTCACATTATGATAATAAGGCGCACACATAATGCAGTCAGTAAACTTTGATGAGATTGACTTGCCCTAGTTTCCCTGAGCAGTCTGCTTGTTGGGCCAGTCATGTTGTAAGAAGACTGGCAGGAACATTGCCAGGCATCGTTGTAGTTCAGTGTATTTTTGGCCTGTAGAGGAAGAGGTGGTGCCAGGAACTACTTAGAGACGTAGAGACAGACATGAATTTCCGCCCGTGTTGTTTACACACAAGACTGAGTCTCTTCCAGCTGTCTCATGGGTCATGACTACTACTAAAGTCACAGGTAAACGATCCAGAGAATGAGAATACATGGTACCCCTGGTTCCTTAGTTAGTTTAATAAGTTTTATAAGGATGTGAAATAAAGAATGAAACTATTTTAATGTCCTCCATTTAGAATCAATTAGGCTAATTCACAAGATTTTATTGCAGGATCCAAAGTTTTTTGTCATTTCATCTGCTTTACTAAACTTAAAACAACTTTTTTTTGCCATGATATCTGTCTTCATTAGGAGCATTTAGTTTGTTGATCAAGCAGTTGAACTACAGAAAACTGATGGTCAAAAAATGTGATATTTGCTTAATGGCTAATGTCATTTATGAAAAAAATCTAAACATTTACTTCTTTTTTTCTGCTTCTCAAAAATGTGAGGCTTTACTGCGTTTCTCAGTTTTATAACATTGGAAGTGGAATATATTTGGGCTTCAGATTTATGGTGGGACAAAACATCACCTTTTGGCTTTTGGAAATTGTGATGGATGTTTTTTTTTAAGACAAAGTTAGACTGTAGACTGTAAGTGAATAATAGCTAGTCGCAGCCCTAGTTATTTTAAATTCAGTCTTAAACATGTCTTTCTGAATCCTTCAGATAATGCAAACTAGCTGACAGAGAAGAGTGCACCTATAATAATAAGGTCAGCTGGGTTGAGTTCCAGTGCAGCAGTGAATAATAAGACCTGTGAGTGATGTGTATGGGCATGTCAGCACCTGTATGTTCATTAATTTGAACATATTTGCACAGCAGTAAAAAAAAGTCAGTCAGTGTGTGAACGTGCTTGGAAACACAAACCCCCATCGACTCAGGAGAAAGGGAACGGGCAATATCAGTGCACCACTGAGCAGGACTGTGTCAGCCTCCTAACTACGTTTTCGCACCCACATGCAGTACATTCACTTCCGCTCCGCCTGCGTTCTCAGAGGCATCTCCGTGGCAACCACGAGTCACACATCGCGAGCTCATTCTCGACAGACTGGGGGGGGGGGGGCATAGTGCGCTCCCACGCAAGCACTCAGACGTCTGTGTGAAGGTGGTTCTGTAATAAGACGTCGCCACTGACCCACACAGACAGAAGTGGGCAAAGTCCAGTCCTCGGGCGGACTTCTGTGAGGTGACCATATGATACTGAAGCACTGCACACTGACTCTGACGCTGACTCACTGTAGAGCATGGCAGGCAGTGGGAAGTTAAATAACAAAACAGCACTGGTAGCTTTTTCTTCACTTACTTACTTAGTTTGCTTATTTGGTTAAGACATTCAGGACATTCACTTGAAAATGAGGACAGTACAAGGGTTTCCCGCTAACAGGGGGTCAAATGGGATGAGGCTTGAGCTGGTGTTAATCATTCAGCTGCTGGAGCAGATTCCTTACATATTTGAAATATATGAGGTGTTTGATCAGGGACTTTTTTTACTGGCCAAACAGAGTATCATGTTTTTGTTGTACTTAGTGTTTGGCTACCAATCTGTCCAGAGTCATTAGAACAAAGATTACAGTTTATTCAATTCATTCACAGTCATGTTTGGTTAATCCCCTTTCTGAACAACATCAAACACTCTTCAGTCCAATGATTTCTCCTTGATGGAGCACCTGAACACTTACTTGACATTTTGGTGTGTTGCCCATCAGAAAGCCATTATTATGCTGTTATTAAGTCCAAAATCTATTTTAGGACCTGTTGTTTTTTATTCACAGACTGTGACCACACTGTATCTTAAGTTAAAGTAAAGATCTTGGGATTTTTAATGGAGAACAGGAAAATGTGTGTACAGTAATTTACAAAACATCTTAAACTGTCTATAGAATGGTGAAAAAAATTACAGCTTCGCTTCAGATGTTTCAGTAACGACAGCTCGTGTGTTAGTTTGACATACTCATACTCGGCCTCATGCTTTCTTGTTGTATTTAATGTCAGTATCTTAAACAGCCAGTGTTTCCTCATCCTGATGTTTTGAATGTTTCTGTTTCAGGTATAGCATCTCTTACATTCCATTTGCCAGGTAAGACAAGATGATGATTATACGATTTGCATTTTGTCTGCATTGACCTTGAAGTGATGTATCTGCATTTATGTTATGTTCGTTTGTATACCTACTGTCAGAGCACACCCTTCACTTCAGCCACTTCTGAGAAACCAGGTGCTGACAAAGGAGAACTTAAAAACATTTTCAGCTACTATCTATATCTCAATAATGCCCTGTCTACAAATGACACAGTGCTACCATACACGACAGACCAGAGGGAATACTATGAGTGACCCTCCAATGAAAACATGTTTTTATTTACCTCCAACTACTGTTTGCCTCCACCATATGGCTGTAATCCCCCCCACGACTAGTGCAGTGTCAAACAAATGGCAGCTTGTTGTTTCACACTCCTCTGTGCTTTCCCCCTTTGACGTCATTTGCTTTAACCTATCCATGATATCTAAATGAAATCATTTCTTGTGGAATAATGCTCCTTTAGCCAGATTTTCCTAAATATTTCTCCACTGATGTAGCTTGTGATGAGCTTATGTTAAGCTCTTTAGTGTTAAAGCACGGTGTAGACTTTTGATTAGATCTAGACTGTCCTCCATAAAAGACAAAGACAAAAAATTTCATGGTCACATAATGGTCTTTCTCACAGGTTACTTGCTCTTCTTTATTGTACATATAATATTGTGCTTTATATCGCTCATAATTGTTGATAATATAGCCTTGAAATCATACGACAGAAATTTTCGTCGTAATATTTTAAGGCTTTTCTGAAGACAATGAAACAAATCAACAAAAACAGTCAACAGGTAAACTCAGATGTGCAAGAAAATAGATTGAAATAATAAAGAATCACAAATAAAATAGACTAAAACAATAGTAAAGGCCTTAAAGCTGTTTGGATGATAACAAGTGGCTCTGAGTGCTAAAGAGTGTGATCCATTGGATCTCAAACAGGGGCCATGAGAAGTTGGCTCGGTGTCTTTCTCATCCTCCCCTGGCCCAGTCTAGGTGGGCAAGAAATGGGTTCCAGAGTGATTTTCCCTCAATATGAGTCTTTTGGCGACGGTCATCCCGGCAGTACAGAGTTTTAAATGAAAGAAAAATTCTCCCTGAAAACTCGGATGTCCTCTTCTCAGATTGGCCCATATGGTGTACCACCTCAATGCTTTCCCTAAGCCAAGCATGAGGTGTGATGTTGTTTTGTCAGTCCAGCTGTAAACAGGGTTATGTCTCATTTGGTGAGGTCCAGAGCCCCCATACAGCCCCCACACTAAGTGCCTTGTGTATTTGGGCGACCCTATAATCCATCCTGACAGCTGAGAGACGTCCCGTAGCCACCCCGAGCTCCCCCTCCCCCAACCCAAATGCTGACAACAATGCAAAGCTGAGACAAAGACCTTTTCCTGTGCCACCCTTCCAAAAACCAAATTCCTATGGAGAAATTCATATTTGACAGCTAGTTTTTGGGCTGACTGTTAAAATCCTGGTGATGACTTATTTACTTGTTACTCCTTTTGTTATTAGATTTTTTTGTCAAAACATCATTGTCCCTCCTTAAGCTTCTTACTTTAATCCATTTTTCATTTAATTTAGATTTGATCATTTAGCCCTCTATTGTCAGCCATGTTGTCACGGAGTGGCGGCATATTTTAGTCACAGACCTCTGTGTCAATCTGAGTGACACACTAAAAAGCATTAGACTGCAGCCTGTTCCTATTCCTGTCTGTGTTCAAACAAATGGTGATACCTGGCCAGCCACAACACCACATGGCCATTGGACTTGATCCTTTAATGTATTTTACCTTGTTGCCTATTATAACCTCTTACGCCAGCAGACCAGGGCACTAAAACCTGCTGCATGTGCACTTCCCACCGTGCTTTAGGGCTACTGTTGCTCTGATATTTAATCAGAAATGGAGGAAAGTCTCTGAGACTGATATTTTTTTCATGAGGGCTTCAGAGAAGCAAAAATAGCATCAAGCCTCGAGTGAATATATAAAAGCAAACCTCAGGCTGTATGGGAGGAAGAGTGTGAGGATTCTGAGCGTTTTCTGTTGATGCATCAGAGGGACGACCACAGCATTTGAAGGAGCAAGTCTCTTTTCTGTCCACTGACCTCCCCTCCCCCCCTCAGACTGCTTATGATCCCCCCTTCTCCTTTTAACCTTGACGGCTTTCACACCTCCTCCACCAAAATTTGACTGTGGCTGCGGGCGAAGTCTGCATAGCAACACACCGAAGGCAAGAGGAAGCGGTGTGAGGGGAGAAAGGAGCGATCTGTGGTAACCATGGTGATCGCTCGTATTGCATCATCCCTCAACACAGAGTACCTGGAGAAAGGGAGCCCCCATCACTCTGAACATGTGGTGCTTCCCCGCCACAACACACTCACTTATTCATGACGAGCCCCACCCAAATCATCGTAACAAAGGATGGAAGTGCTTTTTTTGGTCGCTTTTAATTTTGTACGCGTGACAGAATTTTGCCTCGGCTTATTTTTTCCTGGAGAATTTTTAAATCAACACACAAGCAGCATTTGTTTTTCACCTATTTCTTTCCTTTGTCTCACTGTTTATGCTGTTACTTAGATCTTTTCTCTGCTTGTTTTTTTTTCTGCAGGGATGCTGTGATGAAATGCTTCACAACCTGTCTGAGTTAGGACACCTTACTTCACAATTTCATTGGAAGACTGGTCCTGAAATGCAAAGTGCAAGAACAGTGGCTCTGTAAAATATACATCTGTATTGTTTGTACCTATATCCAGATCAGATTTTTACTGTGGCTTTTTCGTACTGTGAATTCTTGCTTTTTAAGTCTAGCTGAAGGTCTCTAACTATAATCAGATTATAACACTTTTCTTTTGCTTTTGATGTGAGAGACATGAGTGCCTTTAATGCATAATATATTTAAAGATATTCCTATTTTCAGAGGATTTTATACCATTTAAGTGCAGGGAAGTGATTTTGACTTTGCTATACATTGTTATTTGCAACACAAGTGCCTTTACATTATTGACATAGTGACCAACCATATATTTACATCTTAAACAGTGTGAGATTTCATTTACTTCTGGATTTTTAAATGGTGTTCTGACTTCTTACACACAAGCATTATTAAAACACACCGTCTGTCTGCGTTCTGTCTATCTATGAGGCACTGATGTATAAAGAGGCTCTCAGATGTGCTTCCATGTTTATTTATGATTATTTCCCCTTAGGAAATTGAGGCACTGCTTCACTGATGATGCACTGGGATATATGATAGCTCTATCACAGCTCTTTTGAGGTTTTTCCAGCTAAAGAGATTTAAAAAAGCATCTCCTGTCTAGTCTGTTAGTCCTCAACATGTATTTGAACACACCTGCCCCCCCTTAGCTCATCAAATTACATTAAAATTGCTTAAACTTGATTTCCTGCCAGATGTAGCAATGACCCAGTTAATTACGCTTTTCTGAGCATTGTGGTTTTGACGTGACCTAATAACCCAGCGTAGCTTGCATCGGGTTCCCTGTATTGCTCCGGCATGATGGCATAGCCTTTGAGGATGCGGTTGTCATGACAACCTCCTCCATAAGATTCCTAACCTCAGCCTTCCCCCCATCTGTGGTGCAGATGTTCACATTATCCTGATGAGGAGAATTTTTTTTTCTTCTTCTTCTTCTTCTTTATAGAGCACCTTGGAATGGTAACCAGTCACGGGTCTCTCCCAAGATATTTTTTATAAAGTGAAATAATGATTTTAAAACAATTGTATCTAAATGTGGCATCAATAGCCACATACTGAAAGTCCCAGTGCACCCGGTCTCCCTGTGTATGAGCTGCAGGATTTGCTATAGGTTTAACAAGCATGCCTCCAGGTTTTTTTTTCTGCTTGATGCTACTAAATAACAGCACTTCCTGTTGTGCAGCCCCCACATAGTTTCATTAGGCGCTTGTATAATGTGGTGCTGGATTAGCATGGACCAAATCTCCCCTCAGTACTACTTGTTCAGCTAACTTGGCAGAGACCCAGTGAATCCTTGAGCAATTAATCTTCGGGATAGAATAATTCTGTTGAATGAGGAGAAGCGTGGTTGTTTTTGTGATCGGTTTTCTTTGCCCGCCATTTTTGGATTACAGAGAAGTTTCGGGATGAAGCCCTGACCCCGGCAATCTGTCAGAGTCCTCCCAACTGTTTCCTCTTCATTACATCTAATCCATTGTTATGTCAGAGAGGAGAGGGGATCCCACGCCACAGCAAGCACTGAAATTAAACAAGTCTGTGTGTCCTCTTCAGCTTAATGATCCAGCTCATCCTGTAAAAATGAATAAATAACTTGGCCTGTGTTGTCATGGGTAATTTAATTGCCTGTTTTTTTTATTGGAAGAGTGAGTCAGTGGACTGTTGGCCTTTTTGATTTTGTTAAAGGATTACATTAAAACATATATACAAACACAACTTTACTGATAGAAATTCAAACACAACACGTCTTGGGCCTAATGTAGCATATTCATTATTTCCTCTTTTAAAACAAGTAATGTATACGCCATAATGTAAATGATCAGGGTAATTTACTTAAATTCCATGTGTTGTGGAATTAATCACCAGAAGAACTGAATAATAATGTTTTGAATGACTCAATGGTGAAATGTTTTCTCGGGCAGTAACAAATAAAGTATAGATTTGGAAGCAAGTATTGATTTCCTCTTACAATCTACACTGAGGGAAACAAAATCATGTTGAATTAATTGTGGAACTGTCAGGCTAAAAGTGCAGATAACAGCAGAAAGGAAGAGAAATCAATACTGTAGACTATTTGTATATCCCCCCAGATGTCTTTCATGGGCTTACATGGCTGAAAGAACAACAATGGGCCATATATGTACATCATTGACATTCGAGACTGTATTGACTGACTGAAAGGGTAAAATCACACTGCATTGTGACAGTGGCATGTTTTGTCAGGTCAAGGACAGACAGGGTTATCTTTAGGCATCAAGGGCCAAACCATATTTTTATGACCATATGCACATCACAGGGGCAGGGCGCAGAGAGGGATACTTAACATCTGTAGAACTGCTTTAACTGAAGAATGTGACTTTCAGATGTACATTTTGTTTTTCAACTTGTTCTGGGGCAAAGATGTTTGCAGGCTTTTAAATCAAGTCAGTCATCCCATTAAAATACAAGTTTTAAAGGGATGTCTTTACCACTTGTTTACATTTTTAAGTACATATTTGTTAACGAAAAAGAAATCTGGACCAAAATGAAGACCGTTTAAAGAAGATGTTGAGTTTGTTGTTCTTCATTTCCAATATTTTTTTCCATGTAGAGTTCATGGGAATTCTTAGAAATAGGCCAAGAATGAGTCGGATTAAGGAAAACTACACCTGTGTGGCCACTTTCAAAGGAGGGCCTAAAGAATATTACTATTTTTCAGGCTGATCCTCTATTAAACAATGTGATCATGTGTGTGTGACCTGGTCCAGTGACTGGAAGACAGCAGAGAGGCGCTGTGAGGGGAAGACGGAGGGAACATGAGGTGGATGTGCTTCAGCGCTTGAGGAACTTATTGGAAATGATGAAATGACATCACCACAGTTTTTTCGTGGCTTTGTTTGGTGCTCCTCCTGACCACGCCTTCCTGCCGGCTCCATCATAAAGCATCCAGGCTGTGGGAGCGTGTGCACCAGTTGAACTCCAGTCAGTGTGGACAACAGGTGCACTACAGCCTCTCTCCACCTCGCTGCTGGATAATGCCCGCAGAGCGCCGCTCGTCGCTTTGCGCAGGGCTTCCTCATCCGCACTTTGGACACTTGCACGTTTTTATATCTTGATCACTTCCAGCCGCTAAAAATGCCTTTTCCGCCCATAAGCCTCCACCAGCGGATCTCCTCTCCTGGCAGGGAACTATTCGGGAAAAAGAAAGCCAACGGAGTGCCTCCTCAGACTGAGCTCACCAGCAAATCCGGCCGAGAGAAAGGGGGGTCCGATAAGGAGAAGCAGTCCATTTCTTGGACATCGGCAAATTTAAGGAACTTGGGGCGAAAAGCCCAGCAAGAGAAGAGTAAAAGCCCAGCTCAGAAGGCGAGTGCCGCCCAGGAGACCCAGGGAAAATGCTCCTGGTTGTCGGTGCCCAAACCTCAGGACTCATCCGAGGGAGTCAGGCGCTCCAGCTCCATGGACTCCGCCAGACAGCTCCATGGCAAAGAGGAAGGGAAGAAGGAGATTCAGTTTACCCTCAGTCTCACCCCTGAAGCCATTCTCGTCATCCAAAAACGGACTCTAGAAAAGCAGATGATGGCAAAGCAACAAAAATGCTGCGCCTCCGCGGACTTTCGGCACAGGCGAGTGTTTCCATCCAAAAAGGCGCACGCCGGGTCCAAGGGGTGCGCTCCTGTTGCCAAAGCGGAGAGCGCCGAGCAGGACATAACCGCCATCGTTAAAATATCTCTTTTGAATGATCAATACAAGTACGACGACGTGGAGTATGAAGAGGAGGATGGAGACGTGGATGAGACTGTTGTGAGGAAATGTAAAGAGTGGCTCAAAGGGGTCGAAAATGCCGCCGCTTTGGGAAAAGTCGACAAACTTTCTGCACTTCCGCACCTTAAAGGCTGCTGACACCTGACTTTTCATCTGTTAATCTTTAACAGCAGACTGAGAACAGAGATGAGTGACTCACGAGGAGTGCGCACCGGCGTAGGCCTGCTGCGATGGCTTTGTAATTCGAGTCTTGTAAATTAAACGCTTGCAGATGAGGGGAGAAAATCCACTTGTCTGGACGGGCATGTCAGCTTGTTTCGGATTATTTGCTACAATATATGTCACAAAAAATGACAATTATTGAAGAAAACAAAGATAGATGAGTAAATTGCATTGGAATAAGAGGAAATTTGACTGTCAACAAAAAATAAGATTTTAAAACCTCGTTGCAGCCTGTGACTCATCCAGCAGTCCTTCTTAAGGTTCACAGGGACGTTGCTTTGCGAGTTTTAAGCCTGACCAATGTTTTGTTGACGTTTGAACTGAACACTTTAATATTCTCGTCCTTTGCACATGGTATTTGTTTTCAGTGGGGCGCCTGTGGATTGGCAGAGGGGTTTGCGTAAAGGGACGCGAAACCGTTCCTTTGTGCTGGAGAACAATAAGCTGTCAACAACAGGGCTTTACATGCGCCTGCTGCTGGAACCAAACTGGACTGTTTATGTTTCCTCTAATAAGAGGGTTATATCCTTTGTAGGGATTTATCAGTGATGTACAGTATTTAATATTTACTAAATATTTGTACTGTCAGGCGTTTTCTCAGCTGATGACTTTATGCCATTTGAAGTAAAATGTTCTTTTTTCTAAACTATGCAAGTGTCACTGACCTTTTTAAATCCTTCACAAGCTGATTTGTGTTGTGCCTCTTCAATAATTCTGTTACATGATGCTAATTTGCAGCCCTCAGATTTCTTTTACACGTCTGGACACTTCCCAGATGGTATTTTAAAGGCTCTTTGTTGCCACTGTAGCTACCTGGGGCCATTTGGGCATTAGTGTTCTAAGCTTCTTAGATTTCCTGTTAAGCAGGGTTGACCAGTGTACTGAGGGCCCAGGTGCATGATCCCCTCAGGAAATTACATCCAGTCTGCTTCACTTTTATATATATATATATATATATCAAACAAAGCAATGCATGTAGCTGCTATAGATAGTAAGTGTTAGCACTAAAATCTAAGAGACATTTTCATCCAAATTGCCAGAATGTGATTTGCAGCAAAGGTATTCCCATTCTGAAAAGCTTAATCTTGACATTCCCATACTCATGTGGTGCGCCACAAAGAGCCATGTTTTTATTATATAAGTGGCCATGAACTACTGCTCAGGGTGAGAGAGCTGGTCAGGGGCCAGTTGTGGGCTTAGAAACAAACCAGGATGTGACTGTTTTCAGCAAAACAAATAAAGCAAACAACAGCATAAAAGAGAAATGAAGCCATAAAGACTCTTTTGGCTCCTTTGTTGATTCACTTCAGTTGCCTACATGTATTGTATTGATCGTTATAATAGTTGACGGACACTTTGAAGGGGAATCCAAGCCTCATACACAAATTAAACCTTTTTGCAGGGTCACAGACGCTTTTTAAAATGTGTGCATTTGTGTGTGTGACCTGCAATAAGGTCGAACTCTTTGCCATTGTTCTCGGTAGCCCGGTAACCAGAGTTTTACTCCGAGTGTGGGGCTTCAAAGCTAGACAGAGGAGTGTGAAACATTTCAGACATTACAGCGTGTTTGAAAAGCTCCCACACCAACAACTGGTAAGATATTTATGAAAAATTACTTCTACATATATGCGCAGATAACATGATCGTGTGATAGCATTTTGTCCACATCCGCAGTGTAGATTCCTGCTTTTTAGTTTTTCAGTGACCCCCTTTTTCAGTGTTTTCTCTGAAGGTTTCCTCATTTGTGGATTCGCCATGACATCTGGCAGCAAAGACCTTCATCAGTCAATCACTCTGCCCCCTGTTTCGGATCCACACTCATTACCTGTTGCTGTCAGAAAGGTATTTTAAATAACCCAGTCCCCAGCATTGAGAGTTCCATATCTTAATTCTGCTGTTATCCTGTTACATTACATTTTATTGAGGAACGGAACAACAAATGTGCCGTTCAGTGCATGTTTTTATTGTCCGACAGTACATGACTTCACAGAGTTCTTGTTTATGTCCTGTGTGTAAACAGACAAGCTGCTAGAATAAAGCATCTTGTCCGGAATAGATGTCCCCTTTCAGTGTCACAAAGTGGTTTTATTGTGGCATGTTGCAGACTGAGATCATGGCTGAACCAGAACAGCGTGTACCAAGACCCGTTCGGTTCTCCATGGCCCCTGTGATGATATTATGTGCTGGCTCTGTAACCCAAAGTTGTGTAATCCTCTCCTATTGTGTCATTTCAATTGTGGCCTTGTTTATGTGCCTCTCTCTGGTATTCATTGCTGTCTGATTGAGACTGAGGCCTGAGGCCGAGCTATTCATGCCTGTGTCTGTCCTGGGGGTGAGAACTGCATTATTATGTCTGAAACGGCTCAAATACTTGTATTGAATAGGGAAAAAGTAGAATTTAAAGAAGCAGGAGCTGGCAACAGTTGAGGCGGTTGGCTTGGTTACAAGTGGAAACACTTTCTCCAAACTGCCCTTCAAGGTCTTTTTCACTGGGAGTCGTTAACTCCACCCCAGGCACTGGGTCTCTCTTTTCTTCCTTCGTCACAAACTGTTTCTGTCTGCACCTGCAGCATCTAACGTCTTTATTCATCTATTTTTGTGTGCAATGTGTCAGATCAGCCAACCCCATCTTCGCCTCTCTTTTTGGATCAGGAGTTAAAAATAAACCGAATGGCGGCAGGCTTCTGTCCACCTCCCTGCAGTATCATGATCACTGTCTAGCGGAGTGACGTGCTAAAGCAGGACAGGCTGCATTATCCTCCACTGATTTATGGTGGCAGGGAGCGCAGATGGATGCTGCCTTTCGCCCCGTCACTGACACTTTGCACACAGCAGCGAGAGGGAAGAGCTGCAGGTCCCTTTGCTCTGCCGCGACACTGTCACTGTGGCAACGGAACTGATAAATCCTGCGTTTCCAGCAGCTTTTGTGAGAAAAGACAAAGCAGACACTTCCTGAACGGACTCAGCCCATAAACTTTTAGTAATGTGGTCAGTCACTGGCAGCCTGTTAAGAACCAGGCATTGCCCTGAGGTAGGGCGGCCTCAGAGAGAGGACTTAGATCAGAGTGCAGTCCTCCCATAAACAAGGATCTTTTATTCTTCATTTGAGGGTTATAGAAGGTAGCTTCATGTTTTTATTCTGCTTTGGCATGCATGCTGTTACTCCCATTAGCCTTGCTTTCTATTTATTCTTGCTGACATCTTTCACATTTTGCACCCCTTTTCATCTTATATTTGCTCTTTATACTATTTGTAGTGTTTGCTGGGACAAGTCAACATCCGCCTCAAGATGTAGTAGCTAGAATCTGTCACTAAAACTTCCCCCTGTGACATCTGTTGTGTATCATTCTTCATCAGGATTAAATGAGGACACTGCAGCCCAATGCTTAGAGCAGTTCATAGCTTTAAAGAATTGTTTTCTAGAGGTATGCTGAAGATCAGGGATTAAGGTGAGGGCTTTGTAGGAGAGGAGGTGGGCATATTCCTCCTGCGTATCTCTTTTTTTTCTTCGCTGGGCATTGCAAGAACACAATGTCAGGCTGTTGTGTGGGAGGTTGCTCTTGGCAGACGAGAGGGATTACCAAAAATGCATTCTTTTTTTAATCTTCAGGCAAACTGACTGATTCACTCCCACAGCATCTAAATTGGGTTTTTGCTGTTCATAGGCAGGGGATGAAGTCAAAGCAAAGCCCCGCAGGAGGAAGGCAATCCGAAACAGCAGTCCTGACCCAGACCAAGAGGCCAAGGCCCAGCGTCAGGCTCAGCTGGAGCAGGTTGATACAAGCCGTACCCATGATATGAGACACTTATCCTGCTCCCACTCAGCAGCAGAGAAAGCTCAGTAATGTAATGAGAGAACAGCGTAGGATGAAATATCCATTGTTCTCCGATCAGTGATCAATACTTTCATCACCTCCAGTACTCAAACACTGTTCTCTGCCTCCACGCTCAGGTGGTGCTTCTCCTCAGCTCTCTTTCCCTTCAGCGGGTGTTCCTCGTTCTCTTTGTTTATCCTCCAGCGCCATCTAGAGGCGTACAGGAACATGCACCGCCTGCGAGACGCTCTCCACCACCGCTACGCCGCCCTGTTCAGAGACAAGGTCCACTCACAGAGGTTACTGCTACAGCAGAGAGGTGAGACAGCCGGAGCAGCGTCAGAGAGGGAAACGAAGCAGGTAAATCATCAACTCTTCACTATGCACTTTTTGTAAGGGGCTTTATATAAAAGCATCAGCCAAATTAATGTAATGTCACAATCACATTCACATTTAACGGTTCCAAATGAAAATAAGCATTTTTTTTCCTTTATAGTAATATTATTCATTACACATTATATTCTTTAATATATGATATCTATATTTATGAGCTTTTTTCCCACTAGTGTGTTCTATTAGTTGCCTGCCTATCTATCTTCTGCAACTTGAGGGAGCAAAAGTGTGCTTTAGGTTTTACGTTATTCATTAGTGTCAATTTGCAATCAAACAAACTGCCAAAAACCATCTGACATCAAATGCATTGGGTGGGGGGGCTTTATGGACACTGGCCTGGTTGGTTATCCAGTCTAACTGTGCTGCCTGTGTTTCTCTCTGACACACACTACACCAGGGGTCAGCAGCTGCTTCCATCCTGGGCTCTTTCTCAGCTGTTCTCATTGCAGGGCCTTTTTACAGTCACAGTGGGAACACGAGCCTGTATATTTTCAATATGTTTTGTTTATTTCTATTAGTTTGTTTAAGAATAAAATTGATTTCTGAATGTTTCTTTTTTAACCATTAGTATGTGAGCGCTAACAGACTTTCAGGAGCTGTTGCAAAAAATAAAACCTCCCACATGAAGTAATAGAGAGCAAAGGTTATGAACGCAGAGTAAACAATTGTCTACTTCATTTATGGTTGAATTCAACTACTGTTGTTGTTGCATCAGCACAGCATTTCTGTTGTGTTTGTGAAAAACTGATTTTATTATTATTACACAGGCTAACTTTATTAGACTTCATTTCAGAACAGAACAGAACCTGATAGGACAGAGATGAATTTTGGTGTCTTAATTTCAGCTAGATTTGCCGTCACTGTTTTTGGGTTTTGTTTTTTTTTTTTTGCCATTTGGGTGCAACAGAAACAAGCTGTGAACTCAGCGCTAACATATCATCAGCTTATACATTTTTTAAGTTCTTATTACTTGTTGTACTTGTTTCTAATCAGTTGCCTGCTGCATGCAAAGTCGACTGTGTGGGAGCAGTGAGAGGGAACAGAAACAGTGAAGCTGTGGGTCGATCAGCTGAACAATGAGCTATAACTTACTATAAACCTGCAAAAAGCAGAGAGGAGCTGCAGATTCAGGTGATAACTCTCTGTAGGTCTGTCACTACAAGCGACCCCCTTCACGCTGTCACATTGTCACAAGATACTGATGATGACCACTTTAAATAAAGCTTTTCGAACATTAGGCACTTTAATTTTCTGTAAAAAAACAAACAAACAAACAAACAAAAAAAAACACCAACAACTTCTGAACCCTTGAAAATACTTAATATCACATTTTTAAAATTTCAACACTAGAAAGTAATGTCAGGAAATGTGAGGGATGGACTTTGAAACCACAATAATTCAGATGGCAGATTTTCAAAGTAAAACATGTCAGTGCTATGAATTCAGTGGTATTTAGATATTACAGTATTTAGTAATTACATCAATTTTTAGGGCCTTTTTTTTTCCTTCCACACCTTCTTTTCACTTTTTTTTCATTTGCTGTTACTGTTTCTCATGCTCCTCCCGCCGTAGCTGCTGTGATTGACTTTGATTTTGACTGTCTCGTCTGTTCTGACCGGGTGTGAAAAGAGCAATAAGCTTTTGAGAGCGCCAGCGTTGAGGGGGTCTACCATGAGAGAGATCCTGTCTTATCTTCCCCTCCTGTAAAAGCTGAGCTTCTTCAGGAGGATGTAATTGTCGTCTCTAATGACTTGCACTTGGTGGGGGGGACAAAGAGAGCACAATAAAGGCCTTTAGAGGCCCTCCAGTAGGAAACCATTGCTTCAAATTGCTGAGCAAATGAAACTACCTGTTGTTTCCTCAGCTTAGATCGAGAGGCTCCGTCACAGAGACAGAGGTGAGGCAGGACCAAAGCAGGCAAAGGCAAGAACACCTGCTGGGGCCTAATTGGTCCTTGCTGCAGTTAATGGCTTCCTGTGGCTGCGTGTTTACTTCTCATTTGTTCTGTGTGCTCTGTCTCCCAGTCCCTGAAACAAGGGAGGCTAACTTAAAATCCCCATTCCCACAGCTCTCTGTCTCCCTGACTGTCTGTCTCTCCGCCTGTCTGTCTGCCTCCTTTCTTCTTTTCTCAGAAACAAAAGAAGTTGGCCGTCTCCAAGCTGCAGCACGATGACTCATACCTGAAGTCCCTCCCCAAATCCAGCTATTACCTGGTCGGTTTTGTCTCAGTACCAAAACTATGATTGCACCAAAAATGTGAAAAGGACCCCTGGCTTTAATCTGTCCCATCATTGATGTATGTTTTATCCATCACTATCACACTCATCAAAGTGTTCTGTCACTCTATCTCTTTTCTAAGATCTTTGAACTCCAGAAGCAGTTAGCTCAGTGTGGACATCTGAAAACCCACCACGACTTAGAGGACTTCTATAGTTGCTTCACACACAGCCGCCAGCCATCACAGCTGCATAAATGTCTTGAGGACGTCAGGAAAAGGAGTTGAGTTACAGCTCAATATGTAAAAAGCTCATTTTTAGATCTATTATGGAAAAACAGTAGATGTGTTTTTGTATGTATGCTGATGTAATGTTAACAGTGCTGGAAAGCAGATCTGCAGCTGATTTGATGACTCAGCACCAGACGTCAGAAGAACATCCCTGCACTGATCAACACAGAGGAGGACATGAGGACCACATTTCCCACACCAGGTCAAACCCTATGATCTTACTTCAAGGCTTGCTCTCGCTCATCTTTCTCTTGAAATCACAACCAGGTTGAAAAAGAAACCCTCCAATTCTCTGATTCTCCTGTTCATGAAGAACTTTTTTAACAGTCAAAAATACAATTATTGAAAATTTTCTTTTTATGTAAACTTTTCTCCTCCAGCAAATCCTTTTTGCAGCAGTTACATCATTCAGCGGGTCTACATATAATTTCAGCCACAGATTTGCTTTGATTATAAAACCTGCAACTTTATTGCTGAAAGTTACATGAGACGATTGATGTCACTCATATTTGTCTATTAAGTGTACACAGCAGAAGGCAGCTTAGCTTAGCTTAGCATTAAGACTGGAAAGAGAAACAAAATCTGCCTACCAGCTCCACTGAAACTCACAAATTAACGAATTATATTTTGTTCTTTACCATTAATCCATTGTGGGGTTCATGTGCAGGAATTTAAGATAAGATAACGTGTCTTGGCTGTAGCTGCAGTCTTACTGAGAGGTGAGACGGGTCGATCAGCTCACCTAATGCTAACTTGAGTAAGAAAGCATATTTTCAAAAATTTTGCACAATTGCTTTAATGTGACAGAAGACTTGAGTTTGAGTATGATGTCAGGCAGCAGCGTAAAATGTTCATCTGGTACCAAAATGTTAAATGTTAAATAAATGTTAGACTGACAGTACATGCAGTCTACCTGAGGACCTTCATGTGTGAGTTTATATGTCAAAGCTGCAGCTGGTGTTGGTGGTGAGCCGGCAGGGAGATGGTCTCAGCTGCAGAGGCCTCGCGTCTAAAACTTGTGAGCTCTCTGGATCTCTGTTTGCACTGCCTTTAAGAACAAACACTGACTCCGCTGGAGGCTTGTTTAGCATGGACCCTCCTGGAGGAGAGAGCTGATTACTCACGCAGAAGTGAGATGACCAAACACACTCTGACCCCGCTGTTGTGGAAACTCACCTCCTCGGACAGCCGCTTTGACCCCGACAAACATCATCCGGGGCAAAATGTAGGAATTATGTCCACGACAAAAGAGATATATTGCAACTGGGCGAGTGGTGTCACTTCATGCCAGCACTGCGAGCAGATGTTGAACTGTTTGCAGAGTTTCTTCTCATTTAAAGCTTTATGGGCTTCCAGGCAAACAGCGCTCCTTTTACCAAAAAGTGGCAGAGCAAATCTGAGAGCCTGTTAGACTGTGAGTTGTATTGTGGTTCCACTCATCACTATGTGTACAAGTATTATCCTCATCCTAACTGCATGTGCATTATTTTTAAGAAACCTTATTGAAGATTTGCTGACGCATTAACTGACACTGCTTTTCAGTTCCCACATTTGAAGGACCACTGATTTTGTTCTGGACACTTCCCCATTCAGTTTTTCACCTATTGACATTTCAACTCCTTTCAGCACTTTCACTTCAACTAGCACTTCAGCTTCACTTAGCACTTACACTTAAACAGACGCCTCAGCACGTCCGTTTGAAGGGCTCTTTCAATGTCTTTCAATTTCAGCTTCACAAAATCGACAATTAACTTAAGGTTTAAGTTTGATCTTCAAATACAAATTTCCTAAAATGATTCTTAACCACTGTGTTTTCACTCTAAAACAATGATCTCCAAGGCTTGTTGTTCAGATCCACTGTCTTGCACCTGCTCATATCCCCCTCAGTGGCCTTTGTGTTCACATGTTGTGAATGTATAACAGAACAGTGTCGGCCGCTGTCAGCCTTGTTGTTAATTAGAGCTGAACTCTCTTTAGAAGGAGCATGTATGATGTTAGTACGAGGCTGCCACCGTGAAGCAGCACATTGGCTCGGGGACGGCAGGAGCTTGGTCAGAAGGCGGGTGAAGGCTTGCGCTGACAAGTCCTCCATCAGTGTGAAATCTCACCACTCCACGGACAAACATGGCGAGACAGCAGCCCTCCTGCACCTCCCACCCGGCTGTGCCATAGGCACATTCCCCACATCCATAAGAAATACCCAAAATAAAAGCAATTAGAGCTGAAGCCAAAATATGGAGTCGGCGAACTCCTCGCTTATGCTGCTAAGTTATGAGCCAATTCATCCAATCTGTCCAGCTTTGTGGCTATTTATATGTTTATTATTAGCTGCTAAGATTTATTGGACAGTTGAGGCAGTAATTTCCTATCTTTGTGGCCATCTGGTCATGGTCTCTTCAGCATGCAGAATTTCACAAGTATGCATTACAGGTCTGCAAAATTAGATTGACCAGAACATACCATGTCTATTACTGTAAATTGATTTCAGTGAGTGGAAAATGTACATGAGACCGGACTGATCTAGTTGTCCCTTATTTTTTAGGATCCAGCAAGCCATTAATTTTAATCATCAGAATTTTTCACATTCAATCTTCTACAGCGTTACCCGTCAACACGTCAGCACTAAAATTGCACATACTGTATATGAGTGCGCAGGTCCACATCCTCATTCCTCCACCTGCATCGCGTGCAGCTCGTGGGGGTTTGTATAGATCTGTTACCTGCTGCACCGTCCTGTGAGTAAACGCTGCCTTGCTCGGGAGTCCTCCCTGGAGCCAGTTTGCACCCAGAAGACAAAGTGTGTTGTCACCCGAGTGCGCAGCGTTATTGGGTGTGAGCTGCACCACACTAGGTCTACTCTTGAGAAGTAGCACACCATTAGCAATATATTAACAACCCGACATTTTCTGTGCAGGTCACACATCACAGCAGCAAGTTGACCGGACGATAAAGACGTTTATACACATTTGTTCTTCAATCATCATCCATTAAAGTATCATTTCCTGTGGATGGCCTTATGTTCTTCTTATGTTCGACTTTTTTAATGTGTGTGTGTGTTTGTGTAGATTATTAGAGCAAGTGCCTGGTTCAGGGGAGGGTTCGGAGGAGCTGACCACCGGTGGCAGCCAGGAGAAGGATGAATTTGAGCAAATGTTTCCCAAGGTTAGTGTCAAACCCACAGGGGCAGTAATCCCACTTAACAAGGGCAGCGAGAGGCAAACACACCTGGAGCAGAGATCACCCAACTGCCTCCTCAAACCAACGCACAAAGCCACACTGATAGAATGCAGCAGTAAGATTTATTAACAATATATTCTCATTATCTTTCTGTCAAGCTCACTGTTCTGACAAGCAAACTGTTGAGGAATAGATAGACATTTTGAGAAATACGCTTATTTGCTTTCTTGCTGAGAGTTTGATGATTTTATCGCTTTCCCTATCATTGTTAATGATTGATAAAACATTGTGAGGTGAGGGTTGCATGAACCTTTTTTTTGAAAAGGGGCCTGACAGAAAACGTTTGCGAGCGACTGGCACAGGGACAGCTAGTCCAGCTCTGTCCAAAGGTAACACATGTTGTTTGTTTAATACATTCAAAAATCGCATTGTTATGGGGAGCCTGGTTGTGCAGCAGCCCCAGTGACAGCTAGGCTGTAAAGAAGGCAGAAAAAGAAAATGAAGAGTTGATAAACACATGGAGAGTATTTCAAATCTTAACTGTATATATCAGAAAAGGTGGCAGAGTGAGAATGTTGGAGTTGAGGCTACGCTCGGGTGCTGAGGTGAGCATATACTGACACGCATGCAGGACTCATTTTTCTCTCACCTCTGTGTCAAAATGGGCCTGAGCAAACAGAGGATGAGCCTCTGTGGAGGGCGGGCAGGGGAAGGCAAACAGTGGTCAGACGAGACTGGTCAAAGCCAACAGGCATGCAGGCACATTACTCACTGTAACTCTGCACTCATCTGCAATCCTCCGCTGCCGGAGAGGCCTGTCGTCCCCACTGACGTCCTGGGCTCTCAGTGTTTCGAGTGTTTGAGGCACCTACATTACAAATGTGTGGGAGCTGCGGTGAAGTCAGGAGACGACCACCACCACACACACAATACCAGGACAAAACCAGTGTTTGTGCATCTTTTAGCCCATTTACTACAAATTATGGTTGTGTATTGTGTATGTTTGTCACACTTTACCAAATGGTTTCCATCTACTTCAATAGCAAGAAGAGACTAACTTAGAGTTTGCCATAGGTATCAAATCACAATGAACATCATATATGCACCTGTTGGTACTTTGTTGTTGAATAGAAGTTTAGTTTTTCAAATCGATCTAATCACATAAACTGCATGATAGTGCAACAATGCTGCATTATGAGCACAATTAAAGCAGATGTTGACAGTAACATCATAACTTTGGTAGGTTTGTGTCTCATGAAGTTAATTTTCACACTCTGTTGGGTCAAATGGAAACTAATGGTGGCCTGATTTGTAGTAAATGGTTTAAAACATGCAAAATGTCTGTCATGGTCATTTAAGCTTTAAAAAGAAGCAAAGCAAAGTGAATACAGACCCTCTGAGGTTTATTCCAGTTGCACCTGCGTGAGGATCAGGGGAATGGCCTGGGGGATCTACAGTATATAGTACCATAGAGATCAATAACATTAACTCACAGAGCTGCAGTCCCGCATCAGGAAGTGGGCTAGTGTGACACTTAACACTGGGTGGGGTGTTGGTGGGGGAGAGAGAGGCGCCAAACGGGACACTAAGACTGTGGGAAATGACGCTGGCTGTGACACCTCTCGCTTTTACTTCATGGTTAGCTCAGCTCACATGCAGAGGGGGTGTCTCTTTTTAAATAACGGAATGATTAATGAACAAGGAAATGAAAGATTAATGTAATATGTGTCACCCACAGGTGAAAGCGCCCAAATTTGCAACCCTGCAGCCCAACTTTATGAGGAACTTCCAGAGCAAGATGTCTGATTTGGTGGGTCAGCCATTACTGTTACCTCTTGTCGTTACAGTGTGTGTTAGCCCAGCGTGGAACAACAGAGGGAAATGCTCATGTTTGCTGCTTTTTCCCCAAACCAGATTATCCCTGAGATTCCTGAGAAGAGCAGGAAAGCAGAGGTTTACTTGAGACGGCTGCGTCAAATGCATGATCTTTGTTTAGCCAACATGGTTTTCTCCCAAAGGTTAGTAGATCAGAAAACAAGCAGGAACATAAAGGCAATGAAGTTCAGACTCCATTGAGGAGACAGGAGATCAGAAGCGCACTGATGGAGTCTTTCAACTGCTCTTCAAACTGAGTGAGGTTTGTTTTTCTCTGCTTGCTGTGAACTCTGGTCCAGACTGCTGGACAGGGAGCGGGACTCACTGTGCTGGCAGGGGGAGCAAGGCGACCACGACTCGGTTAGTAACACAAACCAACCACAACACAACACTGCAGGGCTCTATGGAAGCTAACACGTAGCTGTCACACACTATCTGCGTTTAACATTTGTGTTTTTTCTTTGGAGGCCACCATGGCAACAGGTCGCAGCAAATTAAATAACCAGCATACAGTAGTTATTTGTGAGCGTGACACTGCTGCACAACATGTTTGGATGTAAATCATTATGAGCTTTTCAGAGATGTTTTCCATTCTTGCTCTTCCATAGCTGCTTCCAGTCATCGACTCCAAGCAAGTGAAAACGAGCCCAACCAAGCAGTTGCCTCTCAGCTCTCCGAAACAGCCAAGAAGGGCCCAGAATGGCCGACCGTCATGTCCCCAACAGCTTAGCAGAGCGGCCTCAGCCAGGTGAGAGAAAACATACTTGCCTGACGCGTCATCTTTTTTTCTTTTATTGTTTGTTGGAGACAGAGGACTGGTTGTCACTTGCCACTGTGCATGTGTGACTGTTTTCTTGGCAGCCACCAAGAGACTCTGGTTTGGGACACAGCAGCGTGCTGCCATACAACACCTGAACCCTTATCCATTGAGGACGTGTGTCAACAAAAGCATGTGGAGGTCAGATTGTTTCTTGGATTTCTTTCATTTTTGCAAAGATTGGAATCTTTTTTTAATGATTTTTTGTTTTGTCTTTAGGTAATTGACTGTGGTGTTAAGCTGTGGAGAAACTATACAGAAAACACAGATCACTGAAGATATCACCTCCATAACATTTCTTTATGAGGAATATGTGCAGTTGTTATTGTGTCAACTGTCTCTGTCTATATTACAACCAGGCGTCTTGTCCATGTCACACTGATTAACAATTGTTATATGTTTACTCTAATACTACGCATCATCATTGTATTATATTTTAGTAATTATTCAGTGTTTTTAATGTCAATTGTTTGTATGCTATAATAACAATAAACTGTGATTCTGTGATGAACTGTGAATTCATTCGTGATGATGAAGAAGAATTACAGCCAGCAGTTTGTTCTAGCTGTTAAAGTTTAATTATTGCATTTAAGTGTAATTTTCTGTTTGTTGTGATTAATTGATTAATTCATTATATTAGAAGAAGTTCTTCTTTCATCACCTAATTGGTGCGTTAACCCACCAGGTCTTAAACTTACTAAACTAACTTACCAAATTTGTCCCAGTTGAAAAGGTGTATCAACATTTAAAGCAATTTTAGCAAGTTTTTAATTCAAAAAAAATGGGTAATATTTCTAATGAAAACTTCAAGAAACAAGAGACAGATCTGCAGAAAAAGATGAGCTTCCTGGAGCAGAGGACCAACCACGGCCAGCCTGGTTTGGTTTCTGCAGGTGTGGCTTTGATCTAAGTGTCAGTATTTACAGGTTGATGCAATAAACTACGTTAAACTGCTTCATTCAAAACGCTGTCATCCTGTGGGCCTCAATGATATGGCCGCTCCCAGCCTATCGGTGACCAGCCCGCAAAGATCAAAGGGGGGATGAGCCAACCATCTCTGCTCCAAACACCCATCCCGAGATGGAGCTTCTCTTCATGTCTATATATTTGGGAGCTGTTCATGATGTCCTGAGACAACTGCTTGTCTTTGTGGAAACAGAAGAAGAGGAACCAGATTCGGGAGCAGATTTTTCCCCCCTAACAAGTCCTGTTGTTACAACTATTCAGCCCTGGAGGTGTTGGACAGGATGGCCGCAGGCGCCGGCGAGTATCCCGGGAAGGCCAGCCAGTACCGGGTGGACCACCTCCTCAGTGCGGTGGAGAGTGAGCTGCAGGCGGGCAGCGAGAAGGGCGACCCTACGGAGAAAGATCTCAAAGTGTCCCTGGATGAGAACGAGCTTTGGCAAAAATTCAAGGATCTTACAAATGAAATGATAGTTACAAAGAATGGCAGGTGAGTTGGAATGCGCATTAGATAGATAGATAGATAGATAGATAGATAGATAGATAGATAGATAGATAGATAGATAGATAGATAGATAGATAGATAGATAGATAGATAGATAGATAGATAGATAGATTACAGCAACTTCAAATATTAATACAGTTACTTTTTTTCATTCTTGTTATCAAGGCGCATGTTTCCGGTGCTGAAAGTTAACGTATCAGGATTGGACCCGAACGCCATGTATTCCTTTCTGCTGGACTTCGTATCTGCGGACAACCACAGGTGGAAATACGTGAACGGGGAGTGGGTCCCTGGAGGCAAACCTGAGCCTCAAACCCCCAGCTGCGTGTACATCCATCCGGACTCTCCAAACTTCGGGGCGCACTGGATGAAGGCTCCCGTCTCCTTTAGTAAAGTCAAACTCACCAATAAGCTCAACGGAGGAGGTCAGGTAAGCAGAAAATATTCGATGATGTTTTATCTTTGTTTTTTCTACATATAAACACAGTTCAGTCTCTTCAGTGCTCTTTTCTGAATTCCACGCTTTCATTTCAAAATGAAATACACGTGAATTATATGTCAGGTACATGAAATGACCATCTTGGCGTTGATGTGCTGTTTTTCAGATAATGTTAAATTCCTTACACAAGTACGAGCCACGCATCCATATAGTGCGGGTTGGAGGCCCGAGGAGGATGATCACCAGCCACTCTTTCCCAGAGACACAGTTCATTGCAGTAACAGCATACCAAAACGAAGAGGTTGGCAATTACATGCTTTTAAATTGGAAATCATCTAATAAACGTTTATGACTAAATATGACGTTACAATAATGTTTCTGGTATGTCTAAAATGTGTGCGTAATTTACGCACAGAATTTACGCACAGCGCTTACCGCTTAGTTTGTCTCTTATGATTTTTATTGGTGGCAAACTACAATCCTAATTGTTTTTTTGTTGCTTATGTTTGGATTTTAGATAACTGCTCTTAAAATAAAGTACAACCCCTTCGCCAAGGCCTTCCTAGATGCAAAGGAGAGGTAAGAATACACAGTGTTTTCACTTGAGTGTTTTATTGATGCTTGGAGGACATATGAAAGTTAAGTTTAACATTAAGTAAAATTTGTCTTCAATCCATATATTTTTTCAGAACTGATAGCAAAGACATAAGAGATGATGCCAGTGAAAACCAGCAGTCAAATTACTCTCAACGTAAGTATTACAATACTTCATTCATGTATTCGTCTGATTTCATGTCACATTTTGTAAGCTCATTTGGGTTCACCCTGTCCCCTCTCCTCTGTGGAGCCAGTAGGCGGTTGGTTTATTCCAGGCACAGGCTCTCTCTGCCCTCCCGCCAGTCCTCACAGTCAGTTTGGGAGTCCCCTCTCCCTTTCGCCATCCCACGGTTGTGAGCGCTACTCCACCCTGAGGAACCATCGCTCTGCCCCCTACACCAGTCCCTACGCCCAGCGAACCAACTCGCCCAGTGAGTGTCCTCCTCCTCCACCTTTTACCTTCATACATCCAGGAACGACACCACTTCCTCTCCGGCTATTAACAAGAAACTCAAACAAATGTTGCTGTGAGCTGAATGTTTTGCATTCCTCTGGCTTTTGTGTGAGTGGAGCCACAGAGCTGTAAATGTTTGGGCGTCAGACGAGGAATGTATGGGGGGAATATTCACACCTTTAACTGTCATACTGATATCAGAGGGATAGGAAGTCTTGAATCGTACAGAGAAAGTGACAGATTTAGTGACACATAATTCAATTTTTCACAAAAATATTTGAAACTTTGTACCTACTAAACCCCAGCGCCTCTGTTTGTGTCACAGTCAGTTACTCCGATAACTCGTCAGCCTGTCTGTCGATGCTCTCAAGCCACGATAACTGGTCCAGTATACAGATGCCAACACACTCCAGCATGATGCCCATGACCCACAATTCCACCTCTGGTACCAACTCAAGGTTTGTGTACTTCCTCTTTATTTTTTTCCTTTGCATCAACTCAGCAAACTAACAGCACAACCCACAAACAAAGAAGATGATCTAGACAGAAGAAATTAATAAATTAAAAAAAAAAAACTTGGAACATTTTCAATTTTGGGGGCTAAGTTCTTGCATAGCTTGTGTGAGCAGTGTCCATCTCCCCACGAGTATCTCTAGTTTAGACTTTTTTTGTTATAAATCAGGGTAGAACAAATGTAAAAAGTTACAGATAACAAGGTGTTAGGAGATTCAAGTATCACAGGTACAAGCTGTGATGAAACAGTAAGTTAAATATGAACTAAAAAGAGAACCAAACAGTAAATATGTTTAGAAAAGGAAAGAAAGACATAGAAACATATGAGCCAAAAGATCAAATAAAGCTTGGTTATTTCACTTTTCACACATATTTTTCACACATCACACACTCACATTTTCACTGCATTGTACTGTATGTAACATTGGCTCAGCAGTCTCTGTGTAATGCACTGTAACTTGTTAATGTATCTCAAACTCAACACCCTGAACGTGTGCAAGAGTAGCACCTCTAAAGCATCAGAAGTGATGAGAAAGATGTTTGTATCCGTGTCTCTGTACAGTCAGTACACCAGCCTGTGGTCTGTGAGTAACTCGCCACTGACTCCCGTGTCCCAGAACGGGGGGGCGAACAACGGCCTGAGCTCCCAGTACCTTCGAGGGTCCGGCAGCCACTACCCCAGCCTGTCTCACTCAGTCGCAGTGCCCTCTTCTGGCTCTCCCATGTACGACAGCGGCACGGCCACAGAGTTGCATGATGCAGCTCAGTATGACACCTCTCCACACGGGCGGCTACCTTCAGCCTGGACTCCTGTGACACCCCCGTCCCTCTGATGGAAGCGCCCCTGCAAGATTGTGGAGAGGCAGTCATGAAATGTTGTCCTGAGGATGTTTAATCTGTTGTGACTTAAAGGAAGAATCAACCCTAAATTCAATCTTCACAATCCAATCATTTTCCTCTTTACTTTCACTGCTAATAAGAACAAGAGAGACTTTGAGTTAACTAACCTTTTAAAAAATGTGCTTTGGTTTCAACAAATTCTTTAAAAATTCTCTATGCTTTAAGTAAAAAAAACAACAACATTTAAATTCTTATTGTTGGTTGATTTTTCCTTTAATTTCATCAAATGTTTTTATTCAGCAATGCAGGAAAAACATGTGTTTTAATGTTTGTAAACCAAAATCCTTTTTAACATGCTTATATTAAGCATAACTCCATGATATTCACAGCAGTAAGCCAAAAATGTACGGTTGAAAAATGTTAAATGATTTAAAACGTTGTTTATAGTGTAAATGAGAAAGTAATTGAGGTTTACCATGTAAATAGATAAATGAGGCTTTTTGTACAACATCATTTGTGATATTATATTCCAGATTATTTTAAACATGAAATGAAAAGGGGGATCTCATGCCAATACTCTGCTATGCAGATGATACATAACTCTATACCATTAAAAAAAAAACGTGACATCTCTCAAATTGCTGTTTTTGACTTTAAAACTTGAATATGCATTAGTTCCTGTTGCTCATTGCACAATTCACTGCTCTTTATGTTGTTGTTTAAGTTGCCAAGTTCATCCAGTTTGGCCATTGTGACCTTTTCATTTTCTATGCGATTGAACGTTCTGTGGTTCCACACATGATTTAATTCACTGATAAATGGGACACAACCAGATCTCTGGCCCATTAATTTCTTCTTTATATACAGTGTCTGACTATGGACTATCCTCCAGTGGGCATTTTTGTAATTATTATCGACACGAGTGGTTCACAAAGTCAGGTCCAGTGGAGGCCCCCGGCAACATAAGTGACAGTTTGATCTGAGCATTCATTGGTTCCTTGGGATATAAAACTGGGTCAGTGGTCTAATTACATCTCATTAGTGGTTCTTGATAAGATATCCATTGTTCCTACATAGATCTCTGAGTGTTAATTTCAAAGCACCTGTTTCATTGAATAATCAAACTACTTCCCCCAAAAAATATGAAATGCCCACTCTTAAAGATTCACTACAACTC
This sequence comes from Chelmon rostratus, assembly GCF_017976325.1. Taxonomy (NCBI): domain Eukaryota; kingdom Metazoa; phylum Chordata; class Actinopteri; order Chaetodontiformes; family Chaetodontidae; genus Chelmon; species Chelmon rostratus. The sequence goes on along the minus strand of NC_055668.1, from coordinate 10,131,706 downwards.
ATCCTAACATTCAAATTCCCATCTTCTTATGCTTGTATGTTGGTTTTGTCTCACTTTGTAAGGATCATTAAGTCAGGTGCTTGTCCCAAAATGACTCCTCTCTCCAGCAGCAGCTGAAAAGAACAACATAAATAGATCACACTTAGAAAATGCACTAAAGTGAACAGGATTTTCAAAAAAAAAACAAAAAACAGCACATTGTTCAGTGTTTTTGTCTTTCATTTCAACATAGGCTGCTAGTATTGCAGTGCATAGTGCATAGTGTTCAAATTATGTGACCTTCAAAATACACGTAACTCAGCTGATCCTCCTGCTCCCTTACTGAGAGAAGAATAGTAGAAAGGGAATACTTTGCACACATGGGTGAGAAATTACATTCGTGTCCATATGAAGATGGGGGAGGGCTGCTGGAACTGTATAGACTGTGTTTGGATGTCAGGGTGAGAAACCCCAGAGATCAACACTCAACTTTGGCCCTCGCGCCCTGTTTCCATTCACACCTCCCTGACATGAAAGCAGTTTTCTCCTAAAGGATGTTGGCGACTGAACTTATGTCAGATTCTGTTTACCCACCTGAGCTCTAAAGTTCTTTGTGTACTAAAATATCTTTTATCTGTTCTATCCCCCTTTCAGTTTGCACAGAGCTTTTAAGCACCATCCTGTCATAGAGCGAGCCCAGACATGCATTTTGTTAATTAGGGGAGAAAAATGTATTAAGTCTTGTTAGTACTGGCTTGACATGAAAATGACCTCAGACATACTACAGTGTGTTTTTCATGTTCGACTTACATTATTAAACGGAAACCTTTGACACATTTTCAAAGGTTTTCTATGTAAAATGTATTCACAACCATCTGTCTACGTCATTTATCAAAAACTAGTAACATAATCATTTCTGACCAACAACAAATTCCAATTCTACGGGGTAATAAGGACCTTTTCTTCATCCTGCTGTTGTATTTTGAAATGAGGGTGAATTTCACATCTGGGTCACCACATCTGCAATATCAAATGAGAAGCTTCTATAATTTTGGCCTCAGAAGTTATGCTAAGCTTGCTGTCACAGCAGGATCAGACCACTAGGAATTTCTTGCCCTAAGTTGAGTCTGCAGTTCCTGCCTCCTTCACTGCCTCCTTTACTACAGTTGATCCTAAACAAAACCATGGCCATAATGCAGTGGCGGCCTACAGGGTAGAGAGGTGAGCTTGTGACTGGGAGGTGACTGGGAGGTCATCAGTTCAATCCTGATCCTGGATCGGCAGGATAAGTATTTGTGGGAAAATCTTCTCCTAAAAAAACAATGCTTGCTGTTTCCACCACTGAGGTGCCCTCGAGCAAGGACCTTAACCCCAGCCACTCCATGGCACATCAGCAGACTGTGTCAGCTTCTGGGTGTGACTGTATGAATGTGATCGGCGTGTTTCTGAAAAAGAGAACGCCTCCTTTCAGTGAAAGCTTGTCTGAAAAAAAAAATTCAAAACTTAAACACTGATAAATTTTACACAAACATAATCATATATTTAACAGACTTAAACAGGGAATGTGCACAGTCTGCATCAACTATATTCATGCTATGAAATGCACAAAGTAGTTGTTTGTACATTATGGACACGTCCTGATTTTCTGTAATTTGCTGGGTTGTCTGTCATGCAGAAGATATTCATGTACCTCGTTATAGCGTTGCTGATGGCAGACCTTATATGGCCTCAAGTGACTCAGCAAAGTTCAGCCACTGATCTGCAGTTAGTGATGATTGAGCGACAGGCAAGTTGCTTACAGGTGATCCACATTGCGAGCAGCACACTATGAGGCAGCCTCCTTCTTCTTACCTCTTACCTTCAGCTGAGGTGAGCTGTAGGAAAGAAGTGTTAACCATACTGTATAAAAGACTGTATAAAATATGGACACGGTCTCTGTGACGTCACCCATATCACCCATAGGTTCCCGAAGATGGCCATCACCATCTTGGCAGTGCCTGACTCCTCCATCATCATCTAATCCAAATACAGGGGATGAGATGGAGTGTGGGTGGAGCTGAGGCTTTTAATATGGGAGTCTATGGGGATTGACTCATTTTTGGCACAAGCCTCAAGTGGCCGCGCAAGGAACTGCAGCTTTTGGCTTCATTTTCCACAGCAGGAAGTTGCTGCTCTGTATTAGCATAGCATCTTTAAAGCTAGTGTACGTATTTCATCAGACCTCCCTGATGTTTTGCTTCTAAACGTCAGAAAGGATGTGGATGAACTTTAGATGAAATTACTTGCATGTTAGTTTAAAGTCTTGCCCTTGAGCTCAGGAAAATGATCCAGACTCTGTTTTATGTCCCCTATCCGATTTTTGCCATATCTTGCAAGATTTCATTCAATTCCAAATGTGCAACAGGAAATTTTATTTTGAAATGTGTCTGTTTTTGCTCTTTTTCTGTTATCTTGGTTTGTATTTGCACTTGATTAAGCTGCCTGTACAGTAGGTGTTTTTTTACACAATTACTTGAAAAGGAAAGTCAATACACATTGTATGTGTAGGATATAATCTGAATATCAAGACACAGAGTGACACAGAGCGCAGAGCAGTTGAGCTGAGAAAGTGTACAGAGCGGCATTATGGCTGAAGTGACGTGAGGCTAGTCAGCAAGCACAAGAGCCCATTCAGCCCAGAGGATCAAGGTCAGTGTGTAAGGACATCATGACATCCTCCCACTTGTACAAGTAGCAACCACAGACTGACAGGAAGGAACAGACATCTAATCTGCTCAATCAAATACACAACGGACTGCCTCACTGATGTCTCACTATCAGCCCTGCAGTCTCCTGCTCTGTATATAGACAATAAATACATATCACTGTCAAATCAATCAGCAGACAAGGTGAATTATCTGTCTGGTGATAACACCAAAAAGGGGAGTACTTTCCTCAGCGCTTGTATTTGTGTAAATGAATGCAGGATATTCAGGGCCATTGCTGTCATAAACTGTTACAAATGTATTGTGTGTTCTTATTAGGAGGAATAATATTTAAAAGCAAGAAAAGATAATGGCACATCTATCAAAAAGAAAAAAATCTAAAAAGCCACGAAGGCAGGGTATTTCTCTAAGCCTAATAATCCCATTATGATCCCAATGAAAAAAAGCTCTCTGTCAGAGCAGGGAGCATTGACGCAAGCATGTCTTGACGTCAGTAGCTGCAGTGAATGAGGGATGGGGAGGGGGGGCGGAGGGGAGAGAGAGGGAGAGAGAGAGAGAGAGGCATGTTTGCCTTCAGAAAATACCACGAAATACCAGCGTCACTGGCTGGAATACAACTGTCGCGCTTTGCAAGAAACCCGCCGCGGATGTGCGCAGAGACGCACCAAAAAAAAGAAGAAAAAAAAAAGAAATCACCTTTTTAATTTCAAAGCTGGTTTCCCTGACATCCAAGTGACACATTTTGGAGAAACAGTATAGGTGGTGCGCTGGAAATCTAAACCAGATGCAGTAAATGGAATATGATCCCCTGACCCGAGAGTGTTCATAAATAAATCAGCATATGAGAGAATGAAGAGAGGAGGAGGGAGTGAAGGGGGGGCAGCGGGTTGGAGGGGGGTACTTTAGCTCAACTGGTGTCAGGCACCCATCTGTGACTCTCCTGAGGAAAAAATGTATGTGTGTGAAAGCAGAAGTCAGTGATAATCCGAGGAGGTTCCTGCAGCTTTATCTCACTGGATATCTCTGAAAACTCCCCAAGCATGCACACTCCTCCGCTGCTTTGCTGAGGGCTCCTTTTTTTCTTTTTCTCTGGCATTCAGAGCTGAGTCGACCGGAGGGGAAAACTACCATCAAGCAATTTGTAAAAGCCAGACCGGTGGCGTCATTGCCTCCTCTGTAGTACGCGCCACACCGCGACTCTCCTGCTGCATTTATCCACGGCTTATTCTCAAGTTGCTCTGTGGCTCCCGCGCACTGAAGTGAAAGCAAAGACTGGTCCTCACAACACAATGCGTGTTTGTTCGATTCCTGTCACTCTGGCACTTGGATTAGGAGGTTTTGCGCAAGAAGCGTCACAGACAAACAGAGTGTTTTCTACTCGTCGCTGGACTGATGGTGTAGTAAAAGAGAAGGTACTGTGCTGCGCACTCCCCCTACACTACTCCTGTAGTACAGTGTCTCCAGTTTTACGCCGGGGAGGAATCCTCTCCTCCTTCACAGATGTTGCCGGGGAGCATTTCCTACCAGCAACTTAATGCGCAGCTCACGTTGCCAGAAGGACGCATGCTTTTGTGCACTTTAACGGGCAGATCACGTCCAGATAAACTCCGTTTACATTGGCCTATACTCTTCAAGATACCCAAGAGTTCCCGTTGGGTCGGCTGTGCGTCATCCGCGCCTGATTAGACTTATAGTGTGACGTCGCCGGGCACCGTTCAAGTAAAACACCTCACACACGATTGAAAATATAAACTGACTTTTCAAAGAAACAGCCAGACGGACGGAAACCACTTTTGTCATTAAGACGTGGATCAACAAGTTGCCTCGAGTGCGTAATTTCCACCGGAGCGGGGTCCAAGCGTAATCCGCGACACACGTGATCGACAGACCACTCAGCTGCAAATATTTTTCATTTGTCAAGAGAAATAAGCCTCGAACCGTCTGTGGAGACACATCTAGACCGATTACGACAGGAATCGGGAGGAGACCGGCTCCATGCCTCGCTGCGTCTCCAGATGCTCTGCTGGCCACCACATGGTAACTTTGCGCACACAGCACGCTGGAAAGAGGACATACAGAGAAGGGATCTGAATGAATGGGACTGAGATTTATTCGCATTTCTCTTCTCGCCTCCCACAGACTGTTGTATGCGTTGTGTACCCTGCTGGTTGAAGGTGTCTCACGTTATCAGCAGATATCGATTCGGCGGTGGATACATCCATCACTCGAACAGGGAGCAGCAAATGTCGAAGAAACGAAAAAGTCCTGACGACCAGGACTTTGAGGAATCTCCGCCTGCAGGATGCAGCGACCAAGGTAGGAGTCACGGTCAGAAATGACAGTCTAAAAGTTGAGCTGTTGCCAGAGTGCAGAGGTGTGATACCCTCAGTGACTGTTTAATGGATTCCTTCATCTTCACATATTTCTACAGAGCGTTTCAAAGTAGGAACCACTGGTTTATGCAGAAGTCAGAGGCACCAGGGCCTGGTCATGCCCTCAGGATGCACATCCACTATAGCTGCTGCACTGACTCCATGAATCCATACAGTATTAAACCTGTGCAGTGACACGACCATGTTGCCATGCAATCACCTCTCCACTCAAATAAGTATTTTTATCCCTAGAAAACAATCTTGTGTGCAGCTGCGGATTACTTTCTATAATCTCTCATCAGTTCCCAGTGGAGTCACATTGTGTCACATCAGGTTTGGTTTCACAGCAGACTTTCATTTTCAGCTACAGAAGGAAGTCTAGGAAATGCAAACTGAGGCATCACAGAAGCCGATGGGTGAACTCATCGTGGTTTGTAGTCTGGCTGTTGTCACTCAGGTGAAGAAGGACCTGTTGATTCAGAAGCTGGATTATACACGTATAAAGTAAAATGGTGGTTCGTCTAGGTTACTGTTTCCAGTCCAGTTGGAAGATGGGTTTAATTTATTGATTTGCACAGTGTGAATTAAGAGGGGTCGTTTTGCATCTCTTTGTTTTCATTTTGAGTCTGGTTGCAGTTTTTTGCCCCTGATTGTCCCTGCGGTCGTTTTGTGTCTCTTTATAGTCATTTTGCACCTGATTGTAGTCATTTTGTGTCTCTTTGTGTTAATTTAGCATCACTTTATAGTCATTTTGTGTGTCTTTGTTGTTGTTTGACTGACTTTCCAACAAGAAATGTCAACAGTCACTTTATACAGAGGCTCTGGTCCATAGGCACCAGACCTGACCCCACTGGTCTGTAGAGTAATCCATCCATGATATTAATAAGCCAACTATCTATCATCATCTGGGTTCATGAGAGGAAGCATGTGCCACCCCTGGCCAGTGTTGGGGGTAATGCGTTGCAAAGTAATGCCTTAAAGTACCCAGATTACTTTTTTGTTGTAACAAGTAATGCAACATGTTCAGTTTGCAGTTCAAGTAATCGGTTATTTAGTTGCATTTTCAAATAAGCAATCCATTGCTGTTAACATTTTGCTGTATTTCCCTTTTTCTTTTGTTGCCACAAAAAAACAAAATAAATTCCCAGACAATTCTTTCCTACTTCAATGAGGAGAGACAAGAGTAAAGATAGTTGTCTATTATGACAGATTATATGTGATGATTAAGTCTTATGGTCTTATCAGAAAGTCTTTGGCGCTCAGACTGCACAAGGAGATTCTGCAATCAAGGGGCATCGCCCTAAGTAGCAGCAAGATAAAGCCACCCATGGAGTCCAGACACTGGTGGTGGTGGTGGCTGATGAAGCTGAAGATCTGCAAAGACTGGGCAGTAATGGGGAGGTGGAGGGGGTCGCATGACAGCAGCATGAAAGAACTAAGGCAGAGAGAGAGAGAGAGAGAGATTTAAAAAGACAGCAGCGAGATGATAGGTGTGTCGCTGTGCTATTGGATAGATGCGACCAGTTGATGAACTGCTATCTCAATTGACAACCAAGAAATGAGCGAGCACGTGTGAGAGGAGTGACGGCAGGATGGCAAAAGAAATAGCTACGCACAAGTATACAAAACAACGGTCTTCCTCACTGAGCTTTCGCTAGAGCTTCATTTCTTGGTCGTAGCTGCAAACTAGTAGAAGGTATCAATCTGACGGCTGTGTCGGTGCACACGCGAAGCTCAGCTGGCAAGATGGCAGACAGGACAGCCTCTACGTCATGGAAGTATTCACATTAGTTTGAATTTGTGGATGAAAGGGACAAGACCAAGTGCACATTGTATGGGTGATAAATCAGCTGTGAAGAGCTCTAGTTCAAAATTTGAGGAAGCACCTGCAAGCCAAGCACAACTCCAGAACACCCTCGGCCTCCATCTGCTTTTGTGCGCTTAAAATATTTCAATTTGCAATTGAACTGCAGAAAAGAAAAAAAAAACAAATCCATGTTGTATGAACTTGTTAGGCGTTACACATCATGGGCTGCGGCCTAGTCTATGCTATTAGGGTAGAGTCATACATTCAAAGGTAGATGTGCAGTAGGCTGCATGCCCTCCTGACAAGGTCATGGCTGGTCATGCAAGTGTACTTTAACAAGTGACTTGGTTCAACGCTGTAACATAACAAGTTACTTTCTAGAGGGAGTAATCTTGTAGTATTACAAGGTATTTTTAAAAGTGATGTCACCCTGCCCCTGGCCACGCCTCTGGACCTGTCAATGATTGGCTGTTATGATTCGATGTGGATGCTGCACTGAGTATAAGACGGTTATTTTACACTGCTGCTTACTTGCTTACTGCTCTCTGCTTAAGATACATTTAACATCAGACTGTGTTGTTACAGGTCAGGTCTCTTTGAGATCAGACACCTGGGGGGCAGGTGGAAGTCTTAATTCAGTCACAGGGACGATCACAGTAACTAAATGTGGGCAAATTATTGCATGATCATTTGATGGTTAACAAAAGGCAGTATAAACCAAAATCAGTCCTGCTCTTAGGAATGTTATGCTTTACTTGCCTGTGGTCTATGACCTGTGTAGCTGAAAACACTGGTTCAGCTCATCCTTCAGCCTGACATCCAAGCATTCCTCTTTTTCAAGAGGCAGCTTTTGAAATACCTCGATAGGAAGTGTGGCTGCTATTATGCCTGCAAAACATGACAGGAGTTAGAAGTTCAAGGCCAGGAACAGCATCACCTTCAAGCAGAGAGCCCTGCACGCCTGCATGAATAGTGCTGTAGCAATGGAAACGGCTTACATGAGCACCGGGCATGCGTGGTGTTTCCTCTGCATCACATAATTCAAGTTTTCATGTACAATCACAAAAAGCGTTGAGATATCCATCTCTGAAATCTCTGCGATGGAGGTGAATGGAATTTATTTTTATGTGCTCAAAGCTAAAATTTCTTTGGTCGAAAGTAATTCCAATAAAAACAGCTAGCAATGAGGTCTGTGGATTATCTTGAGAAACACTTATTCTAGAAAGAAATTTTGCTGTAATAATGTTTAAAGTAGATTTTCAGTTTTAGGGTGGAGGCTGAAATTCCACGAATGGAAATCTCAAAGATAAAATCCCATTTATCTGCAGGGTTAGAAGCCAATGGAGTTAAGCATTTTGCAACTTGACCCTCTAAGACCTCTATGTAAACTCATAGATGCAGTGCAGGACCTCCTGTAAACATTATGGCTTCCTCAGCCACGCAGACTTGTTTGTTTGCACTGAAGATGCGACCTGTTTGCATCACAGTCTTTGGCTCTGCGTGTTTTTGGGCCCATGCCCAAACCAGAGTTTCCCTCGGCTAACACGGAAGGAGAGCCGGGCGCTTCCTTCCCCGACTGTGCCTGGCATCTGTGACTACTTAGGGGGTGCACACCCACTGAACCCCTCCCACTCAAGATTTTGCCATCCTGCACGCCTTTATGCACGATGGCAGAGATACACTGTCGAGCACACGGTCAAAGCAAATGCAGATTTTATCACGAGTGATTTGTGAAGGAAGCAGATAATATGCTGTAGCTTCTCACAAAATCCTCTTTTTGTAAAAATCAGGCACTGGTGCATAATCTCTTGCATATATATACACACACACACACACACACACACACACACACACACACACGCATATATAAACAGGCTTAATACCACAAACTACCCATCTGGAGGATCCAGCTCTCAACTGCTTCGGTCAAATAAATGCTTTAAACAAAAACCATCTTAATGAAATTACAATTAAACCATTTCATGATACAGTCGTTTGTCCAAAGTAAAAGTCTGCTGTACAATTAAGCCGTGGTATATTTGTACATCACAAAGACAATCTGAAAACGAGCACGTCACTACGGTGCTGTCACCGTCGCTGCTCCATTCACTGTTGCCTCTGAGTGCCTGAGCTCGTATTTTCTCATGGAGATCGTTTTTGTTCACTCAGATATCCACAGTGAGGCCAGGAGGGGAGGTGTAGAAACAGGGGCATTGAGATTCATATCAGGACCACAAAGCATTTTTTGTCTTGCCTCTCGGTGTGCAGCCTGGACCTGTCGATTACAGGGCCACTTCTGGGTGCCCCCTCCAGCCCCCCACCCACCAACCACCACCACAGCTGGTCAACAGCCCTGAGCTGTGCAAATGGCCGGCTCTTTCCATTACAGTAAGATAGCAGTGCAAATTGTTCTTGTTTCCCCATTGTTCCTGGTGAAGTAACAATGTGAGAAAGCAGAGCTGGAACAAGCATTAACATAGATAATAATACATAATAATAACAAAATAATAAAGAATGGATATAGCTTCTGGACTGGATGTCCTGCTTCTATGCACATTAATATACTCAAAAATCCAAGAAAAGAAGCATTGGATGAAGCCTCCAACAGTTAAGAGGTAGTTTAGATATTTGTTGTTAATTCAGCTGCATGGCCAATTTAATGCAGCATTAGTGGGTGCAGTGGAACAACCTGCAAACACAACATTGACATACTATCACCGTATAAAATTTTTATGCCCAACATGTTAACAAACAGCTTCCTATTCACACATCCAGCAGACAGACACCCACATGAGCATTCATTTGGAGTCATGTCTCTAAGTCCAGTATTCACTCTCTTTTTAGCTCTGTTTTGGTCTCCCCCTACTCCTAAGAAAACTATCTTGTTCTTTAGTTGCCAAATACTCCACTTTCTTACCCAGCGAGTTGCTAACTTTGTCTATATCTGAGCTTTTTTTTGCAGAAAACGTCTGCCTGAACTCAGATGACAGTGGTGAGAGTGAACCACAGCAGGAAAGCTAGAGGTCATAAAATCAAAACAATGAGCTGAAAGACACTAAAATGCTTCATAGAACTACGCTGAACTGTGTAGTTGGTGATATTTCTCTGTATGAGTGACCTATTTTACATAAGAAATGGTGAAATAATCCATTGTTATAAAAATATTTAACAGTGCTTGAACAGTGATTCACCTTAAGTGAATCTTTAAGGTTTTTTATATCATTCGATGTTTTATAAATTAGCTATTATTTATACAATAGCATAGTTTAGTACATAATAGGTTTTATACATGTTTCAAATGAAATATTCATCAGCTTTGTACAAAACTTTGTTGATCAAAAAAACCAGCAGATGTTTTTCGTAAAAAGGGAGTTAATATGGTGGGTCGTGGTGTAACAGTCATCTTTGTTTTCCTGCGTCAGAGCCCTTATAGGAAGTAGTTTCCCTATAGTCTCTCCACTGTAACAATGTTGGTGCTTCCACCTCATTACCAATACGTCAAGAAGAACATTACAAAATGGCCTCCACTCACAGGAACAAAAAGGCCCCATTCCTGTGAGACAGAAGGCCAGTCAGAGCTCCTCTTTCATCTTGGATTCAGAGTTGAGAGAATAGTTCCAGGTCCTGTGGAATGGTTTGTCCTCATAGATTAAAGTGAGGAGCAGCTCAGCGTCATACACCGGCGTGGCTTTCCAGCGGCGCGCCATGTGTGTCTCTGTAGCTTGACGTTGTGCCCGTGACGTTGACAGCGTGTGGAAGCGAGGCCGTGGCTCACAGGGCTGTTTGCCACTCTCGTGACGCCACGGAGCACTTAGTGTATAAACCCCATGCAACCTCACACACATTCAGACACTCACATATCCTCATGAATATTCTCATCCATGTTCTTCACTGTTGCACAGCAGCGTCAGTGTACCAGGGTCATGCTGCAGGCCTGATTGCAACAAGCTCAACTTGTACAAGAATACCACTTAGTGGTCTTAATGTGTATTACAGGTCACAAAAGAGCAAACAGAGATTTGTATAAAGAGAGCGTAAACACTTTCTCCATTATATTTGTTGGATTTTTACTTTTATACTTATTTGACCTTTTTCTCCTCTTTAATTTGACAGTAGTTACTAGATGCCTCCATCAGTGTCCTCAGACAGATAGACAGACAGACAGACAGACAGACACTAGGTGGGGCTGAAGTATAAAGATGAAATGCAGGGAGTAGCATCAGAGAAATTCACACCACCAGTAGCTCTGGATTAACATCTTTTTTTGTTGCACATTTTTATTATTATGTGCAGACTTGATGACTGCTGAAAGGTTCCACAAAATGATAGATTCATATGATCCTCTGATATCAAGAGAGGTGTCAGCATCACAGTTTTTTTTGTGACGTAGCAAAAGTCAGAAAAAAAGAAAAATAATTCCATTTTATGGTTGAAGTGAGCTCATTGTTGTTGTTATTGAGTTATTGATTTTCAGTTTCTGAGCTTCAGTTTGACTGCAGCGCTGAACAACGTGAAGTCCTCTCATTATGTTTTTTGACAGAACAGTTGGATTATAGAACACAATAAATTAGGGGAAAAATGTGAAAAATATTGAGCGTGAATATTGTGCTACAGTTTCAAGTTGAAGTGTGAGTGAGGGGCAAGTCTAGAGTGTGTGAGCGTGTGTCGATTAGCGTGTTCAGTTCATGAATGGATCGTGTCTACGTGTTGTCAGTAAACAGGCAGAGCTGACTTGTGGCTGCTCGGCCGTCTCGGCCTGTTCTGATGTCTTCTGTGCAGAGAGATTGGCAGGCCTGTACGTCAGCACCCATATTTCTCACCTATGATTCATCCTGACTTTGTTTGGCTTCTGATGAGGGCTGCAGGCAGCCACTTACACTCCCCCCACCCCCCACCCCTTCTCCCAGCCACTCCCCAAATTCTTTTAGCTCAATAAGGAGCTCTCGCTCTCTTTTTCTCTTCTTTTAAAAGCGTTTCTGAGGCACAAAATTGATTTATATCAGCCCGCACACATTAACAATAAAGTCAGCTAGATTTCATTTACTCTCTTTCATTCTTGCATTAATCATGTTTTCTCCATGTGTGTCTTCTGAATGAAACTGAATAAAAAAAGAAGAACCAAAGCATTTTTACACGACACACAAAGTGTTTGCACATTCTGTATAACGTGTTTTGTGCTAATTGAATATTTGATAAAGAACTTAATTGTAGCTTGCACTACTCTCACAGAGTTTAAATCATATTGTTGAAATATTGCTGAAATAACAGAGTAATAATTCTTATTTTTTGTTCTAATGACATAAAAGCACATTGGGAAAGTTTGGGGTAAAATCAAACAGGGTGAGTATGAAAAGACCAAACATCAAATGTCAAGAAAAAAAAATCTACACTTTTAAATTTTGATGATGCCGGAAACTGTGTTGCGTTTAAAATCATTCCCTCTTGGTGTGTCCATGTGTGATGCTTGCACAAGGAGCACTTCGCTGTACACACACCATCACAAGAAACACACTCTGACAGGCTGTGTGACATCACTCAGCTGTAAATAATGATCCGCCTGTGTGTTTAAAAGGCTTCGTTTGACCAGGCCGCCGTTAGCATGTCGGGTCAGAGAGCAGCACACGTGTGTTCAACAAGCGGAGTGTTAGCGTCGTATGGCACTGAGGGAGGCTGTTTGTCTTTTGTGAAGCCAGCAGTAACTCCTCATTGTGTGTGTGTGTGGTAGAGGGCAGAGTGATGGTTTGATGGAGAGCTGATGAGGTCATGGCTCATGTCTCCTCGCTTGCATCATCACCTATAGGATGTGACTTCTGCCAGAAGAGCTGCAGCTGCTGCTCTCCTGGTTGTAACAGTGTCAGAAGCACAAAAATACCCAATCTGAGTCATATTTTGGCCCACATATTAATAAAAATCATCGCACCGGCAAAGCTGCGGTGGGAGGCAAAACTTCCCTGATGAATAATCATAAACTGAAACAAGAGAATTCAGATTTCTACCTTTTCGTCGCAGCTGGACAGTATTTGCAGCTGCCTGTGTGTTTTTTATGCATGTGCCCGCTCTCATGTGCACATCCAAAGAGACACATTTGACCTCCTATTCTGCCTGCAGTTTTACAAGATTGCACAGTGGAGCGTTTACCATGGCTGAGTGACGTCAGCAATGAGCAGTGTTTGTTTTTGTTTGTTTTTTTTTCTTTCCCCTCCACAGACCTCTGACCACATGCTCATCATCATAGTCATCCTCTAGAATTACGGTTGCGATAATCTAGGTCAGAAGTGGTGCCAACGGAAACACTGCCCGCTAATCTAAATAACCAGGATTTGCATGTGTGAGAGATGCGTGAGTGTGTGTAAATACTGGGCTCTCTCTCTCTCTCTGTGTGTGTGTGTGTGTGTGTGTGTGTGTGTGTGTGTGTGTGTGTGTGTGTATCAGAGAGAAAAAACAAACAAAAAAAATGTATCGTATGTTTCTGGGATTTTTTTCCCACAAAAATAAGGCTGTTTATTTGATCAGCACTGCCCTTATTTTTGTTATAATTTCATTATCAAATACTACAGTAAATCCACATTTTAGGAAAAAATTCCTAGTTAATCATTTAATTTTTACGTGCACTTCAGAGCCTCACAAATACTATTTAATGCTATAATAATATAGCATAAATAGAACACACACACACACACACACACACACACACACACACACACACACACATATATATATATATATATATATATATATATATATTACTGACTGCAATGCATCCTTTGGTACTGATGCAAGAAAGTTTTTCCTCTGGAAAAACTGGCACTTGCATCAGCTGTCAGGCTACATGCTGCATTTACTCCAGTACATTAACATTAGCTTGATGATGAACAGCTTGATGTTATATAAGGTGCAAAGAATAATACAGAAAAACGTAAAGATCTTCCTTTTCCTCCATTTTCAGCACTGTGTTTTTTTTTACAGAAATAAGTAAAATTTCTGACTGAGGTTTTACTTTGAAGGGAATAAAATAAACGTCTGCCGGTGCTAATTTAAATGTCATTAAATGGCACGTTATAAGTGTGTAACATAAATTACATTTTACCCTGTGTGTGCGTGCGCGTGTGTGTGTGTGTGTGACAAACGTTCAGGCAGGCATAATTTGTGCCAACTCTGTGACGTAGAGGACATGAGGCCCAGGCGGGTGCTGTGAGTGGCAGTAACAGCGTCTCCTGCTCGAGCCTGCCCCATCTCTGACTTCATTGGCTCCAGCTCTGACGCAGATACACCCACCAACCCCCTTCCTCTCCCTGCACACTTCTTTCATCACATTTTTTTTCACCCATTTAAATGTTTTTTTTTTATTCATGTGCTTTCTGCAGTTCCCTCCACTGCAGCGCTCCACACAGCTCCACATCACATATCTGCACCACCTGTCCGCTGTATGCTCTCTGCATGCTCTTTCTCCGTTTCCCAACATGCAGTGATAGAAACCTAACCAACATTTTTTTCATTTATTTCTCGCCATATTATCCACGTTAATCCTCTTTCCTTTTGAATTTAATTGTGCAGTGCGAGGTCTGAATCACAGTGAGCCACTGAGAGCATTAGAGGTGTTATACGGTCACATTAAATTTGTCAGCATGTGGCACACACGCAGAAGAAGGCTTTCACTGTTTCAAGTGCTGCATTAAAACTGTAACTGAAATGTACAATGAAATGTGTTCATCATGGATCATGTCATTACATTCTCCACCAGCTGTGCTGTGTGGTTTTGTTGAGTGTAATCATGTAGTGAACAAGCTTTCCAAAAACAAAATACTGGAGAGGTCAAAAAAAACAAAAACAAATGTACCATCTAGATTAAATCTGTCTCATTTACATTTTTTCTATTGACAAATTAACTAATAAACTAAAAAGAAAAAGAAAATTAAATAACTAAAAGCATATAATCCAACTAAAACTATACTAAAATTTAAGTTCCCTAGCGACTTCAGGCTTTCAGAGCTGTATTTTTATTCTGAACGAGTCATTTAGCATGATGCCATTTGGCTCGAGTTGTGCTGAAGCACAGTTGTCCACATTGTCTGCTAACAGTGTGTCTGACGCTCTGAATTTAGGCAGAGGAATTCTGCCAATGCTCCGAATTTACAAACGCTTCATTTTGCAGTCAGAGTGAGCTCTGCTGCTCCGAGTGCTGCCTTACAAACCTACGTCACCGATGCCTGGATGCTTCTTTCACCATCTGGAGTGAACTTCTTCAGGTTGCAGTGATGCACAAAAATACTCTTCAGCTTCCAGGGGTGCTACAGATTGCATTGACCTCTGACCTCCATGATAAATGTGAAATTATATGAGACTTTCCCTGCAGAGATTAAATAATTTAACATTCAGAATAACAATTGCTAAGTAAATCATCATGAAATGAACGTCCGTTGTTATCAGATAGGTCATTCTTCTGGTGCTACACAGTACAGTAATAACGAGGCTACAGTAATAACATATGTATAATTTCATCAGTCATTGTTGAATCTTCCCTATCAGACATCGCTATAGCAATGTCAGCGTGTTTTAGAGGTCACAGCAATTACTCAATTGAGTGGTGGAACTGATGGCCAGAGCTTCAAAGCAGTACAGGTGCCAGGACCAACCAGTAAGAGTCAAAAAGGACATGATCATCCGCCATCATTGACCAGATTCATTTATTAGGCATTACATTGTGTAATGATGAGTGTCAAGACTCTACCAGACCTGTGCTAAAATACTCCATTAGGCAACACGTCCTTTTAAATGCATGTGATAAGTAAGATGTGGGCATCACATCTGCACATTCTTGATCAATACTTCTGGTGCCAGAAGCAAAGTTATCATGTGTGGTCAACTATTGTTGCTATGGTTTTTTGAACCATTGTTTGTTTGTCAGGTCTGACTATGAGTTGACCAGATAATTGTCAGACTTGATTTAACCACCATTACCCACCAAACTGCTACAGAGTCCAGCTGTACAAAGGATTCATTTAGTCTAGATTGCTAGTCTAGAACACTTCAATGTCATGTTACAGCCTTCCAGAAAGATCCATTGAACAAACTGTGTCCGCTAGGCGTACATTGTCAAAAGGTGTCTAGACTCTCTCAGTTAGACTCTGGTAGGCTATTTGCTGTGTGTGGCCTGTACCAATTTATCCAGTTAGTCAGTCCAATCAGTCGGCATCTTGAACATCGAACCGGGCATACAGTTTGTCCCGCAACTCTGCAACACCATTGGCAGGCAGGGGGGTGGCAGAGTTGGAGGGTATCCACCTCTGCCATTTTGGAGACCCAGACAACCACTCCTCGTGTTGCTGGTAGAGCAGCACAGCTCTTAGCAGGAGTCATGTCATACTGGAGATGCTGGATGTTTAGAGGCCTGTTTCCTTTGGCTGCCGCAAAGGGCAGCACAGTTGTTTTGTGTCAAAGATATCTGCAGAGGAAGCAGAGCAGCCAGCAGAATCTTATATCACATAATACACCATAATACGAAGAACAAATAAGATCAGCCATTCAATCGGCTCCACCCCAAATGAAAGTTAGGACCATCATCCTCCTCAGGTTCCCTGAACATGCTGTTACTGTCACTGAGTCCATAAAAGGCAACCTTCACTAGATGAGCCTGCTTCCTGTTGACAAGCCAGTGCTGCGCCTCTTCTGAACGGACATGCAGGCAGCTGAAGAGCCAAGTTTTATTAGTAGACACTTGCCCTTGGGGACACTGCATGTAATCCCTGCTGTGTAATCTACACAGCGCTTCCACTTATGTGACAATATTAACAAAAAAATCTGCCTGTCTTTAATGGTTCCATTGCACTGGACTCTTAATTTCCTGTCACCAAGTTCACCACATGGAAGGAAGTCCTCCATGACACTGTACAGACAAGTCAGTACATGTGTTGGCTGTGCAGCTCCAGTCTTAAACTTATGGACTGACACCTGGAGGAGATGGAGCTTCAGAGATGCAGGTGAGCCTCGCGGTCCACATAAAGCAGACTTTTCTCTGGTTCATCTGCGTCTGGACAAGACAGCTACTGTAGAATGGGTCATTTTGCTCTATTTGTCATTAGGATTGGCTGCAGCACTGAAAAGAAGTGGAGCATCACCTATAAATGCCTGAGTATTTAAACTTGGATCTCGCTGAGAGCTTGGATCCAGAGTCAGCTCTTTTGCAACGAGGAGGAAATAATCAAAGCTTCTCTTGCACAAAATCATCTTGTTGAACGGAAAATCGCTCTCGTTCAGACCAACAAGTGTCCCCCATTTTTCCTCTCTGATCACAGTGAAATGCATCACGCATGATAAAACTCTTTGACATGCATTTACGGTTACAGTGGACTCAGATCAGATCCATTAGACACTCTAAGGGAGTCATATGCACTTACCCTGTACTAGACGGACCAACCAGGCTGTCCAAGTAACCTGACTGATGCACCAGCCACATCCCCCTGGCAACAAGTCCCTCTGAGTGGACTTTTATATCATTTCAACAGAAGTGGATGCCATTATGATGACGTCACACCATCACACCAAGTGAGGAGTAATCCCAGGAGACATGTAATGCATAGAAACGGCTTCCCACCACAACGATAATGCTACCTTTCATTCTCCCTTTTAGTCTCGATTGCCATTTAATCTGAGGAACAACAAATGACTGATTTAGCTAGGAAGCTAACAAGCTAATAAGAAACCCTTTACCACACTGGCAGCACAAAAATAGTGAATTAGTGAGGTGAGACTCAAGCATTTCACTTCATGCACGTGAATACAACACGCTATGTTTGATATAATGACTTGCTGATTTTAAATAACATTTAATTGGTTGATTGTGGTAAACATTATCAGGCGAGTTGTGGTTTAGTTGTGCTGCAGTGAGAAATTCAACATGTTGAATTGTTGATTAACTCATGAGACAAAGGTATTCATTTGGAATAAAAATCCAAACGTTAACCTGTTTTTGAAAGTATTTTCAGAGGACAGCCTCAGTGTCGTTTGTGACATTAATGTGTGTACTAATATTTCTGATTAATGTATTCAAAATATAACAATACTGAATTTATATTTAGCCCATATGTTTTCTGTTGCTTTGGTGATATCTAAACACACACTTACACACGCATAGACTGATACAAGAATACAGCTAAGACCACAGCAACACATATCTGGTAACAGACAGACAGTAAATATGTTACATAATTTGGCCACAGACAATCTCTGAAAAGGTGAGAGGAGGTGGACAAGAGAGAACAATGAGATTAATGCCTCTGATGTCCCACTGATGTCTTAGAAGAAAAAGGTTCAGAACATTGAGCGGTAAACAAAGATGTCATTTTTTTCTCCCGGGACTGTGAGGATGTCTGAGCGAGCAACAAACCTTTCCTCTGGGTACGTCTCGTATACGACAGTCTGACAGCAGTTATTCAAAATGGCAATTATTAAGACGACAGAGGGCAGCTAATGATGTGCTCTGATTTGTATTCCCATTAACCTAAATTATGCACCTATCTCACATTTGTCCTAATGGATCACAGTGCAATGACGTCCATTGACGTCACGTTTCAGATGATCCGCATTGCAGTCGCATGCAAATTTGTGCATGGCAGGCTTTGTGTAAATGTGGAACCTCTTTTTATTATTATTGCATTTTCCAACAAATAAGAGTAAACAGAGGCAGTAATATGCTCATTGCCTGTTGAACTAGTTGCGAGCCAAGCTGTGAAGATGTGCATAACTCCCTCAGCCCCCCAGGGACCCTGTATTTTCATGGGCCTGCCTCTGACGTCAATGCTCCGGCTGTCCTGTGGATTGTCAGAACAGACTATTCAGTTGGGGGGAGGGGACTGGAAGTCTCTGTGGTGTGTGTCTGCCGCATGTGATGTGTGCGTGTGTGTGTGTGTGTGTGTGTGTGTGTGTGTGTGTGTGTGTGTGCGCCTACGTGGATGCAAGTGTGCTCCTGTGTGTATGCGTTCATGTTTGCGTGTGCTTGCATGTGATCTGTAAATGTTTCACTTACGTCTGGGATGTGCGTGTGTGTGCAGCGTGCAAAAAGCTTGTACAGTGCCTTGAATCAGAAATGTGCTTAAGTGGATGATGTCTGTAATGTGGGGGTAGGGGGCGAGGCTCCGTGTGTGAACAAGCACACACACGTCTGAAGATGTGCAGCTCTCGTGTTGGGAGACAGAGGCCGTAGTCATCAGGAGGATGTTTGCTAAAAACAGCCGAGAGGGCAAGAACAGTTAAGCATGGCTGCCGACCACTTCACTCTTCAGTCAGCTGTTGATCCCCCAGCGGACTATACTAAAGCTGCTCTTTCACCAGCAGCCATAGGAACCTGCTGCATGTGACACACACACACACACACACACCTCCCATATTAAGACAGATGAGATTTCAGCTTCTTTCATCATCACCTTTTTGATTTCCATAAATTTCCCTGTAACGCACATGCTATCCTTTCACAGATGGATGTGGGATTTGGTGGCAGGGTAATGTTGACAGAGAAAAGAGTGCTCGCTGCCTGTCCAAATTGATACAGATCAAGCCGGAGAGAGCCCTGGCGGACATTTTGAGGTTTTCTTGGGTCTGTGGTGCTGAATCCATTTATTCAAACTGTGTCCAAATAAATAAAAAGGTACCGTGATGCAGATTTGGTCACACGATCTATCCTCCAATGTAAAGGCATATTTCTTACATTATCCTCACTGCAGCACAATCAGCCAGGACCAGTGGTGGAATGTAACACAATTCATTTACTCAAGTACTGTACCTAACTACTGATTTCAGATAGTTTGCCAGAGTATTTCCAATTCCACATTGTTCTTCTACTCAGTTGCATTTCAAACAGAAAAAAAGTACTTTGCACTTCAATCACTGGACAGCTAGAATCGTTTACATATGATGATCTTATAAATTATATGAGTAGACCTGAAACCACCCGAGCTTCTAAAACGTGAGGATTATGCCGCTTCTTCTTCTCTTCAACTGAATCATTTTGGGGGTCAGACTATTTGTTGGAATTAGCATAATACTCGCACATTGATGTATCAGCAATAATAAAGCTTTATGTACATTTGGATAATAACACTTAAAAACGTTCAGTTAGGTAACACTGAAGGACTTTTAGTTGTAATAAGTATTTTTACAGTGTGGAGTTACTTTAACTTAAGTAAAGCATCTTAATACTTCTTCCATCACTGCCCATGACAGCATCTCTACCAGAATATTCATGTCAGAAGCAACATACTTGCTTTTGTCACCATCAATTGAAAAGCTATACAACTTAATGTCATATAGAATATTACTATGATTTGGATTTTAAAATTAGTTGGAAATGGCTTCATCAAAATCTTAAAATGTCAGGCTCGGAGTAGCAAACTGATGAACTAGTCCTTCACTTGCCCACCAGAGATGCCAGGCGGCTCCCTAGCAACAATGTGTCCCTAACAAAGTGCAGCTTGCTTTGTGCACTTAAAATAGTACAGGAAACATCTGACAGCTCAAGATTTGCTGCGATCGTTCTGCTGCTTTGGTATCTTTTTCTAACATATGACTCCTGTGTCTCATATTAACTTGTTTAATTCTGTGCAAGGGCGACAACTACAGCTTCCTGCGTAGATAAAAACCATTACAATTCATTTCTCTATTTTTTCTCAGAATTTGTCAGTGCTTTAGGTATATTTCTTACCAAGCGGACTAATCTAAACACAGCCAAGCTGATCAGTTACTTCCTGTTATGTAATAATTATTCAAACGTCTGAAAAACGGTTGCTCTGCTGCGTTCGGAGAGCTGCAGATCAGTAGGGTTCACTGGTGGGTCACAGACAGAGTTGTGGCATCCCTTATGATCTGCCGCATTTCCCCATTAGGTCTTCATCCATAACCGTCTCACATAAGCTCATAAACTTCCAGTCATGAACTTTGCAGGGAATGTTTTAAAGCATTTGTTTTCTATCTAAATTTCCGTGCATAAGCTACTTGGAGCGCAGGGTGGATGCACAGAGGTGAGCCCGCAGGAGCTGACAGAGCTTCATCTCATTTCTGTTACATTTGACAGCAACTTTACAACATCCTTTATTTATCCTCATACGTTTCAGAATTCAGAATAAAATAGCAGTAATGTTCATATGGGATTAAAGCCATGAAAAGAGGAGTTTTATGTGATTTTTTCAGATCCGAGTGGTATGGTAGGCAGGATGTGTGTCTACCCTCAAATAAAGGCTGACAACATGTTGCGTGTTAATTCTTATATTTCACATGCCTGCGTGCTCACATGTGATATAAACTGATGCAAGATGCAAATTGTTTCCTCATTTAAGGGCTTTTCTCATCGGCCCAAAATGGAAGGAAAAGCGACAGAGTGTGTCAGAGAGAATCCATTATGTTATACGTGACCTCTGAGTGGACCAGCTGCTCGAGAGTGTAGGAATGCCAGTGATTGATAGCGCACATGCTGACGCAACCCGCCACAGCTCCCACACCTCTCTCGCTCTCTCGATATGATCAGCATGTAGTGCTGCGGCCACGAGGCAGCCTGGCACACTTTATGCTGTATCATGTTGCCAACTCAGAGCTGTTTAGGTGCACCACGCACCGATAACACAAGCACACGTCGACAAAGGTTGCAGCGATAGGGACCTCACCTCATCTGGAACCCGATGTGAGAGCCCCACTTAAACTATTCACACAGAAAGAGCAGATTAGCTATTTAAACAGGGATAATTCACATGCATGTTGATACTTGCTGACATTTTGTGCATTTGATCTGAACAAAGATCTTTATGTGTGCTCTATATTATGTGCAGTTTTGCAGTTTATGGCACAAATGAGTCACACGTCAGGACTGTTTTGCTCTGCAGTGTCTTGTAAATGAATTATGTGTCTCTTCTCTACATGGATATTATTAGTGGAAATATAAACATAAGTGGTGATGCATTCCTTGGCGAGCTTTAAGGCAGAAATTGTACAGTTAACAGGAACTGAGTGTGGCCTTACAGACGTCAGAGAATGCTCAAACTGATACAGGAAGTCCTTTGACTAACGCTTATAAAATGAAGAAGAGAAAATCCAGCATTGTGGTAGTTCTGTGGTTCAACATCTTAATTGTGCCAGTTTCTAATTCTAACCCTGTAGAAGCCAAATGATTGTTCAGCATTCTTATAATTGCTCATCTGTGTGTTCGGCTTCCATTGTTTTTCCTCCAGTCAGAGCAGAATGTAAAATATTCATCTGGTTGACCTGAATTTGAGGTTAATTAGATTATATTTATTATTATCACTACGGGACTGGATATTATTATGATAGGATTATAACTCCACGATTCAACTGAGCATGTCTAAATATTTCACTGGCACTGCGGATGTGCAGTCTTTGCAGTTGTTTGTAGAGTTAGGCCTTAGCTAAAGGAATGGACTACATTAGTTAATTTTACGGTGCCAATTCAAGGCGATATTTACAATTATAATTTATGCAAATGTACAACTGAGTTAGCCTGGTGAAATAAATCACTTGAATACATTTCTTTAGTACCTGAAAATCTGCTGATAGCTGATGTATCAGTAGCAGTGATCCAGAGAAAAAGAAGAAGTCTTATTATCTTCAGAAAAAAAGAACCTCTTGTAAAATCTCCACTTAGATAAGGCATGAACTCGACCTCGGTACAGTCACTGTTCAGGCTGTCGTTTCGCCTGATTGCCCGCTCACATGTTCACACATTGGTAGTGTTTTCTGTACAATAAATAAGCTTCTCTTACGCCGCACCACAATGAAAGTGTGTGTTCAAATGGTTGACATTTATTTTAATCTCCTTGACTCCATTAATGGCTCTCCTGTCGACTGGCTTCTGGTGCAAGTCTAATCTGAATGAAGGTGCTTGTTGGACACCAGCCATTCATAAAAGGCTTTGCTAATAATCGACCTAACTCTGCAGACTGATTCCTGCTTTTGATCTTTCTCTGCTCAGAAGGTCAGAGCTCTGGCACCTCAAGAGCAGGAGGGAAGGCCCGCTCGGTGCCTTGCTAAAGGGCACGACGGCAAAACAGCAAAGACGCTTAAACCCGGGGTCTGTGCTGCACCTTATCAGTCATTGTGTGCGACAGCTGACGCTTCATTTCTTTGTCCTGTCGTGCTGTGAGTGTCGAGGCTCTCCTCCTTGACCACTGAGTCGTGGATCAGGAAACAGCAGTGTGTCTCTGGAGAGCGCCGGGCATGTGGCTCGGCCCCTTTTACGCAGCCAAATTCAGGAACAGGAACAGCAGCTCAGCAGCGTCAAGAGCGCGCTTCCCAGACGCGTCAAATGCGTAAAAACACCGGAAATACGGAAGATTTACTCTTCAAATTAAAATAAACTTGTTGGCTATCGGGGAAAAGAGATTACTGGATGAGTGTAACCTTTGGACAATTTAATAATCATTTGATTTGTTAGAAGATTACACATTCTTAAGATATCTGTCATGGTGTGTGGTGTCTTTGCGAATGTTTGCAATAATATGTCACAGAAAAAGTGTGGCAGTTTAGCCATAGGCACGTTTGTTTAACGGAAAACCCTTACAAATCTTGTTTGGTTTACTTAAATACTTTATAAAATAGCACTACGTTAGGTTGTTATCCCACCAAACGCCATACAGCATCCAGCCTTTATTGCTTTTATTTTGAAAATTAGAAAGGAAGTCGCACTTGATAGTTGTGGCTGACTTGACACTGGCGCGCTCCTGTCTTTTCCTTTCTCCCCGTGTGTGTGTGTGTGTGTGTGTGTGTGTGTGTGTGTGTGTGTGTGTGTGTGTGTGTGTGTGTTTACTCCCATTTCTCTGTGTCTATGCGTCGTCGTCTCTGCTCCACCAGTCTGCTGCTGCACATCCACAACGGAGCCACCACGCCGAGGAGGCGGGCCGACTGTAGCTACACCTCGGCCAGCGGTGCTGGGTCATAGCGCTGGTGGAGGGGCGGGGGTGGGGGGGCAGCACACTGCTCTTCTTGCCCTTCCTAAACCGTGCACAGCCTGAAGCATTGAGGACACCATCACCTCAACGCGTACTGGAATAGTTTTGTTTTTTCCCAGACGCACCAAGTTGCAGCTGCAGAGGCGCACTTTTCTCCGTGGCTCCTCTCTCCTTTTGCGCTCACAATCCGAAATGGAAGATGGTCCGTCTTCAACAAGCTGTTTCAGAAGGTTAACGGACTGTTTCCTGGGTGCAAGTAGGTATTTTCGACTTAGCCTGTAAAATAATAAAACAAAAATCACCGCGTAACTTTACGCAAAAATGAAAAGGCTTTGACTTTCAGTAACAGGGCAGTAAATCGCTAAAACATGGACATATTTTGGTCCTGCAGGCGTTCGTTATTTGCCCATGTGTCTCCCCAACTTTATGAATGACAGATTGATAGCTGATCTGGATGGGTGGGGACTTGATCGGAGGGGGACCGGGCAGGAAAACGCAGCGTGTGTCTCTACAGTCTTTTTGTAATAAAACACAGATCGGGTTTAAGGATCCCGTCCCGGATTTGAGTCGGTCCGGTCTGTCATGGAGGGGACAGTCAGCAGTGCTGCAGTAAGACATGGCATCAGAGGGCGAAGTGTGCAGCTTGCGCCGAAGAGAGGATAGAAAGTGTGAATCCTGTTTTGGGAAAATAAATCTTAGAAATATTCGTGTAGAGATGTGAGTTCAGGATTATTATTCCAATAGAAATTAGGATATTATTACAATTTTACTAACATTTTTTCCTGTTTATTCTAATACTCATTTTGCTTCTAATATTCATATAACGCTCACAATATTTATATGTTTGATATTCCATATCTGTGGTAAATGTTTAGTGTCCTATTCATTATGGCTGTTATGTCAGCTTTTTTCCGACACAATATGATTGTGAATGTCAGAGGCAGGTACAATCCACAATTAAACAGGATTTTTACTGAAAAAATAATTCAAATTATATATAAATTATATTTAAATTATTTATTATTATAAATTGGTGCCAGCATAAAAAAAATATACGCAGAAAATTTAGTGGCTGTATTTGTGATATTCTGTCACTGCAGCGAAAATCCTCTATTCACCCATAATAAACTTTTATTTCCTCAGCTTGACTGTGCTGCTCAGTGGTGAATTTACAGTCCTTGATGCATGTTTAGGCATTTATCTGTTTTTTTTTTTAATCTCTTTGTGATATTGCTGTGGGAACTTCTGCTTTAGGAGTTATTGTAATTTCTTATTCCTGTGATGGTAACTGGCGCTCTGTGTCTGCTGCATGAATAACTCATGTCAGTGGCTCCAGTTGTTTCAGTGGCACCTCAAGTGACCTTTAGTGGCAACCCTGTAATAACAAGTTAGCAGTTTGGGGCCTGGGATACTGAGTGATGCCAAAGTACACACATAGCAGTAAACTGCAGTCATGGAATGTATTATTGAGGTACAGTTAAGTATGTAGGTATCCCGCCCTCGTGCTGACCAAAAAAGGACAAGAATTTCAGATTTCACAAAGCTTCCACACTTTTTGAATTTACGAAACAACAGTAGACGTGGGTGGCTGCGGCTGTCAGAGTCAAGTACCTTCAAGTAACATCCACCGTCGGATGAGCTGTAATATTCAGATGTTTTACACTAGTTTTTATCAACAAGTCATTCACAAATAAGTTGACCGGAGTTCATCATGGATTTCCACTTTTGCTGTAATTGTCATTATGTGACGTGCTCACGTTTTTGTTCCTCCCTTCTTTTTTCAGATGCTACATCTGTCAATTAATCTGGGTTAAACGTGGGATTAACTCGACACACTATTTGCCTTCTCACCGCGTGTTTCCCTGTGGCTGGTGTGAGATCAGGGAATAATTTGATTATGCTTTATCCAAGGCTTTTTGACACATGGGCACATATATATCTGAACTAGAATACAGGTGATTATCTGCTCCGCGTGTTTTTATTACACTATTTACATGACTGCTCTCTGCAAATATTCCACACGCGAAAGATCAGTTTAAATGGATCCGACGCACAGGAGTGCAGGGCTTGTTTTTGTGGTTAAAAGTGCTGTTTTGTTTTCTGGCAACTGCTGGCATGTTTGTCCTCCTATCACTGTTTGTCCTCTCTGAAACAGGACTGGTTGCCGGACTGTCCAGCAAATCCAGTCCTCTCTGGAGAAACAGACTCCAGTTTGTAAAGACAGCACGCTGGCTCATTCGCTCCCCGGTCGCTCATATATAACTAAGCAGTCTGGGATGTTGTAGCTGTTTGGAGCCTCGCGTTGCGGGAAACTCAACATGCATACGTGTGTGTTTGCGTGCATTGTTTGTGGATACTTCTGTTCAGCATCGGAGGCCAGCCTGGGTGAGCCTTAATGTGATCTCTCAGGCATTTTCAAAACCCAATTGGTTGTCGACGAATTGCTTAACTCAGTGAAGAAGGCTGCATTGTCAGGCAGGAAGTGCTCACGCTGGACATTTCCTGCCCCACCGCATGCCCTCTCTCTCTCGCAGCGAGGACTTCTCTTGGCACAGTCGATGAATATGCAAAAACATATACTGCCTGATATGATTGGAACATGAAAATTAAAGCTTGATTCAAATTTGAGTGGCTAAATAATTCCAGACCAGGCCGAGCACATGCCAAATAGTCCCTCTTTGAGATTTGTCTTTGGTGTTTATTTAAACTCTCAGGAAATTCAAGCCAATGAAAATGAGCTTGTCATGCCGTTTGAACCCTTTTTTTTATATCGAGATCTGTGCAGGACTGGATCAGTGCCAGGGCACAGTGCACGATCTGAGTGGTGAAACAGATGACATTCTCCTCAAGGCGTCCGTTGACCCCCTCGTCAGCTTGTCGTGGGTTGGTATCTGAGGGGATGGGAAAAGGCCACATGCATGTAGATTTCTTTACAACTTGTCCTCGTGTCAAGGCTCATAAAAGAGCGCGGCACTGGAGAAGACGCAAGGATCTGTGGTTCTCATTACCGGGTCCCCACTGGCTCCTCTGCAGCGGCTGCAGAGTTCAGCATCAGTCCAGATGTGGAGCGGGGAACATGACCCCTGATCACTGATGTGGCTCTGGGGATGGAGGATTCGGGTGGATGGGGGCGGGGGGGGGGTCATTTGGGCAGACGCAGCAATACATCAAACCACCAGTTCGGCCGAGATGCTGACTCCCAGGCAGCAACTGCAGCTTTACTGTTAACGCTCACAATCAGCGTTGTCGTAGGCCATGTGATCTATCACCTCTGGCTGTCGTTCAGTTTCCTTTCTCTGACGGGAAATGCAGAAAGTTTTGAGTTCATAACTCGAGTTGAAGGTAAAGGGTGACCGGCTGTGTGTCTGTAACTGCAGTTTGAGTGTTACTGCGTGCCCGTGACCACACTATTAGGCTGTGGATCAAGGGACATGCCTTATCTACATCTCAGTTTGCCATTTATAGCCCCTACCCTTTACGTCTAATGACCTGGACCATGGAAGTGGAAATAATGCAAATTACATTTCCATGGAAATCTCTCTCTCTCTCTCTCTCTCTCGAGTGTGAGGTGCGAGCTTGCATGTTTGTGCAGCGGTGTTTGTTTTCACCATGTGGGGGCGTGTCTCTGGAAGTGATGGGGCTGCAGTTCAAGTCCACTGTGAAGCAGCGTTTTCTTCATTTGACACCTTTTCACCAACTGGTTGTATTGATATAGCCGCACCAGTGACCTCACCTTTGGCTGCTGCGGAATGTGGTGAGGGGTTTATACAGTATATGTGTGTGTGTGTGTGCTCACCGGCATATGGACAGACACACCCCCAGGTTCACAGGCTCGGTGAATAAATGAGGTGAGCAGTGGGAGAGGAGTCAAAGCGTTTTCATCTTCAGCGTTGGCTCTTTTTTCCCTCTTTTTGCCGCTCACTGAATGTCAGTGTTGGACGCTGTGCTCCGGCCCTCCCATAGATAAGATAAGAACCACATGCTCTTCCCACCTCCTGGCAAGGGAGTCCCAGGCGGACCTGCTGACGCACGCACCCCGCAGCCCCCCCCCCCCCTCCCCTTTCCTGCCTCAGCCTCATGTCAGGAAAGTGAAAAGTAGTACCTTGGCAGCTTGCCCTTGACTCTCGGCCAGAAGGAGCGCGCTTCAAGAGAAGTGGTCTTTTCCCTTTTTCTCTCATGTGCATTTTTCATCCATGTGTTGCAGAGCAGGAACATCTCGTTCGCTAAATATCAGCACCGCCGGGGTCGGCCTCTGCTGTCGACATTGCCGCTCGGCATCATCTGACAGGAGCTGGAGACACACGTTCACTTCTGCTCAGGCGCCGTCACACAGATAGCTTGCTGCTTCACGGGGAACAGAGATGAGTGATGGAGATAGGGCGTAGCTGGCTGTTGTTCTTAGCATATCTGAAAATGTGCCTTCATCTGCATATGTGAGTTTATTGTTGCAGTTAAAGCAATTCATTCCTTTTTGCAGTCCCTACAGGAATTTGCAGTCTTCATTTTATCTGACAGAACTTGCACGTTTGACTAATTCTGCAAGTTTGTAAGCAAAACATAATAGCAGTTTTGTCAATTTTTGCCCTTTTTTGCATAAAAATCTGGTTACACAAATAACAGCCCAGGTCAAATGGAGTCACACCTCACCCTCAGCTACAGTAACCACCTTCCCTCCAGCTGAGTCGATGCCTCATCAACTTTTTCTCAGCTGAGGAGTCTTGTTAAACAGCCCTTACCCCATGCTGTGTAATGTCTGTTGTTGGAAAGAGTTTTACCTGAGTTAACCTGACAGGCTCAACTCAGGGCAAAAAATGTATCATGTATCAATGTATCAATATCAACTTTGTGGCTGGCTTATGACCTGTTCATATTCATATATCAACTATTTCTCTGCACTAAAACTTTTGTTAGATTTAATTGATTTAATTGCGTGTTAGGATTATCATTCCAATCATACTTTTCCAGCTCAAAAAGACATTTTAAACACCACAGCAGCATATGAAACAATTACACAGAAATGTTGCAAATTGCACATAAATTTTAATTTTGGCCTCCAGTGATTACAGTGGACAACAATTTTAATGGTCCAATACCAGAATTATTTAAAGAGTAACTGAACACCAGGCCCCGGCATCACTGATGGCCAGGTGTGTTCGTAAGTGTGATGTCACAGTGCACAACTATACAATATGATCATGACACAATATGATTGATTAGAAAAAAATGGAATTTCACCTAAATTATAGTGAGATGCTTATGGGACTTTGTGTAAGAAGCACTCTTATGTGTATATATGTGAGTTTTCTCTCATCACAGACACTTAACACTGATAAGTTCAGATTTCAAAACAGAATCCTGTTAAAAAAGAAGTAAAAGAGGAAGATGATCAGCAGTTGAAGGCATCCAGTGCAGTCGCCACCTCTGTTCCTCAGCTCTCAGACTGAAGTGATGACATTAAGCGTGGTGTTGCATCAAAACAGAGAGGATGTGCAGGCTCGGATCAAACCAAATATAAATGGTAAAATAAGAACAGACGTGTGGGTACAGAGAGAGAAATGAGGCCTTGCTGCACAGGGTTTTTTTTTTTCTCCTAATCTCTGAAGGAGCTTCCTATAAGAGATGTGACGTCAGAAATACTCTGGGGCTTTCCCTCCTGTGTGCCATTGATAAATGTTGACCTGCAAAAGTCTTATTATAAATTATGACTCACATGTGTGATATCTTATCACATTTGACTCAGATTCAATACTGATACTTGTTTCAGTATTTTAAAGTTGCTATACTAATGCAAAGCATGAAAAATATTTATTGAAAGCACATTTTATTATACGATGGGGTGAATTACTTAGTGTGCAGCATCTCTACAACCCATTTACTTTTCCATATAAAATCAGGCCATGCCTAATTGATTTCCTTAATAAAAATGCTTATAAACCTGAATTGTAACTCCTAAGAATTTACTATTTTGCAGCATTTTCAGGATGTTTTGATGCCTGAAATTCCATATTAGCACCTCAAACCAGTGCAGACACATACACTTATAGGCCCCCAGCCCGTGCTGTAAACGCATTCCCCGTCAAACAGGAGCGTGTTCATACTGAAACTTGGATGTGAGACCCAGACAGACTGCGACTGGTTTGGCCTTCCCTTCCCAGTCCCAGGGTGTGGTGTGCTGTAGTCAAGATAAGTGTTATGCAACAATACCTCACTGCATGAACTCAGTCCTCAGTTTTTACACAGGAAGCCCAAGTGTGAGTCAGGCACCAAAATCTCTGCCAACTGGGCTTCAGCTACTCACAAACACGCTGCACACCGAACTGCTTCCTGCCTATACGTTCGTTTGGATGCATGTTTCACTCAAACCCATGTAGGCAAGTAACTGTGTACATTTACTTAAGTACTGTATTTAAGTACAATTTTAAGATACTTCATATGACAAATGTGTAAGATATAGCACATTGTGAAAGACGAAACCAGTGTTTCCCAACCTTTTTGGTTTGTGGCCCCTCACAAAAAATGGCTTCTCATGGGGGCCCCTTGTCACGATTTAGTTGTCTAGAGAGGTTTTACCTCCAGACCTCTCAGATAGTATAATTAAAAAAACAATTTGAGGGCCAAAATTTTGCAAAAAACAAGAAAGATGATAGAAAAGTACATTATTTACCATTTCTCATATTGATTTCATTTCCTTTCTACTTTTAGTTTATTGCACTTTATAACTTATCTCATAGAATCATTCCTGTGTTTGTAAATGTTTATTGATAGATCAACCAGATTGTTCTACTAATCACAGCACAACAGAGTGGCTTTATCGTGTAAAGCTTAGTCCACATGAAGAAATTTTACCTTCAAAAGTTGCATACAAAAGAAAGTCAATCAAAAATACTCATCAAACATCTGCTGTGAACCAAGGTACCGCCTCTGACTGGGCAGATAGCCAATCATATTTTAGGATAATGGGGTGGCACTTGGGGTGGCCAATCAGATTTCATTGGAGGCCAGCGCCAACCCCCTTGGACACGTTCCTGGGTCGACCCCAAGGTTGGGAAACACTGGACTAAACAAAACAGGAAAATGCTACTTATGCATCATTAGTAACAATCTTATAATGCCATACATAATAATACATCAGTCACAGGGGAAATTTTTCTGCACAGCCATTACTTTTGCTTTCGACACTTTAAGTACATTTTGTCAATACTTCTGTACATTTAGTTCAGTAGGATTTAAATGCAAGAGTTTTACTTTTAACAGTGCTTTTACTAATGTACAGGAGCTGAATACAAGTTCATTGATTGGCTCCATATTTTGAAAATGTTACAATGGGACAAATCTAACGGGGCCTGCTTTGAACTTACTGTTTGTACCTTTTGATTTGTCTGGGTTTGACGTGTCAGACATTGTATTTATTAGAATACAATCAGAAACGACTAGCAGTGTTAGTGAAGGAAAATTTCACTCAGGTTTAACGCTGGTCAAACCAGTGACCAATCCATTGCTTCCACCACAGCAGTGTCTCTCTCTCCCCTGATTGAGGGAGCACATGTGGTTCCCAGTGGGGTTAACCATTCTGGACCACAGCATGTGGGACAGATCTGGCTGCACCTTTGATAAGCCGTCATAGTCTCAGGCCCAGGACACTGACGCATATCCCGCAGCTCTGAGTGTCACTGCGGTCACATTATGTTGAGCCCTGGCTCGAAAGATTTCAGAAGGAACCAGAGGGAGAGTCTGTAAGGTCGGCAGAAAGTAGCAGGAATGTTCAGGGGGAAAAATCACTGCCATCAATCACTATCATGCGCCATATATAGCGGCTGTTGGGTCAAACCAGTCATTCCTCTGGCATCCAGAGCGTTTTAATAGAGATTGATGATATTTACATTTTTGAATTTCTCCAAAAACCAGTGATTTCTTCTCCCAAACTGGTACATTATTGTGTCAAGTTGCCACCAGTGGAGTTTACCTGAGCTAACTGTGATGCTTACAGCAGATGCAGGCGCTGCTTTATTAGCATCTGTTTTAAACTGCCCGCACTCACTGGAAGAGATGTTGAAAACGTGTAACACTGATTTAACGATTTCAAACGTCTTTGCTCTTACATTTGCTGTAGAGGAAGTGGACCCTTGAAGGCTTTCCTGTCATGTGCTCTGCCTTCCGTTAATGCATCAGAATATTGTATTACTCTATTCCTCTGTGCAATAGAGCTCCACTGCTTCCACTGTGAAAACACATCAGTGAGGCACGCTGTGGCACTGGGTGACATGTTCCGTCGTTAGGATGAATATGGACTGTAGTTTGGTTTGAATCATTCCCAGCTGTTTTACAAAAATATTTAGCCTATATATATTTGCAACATGTTTTTAAAATTATGTCTTCAGTAGGAAGAAATGGGCCCGGAGCCGACAGACACAAACAGGTTGGGTAAGCTGGAGAGTATTGACAGATATCTTGTTGGTTTTGGTCTTTTTATGTGACTTGTTGACAATAACAAAAATATAATATGACCAGCCTCGCCCTTTAAGCAATTATTGGACTGATACTGATTAGCTGACAGATAAAGTGTGCTCTCCACTATTATAATGTTAGTAAAAAACACTGGTCATACTTTCACATTCATCTCAGCTAAAGCAAAGATTAGGGGTTGAATTAGGGGTCAGAAATAAATGGCAGCTGCTCCAGACAGGCTCAGGCTTCACAAACTCTCTGTTTTATATCATTTTTCAGTCAGTACTTTCAGGCACAGGGTCGTCCCCAGAACACCGTTTTATCAACCATTATATGAACATTGCAAAATTCTAATCACAGCAGTTTGTTTTTGCCCTGTGGGAAGAGGACATTTGACTATTTTTGTTCATGTGCACACATATGATTGCTAAATAATTTTCAGAGCCCCGTCAACACAAAAGTTGTATTCATAACTTGATACAGCGTCCTTGTTTTTTCATTTTTTGTAGTGTCACTAACCACAGTGCCTTCTTTGTGTTTCAAATAGGACAAAGTCGCAAGGGTCTTTTGCAGCGCTCCCATTTTACTCCTCTCTGTGTGTCTTTCTGTCCCCTGCAGCTCCCTTCACCCCCTCCCTCCCCCCTTAACTTACTCTGATTTATTAAGCCGTATTCCGCCGATGTGCGTCAGAGCTGGCCAGGAGTCTCGTGAGGCGTTCCGCTCCTGAAGATCTGTGTCTCGTGTCTGGACAGCGTCAGACCGCAGCGTCCTCCACCCCCCAAACTTACCCCCACCTCTATTTGCCTTATTTGCCTGCAGCCACAAGCCTGCTTGACCTACACGCACACACCGAGCCGATGATCCATCGGCAACTGAAGATCAAGTGATTTGGGAACTCTTTGATTCTAAAATTAAATCAAAAGCAAAAGTAATTCTTCTCATGCAGGTTTTAAACCCTTTTGATAGGCATGCAAGAGATACCTGCAGCTGAAGTGGATGCTTCTCGATCCTGCATCTGGTTTTATTTTGTCATCTAACGCAACAGTCAAGTGTGTGCCACCCTCCACGCACAGTACTGCTGTCTGAAAGTCACTAACCTGATATCAGGCAGGATTACAGACACCTCACTTAGTAATGTTTTCATGCCGTGTGTGCATGTATGTTTGTGTGTCTGTCGGCAGAACACATGCCTTCCAGCTGCTTGTCCTCCTGTGATTCATTTTTGAAGGGAGTCTACACAGATGCTACTGATAACTGACATTTTGTGAGAAAGCCGTATAAAAAAAACAAACAGGGTTGTCTAAATTCAATGGCCCCTTTTCTACTATATGAAAGATTTAGTTTCTGTGTACCATACCATAAAATCTAGATTTAGCACTGCCATAGGATATTTTTTTTCTTTTCTAGAGAATTTCTTGTGATTGCATTTCATGTCAGCGTTAAGTTCAAGGTCTCATGATGGGATGACGTCTCACGACAGCTACAAGTCTTTGTTTTAGACACACACTCCATTTACGTGAGTGACCTAAACATGATGGTTTCCGCATGCATCATGACGGCCTCTCAGACGCCAGCGGGCGTATTAAAAACAACTTTCCCTCAACGATGGTCTGGCAAATGGCTTTTTTCCCTGACAACAAAGACAGTAAACAGCAGCACTTAGCGAGCTCTCAAGAACCTAATTGCCTATTAAGCACATTCGAGTCCTCCTTTATCCTGCTGCCTCTGTTGGGGGCTCCTATCCCTGGAGACACAGCTTTACAGTAAACATAAGTGAGCTAGCCCAGCTATCTGAGAGCTTTAGCTGGAACCTAGGCACTGCTGCTGCCGCTCTCACCTCACAGTGCAGAGAACAGAGAAAGAGATGACCTTCGGCTGTTTCTGTGCATTTGTTTGGCTGCGCACCTTTGGCACAGTGTTATATGGTGTTACATCCATCCTCTTATATCTTGTGTTTCTCTCCTCCAAACTTTTGTAGCATTTGCATGATTTTGTGCAACATCCCTTGGCGTCATTTTTTTTATTTTCTCACTTTGCTCGGTCAAGAGTGAAGCCGTGCGGTGCATGATTTAAAAGACGTTCTGTTTCTGCGCACTCTCCAGGCTTGACAGATGAGAAAGTGAAGGCCTACCTCTCGCTGCACCCGCAGATGCTGGACGACTTCGTGTTGGAGAGCGTGAGTGCAGAGACGTTGGACAGATGGCTGAAGAGGAAGACCAGCAGCAGGCCTGCAGGTATACCCACACACACGCACACACACACACACAGGGACAAACATGGAAACACACGCTGCAGCTCTCTGGATCACTGACATAATGATTGGATCAGCGGATTTCAGTATATTGACGCAGAGTTGTAATTTCAGTAATATTTTGCTTTGGTTAAATGTTTGTACTTTTTTGCACACATAATCCCATACGAGCTCCCGACTAGTCAACCACAAATACAGGCTTCCCTGAATATCTGCAGCCACGTCAGGCGTTTGCTTTTATTGCGCTGAAAAGCTAAAACCTTTTTCTCTTCAAGACCAAAGGATAGCCAGAGCCAAGGCAGAGTGTGCCTCTGTGGGTTGTATTTATTATCCCGGCCATTTGCAGTACAAATCACTCATCTTCACATGTGTCTCCTTTAATCGTCAGTGTGTGTGATAGACAGAAGAAAGGCAGAGGGAACGGGCCTGTCGGCCTGTCGGGTCATTAGATGTGTTTGAGCGGGCCGAGTTGAGTCTGTGCCGTGCGCTCCACACACAGCGGACTGTTTCTCAGACCAACCGCATCCATCAAGGGCCCACAGGGCTGGCACTCTGCCCAGTCGAGCTGCTGACGTCAGAGGCGACCTCCAGAGACATGCAGCCGACTGAAGGGGGCCCAGGGGAGGGGTAGGGATGGTGGTGGTGGTGGTGGGGGGTTGTGCTGGCTCAGGGTGTGGGTGTGTTGAAGTGAAGGGGGAAACCGGCGGAGGATGGATTTGTCACATTTTGGAGCTGCTTTCTACATGAGGTCTGCAGACAGTAGTGTTCATTGCTGCCATGCAGAGACGTCGATTTCTCAAGCCCGAGCCTGCATTTGAAATCGTTTCCTGTATACAGCGTGTGTGTGTGTGTGTGCGTGTGTGTGTGTGTGTGTGTGTGTGTGTGTGTGTGTGCGTGTCCATGTGTGTTTAGGTTGACAGTTACCAAATAGAGGCCCTCATGGTAATCATTCTTGCTGGCGCCAAGTAGGGATAACTAATTTGCTCATGTAGTTCAGGTAAGAGCAGATGAAGCGTGTGCAGAGCCGAACGCTTAATCACAAAACTTCATCGCTGAGCAGCAAGGCGAAAGATTTCCGGCTTAGATTTCTGGGTTTTCAGTCACCGTGTGAGTCATGACACTGAAGTCCCTCAGTAGAGGAACAAAGGTCAATAATAATAAGGAGTCTTTTTTTTACTACAAATTATATTAGTATATTTTAACATATCTGCTGATGCACGTTTTTAGCTTTTCAGATTTTGAATTGAATTGGTCGAAAAATCAAAGTCATGGTTTGTCACTGTGCAGAAACTCCGAAGCGCTGATTGATCTGAAAAGTCTGCACTGCATTACCGCACAACCATAACATAAATCATTAAAAAAAAGCAGATGTGAATGGTCATTATGATGGATTTCATGTTTCAAACAGGTTTCAGATTTCAGTGTTAGTTCTCATGGTGCATGTTGGGCTGTGACGTGCTTTGGAAAGTAATGCAAACTATATTACTGATCACCTGATTGATGTAAAGCTCCTCATAAAATGGTTACCAGCATCAATTTGTCGGATGAGGAGACACAGTGGAGATCCGGGAAGCAATACAGTGCATTATAGGTTTGCAACTGATATTACAGTAAATCACAGTTTTAGTTACTGACTGTATTTTTTACGTGATTACAGAGAGAATATGAGAGACACGCTGCAGCTTTTGCCGTGCTGAAATGAAAACCACTTGCATTTGCCAAATTTGTCCATCTGCATATCTCTAGTTTTCATGAAGCACCATCACTAACTGTTAAATATAGGTCATATGGACTGCAGCTATGCAACATGCTGCTTTGCTTTAAGAGTCAAGTCTTTTGCTCTGAGAAAATCCCTGTAAGTGACTGGCTGACAGAGCACATAGTAATCCTAGCATGTAGCATGGGTTACATACAGTAGATATTTGTTGCTTTTTTTTTTTTAAAGAATTTTCATGTTTTAATTATTTTTTAGCATGAGATGAAAGGAAATGAGGGGAGAGATGGGGACCACCAGGCCATATTCTGGGATATTAATTGTGGGTTTTGTGGAGTAAGAAAGACATGAGCATACCTCTGCAGCCCACTCCTCATCTCTACCTGAAACTAGCCACACTGTCACATTATTAGTATGCTTTATTACTGCACCTTGCTAAAACCACAGATGAACCATTAGTCTTCAACAATGGTTCATCTGTGGCAACTAGTGGTTTTAATAGTCCGTTAGTTGCAAGTTAGTTGGGTGTTTTGTGAAATGGTTAGCCGCTACTAGCGTGATGCACCCAAATCTCAGACCAAACTGTTGCCAGTTGATTTGCATTGTGGGTAATGTAGGTGGCATGCTTACACTTGGAAGAAGAGTGTGTGGAACAAACTGTCCATTGCAAGTCTGGCAGTGTTACAGGAGTGCAATGCAGACTCGGTGCATTTTCTTTTCTTTTAATAGGACCCAAAAATGATTTAAATGATTTTTATTCTCTCGTCTTGCTGAGATGTTGGAAACCAGGTAGTCAGACTTCTCAATAAAGTGCATGTGAACAATATTCAGCCACTAGCTCAGTGCAGTTGGGCTCATGTTGAAAGCATCAGTAATCAGCCTCACAGCTCTCTCGTTATGCCACGTCTCTCTCTCTCGCTCTCTGCGCTGATCTTTACATCACGTCAGTAATATCACTCCGAGTCCTCTGCTTCTGTTGGGCAACTGTGAGCAGACACTTAATCACCACTCTGAAGCCCTTCTCCATCTCCCTCTCAGTGGCTGGATCCACTCAAATGACAAGCACTGTCTAATTTCTGGTTCATCACACAGTCTGAATGGTCAGTGTGTTGGGATGATGGCTGGAATCTGACTTGTAGATTTACACCTTTTTTTAAAAAAAAACAAGCTTGGCTTTGTCTTTATGTAGCTATTTATCTAATTCAGTGTTCATTTTTGCAGTGACACTTTCTAAGGATCAGACAGATTTTATATTCTTTATGAGTGCAGGAGCACCAGGACCTGTCATCATGTGATCATCGCTGAGATAACCATTGCTTCCTGGAAGCAGTCCCTGCAGCCAGTCCCGTTCTCAGTTATCATGTGATGGGCTACATTGGATAAGTTTGTCTGTACACATGCACGCAAGTGTGTGTGTGAGTGTGTGTTTGTGAAAAGGTTGTGTTACAGCCTTTAGTTCCAGAAAAAGCTTCACATTTACACACTTGTAACTGTTTTTAATCTGTGAAAATTCGATTACATCTGAACTAGGACTGCAACTAACAAGTATTTTCATTGCTGATTAAGATGTTGATTGTTTTGTAAATTAATCAATGTCAGAAAATAGTTAGAAATAACAATTTCATGCTTCCAGAGCCAGTGTCACAGCTGTAGATGACTTTGTTTGTCCAAATAACAATCCGAACCCTTAAGATGTTAATTAGTATTAACAATAGTAATAATAATAATAATAATAAGTTGCATATGTCCGACTAAGTGCGACTGCCTGTTTGATTAATAAGGGAGAACTTTGTGGAGAAAGCCTGAGTGAGTCTCTATGTCTTTCTTGCTGGGCTCCAGAGGGCAAGAGTTAGGCCGAGCCGTGAAGCAGCTGATACTGTGTCTCAGATGTGTTTGGATGGCAGTCGCAAGCAGACAAAGATGTGTTTGTGTAGCAGAACCTCATACCCCATCACTATGATAAGAGCACTGTCTCACCTGCAGGGCTTTCCATCAGGAGGGAGCAGGAGCGCCCCCCCCCCCCCCCCCCCCCCCCACCCACCCACACACACACACACACGGCACTCAGTGGATGCTGTTTAAAATACTGGGGGAAAAAAAACCTTTTGGATTTGCTTGTGTAGTCTGAAATGCATCTAGCATTATACGCAAAGCAAAAGGTTTTTGTCCTTAAACAGCCTTTTCTCACCCGAAGTACCTACCGAATGTCAGAAAATATCTTTCTCAAAGTTGTTGACAAGTCTCCAAAATCTACAACCACCTGACAGCAAGTTAATCCTTTTTTTTTAAAGAGGAAGTCTCATTGATATCTCCATTTAAAGAGCATTGAGATAAAAAAAAAAAAAAAACAGTAACAAGCGAGTGGAGGGCTTGTGAGAGGGAGCAGCAGGTTGATGCAGCACTGGGTCTGCACATGTTGACTGCTGAGTCACTGCCTGCTGACCGTCTCGTGTGTGTGTATCTGTGGCGACTGATCAATAAAGCGGCCATCAAGTACGGTGCACATTAGACCCAGCTCAGTGGGGGAGTTTTCCCCAGTGGAGAGCCGCTGACATGCTCTGAGTGCTTCTTCAAGTCATTGCCACCATCAGTTCACCAGACCTTTGTGCTTATAGGTGAACTGCATTCTTTGTCTCTTGGCCTGTATGTATTTGGATAAAGATACAAGTTATTGTTCTTTTTTCATTTAAGTATCTTAAGATTTTTTAAAAATGTCCTCACTTTTTCCTGTGCAGTATTTATGGAAGTAGTTAAACAATTTTTCATTCTCACCCACAATACTTTTTTTGTAGTATTTATCAGAGTAACAGCAGTAGATCTTGTTTTCTTTCCTCCAGCCACACAAGCAGTGTAATAAACACTATTTATCTGATGAACAAAGCGCTTTGCAGTTAAAACAACATGTCAGATGTCTGATAAGAGACAACAG
Source organism: Chelmon rostratus (assembly GCF_017976325.1). NCBI lineage: Eukaryota > Metazoa > Chordata > Actinopteri > Chaetodontiformes > Chaetodontidae > Chelmon > Chelmon rostratus. Next base: position 10,092,561 of record NC_055668.1, on the reverse strand, counting down.
AGTATCAATATGTCGAAAAGATTTATTAACAATTCTCCCCAGTCAAGAAAATTCTTTGTGTTAGTTTGAATCTGCGTGTTTTTGCATTTTATCATGGATATAAAAACTGTGTCTGTCTGACTCCTTGTTGCAGAATCTGATGAGTATCAGATGATTTTATTGGTTGAACCCATTCATAAATCTGCAGCAACTAATGGAGGTAGCTGTGTTTTTTTGTCTGCTGCGCAAATGTCCCACACTGACGCAAGAGCTGTCATTACACACCACCAAATCAATATGTGCAAATACTTTCCACAGATATTCTTATGCGGTGTGAAAAGGATTTACCCATCAGCTGCTGTTATGGTGGTGCTGCAACTAGGATAAAATTTTATATGGACAGGAGAGGGCTGTTTGTCCTGTTTTTCCAAAAATGAGAGGGTTTTTCTCTTTCCAGCCAAAGCTGCCTGCTCCTCTGTATTAACGCTTAACCTCGTGCAAGACAAGAACTAATGTGCCAAGACAGGACTTGAAAGTACAAAGACTTGAAGAGTAAAAATATGGCAAGTAAATATTAAAAAAGATAAGGAAATAGTATGTATAAAAACCTCAAATTATGATTGGTGATTAAATACAATAACCATGCGGCCCAGTCATTCTGTTAGCAAAACACTTGAAAGTTGTTATTCTTGCCATTTTATGTAGGATTGTCGGTGATAAACAGGATCAGGACATCCATTACAAAATCCTCAAAGGACCTTTGGCCTCAGAGCATTGGTTTGCAAGGCCGAGCAGTAGCCCATATCCAGAAGTGATGCCTGCACATGAAGCTGTGCATCCCAGTGCTGCACGCATGACAACCATTTCTACTGAGATTGTCCTGGTTCAGGAGAAGTTTAAATGGAGCGACAAAGTTACTAGAAGAGGTCTGTTTAGCCTCTGCCGCTCTCAGGAGTTGCTAGACAGTTGTGTTTAGTGCTCACTGCTTAGCGAGCTGGCAGTGTATTTTCTAAGAACATGTCGGCCCTCTCCTCCTGTGTTTACTAAAAGCACAGCAGTATCCCTGAAAATATGGGATGGCATTAGAACAGGCTACTTGTCCCTGTCCCTTTGATGACGGCTGACCACACTGTATGGTGATAAAACACACACACACGCACACACTCGTATATGTACAGTACCTTCCCTCTCTGCCCCAGGGGTAGCTGTATCCTTAGGGTTAATCCCCAGACTCGTACCTGATGAAACAAAGATGTTATTGTTGCAAAACAGTAACGGGACGTGCAAATTGTCATTTCTAGGTATTTTGGAGCTTTTTTTATGATATAGGTGCTGGACCTTGAAAAGTTTCCCAACTACTTTTCTTCAGCAAAGAAGAGCACAGCCAAACATCTAAAATACAGTAAACCGGCAATATGAGAGTCAAGCCACCTGCTGAACGTGTGCACGGCGGCCATGCATGCTTACTTTAAAGAAGCTACTGGAACTGGTCCAACCCGGCAACTGGTTCAGCACAACAGGTTTAAAGGGCACTTGCTTTGGTATCTCCGTGGTTGCCAGGCACAGGAATGTTCTGCATTTCATCTTACAGAGTATAAAGCCTGCATGTACAACCACTCCCCCTCGCTTTTCGGCCCCTTAGACATTTCCAGTGTGTGGACACGCAGTGCTCTCCCTCTGGTTCCACTGGGACTGCTACACATGAGATGCCGGGAGAGAAGGTTTGCCAGACTGTAATTGGACCTGCAACACCACAAACAGTGCCTCATGAACGTTTCCTCCAGGAGGGACTTTGAGTGCTGGGGGGGAACCCACAAGTCCTTGCAGAGGGAGTACTTCTGTGAATGGGAGAGCTCTGCTATGCTCACCTCTGCTATTCAAAAAAAGCACAAGATCCAACTTCTTATACCTGGGTGTTTGTGTTTCTGTCCGCTTGCTTTTGGTTTTGAACTGTCAGTCCTGACCTATCCTCCACCCTCCTCTGCAGTGAGCACTCGCTGCCGGGGACGAGCGCTGGTGGGGCAGCGCTGCTTGTCCCTTTGGCAGCCGAGTGGGTGGGGTGGGGAGTGTGGGGCCGAGAGCTGAGAGTTCAGGTCATGCCGCTCATAGCTTGCACTTACCAGGTATCTGTGCATGCATTTGCTATCAAAGATCACAGACACTGAGGCACTGCGCACACTCCATACTTTACCATGAAATGATCTGGAGTTAGTAACAATGCAATCCAAAAGGAGTGAATATTACATGTCCTAATATCCTCCAACATTACACTGTACACACTACACCATGTACACATCGTAAACCACATTGCGTCATACTGTTTGCATGTGAAATTGATACATCAAACAAACAAAAAAACGGTAATTAAAATTAATTAAATGCAGCAAATGATGTTTATCTGTTATTCATGTATTGAATTGAGGATATGAGTAAGTTCTCTCTCATTTTTCACAAATTTCTCCAAGACTCTGTCATAGTTAAAATGGGTGGTGTTAAACTGCACTCCTTTAAACTCTTAAAATGCAGACTAGGTATCCTGCCGTATTTGTAAAATTTGTCCTTCAAAGGGGTTCATGTTGGAATATTCTTGGCCTCAACAAGTCATTATAAAAAAAGACTGTGTGTATTTTTCCTTTTTTTCAAAGGGGTTTGAAGTCTTTTTCAAGTGCAGCTCCCTGTCCTCTGATTGACGTCATGCCCAGCCAGGGGTTCACACTAAAATAGCTCTCATGGCTAAGTTAGGAAACTCATAGCACACTGGAAGAATGTCTAAAACAACAAACAATGTAGCTGGCTGTGATGTCTTTCTTCACATGTATAAAGAGGCTCATTTCAAAAGAGGATCAGCTCGAGTCAGCACTTCAGGAGATGTTTCTAAAATCTGCCCGCTTTTTCGCATGGTTTGATCACATGAAAAGTTCCCAAAGAGATCTGAGCAGTCACTGTTCTTGTGAGCTGTTGACGCATGTGTAATGAAGAACCGCTTGAGCTGTGTGAATGGTTTTGTTTTCATCCCAAGTAGCGCTCCCAGACCCGCTCCCAGACTTCAAGTCCAGAAACTGTTACGATTGGCTGAAGCTTCATTATTATCACATACTTTAGTGTCCACGTCCAAAGACAATAGTCATACGTCTGCTGTCTCTCCAACTGCCTCAAATCACACCAGGAATTTGACCTCGAGACCACAAAATTCTGCACTTGTCAAGTTAAATTAATACTTCTCTTAATTTTGTTTTTTAAGGAGCATAATTTAAGTCAATCACAAGTAGATGAAATATTCATCCATACATAATCATTATTAATGCTTTGGGTACCGCAATTTTTTTTTTTTTTTTTTTTTTTTCCGTTTGCTCATTTACCGCTCACCTGACTACTGTTGTGAGGACAACATATGGTTTTGTTTATCCACCCAACCTTCGAACAGCCAGGCCAGATTACCTTCTAATTTTGTCTCCAAATGCTCTTTTATTGTTTTTATAGTGTGTATTCTTTTATTATTCTATCCTTCTGTGCCTTTGTTATTTATTTATTTTACTTTCTACTGTTATCTGTACTCATGTCTGTCATTCTGCTGCTGCTGGAACCGAATATCCCCCAGCTGGGGATCAATAAACATTTATCCTCTGCGTGGTTCACCCTGTTGCTTTTCAGCTTTTTCATGCAAAGCTGATTGCGCGTGTATGCATTGTTACAGTCTTGGTTGACTATTTAACCATTTTTGATTAAGTATTTTGCTCAGTGACACACTGGCAGTTGCTGTAAGAATGGAGAGTTTTCACAGCCTAGCATCAAGTCACTATCTATCTCCTGTTGCTTATTAACACAAATGACACTGTAAAACCCTGTTTGCTAACCAGTATTAATTAAAGCAAGACTGCAGTTTGTATTTTGCCAAACAATAGATACTGTTGCCACATAATTAATGCATTAATTGTAAATGCTGTAGCATGTAAAAGTGTAGCTGTCAGGGACGCACCGAGCAGCCTCAACACAATGAAAGTTCAGAGGCTTTAATGCAGGCATGTCAAACTCATTCCATAAAGGGCCGTGTGGCTGCAGGTTTTCATTCCAACCAAGGAGGAGCACACCAGGCTGGAATCAATTAATCAGCTGATCTCAGTCTTCAGCTGATAACTAAGTGATCCCTTGATATTGATTGGTTGGCCTGGTGTGCTCCTCCTTGGTTGGAACAAAATCCTGCAGCCACACGGCCATTTATGGGATGAGTTTGACATGCCCAACAAACAAAGGTATCCAAGGGCAAAGGCAGGGAGAGTAGTCATACATCCAAAAAGGGGCAAAATGCACAAAGAATATTAGAATCACAAGGAACACTGGATAACAACGAGCAGAGGGTGATTATCTGGCCAGGGGAAGGGGAAAGACACAGGGTACAGAGAGGGAGGAGCAGGTGAACAATAGGGCACAGGTGCAACACATCAGGCCAATTAAGAAGGGCGGGGAAACTTGACAGGAACTCCAGGAATGAACAGAAACCTACCAAAATAAAACAGCAAGCGAGCCACATAACACCAACTTGACAGATCGTGACAGCAGCATGTAGAAGAGTCCTGAAGTCTGCGAATGGACTCAGTAATGTCAGTTAGGCCGCAATATCCACCATAAGCTACTGGTCATACCAAACCGAGCAGGCTGGTGGCAAAATTCCATCCAAGTATACTGAATTAAGGGACAAATTTTATTGCTCTATTTTATTGCAGTTAAAGTTTTGCAAAACAGTTTGTACACAGCTTGATTCTTCATGCCTCAACCACCTGTTGACTTTGTTTGGAGTATTTTTTAACTTTGTGTTATTTCTCTTTACAGATGACACATCAGCTAAAGAAGTCAGCAGGGTAGGTCGTTGCTCAATTTTATGTGTATGCATTTATGTGACAAGGCATTTTATATTGTTATTGTTTTATGTATTTATTTATTTTTACTTTTTTACCTTGCCCCTTTCCCAAAGCTAACCTTAGTGACTCACTGAGTTCTTACTCAAGACACTATGGCCGAACTAATTCAATGATAGCACGGCACATAATGTCCTTTAGTGACTGCGAAAATCTCCAGGACCTGTGCTTCATTAAGATGCAGATTAGCTATGCACATTGACAACCGTTTTGATTGTCCTTGTGCTTACTTTCTTCAGAACTGCGTGGTCGTGATTTTGTCACATTGACTTGAGAAATATGAACAGAGGTCTGAAGAAGTTTATGAATCCATACCTGAGCATTGTTTGTAGCACAGTAGTGATGCTTATGACGTTGACACTGGAGTCGTCCAGAAAGGCTTCCTGAGTGTTCAGGTCAGCATCACATACTGTAGATGATTAATAAGAATTGCTACTCCCCTCATGTGTGAGACAGTCGGCAGGAAGGTTATAGGATCCCCTGTGGTCCACATACATACGTTTGTTCACACCTTTGTCATCTTAACACCGTCATGCTCTTAGGAGGCCAGGTGTCAGTGCCCACAGCAGGGCCCCAGAGCTGGGACTTCACACACATACACACAGAAAAGAGAGGGGGGGGCGGGAGAAAAAACGAGGGCGACTCGACCCCTCAGTGCGTCATCTATACGTCTGTGCAAACAGGATGTGGGAGGATAGAAGGCGTCCCGTGGGGGAGACTTTCTAGTGCACCACTCTCCCTGCCGTCCTGTCCTCACCCTCTCTGCAGGCGCAGAAATAGACGGCTCTCTGGCCCCGTACAAGGCAGGAGGTCTGCCTCTTACATAACCACACTTTTAAGCTGAGGCTGAGAGGCAGAGCTTGCCAGGGCTCTAATCATAGCCGTGGGGCTCCGGTGGCCTCCTCTCGGGACTGCGGGGGGATCCCTGGGCTAGAATGCATCAGCGAAGGGGAGTGTAAGGGTGGGGTGGAGGGTAATGTTGTGATGAATGCCTCCGTCTTTGTGAATGGCAGGAAGATAATCCAGTTTCATTCAAAGAAATACATTTCCTTTTGCTTTAGTAGCAAGCTGCTGCGGCAACATTAGAGTACAGTACAGTACAGAGCGCGGGTCGTTGTCACGTTTTGCCTTTGTCGTAGCACTTGCTGAATTTTGAAATTCAATCTCAGTATTTGCGGCAAGGCTGTGGAGTTGCAATTTCTGTGTGTCTTGCGTCCAGCAGTACCAGGACACAAATATGCAGGGCGTGGTGTACGAACTCAACAGCTACATGGAGCAGCGTCTGGACACTGGAGGAGACAACAAACTCCTGCTCTATGAGTTGTGCAACATCATCAAAACAGGTAAATGTAGACCACATCCAGCATATTGATCCTCATCAGCTTCAGTTCACATCGCTCTGGTGCCGCGTCCCAAAAGTGACGCTGACAACATGCATTTTTATTTGGAGAAAAAAGTGTCGTAATGACAGTGTTTGCATAAACATCTCCCCGGAAGACAGCGGCCAAATACTTGAAATACCGTTCACAGGAAATTTGTTTGAAGAGGAACAGTGGGATTCAGTGTACTGAATGATCCAAGAAGAGTACTTTTCTGAGACCAGCTGAATTGCCCGCTGTGGTGAACCCCACCCATGTGCTGCTCCAATAAGAAAAATAAATATGGAACATAAGCAGCGAGAATTATTCAGAAATGAATGGTCGTACTTCTTCTTCCAGTTCAGGTTGTCAAAGCGAAATGAAATTAGTGATTTAACAGTCCAGAAAAAATAGAAAATTGGATCATAGGATCAAACAGTTGATATAATTTTAGGATCTTTAATAATGCCAGATATTGATAAATTTGAACCAGATATGTTGCCATTTTATAAGTACATTGGTTATGTTGTAATGAGTTGAACCAAAGGATCATTTCAAACCACACTATTCATTAACTTCTTGATCACCTGGCACTCCACCAGTCTCTCTTGTCACACTGTATGCTAACATGACCCATATATCAGTGTGAAATGGGACTGGAAAGGCAGACTGGGAGTGAGATGAACTGGATGGCAGTCAAAGCCCTCGGTCAGAGTGCCCTCGTTATTTTGTGGGACATTGTTAATAGATTATTAGATTGTAACTGGATTGTTGTCTCCTTATCACACTTTTCCTCTGAGTTATACCTGCCATTTCTTTTTGGACAGCTTGAGACGATGTAACATGCACGTACACTGACAGCTAATGTCAGGTGTTACTGGACTGTCTAACTGTATTTAAAGCGCATGTGACCTGTTTGCCTCTTATTTCTGCAGCAACAAAAGCTGATGGATTTGCACTTTACTTCTTGGGAGAATGCAACAATGTAAGTGCAGAGGACATTCGCTGAATGTATTTTACACACTAATGTAATTGTGTGCATGTATATGACATTTTCTTTCTCCATTTCTTTCCCCTCTCTCTTCTTGTCTATGCTTCTCAATAGAGTTTATGTTTGTTCACTCCAACGGGGGCCAAGGATGGCCCTCCAAGCCTCATCCCCTCCGGCCCCATCGCATTTGGGACAACCATTGCCGCTCATGTTGCCAAGACTCGCAAAACACTGCTAGTAGAGGACATCATGGGGGTAAGGCTGTTTGCACGCAAACAGTGCAGATTTACCCATCACGGCGATCTATCAGTTCTCTGCATCGCTGTGATGTTTGATTGTAGATCTTTTTATGCCCTCTGTATACTTCATGTTTCATTAAATTGCCACCTGGTTCATGCACTCGTTGAGCTAAAAATAAGAAATATACTTTAAATTCCGATTTGACTTTAAGTCGGGGTCCTGTTTAGCTTTGCATCTTTTGCAGTGCTCTGCACTTACACACTGCAGCACTTAATTTATAGATGAAATGGGAACTTTTCCGATTAGAGGCCCAGTGTCTTCATTCATGCTTCACACTGTGGACAGGAGGAGACGTCCAAGAAAAAGCTAGAAAAATCTCTGGAGGGCTTTGAAATTCATGAAAATACCAGCAAGGTTGATCTGTGGCGAAAAACATCCAAGCCTCAAAAAAGACGAAAATCAAATGAAAAATAACAGTTAAAGATCTTAATCACGCTACAGCTGGTTTATGCAGCTTCAAAAACAGATCTGTCTGCCCTGCTGAGGGGCAAATGTTAGGAGTTGTCTTCTTTGTCATCTACATCAGTGAAAGTACCAGCGACACTGTCCTGCTTTATGAAAGTCCTGCGCACCTCCCGTAATAACGACCTTCGCTCACCTGTGTGTTGCAGGACGAGCGCTTCCCCGACGGCACAGGGCAGGACTCAGGGATCCACGTTCACTCTGTCCTGTGCCTCCCCATCCTCACTGCCATCGGGGACCTCATTGCCATCCTGGAGCTGCATCGGCACTGGGGCAAGGAGCCCTTCAACCTCAGCCACCAGGAGGTCAGTCTGAGCCAGACAAAACACACCAATAATGGGAAGGTGGAGCAAGGCTCACAGAACAACAGTTAGCCTGGCATTCACCTTAATCTGGATCTGGTTAAGATCTCTGTTAGATCTGTTCAATGTGGAAAATACTTAATGACGCTGTTTGTCTTCAAGGACTTTCCACTTTGTGCAAACGAAATACGTTCTGTAAAATGGCAGTGCATTGAGCTAGAAAGTTACTAAACTTACAGGTTGCTCAAGCAAGTATATTAATGTGAGCTTTCCATAAACAAATCATCTCTTCGGCATATTCAATAGTACCTGATTTTGTCCTTTTTTACAGATATTGTAGATTTTGGTTAAATCTCAAGCAGATGTTGCTATAAATTTAATATTTAGAGGCAGAATACATTAGAATTGTTTGTGACATTTTATTTAATTGTGTACAAGCCTGCAACAGTTTTTTTTTTTTTTTGGCTACTTGGAGGCAGCACGACAAGCTGTAAACACAACAAAGATATATCCTCAACTTTCAACCAGTGATATGTCAGTTATTTAAGCTTAACAGCAGATGCAGAGCAGCATTAGCATCGATTCTCTTGAGGGACATATCTCACTCTTTATGCTGTAAATTTCCCACTGAATTCCCCCGCTAGTTGCTGACCTTGTCTGCATTTGGTGCTTATTTGTGTGTTTTTTGCTGAAAACAGCTGCAGGAAAGGAGGTTGATGAGATCAGTGAGAGTGAACCAAAACTTTAAAGCAAGACCGGGCCGTAAAACCAAAACAATGAGCTGAAAGACGCTAAAATGCTGTGTGGAGCTGAGGGGAACTGCAGAGCTGTATGATAATTCTCTGTGGGTTTATCACAAGGAGGGCCCCCCTGCACATTACACATAGGCATTGACCCCTTTTTCGCATAAGAATATCTATAAGTGCATCTTTGATATTTGCTTGATCCACAATACTAAACATGACTACAGGTGTGAGTCTGTGCCCCCAGAGGGGCTCTGAATCTGTAGGCTAACTGGCTCTTCTGTGATTATGAGAGCGCCTTATTTGCAGAACAGATAATTATGTTGAAATACACTTAAGAGGAAATGTGATAATAACCGATCAAACCTTGAAAACATGTAAAAACATTTATTGTGATTTCTTTTGGTTTTTTTTTCTTCAGGGCTAACCTTCACTTTGTTTTCCAGGTTGCAACAGCTAATTTAGCGTGGGCATCGGTTGCCATTCATCAAGTACAGGTGAGCAAACTCCCACCGAGGACTGGTTTCAATTTCAAGTTGCACATTGTAGCCGACGTACTGTGCTGTAACACTTCACCAAAGGCTTGGAAAAAGGTGAAGCCTACCCGTCCCACTTATTATGCTCTTGGATGACTTTGTTTGTTCTGGTTCTGCACTGGTGTTTTTAATGGGGAAATCCACTGTGTACAGGAACTGGGTTGTCACTGGGCCCAGTCCAATCAACTAAGCCGTAGATTCAACAAACAGCTCCCCGAAGACGTCATTACGCCCCAGTGCTGTTTTTATAAGAACAAATAGCACAACACCTCAGAGAAGCAGCATCCCACTGCAGCACTGGCCACAGTGGACCTCTGAGGCTCAGTGAGCGGTACAGCACTGCAGCACACTGCACTCCTGGGTTAGCTGCAAAACACTCTGTTGTTACTGAAACTCATGGCGGTGGCCCACAGCCAAGTGTGTCGACAGCAAGTTGGTTTGTTGACAGTACACGCAGGATGCTGTATGTGTCCTGTGAGAAACGTGTAATGCATCCGAGCGCCGGGTCATTACCTATTTGTCTTTGTTTCTAGGTGTGCAGAGGCCTCGCCAAACAGACTGAGCTCAATGACTTCCTACTAGATGTGTCAAAGTAAGAGCTGCTGCCGACTTTACCTAACACTGGATTAAAGCTGATGAAATCATGTTAAAAGTGTATTTACATCATATTTTAGTCTAAGTGTAACTCTGAAGTGAGTTAGTGTCTCATCTTTTCTCGTGTCAGGTCAAACGTTGAATAAAACTCTGTTGCTCACAAAGCAGGTGAAATGACTGCATTTTTAGGCAACGTAGCTTTCATGTCTTGAATGTGAACGTCATCAGAGCTTCCCATTTGTCAAACATCTCAATGCGCCATTTCTTCTTTTCGCACAGAACATACTTTGATAACATTGTGGCAATAGATTCTCTACTTGAACATATTATGGTGAGTGTGATTTCTGCAAGTATGTGTTCATTCACATTGTCTTCAAGGCTACACATCCTGGGAGTGTGTGTTAGTTTATGTGTGTTAAAAAGAGTAGCAATGCTGCTGCTGTAATGCAGGTACACACAGGCCGCCTCGATGCACAGCTAATGTTTCCTGCTTGATGGCATTAATTTTATGTAATAATAATAGAAAAGAGTACTTCACATAATAATTATAATTATATTCAATTTGATAGATACACAGACATGCTAACCACATAATCAGATTTGTCTTAACCTAAAATTGGCAAGTTTGTCAACTTGTAATATTTGTTCTACTTTCCAAATCTGAAACAAATGTGATCTGGAGTGTGAAACATGATTTTCCTGTTTCTTCTACTAAAACAGACTTCTCTGTTTGTATGTATGTATGTTACCCTGTGACTGTGGTGTCATCTCAGGTCATTTAAGTCATCTGGTTCAAACACTGAATGAACTAGAACGACCTGTAGTTACACTGTGTGTGTATTTAATACTGGACATTTAACTGTTCATCCAAAAGAAATAATTCAGTGATGTATCTGATTTAATGAAGCTGCAGGTGCTAGATGTCATTTTCAGTGGGTTTTTTTTTTCAGTTCTTTCAAACCATTTGTGTTGCGGATAAGATTCTGTCCCTGGTGTTGTTTTGCAGATATATGCAAAAAACCTGGTGAATGCGGACAGGTGCGCACTCTTCCAGGTAGATCACAACAACAAAGAACTGTACTCTGACCTGTTCGATATCGGGGAAGAGAAAGAAGGCAAACCTGTCTTTAGGAAAACCAAAGAAATTAGGTGTGTATGTTTTCCACTTTTTCTCTAATGAATATGATGGTATACTCATTTCATATTCAGTGTCCGTGCTCTTCATTGAGGTACATGAGTCTCATATTTTTCATTTAAATACTAGTTTGTTTTGAAGTGGAACGGTTGGAATTCATTTTCATGTTTTTTTTGTCTCCACACATCCAAAAGTGCATTTCCTGCACCTACATTATTTACCACAGAGCGCAGCAAACAAAGTCGTCCTGTGACAAAGACAGCCCACAAAAATATTCTCAATAATAGGAAATCAATATTCAGTGATTCAGAACATAATCATTTTTTCTCTCTCTGTGAAAATGGTTTATCTGCACACTATTTGAGCTGTAAATTGCATTTTTAAAATCAGGTTTTCACATTATTGATTTAGAATTGATTTTTTTCATGCAGATTTTCATCCAGCCGCCCAGCACTAGCCTTACTCTTGTTCTCTGCTCCCTCCCTGAAGGTTTTCTATAGACAAGGGAATAGCTGGCCAAGTGGCTCGGACAGGGGAAGTCTTAAATATCCCAGATGCCTATGCAGACCCACGGTTCAACAGGTAAACTCCGGCAGATGCTGCAATCAGCCATTTTTACTTGCCTTTTCCAACAAACCAATGAGCTTTCTTGAAGTTGACTTTGTGTGCTGCACAATATAAATTTAAATGAGCCTGTGAGGGACGTCAAACCGACATCTCATATTTTTGTATGCCTTCCTCAACAGAGAGGTGGACCTCAAAACCGGCTACACCACGCGGAACATCCTGTGCATGCCCATCGTGAGCAGGGGGTCCGTTATAGGTGTGGTGCAGATGGTGAACAAGCTAAGCGGAAGTGCCTTCACTAAAACAGATGAGAACAACTTTAAGATGTTTGCTGTCTTTTGTGCTCTGGCCTTACACTGTGCAAACGTGAGTAAACTGAATTAGTCTTAAAATCCTTGAACGACTAATTGATCTTCTCCAACAGCGACAACATGATTCATTCTCTCTACATCGGTCTGCTCAAGCCTGCTCTTTATCTTTTGCAGTGTAGGTAGATGACGTGAAGATTATGTAACACCTCATGGCCATGAATACTCCATCCCGATTGGCTTATTTTCAGATAACTGCACCTTTGACGTAGTGGCTTCATCCTCGTCCTAAATTCACACTTATAGCTGGAAGGCTTGTTTCAGCTGTTACTAGGCTGAGGGCTTCCCTGTTTGTCAAAGTAGTAATTGCATTTTTCCTCCAAGGTTGACAAAAATAGTGCCAACAGCTTCTATTTCAAGCGTGCATTGCTCCAAAATATGAATAAAACCTTTTTTTTCCGGCAGTGGCGATCATTCCTTACATGGAACACACAGCCGTTTCATGAATCATGCTAACTCTGGAAGCTTGCGCTGTGCCGTCTGTCTGTCAGTGCCTCTGCTCTCTGTGGGGCCTGACTCACCATCATCTCGTGCGACAAACTTACGCAGGGGCGGCGTCACAAAGTTGGTTTTAAAATTGATGAGGCATGTTAATATTTCAAGACAAGCAGTCTGCATCCATCCACTGGCAGGATTTATGTTTAGCTGTAATTTATGCCTTGTGTCTCGAGGAAACTCACTTAGGCCCGGCTCCTGATTTATGGTGATTTACGGTGGAAGGTGTGAGGCTTGGCGCATGTACCTGACTGTCTTATTCCAGCCTGTCTGGGACGGGGACAGGGATAAAAACCAGATGTGGAGACATTTTTTGGAGATGAAATATGATACAGAACTGTTGCAGATAACTTTGTCTGACCCTTTTGGAAACAGTGATGCTTAAAGAATCCAACATAAGATTGTATTTAAAGTCCAAAGACTAATTTCCCCGTCCCTCTCTGCAGATGTACCACAGGATCCGGCACTCTGAATGCATTTACAGAGTGACGATGGAAAAACTGTCTTATCACAGCATCTGCACATCAGAAGAATGGAAGACCCTTACCCAGCTCAACCTCCCTGCACCCATTTATAAAGAGATCGAAATGTGAGTGCCCTTTCAGGTGCAGGCTCAGAGCTGTGTCTTCTGTCACTATCTCTGCTGTGACCCCGAGTGTAGTCGGTCTGCAGCCTCGTGTCTGTGAAAGGGACGATGACAGAGTCCAGACCTTGCCCAGTCCCCTCTTCTGTCCCTCTGTGTGCTGTACATGCTAATTTAAGACTCTCCTCCCATCTCTTCCCCCTCTCCTCCAGGTTCCACTTTGACATTAATCCCTTTGAGGAGATCTGGCCTGCTGTCTTTATCTACATGGTTCATAACTCCTGTGGAAAGACCAGGTGAGGTGTCACTGGGCCATGACGATGTCAGTGTCAGTTCCTCATCAAAGCTTGGGATGATTCATTGTTAATTATCCTTTCTCTCCGCGTGTAGCTTTGAGCTGGAGAAGCTGTGTCGCTTCACCATGTCCGTGCGGAAGAACTACCGGCGTGTGCCCTACCACAACTGGAAGCACGCAGTGACGGTGGCACACTGTATGTACGCCATCCTGCAGAAAACCTCGGGGATGTTCACAGAGCTAGAGGTTTGCTCCCTGTTGGGATCGGATTTACTGATAGTACACAAAAATAGATGAAATTAAATTATTTGTGATTTTTTTCTCCCTGTCTCCCCACTCTGGTTTACAGAAGAAAGGTCTGTTAATAGCTTGCCTGTGCCATGATCTGGATCATCGGGGGTACAGCAACACGTACCTGCAGAAGTTTGACCATCCGCTGGCTGCTCTGTACTCCACCTCCACCATGGAGCAACACCACTTCTCTCAGACCGTCTCCATCCTGCAGGTAGAGCTCCACTATGCAGAACCTTCTGTAAATTTCTTTCTTTATTTGTTATCTTTTAAGTTCTAACAATGATTTTTGAAACAGCGTGCCTTGCAACACATGTTAGTGAGCAAAAGAACTGGAAAACCACATGACGAATGTCCAAATAATTCAGTGTACAGTAGCAAGTGATGCCATATGTGGACAAACTTCATCAGCAGAGCAGCCTCACAATAAAGATACATAGCCACTTAAAACAGAGTAAAATGAAGCCCTCAATTTTTTAAAAACACATCGCTTCAAGACTTAGAGACTACAACCACTTTATCTGAACACCTGAATTGAATCTATAGTTTCTCATTTGTTCAGTAGTTGTTTTTTCTGTGTGAAAGAAGCAGCATTGTCTCTTACCTTCTTGTGTAACGTCCAGGATCTGCTGGCAGGGCGTGAACCCCTGAGATGAACGTGAGATTACAACCTGTTGTAGTCTAGCTGAGCTGAACGCCTCATAAGTGGAGCTTTTGCTTTTTTATTGATCTCTTTGTTTCTCATAGCTGGAAGGGCACAATATTTTCTCCAACCTGAATTCCAGCGAGTACGAGCAGGTGTTGGAGATCATCCGGAAGGCCATCATCGCCACGGACCTCGCCCTGTACTTCAACAACCACCAGCAGCTGACGGAGCTGCTGACCTTGCATGCGCTGGACTTGAACAACCAATCACACAGGTCAGGTCACGACGACTCGCACCGGTGCACAGGTCAGGTCAGGATCATACCGGGTCTCGTAGCGTCACACAGAGAAATGTAGACCTGGCACGCATAAACGGCGCATTGAGTTTCTCCACACGGCTATAATGAGCTTTTGCTCCCCTCCAGGGACCGTGTGATTGGTCTGATGATGACAGCATGTGACCTGTGTTCTGTTACCAAGAAATGGCAAATCACACGACTCACAGCCAACGACATCTATGCTGAGTTCTGGGCTGAGGTACAGTGGGATACTGCTGCAGCTGAAACAGTTTTAGTATCATGATCGTGCCTCTAGTATAACAATCAGACCTCTGTTAGCACTTGTAAATGCTGCCACACAGAGCTGTCCTTTACTTTAAGGGAAACTTTTTATTTTGTTCCTTCACAGGGAGATGAGATGAAAAAGATTGGGATGCAGCCGATCCCTATGATGGACCGAGACAAGAAGGATGAGGTTCCTCAAGGCCAAGTAAGACCAGCACTTTTACTCTGTCTCTAACCTCTCGTCCTCACATTGTGATGGTAGTGGTAAAACCACAAAAGAGAAACTAGTGGTCCTATAAAAAGTTTTGAGAGGAAGAAAATAAGGAGAAGAAACTACAGATAGAGAACTAGGATATCCTGCTTAAGTAGAATTTATAGTTGACTTACAGTATAAATAATGACCTGAAATCAAACAAAAGTACAATAATCACTAATAACATATGATAAGTTTAAGCATAGCTTCATTTTTGCCATTCTTCTAAAAACAACATCCAGCGTAAGAAACCCTCCTTCACTCTCTTGTTAGTTTTGTAGCACCTGTTTGCAGCGTGACAGTTTATCTGATGTCATCATGTAATTTCCAGCAGAGCTCCACCTTCAACGGCCGGAGCTCTAATCAGCCAGAGTAACTGAAAAACAGTGGGTGGGTGTGCAGGGCCGTTAACTGTAACTGTAATATACAGAATGTGGGTTTTAAAGTGACGTGCAGTTTCCAAAAGTGTTAATACAGCTGTTTGCTGTCTCTGTTTGTTTGTGTGTTTGTTTTATGTCTTTTTTTAAGGTGGGATTCTACAATGCTGTTGCAATTCCATGTTACACGACACTAGCAGAGCTTTTCCCTCCGTCCAATCCTCTTCTAAAAGCCTGCAAGTGAGTATCCAGAGCTGCCGGGAAAGTCTCGTCCTTCACTGTGTGCTTTGACAAAAAGCCAAGAAAGACTTTGAGGTGACAGAGATATCTAGGAGATAAGTTTAGGAATAAAAATGAAGGGCTGATTATTGTTGTTATAATTTATTTTTTGTGAAATAGGTCAAAAACATAAAACAATCAAAGAGTTCCTTCACACAATATTGCTGTGCTGATTTCACATATGATATGGGATGATTTATTTTTATGTGATTTCATTTGATTTTTTTTTTTTCCTTTTCAATTTTTGTTTTCAAGTCAGTTTAGTTTCCAGAGTGGGTTTGTTCATTTCAATTTAATTTTTATTGTTTAAAATGTTTGGTTTTAGTTTAGTTTTTATTAGTACCAGTATTAGTTTTATGTTGTTTTATTACTATATTGGGGGTATAATAAGTTCAGAATAGGTATTACAAAGCAAACACAGCCCTTTGTGAAGGCCGTTGACTCACAGTCATGTAGTCTCGATAAACATGTGCAGCAGTGCCTCCTCATGCCTGTTGTATTGACAAATTTGACCAAATAGATGAAGACTAAAACTAAACACACTTGCTGTATATATACATTTTAATTATTTTGTAAATATACATCAGTTAGTTTTCCCTTTTTTTCCAGTTTTTAATTTTATCTCAATCGACTTAAATGTTTTTTTCACACCTAGTTTTAATTTGTGTTTATGTAACTCTAATAATCTTGTGCTGTACAGATTTTGGATTAAACAGACTTTAAAAACAATACTCAGAGAGACCCATTTCAGGATATAATATAATGTTCTGACAGGAAACAGTTGCTCTTCCTAACTCATCAGTGTGTGTGTGTGTGTGTGTGTTGGGTGACACTGTGCGTTGCATTTGCTAACACTATAAGAATGTATTTATACATGTAATTTCTACTGGTTAACAGGATCATATTGCCCATTTGCCTGCCCTTCCGGGTTAACCCGCTGTTTTTTAAAACACTGTGACCTTGATCTGCGGGGAATGCAAACAAAGTGAGCAGTGTAATATTTAAGCCCCGGCTGTACGTCAGCACCGGGCTCTGGGTGGGCAGCAGGCCTAGACCCCGCGGAGCCCGGCTGCTTGTTGTGGGATCTGCCACAGACGTGTAAACTGCATCAGGCAGGCTAATTGAATGGAATGGCAGCAAAGGGCAGCACTTTCAGCACTCGTATGTCAGGCTTGATTATAGCACCGAGGGGAGAGGTTACCTTCATGACAACAAGAAGTGATGGGGCCGCGACTGCAGATGACTAATGTATTACACTGCTGCTGCCTGGCTGTGGTGACATGTGGTTACATGTTTCTGTCTTTGAATAAATCGCCAGTGTAAATGAATTATATTTAGCTGTTTAATACAGTTTGGTTTGATTTGATGCAGCTTTTATATAGTTGATTGCTACAATTTGTTGACATTTGATACAGATTTCTTCAGGACCCCGATCATGCTGGTATTCTGGTATTTCTGGGTTTACTTCATTGCCACAGCTGCAAAATTTCAACCATGCATTTTGAAGTTCTAGCTATGTCTAACAATGTCATGTCCGTACCATTTTTAACAGCAGATGCACACCCTTGTGGCAGCAAAGTGTTATAATGTTGTGTGCTAACTAGCTGGCTCCATCAATTGCTACAGGTGTACGTTCAGTTTTCATTCAGACAAGAAAAATGATAATTAACAGCAGTGGAGAAATAACAAATATACATCTGATAATAGTTTAATCCAATCAAAAGGCTATTATTAGCCGAATATAATTAGCATTTAAAGTAAAATTGACAGTTCAGTTTCATCCACAGTTTGCTTTTATTTGAAATAACTCATCATTTTGTGGGGAAGTTTAAAATGTCTTTGATTCATGCTGATATGATGTTATGCTCCTGTTTCAGATTTAAAGGCATGTCTTTGCAGTAATGAAGTGTACAGCCCTGATTGTAACCCACAACATGCAGAACCTGAATGTGATGGAGGCGCTCTGTGTTTGCAGGGAGAACCTGGGCCAGTGGGAGAAGATATCTCGGGGAGAGGTGGAGGACATCATGCCCAGCCGGCCTTGTGATTCAGGCCCTGTCAAGGTGGACAACTGACTACCAAAGGGGTTGCTGGCTCACCAAAGGAATACAACCTGAATCCTGCCGCAGACCTGGTACTCTGTAGGGGGAAGGACCCGCATCCTGTGTCAGCAGGAGACGGATCAGCTAAAGGCGACTTGACTTTGAAAACACACAGTTACCTCATTGGGTGACGGAGGTGTCAACACTGACGGTTTCACCGATCCCAGAGACTGACAGACAGCTGATGGGGAGGGACTTCAACCCATCACCCTACATCCACTCAGCTTGGGAATTCATTGGGTAGAATGGACTTGCGCCATTGTGGTTGTTTTACTTTAGCTGTTTTATGTTATTTTATGTTTTTTTTTTATTTGAGCTGATTCTTTTATGGTCTTGTATTTGCAGAGGCCTTACTCTGAACCTTTCACAGGCTACAATATGTGAAATCTTGTTGTCGGTTCAGGCTTTTTTTAAAAAAATGGTACTGTTTGCCTTCTGTGGTAGGTTTATCGTACGCGCACTACTTCAGCAAGGTATTCCCAGAGACAGAAGGAATGTGTAGAGCAGACATATGGTGTGATGCCACCTTACTGAGAAGGTGGATGTCAGAATGTTTTTTTTTAATTACTTTTTGAGCAAAAATCCTTTGCAGTACTTGAATAAAGACATACAGCCTATTCGAGGTGGAGATGGCAGAAACCCCCCGCAGCATATTCTCTACGAAACCTTGATGAACTGTGGCGAGAGGAGTTAGATAATGTCGACACTTGTGAACGCGGTCACGAGAGAGTCATAATGTTTCTCTCTGAAGTGGACCCCTCAGTACTGTCCCCGCCCCCGGCATTTAGGGACCTGCTGTATCGTACAGAGACTCTCTACTGATTAACATCTGATCCCAGGCCAGCAGTAACAGTAACAAGACAGAAAAAAAAGAGCCCAAACAGGATCTGCTTCAGTTATAGTGAGCCAACACTGCAAACAATTGAATTTCCACTCTCATAACAATTTTCACATCACTATCACATCATAAATTATTTTACACTACAATCTGGTTCCTCCTCATTAATCAGTAATCATTTCTACACTCATGAATAAAACACAAGTCAAATGAGATCCCAGCTGATTTTAGAGAGTATAAAGATTTGTTTGCAGTGACACAACAAACTTTACATGTTGACTACCTAATGTAATGTCAGCACCCTCATTTGTACCGCGTGGTGAAGGCGTGAATTATTGAGGTATAAATTAAAGACTGAAGGGTGGAGTAAGTCTTGGCCTCTACGGTCTCTTTGAGAGAGACAGGTGTCCCTGCAGGTTCAAATCCGTAGTGATGACACTGAACTCATTTAGCTGTTGATGTCAGGAACAGCAGCTCAACAGGAGTCTCAACAGCGGTCGGCCTCATATTTTCCCACAACCTCAAACCAGTTAAGATAAAGTGCGTCGCGTGTATCTCTGGGACTGCAACTCAAGAATGTTGGCTGACTTTTTGCAGGTGTGCAACACAAGTTCCCCTCACATCCACGACCTGTCGAAGGAAATAGATCCTCCTCCTTTACGCTGGCTCTCCAACAAAATGCACGGGGGTACATTTGGACTCTTCCGAAAGAGTTTCCGAGATCTTCCAAAAGACAATAGTTTTGTCTGAAACTGTCATTCCAGTGGACGTTGTCCCTCCGAGACTGAAATTACTGCTCAAATAATTTGTTTTTATGACTGGTACTGTGGCCCCCTATGGTGTGAATGTACATTTTGATGAATGTTTTGTTGATTGCAGATCCTCGGTGGTGGCAGTTTTCCATGATGTGCTCTGTCTTACTTTTCAGAATTGCTTCCAGTAAGCTTCAACCAAGAGCAACAATTAGCATGCACCTAAACTGAAGTTTATATATAATTTTGCATATACGGTAATAGGTGTATACTGTGTACAATCTAGGAATTAGTTTGTACAGACTGAGATGTATGCTCTGATGGTGCTAAACTGAATGGCAGTCGCGCACTTTCTGACTGGGCGTGTACACTGTGGGTGTGTGTGTGTGTGTGTGTGTGTGTGTGTGTGTGTGTGTGTATGAGAGAGAGAGAGAGAAAGCTTTGACTGTCTCTTTCCCCCCTCCAACCCCACCTGAGAACATGGTAAAGTCCATAACACTGCACTGTCCCTTCTACTTTTCAGCACCAGTTATATCGCATTGTCTGCACTATGTTTAGCTTATGATCTCTACCATCATTATTATTGATTATTATTATTATTATTGCTATTATTACTGTTATTTTCTTAATTAGAGTTAAATTTAAATTAACTTATATTTTTTATACAAAGAAAAATAATGTTGGCCTTTTTGTTTTGTACAAAGTAAACATTAAGATAAACAAAACGGTCTAGACATGTTACTGTTACCCAGAATAATTGCGGAATGTCTCAACTGTAAATGTAAGAGCAGTAGCCCAAATGACTTTTATTAAATACCTGAAAAATACACCCCTGTGCCTGCTCAGTCTTTATTTCACGTCTGAATTCCCTCTTTATTTCACTGTTCATGCAAACTGTTTTACTGATAGAGCTGCAGAGACAGTGAGTGGTAGACAATGCGTCACTCCTGATTGGTCAGCATTTGTTGCACTTAATCAGGCCCATTTGTTCAATTATCCCAGAAATATATCAGTCAATATTTTTTATTTTATTTTTTTTTTTTGGAAAGTCTGAATATAGGAATAATATAAATTTATGTTGGACAAACTGAGGTGACTGTGTTTGTATATACATTTTATTTCTTAAAATGCTTTTCCAACGGAACAATGTCTTGGCTCTATGGCTTCTATGTTGTATAATCACTCAGCCTCTAAAGAGATATTATCTAATTTGTTATGTAATGCATGAATCTGGAAGTGAACCTTAGTATGTCCTGTTCACTCTCATCAGCGATGCATCTGCAAACTTCTGGTAAACAAACTTCTGGGAGCTTCTTCCATCCTCCGCTGCATTATTTTACTTAACGTTATTACAACAAACATTAATGGAGGGCACAAGGATGTAAATGCATGCGAACTCTATCATATGGCCATACTTGTTTCAATGGAGCATTACATGTTACACTGTTTCTTCCCTCATGCTCAGCTTTGCCATCTGGGTGCTTTCCTATTCTGGCCATTCAAGCCCTGAGGCTGAGTTTCACTCTCCTTCTCCTCCACTCTCCCTTTTGCTCCGTAGGCTACACTCACTGCTGTGTGTTTACTTGCGCACGATAACCCAATTATAGTGAAAAAGAAGATTTAGATAATAGTTTGATTAAAGCATTAACAGGAGTTTTGCAGTAACCACATTTCCCCAATAACTGGTTTACACGATTTGTCTGGTAATTAAAGGAATTGTGTGAAGCCCACAGGAAACATTTGAGTGTCACAAAGTATGAAAACCTGAGGAAATGAGTTGATTAATTTCCACAGTTAAGAATTTATAGAGCACTGTTCTGTTATTTGCAGCCACTTTTCAACAAGGTCAAACACTGTCTCTGGCTCGTTACTAAATTCATCATGATCAACAGCAACAGTGATGAGTCAGCTGACATGCCGACAATTTTTTCAATAATAGAAATAGAAATGCACTCATTATGACAAAGATAATTAAGATGAAACCTAGTGAGTGATGCACTGTGTTTCAGTCTCTCAGTATTTGGCATCAGCTCCATTTTTTTGCCAGACCACATCCTTACTGTAAATGCATAATCCTCTACTCAAGGTAATGGCTAGGGGAGCAAAATAGAGTCTAATGGGGTCATGGGAAGGTTAGGCTCAAATGAGTTGGGATTTGGTCTTCGGGGAAGACCATGCTTTCTTTTGCTCATGGCCTGCATGTATTCCTGCTTTGCAATAAATCCAACGCTGACTTTCAGCTTGCACAAAGTCAGGTGCCTGAGCTCCATACCTGCCATCACCCACACATATCATCTCTGCCCTGATGAGTAATGCAAACTCAATTCTCTTTTTAATGTTTGTTTCTTTGTTTAATGTGTACTGACAGTTTGGAAGGAGAGAAAATCCAGAGGAAAGAAAACGGAAATTGAATGTCTAGTTTATGAGTGAGTCTCTGACTTAATGTATCATTTCACCTGTGTAGTCAATTGCAAGGACCGAAGTTGCGTTCAGGCAATTTATTTTATGGATAGGCCGTAAGTGTGAATTAGCTGGATTTTTTGTGCTTGTCTTTCTACAAACACGAACCTGCACAGTGTGGCAACAAGTCGAGTACTGTCTGCGAATGAGATCTAACCTCAAAGTTCATCGGTACGATTATTACCAAGACCCTGAACGCAACACAAGCAACACGCGCGTCAGTCTCCTTGGCAACCACTGAGGAGCAGGCTGTGGGTTCTCAACATAAAGTTTGTCATTTGTCGTGATTCCGCACCAACGTACAATTAGCTAAGAGGTGAGGTTATTATTTATGGTCTCTGTATGTCTTCTTTGTCCACATGCTTCAACCGCGTTTTAGCAATTTATTTAAGTGATGTGAAAGTAAAAATACTAACTTTCTAACTTTTTGCTACGTGCCTCACGGTCGTGGAAACTTAAGTTAGCGTTAGCTATAATGTGGTTAGTTCGCCCACTGTCTGGATTTACAAATGTTGATAACAGTTTAATATTACTTCCCCTCACTTTGATTCCACAAAGTCGTCATCTTGTGTGTCTTTTAACAAACTTCACAATAAAATGTGCTTTCGCAGCCATGTCCGGCAGCTGTAAGCTAAAGTGCAGCTGCTTTGGGAGTGACATCCACAGGCTGCTGCAGGCTGCTGAAGCTGCTCAGAGGGCTGATATCAAGACCTACTCCTCAGGTCATCTGGGGCCCCGCAGCCTGAGCCAGAGTCAGCCTCAAAGGGAGAAAAAGCAGGCTTTCTGGAGGATGTCTCAGAGCCGAGGAGAAACCCCAAACCCTCTGAGAGTCCAGCAGACTCAGCGGACAAAGGCACTGACCAATGTAAAGAAGACAGAAATTAAAGGGTCTCCCTCTGAGTTCTCCACTAGCACAACTTTTGTGGAGTCTGAAGCCTCAAGATGCTATCAGGCTACTGATTGCTCATCACATGCAAACAGAAGAGAAGATATAAGTCTACCTGAGATAGTTTATTGTTCCTCAAACTCTTTGCCAGTCCAGCAGAGAGTCTATTCCCAGAAAAAGTCCAGCTCTTCATCTCATCCAGAGGGGAAACAGCAATTTTGCTTGAGCCTCTCTAACCAAGAGGGCCTGAATAATGAAGGCCAGCAAAAGACAAAACAACAGTTTGGCAGCCAAGTTATAGCCAAGCAGGACCTCTGGGCTGGAATAAATATTGCTGAAATGCATGAGAGGAAACTGCAAAAGGTGAGAATGGTCACACAAACCAGGACATCATGCAACAAGTTTTGTAATTGCACTTCACTTAAATTTCCAGGCTTTCTAATATGTCCATTTTTCATGAGATGGCGTTGCAGAAGGTGCATGAATAAAGACACACACAGACTCACGCAATCTTAACTTTCTAACGTTGTGTCTGTGTGTGTGTGTGTGTGTGTTCGTGTCATACTCAGGAGCTGAAGAAGCTGTCAGCGCAAAGCTGGCCCAGCAAAGACCACCTTGTGGTGTTCAGTGACGTCTTTGATGATGTATGTGAAGACTCGCCAGTATTTGGACGCATCCTGAGGGAAATTAAGGTTTTTCCATTTCCTCTCTACCCACTAGCACATTTTTAGCATGTGCCGTCAGACGTATTAGAGCCAAAAGAGAGTGAGTCCCTGGTGTAGCCAGCGGAAGTAGAGCAACCACTGGAACCTGGTCATGATGCACCACGGGGCAGGTCATTAGAGGGCAACGGTTGAATTAGTGCTCATTCATAAGAAATGTCTTAGGTCCATGCAAGTCTCTGTTTTGCATGCAACTGCTTTGCTCAACTTTACATTGCACTATTAGTGTTTGTGCATTTTGCACATGAAATTGAAATTAGATTAAATTAGATTAGATTAGATTAGATTAGATTAGACTTTATTGATCTCACAATGGAGAAAGTCACGCTTACAGAAGCTCCTCAAAACACACGGCGGGGGGGGGGGGCAAACAGCAACAAATGTAAAAGTTTAAATGTCTAAAGTCTTGTCTTCAGTTGGAGCTTGTGTTGTGACATTTAAGTGTATGATCTCTCCAATTTCAGTAAATTTCATAGAATAAAAAAATCAACAGAATACACAAAATGAAATAAAATGTTTTCTTTTTTCTTCCAGACAGATTATGATTTGTATGTCAACCACCTGATGGCTTCCCAATCATCACTACACAGCATGGTAGAGTACATGGTCCTAATAGCTTCAATACAGAGACATGGACATTCTGGCCTTATTTCCTATCACAACATTGATTCCCTTCTGAATCAGCTGATTAATAGCAAACTATCAGAAGGGGTCATGTTAACTGCAATAGTGACAGAATAATTTCTTTTGCATTTGTGTCAAACAATGTAAGTCTTAGTATGTTTCTGTTGTTGTGTAACAGTTGCTGAATCCTTCTCCCAAAGAACTCAGCAATGGCAAAGTAAAGGAAATGGAGCTGGAGAATGCTGAAAAAGAGGTCTGCAGGCTGGAGCAGGAGGCCAGAGGAGCTCTAGGGGAGAATAAACGGTACTGCAAGGATCCACCTCACAAAGAAAGTCTACATATTTATATACTGTACAGGCTCATCAGCTGAAGCAAGTTTGTTCTTTTTTTAACCTCAGAGTCCGAAATGAATTACAGAATGTTCCAGCTACCATAAGCCCAGAGGACAGTGTCATGAAGAGTAAGTCTAAAGACTACAGTGGTGTATTTAATCAATGGTGAACCACATCTCAGCACTTGCTGTACATTACCCTGCAGGGCAACAGCACATGCTAGCTTTTAGATCTTTGGTGTGTACAAACTGAACAAATAATCACTTTGTCATGACAACCGGCATAAAGACAGTGAGTCAGCTGTGATTTAGCAATGCCTGCAGGAATGTGTACTGTATGTACAAGTACAGATACCACTCTTCCCCTGAGTGCATTCATGCTTGGCTCCTCTGTGTTTGGACAGATACATCTCTGTCAGGGCTGCAAGACGTAGGGAATGCCATTGGGCACACTGGCAGCATCCAGTCCAAGAGACTTCAGGTGTTGAACACGTGGCGGGAGATCCGACAGCTGGAGGAAGAGATTAAGGAGAGGCTGGTGTCCACTGCTACAACCACAGCCACCGAGAGGCGCATCAAAGATCTAAAGGTGCTGCTACATTAGCTTTCTTCTTCTTCTACTTTGACTTTTACATCACACTGAACACCAATTTAGTCTCTGCTGTCTTTCAGAATTAAAATTAAAGCAGGATGTGTGATTGGCGATAACTGAAAATGAAAATGAATATGGCCGAGATTTTGTTCAACATTTTTTTTTCTGTTTGCTTCCAGACAGAGATAATGAGACTGATAGCCTCAAATGACCGTCTGAAAGCCAACAACAAGGCAAGGGGGTTTGACCTTTATCATACTATATCATCATTTGAAAAGTATTACATATTTTAAAAGCATGTCCTGCTATGTAATAGTGGGTCTTGTTTTTTTTCCTTATAATTTGTATGATTTTTCCTCAAGGATCTGGAAAAGAACATCAACATGGTGCTGAACAGAGAGAAAGCAAGCAAGGCCATAAGACGGTACATGTTATATTACAGCATGTACTGTGTCAGACTGGTGACTGGGAGACTTGTGACTCTTTCTTACTCACTGCTGCTCTCCTGTGTTTTTACCACTAGGATGTTGTGGGACGAAATACATTGTGATCTACAGAGAGTGAATAGCCTCATCAGCAACTGAACCAGAGGATCATCTCTTGAGATGGATGTTTCAAAGTCAGACTGTATACACTAGATAAAGTCCAGTGTGTCATAAAGTGACGGAATCAGTATTAAATACACACATCATTTACAGCCAGGAAGCAACTTAATTATGAGATGATCTTATCCTTGTTGTTGCCCTTCAAGAACACTGTAGGTCTCAGTATCAGTAAGCAATAAGTCCTAAGCAATGAGTCCTGCATTCAAATTAAGTGCCGAAATTTTAATTTGCACATTAACTAGTATTATACTTTATTGTACCTTTGGTTCTGTACCTGTCAAATTAATGTAGTGAAATAAAAAATAAAAATATAAAGTAGAACAAAATGAAAAGAATCACAGATTACTTACAAAAATAGTTCCCTTACTTAAATACAGTTTTAATTCGTTGTATATAGTTAGTTTGTTCTATTGTCAGCTTTTGCTGAATAACCATAAACATTCTCAAGCCTTAAATTATGAAAGTGCTTCTGGTGCAGTGATCACATGCACATGTGGTGTTTCATAATAGACATCAGGTTTCGTAAGTTTCCAGTTTGCAGTTAAGGAACAGCAGTGAATTTGACGCTTCGCATATGTTGTTTTTGTGGCCCGAGGTAGCGCAATTAGTATTTGTCAATATGTACAACTTAAGATTGAATTCAGATAAGTGTGATATATGTACAGCCTGGAGCTCCTCGACTGTTACTGAATTGCAGTGAGTTTCAAAGCAGAAAAAAAGGCCTTGAAATTGTTTTTTTTCTGATTTACTCTGTATGGAGCTGTGCATGATAATCGTACCAGAGATGATTAGGAGGATAACAAGCCCTTCTCTCAATTCTGCAGGAGACAGAAGTAAATATTTATTTGTACAGACTAAATAAGACAACGGAAGAAAAAAAATGCAACTCCATATCATAATTCTCAACAGTCGAGGGACACTAAAAAGGCCAGCAAAAAACAATTTCCACAGCAATGGGTGCACGTTACTCTTCAAACACAAGAGGGCAGCAGAGACACACCAAACGTATAAGATAATGTTTGTACTTACTCAGTGCCGAGGTGTCAGTCTGTGACCTTTATCAAAACACAGTGAAAATCGTTGAAAGTTGGTGATGTCTTGATAAAGGTCACAGGCCTGAAATGCCAGCATTAGACATGCCAAATGTTAAAGTGAATACAAAGGGGGGTTTTCCTCGAGGCTCAAGTTCCATGTGACTTTTGAGTCATAAAAATCCAATCATAGCTTTGTGAATAAAACTGTGATGGAATTACTCATTTGATGGGTTCGAGAATCACAGAGACTGAGAAGATTAGAGGAATGAAAGAAGCTTTCTTTGAATTGATATGGAAGTGACCTTTGCCCCCAACATGAGAGTGCCTTGCTGTCTGCTCTAACCTAATCAGAGGTCAAAGTCTGCTCTATTGCTGGCAGAAGCAGTAGGAGCAGAGTGTTTTTGTCCCTCACTCTCTATGCTCTTCTCACCCTGTTAACAACGCCTCGCCCTCCGGAGAGCTTCCTCTGCTTGGATTGTCACCAGTTCAACACCATGCTGCTTCGGACTGTGGTCCTGCTCCTCCTGTGCATGTCAGTGAGCATGTGTGCCACTATAGGCCACTACCAGACTGAAGCAAAGGAGGAGGAGGAGGCCCCTAGTGTTACCGATGGTGCTGTGGCAGCTGCCTCAGTAGATGCAGCCGAAGAAGGTGTAGCTCCTGCAGATGCTCACGTGGATGATTCACCTGCAGCTGAGGAACCTGCAGCTAATTCCCTTTTCGGTGACAATCTACTAGCTAAAATACTTGCGGCTGATAACCCAGCAGCTGGTAAACCTGAAGCGGATGTTCCTGTAGCAGATGGTGCAACAGCTGAAGAGCCAGGTACAGATAGTGACAAGTCTGCTGGAGATGGCCCTGACGTGGAAGCTCTAACTGCTGAAGCTGTCACCCACGAGCAACCTTTCTCTGAGGAGGAGGAGGAGGGGAACGACATCAGACCAGTCCAGACAAACCGCTCTCTGAACAGACCCTTGGCACATGAAGATAACAGTTGGAGCCTCAACTCAATTAGAAATAGTTTCCAGACTGTGCACGGATACTTTGACTCCCTGGTGGAGCTGGTCGGGGGGCACAACGGTGTGTGTCAGTACCGCTGCAGATATGGTAAGAACAAATCTCTTGAATTAACATACTGTTATGTTACTGAGGACTACAAGTCTTTGAGTTCCGGAGGAGGGACTCAAGGGTTCAGGGGGCGAGTTGTTGTTGAGCTGTTTTCAGAAGAGAAATCAGTTCACCTGGTCCCCAGTAGGTTTTCAAAAGATCATTATCCACATCCACCGTTCCTTCTCTTACTGTGGTTTGTTTGCTTAGCACACTTCAAGTCTCAAATCAATCCCTCTGCTGTCACTTCATTACATATTTCTTGACCCAAGATAGTGTACTAGGCACTCAGGCGGCTGATAATGAATATATCCTGGTATCAGTCTGAGAGGTCAGCCCACAATTAGGTAATCAATACAGATGTTCTCAAACAGAAGTTACATCTTATCTGTGAAACGCCCCACACCCAAGAACAGAGATACTGTATGCTGTGGATCCTTGACAAGGAGCTTGTGATGACATTAGTCTGTTAACGTGTCTTCGCTGTAGTTTAACAATAAAATTGAACTTGTCTGGGTTTTTTTTTGTTTGTTTGTCTTCCAGGAGAACCTCCTCAACCTCGCCCCGGCTACCAGCTCTCAGAGCCCGACGGCTGCAGTTCCTCTCTTGTGGGATTCCAGGTGAATGCAGCTGTAGGTGGCCTGTTCATAGCACCCACAGCCCAGAACTACATCATTAAACTCATATAGTGGAGCAACCCACGACCACAATGGCTGGTTCTGGATTAGTAAACTGCTCTGACATGATGCAGCTCTCTCTTTTGACAGCTTGACCTTGGGATCCCTGCTATGACAAAGTGCTGTAATCAGCTTGACGTGTGCTATGACACTTGTGGGACAAGCAAGTACGACTGTGACTCCAAGTTTCGCTCGTGTCTGCATGGCATCTGCTCAGACCTCAATAAGAGTCTGGGCTTTGCGTCAAAGGTACAAGGTGAGATATTTGCAGATATTTATTTTCCTCCTCCTCTTCTTTTCTGTTGCGCTATGGCAAAATCTATGTGATGCCATGAATATGACCACCGGAAACACCTCACATACATGTTACTCTGCCTCTCACTGTTTGTCTTTTCTTCTTAGCCTGTGAATCGATGGCTGACACTCTCTACAACACAGTGTGGACTCTTGGTTGTCGACCTTACATGAACAGCCAGAGGGCAGCGTGTGTCTGCGAGGGAGAGGAGAGGGATGAACTGTGACACTGAACACTATGGACTCCTGCATGCTCTCACAGGCACAGAACAGAGCCATGGGTATTTCTGCAGATTATACTGTATAGCTATAAGCATTTTTTTGGCAAAGAGGAGATACTTCACAAGAACCCTCTGAAGATTCAGCCTGGGAGTTAAAAAACACAAAAAAAGGAATGCAAATGAACAGTTTCTCAGCTTTTATTCATAGGCAGGAGCAACAAATATTAGGTATCTGAATATGACTTTCAGAATCTTAATTAATTGCTTATGCATGTAATACTCTCCTTACTCCATTTCATTTTAGGTCATTTTTTAGGCCTCTGTGACTCCATTACCATAAATTACTTTGATGACTCCAAAGAAAGTGCCTGATGGGAAGGATATTGTAGTTAGACTAATTTCCTCTAGATACAAAGACACAAGATAATTACTGTAGCGCACATGGTTCGTTGTGGGCTGCTATTTATCAAGATTGCTTGCTGCTCAAACCGTAAGTCAGTGTCATGTAAATGTAATGCCTATTACTACTACGTTAACATTTGATCTAAGTTATTTGGCAGTTATTCGTTATTTTTTATGAATAGATGCATGACTAATTGCAGTTGAACTGAAATGATTAATTCTAGATTAATTGTCAGAGCGACGAAGCGTAGGCATATTTTCCAGGAACGACACACTGATGTCTCATTTCCAACACACTGGAATGTGTGACGCGCTCCCCAGCCACCGACTGCACAGAGCAAATGAGACAGAATACGTCTATGGATGTTCCACATGTGTTTTTCAAGTCAGTGATGGTGTGAAATATAAGTCCAGTCAATCTCAAAGCTGTAATCGAGTCTGAGAAATGCCTGAAAGTGTGACCTAGAAAAGCATCCTTCATGTTGTAGTTGTTACAAATGAACTGTGGCCCCCCCAAATGATCTCTAATAGAAATGTCATTTGCTTTAATGTCAGTAAAACTTGCTGCAAGGCAAACACACATAAACTCTGATGTATTAAGCAGAATTCAACGGATCTACAGCACTGTGACTGACACTGGAACTTGCATTGATAGAAGAGTGTATATACTGCATGTATATGTGTGCAGCACAACGTGCTGCTCTGCATATGTCTGTTTGGTGTTTTAAATACCAAATAAACTGAAACGGTCGGTTCACCTCTAATCTAAATGTTACTGCAAATATAATGCACGGTGTTTTTTCTGGCTTTTTGTGTTAATGGCTTTATATGAGCATCACAGCTCAGGCAGGATGAAGATGGGGCCTCCGCTCAGCGTGCGCTGCTCCCGGGCTTCACCGGTCCGAACCTCTCGGCGGACGCGTCCTCGACAACGCTGAGCACAGCGGGAGTCTCCTGCCCCACATACCAACACCTGGCAGTGGAGGAACACTTGCTGTGAACAGAGGAGAGAGACAAGCTTGCTTTGAGCAGAGATGGAGAGGAACACTGCTAATGCTATGGATGCACTCCTCACAGTATAGTGCTAAACAGACACAAGCCCACACACACTGGCCAGCTGGCTCCCAGCATGCCTGCTTTACTCACTCGGTTGTCCTTGCCGATGAACTTGAAGACAGGGACCTGGTAGTGCTTAGAGAGCTGGTCTTTTGATGAATACTGTGTCACAGTTTCATCAGAGATACACCTAGAAAAGGAAGCCAAAGAGGGGAAAAGGAGTCACACATGTGGTTGATCTCTTAACACAGCACTCAATGATCCACATTTCTAATGAGCCACTTCATCAAGGTTGGCTGCACTAATGCCCTGAAACACTGTTGTATCTTTAATAGGAAATCATGAGGATAGATTACAACCCTGCTCTGCTGGTGTCCATCGAACAGCAAGAGAACATCTCACTCTGGGTTCAGAGGAGAAATGGTTTGCCAAAAGCGAGTCAGATTATAAGGCTGATCTGTGTTTGCGATTTTTCTCCTCAGAATATTCTTGTTTTCTTTCCACATTAAGCAGAATGCGAGGCCAGTGGCATTTTTCAGCTGACATTTCCTGGAAGCAGCGGAGACTTCCTGTCCTATAACTGTCAAGCAGCTGATGTAAGGCTTTGTGGAAACATAGCAGCAGCGTTTGATCCAGCTGACATTAACCAGCCTATAAGGACTGTTCATGTTGCAGGGCCAAATATGGGTCTGGTGTTAATGAAGCAATATTAAAAAGTCAGAATTCTGCATGATGCCATACATCACTGTTTTCATTTGCCCAAGTTATTTGTGATATCTTTCACTGAGATTTCTGCCTCTACCTCTGCGCAGTGGAGGCAAATGAAATTTCATCAGTGGAGCTTGCAGCACTGAAAAATTACATTTTAAAGATTTATTAGCCACGCAGGTCTCCAGGAATCATTTTCACAGACTGTGTCGCTTTTCCAAGACTAAGACTTCACTGTCAAACATGTTTATTGAAATGACTTTCTACTTAAGAAACCACCTGCGTTGTGTGAACAGCTCAGAGTATTAGTGACACTGATTCCTGATTCCTGCTGATTTATTTCAGGCTGTCAGTTCTGTGAGCACCACGAACAAAAAAACAACCACCAATTTAATGGGGGGGGGGCAGAATAACGGAGATAGATATCTTAAATAAAACCAAATCTGTTTGCGTGACTAGACACCACTGGAGGTACAGCGTGAGTTATTTGGTGACATTGTTGTGTTAAGTGGTCATTGCTTTGCGCTGCATACTCTTCACTTTTATTGCATTTTTGGAATCCCTTCTTTTTGTTCAGCCATGGTGGGTGAAGTCCTCTGCTTCCTATAAACAGACCTGCTATTTTAGGTATTACAGAATACATCACTGTCTGTGTACCTAATGTAACGTAACAGATAAGCTGTTCCAGTAGTGCTATTTTGTGGTTCGCCTAAGGCCTTTTATGTAGCACAAGATGTGATGCTCAGACTGATGACACATCCACACCATTCACCCGTCTTTTATGAGGAAATACTTGAGGGCCTGGTCGGCTTTGGGCCCCGGTGTGGCGAAGCAGCTCTCCACCAGTGCAGAGAGGCCCTCCACTCTCTCCTTTGGCTCCACCCCGAAGAACAGCGAGTCGTGCAGGCGGAGCTGGGGCGGGGTGCGGTAGGGCTCGGAGAACTCCGCGTTCTTGAAGAGCTCTAGGAAGAAGGGGAAGACGCCCTCGCTGTGGCCCGCCAGCTCGAGGGCTGAGCTCCGCAGGCTTGCCTGGTATTCATCCGACACGTGGTACTCCCTGGGGAACTCGCAGGTGACAGGGAGCACTAACTTGCTGGTGCGGACTATCAGGTCCCTGCTGCTTCCTGGGCTGCTCCTTGGGAGGCCTGTCACCAGGTTGGTGCCCACAATCTTGTCATCTGTCACCTGGGGGGGCAATGTTCAGTTTACAGTTCTACAGCCTCACACAAGCCATTTTAAGGCACAGCCCCTTAACACATGATAATGAAACACTTCTAACTGTAGGCACGACTACACCCTGAGCACACTCAGTCTAAAAAAAAATTAATCCCAATGCCTCTGACCTCCACCACTGTACCGCAGGTCTTGAGGCTGAAGCTGAGGTTGATGTGTGTGCCATTGGAAACACCTCGACAAGAAGAGTTAGTCAGGGAGAGCTCCAGTCCTCCTACAAGGTCTTTCGGGACTGACACAATAATTGAGCTGGAATCACACTGGACTGGCACTGCAGGAAAGGGAGGCAAGGACAAGACATATTATTACAGTCCCACAAAATGACACCAATCATGAAAGAGTGCGAGGATTCAAAGAGCTGCGTAAAATGATCACGCCATGGTCATGCTTATTGGATGAAACATACCACCACTCCCTGCGGTAGCATCATTACCAAACCGACTGATTAATGATTTCAGTCATTTCTGAAACAAACATGCCAGCTCTCACTGGCTCCAGCTTCTTACATGTGATGGTTTGCTGCTTTTCTCTGTTTTACATGACTGCAAATTGGAAAGAGCGGAAACGATTAGTCATTTAATCACTCAGCCCATCAAAAGGAAACTAATTGGCAACTACTTTTGTTAATGGCTTCATAATTAAAGCCAAATGTTTACTGGGTCCTGGGTACTGCGTGTTTGTGCTTGTGTTATGTGATAGTAAAGTGTTTTTGCTTTGTTTTGTTATGTTTTCTTGTCCTGTTGGTCAAACAAAACAAGACATTTGATGACATCATCTTGGGGAATTGTGATGGACATTTTTCTTAAATTTTCTTACATTTTAAAGACAAAACGATTGATGGATTATTGAGAAAGTCAAATCAAAATTTGGGATTTGGGATTTAAAACTTGGTTGTTGGTTGTAAAGAACGGGTCCTTGGACTGGACATCTTTCACTATGTCCTGACAACCAATATAACAAGCTGTTATCAGGAAGAAAAATAATCTACAGATTTTACCATACGAAATATAATCATTAGTTGCAGTCCTGTACTGTCAAAACAGACACTGATGTGTTTTCACCACGACGTTCATTTCTCAAACCAGAAGTCTGTAAAAAAACATGTATTGGCCAGTCATGTTATCCGCTGCTAATGAGTTTAAGGACATAAATAACCCTGGGCTCAAATGTTAAAAACATCACTTATGACTTGAAGAAATGCATTTTGGTCAAACCTCTACATCATCTAACATCTTTTGAGATCCTCTGTGTCAACTTGCCTTGCTGTCTGATTGATTATCTAACTTCACAATCCACCATTCTGTTACACACATTCACACACACTGCTACACACCCTGACACGTGCGTTTATCCTCTCCCAGCTCCAGCCCCCTCGGACAGCTGCACTCATAGGAGTCCAGCAGTGATGAGCAGCCATGGCTGCAGCCTCCGTTGTTAACATGACAGCCTGCTATCTCTGCATGAGGCAACACGGAGAAAAGAAAAAGGTGAAGACCAGCGTGCAGTTCCCTGGTTTCATGATCTCTGCACAGCATTACCTGGTGTGTCATATAGACATCAGAACATTGATGCACCTCTGCAGTTGTGTCTGTCCTGGTCCAGCACACGGCCCGGCCCACATTCACAGCGCCTGGAGCCTTTGGTGTTCACACACACCTCTGCACAGCCGCCGTTGCTCTTCTCACATTCATTCACATCTGAACATAGGACACACACCACACCTGGGTCAGACATTATTATTTAATTGACTGAGTACCCAGTGGGTAGAGGTTATTACCTCAAGGCAATTCTCCCGGTGGCCCAGGATGGAGGATGATAAATTGACTTTAAAGGACTCTGAAACTGCATTTATACTGAGAGGACTGGTAAAATAAAAATAATAATGAGGGATGAAATTAAATGAGTGACAAAAGAGAGAGTGCAAGAGAGTGAGGACAGAGAGTAATCGAGGATGAAGAGGAAGTGAAGAGCGTCATTTCTGAGACAGGGAAAGTCAGATTCGGTTAATCGGTGAAAAATGTTGGCAAATCTCAGGCGGGCTCAGTTCCCACTGCATGCCTGTCACCCATCATTCTGCGTACTGTCCACTCTACCACACACACACACACAAACACACACACACACACACACACACACACACACGCACACACACACCTCCACCTTGAGTAGAGTCAACAAATAAAGAAGACAATCCTTCAGTCTTTACTGTACATCACTAGCTGCTTCCTTCATTTGGCTTTAGAGTCATCCTTCCTATTTTCTGACCTGTCTTATCATGTAGATTTTGTAAAACTAGCAACAAGTCTGTTGGAACAGTGATCTTTACATTCATCCTGTTTACAGCACTACTACAGGAAAAAGTCATGTAAGTAGGTTACATGGCTGGGAAAGCAGTCACAGGGCTGCGGCGCACTAGAGCCGTGTTTCTGAACCATGGGCAGGTCTGCCTGAACCATCCTACCTCTGCCGTTGCCATGAGGTAACCTATGCGGACAGATTGTGGAGCAATTCATTTCATAAAAGAGAATTTGCTATTTAATTAAAAAAAATATATATCCACATATGGAGCCAGCTGTAATACCTGAGCAACGCTTTGATTAAGAGTGTGTGAAGAAAACAAAACGAGCAGAGAAGTTGAACAGCTAAATTTAGCAGATTTGATAGCTAAAGTAATGGATAAATGGTTAACTGTTAGGTCTCTTTAATGTGTTTTGTTCACCAGCGTCATGTCTTGTCATGCACTTCCTGTTTTATTGTGAAACCTAACTCTCCTCTCAATTCAGACCACTGACTTCCTGGTGTCTTCCCACCTGTCTGATTGTCTGCCCTACCCTAATTGTTTCCACCTGTCCCTCATTACCTTGTGTATATATAGTCCGTGTCTCCCTTCATCCTGTGAACCAGCCTGTGTCTTGCCTTGCTAAGAGAGAACTTTGAAAATCTTGTGTTTGCCTAGAAATACCTAGACTCTTTTTATTTGCCTTGTCAAGATCCTTGCGCCTTTTGTTACCCTTGAGAACCTGATTATCTTTTGATTATTAAATCTAGCCTTCGTGTTCAACCTCCTTTGTTCGTGTGATTTGTGTCTGCTTTTGAGGCCTAAAGCCTTCCAGAGCTTGTCATTAACACATTTTGCTAAAAGGAACGGGTAAACATTTAAAGTTTAAAGTAACGGAAAACCTGTTGAGATAGTTCACCAAAAGTAGCTAATGATGCATGGCATCAACAAGACAGCTAAAAGTAAGGGGTTAACATATAAAAGCATTAGCTTAGGTCGATGGTTTAAAGTGAGTAAAAGATGACATGATTTCCAAAAGTCATACAGTCAAAGACAACCAATTTCTTTTAAACAAGGTTGCCTTTTCATTTCAGTGTTTTTAAAGTTTCAAAACACAATAGATAAAGGGCCAGAAGCAAAAGTGGGCACCTAGGTGGTCAGTTTTTAGTATCGCAGCTTATAAAGGCTTTTTGTGGACAGCTCTTTCAACCCTTGTTTGGTGGATTTCCTCCTGCAAAAGGTTTCTAGTTCTGCTGTCTTGTATGTGCTGCCCTTTTGAGGTCAATCCTCAGATTTGTGATGATGTTGAGGTCGGGGAACTGTGAGGGCCACGGCAAAACCTTCATCTTATGCCTCTTGAGTTAGTCCATTGTGGATTTTGAGGTGTGTTTAGGATCATTATCCTGTTGTGGAAGGCTTCCTCTTTTAATCTTCAGCTTTTTTTCACATGGTGTGATGTTTGCTTCCAGAATTCACTGGTATTTTAATTGACTCCATTCTTCTCTCTACCAGTGAAATGTCTCCTGTGCCGCTGGCTGCAACACAAGTCCAAAGCATCGATCCACCCCCATGCTTGACAGTTGGAGATGTGCTCTTTTCATGGAATTCTGCACCCTTTTTATTCAAATATACCTTTACCTTTGGCAAAAACTTCAATTTTAACTTCATTAGTCCACAGGACTTTTTCCAAAATGCATCAGGCTCGTTTAGATGTTCCCTGGAAACTTCTGACACTGAAGTTTTCTTGGACTTAGAGACCTCAGCTTGACCTCCACTGTTCCTGTTAACTGACATTTCATAATTACATTATGAACTAAGAAAACAACTACCTGAAAATGCTTTGCTATCTTCGTTTTAGCCTTCTCCTGCTTTGCAGGCCTCAATTATTTTAATAATTGCTTAGCAACTGCTTAGAGGAGCCCATGACGGCTGACTGTTGGGACAAGGTTTGAGGAGTCACAGTATTTATAAAGCGTGCATCACTTGACCTTTCCTAATGACAATTGTGAACAAGCCATGGACTTACCAACTAATTAAGCTCAGAGACCTTAATAAAAGTTATCTGAGAGCTCAAATCTCTTGAGGTGCCCAAACCTTTGCATGGTGGTCCTTTCCTTTTTTCCCTCTAACATTGTACAAATCAAGAATAATACACTAATACTGCTTAAAATGTTGAAGAGGTTGTTTAATCTTTAACTTTTCTTTAACACACATATATTCACATACACTGTATATTTATACATATAACAGTTACAATAAAGCTGAATCTAATCTAAGTTAAAATCGTTTTTTTTTTACTTGGACTACCATTTAAGGTCAAGACTAAAACAAAGGTAAACCCCCTTCAACATGAAGAAATGTAAAGCGAGTCAACTATCTCTAAAGACAAAACAATTAGTATAATACAAATTAAAAGATTAAATTCTCCTGACAAAAGACTCCATCCTATTAGGCTTTGCTGTCTTTTCAGGCTCTGCCCCATCTTCTGAATATCCCATTAAGTTGAGTGTATCTGGATATTTTAATAGCATAAAAACAGCTTATCCAGAAATATGAATGTCAAAACAATGAGTGAACATACTGCAAATCCAGTCTGATTTCTCCTCTCATTGTTTTTCAGAAGCCATTTCCAGCCAATCCATCTTCCATGTTGGCTTCATTATCAGTTGCACACCATATCGGTCCCCTCTCTTCCTCCCTCTTTGTCCAACTCACCAAGACATGTTTGTCTGTCCGGTCCCAGGACAGTTCCAGGTGCGCAGCGACAGTCAGACTCAGGACATCTGGGACCTGCACAGTCCACCTCATCACAGATATCATAAAAATCTGTGCAACACACACACACACAAAGCTGTTAACACAATAAAGGACAAGAAAATGAAACATAACTCTTTAACGGGATAACAAATTGACTTTTTATATATCAGACATGCTCACTCACGGCCACAGTAAACATGGAAGCAGACCGAGGGTTTGGGCAGGCGATAGACAAAGTATCCTCCGTTACAGGCCTTCACATCTACGCTGGCGTTCCACTGGCAGCAGTTGTCATTGAAGCTGGCACAGACGGGCAGGGTGACGATGCCCTCGTGGGCCTGAGGGTGGCTGCCGTTGAGCCAGATTGGAGCATGGGTGCCACAGTGATTCTCAGAGATGCAGAAGGTGGGCATGGCGTCCCCGGCCATGCCGGTGAAGCGGTACCATTCTCCAGACACGTGGCTGTCACACAGGGGCACGCCGGACGACTGGTTGATGTGGTAGTCCGTGTTCCTCCAGGGTTCATTCAGGCTGATGTAGGCAGAGCAGGGGTCCAGGGCTGAGGCGTGTGGGTGTGGTGGCAAAAGATGAGGAAGACTTGAGGTGAGCATGATGTAAACGTGTGTTTTAAGATAAGGAGGACAAGCCAGAGAGGAGGGAGTTTCTGCTGGATAGTGATGTGAGTGAGCATTGGTGGAAAGCAACTATTTACCCAAGTCCTGGAAGTACATTGTCTTGTACAAGTATTTTACTTGAGTATTTCTTTCTTTAAGCGTCTTTGTATTTTCACTAAATTTCAGAGCTAAATATAATACTTTTTTACTTTGCTGACTCATTTAAAAACTTAAGTCACCTTATCCTTTTCCATTTCCGACT
The DNA here is from genome assembly GCF_017976325.1 of Chelmon rostratus. NCBI lineage: Eukaryota > Metazoa > Chordata > Actinopteri > Chaetodontiformes > Chaetodontidae > Chelmon > Chelmon rostratus. The sequence continues at coordinate 10,053,977 of NC_055668.1, read as the reverse complement.
GTACATACAAAACATAAGATGTTCACAAGATGGAAATTTACACCACAACTTGCAGGATTTTCTGCAGGATTTTCTGCCACTGAATCAGGCTTTCAACGTCACTTTCTCCAGTGCTGACACAGTTTTAAAAAGAAGTGTGGGGATAAGTCTGGCTATGTAAGACTAGGCATTCAGCATCTAAAGGATAGTGCAAGGAAGTCTCCTGTCACAGGCTAGATTTCCTCAGCCTGAACAGTGGAGCCAAGAGGAGGTGCAGAAATCTAGTTTTCTCTCAGATCACTTGAATCACAACATGCCCTAACCCTACCACAGCTTTAATGCTACTGATGACTCAATTGTAATATCCACTATATACTACTCTAGCTACTTAAACTTTTCATGCGGCAAGTGTATTTTGCTTACTTTAAGTTAAGTAAAATTATAAATGCAAGACTTTTTCTTCGATAGGAGTATTGTATTTATATGTATATTGTTATTTTCACTTATAAGATCTACCAATAATACTTCCTCCAAAACATACATTGTCACTTATTCTTGTACAGCTATTTACTGCAGATTCACTTAGCAGGTTTTGAGATTCTGCCTCCATATCAATATAATATCTAAAAAATTCAATTTAAAAAACAGAAATCTCAGAAACAAAAGCTATGTGCATGGTGGTGCAGTGACCCTTTAGCACTGCTGTACATTCACTTCCATTAGTTACTTTAGGAAAGGCTCCAATTTCGGCTCAGTCCATAGACAAGCTCTATGTCTTGTATCTCTTCTGGCCACTTGAGCAAACTTGTTACCACGAAGCCAACCTTTGAACAAGATAAACTGTAACGCCGAGCCAATTCTCATTGAACTAAACACCAACAAGCCATCAAGGAACCCTTTATCCAATGGGTTCTGTCAGTGGTGACTCTTTTCACAACAGGCAGCTTTGCAGAATCAGGAGAACAACTGAACAAGCAGAGTAAACAAAGTGCAGCAAAACAATCAATAGTCTCTCCCCCTCTTCATGCCTGCTCAACAGTGTAATTAAGAGGTAGATGTAAAACAAAAGGAAAAGGAGGAGACATGAGGGATGATGGGAGTGGGCAAAGTGAGCAAGAGCGAGAGTGTTAATTATTGAGGATCAGCAGGAATGGAGGAACAGCAGGAGGCTGATCAGCCCGGCAGTAAAGCATCTTCAGTGACAGGCCGGAGCCGGGAAACATGACAGCTGACAAGTAGGACATAACACTTTAATCTATTCTGTAGCAGTAACCACCACTATGACCAAACTCCAGGCTTTGCTTTTAGTTGGATTGCTCTACATAAAATATCTGTGTTTATGTTTTCCCGTATCTTGAATGAAAAGTGCTTTCTGTGTGACCGGAAACAAAAATTGTTCCTTTCCTCAAACCTGCTTTCACAAGTGAACATGAAAACACACAAACACGCACTCCAAAGAAATATGAACTGACTGCACCTCAGTGCCTGGGAGCTATGAAAAAATATTTGTGTGAGATGGGACTTATATTGTGGCTGTAAATGACGTCACCATGCACATCATTTTCTCCCTCCATCCACTAATGGACAGTCAATCTTGTCACTACCTGCTGCTCCAATAAAAGCAGAGGGATCAATCCTTGACCCGGGCCCACTGACAGCATAAACAACCCGTTCTGGAGATGTACGACTGACCAACAGCGTTCCAGCTCAAGCAGCACAGAAGGGGCAGAGGACATAGCTGACTCATGTGGGTGTATGGTAATGGGAGCGTTAAATCTTCCAGATGGGGCTTGAATAACTTAATATGGCTATTAAGGGAATGTGGAGCCACGCCTGACCTGAGTCAGACTCCAGCCGCTCATCTGTACAGATGAGGATGAAGACTAACGGTAAACAGTGTCCACCCTCATTGTTCTCATATGGATATTGGTTTGTTAAAGGACAAAGCTGGAAATATTCTATTTTTCTTACCTTCTACAAATCCCATGAAAAAACATGAACCCAACAATGAATTAAACCGACTAAAAAGTCTCCCTGTGTGGCTGAAGTCTGATATATATTTTTCCTCTGTGCCACAGACCTCTGTATTGTCCAAAAAACACATGAATGAGCGTTGCACTGGGTGACATGTTCCTTCATTACAATGGACACACGCTGTAGCATATTCTGAGTTAATCCTGCATACACCAACCTGCTGCTGGAAATACTCACTAGAGTCCCAAATCTGTGTTAATCCGCTGCTGAAAACAGTCCCCAAGAAATGCACAATTTAGCCCAGTTTGAGGAACATTTGAGAAAAGATACAGCACCCAGCTGCTTAGAAAATGATTGACCCTTTAATAAAAACAATGAAAGTATATTTATGACCTATTTTTAGAGTCCAAACATATTGGAAGATGGTTTTGGTGTTTTCATTGGATTTGTTGAGAATAACAGAAAATATAATGTCAGCCTTATGCTTTAATTAATGGTTAAAAAAGACCAAAAAGAAGCACCATGAACAGATCAGACACAAACTCATTGCTGTACAATAATTCAATTAATTGTTTTTAGGGATAACGTAAGAAATGCTACACTCACCTACACCTGCGACCGCAAGAACCTCCTGCAGCAGACTGGTAATCAGCAAAAACATCATGATGTGCTTTCTCAGATTTGGAATGATAGTCCAGGTTCAGGCCTGACGTGTGTGTGTGTGTGTGGCTCTTTTGGTTCACCCATAGGGGAAGCCTGTCTTTAATAGGTGCCTCTTATCTGTATGTGTCATATTGTCATGTGTGTGTCTCACCTTGAGCTCTTGACCTTCTGCTCCAGTGACAGGACCATCCTCCCATTGTTTCAGAGTCAGTCTTCTCACTCTCCTCCCTCCATCCTATCAAACACAACTTTAAACTACCACAAACATCTTTTTTTTTTTTTTTTTGCACCCTGCTGTGAAAAAGTGTGTTTGAGGCTTTTGATACTTATACACGTCTTAAATCCTTCCTTACTCATCCGTCTTGATTTAAAGGACATAGAAAAACGGGCAATGATCTAATCTGCTGCAGCGTTAAACCAATCTGATTAATCTGCTTAGTGTCGTGCTGAAGCAGTTTGCAGTGCGAGGCGACGCCGAGGTTTGCACACTCAGGATTTACCGCAGACCCGCATCAGGGACACGCTGCCAGAGTGAATATGTTCTCATCTAGCTCATTACTTGACCACTAGTACAAGCCAGGAAACATCTAAAGCTTGGCCCATTCCATTTAGAAACGTCCCGAACCAACCTGGCGTTTGCAGTTTGGGTTTCTCATATGTAATTAAATCAATGGAGACATTAATCCACAAGGCTGTTAGAAGAAATGAGGTGGAACATGCTTTTTTTTTCTGCGTTTACGCCTGGAAATAAGACACTGTTAGTTCTAATGGCTGCAGGTCTCTATGGCACAGACAGATTAAATCAGCACTTTATTACACCACTGTCTAACCATAGTGTGTACAGGACAGGACAGGACAGCCAGACAGTGCCTATAGCTTTAATGGCTCCCATGTTTTTCACTTTAATCACACTCAGTCTAATTATATTTACATTTTGGGTTGATAACTGTGTGTGTTCACCGCTGTGAAATGTGCTGCAGGGTCAGGCGTGGCTATGGCTGTCTATGCTGACTACTTTGATCCAGTTTGGCTCCACTACATTTTACTTTTCCTCCAACACCATCATGAGGTTGAGCTGTCTGGCTTTTAGCGAAACGTCTAAACAACTGGTGAATGGAGCGTCACGAAATGAGGCACAGACTTCGTCCTGAGGATGAATTGTAACTCCCTTAACCTTTCAACCAGGTGATCAACGTAAAACTTTGAGATTTTTGGACTTTAAACGGACCGGACAGCTTCATCGGACCATTGCAACCACGTGTTGTTTCATGCAGCTTCTGTATACAAACAGTTTTTCCACTCAGGCCTATCTCATAGGATGTCCTGTACAGGAAGAGCAGGAGGCCAAGGAGAGCCAGAGGAGGTGGACAAGACCTTGACGGGCTGCTTCTTGTAAATCTCTGTAATAAGTCCATTAATCACCAAGTCTTCGCTTCCAATGAGAACAACAAAAAATCTCAACTGGACCACTGGCTCCAAAAACTGGATAAGGATTTTATTGATAATTGAATTACATAGCTCTTTTATACATATTTCATAAATGATACAGGATTTTACATTTTTCTTTTTTGCCAACATTACAGCATCATATGTCAACAGAAGAAAGAAAGACAAGAAAAACTTAACAAAATAAGAAGTCAGAATGGAGTACAAGATCATTTCAATCCGATGTTCTGCTTCACTCTTTAGGCATTTTAAACACATCTTATTGTAAATGCACACAAACAAGGTATTCAAAACATAATACATTGAAAACATAGAAGAATAATGTGACTTTGGAGAAAAAAGGCTGAGAGTGGGTGAAAAAATGACCGGAGAGAGGGACGAGAATGGGAGGCGTTCCCCGATATGTGAACAGAGTGCGCCTGACACTCTTCCTTTGGACTCAAATCCAGGACGTTAGAAACTGAGGTCAAGAGGTCTCCTCCTCTATAGGTGCACCGAGGATGGAGGGTGGTTTTCCATTTACTGGGGAGTATAGATGCACGCTGAGGAGGGAGTTTGTGGGAGTAAATAAGGTGAAGATGACAGTGGGGTCTGTTGGGGTTTGAGCAGTTGGTTGGCTGGGATTTATGTCAGATTTGGCAGGGCAGATTCTAAAGACGCAGCCCTGTCCACTGCCCCTTTATAACTAGGAATCTCTACAAACAACGTTCTTAAATTATCTTTGCAGTTTTTTTTTTGATAAATCGTCTTTTTTTTATTTTCACATAATTTCTCATGTAAACATACATTCATGCAACACCCTCTTTATAATAAAGTTTCCCTATATTTGATATATTTTGTTTTTAAAAAATAAAGGAGGAAAAAAAGGCAATAAACGGTGGATGGCATGATAAAAAAGAGGAGGTGATGATGGCGAAAAGGGTGGAAACAGCAGAGGGGAGGACTGGACTGCAGACAGAGGCCTCAACTCTCTCACCTCCCACAGAACATCTCCAAGGAAACACCGTCGTCACTGCGTGTGTGTGTGTGTGTGTGTGTGTGTAAGGTGGCCTGTTTTGGAAAAACAAGTTTAAAGCTAATGACTGTGATGAAGTGCGATGTGGGTGGAATTGTTTTTTCTTCTTTTTTTTTACCACTATTGACAAGGTGGTGATTAGGGGCAAAGGACTCATGAATATGGTGATCTGAACTTTGCCCTCAGTGCACCTGCATATGTCAGCATGTGGATTCAAAAGACACTCATGTTCACAGACTCACAGCAACATTGATTTCCACTTCCGCTTTATATGAGGGTGGCATTCCAAATAAGAGGTTAACCGTCTCAATGATCGGATCATTTCTGTTCATCAAATTGCTACATTGTCTATACCATTAACATCATCAATCATCCAAAAGGCACCGTTTCCCTTGGAGATAAAACGTATGCATGCATGAACCCGCGCGCAAAGACACGCACACACACACATACACACACAGAGCAACAGATTAGGCTGAATCCTGCCTTGAGATCTGCAAGGCTAACTTTTGATTGGACCTAAAATCATGCATTTTAACAGAAGATCTGCAGTCAGACGCAAGGATCTCTCCAGGATTCAGCTAACCGTCCACACGAGACACACGAGCGGGAGATGATCTTGAACTGGAGTCTACGTGCAGGGACGTCATGTCGTTGTGCTTCCCCTCTGCAGAGGTGATCTACAGCAGTTCAGAGTGACAATAACTGGCTTTGAGATCTTTCTTTTATTTTATTTTAGATATAATTTGGGCTGGAGAGAGGGCCACCAATTCTCACCCTGAACAGAAAACTAAGTGATGCTGACAAAGATTTATTCAGTGACCATCCCAAAAAAAATGGACAACCAAAAGATATGGCTTCTATAACCTTCAGGGTGGGATGAGACTTCAGCTAGATGCGGCAAAGAAAAGTGTCCAGTTAAGTACAAAGTTGCAATAATGCTCCTACACATTCACAAATTTCTACTGAGGGCATACCACAGCATGCAGTCTACCCTGCCTTGCCATCGCGGGAGCAGGGGGGCATTACAGCAACAGTGGGAGGAGAAAACTCTGGCTTTGTTTCAGGGTGAAAAAAGCCTCTGTGAATCAATGCCATGACGCTTTTTTAAAAATGTAAACCTTTTGCTGTTTTGTCTGAAAGCTTCATGGGGACAATTCTAAAAAAATTCAGATGTTGAAATGCACATCACATGCTGCTCAGCTAGACGCCAGGTCATTGAAAATCTGGACGCTTCACACCATGGACTGAACTCTCAATTGGAAAAGGAAAATAAAACCCACGAGATATTGGGAAGAAGAGATACTGAACTGCAGGTAGTTCACTCAAACTCTGCTTCTCCTGCATACTGCGACCTTCATTTTAAAAGCTGTAACATGCCTGTGGGTTTGTCCGAGGCCAAGATAATTAAAGATCTGAACCCCTTCATTATGTTAAGCATTTCAGCAGCAATCTTTGTATTCATGGGATGATTATAGAGGCCGAGCATGGCATTATCCACATACATATTCTGCGTTGGACAAAAAACAATCAATTTTCACCCTGATTTGGCTTCAACATTGTCCCCCCCCTCCCCATTTGGTGGCCATGCGCAGGAGCCGTACTTCCAAGTTACTAAATGCATACAGAATAATGCTCTTTGTGTGTGTGCGTATGTGACAGAGTGGGCGTCGGACTGCTAGCTGGGGGTCTTTCATTTCAAGAGATCTTCGGAGGACGTAAATGAGTTTCTGATGAAATGACGTTGTAAGAGAGTTCCTCCCCCCACTGAATAAAACTAGCCTCTGGTCATCTGTTTATTTGATTGTATACATATATATATTTATATTCTTTTCATAACAAATATACTATGGCTTTCAAAATAAAAAGTGCCAAAATATTTTTTTTGGAATAAAAGAACACACAGTGATGTTGTTGTCGGTAGTACTCTCAGACTTGCACAGACGGACCGGGCCGCTACAGGACGTCAACAGGAAGAGGAAACGAGGCGTCGTCATGCCTATATCCTGCGAGTGGAGACGGGCTCCTGACAAAGGTCACGCTGGGAGGGACAGCTGTCTGTTACCTGGAGAAGGCGTGGCCCAGGGAGGGGGAGGCAGCAGAGTTCAGCCACAGGAAGACGACCGTCCCCGCTGATGGTGCGACTGCAGTTCGGACTTCCTTGTAAACTTTAACGTGTGGGATAGAGGCTCTCCCTGGAGCCTGCCCCCCAACCAAGAGTAGGTGTGCGTGTCGACAGTTTGACTGCTAGAGGGAGCAGGACTGCACTGCTCTGTCGACCCGCAGAGTGGCCAGGGTCAGAGTCCCAGAGTGCCCTGAAAGTCCCACACACGCACACACACGCGCACACACGCACGCACACATGTGCGCACACACACACACACACGCACACACGCACACACAAGCACACGCACACACAGATGCACACACTCAGCAATGACTGCCCCTCTGCATGTCCTCTGTTCTGGAGTGTCTAGAGGTGTGATAATTCCTGTTCGCCCCCCGGAGTTCCTTGCAGGCTGTCCCTCCGGAGACTTGAGGCATATCCATAGTGCCCAGTTTCATCCCATCATCATCATCATCATTGTCCTTTTCATCATCCTCACCATCCTTCGGCTGTGAGTGTTTTTCAGTCCCCGGTATTCTCACCATCCTTCTTCAATTTTTCACTTGCAATTCCAACTGGAGTTTTCAGTCAGGAAAGTAAAAAGAAAAAAGAAAAAAGAAAAAGAAAAAACAAAGGAGAAAAAACTAACTCCCACAGTCAAGAAAGGGGATGGGATTATTGGGTGTGGGAGGGATGGGGAAAGGAGGAGTCTGAGGAAATAGTTGGGGGTAAAAGGGAAGGGTAAAGGGTGTTGGACGTCAGGAAGGAAGAGAGGAAGCGGGGGTTGCAGGAGCTGAGAGAGGAGGGAGTTGCTCTTCCCATCAATTTTTACTGGCGGTGAGCTGCTGAACTGGGAGCTGGAGCTGCAGCGGGTCCCGAAGACGCTTCAGATCCAACTCCACCTGCACAGGGTGGATAAGGAGAGAGAGGCAGGCTGGAGTCAAAAAAAAATATGAGAGGAAAGAGTGTTTCTACGTACAGCCGTTACAAATCCAAGTATTGAACTGTAAAATGTGTGAATCCCCAGTGTGTCTGCAGTGCTCATTTTACACCACAAAACATCCAGCTTTCACCGAGCGACTGTACCTCAGCGATATCATCCTTCAGCTTGTTGTATTTCTCAATGTCGAAGCGTGTCCTTTTCACCCCCTTGTGGAAGAACAGCAGATACTGTCTGTCCCTAGCGTCGGGGTAAACATACTCCTGCAGGTTATAGGGAGACACAGACGGAGCACTTTGTAAGAGGAGCCGGTTTATCAGATACCCTCCATGTTCTGCCTTCAGGTCCTCAGGCCGAGTCACGCTGGTGCGAAACATCAACTGGACTCCATGTTCATAGAGTTAAAACTTTTATAAATATTGTATTAAATTCTGTTGGGCAACAGTGTCTTAATAGCTAAAAAGATTACAATTTAATGCAGAGCACTGCAAATAAAGGGTGACCAACAGATTTTGTGAATGTAATGCTAGATTGTCTGGTTGCTAAAGGAGTTTCTGCATGATGTTAAAGAGGACAATTTGCCTTAAAGCATCTATGATCACACTATTTGTCACAAAAAAACACCAAAAGCGTGACCAATGTGCCCACTAGAGATAAGGTTATTAATATAATTAATCTGGAGATAACGTGCATTATTAATCACTGTTTAGTCTGCAAAACATCAGAAAACAGTGAAAATACACACATTCCTTGAGTCCAAGGTAACATCTGCGCATGACTCATTTTCTTTAGCCAACAGTCCAAAAGTTAATCAATTAAAATACCGTAAAAGAGGAAAAAATCACAAAAAATATTAAAATAAACTTTACTTTGAACATTACTTTCTGCATGTATTCATATGTTGCGTCTTACCTGGCGTGTTAGCACAAAGTAGGCGTACATGGCCATGGCTGTGCCATAAGTGATAAAGTAGGTGACGGGTTCCATGATATCCCAGGAGTACTCCCACCAGGTGAGCCTGGCCAGGATGCCAAATTGGGTGGCCATGTACGCCATGCCGCCCCACAGCACCCAGGTGGTACGCCGCTCTGCCTTCTTACTCAACTCCTCCCTCACCTACACCGAAGTCAGGGAGAGAGCAGACAGTCAAACACGTCCTGAGGATCTGTGCAGGGAGAGCAGCTGTGATAACTTTTTCTCAGACCCTTGTCTCCAGATTAAGACGTACTTATGGAATTAACTGCTGTGTTGTCTGATCTTTCATGTATTATTTCATTACTGAGATAGCAAATTCATTATTTTGCCAAGTTTCCTCCTTCACAGCTCTTTACCCACAACTAAGATTACTGAACCGGTTAGAACTTCTTTAATCAGTCATTTTAAAGACTGACTGGGAACAAAGCCTGGTGTAAGAACATTCCTATCACACATGTTTTACTGTTCCGCTATTGGTTGGCAAGGTAAAAACCATGCAGTGGTTTGTGTGTCTAAGGGCAGCAGTGAACTTGTGTAACCAACGGTGAAGAATTCATTCGAGTTAAACGTGTTCAGGAAGCTAGACCTTCTCCAGGGGGCGGAGTTGAGAGTTGAGGTCCTCCAGTCGTCCAATCAGCTCACGTTCTTTGCCGAGTTGGTGCTCCTCGATGCGCAGGGTGGTGTACAGCTGCTGCACCAGAAACTTGACGTCATTCAGCCTCTCTGCCTCCTCGTGGGGCAGCAGCTCTGAAGCACAAACACAATGCAAACAAATAAACAAAGACCGGCTTTAATACGTTCCACTTTTTGGCAGTCAACCCGCTTATTCCTCTTCCTAGTAGTAACCCCAACTGTGAGGCCATGACTCAGAGCAAACAGCACAGGCTCTGCCTTTGCTCTGCCAGTCCTCACCTCTCCTCGGTGGCCGCACGAGATGTGTGGTGTCGTTAATGACGAGATTGAAATCATCCAGCAGCAGGATGTCGATGCCTGTGGAGGAGGCGACCCTCGCTCCATCTGGAGAGAGAAGCAAACGGGAGGGGAGGCGGTAAGAGAGATGGAGGGCTGATCGGTAGTCACTTCAACACCACTGACATCGCTTGATAATCAGGCTTGTTGCTGTCTGGTTATCATCAGAGGTAAAAGCAGACGCACTTACACACTAAGAGTTGGATTTCGAGGAGCAGTTGCTCCTGTGTAATGAACCCTCCTTGCAGAGTGAGGGATGAGGAATCATGTCAGTTTGCATGCAGTGGTATCAAATTCTGACGCAAAGCCAGAGCTCCGGGAGCACTTAACAGCATCAAAATACAAGGAAGCTTGAAAGCATGTAAGGACATGCATACGTATAACCTGCCGAGGGAAATGGATACAGTGGCGGTGTGTGTACAGTATTATTTGCTTGTGAACGTACCCGTGGAGTAGATGGCTACCCGGTCGATGCCTCTGTCCTCTGCCTGGAGCTGTTGCAGGAAAACTCCCACACAGTCACTGAGAGGCTTGAGGGTGAACTGACAGCGCTCTCGCCTGGACGGCAAACTGACTGAGATCACCGGCAGTCCGTTCTGATACACCACTGTCACCTCTGTGAGGGGGTTGCAGGCAAGAAAACAACAGTCAGATAAATGTCATGCAAGCAGAAAATGTACAATGACAGTCTTTGCTGAGCCGAGGAAATGAGCTTTCGGGTACTTTGCCCCTTCTGAATGAATCTAATAAGGATGCATAAGGAGCAGCATGTTGCTTCTGGATTATGAGCTTTTGAACAGTCAGAATTATGAACCACAAACTAAACCAACAGTGTCCACCACAAAACACCACAACACCACAGCTGTTTGATAGTCTGATGGTGTTATGCTAACTTTAAGCTAACTTTTCTTCCAAAAGTGAAGCATTATTTTGTGTTTAGTTTAAAATCCAGCAGGGGGCAGTATAACAGCAGCTCCACCTGTTGAAGGAGCTCAACGGCAAAGCTGCCAAACTGAATGAGCTCAGAGCAGCAGCAGCAGCCCAGGAAACAACGCGCAACCTGAAACCAAAGCCGTCATCACAGCAACGGGGTTTAGCACTACACGCAATACGAGTTATTCTTAGCACTTAAGGAAACATTCCTGGAACGTCAGCTGGATTTGGTTTACAGAATAGGATGCTGGGATTAATGCCTTTAACTTTTATGATGATTTAAAGTCAAGTTAGACGAGGCAGGTTTAAACAGCTACTCATTCATCCTGTGGGAATTCTGGTTGAGCACCGCCCTTTTATTACCTGTAACACATCTCACAAATCATCAATTCATCAACGTGCTCACACACATGCAAGAAAATATGCACAGGCCTATACATGCAGACGCAGAAATACACTGCTCTGCCAAAAATAAGTTCACTTTCCACCGTCACGCCCTAAAGATCAATAATGTTGGTAACCTTTGGTCACCTCACTGTTACGTTGATTTGCTGAGGCCAACTGTTGATATTTCTTTGTCTCTCAGAAAGGATAAAAGACCCCTAAACGATGCTTGCGTGGTGGGGCTAACAATCAAAAAGACCTTGAGGCTTTCATTGCAATTTCTTCATTCCTTGAAAGGTTTTGGCTTTTCATAGCAGCAGAAAATAAGAAAAATAGAATGATTCAGCGCACCTTGGACTTACAGAATAAACTATACACTCTACCATACACTCTATTTTGCAGTTCATGGTGATTTTGCTGATTTCAGTGTTCAGTGTGCTCTCATTTGTGTTTTGTTTCATCACTACCATTAAAATTATCATTTTTGTCCCAAACAGCTGCGCTGCTGGTTCTGCTCAGCGGCACTTTATATTTCTAGCTTGCTAATAATGGTCTGTAACCGAGCTTTATTGGTCCGTAACCAAACTCCGGTTATAACAAGCCTGCGCAGCTTATACCATTATCATGCTGAGTGGCCTCTAACGACAGAGCCATGAATCAACGCAGAGGGCTGTGAGCCCACAGCCGAGGTGATCCAAGCTGCCTTGTTGCTGCGGCTGCACCCAGCAACCTCTGCCTCCTGCTCGAGACCACTGCAGTGAATCAGCAGATCTCTGCTTGGGCTCGCACCAAGAAGTGAAGGATCATCGGCTGGCGCAGGCTGCACCAGCCCGGGCTCAGCTTCAACAGCGTCTTGACTGTGCTCAAAGACGCAGAGGTGCAGCCGTTTTATTTCACACCCATTTCTTCATTACAGTGACAATTTGAAACCTCTGAGCTGCTCTCCTCCTGCACCTGCTCCCTTTGTCCTCCACTATCCTGTCATCACATTGCTAAAAGTGCAAGATTCACGTGCTTATCTCTGCTCAAACCCCACAGTTATTAAAGCCCACTTTAAAATCAAATCAGTATCTTCTGCAACGCCGTTGCCTTCTCCTCTCAGCCTCCCTGCCTCTCTTCCTCCCTCTGTTCACGCTCTCCAGCTTGCTCGCCTCTCACAGAGACGAGCAGATGCTACCCTGAGACAGATTCCATATATTAATGACTACTGGCTGTTGACTCGAAATGAGCCTCCGCTGTCTGATCAATGCAGAATTCCTCTAGGTGCAGAACTCATTTGTCTCAAACAAAGCAGAGGCTGGATTTGTGTTTTTTTTAAAGGGGGAAACCCCTGATAAAGCCCATATGGTCAGAAATAAAGTGAATGAAGTGAGAGGAGGTGAGGACTTACCTTCTGGAGCAGCGGAGGAACACAACAGTCTCTGGCCATGCCATGAGGGGGCGCCCCTCCAAACCTGCAGACAGGAAGAGAAAGGGCAACAAACTGGTTATTCCACTTGTACACAGCTTTCTCTCTAACGTTTCTGTTCAGTAACCGGAGACCAGTTGTATGACACTTAGCAACATGACGCCACCTTTGTCTATGCCATTTACTTCTCTAATTGTTCACTCCTAAGACTGACTGAGTATCGTGTTACAAAATGGCTTCCTCTGTTCCAGTTTCTAGAAATGTTCCCATATACAGAATGGAGCCGCACCCCAGAAGCACAGATGAACAGTTTCAACTGCAGCTTCCCAGTCATGGAAATATTCTACCATGGGATGATGCATAAAAACACGCACAGCCCCTCACATCCAAACACATCAGTATCCAGCAGCAACAACCACCACTTAGAGGAAAACACCACAGTGGGAGACACAGAAAGAAGGCAGCCAAATGCAACAATGTGGTTCAGCATGAATTCTCCACTTGTGTCCCAGTCTGGAGGGAGGGAGGGAGGGAGGGAGGAAGACGAACAGAGGAGCAGAGCTTGGGGAAACCCTCGGTTTTTTTTTTCTGTTGCTACTGTATGCTGCTAGCTGAGCTAAGTGGGAGTGTCCATATGCACTGCATTTGTTTCAAATTACAGAGCTCGTCACGATGCCGCTGAGCAACGCAGTCGAGCCTTTTAAGGCATGAGACGGGCTGTCAGATCTCCTCACATTTACACAGAGCGCACGGGGGTGAGGACGAGACATCGGAAATCAAGCAAGAAAGAGTGCCAGGGGGCAAAAACAGAGTTTTTCTGATTCAAGTTTCAGTTGTGCACACACACAAAGAAAATATGCCTCTACTGCACCACAAATAAGCCTCCGTTTCTCTGCTGACTGCATCCTCACATGTAATAACTGGTGCCTGAAGTCGTGAGACTTGTGCAGCTGCAGTGCTGTATATTAATGCACACTACGTTTTCCTGGATCTCACACACATTCATTAATCTGTCAGTCTCTGGAGGCACAGGACATGTGTCACACTGCCACGGCTTTCAAACAGCAGTCTGACACACTCACTCTCTGTACGACTGTTACATCAGATTTACCTGCGCACATCTCTGACCCTCACTGAGCCAAACCACACCGGCAGAGGTTCAAAGCTCTCACAACTTCTCCTTAATGGCTTCACACTGAGGGCTATGGAGTGAAAACCTCAGAGGAGAGCAGGCGAATACACAGTTAGCGTGTGCATTTACGTGTTTATGGTCTCACAGCAAACAAAAGCACTGTGGATATCTGTCTGTCATATCATTTCTATGCTATTACTCTACAGTTACCCTGGTTAGCTCTGTGACACAGGCGCCAGATGTGCTCCAGAGGGCCCAGTGACACAGCATGAGACCTGGATCTTGGTCATATCTCTCTAGTATCTACAGGCAGGCAGAGCACAGGCAGCCGTGTCAAAATCGCTGCAAAATTTAAATATTATTTTGTGAGAGGGCAGGATGAGCGGTGGAACTTCCTGTAATCCCAGTATCGACCTGATAAACACAGCAGCCAATCTCTTGATTAAATGTCACGGCTGTCAATCAGGGAATGTGACCGCCAATCACTTCTCCTCAGTCGTGTTATCCAGCTTCCAGCCTGACAGTCGGAGTCAGACCGCTGCAAGTAGTCGTAGTCACGATGTGGAAGGGATAAATGTTTAGATTAACACTAACATTGGCAGCTATCCACCACTTGCCATCCAAATTACTGTGGACTGTCGATAGCTGAGCATGACTGACATTAATTAGTGATGAGGCGCTAACCAGTCTGTTGTCAGCTCTGGATCTCGGCTGCTGCCTCTGTTTTAGAAGCGACATTGTTCCCACCAGGCATGCAATGCAACACTGACTACCCACCACTCAGAGGCTCAGCAAGTGTCCACAGATGGAGGCCATGCTGAGTGTTCACTATTCTGCTATTCTTGCTCAACCCCACCTCGAGAAACCGAAAACTTCTTGAAAACTCAACTTTGTGTTCTATTTTTCAACATCCGCAAATACAGGGGGTGGTGAGGAACAAGGTAGAGAAGCCTGAAAACATTTAGGAGAAGTAACTGCTCCCACTGCAGCAGGACCTGTACGATGAGTTCCTCTGTAAACTGAGCACCACCACAGGAATCAGAGGGGTGTATGCATGTTTCTGCATCGACTCATCAAGACTGTAAAACTCTGGTTTATGGCACCACAAGGACAAAGATGAATGATCGCTGCGGTAACCCCATGGCAAAATGTGTGCTTGTGTGTGTGTGTGTGTGTGTGTCCTAAATGAGAATACTGATTACTGTCCCGTGGTCGCAAGTTGAGCCCAAACACTGATTAGGCTGCTGATCAGATGACATGCTGAGAAAGGCGTTTTTGGCTGGTCTGGAATAACTGCACAGTCTGCAGAGAGTGGTCCAGCTACTGCTTGGCTCATTCATTAACTTTAGCTGCCTGAGGCCAGGAGGAAAGATTTCACAGCGATACCCACAACATCACCAGCACCGACCCACGCAGCCCGACACAGGCCGGCATCACAGAAATATGCAAATATAGCTCTGGCGCGCGTGTGTGTAGATCCATCTGTGGAATGACATGTACGCGTGAATGTACCTCTGTGTCTTTGCAGGTGGCATGTACGTATGTGTGTGTGTGTGTGTGTGTGTGTGTCCACCCGTCTGTTCGCCAGCCTGTTTGTCAGCGGTAGTTGCAGAGCGGCTGAGCGAAGCCCCCACCCTCCCCTCCACTCCCTTCCCCTCCTCTCCCTCGGCACACAGCCACTGAAACGCTGCCTGAAATATTTAACAGCGTAGCAGCAGTCAATAGCACAGCAACCTTGGAATCAATGTCATACGGCTGAGAGAGGGAGAGAAAGAAAGAAACGGGCATCGAGGATGGCTGGTGAAGACGGACAGATGAGCTGGAGGAGAGAGAGAGGTGTGGGGGGGCATGGAGGAGGAGAAAGAATGCCAGGATAAATGGAGGAGCAGCAGGGGAGCGATAGAGATAAATGAAGGCTGGAGTAAAACGGCGTGAGTCACGAGTGCGCTTGCATTGCTGCCCATGTGCTGCATATACTGTACCCTGCAGCAGACAATCCCTCCCGACTGAAACGTGACTGTAGTGTGTGTGTGTGTGAGTGAGTGTGTGAGAGAGAGAGAGAGAGAGAGAGAGAGAGGGGGAGGAGGAAGGGATGAAGGGAAACAGAGGACGGCGGAGAAAGAGAGGGAGATAAAAAGAGAAAGCCATGAGTGTGAGGCAAGGCAGCAGGAGGGAGGGGAGGATGGAGCGAGAGGAGGAGGAGGAGGAGGTGGGGGCGAACTGCTGATCACTGCAGTAAAGGAATCCCTCGTCTAGAAAGGGGGGTTGCCCCTCGACTTCACCCTCCCTCCCTCCATCTCTGTCTTACTCACACTGAATCTTGATGTGCTGGTTTTGATCTTCTCTCAATTCTCATCTGCACTGCGCTTTAACTTCCGCTTCATTTCATCACACCACAAGTGTGCATTTTCCTTTAATTAAAACAGCCACTCCTCAATTTAAAATCTCGCTTTCAGTGAGGTGAACGCACAGCAAGCAGGGACCCAATACACTATGCAGTTTATTTTGGGAGATGAAAATAAATTTGATGCACTCAGGGAAAATATAAGGCTTCTTAGTCGCAGCCCAAGCTGTGTGCTACACAGTCCTTCCCTGCTCTCACATGACGTAGTAACACGTGCAAGAGGTATGATATCGACCTGCAGTGAAGATTAATCATCCTCAAACAGTAGGACTGTAACAATAACGCAAAGGCTTGCCAGGAAAAAAAGAGCACCACGCATTCACACTGAGGGAATCGACACACAACCTTTGAGAGCGCCCTACTGCTATCAATACCTCTCCTATGTGGAGTGTTGAATTCCAGCAACATAACGACATCCTTGTTCTCATTTCAGTCCACATTACGCATGTGGACAAATTTGCAAAATGTTAATCCTCACACAGATTCACAAACTGTTAGCAGAGCTGCTTCGGGGGTGGATTAAAACTCCTGCCAGTGTTGTTCAGCCAAAGCACTAAAGAAAACTAAACTGGGTTATTTTAAGAGTTCTGTGCAAATGACAAAATGCATGATGTCTTATGATCTTCATTTTCTATCTGACTACACAAAGAAACCACTCTGCATACAGTACATCAATGGCGGCGACCTTTTTTTGTCAGACGTACGTCGGACGAACTCAGTGACACTGCCTGTCATGTTCCAAATGTGTTAATCTAAACTGATCTTGAAGTGGATGTTCCTTCACACCAGGTGGTAATTTGTTCATTTTTAACAGGGTGGGGGGTGGTCCAAGCCCTCAACTCAACTCAACATTAACACTAACGTTACAATAAAAACTCCCCTAAAATATTTTGTTGCAGGGCGGCTTATCCTGGTTGTATTTTTAGCAGCACAGATGCTACAGAATGATCACAGAGATATTACAGGGATATTATAGGAATCCTGCAGGCAGCAGTGTGTCTCTATGATCCTCTCACTCTTCCATGACTACATGCTGCTACTTATCACTTTGATTATGAAGGTAACACTACTCTATAGAGTATTTAGGCCACAACATAGTACAGAATTAAGTATTTATTGTATACAGTTTGGAGAGTATTATACATCTAAGATGAAACTGGCAGAAGGGCCGGGCTGAGAGAAAAAGGCACAATTACAAATCCATCTGCTACTTCAGCACCATGGATTCATCAATACACAGCACAGTATTTCAGAGCCGTGGTCAGGGCCATAGATTCTAACTTGCACAATGCTCAGTCAGATAAAGGATCAACAACATATTCAACTAAACAACCCCTCTGCCCCTGCACTGTCTCTGCTACTCTGGGATGGAGAGGTGGGTGGCAGGTTAACAAGGGGAATGCAATTAGGCCATTTTGCTAACAAGGCGGATGACATGCCTACTCAAATCTCCTGCTACTTGACACCAAACACAAAAGTGGACATCTTGTTAGCCCACAATAATGTTTTCATACATACAGAATGAACTGTCAGTGTTCTGGCTGTTTGGTCAAGTTTGTATTTGTATTAATTCCACTTGGAGCGGCCGAAACTGAACATTTTTCTTCATTACTTTAAGCTAATTATTTGAACTGTTATTTCATTACTTTTAGCTAACTATTGGGGTTGCGTGTTTGGATGAATATATCGGATCTCTGTGACCGGCTATCGACAAGTCAGCTTCCTGTTGCTTTTTGGGGGGGCAATATTGCTGTGTTATTTTACCAATTTAATGATCTGCCTCTGAAGACCGAGTGAGAGCCAGAGCTCAGCAACAAACGCTTCACAATGGCTTAACGAGGCAATTAAACTAGCCTTAGCTCAGTAAAAGAGAGAAACTTGAATTCAGAAGGTGTATGTTTGTATTTTTCTGTCGATTAATGAAAATAAGTGTACGAATATTTCCTCTTTTGACATTGTGTGAGTTTAGTTGGATTATTTATTCAACTACAAAAACTAAGAAATATAGGAGCATTTATCTGTTCATCTTTTTTGTTCTGCTAACTATTTCAACCAGTTATCCTAGCTATTTCATTCATCTGTCCATTACCTTTAGCTCATTTCAACTGTTTATTCAATACTTTTAGCAGCTTAGTCCTCTCTGTTCACTTACTAACTAGTTTTCACTCACTCACATAGCAACACATTGTATTCAGGTGTTACAGTGACTCAACATATGAATATATATGTTAGTACAGCAGTACATAAATGGACCGCAGTTTCTTTCAGCTTTGGTGTTATGGCTGGATCTGACTACAAAATGACAGAGAACACATCCTCCTAACTCCAGACACACCACAGTGAAATTCTGGGTGCAGAGCATGGCATGAAGTGTGTCTGTGGGTGTTACAGACACCAGCGCTTAGGAATAACGTCACTGACATAATTCCCATTTCATGGCGCCCTTCTGGGGGAGTGGAAACCTAACCTGTCATTTATCTACACAATGACTGCGTCCATCTATGTGCTAATGTACTGCCCTGGGCTGCTGCTACGGACCAGATAACATGGGTATTCATTCGGTCATTCGTGAAATCAATCATGGATACACGTGCTCATATAAACATCAATTCATGTCAGCAGAGTATATAGCTATACACTCATTCTAGGTATTGTTGCACACACGCATCTCCATCTTTTAATATACTGCTTGAAATCTTTTTTTATTTTCAATTCCTTTCACTGGTAGAAGTTGTAACGTATGGACAAATTTACAATCAAGGGAGCTGGGATCAATCTCCCAATGGCCCAGCCATTTGATAAGGGCCAGGTTCAAGGAGAGGTGCAGTGCTCCATCGTGCTTCTATGACAGATGTCAAGGTGGGGTCACTGGGAGGTGTGGAACGACAGTCACGCTCGTATTGATCAATAGGAATCAAATCCAGAGGACAGGACAGACGGGGGCCAGGCAGCGAAAGTATCCTTCCATCATCCGAGAGGCGCACCCAGAAAAACTCCACGGCTGGAGGGTCGAAGCATCGGGGTGAATGTGTAAGAATAATGAAATGAAATTAAACTCAGTGCCTACCATATCAGCTGCTGGAAGGAGCGTGTGTGGACGTTGCTCTCATTCATTAGCCCAGTGAGATGTCTGAGTTTTTTTGCATCCTTGTGTTTCAAGCTTTATTACTCTTTTATAGCACATTAAGAGTCTGCTGACTGTGGCAGTTTGAAAACTCTCTCTTGCGCCCATTTCCAGTGATGTGTAATAAGTTTCATTTTCTCTAAGAAATAATATAATAGCAACTAAATTTTATGAACGCGCCATTTTTATTCTGTTAGTTTAGATGTAAGCACATTTTTTACTACCTTGCAAGCAAAGAAAGCAACTTAAAAACCGCACAGACAGACACGTTCTAAAATATCTGTCTAGATTCGTGTCTTGCCAATTAAACACAGGTTTAGACTTTGATGAATCAGAAATGAACACACAGAGTCTCAGCTGGGACTCTCCTAATTCATTCTTGCCAAGAGGGTGATGATCATTTTTCATTAGCGATACAAATGCAGTCAATTTACGGTCATATTAAAGAAAGAAAAGCAGCAACTGTTTGCTCTTTTTTCTAGATAAATGGTGATTAATTGATAATCAAATTGTTATTGATTCTAGTCTGTTGACTAAAGAACTGATTAATGGACTATATGCAATTGCTTATCTGAATCAAATCACACTGAGGGATGAAGAATTAAAACAGGACAAACAATATTGCTGCTTCATGTCTGTTAAGTTATGCAGCTGACAAGATAAGAGATAAGATAAGATAAAACTTCATTTATCCCCAGACGGGAAAATTTAGAATATGCTATGGTCATATTGTGGTGGTGCAGTGAAGCTCACACGTCCAGTTGCTCAATGTGCTCTGGTGGCGGGGAGATGTGGTCCTGCCCACTCAGCTCCTTGCAGCCCACACCTCCCCAGTGTGGGCTTAACAAGTTGAACAGCACAGCTGCGCCCGCTCACAATCCCTGACACGCACACTCCCACATTCTCCGTGCCCCCAGAAATGTGGACAAAAGCGCATGCACACCTAGATAAGACGGCCACTCAGCAACTGCTACAGAAGAAAGTGGATTTGAGTGCAGTGTGACAGTAATCATTGTCATTTTTTCCGCCTCAGCGCAGACGAGCTTATGTAACGAAAGAAAACGCCGCCTTTTCTCTCGGCTGTGTTCCTCGTCTTGTAAAAGCCATTAACAGATATGAAATCTGCAGTCACATTCTTGAACGCCACAGTATTAAGTAATCTCCGCTCGCACACTGGGAGGGAAACCGTGACAAAGCACAGCGCACCCCCACGGAAGCCTGTGCCAGTCTGACCTCTCCACTGCAATGCAGAGCTGATAGTGAAAACAACCTTCCCCTGATTAGGCTATTTCCAACATCAAAACTCCACACCAGTTACAGCAAGATATAAATAATTCCAGCCTAATCTTTCATTCCATTTCAATAAATTGCATTTCAGACCTTGGAAATGCTGTAATTAATTAATGCCAGCTCATGGCTTGCTTAATCCATGGGATAAGATCTCAGCTGGGAATGAATCCGTTTCTATGACATGTGGGCTTACTTCAGAAGGGTCAGTTGGACCCTCAACCCCTCACCAGCCCTGACAGCAAGACCCTCTTTGATTGCTCATACAGCAGATGGCACTGGCTGCTTGTGTCAGTGTTCATTTCAGTGCAGGTCACGCAACTCTCAGCCCCTCACCTGGACTAGACAAAGAAACTCCTCCTTGCCCTCCTCTTTTTTTTCTCCCTCCCCCTCTCCTTGACTTCCTCTAGCTAGCTTTCCCTCTCTTGGAAGCAATGAGACCCTACTGACATTCACATACATGCATCTAAGGAAGGCATGCAAATCCAGCCTTGCACATGCACACTATGCAAGCTCACCCGCTCCACACTGGCCCTGATCTGACCGGTGATCCTATAGCCCTGATTAAACCTCAAGAGTTTGAAAAGGTGGAGGCCCGCAGCGCCTTCACATCACACAGAACACACACCAATCAATGCTGCTGAATAAGCACTGTTCCCTTGTACTGTTATTATCCTCCCTTTCTTTCTCTTCCCACAGCCTGTAGTGTACCGAGGAGCTTCACTATCCAGCTACGCTTCCCACTATTATAGTTATCCTCTTTGAGAACACACTTCTGAGAGCAGAGCCACATTTTGCACCAACATTTGCCATTGTTTTTGGATTCATTAATTATACTGGATGATAAAACACTGGAATTGAGAATTAAAGTACCTCCCCATTTGTTCTCTCTAAGATAGCGCAGTGGTCCTCTGTGACCACTGCACCACATGTTCCTGCTGCAGCTGCTTTAGGCAAATGGAGAAACAGTGATATTCTGCCGAGGTTTATCCGAATGTTTGGCCTGGGGATGATTTCTAGGAGTGAGGTATAAGTGGTCCATTAAAGAGGCACAAAAACAATATTTCAAAGGATTCCTGTGGCAAAAACATTCCCTCCTGCATTCCAAGTTCATGATCACATTTATTAAAACCCACGTTGAATAAAATATCATGTTCTGAGCCTGCACATTAGGACTCGTTCGTCACCAATTTATCTCTCATCTGTGATGCTGAAGGGTGCAGGGTGCTCCACTTTTCCCTCTCCCTGCTTCATCTCTTGCCTTGCTTTCATAATCTGACCCTCAAGATATGTTTCAGCAAAGAGCCAGATACACAAACTTTGCTCATTGTAAATCATTTAATCATTGTGCATCGACATACTTATTCTGTTTTCAAAACAAGTTTCAACACCTTGCTGCCGAAATCAGGTACACAATGTTGCATATTCCAGGTTATTAAGCAAAATTTAGCACACAATACGTTTGCGTAGCAGAGAAATGTTTAGTTGATTAATTGATTAGTAAATCGAACATTTTTTGAGAAGAATTTATTCTTGTCAAGGACCTGATGTACTGTATCATGGCTATTTGAAGATGTCACTTTGGCCTCTGGGAAATTGGGATTGAGGGTTGAAGTTTTCGAACTCCAGTTCCCATAATGCTTTGGGGAACATATTTTGTTGTTGAGCTACTCTGTGGGCTACAATTTTTAGTTTCTAGTTTTTTTTAGCCTATATTTGTTTACATTACGGCACCATTAAAAGTATGTAAAATGAGTTCCAGTTTGCAGTGTACCCGCAGATGAACTATTACGATTACTGTTTTTACAATGAAACACACAATACACATAAAGCACCCAGTACCATTACACAGAATAACAGAAGGACAGGGGATTCATACCAAGTACTCCCAAGACAGTCCAAAGCTGCCAGACAATGGCAATATTGGCAAAACAGGAATATCAGTCAGTATGCAGGACAATGCAGATTTTTGCAAATGCAAATTTGAACAGAATAAAGATGCAAAATAGCAGCAAAGCTCATAAGTTAAACAGTTAGGCCTCATCAAGCATTGCCAAAAATGGTCTCCACACCTTCAGGAAAAAGTTTTGTGAAATTAATTTGCTAAAAATGAGGTTGTTCCATCTGAGCAATAGAAAGCATTTTGTCAAGCCTCCTGAAACATGGGGACGCTCGTCTTGAGAGCCTGCCATAGTCCAGTCAGAGCTACCAAATATTGGCTAATTACAATCTGGCTGAATGCTGATTTCATATTGTTTGGAAAACCAATTAAATGTGAAGTGTAATGAAATGACCTTGTACTGAACAGTGTCAGTGTGATAGTGATCCTCTGGTACTACCATCTATCACACATGGGAGTAATGCAGTCTATGCAAGACTTTAATTTGAATTAATCCAAATGTAGAAATGTTAGCTCTGTATACTGGACAGACCTTCCTCCCACAGTTCATCTGACACTGGAACGCCCAATTCTTTGGCCCAGGCCTCCCTGAGATTACTGGCACCACAAAAGCAGTGACAAAGCAAGAGATCAAATGTTTCGATTCTGGCTGTGAGAGACGTAAACAATTAAAAATCTTGCATGCCTGTATGTAATGCCACCCCCGTTCACATTCTTCTGTAGGTCTGCTTTAGAAATGCAACCAGTTTTACAGCATTGATGCGGCCAGTCATTGAGAGGTGAAGAGGCTTCCAGTTCCTGATGTTAGCTTTTACTTTTTGTACCACATCCAAGCAATTCAATTTCCGTAAAAGTTTGGGGTTTCGGAAAACTGGAGCCCAGCCAGCTCAAATGGCATGCAGGACTCAGATTATTCATCCGAGGCATGATTTCACGTTTTATCCGAGTGAACTGTATCCTGACAGTTTACTAAATGATTATCTGGATCAGATAAACAAGTCAATAAATCATCAGCATATAGACAACTTTCAACATTAGCACCATCAGTACCTGGGTGACTCCTGATTACTGTTGCGAGAGCTTCTAAAGCAATATGAAAGAGGAAGGGGGAATGGGGCTCGCCCGGCCTTACGCCACTTTGCAGATTAAAAGTTTGGTATTTGTCTGTATTAGTGAGAACAGATGATCCTGGAAAAGCAGATGGACATTACGAAATGAGAATCTACCAGGGATAAATGGTCCAATCAGGATGTACAATTGTTGAGATATCGTGAGCCAATCTTGTGGCCAGGACTTTGGTTATTACCTTCTTATTGTAATTGGAAGAGCAATGGGTCTGTAACTTACTGCGTCATTTGCTTCCTTTCTCTTTCTTTGAAGCAAGCAAACACTTGCTTTGTATCGTGAGCTGGGGAGCTTCTTATTTTTCATTGAGCCATTCTCCATCCTAAACATGAGAGGGACTATTTTTTAATGATGAATTCACAGCCAAAGCCATCTGGGCCTGCTGCTTCTCCGGAGGGGAAAGCTCGAATGCCATCCAAAAGGTCAACCTTAGAGCCTGGGGTGTCAATGTCATCTCTCGAATGGATTACTTTCATATGGATTACTTTGATATGGAAGAGAAATTTTATGGATATTTAATTTATATTTAGTAAGACTGTTAAACTGAATAAAAAAATGTACATCATGCCTGTTCTGAATTGCTTGAATATCTCTGTTTTAGATTGAATAGTTAATCTGAAAAGTAATCAATAGATGAATCTATAATGAAAGTAATTGCTGATAACGGTACTAAATTTTATTTTGCTATACTACAGCCTTTCTACATTCCTTTATAAAGGTTTTTTATGAGTTATACAAATGGCAGTCATCTTCCTGGTAGTCTAAAGTCTTGAGTATTTGAAAAGGTAGAAGAAAGAGGCACAAAGCTCACAAGCTCACTGGGCTTGTTCAGGTGAGGGACTAACTAATTAAATGTCAGCTGAGACAAAACATGCAGTAAAATGTCAAATTTAAATTTCAAGGCAGGCAGGTGGCTATTAATCTCAACCTGGGGTGCTGGGTTTTTTCGAGGGTCCATCTTCCAAACTTTGTAGTGAGCGATTTTCTCTAATTAGACAGAAGAGCCGTGACTCTCTGCTTTACCCTGCAGGCACTGAAGCTACCAGCACATGGCAGATTGATAAATCATGAGATCATTGTGGACGCGTGTGCTTAGCTGTATTGTAAATCTCTACAAAATTTAAGAGATGGTATAATCACATCATAATCATACATTCTCTCCCTGCATACTGAGAACCACGAGAGGATCTGGGCTCATCAGGATAATTGTTGGTTAAAAAGACAGCTCCTACCATAGATAGTCAGAAAGCAGCTAGCAGAGTAGTTTCTCCACTTTTCCCATGATGCCGAGCTGACCCTGGATGCTTGTGACTTTGCTCTCTGAAAGCATGTGAGGTGACCTTCAGGGCAGCAGCTGTTATTTATGGAGACGCAGGCCTGGGAATGCTACTTCTGAGGAACCCTGACAGTGCTGTCCCTCTCCCAGTGTCTTTACCTTGGCCGCCTACGCATCGAGCACGATTTGGACCATAAGAGGTACAAAGCGGCCAGAATATCAGAGCTTGATCCGAGCGAGCTCAGTGTTCAGCCACTAATTTGCAGCATTAGCTGCCTAGCCTCATCAGCGAACGGTCCACGGAGAAGAGGAGGAAATCTGGAAAACTGAATCCACAGGATTGCGACTCTGTGCCCTCTTGGCTGTGTCAGTGAGTCCGTCTGAGTTTTACTCCTCTGCGGTCCACGTGGACATATGGCACGCAGACATGCCAGAGCTAAAACTGTGCTAATGAATGCCACTCAGACACAGGCTGGACCAGACACTGCTAAAGGAGCCGAGGAGAGGCTGCAGCACAACAGCTGACTCATACAGAGCACACAGCTCCACTCATGTGGACATTTTCTGTTTTATTGTTTTCTAGTCTAGAGCTACAGGAGCGGTCAACATGACAAACATGATTTGGATTGGTTGTATTTTTTTTCTTCCAGGACGTATGCGTGACTAGTCCCACTTAACTGTTTTCACTCTACCAGAACACAATCACTGCTCGACCCTCTGCTGCCCGTTTAGGAGAACATACAAGGATGCAAACGCAATCTGCCTGCATGCTGGTTTCTGTGGTGGTCGGTCAGTGTTTCACATCAATGCCTTTTCAATATGCACGAATGATAAAGAAATACAAATGTTTCTCCTCACAGAGAGTAGAATAAATACAATCAAAACAGTGACTGCTAGTTTGAAAATGGAGTGGAAAGTGTAGGAATGTTTCACATCTGGAGCCAAGCGCACAGCAGTATAAATGCTCTTCCACAGCGGCATTAAATCAATACTTACAGATCTGTGTCACACAGTAGCTGTAAGAGGTATTCATCGTACCTGGCTTTCAGTGCAGAGTGACTGAATTCTGACAGATCTTGATACAAAACTCCAATTTATTTAGGAGGAATTTACCCCTGCAGCATAAACAGAGTCTGAAACAAATCAAAGCAGGACATGTGAAACATGAACACCTTTACTTGTGCTGTGTCATAGAGAACTAAGCACATTGTACTGCATCTTTTTCTATGAAATGTGCTGGATAAATGGGATTGTATCATTACTATAATGCAAAGGTAAAAGTGGCATATAAAAAAGTGCACATTTTATATGAGCATTAAATGATCTGAGGAAATCATCTGTGGTGTACAACAGTAACAGAGATTCCACTCCCTATGTGAACACTCCCTAACATACCTCGGTATGGGACTGGCACAGTTTAAGCTTTATTTATATCTAGAAAAAGAGCACAAATGACAAGATTACTGGCTGAGATATATGTGACTATTGCTAGTGTTTCAGAACCATGTTGTGAATATGGGATTTTGAAACAGCTTTGTGCTGTGCATTATTTCCACACAGTTATGAGACAGAAGTTGAAGGTTTAAATATGTTTCCTTAATAAACTGTGTTAACTTTTTGGCCCATTAGAAACCAAGCTCGCTCCTTGTGACCGACTAGCATTGTGTCCATATTCTGGCCTAGCTTGTTAGCAGTTAACTCGCCACCTTCAGTGGTTGACCAACTAGCTCTGTGAGCCACGAATGCATCTTTGCTGTGCACCTTCTGGTGTGGCGAAGGCTTTATTCCTCAGTCAGCAGAAGTTGCAACAGTCTTAACCACAGTCCTGCTAAATATCAAATCATGTCCATATTTAAATTACTGGAAATAATGCTGCAGAAGACGGTTCAGCGAGGGACTTCCAGATATACTGTATTCTTAGAAAGACATTGAGTCTAGGATTTTTTTCTGTTGGGTCCTATTTGTCTGATTTTTAATAACAACAAACACTTCACTCCAGGCCATTCACAACAAGCATCAAATATTCACAGGTCCTGTGCCACGGGGCCTTGTCGGGAGCAGCCCGCTCTCATGCAGACATTGGACAGAAAGTGGGCCAGAGTCTGTGAGCCGTCCATCATTCTGCCCACCTGCGGGGCCGGGGGAATGGAAGTCACAGCAGTCAAATAAGCAGACAGCCCCGGCTTTCTGATCTCAAAGGCAGCATGTCATAGACTCCTGCCAGCGTGTGATGTGAGGGTCCCTGCTCCGCAAGTCATGACGAACACCACCCTGACTCAGACCACACAAGAAAAGCGCAGACAACACTGAACAATGTCTAATACAGTCAGCTGATATTAGCGCTGGATCACGCTGCAAGGCTAAAGACGACCTTGTTAAAAATCGTCCCGATCCCCTCATCTCGCCTGCAGCCCTTCCTCCCATCTCTGCCCTTTCATCTCCCCTAAACGACATCGTGACCCAAAATTAAAGCGAGCTCATCTTGCTTCCTAATGCTCCAACAAAAACTCTGTCTCCATATCTCTCTGTCCTCGTGCTCCCATTCACCGTATCTTAATCCTCATCATCAGAATTCTGCTCATTTGGCCGCCCTTCCTCCTCGATTCCTCCCAGTCTGAATGTGATTTAATTCTCCATCTTTCTCAAGGGCTTCCTCCGCCGCTCGACCCCCCTCCCCGCCGCTATTGTTCCCTCTCATTTTTCTCTCCCCCTCACTGCAGGATTCGGTGCAGCTTGGGTGCTGGCGAGCGAGCTCAGGCAAGGGCGCCCAAGCATCCCCGTCATGTCCCTCCCACGGCGGACTAACTGCTGCAGTTCTGCTTGCTCCCCACGGCCGGTTCCAAGATAATTCGAGTGATTCAGGCACCTTCGAGCAAAACATTGTCCCTTTTTGTAACAGATGTTAATAATATGTACGTTCAGTTAATCTCCAAGGGCTACTGCTACTACAAATTAGAGGTTTAACAGCTTTATTGTGATCACTGTCTCTCTTAGAACACGGCCTTCTGGTGTCACCTCTGGCACGCTGCCAGACCCACCACAGTACACCTGTGAATGCTTAAAATACAACATTTTAAACAAGTACCTTCTGATAAGGGATTCATTTTTGGAGATATTTCGTTGTCTGTTGTATCTTGAATCTGCATTCACAGCTGATGTGTTGTCACACTATACGTTCAGCGAAACATTGGGTTTAATACCACCAATATTTTTCGCTCTCGGAAATATCAGCTGTAAATGTCATCTTTTCTCGTCAGATTCTCAAATTCAAAGTAAAGGCCAAGGCTCTTCAGTAGACTCATCATTTTGCAGACATTCAACTGTGTCTACATTCACACGCACATAAATAATCTAGTGTTAATGCGGTTAAAGCGGTAATGAGGGTAAATACCGTATTTTGACTGCGTGATCAGCTTATAAAACCACTTTAATTCTTACGTCAAACGCTACCAAAGGGAAGTTATTCATATTCAGCCTGACGGTGCAGCACATGGCTGCTCGGCGTCTGGGTGGCACATTTGCATTATAGGAATTACCTGCTTTCAGTTCACACCTCTGAGGTTGTCAGAAAATTCTTGTGTTAAGATTATTGGGAAGGAGGCATGTCCTTTCACAATATAACAAGGCCTTTAATCCCAGAGACGATGGCCAATAGAAAAAAAAGAGATCGATAAAGCAGCTGTGTGTGGCGTATGCCTTTTATTGCAATATAAAGAAGACAGACAAAAGGGGGACTGGGTGAAGTCAAAGAAGAGATGGTAAAAACAAGAAAGTAAGACGCAAATAGTAGACCAGAACTTGCTGAGCTAAATTACCAACTTGGCCAATATGCAAACCTGAGAGAGAAAATAAAGACGGAGGGAAGGATGAAGGGCTGAAATTACGGCAGATATAGTGAGGAAGTTAGCAGGTGAGTGACTAAGCCCAGCTGGAAATGCTGATAATGTTATGCAATGTTACGCACCTTGGACTGGAGAGGTATAACTATATATACTGCTACAGGGCTATTTGTGCATTCATTAATCATTTTGTGCACCAGCCAATAAATGATTTCCCTGCATATTCGTTGCAGGACATTAATTTCCACTAATAACTGTCTTTCGATAACTCTTAGGCCTGAATAAGAACATGAATTATGGCATCCTTCAAACAAATCTACATTGATGCTGTAAGATTTCACAAGACGTTTAATGAAAGAGGCAGTTTTATCTGCAAGGATGTGAATTTCTGACTATTTTTTTAAATTTGTTGCATGTTTTCAGCTTCACTTTCTGATTAAAGCATCAGATTGGTCATCATCTTTTTATACTGTGAAACACATCATAGTTTCATGGATACAACCAGCGTTTGTGGTGCTGGAAAGCTTGTCTTCACTGCTGCATCATCATCATCATCCATGCTAAAAATCTAAAGATCACACTCACTAAATAGATTTTTCTCCATCACTACCGAACATCGCAAATTGACGACATCTACGTGTAAGAGCGCCTGAGGGAGTACTAAGTCGATCCACCAGGTAGCAGTTTCTCCCGAATTCCTGCTTGTTCTTTTAAGACTACGCATAAACTTTTACACAGCAATGATGACTCTGATGAGTTAAGAGCCGGTTACAATCAATGAAAGTTGGGCTTGTTCAGCTCTGGCAGAAAACGTCAAGAAAGGAAATCCATTTTCTTCTTGAAATTCTTCACATTGATTTTGTGATCAATCACAGAAATTCAATGGGAAGTGAGGAAAAGGAACAATCTGATGTCTCTCCTTGACAATAACACCTTAGTCTCTAACTAATACACAAGTTTTCGTAGAGACTAGCTTTGCATTAAATTAACTGTTCTGAAACCAAACTTTCAGAGTAGTGATCTTTTTTATTTGGGAGTCACAACATCGTCTCCACACCCCAATCCTTTATATCCCAACTCCACTGGTTTGTATTTGTATTTACCAATATTCAGGCTGCCTTTTTTTTTACCTCGCCCTGCAGACCCACAGTCTGAAAACACAGGCCAAAATAAGAGCCTCAATATAAACCAAGCTCTCCTTTTGCTGCAATCTTATTGGTGCAATATCTGCGAAAGGTACTACACAGAGAACTAGATCAATAACGTAATCAGACACAGCGATGGTATCTCAGGCTTACGGGCTGTTTTAAGCTTTACCAAGCCGACCAGCATCTGTGTGCCACGATGGAATAATCAACTTGATTTGAAGGGGGCAGCCGTGGCCTAGAGGTTGGAGAAGCGGCTTGTGACCGGAGGGTCCGCCGGTTTGATTAACCCCCACCGGACTGGCAGAGAAACTTGGGTGTGATGGAGTATCCACTCTCCCCCCTCCATTAGCCGGCTGATGTGCCCTTGAGCAAGGCACTTAACCCCCCACTGCCTGATGCGGCAGCCCACATTCCTGTGTGTGAATGTGTGTGAATAAAAAAAAAAAAAAGGCAACAAACTCAGCGAAGTGGAGTTCAGAAATATCAGCCTGGTCTGAGCTTTTCCTTTTTTTCATATCAGCTGATAGCAACTGTGACGACTCCCCTCACTTTGCATTGCCACTCAAAACAGACAATTGTATGAGAATGTCCTTAACAACATCCTAATTAACTGCTTGGTTAATTAAAGCAGAATGAGTCTGCTTGCGCTTTCCAGCTGTTCAGGTGGAGTGGAGGATTACACTTGCGTTTATACTGGCTGAACTTTGGAAAATCCATCTGTTAACACCAGCGCGGCAAGGTGCAAACACATACAGAACTGGTCACACCAGCAACTTTGTTATTCCTCATTTAATTCTCTTTTTGTTACCTGCCAATCATAGACAGAAAAAGAAAATAAAGAGCTTTGAAACTACAGATTTCACCCACTCTTCCTCCTGTCCCACTGGGAGAGTCAGGACTGTACAGACCAATCAGGAGAGGCCTTCAGCACAAGCAGGCATCAATCTTTTGCTAGTTTATCAGCTCCCATTATTGGAAGGGAAAGGGAGTGTTATGCAACTAAGATGGAGTCAGCGACTTATGAGGGTGTGTTTGTGTGCGATAGGGCACGGTTTAAGTAACAGCCATTTAGGTCTGCAGTCTCCTTCTGAGGGTGCGGCTGAGACAACAGTCAGGGTCAGTCTGAATCAGTCTAAATCTAAAACGCCCCCTGCATGAATGGCTAGAGGAGAGTGTCACTTTTCCAGGTATATAAGAACAGTGTCGATCGAACATTCTGACTTTTAGTAATGAAAAACAAATATTGACAGCATAACATGAAAAATATTATTATTAATGGTTTTGTCACACCCATTATCATTCTTTTTCTTACCTCTATTTGGGGATAATCATCTTCTAAGTTTTAGAACTACAGTCGCTTTAATTTGGCAGCTTTGAGGGATGTAAACAGGAAGTATAAACTGCTATTTGTTAGTCTATAGTTGTTAGCAGTTTGGCAATTCGGCAAGTGTCATCATTAAAAGTATGCTGAATTATCTACTGACAGTTTCTCTTTGCAATCTAACCATGAACACACAGACAGCTGTCACTGTGTCACTTTGATGCTGAAGAAAACATAAAAACATGGCGAGCCTCAGGCGAGTTAAAAGGCACGTCTTCTTTTTCCCTACACATTCTAAACGGGTTTATTGACATTTATTCCTGACAGAGATAATGATATCCTCTGGAAGCGTAAGTCACAATGAATCTAAAAATACGTGGATCGTGTCTGCGTGTGAAGATGTGACTGAGTTATGACTCCGAGAAGGAGACGGATTTCGACTCACATTGCAGCAAGTCACCTCAATTCACCCACAAGAATCTTCCGCTCACGTTTCTCGCTCCCTTTCTCGGTTTCCTGCGCCGCCCCGGGGAGGCACGCCTCATACTTTGAAAACCTCTGATCCAAATGAATGGAAAGTAGGAAAAGGCAGGCCGGTATATGCCGCTATAAAAGAGGATGATGGTTGATTTGTTAAGAGTAAATATATGGACAACTTCAGCAAAGCCTTTATACCTTTTCTACGCTACATTTCTCAAAACCTCTTTTGTGACATTATACAACTAAAAATAAGGCAGGTTTTCAAGTGAGTAAATCCCTCTCTGAGTCTGACTTCGGGGCAAGGAGCTACAAGTTTGGACTAGCAACTCCAATCAGAATAAATGGACGGTATGGCACAAACTCCTGCTGACTTAACGCCATAAAAGGAGAGAGTGAGATGGAAACAGTTAAAGGGAACTTCAGAGTGAAACAGTTTGTTTGAGGGCAAAGGGGTGTTAGCTCGGGCAGTTCAGTGTATCATTTAAATAGAGCGACAAATTGTTTTCATGGCTCTATTCGTAACACACCTGCCATTCTTCTCAGGAACTGGCCATTTCCCAACTCCTCAGCACACTGATGCAAGCCTGTACATCGAGCACTCTGCTTAAAACAGCTCGTTCTGCTCTTGAACTGCACCCACCTGCCAGAGATTGGACAATGCGTGATTGCACAAGTCGGTGTTGATTACTGACAAAATCCGTTTTAGAAGAAAGAGGAAAGAGCAATAAACACTTGAACTGACTGAACAATGTTATTTTTCTTGCTGATCAATGTCTTCCCTGCCTTCAGGAGGAACATTACAAGACAGGGCTGATGCTTTCTGAGGCAAAGGCAGAGCTCCTTTTGACGTAGACATGGTTTGGTGAGGACATGAGTCAGGGAACAGGTTCAAAGTGCCTGTCAAGTGTGACTTGCTCAAGAGCTCTGCAGTCGCAACACCACCTCGCCTGCACTACCTTCATACCACATCCTTATCAGCTGCCATCCTGACAATTTTCTTATTTTACTTCACATCTTTCCTGCTCCGTCTCTCTCATCTCCAATTCACGCACCGATGTACCCCGCAATTTATTCTTGTGTACTATTACACACTGAGTAATATGAATTGGCTGGTTTCCAGAGAGAAACCAACAACTTGTTTTCCTCCTCATTTAGATTTCTCTCTTCATGCGTCAGCGTGACATTTGACAACTTCTCCACATTGCCGCAGCTCCCATCTGTAGGAGGCTGAGCTGCAGATGGGTCGAGAGGTCCATGCATGAATAGTGCTGCTGAGAGTGGCTCTGTGCGTGTGTGTGTGTGTGTGTGTGTGTGTGTGTGTGTGTGTGTGTGTGTGTGTATAGCCGTGACCCATCAGGCCTCGTGGGAAGCTGCAGCTAAACTGATGGATGCCAAGGAACGACAGAGGGGGGAGGGAGGAGAGGGGAGAGGAGGGAGTGCTGGCAAAGCCGAGTAGGAGACAAGTGCCTGTACTGCAGCAATGCAGGAGTGAGGGAGAGGGGTGTCAATGAAATGAGAAAAGAAAAAAAAAAAAACGGCAAGAGAAGAAGTGCTGACTAAAAACAACGCAGGGCACAATCGTCACCGACGCGGCAGGCGGGGTTTGAGACCATGTTTACAAGGCTAACAAGTTTATACAACCTGGTTTTCG
This sequence comes from Chelmon rostratus, assembly GCF_017976325.1. NCBI lineage: Eukaryota > Metazoa > Chordata > Actinopteri > Chaetodontiformes > Chaetodontidae > Chelmon > Chelmon rostratus. The sequence goes on along the minus strand of NC_055668.1, from coordinate 10,020,497 downwards.
TTCTACTGTTTCTGAACATTTTTGCTGATGTATCTTCCAGCTATGACAACATCATCCTGAGACCCACCTAGCAGAGACAACAAGCTCTAGCAAGGCAAACAGTCCCTGCTGAGCCCCCATGTCCCCTCCCTCCCCTGCCCTCTGAACAAACAGCTCTCCCTCTGGAGGCTACGTGGCAGGGAGACGGACACTCGGGACGATCGGCTGGCTCCCGCTCACTTCTGTTGCTTCAACCCGTTGTGAACGAGGCCAACCCACTGCTGATGTTTTCACTTCCCAGCAGCGAAAGTAATGTATACATTTCCCCTGCTCTCATTCGCCGACCTTCCCCCAACGCCTCGCCGTGCGGCCCGCTGCAGCAAAATGTAAACACAGTCCGAGGGAAACCTCTGCTCATTTTTCAACGCACAACCACCCCCAACCTGCACAGACCCGTGCCTGCCGTCTCCATTTCATACAGCCCAATGACACATAAATACGCACGCACCCACCAGCACAAACAAAGCTCACTGAACACACACCCGCTCTGATGCACGCAACCACACAAACACACATGCACACGCACGGACGGAAAGAAGAGGAGGTGAGCTAATGCACTGCTATCCACGGCAGACGGATTGCAAGCACTCAAAGAACAAATATCCTGTTCTCATCATAAAAATTTCATCCCGTGCAAGCTGGTTGGTGGGCCAAGCGCATTTCCTGGTGAAAAATATACACACTTAACCTTGAGCTGATCTTTTTAACATAATGCGTCTGCTTTATTGGATTCTAGCTGGACGTGACTCCCAGGAATACCAAGTGCAAAGACTTGTGGTCCAGCCAAGCCAAGTTGGAGAAGAGATGAAGGACAAAGTGGCAGCGGCGAGAAGTCCCTCTGTCGGATCTTATGACTGGTCGTCATGTTCTGCTGGAAGGATACTGATGTGACGCCTCGTGTCAGAATACTGCAAGAGTGCTGAATTCTCGCGTACACATAAACACATGCAGACATGCGTGCGCACACTCACTTGAAGTATGCACATTATAATACAAAGTTCATTCGGTTGCTGGTCTGAAACAATCATGTCAAATGATCATCTTCAGCAGTTGGAGTGATGTTGTCATGGAACCTGCAGATGTTCAAATTTCTATTTTTTCCGGAGCACTTTAAGGCCGTCATGTTCACGTTGGCTGAAAACTTTCAAAGATTGTTCTGGACCTTGTGAAAAAAGTAGTTTCCAAAACAATCCAACTTCAAGGCCCATTAAAAAGAATCTTCGAAGTGTAATCTACATATTAAAAACAATCAACATCTTCTTTATCGTCTGTCTACAAATGTAACACATGAAATATACACATGTGAAAATGTAACTTACATGACTATATTTAGAGGCATCTAGTGGGGAGGCAGGAGACTCAAAACATGAAAGGCGCTTTCCAAAGCCAGTGTTTGATTTGTCTGTTCTGGGCTACTGTAGAAACACGGCGGTGCAACATGGTGGACTCCATGGGAGAGGACTCGCTCCCTCTGCCGATACAGGGCCGATAAGGGCTCATTCTCAGGTAACAAAACACAATTATTTTTTTCAGATAATTATACAAAAATGAAAACATACTTCATTTCTGTCATATTCTGTCGATACATCCCACGAAATCTTAGATGCTGGTCCTTGAATAATTATATTACATACATTTAAAACTTGAAATTCTAAATATTTCTTATTCATTTCTTACCATTATTCTTATCATTAATTGTTGCACATGAGCCTTTGAGCACATCTTCTAGAGTAAGCCACCCCTGCATTTCACTGCACATATAAAAGTATTTGACAAATAACTCTTTGGATCTTGAAAATGTTGGATGTCAAACTCCATCTGCCGATGAAGATGATGTGATATGATCAAAAGCGTCAGAAGAGACTACTAAATACATCGTGTCAGCTGCTGTTTCCAAGGTCATGAATGGGCTATAAAACTTTATTATTATTATTACTATTGACACTTTACAAGTTTGCCACTTTCACATGCACTGCAGATTCCAGGTGAGACCTTCGATAACATTGTGTGATTTGTCAATATCATCGGTATGAACCACACAAACCTTCAAACTGCACCGACACTGAGCAGGCGGAAAGCAACAGACATCACAGCACTTTCAATAACTTGCTACAACTCTGTTACTGCATCATAACCCCACAGGGGAAAGACAATGAGGCAAATCAAACTGGATTGCACCACAATGTGATCTGAACACAGATGGCCATAGTCAATCAAATTTACAACGGCGCAAGGAATTAATTTGGCATTGATGTCACACCACTGGTCCCAGCAAGAGACACAAACACAAAAACAGACTCATCTATTATAGTATTTTGTCAGATAACAAATTTTGATGTGAAAGCCCTGTGAGTACCAGACAGTGGAAACTGTATCAGACATCTGCAAGTTAATTACGAATATGATGATAACTTGCGTGACTTTAATTCAAATGTGCTGAAGTTAAGAAAAAAGAAAAAGAAACTACCTAAAAAGAAACTAATTATTATTTGTAGCACACACGGCTATTAAGTCTCTGCTTCTCACACAGAGAAGAGAGCTGAGGTGAAACGACATGGTGGGACACTTTGGATAAGTTCGCTTTTTCACATCAAAGCCACACGTCACGGAAACAGCTTGTTCTCCACTGTTGCATGGCACAAAGCATTTGCAAAACTTGCTGCCGTTTATAATCCGATCACATTCTTGTCAAAGCGTTGACTTGCAGGCTGTATTCAGGTTTGATGGGGAACTGGCGCCATGTGGCAGCACACACCGCTTCATGTCAACAACCATGAGTCAAAGCAACGACACCCCGGCGCTCAGGCTGCTTTGAACAGTGGGTTTTTTTGAATACATTTGAATAGATTTCTCCTGGTAATGGCTTTATCAAAATGCCGCCACCCAGTGACCTCATCAACCTTCAAAGGGTTCTCCGCTAAATAGGCCTCCCATGCTAATCACTGGTAAACTGAGAAAGATAGAAACAACAACAGATCACTCCCTGTAGCCAAAACAGGGACAAGTGGTGAAGGATTATTTGGATTTGGATGACAGGAGTTTTAATAGTCACTATCAATTCAAAAATACATCTAGACTGAGGATGCCAAGAGAAAGCATTATGCTTCGAATGTGGGGTGTAGCTCAGTTTTATTCTTTGAGCATTTAAAAGATAAAACTAAGCGTTGCTGCTGAAATTCTCCGGGTATTTGTCAGAATCTAACGCAGGTTACACTGACTGCCAGCACCCAGGCGGCCATTATTGATCAGATATCTACAACAATCTGAAATCTTGGCCTCGTAATGATGCAACAACATTCTGACTGACCTTTCCAAATGACTTTAAAAACTCCAGCAGGGTGATGAAGGTGTCAGAAAGTGCTGACTATGCTGCTCCACATCAATAAGACATAAACACACACACACACACACACACACACACACACACACACTGACCTATTAACTCTGGCTTGCTCCAGAGGCCATACAGACATCACTCACTGTTGCTTTAGCATACACACACACACATGCATGCAGACACACTAACCTGTGGAGACAGGGCAGTGGGAGGCTGGGCGAAGAGTGTGGAGTGGGCTGATGACCGCAGGCCATGTGCTCTCCTGACAGCCTGACGGGTGAAAGTAGCAGACAGTACCTCCTGCTGAAGAAAAGACACAAGCAGACAAAAATGTCAAGTCGGGGAGCATCATCGCCAGCTAGGAGCATTTGAGATAATCACAGCCCAAATGGAAAATACAGCAAACCTCATGCTATTTCCCAAACAGCCACCATCAGGAGCTATAGTACGTTACTATGAGCTAAAAAGAGGCTTAAAATAATGAGGCATGAAAGTGGCGGTTTTATTTGCTATTCCCGTCACAGGCCGGGGCAATTTCCTTTTTGCAATTCGAACAAACCGTGTGGTCGGAGTTGTGAGCGCGAGACAGTCGGGCTGCTATCGTGTGAAACTTCCTGTGCAGGCTGGGGAGCCTGTGCTGCTGCGCCTGTCCATCAGATGAGAAAGATCTGACCAGCCTGCAGCTGCTCCACACCTAACCAAGGATTAGCAGCATGCTATTTATCCACTATGCATGAATTAGGTTGCTTAAAGGCTGACTGTTATCATAGTAGAGGGAAAGCACAAAATACGATTGCTTTGATGTCTCTGGATGAGAGCATTCGTGGGTTTGTTTGGGGAAAAAGAGAGATTTTCAATTTTCTGTGTGTGTGTGCGTGTGTGTGTGTGCGTGTGTGTGTGGGCAGGTGTATGACAGAGGGTCACGGTAGACTGGAACGACTAAAATACTTTCACCTTCAAGCTAGCGTGTGCACTCAGATGTTCCCTGCCTCCCAGCACTGAGGAAAGATAAGATGGAAATAAAAGTGGTATACTCTCCCATCATAAACACTGAGAGCACCTCGACCGTACATATTTAACAGCAACTACCACAAACCATTAACCTTTCATATTAGACTCATGTATGTGGACCTGTTTAGCCCCTGGGGGTGGTCTGATCACTGACGCTTTTACAATACAAGCTGCTTAGCACTTTTAACACTCCACAGAGCAGCTCCTGGCGGTCTACAGTAAGCAATAACAACCAGAAAGGTCAGGCATGAAGATCGCATTTTCACAACCAGCCACCATCAAGGCAACGCTGTCAAAAATGAAAGCATTAGGACCAGATTTAGTCAGATCTAAAACAAGAGTTTTGTTTTGTGTTTGTTGTGGAGGACTGCAGGTGCAAACAATAAAATAAAATAAATCAATTTCAGCACCTGCATTTAAATAACATTTTTGCAAGGAGTAATTTTTACCACATATGAGCTTTGACTTCATTCTTCTCTGAAATTTTGTGTATTTGTCAACTGTTCAAAATTTAAAATACTCATTGCACTAGTGTTTACAAAGAGGTGATGTTCAGTCATGAATATGAATATGAAGCTGCAGCCAACAGCCGGTTAGCTTAGCGCAAAGGCTGCCAACAGGTTCAGTCTAAACTACGGCACCTCTAAAGCTCACCAATTTACACGTTATACCTTGTGCAAAAGTATAAAAACAACATTTTAATACATGCATGCAACCCCACACAGAGAGGCCTCACACAGCTCGTGGACTCCAGCTGTGATGTGACAGGGCTCACCACTAAGCCACCATGCTGCCAGTAAATGTAACATATATATTATTTAGTCAATAGTAATCCCTGAAATAGCCTATAATAAGAAGGCTGGCACGAGATGTAGCAATATATGTGCAGAGTATACTGCATCTTTACACAAGGAACACTTCGGTGAATTTGGTCTGTAGCTTCTCTCTGATAAATACATATCCTAGAAGACTAAAGCGTGGTTTGACTTTTTTTTTTTTATTATTGAATTTTTCCCTCTCAGCATGCGGACGTGCGGAGGTTCAGGACCAGTCAAGCTCTAAGTAGCCACCCTGGAGAGGCGCTGTGATAAGCAGCATCGAAGACATTTCTTTCCCACCGGCTCTCAGTTCTGGCAACTGCAAACAAGCAGAATTAATTCCAGAAACGACTGCTGAGGACAATGAAATATACTTTCGGCTGTTCGTAATTGTTTGACATAGACTTTTTAACGTTAACTAAGTGTGACTTTTAAAAACAATATCCTCAGCATTAAGATGGAATTTGGTGCTAAGAGTGCATGTTTCAGCGGGACTATTATTGCCTTCTCCTTATCTATGACAAGTCAGGCATAGAAGTCACAGGAGTGGCCTGTAATCAAGACTCCAGTGATGATAAAAAGTGTCAATGAATTGCCAAGAGAGCCTGCTCAGGTCTGCTACTGTGGAGGAGGAGCAGCATTTGTCAGATGTTTGTTTGACGCTGTTATGTGGGATATTTACTGAAACTAGGTCTCTGCCAAGCAACCAAACTGACTCATTTTCACTCTGGCAGTGAATTCAAGCTGCAGCATTACAACCACAGACTACAGCTGCGCGGGTCAATAAGTTCCTGTTACAAAAAAACACTACAGGTTTTGCTTACTGTGCAATAACAGTGAGCCTAAGGTGTATGAAATAAACACTGCAAAATTAATGAGAGCCCTGAATAAAGGAGAATTGTTGGACTAACTTAAACAGTTACTTTAATTGGAAACACACACAAAGGAATTTTTCATCAATCAATTTCACAGTGATTGTGTTAATGTAACTTGCTGACTTGATTTGAAAACAATTCATTAGTGTGTTACCTACAGGGCTGTCAATGAATATTAAAAAGTTGATTATATAATTAAATTGTTGGCAAGACTCACACTACCAGAGTTTTCATTATCTGGTAATTACTGTGTTTTTATCAGGAATCTGTTGAAGTCTGACATATTTAAATCTCTCCAGTCTGTCCGGTGAAAATAATTCCTGAGATAGATGTAAAAATGTTCCGGCTGTACGCGCTGTTTCTGCTGCTTCTCTGATGTCCGCCCTCTGTCTCTGTATTTCATCCAGACCAGAGTTGGTGGTGACAAACCAAGTGGTCTGGTGGCTTTAGCGAGAAAGGAGCTCTCTAGAGCCAGTGTTTGGTTTGCCTATTCTGGGCCACTGTAGTAACATAGCAGTGCAACATGGTGGACCTGGAAGAGGACCCGCTCCCTCCGTAGATCTAAAGAGCTCATTCTAAGGTAATGAAAACACAACAATCCTTATTTTCAGGTAATTATATACAAATGAAAAGATACTTATGAATATTATATTCCATTTCTGCCAATAGATTCCCTTAAATCTTACACACCGGTGCTCCTTTAATGTGCAACAGGACTGAAATGAATGTCACCTTATAAAAAGTTATAAAACACAATTCAAGGATTCAAAGCCAAAGCTGGAAGTTAAAAATTAGGTTTTACAAGTAAATTAATTGATTCCACCAGGCATTAGTGTAATTTCAAAAGTGATAAATTCAAGCTTTTCAGAAACTAGAAAGAAGAAAGAAGTTGCTGTGACCTCTCTGCACCACTGGCCTGCAGCCCAGGGAGGGGAGGTCTCGTCTATTTCTGTTGATTAGGTTGCCACAGAGGACAACAGCTGCTCTCTCTAGATACCAACTACAACACACCCTGCAGGATCATACAGAATGTATATGCACTCAAAACACACCTCCTCTATTCTCCTGACACGAAAAGGCACCAGCTGGTTAAGTCCCTACTGACAAAGCCTTTTCTTTGAGGATAAGACACAATAAGCAACAAACAGGTGAGAAGACTTATTCTCTGCTTACAAAGCAGCAACTCAGATGGAACAAAAAAAGATCCCCAAAGTTACCCAGCCAGCAGAAAAGAGCATTTCCAAGCATTCACCACTGACTAGAGCCAGACGTATGTAGCTTTGGATAACTTAAACAAGTGCTGGGTAATTAACCGGTAGCAGCAGATTTTTCTCTTTTACAATATATAATCAACTTGGTATCTTTTAGTATTCAACAATTTTGTCCACACGGACCAGTGTGAATGGAGCCATGCTGCATAAGCCAAAGTGCAGGATAAAGGCCAATTTAGAGAGCAGTCCCTGTCGTTGCACCAAGTGTCAATTTCCCATCATTTGAATCAATGCAAAAATCTGAGATGAGGGCAAAGATTCAAAGACCTGGAACCAGGATAGCATGTCAACAAAGATGGCCGTCACAAGTCTTGGAAATTGAATTCTTTGTTTGCTTTTTTAGACACCAAGAACAACATGGTGCTCCAAAGCAGAGCTTGTCCATTGAAAGATGCTGAAGCCTACAGCATCAATTTAATTGTAGTGCAAAATCATTTGCATACAAAATCTAAATGTCTGTCAGAAAGGATTAGCAAATTATCACACTATGTTTTATTTATGTTTTTTGCAGCGTCCCATCTTGCTTGGAATCGGGGTTGTAGACTGAGTGGCATTTCTTTCATTTTTGATGATACAGCACGTATCAAAAGTTGAGCCACAACACATGTGACACCTTCAGGACTCAGACAGGCAGGGACGTGCTTCATACTCCTCATCGCAGTGAGAAAATAAGCGCCGGCTGGCTGCCGCGTATTGATTTACAGATTGACTTATGGCATGGTGTGTTATGAGCTTGCTGCTGCTCAGGGACTAATCTCCACCGATCACAGACATGTCAAACCTAAACTCTGCAGGGCTCGTGGTCCTCTCAGGTAGCTCAAATCCACCAACTCTGTATCCGTCATGCTTCACATGTTGTCAGTCTGCTGCTTTTGACACCTGAGCACCACCTGATCCGCGGCAACAAATAGCGGGGTGTTTACACAAGCTCAGAGCCAGGGCCAGACTCCAGCATTTTGTCACCTCTGCACATTCCCCCAAAGCCTGAACCCACATGATCCTCAACAGCTTTAATTACTGGAAACGTCTGATCAGCAAGCAGCCAGAAGACTCAGATGTCCCCTTATGCAACACATCTCACAGCTCAGATCAGTTAATGGTTAATCTTAGATGTCACAGATGCTAAGTTAAATGGGCCTCTGTGTAACATGGTGCAATGGAATAGGCCTGTGGGTGTGCTCATCACACTGTGTGTTTTCAGGACCGTCCATCCAAAAGCCAATTAGCCTCAACGATTTCATTTTGTAAATGATTCCCTACATGGAACCAGGTGGTAATGTCTTGTTTACCCTTGACAACTCATCTGAGCGAAAATTCCCCTAAAATGTAATTCCGGCAAATAAAAGCACCAACTGAAGTCTTAGAATACGAGAGGGGGGAGGGAGTGGAAATATTGAGCACCTGAAACCTACTTTACAAATGGCCAAATCATCCAAAAGTCCAAATATCATACCTGGAATCAAGTCAACACACTACAGTACTTTAGCGAATCCAGAGGAAGAAGTTAGTACAAAAGCGAGAAGACAACAATCCATGAAAGGCTGGACCACAATTTTAAAAAATGTCCTCATCACCACCAGCTTAATACTTTAGCCTTGTCTTGTACATGGTGAGGTGAAATAATAAACACTGGTTCTTCTTCAGCAGGGCTTTAACAAGCTTCCCGGTTATAGAAATAACAAAAAAACATGACAGGGGGGTCAGACAGGTGTCAGAACATGCTGTGTGTGTGTGTGTGTGTGTGCGTGCGTGCGTGCGTGCATGCGTGCGCATGTGTTTCCACGCAGCAGATCACACCAGCCCAGTTGATGGAGAAGCTGCTGAGAGATAATTAATAACAGGCAAATGGAGGGTAATGCTATTTGTTCCCAGTTAGTTAACCAGTACAGCAGATGGTAAATGGGAGACATAGAGAGTGTATTTAGATGCACCACAGCCATTTCTGCCTCCAACATCCATCTCATGTTCAAATGCACACAGCTATTGAATATTGCATGTTGAGCAGTACATAGAGAGAACGACATCTTGACCTCTTACGCTTTGTCTTTCCAGTCCTGTGGTCAGCAGGCAAAGCTGCAACTTTTCAGTGACCCTGCACCAACATTTATTGCACAATTTATGTGATTCACACTGATCCTGCCATCTCTCGCCGTTCCCTTATCTTGCTCTCTCAGTTCTTCTTCCCGCCCAGCTCATTCACCCTCTCTGCATCTCTCTCACTAGTAGGAGAGAGGCAGGCAGCCCCAGGGAGGGTGGGGGGTGGCGGGTGGAGAAGGAGAAAGTGGGGAGGCTGCAGGCAATCACTGTCCACCGAGAGGAGAGATGAAGAGAGTGAGATAGAGAAGAGGGAGAGGAGAGTTAAATGAAATTGCCAACACATTACGCCGTGTTACCCAGTGCCTGCACATATAGGGTAAAGAGGGGTGGAGTGCTGCTGAGTGACCGCTGTCCACTGAAAGTCTTTCATAGCTCAGGAGAATTGATCCAGTTGCAAGGGGTTTCCCTGGATGTTCCCTGGTGATATGCAGATATATAAAGACAGAAACAATCTGTCCGGTTTACTCAAGAGGATGTGAAGGATTTAAACTAACCACATCAGGGACATCATCACATTCCCAATGAAGTCAAATGTCGACCTCTCCTCTCAAGGACGTGTGCATGTGTGTCCGTGGATGCACGTGTGCGTGGTTGTGTTTCTGCAGGGCTGGACAAAGAAGCTACCGTGGCCACTCTGCAGTAAAAACCCAGACACAATGGGAGTGGGCTGAATGGTCAGTGTCTGCCATCGGCATTTATCACCTGAGAAACACAGACGCCCACACGTGGACATGATGCAACCGCGCACTACCTCGTCTGCCATTTATCCAGTGTTCATGCGGGATACACACACACACATACGCAAAACCGGGTCACGAAGGCGGGGTGTGCAGAGAGTGGGGTTGACAGCTTAGCGTCTCCTGCTGCAGCAGAGATGAATGGGCGGGCTGAAAACTGCCTTCATTCATAATGGAATACGGCAACAAAGCAGCTTCATCCCCAGGTGTCTCGGGGACTGTAAGAGCCGGAAAACAGACAAAGAAAGGAAAGCAGGGGGAGACTAAAGGACAGGAGGGGAAGGCTGTGCATGCTCGAAAAAAAGTCCTGCATCTACCATGAAAATATTTTGCTGATTTATTGCCCCAGGTGTTACCCAAATAAAGCTTAGAAGGGCAGAGAGAGCAACACCATAACATTGCTGGTATTGTTGGAAAGCTGGAATGGCCTGGAACTGTCAGAACAAACATCGCTTACTTTATCACACTTTTAAAGACCTCGCTGTTTCAGCTAGCTTTTAAAGGGAGGACTCGAGGTTCTGTAAACAAGTCTGAACTGAATATGAAGAAGCAAGGAAGGACAAAAAGGATTTCAAAACAGACTGTGGTGACAAGGGTCGAGCCAACGGATGGAGGGGAAACCTAAAATGTTGTTTGGAATATGCTGCTCGCTTTTTGTCATATAGTGCATATTCTCGAAAAGCGTGGCGATAAAGCTGATGATCAGCAGTGCATAGTGTAGCGGCGTGGGCGTGAGGGGGAGGGAGCACAGGCTCATGAGAGAGAGATGGAGTGAGCATCGTCAACATCCGAGAGGGGAGGAGGGACTGTGCAAGAGAAAATTCTGAATGTGTCTCCGTGTGTGTAATCATAATAAATAAAGCACTCAATCTTTGCAACTGTGAAAGCCACAAATAGCAAGAAACACCTACGGGTACAATGCTATATGAAAAGCTGCACTAAATCATATACAGATAAACAGAAAAGGGCACATTTTCAATCTTCAAAATGTAGCAGTCAATACCAACATTTATTGTTTGCACAATTAGGTATAAAATTGAGAAACACAGCCAAATGTTGTATATATTAAAGGAAGACATGGTTTACACTCAATATTGGCGGATTCCCAAACTAAGTGGCCCTAATTCTACACAGCGAGCAGAAAAAACTACAAGGGTCTTTTCAAGTTGTTGCTTACAAGAGTCAGCTGCTGCATGGCAACCGCACAATGTTCGCATGCTGTGTGTCTGCAGGTAAGTCTTACTCAGGCTACACAACCATCAGCCCTGACCCCTTCTTCAAGGACCCTTCTGGAGAACGGCTCCCACACCACTGCGGCTCAGCTCTGACTATATGTTCAGCCTGCACTGTAATTCCAGCCAACCACATCCATCACGTTTTTATGGGCCTGTCATTTGTCTCCAGCGAAACTTACATATGATATGGTCGTCTGGTTCTAACAGCACATGTCGAACTGCTTGCACAGTCCAGCAACCTTTTTCAATAAGAATAAACAAGAACAACGTTTCCGTTTGAAAGATTGAACTGATTTTCTTTGGCTGCAGGATTATCCACCACTTCCACCCACATCACTTGACTGAAGGGCTTGTCCTCTCACCCACAGTATATCCTACTTAAACCAGCTTGTTAGCACACCTGAGCATGTATCATTTCCACTGCACCCACACATCGGGGTGTAGCTGTGCTGACCTGCAACATTATGGCCCTGCTTAAGAGCAACTCCATGTTGGATACTATTAATGCAACCTCAACGCTTTGTGCTGCTCCTTCATATCAAAAGTTTTCCATCAGCAAGCACTGCAAGGTATTTATTGTGAAGTAAAGGCCAAGCGTGCCGACTAGGGATGGGTAATACGGCCCTAAAATAATATCACAATATTTCAGGGTAATTCTGAGATGATGATATGACATAATACAGACTACAACTCGCCAAAGCACCACCAGAATCTGGGAAGCACGGTAGCAGTTAATCTGATCAATGAATTCTAGTCTGTTTGTATAAGGCCATGTGAGGGGAACAGACTGCTGAACCTAACCTACTCCAACACTCCCACTGCCTTAGACATGCAAAATGTATTTTGGTGTGTAGGAAGATGTCAGCTGAACACAAGGTTGGGAGAGTCATGAACTACATGGAAATAAAGCAACAGACTGCAGACATGAGGTTTCATGCATTTTTTTCCTTGTGGGTTCTTGTGACTATTACAAAATAAGATAAAAACTGAGCAGCAGCAACTCTCTCCAAATTAAATTTGACAAAATGATTTATTTTCAATTTTGCATTCAGAGGAAGCATAAATTTGAAGAAAGGTCTCATAGGCACTTCAATAATTCAAGACTGGACTGAAAACTGCCTGTGCATCGTAGCGTTACATCTATTCCAAAGAGGCGACTGAATAGAAGGATGTGAGGAGTGCAGGACAGTGCAGTGGCCCAATAGCCGAGTTGTGAAGAAGGCTTTCAACTGAGCACATGACTGCACAGAGAAATGTTGTGCTGTATCCTGCTGGATGGGAATCAAGAATGGAGTAGCCATTTTTACATCCGAGGCAGAGAGCAGGAAACAATGAGATGGATAACCTTCAATTCTCTGTTGGAAAAAGGACATTTTAAAAGTGTTACCCAGGCAACAGCAGCAGCAAGACTTTTGAAAAGTCCTGCTGCTGTTAGTCACGCGCATGTGCACGTTTGGGTCCTGACTTTTACAAGGAGAGTTTCTCATCTTCTTAATGCCAGTGTAAAATACTTGGATTTACAAGACAGCTCAATACACTGTGACTTTAGAAAGGCTGCCTGAGACTGAAAACAATAATTGTGTTGCTATTACCTACCGAAACGGGAGACACTCATAACCTCCGCTTCAACTCCCACATTCTTCCCCTTTCACCTCTCCATATCTGCTTTCTTCTCCCTCCATCCCTTAGCCTTCCCTTCCAGTTCATGTCCAGATTAGGAGTTCCCCAGGGTTCCCCCCAAGACCCCGGTCGGTAAAAGCTCACTCAGTGGTACATCACTGATCCGCTCTGATGCTAAGCTCAGCTCATCTGCCTCCTCACCGCCGAACTATTTTCCCTGGGAAAACAACAGGGAAACTGTCTGGCTGAATGACAAGCATTTGATCTTCATGCAGCGTCTGTAAGGAGGAATAACTCCTAACCTTTCTCTGACAAGAAGGTAATTGTCTTCTCCCTGCATATAACGGGGAAGTTGTGGGGCCCTGCTGCAGATAAGCAAAACACCACAGAAGAGACACAAATAACAGGATCAGAGAGATGTGTATCAAATGAGTTTTTTTCTGTGGAAACACAGAACATTTTTTATTCTAATGCCTCAGGAATGGAGAACAGCCCCACCCACCCTTAGATCAATACCCCGGAGACAACAGTTACACTCGGTTACGCACATTAGCAGAACAAGGAAACAACTGAAGCAAAAGCATTCAAATAATTTAATAAAGCAAATGCTGGACATGTGACCGCATTTAAACACTTTAAGAGCAACATAATGGAGCGCAATTACGGTGAGGCAGACACATTCACATGCCTCCTGCAGACAGCCAGTGGGTCATGAGATTCCAGTGCGCTGCAAAAGCCCGAGAGACCTACTCACAGGGGCCGGTCTATGAGAATACAATTTTAATCTGTGTATGTGAGTCTGAGAATACTTTGCATGCGTGACAGGAAAGGGCAGCGTTATATTTGCTTCGCATACGTTCTGTGTGCGCTGTATTAAGCGAGGAAGAGTGGTGTGCACACAGTGGTTTGCAGGAGCCTGTTACATGATGTTTTCCAAGCAAAATGGGTATGCTGCTGCTGCTGCTGCAGTATTTGGAGTTGACTCAGACATCTGCAACAAGCAGAGAGGAACAAGCTCGTTCTAATTTGACTTTCCCAGACGGATATGGCAACACTGTCCCAACAACTGGACGGGGAATGTAAACTAAACACATACTTTTAGCTAAACTAGCCCAGAACCCTGTCCTCCATGATGGCTCACTGATCGCAAAGCCATAGCCCAATGAAGACCGTCTCCATGGAAATGCATCCTCCAACAAAGTCTCCTCTCCACCATTTCCTCAAGCCTATTTATAGAATGGTGGCGCACTAGCTAGCAGGCGAAGGATGAGTAACAGTAGAGCGAGAATGGAAATGTCTAGTATCTCCACAGCTCCGCGCTGCCCGTCCTTTTGCTCACAGCTTTATCTCAAATCAAAGGCTTTGAACAAGCATTCACACACACAGCTGACTGACATCCCCAGCGTCACAAGAGTGTGTGAAGTTATGAGAAGCCTGTGTGTGTGTGTTTCAAGCTGATGCAAGGCCTGCAGAGTATGTGCACACATCCATGCCAGACAGCAGTGTGAAGACAACAGGCAGCTGGGTCATCGCTAACCTTCTCTGGCAGGAAGGTCGTGGGACTCGGCAGTCCGTTTCTTCTTGACCTCCGTGTGCGGAATGAGGATGAGGAAACCACAGGCGTCCTCGAGGTCACCGGCTTCTTCCTCAATCTCTGTCAAGAAAAGGACGCGAGTGCCCATGCGCAAGAATGAAGAAATAAAGATAGATATTTCTCATGTCTCCGTAGCTATAGCACACCTGCAGCAAAGCCTCTGCCAATTACGTGAGCAACAGAAAGACCTCCGGGCTTTTAAACTAACAGTCACAAAGTCTCCATAAACGCTGTTAGAGCTCAAGGGGAAAGTCCTCCACGACCATTCTGATAATGCAAATTAGCATTAGCCTACATGAATGTCATACTTATTAAAACCACATTGCAGCTGCACCATAAAGATGAGGTCCTCCAAACAGCTTGGCATTAACTCAGTGACCGAGAACAATGATTATGGCTGTTGGCTTTCATTAACAAAGACAGCCAGTCTCAATGACTGCTAACGAGACCACAAGTCGCCATCATTTTAGTGCTGCTGTTGCTATTATTGGATATCCCTTGTTAAACTGATGCACTGATACCACTGCGAGTCAAGAGTTAAGTGCTTTTAATCCAAGAAACGAATGCGTTTCAAAATCTCGGACCGTCACGTCATCAACAACGGATTATTGCAGCAGAGCTATTTACATAAGCAATTTACTCACTGCCCTGCTCCACAGAGGTGCCTTTGAGCAGAGACAAGATTGTATCTCTCACACACTGTCCCCTCTGAGTCCTTACCGACTTTCACGTACCGGAAGACAGAACACCACTTCACAAGGCCAGGCACAGTGACTTAGAGTAGGCCATGATAGATTGGCCCATTATTACGCTGGGTCAAATGACAATATCAATTTGTCAACTGTAAGAGATTTTTCTAAACAGTTTATAATGGGTACTAGCAATCCCTTTAATACAGCATCTCTGCTTGTTTTGTGGTCGACATTGCAAACATTGGGCAGTGCAAAAAACAGTGCAAAGTACCTTGATTTTTTTCAATTGACTTTACAGATAATCTAGAGATAATTTACAGGCTCTTTTTAATCAATATAACAAAAAATGACTCATACCATGACAGGAGTCCTTGTCTATCATCCAGTGCCTGTAATAGAGCTGATACTGTGTCATTCAACCATTGAGCCAGTCCTCAGTTTTAAATGCTGCAACAGTCCAGTGGATGGATGAATTTGACCTTGGCGTAGTTGGCAGTGCGTAAACTCAATGTATTATGCACCGACTATACAGCAATTATAGACGATATGTTAAATGGACAACCCTCCAGATAATTTTGCTCCCATGATGTATAGCTGTTAGGGACGAAAAAAAGCATATAAGATAAAGTCACACAGTGTATGTCAAAGGAAAAGCTCAGACAGATACACTGCAGGACAGACCACAATAATACTACTATATTACATGCCTCCTATATAGTCAAAACTGTGATATGACCATTTGTCCATATTTCCCAGGCCTTGCAACATTTGCACAATACCTTTCTAATGGGATTATCTGGTCAAAACCTCCAGTCCTCACAGAAATATATAACGCCATTAAATTGAGTGGTTGGTGTGAATAAGGCTCCAAAGTGCTGAGGCAGCAAAAGGCAGCCCTAACCCCCACCGCCACACTAATGCACATTTGACCCCTCCCCACTTCTTCTCATGGCCACACAAGCTCTCGGCTCTCTGAAACAGGCATGCTTATACCACATGTGTCTCAAACCATTGATCCACTTGTGCTGATATAGGAGTTAATTAAAAGAGACAAGGCTCAAAGCCCAGACCCCTGATTCATTTAAAACCAGCAGGTAAGTGGTCAGAGGCTCCTATCAACAGGAAACCTATTAGAAACCTCGCCTTGCAGAGCACCAAGACACTACTCATGCACACTAAAAAAAAAAACACAGCCTAAAAAACACCAGCTTGGGTTATGTTTAAGCTTGACCTGACCTGTGCTGGACATGTTTGGCTTGTCTCTCCGGTCCAGCTAATCATTACAAGAAAAACAATGAGAATTAAAGGCTTAGAGTGCATTGTTGGACAGAGGTGTACATCTCTGTTAGTTTTCTCCATGGTGAATCCCCCGTGTGTGCTTTTGTCTTCCGTGGCCCTGCTACAATCTGGGTAATTACAGAGCAAACAAACTGGGCGCGAGGCCGAAAAGACTTGCTTTCTGGGGCTCATTGACTCCCTGGATGTGCTCAGAGTCTGATCAATCTCCGTTCTTGACTTCTGGTTGTGTAACGAGGTCGTCGCAAGCATCGTTCGGAGGGGCGCAGGCAGCTCATTTCAGGCAGAGAGCAGGCCGGAAAGGTGAAGAGGGAGGAAACAGAGACAGGAAAGTTTTGTGAGTGCGCAGAAATGGGCCTTGAAGCTCCGGGACGAGGACAGCAGAGCCTGTTTTACTCCAGCGCATTATGCTGTTTGCGGGTGGCAGACATCCCTTTTCCTGTCATGAACTTTCAGACCACATGCTGTCCCTGAGCAGCTGCCAGGCAACCACTTGTTTCCGTGTGCCTTCTGAGATACCCAGTGACTTTGTGTTTAAAAGGAATCATTAAAGGGCAACTTTACACAGCTAGCTGTCAGATCATGGCTCCAGTGTCTCTTTCTTTATTTATTGTGCTTCAACTGTTTTCAGCCTTTTTAATGCCTAGAAGCCCTAGATATTGCAACTGGCGGTCAGCCACAGTTCACAGATAGTTATATGCGTAAGTGTTGTTTTCACAGTTATACCTGCCAGTAACAGCTTGAGTTTAAGGGTTGTGGTGTACCAGGGAACATCATTGATTTTTCACAGATTTTTTTCTGGAGGACAGAATTACTAGACTTTCTCTGGAAAAAGGAAAACAATGTTTCTTTAATGAACGCTGTAGGCAGGCAGCAGGATCACTTGGTAAGTGTAATAAAGTGACTGGTCACACAATTTACCAACTCAAAACAATGGATTTACCGTGCAGTTACTCTTTAAAGGTAGCCTGTGGATTTGTCCTGTAAGCTAACAAAGTTGCGTTTCCATTCAGGTCTTATGTGTTGAATGTGTTGCCTTTGAAGTGGAAAAGCCACTTTATAAAACTATGTTTTTACCATATTACCATTTGTTAGCTTGCAGTCTTCTTCCCTGCCATCGCTGGCACAACAGTCCATTGTTTTGGCACATTACTGCCACCAGCTGATGAACGGTGAAATAGCACCCAGTACACAGGGTAACTTTAAACTGCGGAAAAAAGAATATGCAATTATTTTCAGTAATTCGACTTTGCTCTGATCAGGAGAACTTCTGATGACAAGTTCAATACCCTCAAAATATCCTTTGAGGAACCACATCATAACTGCATGCTTCTTTGATTTGCTCTTGTCACAAAGCGTGGAGTAGTAATATATGTATGCAAGTTTAAACAAGCTCCATTTTGACGGCTGTAACTAATGTGTGCCAACCACCCAGGGTAAAAAGGACCAAAGTGAGCTGATGCTAAAAGGGAACAACAAACAGCAGCCGGCTTGGCACCACGCCTCACTAAGCCACCATGGAGAGAGAATTCCTCTTGAGTCGACACACACTCCTCCCAACAGCCACAATGACCTCAACACAAAGATGATGTCACACTTCTCTATACATCCTGTTTAACCATGACCGCTAAAGCCCTCGCGTCTCTAGTAACCCGGCACCAGTACCTTTCACCACGCAGATAAACTCTGAAATGCATGCAGATGTCCCTGCAGCAGAGCAGCCACATCTGTCCTCTATATGTCTGAGATCAACTGGCTTTATCAGAGGAGACAGTGGCCCCTACGCTCAAATCACCGGGACAAAAAGGGTGTAACAAACTTGAAAATGTCAAGCCCCCCTGCATTAACCCACTGCATCGATCTAGCAGGAATGGGGCTACTTATGAGCCTGTATGTACACGTTTGTGTGTGTGTGTGTGTGTGTGTGTGTGTGTGTGTGTGTGTAGGGGAGCGGGGGGGGGGATCCAAGCGATTAGAGAGCTATTAGTATTCTTGCTAATTCTTACTAGCTTGCAAGGCTCCCATTGGAAGTGAACTTCTTAGTAATTTGCGTAACTTTATTTGCCTTTCAAGGTTTGCCTCCAACAGGTTTGTCTCTACTTTGGTTAAACCATAACCTCATGAAGCAGACTTGTGCTCATAAATGCCCAGTAATGTATTACTAATTCTTCCAGCTGAGTGTCTAAGCCACTTGTATGCGCACATAAATTATTTACAGAGCAATTATTCTCAAATCAGTTGTCAGGGATCTTGCATGCTCCTGCTTCTTCATCATACAGGATAGATCTCATTTGGATGCACCCTGGTGCTCGTTATATTTTGGTGGAGGCTGATACTCACAGCTATTCTGAAGTTGGCATCAGCAGGTCTACCAAAGCTGAAAAGTTTAACACACGATTGAGGATTTTTCCCCCGTGTGCCTGCTTATTTAGCGAGGAAAAGGTAATGGTCGTCTGAGTAAAAACACCACTATCGAAGCAGGCTGTGTTCCGTGGTTAGACGGATGCAATAATCCTTTTGGTTGTGCTAGCAGTGAGATGGGAAAGCTATAATGAGAAGCAGTCCTTCTCACCCACTTTCTCTTTAGTGAAAGAGGTGAGCCTGAGGCCGAGGGAATCCTCACATCACACAACCCCAACATTTCTCTGAACATCTTCCCAGCCATTAATCCAACAGTAAAACAAGACTCATTCATACATAATGCTACCAATTCCAATTATGAGCAGCCTCACTGCTGACAACTAAGCCGGTTTCTTCCCTCCTGCTTGCCTGTCTTATAGCGATGCTTCTCCTCTTGCCGCCCTGCCCTGATATGATTGTTTTCTGCTTTTCACTGCACAATTGTAATTTATGGATCCGTCAGATTCAATAGGCCATACTGTTTTCAATTCAATAAAGCGGCGCAATGTAGATAAGTGGGAGCATGGCAAGAATACTGCTGCAGCTCTATCATGGGGCTGATATGAGAGGCTGTGTTCACTATAATCTACTTTTTCTTTCATTAGGACACAAAGTCTATCTAATCTTGACTCAGTGTGCGAGCTTTATCTGCAGCTTCATCTGCAGCAATGTTTAAATGAGAGTTGGAGGGTTTTACCTCTGAGAAAAAGGTGTGGATAGACCTGAATTAGCAAGAATTTTTTTTTGCATGCTTTGGAAAAAAATGGCAGGCAAGACAGGAAATGATGTGCAGATTCATCAAAGCTTAACTGACACTAGCCACTGTCAAAAGCCCTGCGCTCGGTCAGCATCCGTCCTACTCTGCCGCTTCTATTAATTCACCATGAACTTTTATAAACAATCAATACACCCTGACGAAAAAGGCACCCCCACCCGACTAATTATCTGCATATTGGAGAGTCTTGATATTTTGCGGGCTACAGTTCAATCAAATTGAACTCCACACGGTAAACTGGGGCAAACCAATTTGCGACGGGAGGCAGATGCATCTTGTCGTCATTCTCGCTGAAACGACTGAGGAGAGAATTTTGGTGTGACACCACCAGCCAGCGAAAAGGGACACATCAGGCGAAAGAAAGGTCGATAAACACACGAGTGCACTCAGGTAAGATATTAGCATACTCACAAAGAACGACCAGGTGCAATTACAGTCGTCCTATTTTTAAGATGGCCTGCAGATATAACCGACCCCATGATATTATTCCTCCATTGTACTTTTGTTACATTGGCGTAATTCCCAAAAGGCCAAGGTTTTATGTAAATCAAGATGTAAAAATGTAATAAATGAATAAAATATGCTTTTCAAATCCAAAAGAGCCCAGGACACAAATACTATATACACAGTATTCGAACTGCAGAATCAACACTCAGACGATGAACAGCATTATATATGAGACTGTTCAGATTTTGGCAGCAGAAATGCAATACTTTCACAACTGCCGTCAAACTGAAGCACAGTGTGTTAACAAAGCCATTGTCATGCAGGTTTAGGTGTGGAGGAAACAGACTGGATCAAGCCCCAATTCAGAAATGCTTTCACATAACTGTCACACATTCTTTGACAGATTTGGGCACGCCTGACCTTCACACAGGCAAAATATGCGCAGTCTAATTCATACTGATCATTTGGACCCGACGATGCCACAGATTAGCGTTGCTGTCACATAATGAACCCAATCCCGAATCAAATAGCATGAAAGGCTGGGCTGTAGGTGACCTTCATAGGTTGTAGCAGCAGCCTCACCTGCACCTCCTGACAGAGGACGCCACAAACCCGACATCCCAGAGATGAGAGGGGGTAACCAAGCGTCGCTTCCATCCATCATCACATTACACGCGTTGGCCTAGTTTAATGTCCTTTTCAGACTTGACTGGAGACACACTGGGCCACACAGAAACATGGGAAGCAGCTAATTAGTCTACGCCAACAGCAGACGTTCACCAGTCATTTACCACTTCAAGGGTGAAATCTCTTCTAGAGTACTAATGAGGACTCGGTTCATCACAATAATTTCACCCGTTACAAAATACAATCTCTCTTGTGACAACCGATGAACAGAAGCATGAAGCCCCTCAGTGTAGTCAGGACTTAAAGCATGAAAAAAGTAACCACGCTGTATATACACACAAGGGAGGGGGGTTGGGGACACGTCAGCTAAGTGTCTAATACTTCCAGGACGGTTCTTCTGACCACAGGGCAAACAGCTGGTGAGCGTGAGAAAGGTTACTGATCTGAGCAGGTGCTGTAATGTGATGGACTCGGAGAGCACGGGGAAATGAGTAGAAGAAAGCACAGGGGAAACACGACACGCAGCGGCATATGTCTGGAGATCTGGAGCAAAGAGAAAGTTTTTCTCCCCATTCCTATAAATGAGCTGAAAATACCCTTTTTTTCTTACAGTGACTAACAACACAGCTGTCCATGGAGCACGTGCCTAAATACCTGCAGCAGAAGCTGTTTTGGAGTTTGTCCTAAGAGGGGTACTTGCAGTTACAGCAGTACTTGAAGCAAATAAAAAAAACGTTATAAACATCAAGAAGTATTATGAGATGTTGTAATGTGATTATCACTGTACAATATCCAACACATGCTGTATAGTGAACCAGTTCAGTCAATGAGTTGTTGAGACATTGTTCAGAGTGTCAGCTGCTCTGTTGCTACATATGAAACACTGCCTATTTCACCAATAACTATGTCAACACTCAACTGTGGTGAATCCCATCTCAGGCTTTAGCTCAACCACCTCACAGACTTGTCAACCTAATTGTAATGGAAACAGCAAGAAGGATGATGGAGACTCTGAAAAACTGTCAAAAAGAAAAAGGTGGAGCTGAACAAATGCACCACTCTCCACTTCAGAGCAGAAGGCCTGCCAGGTCAGCCATACAGCTCCTGGACTGAAGCAGATGTTGGAAATTACTCTGGCTACTGCTCGCCGGGTTGATCGCCACTTGAGCTGACAGAAGCTCTGTCAGAAAAACGACCACTAAAGCCATCAGCTTTTCATCACTGCAGAGAGATGACAACGCACACTTGTTATTTTGCGTGAGGGTGAGACGGTCCATGACATTTTCATGACACTGACATGAGATGCCAGCAACGGCACCAAAAATGTGAGTCTCACAGGTGAAAATGAGATAAATGGGTCTGTTCGCCCTTAAGTTTGAGGTAGTGAAGGCCTGATTACACTCCTGAAGGGACGCATACAAGGACAGCTGCACATGTAGTCATTCTTTGTACGTCATGAGGAATTTTGGATTGAGTGATATATGCAGCTACATGCTGGTGTGGTTCATGAGTTGCCCAGTCACAAGTTATAACGAGTTCTAAATGAACTGTCTGAAAATGAACATCGACAGCGTCTCGTGACCACCCTGCTGGTAGGTCAGCACAATTTGAAACACTCTTAAAATTCTTGATGAACATCTCGACAATTAAGGCACGCTGGCCAATTAAATATCAGCAGGATCTACCTCGTTTATCACGAAACAATATGATTGCGTGCTTAGTGTGCCGGCCAAGTTGTTCCAAGACAGTTACAAACAAGAAAAGAGCTTTGTTTCAACCAGGCAGTCAATGTTAAGTCGGTGTAAATTAAAACCCTTTTCTTTGCACATTAGCAAGCACCTGCTTTTTCCTCAAAATACTACTTTTCCACTGTTGTTTGCTCATTTGATTATCAAATGGTTAGTATGTTCTAGGAATCCACCTTTCACCTTACCTTTGACCTTTGTCCCCTGCCATGCACAAACAAATGAGAGCAAAGAGCAGTGCTAAAAGGGTCACACCGCTTTACTAACAAAACAAAGGATTTAATGCTGTAGCAGAGCGGCATCATCTCTGGAAAAACGTTCCCAGTGCAAACAATGCAAACATATAGGGGTCACAGCTTGTGACAAATTCAAGATTTTACTGCGCACAAAAGTCCTCCACAAGGGCAAATATATCAAGGGAAATGCAATTATTCTGTATCTAGACATTGGTCTAACTAAGATAGGTTACCAGTGACGCAGAGAGCCTGGCCTGCCTGCCTGCCTGCCTGCCTGCCTGCCTGTCTGTACAAGATTGGTTGTGCCTCTATTTCCTGTTCACTGCTCTACAGTCCACTATCTAAAACTAATTCAAACACTGAAGAAGGAGGCAGTCAGTAGCAAACTGAACTACTCAGTTATTTGACTTAGTGGCACTTTAATGTTTTCTGATTACTGAATGATTATTGGCCCAAGACCAGAGTTAGCAGACCAATGTGCAAAATGTTTCACTCAGTCTTTTTAATAGTGGTATTCTGTATCCTTCTTCTTCACTGTTCTTCACGTCTTTTGCTATAAAGCAGCTGCCACTACCCCAACCCGGTTCATGCTAATGTGCCAAGTGGAAAGCATGTAAAGACCAGCAGCAGGGTGCATGGCGTGATATATGGACTGAATGGAATATCCATCAGCAAATCAATAATTTTTTACTTTTTTGAAAGTGTACCTCTGACTGACTGAAATTCTATATCTCATATTACCTCGCATGAGTGTATGAATCCCCACAGGATATCTCAGATCAATTTTCCCACCCACTAAAGAAAACCCTAAACCCTAAATTGTACTTCATGCCCATTAAAATTGCCTCAGTATACAGATAGTAATCCAATATCAATAAAAAGACGGAACAGTACAGCCATGCCGACCAGAGGTTATTAAGATCTTCTGCAGAAGTACCAGATACGATCAAATCTAAGAACAGACATGTTGGTTGTCATCATCTGATATGAGAAAACAGTCCGTTCAGCTTCAGCACATCAATTATTTTCCATACATGAGAAGAATGAAAACATTAATTAGCATTTACCACATGACTGACAGCTAATGTGACAGTTCATTCATCATTTCATGTCAAAATATCTGGTCTTCCGTGCAACGGGCCTCCTTCCACTCTCAGTCAAACATGTAAATGTGAGATCATGAATGGAGGAAGACAGCAGGTTGTCCATAAAGCGCAGGATCACATTAATGAAACTGACTGCGTGGACAGGTTTATCAATCATTCAACCATCTTATCACCTTTATAGCACACCGCAGCTACAAAAGCTGACAGTCACTCTCTTATCGCACTAATCCGGATAACTTCAGCACTGAGCCCGTGACGGCAGCAGGGATAAATTAGTTTACTCCTACACTGATTGGATTAAAAACCAGGAGTGGGCCTCGACCCCCTTGCCCCAAACCCTACTGCCACCAACTGCTCAGCTTTAATGAACATGTCGGCTTAAATTGAAATAAATAACTAAAGAAGTTATGATTTGATTTCTCACCATGAAACCCTATATTTTAAACACAATATATAGAAATATTAACTTGATGGGCTCACTCCACAGAAAACCCTTCCACTTGTGATTTATAACCCTATTACAAGGACTATTTATTCGCACTGAAATAGCTCCCCTGCCACAGCATTTTATACAACAGCTGACGGAATAGTAATCCACTACAGGTTAAATGTGAACATCGGAGCCCACTGTCTGCTTTGCACGCCGGGGGAGTTCACCCATCATGTCTGCACCACGTTGCAGGAGAAGCAGTCTGAGCTGGGACCCTGCTGCTGCATGAAACCGAGCTCCGGAGAGCATCGTTTGTGTCTTTTGGGAAACACGTCCCGAGAAGAGACACCACATGCTTAATGGCAATTCATAACTACATGTCCCACTGCGGCTTTACAGACACAAGTTAAGAAACCGAGAGTTCCCACACTGCAGTGAAGGGCTCACGAATGAATACAGAAGCTCGGCTGTCACACTGTGACAGGCCCGCGTTAGGAGCTGCAGCAGCAACGCTTCGATGGACAAAGACACAATATGACGGGCAAACAAAACTACAACCCAGGCGGACTGACATAAAATGAAAACTTATTTGGGCCAACTCTGCTGAAACACAGTGAGCTGCAACTCACTCTGGTACATCACTTAACGTTTTAAATAGGCCTACTTATTTTAGAAGAGGGGAGAATGTTACCTCTCCACAGGGGTAATGTGCTCTATTGTAATAGTTCACAGTGGGCAACAGCACCAAGGGCCGGTGTGGAGATGTGGACCAAGTGCGTCTATCCTGACAGCTACTTAACCTTCAGGGCAGCCTGTCTCACAGGAAAGAGAGTCTCATTTAATTTCACAAGGCCTGTGGCAGGTGTGTTTGTATAGGGTACAATGTGTCAAAAGGAAGTCTCACAAAACATCACAGCAGTATTCTTACAGCTACAGCGAAAGGGGGCCTGTCCTCTCCCGGGCTGCAATGACTTCCTCATTCTTACAGATTCAAGTCCATCCTGTGCCTCGCCTCCCTCCTCAGGCAGCCGCTGTAAAGGCTTGCAGTTCCACCTGAGGGATTGGGTCACAGAGGCAGGAACAAGATGTGCAACTACTGCGTCGTAGTGACAGTTTTGTAAACACGGTCGCCTTCCTTTTATTGAGAGCGTTCCTGTGGCTGCATCTATTGCTACAGCGGCCGTCTAAAAGGCCCGCATCAGCGTGCAGGAAAACCCAGGATCTCCCAGCTGAATGGGGAAACACCCGCAGGGAGGGGAGGAACAGCAGGCTGGCTGGAGAGTCTGACATCATCCAAGTGTGGACTTCCATGATTCTGTTAAGTCTCACATATTTGTGTGTGTATGTGTGTGTGTGCATGAATAAACAGTGAGAATATCTCTCTCTTTCTCACATACACACACAAGCACAACTGTAGTTTCCCCCTCTAGCTCTGGGCAAACATTCATTATTCTGAGTTTCTGCTGCTGCACCACCACCACCTCACAGACGCTGCAGTTCACACACTGTGCAGAAGCAGGAGTGAGATGAGGGGAACCATCGGTCACGGACTGCCGACCAAACCTTCAGGAAGCTGCAGCCTGTAAAAGCTGCTCACACCAAACAGCCTTACTGCAACAGCACAAAAATAAGACACCCATCCCCGGCCGTCGGCAGTGAAACCAATCCCAACATCTGCTGCAGAAATAAACCGACACCTTCAACGGGCTCGCGTTCAGATTTACACGCAACAATAAAAAAAAAAAAAATGCACGCAAAGTTGAAGGACGCGGGGGGAAACATGCGATATGAGGCATTACGTGAAAGCAGGGCAGAGTGTCTGAAGGCTAGTTACAGTGAAGCGGGGCAGCGCCAGCGGGGTGTTGATGGGCTTCAGCGAGCGCTCAAAAAAAAAAAAACTGCATTGCCTCTGTCAAAGCTCCACGTCCCACTGTGGATTAACACCGCCACACGATCCCGGGTTGGGGTTCACGCCATGACTCATCTCGTGCCTCACCTTTTCCGTGAAGCGCAATCTGAAGAAAAGACATGAACGGAAAATCTTGAGGCTAGTTAGCTTTACTTCCTTAGCCAGCCCAGCCCGCCGCCGCCGCTTCTCTCTCCGGTCCAGCCTGCCTGCCCGCCTGCCCGCCCGCTCCTACACCTCTCCCCTGCGCGCACAGATGTCCTGGGACTTACCGGTCTTATGTGCTGATGATGTCGCTGTGAAGAGACAACAAGTGCGGGGAGGCTGCCGGCCACCGCTCCGCTGCTCCGGGACAACAGGAGTACTGAACTGCACACTTTCGCAGCCATCTCTGTAGTGAAACCTCGCCGGGAAGGAGACTGCTGCGGGCGGACCGAGACGCACCAAGGGGAAGAGGGAGGGTGGTGGGCGGGTTGCGGGGCTGGACTACGGCTTCATACACATGCCCAGTGTTGCACCAGTACGCAAAACATAAAACACTTTCTGTTCTGGCTAATTCAAAACATGCACAGGCTGCATGACATTTGTCGCAACATCCAAAACATGCATCACTCGCTGATGCTGCTGAAGGTCAGAAAAGTGTGATTACCGTATAATATATGTATTACCAGTGTGTACATATGGGGCAAGGTGGGTGTCGAAGGGGGGCATGTAGATGAGTGAAAGTGTGATATCACCACATCAAAGCTAAGTAAAAATTATCTCAAAGACAGAGTGAAAGAACAGTCAAACCACAGCTCCTTCATTACATTATCTCCATTACAATCTGTATTAACAGTATCTCAGTGGAGGAATGCGGTAAGATAAATGTGTTGAGCCATTTAAGTAGGTATTATGGTAACATCACAGGAGATTAAAAAGATGTCACTCCCAATAGTAAAATATATAAAGGAGATTAGAACACCAGACTATAAACTCAGCATTGAGTTACTTTCTTCAAAGCCATTTTCAAAGTCTCTGTTGGATTATTATAGTGACTTGTAACAAAAGAAAACATGCAGATTTAAATTCCCTCGCAATAGAGCAGCAGTCACAGGTGTACAGCTTCCACATCTCCTTTTATTGTTTGTTTCGTTCTTTTGTTATTGCAGACTCTAATTAAAACAAGTTATCATGGGTACAGGTTATACAGTATAGGAGATGATGTCCACACCTGTCCTTGTGTATAGACCCACTTGCTCAGCCATTACTGCAACAAAATGAATACACTGAAACTGCACAGCTGACTTACATCTCAAGGATTTCCAGCTTACTTGAAAGAGACAGACACAATATCACTTGTCTGAGTGCCTCTGTGTTAGGCCACGTCTTGGCAGACTTGCTGTCACTGGCCACACCATCCATAACTCTGTCTAATATTAGCTTGTCCTTCAGTCACTCTTGTGACTGTGTCCCAAAAGAGCAGCCTACGAGATCAAATCTAATTGAACTGATCTTCAGTGACTTTTAAAACAGCATGGGCTACTTCCTGGCATACAAGCACTTTAATGCATTTCAGGGTTTTCGTCCCCAAACGACAGAACACGAGGGCAGATATTCAAGTATGAATGGTTTTGTTTTTACCAGAATCACTCAGCCACTGCAAATGTAGGTAATAGTGGTGGTAATGGATCTGTTTGGTCAATGAATGTCAAGGAGACTCCCCTCTATGGAATGTATCGAACCTGTTCTCTCTAATCTTTGACCAAGCCTGTCATATAATAATGCCTGAAGTACCCGTATTGGTCAAGTTAGCAACTGTTAGTAAAAAAGAGCAAGCACACTTTTACTGAGTAATTCATATGACAACATGGCTTCATAGAATAAGAAATAGATGAAAAAAAAACAGAAAAAGCAAATAGAGATTTTATTTTATAGAGATTGTTGTTGATTGTGTGTGTCTTCTAACATGTTACAGCTCCAGAACTCATCCCAGCTTCTTCTGTACTTCCTCAGGTGCAGTGCATCAGGCTGTGTGGGCGATGCAATTTAAATGCAAATTCTCAGCTATGGACAAGGACCTGCTTAAGGCCTCGAGGCTGCATCGATTCACAAAGCAAATCTTTGTGTGGTGCCAAATACTACCAGGCAGTGGTTTCCATAAACCTTAACAGTAACAGTGCTGTAACTATGCTGTACAGTGCGCATTTGCACATGGTATGTCAGCAATGTAAACAATATAAGTTACAGCAAACTGAAAAATACCTGGTGGTATTAGATTTCATCAAGTCATTTAAGTTATGAGAGACTTTGCATGACTATTGTTGTGTGAAACATAAAATATGAAACAAGTAGAGACACTACTAATACAAGACAGCAGGATTAGTTACTGGTGGCTCAACTACTCATAAACACTGTTGAGTCAGTAAAAATACATACATTCGAATGGTTGCTTTGACCTGAGAAGAACAAGAGTAATTAACATTTATAGCACACAGTTAATCTTAGACAGACACTGATTTCCATTTCAAATTGTGCCACATACATTCCAGTTTCAAACGCATTAATATTCTGAATTCAGGGATTCAGTGTGAGGATGACAAATTCAAACAAATTTAAGTGTAAGTAGTTCAAATATAATCTCTGCTGACTCTAATCTTTTTTCACAGTTGTCCACCATCTGGGAAAAAAAGCCAAAAACACTTTAAGTGAAGCAGAACTGCTTGTAAAAGCTCTCTGTGCCCATATCTCAAGGTCAGAGATAGATGAATTGAGCAGAGTACAAAAAGGGGTGTGTATGCATGCTTGTGTGCATATGTGTGTGTGTGTGCGTCTATGTATGACTCCCCTACCAGCACAAAAGAGCCCCTCCCATGGTTCGACGAAAAAGGTAATGGCCAAAGCAAGCATGGGTGTGTAACTTCTATTTCATCACACGACCAGTGCACTGTATAAACACAGACCTAATTAGGCAGAGTATGCGGCCTGTCTTTTCTTGCTTACACTTGCTCACACACAACACCACACAGCAGTATGACTGCTGAAACTGGAGCCTGCTTTTGTCTGCAGGTCTTCACCTGAGCCATCTTTCACCATTATACAGAGGCGCAGCTTGTGGATCAAGTTTCATCTCAGTTTTCATTGTGCAAATCGGCTTAGCTGGAACTTGTCTTGGGTGCACAGAATCAGCTGTGGTCTCTAGAAAACCAGCACTCCACTATGGATTCACAAGTGTGCACTTAATGTAGCACTCAAAGAGTGTGACCCTCTTAAGCTAAACACAAGTCACAGTGGTAGCAACACTGTCGTTATGTACTAAAAACAGTTGAGCTGTGTGCTTGTCTTATCTCCTGCTCCACCTTTGCACTGCCACAATGGCAGGATGAATGGCGTGCAATGCTATTGTGTAGATATCTGTTGCATTTCAGTACAAAGGCTGCAGACAATCTTCAGACTGATTTAAGTCTGACTAAGAGGAAGTGCTATGGTCAGAGAGTGGACATTTGACTAAGAAGAAGGCTTGTTTCTTTTAGGGTTTACAAGACTGTGAGATGTTCCTTAAAGATGCCCTCTAAGATGTATATAAAACACTGTACTTTGACTAATAATGTGATTCTGATGTAATTTATCTAGTCCTTCTTCTCCATCATTTTAGTGGAGGGGGACTTTAAGGCCTAATGTTGAACAAGCCCGGACAATGAACCCTACTCCACAACCAGACAACTAAAGAGATGGTGACAGATCTAAAAACACTCCAGTCATGAGCTATTTAGCAGCTATTCCTATCCAACTGGTTCAGACTGATTATTTATGTGTGTGTTTTGAATGACATTTGAATGTGTCATGCGCCTATTGTGTGTGTTTTAGGTGTGTGCAACAGGGCTGATCCAAACTGGTCTTGGACAATTTAAAGAACTTGTTTGCATGATTATGAGCATAATAAAAGACTGACACAGTATTTGTGTACAAGATGAATGGCTTTGAGTTAGGTACATAAGCACTGCCATTGTGGAAACCTGTGCTGAGATTATTACTGTTGCAAAGCTATTCAAAT
This sequence comes from Chelmon rostratus, assembly GCF_017976325.1. Classification (NCBI taxonomy): domain Eukaryota; kingdom Metazoa; phylum Chordata; class Actinopteri; order Chaetodontiformes; family Chaetodontidae; genus Chelmon; species Chelmon rostratus. The sequence continues at coordinate 9,990,170 of NC_055668.1, read as the reverse complement.
TCAATATGAAATTTCAATAGTTGATAATTACATATTGCAGGCTTGTGATAAATTGCTTGCATTAATGAACCCTGCACTGCAGTGCTGAAGGCACAGTCATTAAGTAGCCTCCCTTATTAGTAAAAAAGGGAGAAGAGAGAAAGAGAGAGAGAGAGAGAGAGAGAGGAAAAAACACTTTAAGAAAAGATTGTGGGAAAAGACACAGAGATTATTACAGGTGATAATATGCAATAGACAGGGTCACTGGAGATATTAGATGTAACAACGTGTGTATTTGGTATTACAGTGCTGTTCTACTGAGACAATGATTACCTTAACTTCATTGAATCTATATAGAAAACAGCAACTTCTGTGTATTGGCTATGTGAAGCAACTGTAAAATGGCAGACAAGCTGAAAGAAAACAGTGACAGGGAACTGCAGATGCCCCCGACCTTTTTGACCACCGGTCCATTTGTTATTATAATGGTTGTATTGATTAGGCAATATATTGACAGGATGCTCAGATTCCAATTGACTAATTGTTAGGACAGTGTTCCATTTGTAAAGGTATCATATTCACCTTACTCATTGAGAATCCTCAAAGGGGAAACATTTGGCTCCATTTTCACTAATTCATAACTCATGAATCACTTGTGGCATTCTCTACTGCACCCAATGAAGCGTCACGAGAATTAGATGACCTGATACAGCAGAGTAATGCAGAACTCTTGTATTTACATTATGCAGCTTAAGAGAAGTTAGAGGGATGACGTTTAAAGAAGTGTGTTGTCATAAACAGCATGCTAAATAGTGTGCAGCTGGATGCACACAGAAGAGGAGACTGTGAGCAAAGAAGGTATGTGGCTGTTTCCAGCATGCCTCCGCCTGCCCTGAAGACAGAAATGTGCATTTACTGGTCTGATCGCATGCATGTTAACTCATTAGCTGAGATGTCTTTGGGTGTCCAGGTGTGTCCAGTCATGTCACCTAGCCAAAAGCTAAGGGGTAAATATCACCTAGTTGGGACCAATGAGAATACAGCTTCACAGTGGCAACTGAGCATGCTTAAAATGTTTCTTGTCAATGGCACTTAATGAAAAATCAATAGGTTTTGTGGCTTTTATTTGAGGAATGTGAGTATGAATAAGAGCTTATGTATGTGATGTGAGGAACATGAATCTACACATTGATCACATTGTGTTGATGTCTGACAGTAGACATAAACTATTCTAGCACTTCTTAAAGGACCCAGCTACTGTTTGGACTTAACAGTCGCTGCTGTGCATCATTGTATTTTATCTATCTCTAGTTTACTCATAACCTCATTAACGCTGATGTACGATCACATCAAGCAGAAATTTGACCTGCACTTTCACTGAATGTGACAAGTCCCCGCACCCTTCAGTCTCTGTGACACATCCCCAGTTCACTCAGCAGCTCCCCAGCTTCCCCTTTCACATTCACATTCAGTCCAGCAAATAAGTATTCAAGTCAACAATTATAGCTGGCACAGTGCAAAGAAACGAGTCATTTACTGCTGATACATTTTTATGCTCGAGCTCTGTCATGACATGCATGACTGACAGCAGAGACTTCCTATCTCCCACTTCAGTTTGGTTATTTTATTGAAATGAATGTTTAGAAAATAAATCAGAAATAGAAATGCCAAAACTGTAGTCACATGGTGTATATTTTAAAAACCTTGCATAAAGCAGTTTATTCATTCAAACCATACTAGATGTTCTATTAGTGAACCTGTGATATACCACACTTTTCTAATCATAATCCTGTTTGATATGTAAAAATGATCTGATCTTCACAAACACTGTGTCATTTTGTGGCTAATAGTATAAGGGCCGTTTATAGTGTCAACTTCTTTGTCTTAGTGTGTTGGCCACTTGATCACCTTTTTCTTTACTGACTTCAGTTCATAATCAATAAAACCAGAGTGGATTGCTCAAGAATAATTTGTTTTTAGGGAAAAATTGTTGCTTTTTCTGGTTTTTGGTTACTGTTTTCTTGTTGCCATTTAATGCCGACTAACTTAAGACTGGTAAAACCCATATAAGCTTGTATTAGACTCTCATTTATGGTGAGATCCTGTGCTGAATATGAGTCATTGTATGACATAAAATGCGTGATGAACATTTGATTTGATCTACTTACACAGGACTTGCGTCCCCAGCAGTGGTGGGACGGACCCCGTCTGAACTGCATGGGGCGGGGTGCTGGAACGTTGCCCCACCCCGCCGCCTGCACGGTTGTTGGTGAACACGGAACTGCTGTCTGCGCTGCGCTCCATCTCTGCAGACACAGGAGGGAAAGACGTACTCTGAAACGCAGAGTACATTAGCATTTTGGACTGACTGGCGTCTGTGTTATCACTAATGTGAGTAAACCCACCGCTCATTTGCTAAGACGGCTTTCTAACGTGTGTAACGTTAGCTTAGCCGATGAAAGTAGCTCTCTAAGCTAACTATTTATCCTGACGTTAACGGTTAGCTTGCTAGCTGGTTAGCACTATCTTTCCTATGAAGCAATTATCTGACTGCTGGACTCGATAGCTTAACATGTCACACTAACAGTAAACAAATAAAACAAATTGACGTTGAGAACATGTAACGTCATTGTACAGAGCTAACGCTGTATTACTGCAGGTTATAAACGATGTTAACTTACGGCTAAAAACAAAACATTGGGGTCCTTGTGGATCATGGGAACATCTTTGGGGGCTCGGTTTTCCGCTCTGACATGTCAAACATAACGCTAGCACTAGCTAACATTACGTTTTCTAACCCCGGATATTTGCCTGATAACGTTACGGCAGTTTGTTAAATGTTGGTGTGAAAGACCCCGACTCACCGGTCTGGACCATGCAGTCGTATCAGCCACACCCCACATGAATGAAGATGTCTTTTATTATCTTAGGTGGTCGTCTGAGAATGTTTTTGCTAACGTTACATGGCTATATTTGTGACAGTCGAAAGAATGAAACGTATGATTACTGTTGAAAGTCCCTCCTCACATGAGGACGCCAGTGGTCTTGCAGATGGATACTTGGGAGTCTCTGGACCCCAGTTTGTGGAAACTCAGTTTGTGTCACCTTTGCTTAAATTTTGTTCCATCATAAACCCCTTTAGGATTAGTTCACCTGCTGCACACACTTAGTCTTAACTTTGTGTTTTATAAAACTGATAATCATTTTGAGCAGTGAGAAATGGTTTACTGACTTGTGAGACCCCTTTGGGTATTATTGCCTGCTGTCTGTCTGTCTAATAGACTGTATTTAGTTTTATTCTGATAAACCTGCAGGTAATAATCCCAAACAGTGGATAGATTAATTTAATTATTTTAAAAATTCCTTTTCAACTTTAACAAATGAACTCATAAGAAACTTGTCATGAGCAAGTCACCAACCTGCTTAGGAATATATGCAATATCTGAATGTTTCAAAATGTGATTTTGTGGGTAGAAGGTAGACATGTAGACTTTTCTTCACCTGTGCTCCTGGTACTCCTCATAATAATCCCCTCTCTCTGTTTATATTCACCGCTCAGAGGCAGGAAACATCCCTGAGCAGCATAGGAACTGCAAAATTTAGCGTCTTAAAACTGCCGGGTTTACTGTTGTTTGAGAGAAATGCCTCACTAGTTTCAACTGAGGGCATAAAACACAATTTTTAGTGCCCCAGGCTGCTGAGGTGACACTGTCCTCTCCTTTTTTGTCCTGTTTTGTTTTATTAGGATGAAATCATCCAAGTACCGAGTAGAGTTCACATAGCATAAATACTTATGTTCCTCTTGTGGGCAGCGCAGCATATCACTGTCAGGTGGCGGAGAATGTTGATGATGAGTGATGTTGATTTATCAGGTCCCAGTGTACCTTGTCACCAGACTGAAAGGGCTGAATGTGATCCTGGATTGTACTGTGCTCGCCGGACTGACTGCCCACTTGGCTTATTGTTAAAGGATAAACACTGAGATAGCAATATGCTAAACAATGGTCATGCTTTATTCTGTCAGGTAGGCAGCATTGGATTTAAAATGTAGTCCTACATGGCTGAGGTTTGATGAAAAACCTAAAACATCCGGTCTATAGCTGACATATTCATCTTGTCACCCACTTGAGCATCTTGAGAAAGCTTTTACAAAACATCGCTATCAATCACTATCCACTGTGATGAAATAAAATCTTCTGTGTGTAGTGTTCTGTGCAGTGGATGGTCAAGATCTTTGTCTTGTTCTTGCCTTTTCTTGTTGTAACAGCACAAGATAACTCCTAAATCTATTGAAGACATTGTCTATTGCAGGCAGGGATGCATGATATGCAGTATATCTGGGCGATAAATTATAGTCCAATAATGGAAAATGTATATTATTATGTATTGTTCCAATATTGTAATTATAGCTGAGAAATAAAGCTCATAGAATGAAGCCAAATTGCTTTCATCGCCTTAAGTAGTGGAGCATCTACACACTCCTACACAGTAGCGCAGCCCGCTGCTGTTGCACTCGTGACCTCAAACTTCTGCACCTGGGTAGAGCCATGCATCGTAGACTAGAGGGCCAAACATGCCGTCGCCAGTGTGGCCATTTTTTACAGTTTCAGAGGAAGACACCACGGTTGCAACATATGTAGTACATGTTTCACAAGGATTTTCAGAGAAGAGAAAAAAGCCTAAAAGATTTAACTCAACAGATCGTATCTGTTGATGTCTGTTAGATATGGTTAGGTCAGTGCTATCTAATATTAAAGCATCCATCGTTGTTTACAACAATGACGCCTTTCTTACCCTCAGATGCTGTGGGACAGTGAGAAACATTAATTCGATCCCTCTGTATGTCCTGTTCATGTGGTGTAATCGACAGTAAAGTTGACTTTGACTTGACATTGACCTGTACATTAATTACAGGTTATGAACTTCTTTTTAAGATACAAAAATGTGAAATTATCGGTATTAGCCATGGGAAGCAGGTAATCGTCAGTTATCAGTATTGGCTGAGAAAAGTCCATGTCATGCTTCCCGAATTGCAGGTGTGTGTTCTTGCATTTGTAATGTAAGATATTCAAAAGAGATGTCTCCACCAAAGGTAGTGGGTTGCCATACTACATGCATACATTTACTGCACTCATAGCATGGTCCTCTCCACCACTCTGCACAGATGGATAGTGCAGCTGAGGGTCTGTAGCTGTAGTAAGGCTCATAGCATTTTCATTCAAGATACAAGCATTCACATCCCAGTGTCCCCATCCTGAGTGTGTCTCAGCTATAAAAATCTATTTTCTGCACAAGCTCCAAGCCCACCAACTGGGCATTTCACACATCATGGGGTTACTGTCACTTTGAAAATGATTAATTTCTACTCGGGCGACATATTTTAAAGGCCCAGGAAGACCTTAATTACACTTACTTTAATGGGTGGGCCTCAGCTTGGAGCTCGAACTCAAACGGATCAAGAAAAACAAGTCTGTTTTGTGTATGTATATTTAGACTTGGCTGGAAAATGTGTGTGTGTATTTATGTCATGCTTTTGTTGGGGCAGAGATGGACTTCAGGTCGAGCACCCATGCAGGAAGCAGCCTGATTTAACAGCTGCCTTCAATTTATATCCAAAGCCCCTTTAAGTTGGTCAGGAATGTTTTTTCCTCAATAAAGTTATAGTACAGACATATAATATGCCTTGGAGCCAGCAGAATAAGTCGCTCTGTGGTAAAGATCCCAACAGCACACTGTGAATGATGAACCCCATACAGCCAGTGAACCACAGAGAGGCAGCAGGTGGAAAAAAAACATGGCGAAGTTGGAAAAACTGAGTGACTTCTGGCAAGAAAACGGTGAAACGGTGAGGGAAATCGGTGAAAAAAACTGTTTCTAGTCAAATGTAAAACCTTTAAATACTTTTCATGCAGATCTGACAAAGGCTTCAAAACATTCTGTTGGGTCAGTATTTGAGGAATTATTTAGAAATGATGGCCTCAATTCTTTATTATTTACGGGTATGGCTAATGGTGTTATTTGGCATTTTATTATATTTCATTACATTACATTTACTTGGTAGATGCTTTTGTCCAAATTGACTTACATGAAGTGCATTCAAGCCATGCAGGACCAAGAGCTAGATATCATCCGAAATTGGGGGAGAGAATCCATTTTGGACAAATAACTAAAATCATGTTCAGTACAACAGGACAAGTGTTTATAAAGATTTGCTTTTTTGCACCATGGACTGTCATTGAAGTTGTTCTGTTGCACTGAACAGGTTTTCAGTCTTCCTAGTGTCTAGAATATCTTTGGCACTGGTCTTTTAGCATCAGGCTGTCCCCAGCTCCACAGAAATGGTGCGCATGCATGCTTGCCATTTCCCTCAGTCCCCACTGTCATGGGCTGCTGAGCACTCCAATTAGCATATGCCATGTCTTCTTTTATCTCTCTGCAGAATCAGTTCGACAATTGGTGTCTGAATTGTTAATAGGATATTGACAGGTGGCAGCTTCAGGCCTCGGTGGGATGAACTACTCTGTCCTGTCCTGTGTGCGCCCACGGGATCCACAGATACACACCAGTAGCCCCTTGCTTAGTTGTTAATCATCTTTCCGTGACACTGATGAATTAAGCAACAGTCTGGTCCAAAATGAAGTTCTGGAGCTTAGCTGCACTGGTGGCAATTAGTTTTATCCTTGATTTCTGTTGTTTATTAATTGAGGTGTGTGAGGATTCCAGGACATTTATGCATTGACTGCTGAAGGTACCTTTTTTTTCTGCAATGCGGTATGAAGAGATCCCACGAGGGCACTGCTATTGTTCTAAGCTTTGCCTCTTGAGATGAGTGTTAATTAGTTTTATGGGCAAATTTTCCAAATCCTTACCTAAGATTTACATGGCTTATGGCTGGAGTGGGAATGTGCTTAGCACGGTGTAAGCAGTGTGCCTGCTTCTTAGGGCTGTCAAAGTTGTCCAAAAATGACGTTGGATTATTCCCCCTAAAAACACGTACTGTAGGTTCGCACCATTCAAACATCTATTTTTTGTGCATTATGTTCATAAGAGGGCAAACCAATACAACGAAAGACGTATCTACTTGTATAGCTTTATTTATTTCAACATTAATGTGTCTCTTAAAATATTTCCATACCTCCACATTAGAACATAAAGAAATAAAATAAAATCCTCCTTTCTGTCATCACATGCTGCACATCTTCCTACGTAGGTCCTGTTAAGAGTGACAGCTGTTTCATTGTGCCTTTATTCTTTCTGCAGGATGTTCCACTTGCGGGTGTTGTCCGCAGTTTCGGTGGGGCTAGTGCAGCTGTCCCGGCGTTACCACAGTGGAGCGGTGCGAGGGTCCAGCCGCAGGAGGCTGATGCTGGCTGCTCTGGCCGGGGTGACTGGTGCGTCTGCTAGTGCCGGGCTGCTCTGGACAAGGTGGGACTGTGTGCTTCTATGTACTGAGAAAATTATAATGGCCTTCTGATACTTCAACTGAATTCTGTTTAAAAATACTTTATTTGCCCCTCAACAGACAAACATAAAAATCAACAAAGGATTCCAAAGGATGGTCCTTTATTGCTTCCAGTTTTAGCTTCTTCATCACAGTATTGCATCTGATGCGAACACGACATTGTCTGACAACAACTGACCAATCATGGGGCTTTCCATTGTCAGTTTTTCTCAAATTCTGATTAAAAAAATAAAAAATAATTTATGACCCATTATGGCGATGGGACCACCTGGGAGGTTTTCTCTGCAGACCTCTTAACCTCTGCTTGACCTCTCCTCGTTAAAGCGTACAAGTGAAACAAGCAGACTCGCAATTCAGTCTTCGTTGTGAAATGTCACAAATCGTTGTGTTATGTTACTTTTATTTATATGCTGGTAGGTTGAGCAAATTGACCCTCGGCTACACAAAATACCTGCATTTGGCAGTTGGCAAGAGCATGTTTCCCACTCTGGTCACCACCCCATGGGTGTCACAATGTTTTTATGGCTATCCATTACTAAGGAGGCTGGTGTTTAGTTAAGGCAAAGCGATGGAGAGGGTGTTGATGTGAGAGCTCTATGGGGACAGAATGACTGCTGCAGGAGGCAGAGTGATGGATGGTGCCTCAGGGCATTTGAGACTGATGGGACGGGACTGTTCCAGGCCTTCACCCCAGGCTTCATTCTCCTTGTGTCTCATTAAACTGAATTATTCAGCCTGCCTCAGACAGACTCAGCTATTTATTATTATTATTCCAATTTTCAATTTAGTCAGAAAAATGGTCAAGTGGGAGTTTGCCATGGTAAATCTCTATGTGCTGCACGGTGTAGCACATAATCCCTCTCATTTCCTCATACAGATACAGTACATACTTAGCTGCAAAGCATATGTCTACTGTGTACCAGAGACAAAACAAATATACAGAAATATTGCAACTGTAAACCTTGATAGATGACATAGAAATGTCCCTCAGGTGTTAATCTGTTTCTAATCTTTTTTTTCTTCTTTAAACTAGAGCATATGCAGATGCAGGGCCTTCCGTTCAACACTCTGAGCAACCAGGCAGAGAGGAAGCGGATTTTGTGAGAGACACAGATTCTGAGGCAGAGTCAGAGAAATCGGTGGAGGCCAGCAGTGGAGACGAAGAAGCAAAGGATGAAGGTGGTGAGGGAAAAAAAAAGAAGCCACGCTCTGGATTCCGTGACCGCAAGGTAATCAATAGACAATAAACATTCAGCCGTTCAATCAGTCCAGTATTTAATTCACCTTCAGAATGGTGTTTTGAAAGCCCCCCCCAATCAATGTCCAATATGCAAACGCCAGTATGGTTTGACAGAATATTTTATAGAGACACACAAAGGAAATGAGCATGCATTGCTGCCGTCATAAACAACAGAAATGTACAACCCGTAAGGTTTTATTGCTGTTAATTAGGGAGCAGATGACAAAGGAGAAGCAGAAGCAGAAGAAGAAGAAGAAGGGGTCTTTGATACAATGCCAAATAAACCGTTTGAAACTCTGCATATTATCGTTGGAGAACCAGGGAGAAGGGAAGAAGAAGAGCTTTGAGCAATAAATAGAATTTTTTCAGAATTAAAAGTGATGCAATGGTCCATCTGACTTAGGGTTGTAGATGTAAAAATGGTGCCGTCATTCTTGCCTCGGCGGTGGCCATAGTCTGCTGAAGCATATAGATTTATGGGGAGGAAACACTTTTAGTCAATCACAGCACCACAGCATTCACTTGTGTCTTCCTAAAAATAGGTTGTTTGTGCCAGCTCACTCACTATGTTAAGTAAAAAGTCTAAGTTTGGTAGAGCACACTGAAGGAAATTATATGTGTGTATACAGTATGTGTGCAGATGTCCTTACGAGTCCATCAGTTCTCCAGTCCTCCCTTGAAATGGTCAAATGTTGATGATGGGATGTCTTTACATGTCTTTAGAGCGTTTATTTGAGTTTCTGGTCCGTCCAAATTATTTTCTTTGCCTTTTTTTCAAAAGCCATAGGGACATTCTGAATGATGTCATTTCAAATGCAAAATTAGGCAACAGGATTGAATTCTCAATCTAATATGTGTTTTAAAATCCACTGTTTAAACTGATTTGCCACTCTTGTCTTAGATGTTGCACAGCAATCTTTAAAAAATCCAAGTAGATAGTTGGCGTGACTTGAATTTTACCCCACTGGTTGTGTATGTGCATTTTCTTTGTTATGGAAAGAGAAAGCATAAATGGCTGAAAGCTCAAAAGAACGGGCTTGACTCTCCATCAGCGTGGGTGACGCTGAGATCAGTAGCCTGTAAATCTGAGGAGATGAAAGCCAGAGAGAGATGACAGCCCAACGCACCCAGGGCTTTCCATCAGTCAGGCTCTCCAGCATTTTCCACACGACTGTCCTATAACCTCTCATCCATACACTGATGTTTGCCTCTTCTGGGGGACACACTCCTGGTGATTTCCCTAAAGACCAATAAGATCAGCTAAAGAGGGGGAACCAACACAGAAGCACGTAATCATAGCTACCGACTCAAGAGAATCCACTTTGATCAAAGTCTGTGTATCACTCTTTCTGTTATGGCCTCAGAAAGTTGAAGCTTTTTCTGCAGGGAGTTTGTTTACAGTCGTTCGGCGTCACATAAAATAACCGCCTGTGGATTACAGCTGAGCACAGCTCCCAAACAGACACTGCTGCGTCAATTTCTGTTTGAAACTCTCTGCTGAAATGCAGATGGCAGTGTCAAGGCAAACATTGACGTGGATAATGTGTGTATCAGAGCTGAATAAATGAGGTTTTTTTTTTTGTGTTTTCTGAACTGTTGGCCTTTGGTATGTCAGCAGTGCCATGCTGTTAGCCTTACTTGTGGTTGCCACAGATTTGCGTGGCTGTCTTAGGTTTGCAGTCTCCCTTCAAGTTAACCTGTTCGTCAGACTGATCCTGAAAAACACTGTTTCCTGTTTTGATTATGTGGCGGTTGTGGTAGCGAGGAGGTTAATATACCTCCTCATCAGGACTCAACCTGTTTTCCTGCCGCCACTTGCTTCTTTATTCTAGTCACTCCCTCACCCTCTCCTCACTGTCTTGGCTCTCCTTTGGATATTTTACCTCATAGGGTTGGAATATTGCTGGGTCTTTGATTGGGATGTGGTTGGTGTTTGGGTATATTAGAGCAGTGCCTAATGTGTCAAAAGTTGTGTCATTAATGGGTGTTTCCTGTATGGTTGGCAGGTGATGGAGTATGAGAACAGGATAAGAGCGTACTCCACTCCGGACAAGATTTTCCGCTACTTTGCCACGCTGAAGGTCATTGGCGAGCATGGAGATGCCGAGGTCTACATGACGCCCCAGGACTTCATACGCTCCATCACACCTAACGAGAAGCAGCCTGAGAGTGAGTCTCCTCCTTTTCCTTCTACCACCATTACTTCATCAGTGATTTCTTCACATCCACTGGCATGCTCCAGTTGTTCCCTATGATTTTCACTCCTTTTTTCTTTATTCATTGGGTCTGGTTCTGTAGACTCAAGTAAATGTTTAGACTAGATTGCAGCAGTATACCAGTTTCCATTTACTGCAGTATGGACATTAATGGTTATCATACCATGTACATTTGCTTGTCTACTGTATTAAATTCTACTATATTAGTGTTTTAAAAATATTGAATTTTACAGTATCAGCCTTATTATGAAAATATAGGACATACGATTTTGTGAGATTTTTCATAAATCATTTGGCAACCTTTTCATCCCTTTAATAGAAATAATTATTGTGTAATATCATATACCATTATCATATGGTGAAAATGTCGTACCATCCTGGATGTTGACTCTAAACATACCCTGACAATCATGCACATGTCTTGGAACATGCATGCACGTAGTTCATGGTCATCACTTTCCAGAGTGAGATGTTTCCTGGTAGAGCGTTACCCAACACAGCCCGCTATCCAGCTACAGGCATGGTTATCAAACACTTGGCAGTTCAGGCCTTACGACAGTTCCTGGTAACGATCTCAATGACCATGTTCACAAGTATGAAGCGAGGTGGGGGGAGAGTGGGAATGACGGGGCTGTCCGATCACACTGAGTTCAGTGAATCACAGCACAGCAGTTGTATCAATTAACGGGTTCAAACCGGAGCAGATCTCAGGCGTCACGCATGGAGCCAGTGAGAGATATTTGATCTTCAGCCATGGGAGGTTTGGGATAGCAGGGAGCTTAACTTGGCATCGACATGTTTCAGCACCAATCTTGTCTTTATCTGTCACCATCTGGTTATTCAGCACTAAAATTGAAAATTCACTTTGTGTGACATTTTCTTGTATGGGAGCATATTCACCTCCAACACGCACTTGTGGTTGAATACTCAGTGCGTGAGGACTATTACGTCCTGTGCATTCATCCACAGTAAAGGAGCCAAGCCTGCAGTTAGCACTTAATAAGGACTTAGCTGGGCCTGTCACGTCTGCACTGCCTTTCCCGCTCACCTCAGCACTTCCATCTGTTAATCAAGACTTGGCCTAGCTTGGCCCCCATTGGCCTTCCATTCTTAGACCCAGTACCTCTCCTCCCCTCTTGACTATTCCCCTGCTCGTCCCTTCTTTATCCTGTCTGTAGCCCTTCCAAACTGGAATTAAAGTAGTGATGAGCTGAGCTCTGTTGGATAAGAGAAGTTTCAGCAAAGCAGATGAAAAACTCCAAGAGGCAGCCATTTAATTCTCGTCTCAAAGCCCCCCAACCCAAGTGAGGTAACAACAGGCTCCCTGGTGTAGTCTGCTTATGTTGTTTTAGCGCTCTGCAGATTTTCTGGCCCATTAATGATAAATAACACATGGACCTGATAAAAAATATATAAGTTTTAGCCCCCGTTTTACTTGGAATTTTCTGTTTTGACAGGGTCTGAAAATACATACATGCATAGATAGATACATCCCAGTTCAAAGGCTGGATCCATAGAAGTACAAGGTACACATAGCATCCACAAATCCATCAGCCCAGCTTCACAGAGACCAATACTACTGGTCCTTATCAACTTGTTCAGTTAAAATGTGAAATTTTTTACTAAATTGTTTTCCTTAACAACATAGATTGTGGATTTAAAGGGCTGCTGGATAAACCAGTGGTGTCAGTTTGTGTTTTTCAGGTGCATTTGAGGCAGCCTTTAACTGGGACAGACCTAGAAATGTGGTCCTAAACTCAGTGATCCACCCCCCTGTGTTGGGAATCTCTGGTGATTTTGGTAACTCACCTGAGATTAAAGTGTAGAATAAGCAGAGAAAGCTGATAGGCTCTTTGCAGAGGTCTCTGTGATTAGGTGATCTGTAATGCTGATGAAGCCAACTTCAAACAGAATGATGTTAAGATATGATGTTCACTTAATTAGTGTTCAGTTTAATGAGATCATACTCTAACCGTCGCCCTCGTAGTTAATCTGATTTGAGACTGTTTCATTAGGTCAGTGTGCTACTAGTGTTTCAGTGTGATATCGGTAGCCTGTGTGACTCTTGGCCTGCTTCATTTAACTGATGAGAACTATTGCCTCACATAAGAATTTAGAAAATATTCAGCTCAACAAGGTTTATTTGTTTGAACTGAGTTAATTTGGGAGACGGATTGTCTTTTTTACTCAAAAATTCATAACTCATGTTTGAAGTATATTTGATAAAGTTTCGAAAAAGGTGGGGGAAAATCACATTTTATCTTAGCAGGGAGTTGAATTGTACTCCACTCAGTATGATTTGATGCCTTTTACATGGAAAGACATGACAGAAATAAGCCTACAGTAGGACTGACAGGACAAAAGACCAGAGCACAGTGAAAACTCCTCATTTTCAGCTGATCCACATGTGGTTGAGAACTTCATTCTAACTGATGATCAGAAGAGTCAAAGCTGAGTGCTGATGATTGTGTATTTTAAAGAATTTGCAAAATGGAAATGGATCGGTAATGACTATTATTAATCTTGCGCACATGTCAGTCATTACCAGAGAATCAGTAATGACACCAAGTAAATACATCTGCACTGTTTCATGATAGGAATAAATCTTAATGCCCCCGCTGTGTAACTAGTCTGCCTCACATCTTGTTTGTCATAATATTTGCCTCCTAATATGTGCATCTGCTTATTTTCAGATCTGGGTCTGGATCAGTTCATTGTGAAGCGCTATGATGGGAAGGTAAGAAGTGGGTGTCTTTGTGGTAAACAGGGTCAACTTAGCAATTATCGAGGTCAGCGGCAGGTTTTTTTTTTTTTTTTTTTTAATTCTGTCTTAGAAATGTTAATGTTGATGGATTTCATAAATATACTGGAAACTGAGTGTTGTATTTCCCCAGAAAGCCATGTTCACATCAGTTCTAAGTAAAAACTTTACATTCAGTGACAATGTTGAAGATAGTATACACTTTTTTTATTTATATCAGAAATCTGTCTCTTCACACTTAAATATTATTGTGCTAGATAGTCAGTATTTGTAAGAATACAGTAATAGATGTATCTGTTAATTGCTTGGATTTTAAATATGCATAACCAGAGAGGATTACAAATGAGGTTTTGAAACGTATGGTCTTACTTCAGTGCATTTAGTGCTGAATCCCAGTCCTCATGAATGTGATATTATATAATAACAAATGAAATCCTTTTATGAAATGCAATATAAAGAAAAGAACTGCCGCATTCATTTCGTCTCCCATGCTGAAATGATCTTGAAAAAAAAAAAATATATAACTGGAATGATGTATAAACTGAGGCAATTTAAGTGTCATGGAAATACACAAATACTGGCAGCGGGGTTGCAGCATTTCATAGAATTTGGAACGAGATAAAAGAGAAAATAGAAAATGTCATTACATTCTGTTAGCAAAGAGTGCAAAAATTAATAGAAAAAAATCCAAATAAGATACCTATGAGATTGTTAGCTGGCATTTCTGAGTCTGCTTTGTATTTTGTAGGTGTAGTTTCCCTATTTCTGTTGATATTTGTGCACAAGCTGCTATCACACTGTGTTGCTTCCCTTGCAGGTGCAGGTTTTATAGGAGAAAAATGTGAATGAGACAATGAATGTTTTGAAATCTTGGTCTTTGAAGGATATTGTTTTTTCACAAACCATACCCTGTATACTATGTTTTTATTTGCTTATGTCTTTGCTTTGCTGTGTGTTTCTCAAATGTCAACTCATGTTATTTTCCAATCGTAGTACTCAAGACTAGAGCAGGTAACGAGAATATCGTGCTTTCCAAATAGTTTTCAACCTACGCAGGGATCCCATAACTACCTGCCTTCGATCTCAAAGCATCCAGTTAGTTAAACCTAGTTCAGAAAGCCTTTGTCTTTAACAGAGCAGCTCCACACTTAATCATTAAGAGGGACATGTACAAAGTGGGCTTGCCCTGTGCATAATGACCTATTTAAAGACAATAATGGGTGAACTTTGATCAGGCTAGCCCTCCAGCACACACACACACACATATTGACTTAAAAAGGAGCTAGTCTCTGTACCCTTAATGCCACCATTCCTGTGCTCACAGTCAGGAACGTAAAAGCCATCAGTATAAATCACCAACATCATTATTTTCATTCCTGCGTTCCTTCATATTGATTTGTGACCATTACTGCCCTCTCACTGATACCAGGTACCACCTCTCACGCCCAGTAGCCAACCATCCTCATTCATTTAATATTCGCTAATCATCATTGAGGTGATTGAGGTTTCCAACCTCATTACAAAATCCCATCAGCCTCCAGACTTGTATGAGGAGGAGGTAGTCTGTACCCCATCTCCATGTTGAAGTCAGATAAGCCGCACCAAGTCAGCGACTCCCTCTTTTACGGCCTTCTGCAACTCAGTGATTTTACTAAGCTTTATGTTATGTGAGAGAGTTCCCGAACTTCGATTCACCTGTATTTCAAAAGCATATTAACCAAAGAGCTTGGGCTATACATTAATCAAAATTAAATGTGAAAATCTTTGGCGGCCTAAAATCGAAATGGAGCACTCTTCGGTTATGGCCCTTGTCTGCTTATGTAAATGCCGTCCCTATCTGCAGGGCTCGTGCTTCCTTTATTTGCCAGGCAAATCTGAGGGCACGTGGTTCCTCTGATACTGTATTTAGCTTTGGTTGTCCCCTGAGATTTTCCTGCCATGGCCAGAATGGCTTGAGAGCTCCCCTCCCTCCCCGGGCCTGCCCAACCCCGATACACGTGCCTCCTCCTCATTGGCTTAATAGGCGCCCATAGCTAGTTGTTAGGAGAAATAAACCAATGCTGTTTCCTGCCAAGAAGCCATGAAATCTAGTTCACATGAATGCATTGAATTAGACCTAGATGAAATGGGCAAGGCCTGTGCAGTGGTGCAGTATCTGTAGTGTGTAAATCATGAATTTGATGGAGGGTGTGGTTAAGTACAAGGGGAGTGTTTTAGCGGGGTTGGGTGGTAAAATGCAATGAAGGTTAAGGTTGATGGCTCAGACGTTTACAGTATTGTATGAAAATAACAAGAGAGCTCTCTTAAAATACCTCTGTGTGTCATTTCCCGTGGTTTTGTTGAGAAATAGCCAAGCCAACATTGTCACATAAGTACTGTTTGGCCGCAGCAAAGTGAAAGAGTGTTTAAAAATGTACGCGTTATCAACTTCTCACTTACATCCCCCTTCCCACACCCCCTCCCGCTGACACTAATTTGTTCCAGTTTCAGTCTGTATGTACACATTACATGCCCTATATGATTGTTTAACAGCCGTTGTTCATACTGGCTCACCCTGTTTGTTTTGTTTTTATTTTCCTGTCCAGAGGAGAGCAGTCATTTTAGAAGTCTTTAAATGGGATCGCTCGTATTTGCTCAACTGATTGTTTCATTGGAAATTTCTCTGCTGTTATTTTACTGCATCTCTGTGTTTTCTTCTCCCCCCCGAGACATGTGGACGTGCTTTCGGCTGCCGTAATCTTATGTTGATGTGACCTAACGTCATTGTTTGCTGTTGATGAATCTCTCGTGCTCTTAACTGCCCTCCTCTCTCATTCACATAACAAGTAATTCCTCCATTTTCTCTCTCTTCCCTTCCTCGTGAATAAACATCGTCCTCAACACCCCGTCTCCCAAAATCCCCACTTTTTCTCTGTCTCCTACCCCCAATCATTCCATCTACTGAATCCCATTGTCCACCCACCAACTCCCCGTCCCTCCTCCTCCTCTTCCTCCTCCTCTCTTCTTCTGTCTCCCTCCCTCCCTCCCTCCTCATCTCCTTCCCATTCTGCCCCTCCCTCTCTGCAGGACTTCTGGCAGGTATGGGGTGTGTGCCGAGCAGCATGTGTGCACCTGAATGAAAAACTGCACTTTGTAGTCACTACCTACTCCCATTTCTACTTTTTCCTCTTCTTCCTCTTACGTCTCTATTATTATCTTTCAATTACTCACTTCCCTGTCGTAGTATGGAGGGCATAGCTATTCACTGCTGTTAGTCCAGGGGAACAGCTAAGTAAGTAGTTTTTCTTTATTTGCCACATCTCAGCTCCAGTAAGTGTGAGAGAACCAGAGTCAGTTAAGTTGGCAACTGCAGTGAATAAGACATCAGCTAAACTGTGCCTTTAAGTGTATATTTTCAAACAAGAAATCAGTAAACTGGTAATAAAATGTTGAATTTACACTTGGCTGATGGGGGAAGTCAAACAGTATGAGCAAGGAAGTAGAATAAAACACCACCACTGTATTTTCTTGGTCAACTGCTGGTCAACAATTCAACGTAGTGCCAAAGTACATTAAAACTGCAGATAAGCTACCAATACTTATATTGCTAACCAGGGTCTGTTTGATTGTCAACCATTTTTAAACAAATTTTAAAGATGGTTGCTGGTAAGTGGCCGTGGTGAAAGCACAGCAGTTACACTCTGAGATGTCCTAATATGGAAAATAACAAGTTTAGTAGAGGAAACACCACTCGACTTGCTAGTGTGGTGTTCCTCACCTCTGCTTTATTTGTTCATTTCGTATACCAGGACGCTTAAGTGGCTACTATCACTTTCATAAATGTGCTTGAATTTGTTCATTTCAGCATTTACGTGCTGCTAGTTTCCAGCGATGCTCCAAAATGTTTCACCAGACTACATTGGAGAAACCTTTTGTCATTCAAACGGTCTGATGTACACATTTATGTTGGTAAATGTGATAAATGAGCCCTGACCTATAAGCTTTATCTACTAAACGATTTGGTCTTTAAGCAGGTCTGAATGCCTCCGTCAGTCAGGATGACGTGAAGATAAGCCAAGCGCAGCAAAGGGCAGGTTGCAACCTGCACACCTCATAATGGCGAGGAGTGTCCAAAACCGAAGCAGGCACACACCCCTTTGTGTGTGCACTTGTATTTAATATGCAAAGTCAAACACAGTATTGTTATCAGACATTGTGTTGGAGCCCTCCCTGGTGCCCTTTGTATAGCTTGAGACAGCTGCGTGCCATGCCCTCCCTGCTGAATTATTGAAAGTGAAGGCTTTATATTTTGCCTCTACAGGGATTATTAAACGCTGCAGCACTGCTACATAATTTACTTTACTTAGTGCCTCAAAGTAAAGTTTCCAGATATTTACAAAGTTTAAGGAGAATATCAAGCCGTAAAAAGCTGAGATGCATAGAGCATCTGAAATGAGTCATTCATAGGGAAATTGTGTAGGTCAATGCCAAATCATAGTAGTGCTGTTCCCCTGCACTCCCTCTGTCTTGCTTTATAAACCTTTTCTCCTCATCCTTTCATCTCTCCTGAGAAATATCAGCTCTGGCTTTCCACATGCTTTGGCGCTCTAGCCTTTCTCCCTAGCATGCACTGCTCTATTGCTTGTGTCTCACAGAGAAAGCAGCTGGTGGTGGCGCCCTCTCTCTGCGCATGGTGGCATCACAAGGTGGTTTTGGTCCCGGAAAATGGCTCTGTTAGCTAGGCTGTGTTGATGTGCTTGATAACCTTCACAAATCCATCCTCTGGATTGTCCGGATGTCAGTGCTGCATGATTTCTGTAGAGCATGGTTTAGAGTCGCTGAAGGCAGGACTTTCTCTGTTCATCTAAAATGTGTCCAAACTGTTCCTACATGCTGTGGCCCTTCTCTGTATGTAAAGCCACAGCCTCTGCTATGTGACTCTGTTATGACTGAGACAGTACACCTGTCACTCAGAAGGAGTGTGGAGGGCGGGGGGGGTGGTCCAATGGAAACAAGCCTCTTTTCACACCAACTGTTGTCATGTTCACTCTTTCTGATTTCACAGGAAGCTCCCAGGGGCCGCTGTTTGGACTGTCACCACCCTGCTCCTCTATCTTTTCACACTGTCTTCAATTCTGACATGCTTTCTTTGCCCCCTCTGTCAGTGTTCATCTCTATAAACGCTCACACGCACTTCATCTTTCCCCATCTCCTCTCCTGAGCTACAGTAGCAGAGGTTGGGTGGCTTGTACACCTGGTCAGCTAATTCGGTTCCGTCTCTCCTCTTGTGAAGCAGCTGCCGTTCCTCAGTGAAAATATTAGTTGATTGAGCGTTCCACATCAGGATCCATTATTCTGATTGTGCTCTCAGAATAATTAGGAGTTATTAACAGTGCACCTGCGCTGCAGTTACCCCTGGGACTGGAGGTGGAAAGCCAAAATGTTGGTGTTCTCTGCACCCACATCCACCTGCTCACTCACCTACAGACTATGTATGTTTTTTGTATTTTAACTGTTAAGTGTCTAAGGTTAGGAATATGCTTGAATTTGAATGTACTCCTCGAAAAGCACTCAATTTTCAACATAATCTGGTGTTTCAGCTGCACAATCAGTCATGTAAACCATACTTCTGGTCTCCTGGTGTCAAAATAAGCAATCATTAAATCATCACAATCAAAAGATGCAGTCGAAGTTAATATGAACAGCTGACAGTAAACATTGATTGCTGTGGGTGAAAAAATTAAATGTATTAATAGTAACAATTTAGATGTGATGATAAAGGCTTTGAGAGTCTATAAGTTTTTGGCTTGGATACATAAAGGGATTGAGAAGTGCTTGACTTTTATTCTTACTAAGCTGTACGAACCCTGTACCTGCATAGAATCATGCATTGTGTGTGATTTTCTTTGGAGCTTGGATGGAGACGGTGTCCTAGTTGTATGTGTAGCAGCACAAGGTGCACTTACACTGTGAGAGCTTTCAGCCACCATTCAGAAATGTCAGGCTCAGGCCCGAGTTGACTTCACGCCTCAAGCAGGTCATCCTCGATTCTCTTTCCCCTGAAACTCGTCTTTCATTGTGCCTGCCAAAGTGACATCCGCCCCCAGAGCTACCCCATCACACAAAGCAGCATAAAGGTACTGATCCATTTTTAATACATTCGTCTTGGACCCCCACCCACCCCACCCGTCTGTCACACTGTACATCTCTTTCAAAAAAAAAATCAGCATACTGGTGTAGCCCTCCAGTACACCAAGTTCCATCAAGACTCACCTGTACAAAAGATGAGCAGCCTCTTGGGGACAGGTATCACTCAAGCGTGCACGCACACACACACACACACACACACACACACACACACACACCACACACTTGAATGCATTGACAAAGGCAGTGGGGGAAGATTTTCTCTCTTCGCAGCTTGAGCTTTTCATTGTCACGGCAGGCCTCATCCTAGACCCATAAATACAGATCTTTGTTGTGATGCTCTGGAGACCGCATAGACAACAGACTAAAGACAAATTCTCTTTGTCTTTAGTGCGATAATTAATATTTTAAAGCTTTGACACAAACTATGCATTATATATCCACTTCTTTCATCATCGATCATTCAATCTCTCTTGAAACACTGCAGTTGGTACAGTGGTATTAGAGAGGGCCAAATCTAAACTGCCATCACCTCCTAAGCCAAGTGTATGACCCACAAGTGCTGGTGGAGCAGTGTAAATAACAAGAGTGATGATAGCAGAAAACGGATGGGTGGCACATGACATATTTCTAGTATCCAAATGTCCACATTAGATGATTGAACTACAGTTTGTTGAATTATGTGTCATCTCAATCACAGTCAATTCACCAGCTGTCTGTTTTCTTTTATTGTGACATGATCTCAGAAATGTGTGCCTTCTCATCAGCACAGCTGTGATATAATTGAACCCCTCAGAGCAACGGTGCCATGTGGTTGGTTTGAGCATTTAAAATTGTTTATATTCTGCATTTGTGTGGAATTAAAAGAAGGTTGACAAATGGAGATCATTTATTAAAGCTTTGATTATTTGTTGAGAGTTGTCTTCAGCCAGCGATGCAGCAGTTGTAGAAGCGAGGCATAAGTGAAATGTGTTGCCACAAGCATATAACTTGTCAGTTTGGGGTTTTAACTTTGAAATGTGAGAATCCTGAAGAGCTTGTTATGCATTCCAAGTTTTTAAGTATGTTGCTTTCCAGTTATGTGCCTAGAAAGTGTTTCTTAGCCACTCATGTCAAATGAGCAGAACAAGATTCAGCCCCATTTGCATGCGTGCCTCTGGCTGTGCTTGACTTACATGGGTCTCATTTGCTGGGCTCTTTAAGCTTGGTCTAGTTGAAATTTGGCCAGGGCAGCTATCAGGGCTGCTCTCTACCCTGCTGCTCTGGAGAGATTAGCCCGGACCAAACCTTTAACCCTGCCTGTGTGCGTATATGACAGCAGTGCATTTCACTGCCCCGCCGCCAGCGCCGTCCAGCCGGCAGCTCTGTCAGCACGGCGTTTCTGCCTCAGCTCACAGGCTAGTTGGTTTGTTCAGTTCGTCATCTGGACGCAGCCCCTGGACTTGACTGACACACACAGACATGTATGAACACATGAGCAGGCTCAGGGGGGAGATTTACATGCACACAAACCGCTACGAAGCTGACATTGATCAACAGACATGCGTGCTGACAGAGCAGGCGTCAGCTGTTAATTAACTTGAGTGCTGCAGCAATTAGGATTACAGTCATTTGAAGATCAGTGCTTTGGGAGAAATCTACGATGAGAGTTAAATACCGGCTCCAATGTAGTTGGGATCATTTTTAGTGATTGCAGCAGCGTGTTTTATCGGCATAATGTCCTCTGGGTTGATGAATCAAAACTGATGAAGGACAAAACTGATGAGACACAGAGCCTAAGTCCGTCAGGGGAATCAAGTAACCTAAGAGGTACCTCTTGAGGAGAAAACAATTTATTCAAATTATATATGCATTTTTGTGCTGTTAAATGGCTTGTCGCCTGAGCACCCAGTATGGCACAACTTCAGTGGGAAGCTGAGGCTTTGACCAGTAACACAAAGATTGAGGATGAAGAAGCCTTAAAAGCCGAGATGAAACCCACAGTGCAGCTTGATATACACACTTGCCATACCTCTGTGTCTGCTAGAGAGAGGGCATGGTGTTACATTATACATTTGTTGGAGAGATGTACAGTGTGATAGCACATAGTGTATGTGAGGGCGAGCAAGCGAGTGAAAGCTATATTGTCAGCACAGCAGCAAGTCTGTGGATCCTAAGAGAGAATTGTGATCTCTTCTGACTGGGACGCAGGATGCATCAGCATAGACTGAAGGCTCTGTGTTGCACATTCTGAGATCTCGTGTTTTATCAGCCAGACATGCTATTCGGTTCCACTCTTTGACCATTAGATTTGGACTTGAGTGTCATTTTGTCTTTTCTGTGGGGGTGTTTTTGTCCTTGACTCAGGATGCTGTAAAAAGTGAGTTATTATGCATAATGTGCTCTGTGCCTC